>NC_080164.1:70149283-71440886 GCF_950295315.1 Erinaceus europaeus
AGGAGAAAGGGAATCACAGAAAACCTAGTATTGGGAACCCTTGGAATCTGATTGTCTGTTTGTCATCGTTGAAAACTTTGTTAGATAAGTTTATGCTGGGGATTTAGCCAGAACCTATAAGGGTATGATGGAAGTTGAAAACTCTTATACCAAGATGTTAGACGTTCCCTAAGTATACTGACATTTCCTTAGTTATTTCCCTTATTAACAATTTTTATTTTTAGCCACTGTTGTCACTATATCTAGAAATAGGATTGCCCTGAATTTTCAATTTCTAGGAAACATATGTGCTTATTCTCCAATATCTTAGTTGTATTGCATGGAAGGGCGTTTTTAGTAAAGAATTCCCACAAGATAGGATGTTCTGTGAAAGGGAAGCAGATAGCCCTAGCAATCATTGGTCACTGCTACAGTGTCATGCTTTCCTACAGTTCTCACGACTCCAATATGGAGAAAAAGTATGTCTTTACTAGAGAGCATAACAACTGTAACAAGTGTTAGAGTTCTTAAGGACTTGTTCAGCAAAGGAGAGTGTTGAATGTGCTGTGTCTGAATGTTTTAAAGAGGTGGATTGGGGGACAAGGGTACCTGCCATATATTACCTGGAAGCCCAGACAGTACACGGCCAGCTTTTGTGTGCCTGTTATCCCCTTAAATGAAATCTTCTCTAAACTTATCACCTACCAGAAAGGAGTTAGCTCACGTTATTCCTGTGAAAGCAAAGGTTAACTTCCTGGCACAGCAAGCTCTATCCTGTGTTTCCTTTCTGAGGGATTATATTTATAGCTCATTGTCATTTAATTAAATGCTCTATTTACTGCAAGAAATTAACATATAATGGTCCTATAATGGTCCTTTTAAACATTTAAGTTATATATATATATATATATATATATATATATATATATATATTTTTTTTTTTTTTTTTTTACCTATCCAGTCTTTCTGCTATCTCCCTTATTTTCTTTACCCCCTACCAGTGCCGTTAAGGTAGATTTTAATTTGCCTCCAAGTGGCAATACTGTTTTCAAAACATTCTTTAATTCTTCAAGGTCAGCGCATCTATTCTCAGGATTAACAAGGTAGATAAACATTCTCTGGCCCTCTACTTCCTCCTGATGTTCAGTTCTTCTTTGGAAGGACATTTCCTATCTTCACAGTGGATACTGTTAAAAGCACGTTGCCTATTTTGTATCCTTCTGATTCAGAATTCAGAGACAAATCGGGTTTTAGCTTTCACTAGGTAAAGTGAGATATAAGTGTCTGCTAAATCTAAGAATACTGTAAAGTTGCTGGGATGTGCTAATCTTGAAGAGGCTAATTTATTAACAAGCCATTTTTCAAGTCATATTATCTCTTCAGGTTGTGTTGCTCCTGTTTGTGGAGTAAGTGTAAAAAAAAAGTATTTAGCAAATGTAAGTATATGTAAGAACAAGGCATATTATGATAGTAGCATGGCTGTCTCCCCAGAGACTACTGCTTAGGGGGTTAAGAGGTTGTGATTAGAAATAGAAACTTAGAAAGGAGAGAGAGGTTGGAGAGTAACAAGAGAGAAAATGACTTGAGATGTGTTTTGGACAGACATTGGAGGAATAGAAAGAGAGAGAAAAGTCCAGAAGTGGGAGTCGGGCGGTGGCACAATGGGTTAAACGCACATAGTGCAAGCACCAGCATCAGGATCCCGGTTCGAGTCTCCAGCTCCCCACCTGCAGGGGAGTCGCTTCACAAGCAGTGAAACAGGTCTGCAGGTGTCTGTCTTTCTCTCCCCCTCTCTGTCTCTTCCCCTCCTCTCTCCATGTCTCTCTCTCCTATCCAACAATAACGACATCAATAACCACAACCATGTTAAACAAGGGCAACAAGAGGGAAAATAAATAAATAAGTAAATATGGACTGTGACTTTAAAAAAAAAAAAGAAAAGTCCCGAAGGCCAGGTACTGAGAAATTTCTTGGGTGAAACGAGTAAAATGCACGGGAGTCATCTGGCTTGACAGCATCTGGAAGGTTGGCATGGGGGGAGTCATTCCTGAGACATTTCGTAGGACTCCATGAAAACCGAGGTGGGGAATGATGGACTCAGATCCATAGCAGGGACCTGAAAGTGATCTTCCTTCTGGAATTTTCTGCCAAGTCATCTTCCTGTTTATTCGAGACTGGTTTCTCTGATAGGACTTTTTTATAGTACTCTATCACATAGACCACATGTTCTCATTTTTCATAATTAAAAAATTTCTCGTTTCATTAGTCTCTTTTATTAGATATATCATGTGGATCATGGATGAAACAAAATGCTGCTTTTGTGTACTAAGCTGTTGCTTTCCAACACTAGACTTTGGTGTAACACCTTAAGTGTAAAAAAAATCTGATCTGTAGGGAATGAACATCTGTTCAGCAGTCTTTGAGTGGTCAACAGCTGCCTTTCATGTTTGGATTTTTTTAACTGCTGACCATGACATGTAAACTTGGTTTTGAGAAACTAGTAGTACTTTATTTATTTAGATCTATGTTATATTTTTATCTGATCAAATCACACATTTTGTTGAGCTTCTGGTTGAGCAGAGTCTACACATGGTAGGTGTTCCAGCTTGAACAGAGAGAACAGTGTTTCAGTTTGATAGAGTTGTGACAAGGTACCGCAGAATATGTGACTCTACCAATAATATTTCTTGTCTCTTACTTCTGGAGGCTGGAGTTCAAGATGAAGGTGTTGGCAGGAATGGTTCCTCCTGACGACTTTGTAGGAGAGTCTGTTTATGCCTGTCTCCAAGGTTCTCATGATCCACTGGCAATATTTAGTGTCCTTGAGTTTTGGGTACTTCACCCTGACCTCTTTTCATTTTCAGATGGCATTCAATGTGCAGGCCTACATCATAATTTTCCCACTATGAGGACACTAGTCATAGTGGATTTGGTATCCATTCTGTACTCCAGTGTGACCTCACCTAAACTAATTAACCTCTGCAAAGACCCCCTTTTTGATGAAGACCATATTCTGAGTGTTAGGGCTTCAACATAAGAATTTTGGAGGTCACAATTCAACTCATAACACATTATAGCATACTAAGATTCACCAAGACTAAGGCTGGAGAATCTATTTTTAATTTTCAGACTTAAACCTTGCACTTCACTCAACAAGTCTAATGGTGTGGTTTGGGAAGTGGCACAGTGGATAAAGGGTTGGACCCTCAAGCATGGGGTCCTGAGTTCAATCCCTGGCAGCATGTGTACCAGAGTGATGTCTGGTCCTTTCTCTCTCCTCCTATCCCTCTCATTAATAAACAAACAAACAAATACATATTTTTTCAAAAAGGTCTAATGGTAAAGCTCCTTAATGTTTGAATCTGTAAATTAATTAACCAGACAAGTCGATGTGGGAAGAAAGATAGGGAAACAAAAGAACTCAGTATAAGTAAGAGAGATGATAGAAAAGAGGAAATGGAGATTTAAAAAAAAAAAAAAGAAGCAGCAGTGCTACTTGGTTTGGGAGCATGTTTCAGGTGACTTCTTGTCTGGATAAGAAAATATTTGGGGGGGGTCGGGCGGTGGTGCAGTGGGTTAAGCGCACAGGTGGCGAAGCTGGTCTGCAGGTGTCTGTCTTTCTCTCCCTCTCTCTGTCTTCCTCTCCTCTCTCCATTTCTCTCTGTCCTATCCAACAACGAACAACATCAACAATGGCAATAATAATAACCACAATGAGGCTACAACAACAAGGGCAACAAAAGGTGGAAAAAAATGGCCTCCAGGAGCGGTGGATTCATGGTGCAAGCACCGAGCCCAGTAATAACCCTGGAGGAAAAAAAATATATTTGGAATTTCTTAAGCATGTTTTTATTGTAATAAGACTAGTGATAGACAGTGGACTTTCAGCATTCACAGGCCTAAACCCACACTTATTAAAAAAAGGAATACAATATTGCATCAGTAAGTGCAAACACCTTTGCAGGTATTTTGGTTCATTGTTAATACCCCCACCCCCCACCCCTTCTTATTTTGTAGCTGGCATTGTCTTGAGGAGTGCAACCTTCTCCAGAAGGACAGACTTTTCTCCCACACAGTTTGACCCTGTCAGGACTTGCCTTCCATAGTGTCTGCTCTCCATAGGATGTGTCCTTAAAGTCTAGGGATCACAGGCTAGCAGAATAGCTCACTTGTATAGTGCACTGCTTTGCCATGTGCACAACACAGGTTTGAGTCTAGTCCCTCCCTCATTAAAGGAAGCTTTGGTGCTCTGCGTGCTCTCCACACCCCCTCCCCCCGCCTCTATCTGAACATGAACAATAAAATAAAGTCCAGGGGTCATATAGAGAACATGCTGAGCACATGAACACAAGGCTAGTGTGTCGCATGCGTCTCATGCTATGGTTAAAATGCAGATGATTTTTCTAGTCATCCTCTCTCATAGAGCACAAATCTCATTTTCAGTGACTTGTCTTGTTTATATTTAGCAACAGACGTCAGAAGGCATAAAAATACATGATAAATGCTGTGTAGTTGAGTAAGCTACATTTACAGACTGTACTACCTGCAGATAACCACATCTGCTGTGCAGTATGTGCTTTGAATACATATATGTTCAGTGAGACTCAGAGTGTCTTCCCAGGAAAAAAGAACAACTTATTTGCAAACAGAAAAAGGAAGAGCAAATCAGTGATGTACTCTTCAGAAAATGCCAGCATACTCACTTTACAATTTGGTCTGTATCAATAGTTTTGCTCAAACTAGTTTTGGGGGGGTTTATTATTCCCAGTTCCTTCTATTCTCATACCAACCCCTTTAAAGAGAGATCCTGATGCTGAAATACCTTATTTCAGGCTGGAATGAAAGTTTGGAGGTTTCTTTCTTCAGATGGGACCTCCCAGAGACATTTCCTCCCTCCAAATGTGTTTTAGGGTAAAATGTTTCTTATTTCACTGTGACTTTTTTTCTCCCCTCACCTAAGTTTGTATTTACAGACTGTGGCATTTTGGAATCATCACATTCATAGATGGTTTACTGTGTATTCACATTATATATTTCTTTACACTATTTATGAAAACACTCAGAATTTAGAGTTTTGAACATCTCCCATAGTTTTTATAATTTCATTGAAAGATACCTCAGACATTTTTCTTGTTAATCATTCTTGTTTTTAAAAAGGTTCTCCATTTTGAATGACAGTTCCAGAATTAAACTAAAAACTCTTGTACATATTCTGGTTTCTTTGCAGAAACATGTCATATACTGCCAGACCATCATGTATAAGAAAAAATTATATATTTATATTACTAAATTGTAGTGTTTCAAGTACATTGTTTTAGTGCTATAATTATTTTCCCTTCATCTCTCCTCTCTTTCTCCTTCCTCACTTCCCCTCTCTCTTTCCTCCCTCTCTCCCTTCCTTCCTTCCTCCCTTCTGTACCAGCATGATCACTGGGACAGTGCCTAAATGAGTCTGCTATTTCTCCTACCTTTTGTTTGTTTGTTTCCCCTTCTCTCTATTTTAAATAGTCAGTGACAAAGAGTAGGGGAGACATTGCAACAACTTTACTGCTCATGAAGCTTCCCCACTGCAGGTGCTACCATGTGGTGGCCTGGGACTTGAACCTGTACCCTTGCACATTTTGTGTGCTCTACTGGTTGAGCCAACTGCTGGCTCCTTAATATGAATGCAACTCAACTTGTAATGTGGCAAGAACACATCTATAGAATAATAATGATCACCATATAGTTATCTAGGGGAGCCAGAATATGAGTGTATATGAATGACGGTAATTCTCAGTCATAAATAGGAGAGTTAATTAGAGGCCTAAAATAGTTACTATAAAAAAAGATGTATCAGGAGTCGGGTGTTGGCGCAGTGGTTTAAACGCATGTGGCGTGAAGCGAAAGGACCTGCGTAAGGATCCCAGTTCGAACCCCTGGCTCCCCACCTGAAGGGGAGTCACTTCACAAGCAGTGAAGCAGGTCTGCAGGTGTCTGTCTTTGTTTCCCCCTCTCTGTCTTCCCTTCCTCTCTCCATACTATCCAACAACGATGACAACATCAACAGCAATAATAACTACAGCAATTAAAAAAACAAAAAAGGAAAATAAATAAATAAATAACTATTAAAAATTATAAAAAAAAGATACATCTTCTAAAAGTCCTCAGACTTAAAACAATTATAGCAGCAGTGATTTCACATCTCTTAGTCAGACGTTTTAATCTGCAAAAGGTGAAGTGTTTGACAGTTACTTGTTCTCACATACAGATTAGTTGCTTGCAGTTTAACCTTTAGATGTGTTTAAACAACTTTGCTTTAGAATTTTTTAAAAATATAAAGCCACCCAAACAGAAGCAGTCTAATAATTCAATAACTTGCAAGTAGGAATACAGAAATCCAGGGAACTTTTTTCTTTTGACAGTTGATATAGATTGCTCCGCTCCAATTACCTCCTTTCTTTCTTTTTACCTGGGGGGTATTTTAACACTCACCCTAGTGTCTAGAAGCAGCTTTGCAATTAAAGAATGGAAGACATTTGTGGCAATATAAGTGTCAGAACAGGATAATTCTTTCACTTAATGCCTTGCAGGATTTTCAACAAGCAATACTGCTTGATATAGAGAAGAGGAGAAATAGTGTCCTTAATCTTATGTGAATGTAAGGAACAAATATGAGTATTAATTTTTTTTAGAGCACTTGAGCTTGAGCTTCTAATTCTTATAAAGCACACATTCACAAATTTTATCTACTATTGCATTCAACTTTAAAATACAACTCTGCCAAATTAATGTCTATATAGGCACTTTACTCAATGGATGCATATTTTATTGTATCCGATTTTTCCCACATTGTTTTAAGAATACAGAATGAGAAACAGGTAAGAAAGGATCCAGAGTTCCAGAGGTCAGGGTTTCTACCTTGTCATGACTCTTTGACCCAAGTTTGAGTCCTGGTGCCACATGGAAGTGGCATGGCACTGAGGGCATCTCTGGTGCTGTGGTATCTCTCCTCTGTCTCTCTGTCTCAATAAAGAAATGACCTGGGAGCAGTGAAGTCACATATATTTGAAGGCCTCACAAGTGAGAAATAAGTCAAAAAAGAAAATAAGTAAAAAGGAGGATTGACAAGATAATTCATAATGATAGTGTACGTGCCACCAGGTTCAAACCTCAAACCTAGCCCCCCACTGCATTAGTGGAAACTTAGGTACTATGGTGTCTTCCTCTGTCTCTGCCATTTCTATCTAAAAAAGTTAGCCAACTGAAGCCCCAGTGTTGATGAAAACAAAAAAGAAAGAAAGAAAAAATATGAACTCTGTGTAGGACAGACTCATTTTTAATATTGTGTGCATTTAAATGATCATATTCTCCAGAGGGCACATTGAGTTTTGTTATTTGTCACTAGAGTGATCACTGGGGCTCAGTGCCTGTACTATGACCTTACCTTTTGCAGTAGCCCTTTTTCTTCCTTGATAGAAGGGGAGACAGAGAAAGGGAGAGAAGAAGAGGGAGAAGGAGAGAAGAGAGAAGAGAGCTGCCTACTGCACTGCTCCATCACTTGTAAAGCTTCTCTCCAGCAGATGGAGACCAGCGACACGAACCTGGGTCCTCGAGCATGGTAATGTTTGTGCCCTACTGGGTACCTACAGCCTGGCCCCAGTTTGTATTTTAATTGTCTATGAATGAGTGAAACCATCTGGTAGTTTTCTTTCATCTCTTATTTCACTGAGCACAATCACTTCCATTTCTATACATTTTGTCCAGATGGATAAAATATTATCTTTTAAAATTGCACAGTAGTATCCCATGGAGTGTATATCCCATAACTTCTTTACAGAGACATCTGTATCAAGCACTTAAGTTGCTTCTACTCCTTGGCATTGTGACTATTATAACCACGAACATAGGATGTATATGTCTCTTTGTGTTTTCATGAGAGAACAATTTTTTTAATTTCTCTAATTTTTTTTATTATTATCTTAGTTATGTATTGGATAGAGACAGTCAGAAATTGAGAGGGTAAGGGAGATAGAGAGGGACAGAGACAGAGAGATACCTGCAACACTGCTTCACCACTCACAGAGCTTTACCCTGCAGGTGGGAACTGGGGTTTCGAACCTGGGTCCTTGTGCACTGTAACATGTGTTCAACCAGTTGTGTTACTGCACCAGCCCCGAGAATAGATTTTTTAAAAAGGACTGTGAGTGTTTACTAGATGTAGGTATTATACTAATTATTTTACATATGCTATCTAATTTAAACATCTCTGCAACTCACTTAGGGAAAAGCTATTCAAACTTTTGTACAAATGAAGATGTACAAAAATTTGTCAGTGGTTCCCCAAGTTAATCTTCTAGTAAGTCATGTAGGAAATATTTTAAAAATAGAGATTCCAGAAGCCAAACCTTCCACCTTCTGCACCCCATAATGACCCTGGGTCCATATTTCCAGAGGGTTAAAGAATAGGAAAGCTATCAGGGGAGGGAGGGGATGGGATACGGAGTTCTGGTGGTGAAAATTATGTGGAGTTGTACCCCTCTTATCCTATGGTTCTTGTCAGTACTTCCTTTTTTATAAATAAAAATTATAAAAATTAAATAAAAATAGATATTCCTAGGACTAATGGCTGGAGAGTAAGGTCTGGGAGTACCAGAGTGTAAATGGGAATACTTTTATGGCTAGTAGTTCCACTAGTTAACTCTCAGGGTCATCTAGATTTTGAAGCCAGTATTAGATTGACTCAATTCTATGTGACTCCAGAGTGAGTGTGACCATCATGTAGGGCATGGACAGGGCATTTAAAACCACGACGGGGCCAGGCGGAAGCGCATCTAGTTAAGCACACATACATAGTATGAAGTGCAAAGACTTGCACAAGGATCCCGGTTTGAGCCCCCAGCTCTTCACCTGCAGGGGGATCGATTCGCAAGTGGTGAAGCAGGACTGCAAGTGTCTTATCTTTCTCTCCCCCTCTTTGTCTTCCCCTCCTCTCTCGATTTCTCTCTGTCCCTTCCAGTAACAACAATAATAGCAGCAAAAACAATGACAATGGGGAAAAAATGGCCTCCAGGAGCAGTGGATTTGTAGTGCAGGCATGAAAACAACAACAACAACAACAACAAACCCAACCCACCACCTTTGGCTTCTAGGCCTTTTGGCTAAGATTAAAGTATAAAAACCACCACCAACTCTTAGCATTTGAAAGAATCCTGACCTTGATTTTGTCTGATGCCTTTCTCAATGTGAGATTTCCCTCCTAATACCCTGACTGTAGGCCTTTGAGTCTATACTCTTTTCTAGGTAGTTCTTACTTTTGCTGAGCAGCTTTGGTTCTAAGCAAGTTCTGTTGTACTCTGAACTTGAATATGACTGCCTATCATTTGCTGGTTTTACTTTCTGGAATTTTCCAAAATAAATCTATTTCTTTTTTCACAAGACAACCTTTGCATTATAAAAAGAAGCTAGTTTTGGGGGTCGGGCGGTAGCGCAGTGAGTTAAGCGCACGTGGCGCAAAGTGCAAGGACCAGCATAAGGATCCTGATTCGAGCCCCCGGCTCCCTACCTGCAGGGGAGTCACTTCACAGGTGGTGAAGCAGGTCTGTCTGCAGGTGTCTATCTTCTCTCCCCTCTGTGTCTTCCTCTCCTCTCTCCATTTCTCTCTGTCCTATCCAACAATGAATGACATCAACAACAACAATAATGACCACAACAAGGCTACAACAACAAGGGCAACAAAAGGGGGAAAAGAATGGCCTCCAGGAGCTCAGCTTCCCCAGAGACACACCTTACTAGGGAAAGAGAGAGGCAGACTGGGAGTATGGACCGACCAGTCAATGCCCATGTTCAGCGGGGAAGCAATTACAGAAGCCAGACCTTCTACCTTCTGCAACCCACAATGACCCTGGGTCCATGCTCCCAGAGGGCTAGAGAATGGGAAAGCTATCATGGGAGGGGGTGGGTTATGGAGATTGGGTGGTGGGAATTGTGTGGAGTTGTACCCCTCCTACCTTATGTTTTTGTTCATTAATCCTTTCTTAAATAAAAAATTTAAAAAAAAAAAAGAATGGCCTCCAGGAGCAGTGGATTCGTAGTGCAGGCACTGAGACCCAGCAATAACCCTGAGACAAAAACAAAAACAAACAAACAAAAAAAAAACCTAGTTTCTTTCTGCTGCAGTTTTCCTAGTCTAGACTAATTGTATCATTTGCTAATTTTGAACCCCCTCCTCGAAAGGATTCTCCCCAAACATCCTCCAAAGACAACCATGATATCAGCCATAGATTCTGCCCAGATCTTTTTTTTTCCTCCTATAATCATATAATTTCTTGTCTCTCTCCATCCCTATTTAATTTTCATTATAATTTAGCTCAGTGTTAGGATTAGGGTACTTGGTCATTTTTTTTATAACATAAACTTACACTTGGCTTGTTAAAAATGATCACTCACATTGCAAGTCAGGGATAGAATGGGAAGGTGGGTGGTGCATTAAGGGAGAAGCTATGGTGAAGGGAGCAGGCATCTCAGTTCCAAGCAGCTTGTGACCCTGGTCCTTGGCAGCACCTTTACAGAAGAACAGACTGTTCCTGAACAGTCCCTTCACTGTAGTCAAAGCGAACCTTTCAGCCCTTTGTGTTTAAATTATTTCCCATCTTGTTTGAACTATTTTTTTTCTGGAACAAACACTTATTGTAGGCAGTGTAAATAACAGCTGACACTCTGTTTGTGTTGACTTTCCTATGAAAAGTCAGAGGTCATTATTTACTTAGCAGAGAGTTTGGATTCCTGAATTTGTGTCTTTACCTTGTCACCAATTTAGAGCTGAGACAAGCCTTTTCATTTCCCAGACCAAAGTTCTTTTGTGAAATAGGGTTAATAAGTCTTGTGGAGAGGAATGCTAAAGTGATTGGGTACCAGGACACTTGGAGATATCTAGTGAAATGGGCTACATAAAACAATGTAATGCAGTTGTGACTATTTAATTGCCATTGTTATTAATGCCTCTGTTGGGTTGTCAGCAGAATTTATACCTTATATCTAGCTTGCTGCTATTTAATTTTGTTGTTACGACAGGTTGGAGTTGTCAAATGTATGTATCCTTCTAAGTGTGTGTGTGTGTGTGTGTGTGTGTGCGCGCGCGCGCACGCGCTAACTAGAGAATTCTGGCCTCTCAGAGAACAGACTATAGATCCTGTAGAACAGTTCTCTCAATGGATCTCAGATGAACCTGGAGAAAGCTGTATATGCTTCTTTCATTTGTTCTCGGAAAGGAAAAACATGAGACATTTCCCCTAGCAGATTATCCAACTCTTCTCTTGGCTATACAGTGACTTAGAATAAGTAAACTTTTCTGTCTCCCAGAGGACAGGGGGAGAGTTAAGGTGATCTGTTTGACCTTATGAGAAACACCAAGTTAAAATCTGAATAGATCTGCCAGTTTGCTAATTTCAAATAAAAATAATTATGAGTACAGTAATTTAAAATAATTATAAATACAGGTTGATGAATTATAGGCATAGTTGATTATGAATTAATTACCTTAAAGACAACATGGAGTTGAAGATGTTAATGGAAGTATCTTATCCAAATTTCACTTTTAGAAGCTGCCTGGCCATTGTCAAGTTTCTGAATACCCATGTTTAATCTCTGCAAAATGTCAAATTGGAGATACTTTGAAGATGAATTACTAGATCACTGACAAATGCTTTGAAAAGTGAAAGTACTTCAGAAATGATAAACACTGTTTGGTTCTCATTTGGAGCACATCCTCTTTCCATTGCCTTTATTTTGAAGAAATGAGATTTTTTTCCCTACTTATTCCAGATGTCACTAATAGAGGAACATCCCAGTGGTTCTCATTTGAAATGAATAGAAAGAAATCTCGTTTCTTCAAAATAAAGACAACTGAAAGAGGGTGTTCATCTATTAGTGACACTAATTGGCTCTGATGCACAATGTAACTTGTATTATAATTAGTCATTAAAAATAGGATACACACACACAAAGCATGCATACTGTAGAATACTACTCAGGTGTGAAAAATGATGAGGTCACCACCTTTGAGTCAGCTTGGGTGGAACTAGAAGACATCATGTTAAGTGAGATAAGCCAAAAAGAGAAGAACAAATACGAAATGATCTCACTTATAAGCGCAACTTGATAAATAGAGACAAGGAAAGAGAACATAAAGTGAAATGTGGACTAAAATGGTGTATTGCTTCAAAGCAAAGGACTTGGGGAAATAAGAGGGAAGGAAGGGTGGAAGAGAACTGTGGGATTCTGGTGCATAATGAAATTGTACTCATATGTCAATGACTGCACTGTAGATCATTAACCCCTTCAATAAGAAAAATTTTTTAAAAAGTGAAGAAACAAATGGAACATCACATAGAACTTTGTTGGTGGATGTGGTGTGGAACTATAGACTTGTAATATTATAATCTTGTAAACCATTGTTGAATCGCTAATAAAAAAATGGGAACTCACTGGGTCTGCAACAGCCTAAGTCTTATAAACCATTATAAACACATTAAAGTATAATTGACTTCTAGTCCTTGTATGTCTACAATGTGCCAGTTACACAATATTTAACTATGGGACTGGCAAAATAATTCACTTGGATAGTGTGCTGCTTTGTTATTGCACAACCAAGGTTCAAGACCTCCCCCCCCCCACTGCATTCAAGGAAGCTTTGATGCTGTGGTTTCTCTATGTTTGTGTGTGTGTCTCTCTCTCTCACTCACTATATCTCTGACTATCTAAAAATAGAAAAGAGAGAATATTTAACTGCAATAAAAAAGGAGTTAATAACGGGAATTGGATGGTAGCGCAGTGGGTTAAGCTCACATGGCGCAAAGCCAAAGGACCGGCATAAGGATCCTGGTTCTAGCCCCCAGCTCCCCACTTGCAGGGGAGTCGCTTCACAAGTGGTGAAGCAGGTCTGCAGGTGTCTATCTTTCTCTCCCCCTCTCTGTATTCCCCTCCTCTCTCCATTTCTCTGTCCTGCCTGACAACGACAACAACAATAACTACAACAATAATAAAAAACAACAAGGGCAACAAAAGGGAAAATAAATAAATAAAAAAGGACTTAATAAAACACACCTGAGAAATGGAAAATAAGAGTATAAGTGACATTTTGACCTCAACTCAAGTGGCATAAAGGAGAGGAGGGTCTGGAAACCAAACTCACCCTCTGTAACTTCATTTGCCACCGGTTCATTCGTTACTAAATGTCTGTAGGTATTTGGATATCACCCTTTCCTCCCCAAATATTCTACTATCACATTGGTTCAGTGCTACTTTGTTATTTAATAATACGTGAAATTTTATTTATTTATTTTTCATTATTGGGGGATCAGTGATTTACAGTCAACAGTAAAATACAGTAGTTTGTACATGGGTAACATTTCTCAGTTTTCCACATAACACACTAACCCCCAACCTACGTCCTCCTCAACCATCATGTTCCAGGACCTGAACACTCTCCCCTCCCCACAGTCCTTTATTTGGTGCAGTACACCAACTCCAGTCCAAGTTCTACTTTGTGTTTATATGGATGTTTTAGAATTCAGCTTCGAAGTCAATGGTAAAATGTGCTAAGATTACAACTCACTGATTTCTGTAAGCTTTTCTTCTTGTAAGACAAATTGCATAGGTTTTGTACTTCCTTTCAAAAATCACTAACTCCCAAAATACTGGGGGGAGGGGTTTGTTTGTTTATTTGTTGTTTTCTTTTATTTTAGCTACAAGTGAATTCCTGTTTAGCAACTTTGACTACAAGCGCGCTTCTTGGGAATTTCACCACTATAATTGCCTTCTTCATTTCTTTTGTTGCTTAACTAGTATGTACAACTGATTTATAAGTGTGAGCTGTAATAATGTCATCTGTCTGCCGGCATGATTGGAGTAGTTATTATGAAATGAAGTTAATTTTCTATCTGCTTTTCTTGGAAACTCTTCTACAGTTAATTTTAAACAGATAAGTGACATAAAAGACCACCTCCACTTGAAGATAATGCATTTAGAAATTGCTGATGGATGAGGTTATGCTTATCTAATTTTGGTTTAAAAGATCCTAATACATCTTTGGAGAATAGATTTTGAATGGAAGAAAAAAATAGCTGGGATAGGTGGATAAGATACTAGAAAAAAGGAAAGTTGAAGGGCTCTGTTTCTTTTTCCCCCTCCCAAATTTATTTTAATATTAATCCCTGGATTTTTGTTTTAGTCATAGCTGTCAGTTGTGGAAAATACCATTTAGGTTAATAGTCTTAATTAAAATAAATATTTGTTTTACGTAAAATGCCTTATGTTTTGAGAAGATAGTTGCAACATTTTATGCATCTCTTTCTTTGTTAGATTTTCTTTTAGAGATAATGATCTTTCTAGTTATAAATATGCATATGTTTCTGTTTAAATGCATGTATGAGTAAGAAGTACTGAATTTGATTAACTTTATTAACCGTAAATAATGAAGGATACTCTTTTGTTAACCCTTAATTTTATTGTGTTTCAGCCTTTAGACTTTTGGTTATCTAGACAAGCAGTCACTTATATCCTTTTAAGAATATTTATTGCTGCTTTGACTAATTGCTTCTTATAGGACTTAAAGCCTTTTGCAGTAGTACCATTTGTTAAAACACAGCCAGAAGCAGACAGATCACTGTCATTTTTCAAAAATTTAGTGTCATTTTTCTAGACAAATAACACTTGTACATGATGGATAATAGCTACCAGGATGTTGTATAGTAGGAAATGTGCATGAATTATATTTTCTGGGAATTAAAAGGTTAACTTGTCTATGAACTAATTGAAGAGCTTTATGGTAAATGCAAAATGCTGTGTGCACATTATTGGCAAGACTTAAACCAGCTGAAAAAGGGATTTTCCTCCCCTTGAGTATTATTCATTATCCCATTCTCTTTCCTGGCTAGCGGATGTTTAAGAGGGAACATCGAATCATAATGCATCTATAGGATTTATAAAAGAGCATAGCATAGATGCTTTCCACTATGAATTGGCAGATTAATACTTTGCACATTACCAATTAGAGTGGAGTTGCCTCTAGACATTGAAATTATCACTGCATAATGATATGCTTTTGCATTTACACACACCATGTTTATCAAGCCAACTTAGTTTTTGGTCCTAGAAAAACAAATGGTTGGGTGGTCGGGCGGTGGCGCAGTGGGTTAAGCGCATGTGGCGCAAAGCGCAGGGACCAGCGTAAGGACCCCGGTTCGAGCCCCCGGCTCCCCACCTGCAGGGGAGTCGCTTCACAGGCACTGAAGCAGGTCTGCAGGTGTCTATCTTTCTCTCCCCTTCTCTGTCTTCCCCTCCTCTCTCCATTTCTCTCTGTCCTATCCAACAACGAATTGCGTCAACAAGGGCAATAATAATAACCACAACAAAGCTACAACAAGGGCAACAAAAGGGGGAAAAAAAAATGGCCTCCAGGAGCGGTGGATTCATGGTGCAGGCACCGAGCCCAGCAATAACCCTGGAGGAGGAAAAAAAAAAAAAAAAAGAAAAACAAATGGTGGAAGATAATTTCATTTCTCCTGAATTACTGAAGTAAGAATTGTCCCACTTTTGTTGTTGTTGTTGTTGTTGAGGAAATATTAAAGTGGACAGTGCCATTAAATTGATGATATGCCATCTCAAATTAGTAGAGATTGGAATTTTTAATTGGGTATTGATGTATTAGTAAAAACTTAAGAAACTTTATTCTTTCGAAGGTGAGACTTTTACTGCCCTTCTGAGGCATGGTTGTAGGCATCTATCCTGATTACCTGGGCAAGACTGTATTTGATGTCTTTTTTATTTTTATTTATTTATTTTAAATAATTTTTATTTATTTACTTATTCCCTTTTGTTTCCCTTGTTGTAATTATTGGTGTCGTCGTCTTTGGATAGGACAGAGAGAAATCGAGAGAGGAAAGGAAGGCAGAAGGGAGAGAGAAAGATAGATACTTGCAGACCTGCTTCACTGCCTATGAATCGACTCCCTTGCAGGTGGGAAGCCGGGGGCTCAAACCGGGATCCTTATACCGGTACTTAAACTTAACCCGCTGCGCTACTGCCCAACTCCCAAAAGTGGTGTTTTTTTTTTTCCTTTTAAAAAATATTTATTTACTTATTTCCTTTAGTTGTCCTTATTTTTTTTTTTTATTGTTGTAGTTATTATCAATGTCGTTGTTGTTGGATAGGACAGAGAGAAATGGAGAGAGGAGGGGATGAGAGAGAGGGGAAGAGAAAGACACCTGTAGATCTGCTTCACTGCCTGTGAAGCGACTCCCCTGCAGGTGAGGAGCTAGGGGCTTGAACCGGGATCCTTACATAGGTCCTTGCGCTTTGCGCCACGTGTGCTTAACCTGCGGTGCTACCACCTGACTCCCCCCCCCTCCTTTTTTTTCTTTTCTGCAGGGAACCACCAGCTTCTGGGAAGGACAGGTTTTGAGTCTTTTTTATTTTTATTCCTCTATATATTTTTTTTTCACACGATGGCTATTGCTGGAGCTTGTTGACTATGATTCCATCATTCCTGGCTGCCATATTTTTCCTTTTTAAAAGAGAGTGAGAGGCAGGGACACAGAGAGAGAAAAGGACATATACCTGCAGTTACCACTCTACTGCTTCTGAAGCTTCTCTCTCACCCTCCCTCCACCCCCACAGGTGGGGACCTGGGGCTTGAACCTGGTTCCTTGTGCATGGTAAGGTGTGTGCTCTACTATGTAAACCACAGCTTGGCCCAGTCTTTCTAATTTTCTAACTGCTCTTTGTCATTGGCTTTGCATTGGGAAGAAAAAGACTTAGGAGAGGAAGGTTACTGTAAGATGCCTTATTTAACCAGTCTAGCATAAATCTGCTTTGTGGGCTTAGTTTAACATCTCGTTATCTTTGGTGTGTTTTACATTTTACTACAATATGTCTTGTTTGGATTTCTTTTTATTTACCTTTATTAGTACATCTGTGAATTCTAATCTTACCTCTGGGAAAGACTCAGCTTCTTAAATATTTCCTTTATTCCATCCTTGATATCTTTTTCTCTAGAGCTGTGATTAAACTTATTTTAGTCCTCATTGTATACTCCATGTAGGTTAACATCTGTTTTATTTATTTTCTTCTTTCTGTGTATTTCCTGCTAGGTAATTTCTTTTCTTTTTTTCTTTTCTTTCTTTTTTCTTTTTTTGGATAGGACAGAGAGAAATCGAGAGAGGAAGGGAAGACAGAGAGTAGGAGAGAAACATAGACACCTGCAGACCTGCTTCACCGCCTGTGAAGCAACTACCCTGCAGGTGAGGAGCTGGGGGCTTGAACTGGGATCTTTAAGCTGGTCCTTCTGTTTTGCTCCATGTGTGCTTAGCCCGCTGTGCTACCGCCTGGCCCTTGCTAGGTAATTTCTTCAGCTTCTCCTTTATCTCATTAATTCTTTTTTCCCCCCAGCTTTGACTAGTAAGCTATATCTTGCTAGTAATTTTTTTTGTTTCAATAGCTATATATTTTAAATTTTATGTTAATTTTATTTCTTAAAATTATATTTGGTCATTTAAAAATAGTGGCAAAGTACACATAGTATCAAATTTACCATCTTTACTGTTTTTAAGTGCACAGATTGCATGACTTATATTTGAGCTCTTACATTTTGCTTTGTAAAGCTGAAACTGACAGATGATCTCTTATTTTTAATGTGGCATCAGGAAATGAGCCCAGGGCCCTGCACATGCATGTAGTATGTATGACACTGACAAGTCACCCCCTGGCACAAAATTCTATTCTACATTTTTTAGAGAGGGGAGGAGGAGGAAGGTAGAGAAAGAGAGACCCTGTTGTTCTATCCCATTGTTCATGGAGTGTCTTTGGTGCCAACCATGGTGCTCTTCTGTGGTACTCATGAGCAAATTCTGGGCCTCATGCGTGGCTAAGGCATCTTACTGAGTCATCTCCCAGGCCCTGAGTGGTCATTTTTGATATAGTTACTTCTTTGCCTTTTTTGTAGTCTGTATTTGGTAATTGAAAGATCTAAGTCTGTAGTAATCTAAATCTGTTGTTTATTTTCCTGACTAGTCATGATGATATGTTGTGTCCATGTATATGTAGTAAGCTTTGATGGCTAGCTCATATTTGTTTAAATTTAATCTGTAGAAAAAATCCTTGGGGTGTAAAACACAGATCCTGATCTGGAAGAGTATTTGCTTTTGATTTTGCAGGTGGCCATAGAGTGTTGCTGTCCTTTGACCAGTGTACCCCATCTCAGATGCTTAGTCCCAGGAGAAGTTTTAGTTCCATTTTCCTACCTAACCACAGAGCTGACAGCACTTCCAAGTTCACTGTGAAATTGGCACTTGCCCTCATAGGACCTTGCCGAGTGTTTTCTGTTTCCTCTTTTCATGTGTGATTTTTTTTTTTCTTATTTCCTCTGAGCCCACTAAAGTTTTTTTCTTTCTTTTTCTTCTTTTCTTCCTTTCTTTGTTCTTTTTTTTTGTATTTGACTGTCTTTTTTTTTTTTTTCTTTACCTGAGCACTGCTCAGTTCTGGCTTATGGTGGTGTGGGGGTTGAATCTGGGACTTCAGGAGCCTCAGGCATGAGAGTCTTTTTGCATAACCATTATGCTTTCTACTCCCCCCCCCCCCCAACATCCCTGATTGTCTTGTTGGTAATGCTCTAGAGTATTTAGTCTACCAAACTTCTGAAAGCCCTAGCTGAATTTTAAACAGCATTCACAGGGCTCTCTTTTGGCACCTCTGCTGGTGCTTTCATCTTTAGCTCCTTTCTCAGGCATCCTTCTCCAGGTGCTCCGTTTTCTTACACATGCTGTCTAGGTCTTGTTAGGATTATCACCTCATCCCCTAAAAGATGTCTCCTGGACAGGATGAGCTCTGGCTGCTGTATCTTCATAAACTTAAAAAAAAAAAATTTATAAAAAGGAAACATTGACAAAACCATAGGATAAAAGGGGCACAGCTTAGCACAATTCCCACCACCAGACCTCCATATATCAACCCCTCCCCTGATAGCTTTCCTATTCTTTAACCCTCTGGGAGTATGGACCCAAGATCATTGTGGGATGCAGCAGGTGGAAGGTCTGGCTTCTGTAATTGCTTCCCCGCTGAATATGGGTGTGGCCAGGTCGATCCATACACCCAGCTTGTCTCTCTCTTTCCCTAGTGGGGAAGGCCTCCCACATTGGTGGGATTCTCTGTCCAGGGAAGTCTGGTCACATCCTGCTAGCATCTGGAATCTGGTGGCTGAAAAGAGAGTTAACATACAAAGCCAAACAAATTGTTGGATAATTATGGACCTAAAGGCAGGAATAGTGCAGGTGAAGAGTTGGGGGTCCTCCATTTTGTAGATAGCTAGTAGGCATATTTTAGTTATATTTCAAAGGGCCTGTAGCTATACTAGTTTTTTTTGTTTGTTTGTTTTGCCTCAGCCTGAAATCTGATATGCAGGTGAATCCTAATTATTGTCTGAGGAGATGATGTCATGGCTGGGAAAAGGACCAGAAAGCTGGATCAGGGAAGAGAGTAGCTCCCTAATATGGGAAAGGAGTATAAATATTACTGTAAATTCCATCAATTTGATGTGATCTGGGGCCCATAATTAGCTTAGGGGCCTGTGTGACCTCTACATCCCTGTAGATCTGAGCTCACATTCTGTGGTCATGAGTAGGAACATTCCATGCTGCCCCAGTATTGACCCATCTTCCTCAGGTGTAGCATAGAGTATGCTGTCCATTCTCCTTTCAGAGCATGGAACATTCTCTACCATTGTTGATCCAAACTGAGGGCAAGGCCCTAGAAATTCAGCTTTTATAGTCCCTTCTTTGATAAGGTTAGTTTTAGAGTGAGTGAGGGAAGTGTAATAGGAAGGTGAGGAGGGTATCTAAGTCTAAGTAGACACTGTTTCATTATGAACTTTATAATGACTCACTGCAGACTGTTGTGTACTTTTGCTCTCAGGTATATATTTTGCCCTAATTTATGGATACATGTTAACATATGCCCTATCATGGGACCTGGTGTATATCTAGATTTTGGGACTTTGTTAGGAAGTGAACCTCCTGGAATGGAATTAGTGAATACTATGAAAGGAAAGGTCTCACCCGAGTAATGATGCTGAAGGGTTGATATTCCACACCTGACGTCTCTGGACACAGTCTGAAGTGAAGCATACTGAGGTGGTACTCGTGTTAATTAGGCTGGGATCAGCGGATGCAATATCATTTGGTATGAATTGAGAGAAGCATGCAGGGAAGTGAGCCCCACCCTAGAGGTTCCAGGACTGGGGTAAATATAGGCTCTATAGAGGAAGCGGGAAGTTCCTGCTGTCTTAGGGTTTAAGAAGGCAATAGATAATTATTGCTATAATCACATTATTTGGCAATTGGGTTAACTTTGAAATATCCCTTTGTTAGGATTTGCTGTATCATACACAACATCACCATAATTTATGTCCTTTGACATTATTTGGATATAGCTGCGCTACCGGTTACTTCTGTTCTCCTTGGACTAAGCTTTTAAGAGAGTCAGTATATCGAGGACTCAGCCTATGTTCTGTGCATTAAAAAGTTTGAGACATTCAATCAATTTTTCCCCTTCTCATATTAATTAAATAGTGATTTATATGACTACAAATTAATAGGAGTGTACATAAACACCATTCCCACCACCAAAAAACTGTGTCCCATCCCATCCTACCCTCCCACTCCCCCCCCACCCCCGCCTCGTGAAGCCAAACATCCACCCTCACCCTCAACCCAGGGTTTTTACTTTGGTACCTTACTCCATGGAGAATTCTTAAATAAATAGTAGTGGAATTACCTTATGATCCAGCAATTTCACTCCTAAGCATTTACCTAAAAGATATAACAACACTGATTTGAAGGGATATATGCACCCTCAATGTTCATATCAGTATTTTCAATAATAGCCAAACATGGAAGCAACCAAAATACCCTTCAACCGATGATGGGATAAAAATAGTTATGGGATATACTCAGTGGAGTACTGCTCAGCAATAAAAAGATGTTATTTGTCCTTTGGGAGAAAATGGATGGAATTGGAGATTATGCTTAGTGAAGTAAGGAGGTAAAGGACAACTACCGAATGGATTCACTCATATGTGAAATGTAAAGAATTGAACACAGGAGTGTTTAAAAAAAAAAAAAGAGTCAATTCATTTCTAAGCCTGTGGGAGAACTATAGTGGGTTTTTAAGGGGGTGGTTTTAGGGTGGTTTGGTGATGGGAACAGTGAGAAATTATACTCCTAATGGAAAAAATAAAAAGGAGGGGGCTGGGTGATGTACTCAGTTAAACACACATAGTATTAAGCGCAAGGAGCTGTGCAAGGATCTTTGGTCAAGCTCCTGGCTCCTCACCTGTGGGGGAGGGGGCGACATTTTACAAGCGGTGAAGCAGGTCTGCAGGTGTCTCTGTCTTTCTGTCTCCCTCTTTGCCTCTCCTTCCTCTCTCAATTTCTCTCTGTCCTATCCAATAAAATGGAAAAAATGACCGCCAGGAGCAGTGGATTCGTAGTTCTGGCACTGAGCCCCAGTGGTAACGCTGGAGGCAAAAATAATCGAACAAAAAAATAAAATATAAAATTAAAAAGACACAGAAAATGGAAATGTTATACATGTGCCAACAACTGTATTGTAAATCATTAATACTCCCAATTAAAAAATGTTGGGGCATATGTGTTTGATATAAACAAAAAATGAATTTGTATGAATTTTGAGAAAGACACACACATTCAGTTTCAAATAGAACTTCATATTCAAAATTCAGAACCTACCCAGAACTGCTTCATGACTTTTATCCACATTCTCTTTGGTACACAGGCTGTCATGATACTGTCCATGTCTTTTCTGGATAGGTACTTCATTGTGGTTAACTGTTTCAAGGTACAGGTCTTCTGTTTCTTATTTATGCTTTGCATCAGAAGCAGTTTTGGTTTTCTGACTTTCATCACTCCAGGCTGCTGATGAAAGGTCAGCTATCTCTGTAATCAACAAGGTTTGTATATTTTTCCAAAATGTATACAAATTTTAATTTTTTCCCCTTTTCTTTCTTGCTGTTGCCACAGGGCTATCACCTGGTCGGCTGCACAATTAATCTACTGTTACCAGTGGCAATTTTTCTCGTTTTCTTATTTTTTATTTGAAAGAGAGCAATTGAGGAGGGAGAAAAAAATGGATAGGTGGGAGTGGGGAGTGGAGACTTGTAGCATTTCTTCAGTTATTACCTGCAGGTTTTAACCTAGGTCCTTGTGCATGATAATGTGTGTGTTCAATCAATTGCATCACTGTCAAGCAATGGCCTTTGCTTCTTAATTGTGTTTTTAAACCAGGCTTGAATTATTTTCAGAAAAAGGGTACAAAAGACAAGGTAAATAGTTTTCCATCATGTATCAGTTATATATCCTGGATGGGTACCTCTTCTGAGCCTCAGTTTTCAGCAGGAAGTGTGAAAGGATAGTTTATCTTGTTAAGAGGAATACATGAGTAAGCATTTATAAAATGCCTATTATATCATTTCTAGGTATGTAGTAGTTATTCAGTACTTGAGAATTAAAATCCCCAGAGAACATGAAGGATAGCTTGTCTCGATTCCAGGAAATGTAGATGCTGCAGCATTCAGGGGGTATGCGCTTGCATTTCTGCCAGAGCGACTCACAAATAACCTAAGTTATAAATGCAGATAGAGTTTTTTTTTCCAAAGAAGAAATTTCTTCTTAGAATTCCAGCTTTCTTAGAAAAAGAAAGATTTCTTCAACAAGATGGGAAAAAATTTGTACATTTGATTATGAGCATGTAGAATTGTTCAAATTAGTAGTAAGAGAATAATGGAAAAAATGTGTGTAGTAGAAAAGGAAGGACAAAGTGTACTAATAGAAATTATGAATACTGTGTGGAGGGAAAGGAGTTGAGGGGAATAATGGCATTAATAATTTCTCATAGTAATAACAGGTAACAGTTATTGAACACTTACTCTGCAGTGTATGTACTGTGCTAAACAAATGTTCAAGTCATGCACTGAGTCATTTAATAAGCATAAAGATTCCACAGAACTGAGTACAGAGTTAAAGAGGTTAAATTCTTCATTCTGAGGTCATATAGCTTTAAAGGCAGGTCCAGGAAATGAATCCAGTGTGGATTCATTCATTCAGCAAGTAGGTCTCACTCATTCTTAAAGGTGTGAGAGTTCTGAGAACCTTTCCTAGTCTGTGAAATACTGTCTACTTCTACTTCCTTGGCTTTTTCCTATTTAGCAAGCTATTCAGACCAGTTACTTTTCAGAGTGAAGAAGGCTCTGTTGACTCTTTTGAACATTTGCTTTATGCAGAGAACATATATCAGAGTATACTGACAAGCCAGACTGTGTGGTCACCTGTATGTAGGAGTCTTAAAAGAATTGTGTTTGGAGGGAAAAAAAAACAAACAAAAAAACAAAAAGATCAAGACAATGAAGCTTTATTTAGAACAGATGGTCTGGCCTAAGCAAATGACAAAAAGAAAGTAGAATTTCTTGGCTCCTATTTTGATCTTAAATTATCAGGGAAAATGATCTTCAAATTGGAAAGGGTAGAATAAACAGGGTTAAGAGAAATTAAAGCCCAAGATAGAAGATATAGTGAGAGCTGCTTAAAAAAAAAAATAGCACTCAGGTCTCCTGGGCACTGGAAGAACTTGCAGATGTGATCGTGGAACCACTTTAGATAATATTTTGTAAATTAAGAAAAATAGGATGCCAGAAGCGTGTAAATGATTTCAGTTAACATGTCCTGCTTTCAAGGGGGTGAGGGGAAACATAGTTTAGAAACTACAAATGGGGGATTTTGAGTTGGTTTCTATTGGAGTTCTAGAAGCAATAATAAACAGATGTTTGTGAACATATAAAAAAGCAGCAGTAATTACTGAAAGACAGAAAGGATTCTCTTAAGAACAAGAACAAGTTTGTTCCTGTTTGGATGGGAACATTAGCATGACACAGAAGGGGAATGCCAGATAGAGTGAATATTGATTTTAGCAAGCCATTGTAGAGTCTCTCATGACATGGTAAGAAGGAGAAATGTGAGTGGAGTGATTCTACTATTTTATGAGTTTATATTTGATACAGCAACCATTTTAAAACTGGGCGATGAATGTATCAGCAAGCAGATTATGACCTATAAGCCAACTACGGCTGTCTCTTCTTTTTATAAGTCAAGTTTTATTGGTATATAGTCAAGCCATTCATTTACATGTTACTCAAGACTGCTTTTGGGCAGAGTTTATAGTATTAAAAACATCAGTTTTTATAGCAGAGTCAAAGAGTTAGAAAAGAGACCATACCATACAGATATCTTAAATTAGTTGCTGTCTGACTCTTTACAAGTTTGCTTAGACATACTTTGGCATAGACAGAACATGATTTCTAGACCAGCTGCATATAAGAATCACCTAAAGAGTTTATATGAATGCCCTAACTTGTCTCTTTTCTACCCCTCCCTACCACCTGAATAGAAGTTCGTGAGGTTAGACCTAGTTTTTTTTTTTTTTTTATTCTCAAATAATTGTAATGTCTCCTTGGGGCTGGAGAACTCTAGCCAGGATGGTGGGTGTTAATAGGGAATGCTGCAGGGTAGTAGGCTCTGTCTCATAGGATCCAGTAGAGCTAATGACAACATTATCCAGTCTCTGGATGACATGAAGGTGAGAGGAGGAGATGTTTCTCCAAATGATAGGATAAGAATGGCAAAATTCCTGCCACTAAGCAGAGTGATGTTGGCTATTTAGTAAGTACACACGTGCACTACATGTCCCCTGTGGAGCTGTTGGGTGGATGATTTAACTTCATTGTAATTCATCTGCAAATGAGCAAAATGTTAACTGCATATGCAATACTAGCCAACATTATAATAGTACCTGGAAAACAAAGTGAGATAAGCCCAGTAATAACTACCAAGGCCATCTCAGCTGTGTTAATGTAATTATAGTGAAAAGCAAGGGTGAAAGTTTGACACTGTTTAGTTCAGATCACACCTGTTGGATATACTTTGCAAAAGAACATCTGGTTAATTTTGCTTTGAATTTTCACCCAGAGGTGGCACATACCAATCAAGACACTCAAGACACACCTCTTTTTTTTTTTTTTTTTTCAGGCAGGGTGAGCTGCTATAGGAGGCAGAAAAGTCTTATTGCTGTGTGGTGATCATCTAGGGAGGTGATATGATTACTTGGTGGGAACCAGAATTTAAATGCTCTTAATAGTTCTATTAGGGTTTTCTAGAGAAATAGTATTGAGAAAGAGTGAGTGAGATTTATTGTAAGACATTAGCTCAATATGTCCTGGATCCTTCAGAGCCCTCTCTACCCCACTAGGGAAAGTTAGAGACAGGCAGGGGTTATGGATTGACCTGCCAACACCCCATGTCCAGCGGAGAAGCAATTACAGAAGCCAGACATCCCAACTTATGCACCCCATAAAGAATTTTGGACCATACTCCCAGAGGGGAAAGATGTTAGGGGAAGATGACTAGAGGGGATCCAGAACATTTGTTACCAAGAGTCTTTTTTTTTTTATATACCATTGCTGAAGGGAAGAAAATCTGGAAAACATCAGAGGAAGTCAGGCATTGTTTGTCTTATCTGAGAAGGAAGAGAATAAAGGAAGGACACTCAGAGGTAGTAAGAGATGTAGGTGTGATTTAGAAAGAAGGTGAAGGTAGGACTATAGAAGTGAATAAAAATAGGGATGTGGATATCTATCTATCTCTATCTTATCTTATCTTATCTTATCTTATCTTATCTTATCTTATCTTATCTTATCTTATCTTTCCATCCATCCCATGTCTATGACCTTAGGAAAGAACTATGGTAGCTTCTGCTGGAGGGGGATGGAGGCACAGAACTCTAGTGGTAGGAATGATGTAGAATTATACCTCTGTTACCTTATAATTTTGTAAATCATTATTAAATCACTAATAAAAATTACAAAGAAAAGAAAAAGAAATTGCATTATGAAATACAGCAGGTCCCAAAGTCTTCAGCGTCAGTCAACAAACCACAGACCCAAGAGACTCTATATTTTAAGTTCCAGTCTGAAGACGAAGGCTCAAATACCATGTAGAGTCTTTCCACTTAGATTTGAAGGGAGGGGGAAGCCCATGTTCTTGATTAAAGGCAGAAAGAGTCCTCACTTCCTCATGGGGAGTCAGCCTTTTTGTTTTTTTCTGTTGGAGGGTTGGAGAAGACTCACTCACAGAGACCAACAGTCTGCCTTGATAGTACTGATTCAGATATTAATTGGGATGGGTTAGTTCAGTCAGGTTGACATAACATTAGTTATCGTAGTGATCATCTAATGCAGAGTTCTCCTTTTGTTGATAAGTTTCAGCAGATGCCCAGTGGCCAAGGCAAGTCTAGGATTCAGTACTGTTGAAACCATTCTTACAAGATTCTTAAGTAGATATAGAAGCTAATAGTCTTGAGAGCCCTCTCTAATCCTAATCTCTAATCCTCTGGGTTAGTTAGAAAGTGTAGCACTCAATTTTGAAGATTCTGTCCATCACCTAACCACACCAGGTGTCAACCAAAGGCTTATGTACTTGTACTATGTACTTATGTATTTTCTATATAAACACTGAAACCTCTTTAGGGAATTTCAAAATGCAAGTTAATCCTTTAATACTGTCAAGAGAATGAGGAAGAGAGGTCTTTAGACAGGATTTTATGCTAGCATGCAAAATTAAGGGACTAAAGACAAAATTAGCAGCTCCAAAGCAGGAGGAGTTAGTTTCATTTGTGTTTTCAGCATGTGACCTTTCTGATTGACTTAACAGATGATTTGGCCAAAAGGATACAAAACACTCAAAGGAAAGCTCTTCCTATAGGGTTTGTCCTGACAACTATCACAGTTTAGACTAAGCATCTCCCCTTAAAACAAACAAACAAACAAACAAAAACTATTCTAAGCTATTCTTCCCAGTCTAAAAAACCAACTGTGCAAGTTATATACTATTACCCCTACTCCACAGATGACAAGACTCAGCTGCAGGTTCATTTTCTGCACGTTTAGAAGAAAATGATTTGAACTGACAGTCTACATGAAATTTCTAAAGTAGTGTTCCTGAGTCGTCCCCCCCCCCCCCCGTTTGCACTGAGCACATCTGATTTTATGGAATGACAATAAGGTTATTTAGAAGATTGCTCTCAAAGTCAACTTCTAGTGTCACAGAGCAAAATTCAAGATTTCATGGTGGCTGACATGCTGACTCCCAACAGGGTTCAGGTGCTGTATAAATAAAGTCAACAGGCTGACTTTGAAGTAAAACATAATTTTTCAGCTGCTGCCAAGAGTGAGCTGATTGATGATAAAAGGTAAATATAAATGACTTTTTGATTACCTGTTGTTTTAGATTACCTTAGCTTCTCTTCATCATTACTACAGAGATGTAAATGCTATGCAAAGAAAAAAAAAGCCTCTTAGTTTTAATTTCCCCTTTCCAATTCCTCTCTTGTTAACATTCCCCATCACCTTTTTATAGAAGCCCTAATCTTGGGGAACTCAGGAATTAGTTGCTTAACTTTCTAATTATTACAAGTGTGTTAAACAAATCATTGATAAGAGGTTCAGGTGTTGCAGGTGTCCGTGTACAAACAAATACATATGCAGGCTGCTGAAAGAGAAGTTAGCAGGTGCAACCCTGTCCTCCATGAGATTTAATTTAGGATAAGAGTGAGTGGACTGAGAATACCTTGAAAAGTGTTTCGTCAGTGTATACAAATGCATTATCTATAGGCTGTAGATCACAGAGATTGGTAGGTGGTCCCACTACATTGAATGGTTCTTTCTACAACTTGGAATGGAGCAGAGGCAGTGTGTAGCTCTTGGTACATTTAACATTCACTGGCCCCGTGTGCATTTGTTTTAAGCCAGAGAAATCTTAGGAAGCAGGATAAAGTTAGTTCTTAAGTAGTCTTCAAACAAACTGGACATGATGTCACCACTGTCCTTCCCTAAATCCATTCATGGAGAAAACATGGGTGGAAATATGGAACATCTAGAGCTGCTTTTGCCGTTTTTATTCAGACTCCCCTATTTCCTTGAGTTTTGAGGCTTTTCTTAAAACCAGTAGAAATTTTTATGTTATTTTTCCCCTCTGTTAAGTAAATTTTAGTACTGGAACATAAAAAGAAACTGAATGACATAACTTGTTCATCTTTGGGTTAAGGCTCTTTGGTAAAACAAACACAAGGCCCTGAGTTCAAGCCACCAGTCTCCACCTGCAGGGGGAAAGCTTTGTGAGTGGTGAAACAGGGCTGCAGATGTCTCTCTGTCTCTCTTCCTCTCTATCACCCCCTTCCCTCTTGATTTCTGACGGTCTCTATTCAATAAATAAAGATTAAAAAAACCTATATATGTGATATACATGAAATTAGCATACATGTCAGGAAAGGAAAGGGAGTCTCCACAGAGTGAATTTACTGAGAGCCTGTTGCCTTGTTAATTCAGAAAAACACATGCACCCTTGTGTATATAATATTACTCATATTAGCCCAAACATGGGATCAACCTAAATACTCATCAACAGATGACTGGATAAAGTTGTGGACTGTATACTGTGTGGAGTACCACTCTGCCATTAAAAAGATGAAATTGCTTCATTTAGAATAAAAGGGATAGAACTCAAGCTGATTTTACTAAGTGAATAAGCAAGTGAAAATAAATTACAGGATAGTTTTCCTTTTGTGGAGTATGAATAAAGCAAACAATCTGGCAAAAAGAGCTGTTAGATTTTTTTTGAAAGGTACGATAGTTCTTGAATGAGAAGAAATTCAGGGAGTATGTAGAGGGGTCTGTATAATGGTGGGTGTGGCAGGTCTTTTACACGTACAGTTGTGTAAAAACAATATATGGGAGCTGGGCAGTGGCCTATGTGTTAAGTGCACTTGGTGTGAAGTGCAAGGACCAGTGTAAGGATCCGGGTTCCAGTCCCTGGCTCTCCACCTACAGGGGGGGTCGCTTCAGGCGGTGAAGCATGTCTGCATGTGTCTTTCTCTCCCCCTCTGTCTTCCTCTCCTCTCTCCCATTTCTCTCTGTTCTATCCAACAACGACAGCAATAACAATGATAAACAACAAGGGCAACAAAAAAGGGGCTGGGCGGTCTTGCAATGGGTTAAGTACACATGGCGTAAAGCGCAACGATGGGCGAAGGATCCGGGTTGGAGCCCCTGGCTCCCCAACTGCAGGGAGGTCACTTCACGGGAGGTGAAGCAGGTCTGTAGGTGTCTGTCTTTCTCTCCCTCTCTCTTCCCCTCTTCTCTCGATTTCTCTCTGTCGTATCCGACAACAACAATAGCAATGGCAACAATAACTATAACAACAACAACAACAAGAGCAACAAAATGGGAAAAATGCCTTCCAGGAGCAGTGGATTTGTGGTGCAGTCACTGCCCCAACAATAACCCTGTTGCCTGGAGGCAGCAACAACAACAACAAACAATATACCCCAAATTTTGAAGCTTTGTAAATCAAGGTTACAAAAAAGTTTGTCTTAGACTGACAGTTTAACTCAAGGATGCTTGTTGGGATCAAAACTCAGTTTTGATCCCAACTCCCACCACAGTGGGAAAACCTTTGATTGTGGTGCTTTTCATTTTCTCCCTCTCCTCCCTCTCCCTCTCTCTCTGTCTCTTTTAACTTATTTTATAAAACTGAAAGTGAGGGGGAAATAGCGAGGGACAGACAAATACACCTGCAGTCCTGCTTCACCACTCATGAAGTTTCTCCTCCCCCACCCCCCCTTCCTGACGGTGGGGAGTGGGGGCTTGAACCAGTGTCCTAGTGCATGGTAATATGTGCATTTAACCAGGAGCAGCCTCCCCAACCTGTCTCTTTCTCTATCTAAAAAAGTTTACTCACAACAGTGAAGCCCTAACAACAACAACAACAACATAAATAAATAAATAAATAAATAAATGCAAAAAAAAAGTCTGTTTTCTTCTAGCTTCTGTGCTTTCCTCCTGTCCCACTCTTCAGTTTATAATTGAACATCCTAAGGCCATTTTGTGTTTTTAGTTGAATGCCTCTCAGGTCTTGAAGACTCACAGCCTGAAGTATTGATTGCATTTAAGGGTCCATTACTTAAGTAAACCAAATAATGTAACTTGATCTTGACTCTAATTGATCAACTCTCCCATAGTGTTGCAAAGATTTTAATCTAATTACTCCTGGTTCTGGTCTCTAAAACAAAGGTTACATTTTGCTGAAATTTACTCTGGATATTTTCTCTGTATTTCAGGTTCTTGAAATACATGTACAGTGTATGTTGTATATATGTAAATTTGCAGGTGCATACACACAATCTACTCCTGTAAAGCTCGCTGGGTTTGAATTTTGACTATATAAATAGCAGATGAGAAATGTGAGCCATGTGACTTTTCCCTTTAACATGTTACAGCTTGGTAAAGGGAAGTGGAACAACTACTGCCTGGTCAGGTTTATTAGTAGCTGCTCTTGTGTCCTCTAGTAAGCTTCCCTCATCCCAATTCTTAATTTTACTGGAAATAGAAGACTATTTTAAGCTTTAGAACATTACAAGTGTAATATTCTTGAAGACTGTTACTTTAAGCTGAACTGCCAATTTGTCCAGGTATTGTCTAGCTGGTCTCAACTAGCAGTCCTCAGACCTTCCAGAGAGATGACATTCATTGACTCAGCTTGAATTTTTCTAGAAGCCCTCCTTTGGGGAGAAGTGAAAAATGGGAAATTTAGTTGAGAAACAACATCCTCAGCATTCCTGAAGGTACCACAGGTTACTAGAAAGCTTGACATCACTTCAAAGAGTCACAGAGAATATGTTGTATGGCTATCCTGTCTGGGAAAGAGAGGATGGGAGACTGGACTATGGAACACAGCATTCTTTTTGTGACTTCTTTTTCAGTGGGACTGTCCCCATATTAATCAAAATCAAATGGCAACAAGTATCCCCTAGAGAGGTTGTCAGCATCAGCTGCTGCATGGGAATCAGTTCCTGTGGTTCACCCCACCTGCATTGGTAGAAGCAGCATGGAAATGCTAATTGGTCCCTGCTTGAGGCCAGCAGTGAACACTCTCTGCCTTTTAGTGTCCTTAGGGATGTCTCTAGGGCTGACATAATCCCCATATACCAGTATTTTCTTTTCCTTTAGTGAGACAGTATATTTTGCAAGTGTAGAATTCCTTGTGTTGTGGAACTTAACAGTTTTTTAAAATTGAACAAAACACACTCTATAGATACACCTTTCCTAATTAAGCCAAGTACTAATAAAACCTCTCACCTCTACTGGTGGGCTACATTAATCTTTATGAGAAATGTCTTGGGTGCATGGATTCTTTCTGGGGTCTGATGATATGAAGTGACCAGAATGTGCTTCAGGGAATGTGAGTAAATATGTCTGACACTGTTGGGGAAGCAGTTTCCAAGTGTAAGTATCACTTTAATGAGGTTAGCATTTCTGTTAAAAACTTAAATTCAGAGCGGTACAATAAGATTTCTTGAAAGTCTGTATCTAAGAAATATGAAGAATATTTCTGATTTGACATCCCACTTGCCCATTGGATCATTTGTGTCTTTTTCCAGCTTTTGATTTCAGGTTTTTGTCCACAGACAACTGGATAAAGGGATATATATTCAATACCACTATGCAATAAAAAAGATATTTGTGTCCCTTGGAACAAAATGGATGGAACTTGAGGTGATTGTGCTTAGTTAAGGAAGTGAAAGATAACTACCAGATAGTTTTGCTTATATGTGGAATGTAGGCTATCAGAACTCATGAAGTTGCCTCCCCCCAAAAGAACCAACAACAAACAGTGAAACCATTTCTGAGACTTTGAGAACAGTAGTGGTTACCATGGGAGGACGGGCTGGGGAAAGAGGACTCAATAGAGAACTTTGGTGCTTTGGTAATTGGTGTGGTGTGGAACTTTACCCCTCTAATCTTAACATCTTTTAAATCATTATTAAATCATTGAAAAGAAAAGAAAAGGGGGTCGGGCAGTAGCGCAGCAGCTTAAGTGCACATGGTGTGAAGTGCAACAACTGGCCTAAGGATCCCAGTTGGAGCCCCTGGCTCCCCACCTGCAGGGGTGTTCCTTCATGAGCGGTAAAGTAGGTCTGCAGGTATCTATCTTTCTTTCCTTCTCTTTGTCTTCCTCTCCTCTCTCCATTTCTCTCTGTCCTACTCAACAACAATGACATCAATAACAACAATAATAATAACCACAACGATAAAACAACAAGGGCAACAAAAGGGAAAAAATTAGCCTCCAGGAGCAGTGGGTTCATGGTGCAGGCACAAAAAATTGAACCAAAGCTTCCTTTAGTGTAGTGAGGGCTGGAGCTTGAATTTCAAGTCTAGTACATTGCGAAGAAGATACTGTCGTTCTAGATAAGGTGTCTTGCCAGCCCAAACTCAACTCAACTCAACTCAACTCAACTCAACTCAACTCAACTCAACTCAACTCAACTCAACTCACCTCACCTCACCTCACCTCACCTCACCTCACCTCTCCTCTCCTCTCCTCTCCTCTCCTCTCCTCTCCTCTCCTCTCCTCTCCTCTCCTCTCCTCTCCTCTCCTCTCCTCTCCTCTCCTCTCCTCTCCTCTCCTCTCCCCCTCCCCTCCTCCTCCTCCCCCTCCTCCCCTCCCCTCCCCTCCCCTCCCCTCCCCTCCCCCTCCCCTCCCCCTCCCCTCCCCTTTTCCTCCCCTCCCCTCTTCCCCTCCCTTCCCCCTCCCCATCCTCCTCCCCTCCCCCTTCCCCCTCTTCCTCCCCTCCCCTCCTGTCCTCCCCTCCCCCCTTACCCTTTTTTTCTCTTTTATTCTCCTTTTTCTTTTCTCCCTCCCTCCCTTCCTTCTTTCCTTCCTCCTCCTCTTCCTCCTTCTTCTTCTATCAGAGCACACCCAACTCTGGCCTATGGTACCTGGGCCTGAACCTAGGACCTCTGGTGCTTCAGGTATGCAAGTCTGGTATGCTACAAGTGGTCTATCTTGCCCAAAAGTAGTGTTTTAAATAAAATTTTTAAGTGTGAATATCAATATATAAAAGTCCATATTAGTTTTAAGTGTAGAATAAAAATTTGGGGGTTACCAAATGTGTGTATTTTGTCTTTTTTTTTTCTGCCTCCAGTTGTTGGGGCTTGGTGCCAATTCACTGCGCCGGGTATCCGTTTTTATTTCTTTCATTTTATTTGATAGGGCAGAGAGAAATTAAGAGGGGAGAGGGAGAGAGAAAGACAGACACCTGCAGACCTGCCTCACTTCTTGTGAAGTGTACTTGCTGCAGGTGGAGCAGGGACTCTAAACTCGTTCCTTGTGTAGGTCTTTGCACTTAGTATTATGTGCATTTGACCTGGTGCATCACCCTCTGTTCCCCCCAAATGTGTATATTTTGCATCCCATGTCTTAAAATTTACAAAATGAATGATTTTAGAGTTCTTTGTAGTTACAGCAGTATTTGAAAATGGAAATAGAAAAATGTTCCTGAGTTCACGAGTGAACATTTCCATTTCAATGTCACTTTGTAGGAATATTATCCAAGGATTTTGGGAAATACTAAATGAATCTGTTGTATTTTTTAAGCAGCACTCATTTGAGAAATTGCTTGTGATAAATGGGTTTCACTAATTAAATCATACAGTTCTATAGTACATTACATATAAAACTAGACAAGGAAATAAATATAATTAAAGTAAACACGCCTTCTAATTAGTAATTATTTCTGCCATTTTAAGCAAATTTCAAGAGTCAGAGAGCTGCTCCACTATAAACCTAATAATGAAGCTTGTGATAACAGGTGTAAATTAACACAATGGAAAACATTTACACTGTAACATGCTAAATTAAAAATGACATTAACAAGTCTCATTTTCAAATTCTCTGTAATTAACATTTGTTCAACTCAAATGATGAGTAAGTGCAGTGCGGTACAGCGTAGATGTCTTTATCGTTTCTGATATTTGTCATGGACTTATCTTACGTTAAATCGTAAACAACAGAGATGTATTTCTGGTTAAAACATGTCATGTTTATGTAATCTTAGACAGTTTTGACAAAGGACAAAATGTGATATTTACTGGCCTCATTACTGTGGGGGGAAGTCACATGTGTCACCAGAATGGCATTGGTTGAGGGTAGAGAGAGACAGGAACTATTGATAATGAGTTGTGTGTAGAGATTTGCAGGTTCAAGGCTAATAATATCTATCCATGGCATGATAAAGTACGAGGATTCTCTCAAGTGTTTGCCTCTCAGTACACATATGTGCTTCTAAGAGCTTTGAATAAATATTTGTTTTTGTAAACAAATATTATTTTTAAAAGGCTTTGTGACATATAAGATAGAAACCAGAGAACAGAGGAAACAGCTTTGGAGATGTTTTTGTTACAGTGGGCATGATGTTTTACTCCTTACAGAGAATTTCATCATTGCACTAGTGATTGGATGAAGACTTACACATTGTTGCATTGTAAACAATGACTCAGGTCTGAGAGTTAGTTTCCAGTGTTGGGCCCTTGCTCATGTATCTACCACTCTCAGTTTTTTAAAATTCTTTTTATTTCAGATATAAATAGGGAGACGGACAGAGAAAGAAAGAGGAGAAGGGTAGACAGATAGAACACAGCACTGGCCCCCATTTATGAAGTTTTTCCCAGTGCCATGGTGGTCACATGTACTGCTGGGACATGAATGCCAAGACTTCATATATGGTAAGGCAGGCACTGTCTCCTAGTTAAGCTATCACCTGGACCCCGGAATTGAACATTGAAGTGTGTGTGTGTGTGTGTGTGTGTATGTATGTATCTGTGTGTTCTGAGCATCATGCATGTATGACTTTACTGTTCCTGGGCAGACTTTTTCATTTTTCTAATTTCAGAGGGAAAGACAACGGGGGTGGGGGTGGGGGGGGAGGGGAGGGAGGTACAAAGGGAAGGAGGGAGGGAGGGAGACAGATAAAACAGACTGACTCCACAGTAATAGTGCTTCCTCTGGTGCAATGGCATTCTCCTGTTGTGCTGGGGGCTCAAACCCAGAAGCACTCATGGCATGGTCCTCCTAGGTGAGTTATCTTCCAGTCCAGAGTTGACTTTTATTTAACTCAAATTTTAATCACAGCTAATTAAAAAAAAAAATCTATCAAGGATATGCACTGTGGATTAATTTTAAATATTTAATTTTTCAGTTTGTTTTATATAGGTTGTCAGATGATGGGGTAGGAGCTGGATGCAGGGTGGGAACCTCTGGGCTAAGGCTCTTTCTCCCAAAGCAGATTGTTATCTTATACTTGTCAGCTTACCTTGGACTTGTTCCTATCGATGTCTTTCGGTCTGCTTTACTGATTAGTGGGGTTTGAGGGGCCTTCCAGTCAGAGAGACAGCAGTACAAATAGTATGGGGTGATTGGACTTCGCTGGACGATATTATTTTCTTGGCACATCTATGGTCTTTTTTTTTTAAAGGAATATAAACATATCAGTTTTCTCCAGATTGAATCTCAGAGATAAACCAAAATTTATTGCCATGATAGACATCCATTGACCAGTGAACCAGCAAACAGCAGATCAGTCCCTAGAGAAAGAGGTGAGCTCATATGTGAGTCCATTAATTACTTGGGGAATCTGTTTCAGCTGTTGGCTATTGCATCCTGTCAGGGAAGTGAATTTACATTGGGTATTAAGAATGAAAAACATCTGGAAAAAAAAGATACTGCGATTCATTGCACTCTATAACTTGTATTAACATATATAAAGGAGAGAGAAGGGACTAGTTCTGAATCAGTTCAGTCTTTCTATAGAGAGATTTTTTTTCTTTGTGTCTTACCTGGGATTTGTGTAGTAGAGGATGGCTATCAGTGAAAATAAAAAGATACTTACTCAAACATGGTAGCCATCTGTGAACATGCAGATACTGTTACTGCTCGGAAATGAATGTGTCTTCTATGAGGGAGAATTCTGGCAGGTGAGAGAGAAGGCAGCATAGAGGATTTCCTATCCTTCAGGCACAGACTACGGTTGAGAACCTATTTGTAGACAAGTAAGGTGGAGAGGAAGGACAGGACAGCACACTGCCCATGGTCCCAGCTTCCGAATCTGTTCCTATGGCAGGGAGGGAACTGCCACCTTGAGATCTAATTACCAGAGAGGAGATGCTCAGGTGCACACTACCTAATTATAAAAGCCCAGGGCACACAGGTTCTCAGAAGGCAGACCCATGTCAGAAATACTGGAAAAAAAATGTAGGCAGTAAATTTAATATCAGGTGAACTCAGTGAAGAGCCACAAATGTAGAAGTGGTACTATGCCCCCCACACACATACACACCCCTCAGCAAGGACAAAAACTCTTAAATTCCTTATTTCAAGCCAGATTATCACGATGGCTTTATAATAGTGCATGAAAATGAGTATGTATGAATACAATCTTCTAAAAATTCATGATTAAGGGAAGAGACCACACAGCCAGTAATTTATTGGTGGCAACACTAAAAACTCTGTTATTCTTTGTTCTTTTTTTTATATTATTATCATTATTTGTGCCTCCATGGTTATTGCTGCGTCTCGGTGCCTGCACTACAAATCCACTGCTCCTGGAGGCTACTTTTTCCCTTTTGTTGCCCTTGTTTATCGTCGTTATTATTATTGCTGTCGTTGTTGTTGGATAGGACAGAGAAAAATCGAGAGAGGAGGGGAAGACAGAGGGCAAAAGATAGACACCTGCAGACTTGCTTCACAGTTTGTGAAGTGACCTCCCCTGCAGGTGGGTCTTTGTTCTTTTAAAATTAATTTTGGGGGCCAGGTGGTAGTGCATGGACCTGTGCAAGGACCCCCATTCGAGTCCCCGGCTCCCCACCTGCAGGGGGGTCAATTCACAAGTGGTGAAGCAGGTCTGCAGTTGTGTCTATCTTTGTCTCTCCCTCTCTTTTTTTTTTTCTCCTCCTCTCTTTCTCTCTGTCCTCTCCAACAACAACAACAGTTACAACAACGACAATAGCAGCAACAACAATGGAAAAAATATGGCCTCCAAAAACAGTGGATTTGTAGAGCTGGCACTGAGCCCCAGAGATAACCATGGAGGGAAAAAAATCAGTTTTATTTTCTAGTATTTTGCATCATGAATTTTTTTTTCCAGTGCAGTCTTTTTCTTTCTTCTTCATCCCTGCTCAATTTCTTTGAGAACAAACTAGATGAGTACATCTTTTTCAGAATCACAATCTCTCTATGTCATTCGTTTTGCAAGGTCCTAGATCAAATCCTTCCAACCCTTGTCCTCAAACACAGCAGAGGCATGTGTTTGGCACATGCTTCCAAGCTGGCAGATATAGTAGTGCTGTCAGATGATGCTAGCTGAGGAGACTGGGGACATGTATTGCACATCACGGCGTCCAGCCTGCCCACCCTGTTTTTGGGCAGAAGTCACCAGTCTTTTTTTTTTTTTTTTTTTGTCCAAGCTGAATTGATATTCTTTTGATCAAGACATCTGGTTCTTTGGCAGCTTCATCAGAAGTGATATGATCTGAGGTTGTTGAGCATTTCTTTTGCACTTGTCACCTGGTTTAGATATTGAAATGATTCGTGGCATTTTAATGTCCTGGTTTCTGAGCATGAGGAATGTGAATAAGCTGAAGTTTGTTTGCATTTGCAAAGTTCCTGTGAAATTTGTAGACCCGAGGAAAACATGCCTCCTGCTTAAAGGAATTCTGAACTGTGCCTAACCTGCCTGTATGGGAAATATATGTTTTAAATTGTTTCATTTAAACTTCTGCACATCTGATTATTAGGATGGGAAGAAATTCCAGTATGGTTATAGAGAAGGTATTAAAGTTTCTTCGGAGGAGGCCACGTGGTGGTGTACTCGCTTGAGCATGCGTTATCATGTACAAGGACCCAAGTTCAAAATGCTGGTCCCTATCTGCGGAGAAGCCTCAAGAATGGTAGAGCAGTTGTCTCTCTTTCACTTTCCCTCTGCATCTCCCCCTTCCATTTCAGTTTATCTCTTGTCTCTATCTAATAAATGAACACATAAATAAGTATTAAAATATTCTCCACTGAGAAAGCAAAATAACATATTTCATATTTCATTTTTTCCCTTAAATATTTCAAAATTCAGTCATTTGTTGAGCAACTATGATGTTTTTAGCAGTGGGCACCATAGCAGACATCATGTCAATTCAGGGTGATGTCACAGATAATCTGGTAGTGGATGACTTAAATATAGATAACTGTTTCTCACATTTCTGGAGACTGCAAGTCTAATGTGAAGATGAGATCTCTGTTTGGTGAGAGCCTATTCCTGGCTTGCAGAAGATTGCCTTTTGTGACAGCATTCTCACATGTCAAAGAGATGTCTGTTCTGTCTTTTAAGTCTGATAATCCTATCACAGCTTCTTGACTTTACAGCCCATTCACATCTAATTACTGTCCAAAGAGCCCCTTCTCAACCATCCGGTTCCATTGGATGTTGGGGGCTTCAACATGTGAATTTGGGAAAGACACAGGTACTAAAACTATGGCACCCTGTTAGAATGTTTTCAAGTTCTCCATGAGCAAACTCTGAATAGCTTTCCCAGCCCAGACTATTAGCATTTCTCATTAAATTGAGCTTTCAATTTTATTAAGTAATTTATTAAAGTTGGATGTTTAGTTAGCTTTGGTTATTTAATCATACATTAGTATGTAATTTCTAAATTCTGTGTTTCTTGTTTGCTATGTGTCCACTTTTTAAAAAGTGTTTAAAAAGCTTCAGGTTGTGAACCACTTGAATTATCCACCTTGCAGTACAGCAAACATCTATCGTAAACCTATTATTTGTCAGCTACATTCTAGTCACTGCACTGAAAGGAAGCAGCTTTCCTACTGGAGCTTTGATTTTATTGGACCAATCAGCAGAGATTTTAGATTGAAATTTATTTATGTTAGTCTAAAATAAATGTTAGGGAGCATAGTAGGGGATGAATGGTTGTGGGTGGAGGGCAGCTCTGTGTAGGGTGACCAGGGAAGCCTCACTAAGGTGGTGACATTTGACCTGCATCTGAGAAGTTAACTACATAAAGGCATTAGGGAAAAGCTTTTCAAACAAAGGAAACAGCGGTGACAGGGTTTTTCTCCCTGTCTGTTCAGGATAAAGGTTGTAGAAAGAAGGCTAGGGGCAGAATGAGTGATGATAGGGCAGGACCCAGGGTTGCAGAGGTTCTGGCATGGTTGGCTGGGGGTGGCATGAGATGGGCTCAGAGAGATGGCAATGGGTTAGAGCTTTGGAGGTGATGGTGAGGAGTTTGACATTTGTTTGAAATTCAGAGAGAAGCCATGGGAGAGTTTAGAGGAGGAGAAAAGTTGTATTTTGTTAGCATTTGCAGATTTATTCAGTGAGTTTTGTGATGATAGTATTGTTGAAAGTCTGTATGTAGTTCCATGTCACAACAGCAGCCTGTGTACTTGCTTTGATATGAACACTTTTTCTGTCTGTTTGTTTGAAAGCCAAAAGAGGTATTTTATGTAAAATGCATAACTGAATTATATAGTTCTGTGCTTCTAACAGTTTAATATTCATGGTTTGAAGGATATACATTTTTATCAGTTTTATCCATGTGTGGGCATAAATTGTTCATTCGAGTGGGACATGCCAAGTTTAGCTAAGGTCTCCTCTTAATTTTGATTGTATATCCCCTGTGACTACATGTCAAAATATGACATAATCAGCATAAGCCAACCTGGATTTAATGAATAAGAAAACGTGGGATTTATATGATTTGGGGGCACATGGGAACTTTTTAAAAATGCCATTTCCAAGGATAAGTGGCATGGAGGTTACTTGATTAATTGGACAAGCAGAGAGACTCTAGCTTTGTTTGCCTGCCTGTCATCTGAACACAAAACATTGAAGATTAGTTGACTTAGCATACCAGAATTAAAATATTTTTTCTCCTGTTAACAGATTATTTTGCTTAGCATTGCACTCTCTTAAATAGGCAGGAATAGCACCCTACATATACTCTTTATTTAATAAATGAGAAAATTTATTTTCTAAGGTATATTTCAAAAACATGGTGCTCCCTGACGTTCCAGTGTTGTCAATGCTACATTATTGCATTAAGACCCCTCCACCCCACCCCCTTAAGAGTTTCGTCATGAACCTGTTACTTTAGTGGAGCTGGGAAAATAATTTATACTTAAGAGGTTTTAACTAAACTTCCCTGTCATGTTATATAAAGCCATTATTTATCTATAACCATTATCCTCATGAAACTATGCAGATAATTCTACCTCTGAACTAGCCTTATTTTACAAGGCCCAAGGATTGATCTTTCCAAAACTGTAGCCGTAGTGAAGACTGACAGTGAGCTCAGGTGACACTCAGACCCACTGTGATGATGAGCATCTTGGTCTGAAAAATTGATTCCATATTCCTCATCTCCAAGGAGCAAAAGGAACACTCTGAGGGGCTCTCTGCGGGTAATAGAGACCCTTCTACCACCTTTGGGAGAATGAGCCACTAAAACATTCCTAGATGTCACTAAAACATTCAGACTGATTGGTTAATTGTGGATTTAGGCTGTCAGTCATGCACTATTTCACTGCTCCTGGGAGATGACACCACAGCACCAGAGCTTCCCCTTAAGCTGTGTGACTCATATGTGGTAGCAGGGCTCTAACTGGGCTGTGTCCGTGACCAGTTGAGCTATGTTTCAGCCCTAGACATTCATATTTAATTTATGTGTTTTAGAGTTCTTATATTTGATAACTTTAAATTTAGTAGTAGTCAATAAACATACAGACCCTGAACACTCCTGGTCTATAGAATTTGATGTTTTGTTATTTGTAGTATTTACATATTTACTGTACAACTGCATCATACTTTTTAAAAATGGGAATAAGGTTTTACTGTGCAGGAATGATTTGTCTTTTCACAATCAATGAATACATATAGAATACCAACATTAGTGTGCTAATCCTATAAATAAATAAACTGATCTTTGAGGTTGATATCTGGCAAGTTGTGAAACTGGGCCCATCCCCAGAGTGCAGACTTGAAGCATTCATTATGTTTCTATCAGTATTCTACACAGCAGTTAAGTTTAAAGGAAGGTGTTCCCTTCATGTGAAAGTCAACAGAATGGATAGCCTTTCAGTTTAGGAGGGAAGCATAAAAGAGTGAATATGAATTTAGAGTGTTTTTGAGTTTTCTTGTATACTGGTTTTATTAGGAAGTTCAGGGTAATCAAGAAGAACCTGGTCTTCAGGATTAGTTAACTATTGTGTTGAGGTTGCAGTGTGTCTTTAGAATTTCTAAACTAGAATCTGATGTGGTTTAGTTTGTACTGTATTCTGTTGAATCAAGAACACACAGAAATGTTGTTGGATTGGATGGGGTAGTAATAAAGGGAGTGACATTTTGCTCTTGCTTTCAGGGTTATTGCTGGGACTCAGTGCTTGACTATGAATCCAATGCTCCTGGAGGTCATTTCCCCCCAAATTTTGTTGTTGTTGGATAGGACAGAGAGAAATTGAGAGAGGAGCAGAGAAAGATAGACGCCTGCAGACCTGCTTCACCACTTGTGAAGTGACCATCCTGTAGTTGTGGGGAGCTGGGGGCTCCCAACTGGGATATTTGTGCTTCATACTATGTGCACTTAACTCAGTGCACTACCACTCTACCCCCTTAAAGATGGTTTCTTATACATCTGTATTTTTTATTCACTTAAAAAAAAACCAAACTACTTCCACTTTCTTTTTTAAATTTAAGATGCCCAATAAAAGGGGAAAATACTGAGGTCAAGAAACTTTCCAGAGCATCTGATTGAGTATAGTTAGGACACAGACTGAAGAAGTCCAGATTTGTATGTTTCTGCCCAGTGTTGCAGAAGAACCGAAATTATGCTTATCAGCCTTTTATGTGAAAGGAAGAGGCTTAATTTTGTTTTATTGTTTACTCTGAGGACAGAACATTTTTGTCTTTCATATTGACCTGCCTCTTTCCTCTTGTATAGTCCTGGGGTGGGGAGGGGCTGGAAGCTTATAGCTGAGATTCTCCTAACTTTCCTGACTTGCCTGCTCTCTTTCTATCAGAGGAAGGAGTGGGGGTATTTTCTCTACCTTCTCCTAGACAGAGGAGGTTAACTTCTTTCACTCAAGATCACCTCAGACAGTTCAGAACCCTATCCTTTGGGTGTTGGATTACAGTCCCTCCCTTCTGTCATACTCATGACCTGCCTTGGAGTCCAGTCCCCACCACTTTGAAGGAAGCTTCAATACTATTGTCTTTTTCACTCTCCTGTGACGCCTCTCTCTCCCTCTCTCTCTCTCTCTCTCTCTCTATATATATATATATATATATATATATATATGTAGTCAAGAGGTAGCACAGCAGGTTAAACGTAGCACAGCAGGTTAAACGCAGGTGGCGCAAAGTGCAAGGACTGGTGTAAGGATCCCGGTTCAAGCCCCCGGCTCCCCACCTGCAGGGGAGTCACTTCACAGGCGGTGAAGCCGGACTGCAGGTGTCTATCTTTCTCTTCCCCTCTCTCTCTCTTCCCCTCCTCTCTCCATTTCTCTCTGTCCTATCCAACAATGACAACAACAATAATAACTACAACAGTAAAACAACAAGGGCAACAAAAGGGAATAAGTAAATAAATAAATATAAAAAAAGAAAAAGAAAGAAAGACAGAAAAGAAAAACATGTAGGTCATTGTTTTACAGACAATAATAATAATAATAACAGGAAACCATAGGGACTATGGTTAGACTGTTTTTCTGGAACCCTGATAAGGAATTTCCAGTTGAACTCTTTTTTTTTTTTTTAAAGCGTCCCCTCTTTTTGTTGCCATTGTTGTTTTTCATTGTTGTTGTAGTTATTATTGTTTTGTTATTGATGTCGTCGTTGTTAGATAGAACAGAGAGAAATGGAGAGAGATGGGGAAGACAGAGGGGGAGAGAAAGACACCTGCAGACCTTCTTCACCACCTGTGAAGTGACTCCCCTGCAGGTGGGGAGCTGGGGGCTTGACCCGGGATCCTTAGGCTGGTCCTTGCGCTTTGCAGCCACCTGCGCTTAACCTGCTGCACTACTGCCTGACTCCCTCCAGTTGGACTCTTAATGACCTTCACCTTCTCTGAGTCATAATCTCCTACCATTCTGTGGTAAAATGGGGTTATTGTCTCCCACCTTGCTGCTACCCTGACAAGGGATAAAGCAAAGCTTTGGGACAGAAGAGATGAATGTGATAAAATAATTTTGATTTATTGTCTTCTGTAATAAGTAGCTTGGAGGGTTCAAGGGACCTGTTCTGGTCTTGTGGTTTTGGTTCTGTATGATGCTGTAAGCAAAGCTCAGGCAATCTTTTGAGCTCTTTTGATGTGCTGTTAATGGTAACTGAAAAGCAAAACAGCTTGGACTCAGGTAAAGTCATTAAAGTGTTGCGGCCTGGGAGGTGGCACAGTGGATAAAGCAGTAGATTCTCAGGCATGAGGTTCCAAGTTTAGTCCCTGGTATCAAATATAGCAGAGTGATGTTCTGGTTCTCTCTTTCATAAATAAACGGATAACTTGATTAATTAATTTCAAAAAGAATTAAGCTGTGAACTTGGCAAGCCTGGGGAGACTTGAACCTGGTAACAGTTCTTACATGGCTTTGAGAGAACTGGTTCAAAGAGTGAGTCCTAGTGGAGGTTTTCACATTGTGTACTTATGTATATATGCATATAAGTTGAGGTTACACCTATTATCTCAGTAATTCTATACCATAAAAATAAAGTTTTTCCCCTTAATTGTTATCTGTTGTATGTATGGTTAATTTAATTATTTCCCTACCTGCCAAGCTCATTTGTTCTTCTAAAAACTATTGATTAAATTTTCTGGCGTCTTCCTATTCTTCCTGTGTCCTTGATGACTGAGGATCATGTCACAGGTCCTGGTGCGACTTTGAGGTGTCTGTCACCTCTTCACAGAATCAGTGAGCTGAATTCTGACTTTTGGCTCACACCTATGTCCTGGAAGGATGGCGACTTCATGCTCATTTCTTTGACACTTTGTTGTCCCTTAGCAATCTTTCTTTCTGTACAAATATCTGTAAGATTGCGTTCTGGACATTATAATTACTTAGCTTTCTATGACCCCTGTCCTTGACTGTAACAGCTAACCAGAAGTCCTACCTATCCTGTTTCTGTTCTTTCAGTGCCTTAGTTGTCGTACCTCAATGTCAGATAACATTTTATTGAAACAATGATTAAAAGGGGATAATTATCATAGTGAATTTCCCCAGAGAGAGAGAAGCAAACATTTTAATTTTAGTCATAAATGATGTAGTCTACTCAGACTGCTTAAATTACAGTTAGCTCAAAGAAAAAAAAAATCTTTCGGGAGCCGGGCTGTAGCGCAGCGGGTTAAGCGCAGGTGGCACAAAGCACAAGGACCGGCATAAGGATCCCGGTTCGAACCCCGGCTCCTCACCTGCAGGGGAGTCGCTTCACAGGCGGTGAAGCAGGTCTGCAGGTGTCTATCTTTCTCTCCTCCTCTCTGTCTTCCCCTCCTCTCTCCATTTCTCTCTGTCCTATCCAACAATGACAACAACAATAATAACTACAACAATAAAACAACAAGGGCAACAAAAGGGAATAAATAAATAAAATAAATATTTAAAAAAATTTAAAAAAAAACTTTCAAATCTGTAAAACGTAAAACATGATTTTAAGGGTTGGGTGTTGCTGCACCCACTTGAGCATACATGCTACCTGAGTTTAAGCCCTCAGAAATCCTCACCGACAGGAGGGAAGCTTCACAAGTGGTGAGGCAGTGCTGCAGGTGTCTCTCTCTTCCTATCCCCCACCCCCTTTCAGTTTCTCTCTGTCCTATTAAATAAAAAAGGGGTGGGGAAGAAAAAATGACCACAGGGAATAGTAGATTTATAGTGCAGGCATGGAGCCCCAGTGATAACCCTGGTGTCAATTAAAATAAATATTTTAAACAAAGGCTATGGGAGTCACAATTTTGTTTAATTAGTCTCATGTAAAACATTTCCTGTTAGTGCTTTTTTTTAAAAAAAAAATTATCTTTATCTTTATTTTTTTTTAAAAGGTCTTTCTCTTTTTTTTTTTTTAAGATTTTATCAGTGAGAAAGATAGGAGAAAGAAAAAAAAAAACAGACATCACTCTGGTACATGTGCTGCCTGGGATTGAACTCAAGACCTCATGCTTGAGAGTCCAATGCCTTATCCACTATGCCACCTCCCAGACCACTATTATCTTTATTTATTGGATAGAGACAGCCAGAAATCAAGAGGGAAGGGAGAAATAGTGAGGAAGACGTGGGGGCTGGGGGCTTGAACCTGGTTCCTTGTACATTGTAACATGTATACTCAACCAGGTACGCCACCACCTGCCTCCCGCTCCCCCGTTAGTGCTTTTACAAGTCCAGTTTTTACGCTGGCAAAATAGCTTACCCCTAGAGCACTTGCTTTGCAGTATGTGAGAACTGTCTTTGAATCTGGCAACCACCATACTGGAAGAGACATAGTTGCTGTGGTGTCTTCTCTGTATCTATCTCTTCTTATGTTTTTTTAATCATGATTTTTTTTTCCTATTGAGAGGATCAATAGTTTATAGTCAACAGTAAAATATATTAGTTTGTACATGTATAACATTTCTTAGTTTTCCGCATAACAATCTGTCCACCACCCCCCCAAGTCCTCCTTTGCCATCATGTACCAGGACCTGAGCACTCCCCCACCGAGTCTTTTACTTTGGTGCAGTATACTAAATCCAGTCCATGTTCTGCTTTTCTATTTTGTGTTTTCCCTTCTGTTCTTTTATTTCAACTTCTGTCTGTGAGTGAGATCATTCCATATTCTTCCTTCTCTTTCTGACTTGTTTTACTTAACATGATTCCTTCAAGGTTCATCCAAGATGAGGTGAAGAAGGTGAATTCACCATTTTTAATAGCTGAGTATTATCCAGTGTGTGTGTGTGTGTGTGTGTGTGTGTGTGTGTGTGTGTGTATCTATAACCAGAATTTACCCAGCTACTCATTAGTTGTTAGACACCTGGGTTACTTCCACGTTTTGGCTATTACTAATTGTACTGCTTATGAACATAGGTATACACAGATTTTTTTTTAAGATGGATATTTTTGCTTCCTTAGGATATATCCGCAGGAGAGGAATTGCAGGGTCATAGGGTAGGTCCACTTCTAGCCTTCTGAGAGTTCTCCAGACTGCTCTCCACAGAGGTTGGACCGATTTACATTCCCACCAATAGTGCAGGAGGGTTCCTTTGACCCCACAACCTCTCCAGCATTTGTTGCTGTTACCTTTTCTGATTTATGACATCCTCACAGGAGTGAAGTGGTATCTCATTGTTGTCTTTATTTGCATTTCTCTGACAATGAGCGACTTGGAGCATTTTTATGTTTTTTTTTGTTTTTTTTTTTTTTGGCCTTTTGGATCTCTCCTTTGATTCTCTTTCTGTTCCTGAAGATGTTAGCCCAGAGTGGTGAAGCTCTGGAAGTGGCAAATCAAAAAAAAGCATAGTTTTTCCATAAACTGTATCCTATACCTGTCAAAGCCTTTTCCAGTGAATTCCTCTGAAAATAGATTTTTTTTTTAGGGAAAACAAAGATGAGTGCCTGCTGCAGAAATCACATCCTTAAGCAGGAGGAAGGGGCTTGGGTCAGAGAGATATCACACTTGTAGGAGCTCTGAAGGCAAGGTGACTGGAACCTGGAGGAGGTGGCAGTCAGTGATGTGAGGGAGCACATCTACAGAAAGAACTTTCTAGCAGAGTGGTGATGAGTGATAGAAATCTGAGGAGACTAGGCATAGAGAATTTTCAAGCTAAGATGTATGTATATGAAAAGGGGCAGGATGTATTGGAATAGTTCTGCATATGTAGAATATAGACAGATGCAGCAAAGTGACTTGAAGCTAGTGAAGGGAGAAAATATAGATGTATCTCAACATGAGGGGGAGGTGTACATGCTAAGAGCTGTGGGCATCACCAAGTCTGTAAGAAAATATTTGGAGAAGTGTGAATCTGGTAGGCTTGTTACTACTAGCCGTGAGGAAGCTATTGCTGTTTTTTTGAGTAAAGAAAGTGACATAATGAAGGTTGTTTCTCATTTCACTAATTAAAATTTTTTAAGTACTGCTATTTGTTTTTCTTATTACACATGTAAAAAAGATTTAATTTTAGGAAAATTCAAAAATACAGAAAATGTGAAATGAAAACAAACACACTGCAGAGTCTCATGATCTATAGATAAAAATTAAACCATCTGAGTGTGTTGTCACATTACAGCTTCTCTCTGTGCCTATGTGTGTCATGGGTAAAATCATGGGACAGTTTTGGCCTGGTGTCTGGCTTCTGTCCTCCCAGTTGCAAGCTGTGTGCTGTGTTGTCTTTCGCTTGCATTCTCCAGTGCTTATAAAATATATAAAATCAAAGCCCTGTTTGTATATCATTAGTCCACAAAAACAGTTGAGATCATTTACTCTCATCTGTACCTTTCTATAAAGCATTATCTATTTTGTGCAGCCCTTCTGTTTTTGGTATGTTTGCATTTATATGTGGTTTTATAAGTTATAGATAACCTTCATATTGTTTTTCACTGTGGGGTGTGTGTGTGTGAATTCTTGGTTAACTTGGCTGATTCTGGAAAACGGGAATCTGTGGAAAAGGAGATAAGCCACATCATCTATTTGGCTGCAGTCTGCAGGAGGAAGGCCATTCTCTGCCTCTCCTGTGAAGTAAAGGCCTGCAGGGCACAGACTGGTTCTGTCCCTGAGGTGTCTGTGGTGTACTTCTGTCTTTTCTATGCCTTTTGGAAGGTGTTGGTGGGGTAGGCAGGTGAGCCTTCTGCATTTGGGTTTATTACAGGAGAATGACTCCTTCTATCTTTGCCTTTTTGTCTCCCCCCCCCCCTTTTTTTTTTGCCTCTAGGGTTACTGCTGGGACTTGGTGCCAGCACAAGGAATCCACTGCTCCTGGAGGCTATTTTTCCCCTTTTGTTGCCCTTGTTGTTTATATTTGTTGTTATTATTGTTGTCCTTGGATAGGACAGAGAGAAATCAAGATAGGAGGGGAAGACAGACAAGGAGGAGAGAAAGATAGACACCTGCAGACCTGTGCCACTGCTTGTGAATTGACCTCTCTCCAGGTGGGCTGGTGGGGAGCGGGGAGGGGGGGGCTGGAACCGGGGTCCTTATGCTGGTCCTTGTGCTTTGTGCCATGTGCACTTAACCCACTGTGCTACTGCCTGCCCCCTCCCTCTCTTCTTTGAATGGCTTGAAAAGATTTTTTTAAAGCTGTGAAGGAATGAAATTTTAGAATTTTGTAAGTTGAATTACTGGCTTTGAAAGTCTTTGACTGAGACCACTTCAGTTTGCAGAGACCTAAATCAACTAGAAAGCACAACAACACTCAGTGTTGAATTTTACATTATTGTCCTTGACCCTCTCACAAATCTGTATTGAAAAATGTGTATGTATTCTTTGCCTTTCCTCTCCATGTTTGGATCATCTGCTCTGTGTTGGGCAGCTTGGCATTTCCATTAATATTGAGAGCATCATTACATTTTATTTTTAAAATATTTTATTTATTTTATTAGTGATTTTTTTCTTTTTTATTTATAAAATGAGAATATTGATAAGACCATAGAATAAGAGGGGTACAATTCTACACAATTCCCACCACCAGAGCTCCGTATCCCATCTCCTCCCTTAAAAGCTTTCTATTCTTTATCCATCTGGGATCATGGACCCAGGATAACTTTGGGATGCAGAAGGTGGAAGGTCTGGCTTCTGTAATTGCTTCTCTGCTGAATATGGGCATTAGCAGGTCCATCTATACTCCCAGTCTGTCTCTCTCTTTCCCTAGTGGAGCAGGGATCTGGGGAGGTGGGGTTCCAGGACACATTGATGAGGTTATCAGCCTAAGTAAGTCAGGTGGCATCATGATTTTTATTAGTGATTTAATATTGATTTACAAAATTATAAGATAGCAGGGGTACAGATTCTGCACTGTTCCTACCACAAGAGTTCTGTATCTCCAGTCCCTCCATTGTAAGCTACAGCAGTTATCTCAAGGTTGCAGATATGGGTTAACTATTATTTCTATAGCTATATGTCTATATTTGTATACATTTGCCCGTTTTGTTTTTTTTTTTTGATGGTCCCATATTCACTTCTTTTCCAATTCATACCTACATCTATTACTATTTTCAAACACCCTTCCTTTTTCCCTCTTCTCTCTCTGGGTCCTGATAGAGTTGGAGTTCAGAGCTTCTTTCACCTATCATTTCTCCCAAGCTGAGAGAGATCAAAAATCTTTTTTGAGGGGGTTGGGTGGTAGTGGGTTAAGCACATGTGGCACAAAGTGCAAGGACCGGCTTAAGCATCCCAGTTTGCGGGGGGTGGGGGAGGTTGCTTCATGAGCAGTGAAGCAGGTCTTCAGATGTCTATTTTTCTCTTCCCCCCTCTGTCTTCCCCATCTCTCTCCATTTCTCTCTGTCCTGTCCAACAACAACAATATCAATGGCAAAAGGGCAACAAAATGGGAAAAAATGACCTCCAGGAGCAGTGAATTCGTAGTACAGGCACTGAGCTCTGACAATAACACTGGAGGAAAAACAAATTCTTTTTTGGGGTGCAGAAGATGGAAGGTCTGGCTTCTGTAATTGTTTCTCTGTTGGACATGGATGTTGGCAGATTGATCCATACCCCCAGCCTGTTTCTGTCTTTCCTTTGTGGATTAGAGCTTTGGGGAGGTGAGGAGGTCAATCTGCTCAGGGACGTCAGGATAGAATCAGGTATCATTGCATTTTCATTGAAAACAGATTCATAATGCAGTTACAGGAAGGTGCTGCAAATTGTTTAATCACTCTTTGATTGGGTATTTAAATGCTTTCCTCTTAAGAGCTGTTATAGTAACATGCACTATGGTGAATATTTTGTACAGAAGTCACTGTGTAGCACAAGTATTGTTAATAATTCCATAACTAAAAAGTCTAGAACATTTAGTTTCTTATTGGAGGATGTGGGTCCCCCTCCCCCCCTACATTTTCTGATAAGGTGCCAAATTTCCCTTCAGAAAGATTTGACCTGTTTAGCTCCCAGCAGGAGCATGGTAAGCCTCCTGCTGCCTTATGCAGTCCCGTTCTTGAGGATTATGCTTTTTAGTTCTTTGCTTATTTATTAGGGAAAAATGGTATTTCTTTCTCATTTGTTCCTTTCTACTTTCCTTCCCCCCCCCCCCGAAAATCTGTTCTTATTTTACACATTTGCTTATTTTACCTATTTTGATTTACTTTTATGTGATTTACTGTTCATGACCTAACACCTTTTTATCTGATACTGTAAAGCATTTTCTTTATTTCTAATGTGGTACCGTAGATTGGACTCATGGTCTTACACATGTGCTGAGACACTGCTGTGGTCCCTGTATCTTACTTTATTTATTTATCCTTTTGGGGAGGGGTGTGGAGTTGGAGGCCTTTTTTAGGCATTTCTGGGACACTTGTTTTACTCAGGGAGACAGATGCCACAGCACCAAAGCTTCCTCCACTGACATCACTTCCTGCTTGAGGTACAGCTACTTCTGGGCTGTGGACATGGCAGAACATGCAACTATTTCTCTGTCCCCTGTATATTCACTTTTTATGGTATTTATTACACACCCACACACGCACATATGCACGTGCTCATGCGTTCGCTGAGAGAGTGGTCCAAGCACCATTCCACCATAGGACTCTGAATTGTTTTGCTTATATTACTTTCAAGAGGCATGATATTTAAGGTAGGTGCTCCAGCATTTAAACCCTAATTTTCTTTCTTTCTAATGTAAAGTTTGTTCCATTTGTACATTTTAGCTTTATGCTCAGCAGCTAGCATTTAATTTAAATCAAGAGTATACCTGAAGATGTTTAGCATTTAATTTAAATCAAGAGTATACCTGAAGATGTTTATCCCGTCTGTTATATGTTTGTTTTATATCTTTTACCAGTTTATCTTTAATCTTTTAACTGTGGTGTATTTTTACATGAATATATATATAACAAATTAATTTCTTTTGTTGCTAATGATTAGTAATATCACATAAATATCTACCTGTACCTTTCCTTGTTTACTTTCCTTCCTCTTTGTCTTACCGTTTACTTCTCTCTCCCCTCCCTTCTCCTCCTCTCCCTTCCCTTCCTCTCCCCCTTTGCCCCCTCCCTCTTCTTGGCCTCTCTCCCCCACCCCCTGCTTCTCTTCCTTATCTTCCCCATCCCCTCCCCTTTCTCTTACCAGAGACATGCTCAGCTCTGGCTTGTGATGGTTCTGGGTTTTAAAACTGAGACCGCTGGTGTCTCAGGCCTGAAAGTTTGGTGCATAAACCATTGTGCTATTTCCCTGGCCCTTCTTGCTTTTATTACCATTAAGTGAATATCATTAATTAAATTACATACAAATAAAATGAACATTATTTAGGGTCAGAAGATAGCTTATCTGAATCTCTACCTTACCATGTACAAAGACCTGGGTTCAGTGCCCCAGCATCTCTTGGGAGCACCAAGAAATCCCTCCAGGTGGGGGACAGGCAGTAGCACAGCGGGTTAAGTGCACGTGGCGCAAAGCGCAAGGATTGGCATAAGGATACCGGTTCAAGCCCCTGACTCCTCACCTGTAGGGGAGTCGCTTCACAGGTGGTGAAGCAGGTCTGCAGGTGTCTATCTTTCTCTTACTCCTCTCTGTCTTCCCCTCCTCTCTCCATTTCTCTCTGTCCTATCTAACAACGAACGACATCAACAACAACAATAATAACCACAAGGCTACAACAACAAGGTCAACAAAAGGGGGGAAAATGGCCTCCAGGAGCAGTGGATTCATGGTGCAGGCACTGAGCCCCAGCAATAACCCTGGAGGCAAAAGAGAGAGAGAGAGAGAGAGAGAGAGAGAGAGAAAAGAAAAGAAAAGAAATCTCTACAGATGATGCTGCGGGATTTCTCAGACAGAGAGACAGGACATAGAGACAGTTAAGCTGGAAGCAGCATTTGTTAATGCCAGCACTGGCTCAAGGATTCACATCCAAAGGCTGAGCCTTGCTTGAGCAAAACAAGGCTTTTTAGTTTGATATAGTTTTCAATTTCTTCATAGCAACTTTTAGCAATAAGTTTTAAAAGGTTATTTTTCTTGTCTGTATAAAGTAAGTACATTTTGATGGACTTGTCAACAAGGTCTGACTTTGGACAGGTAGAATAGCAGACACTTTGGCATCTGGCCAAGGTCATGTTGGTTACAGTAATATAAAGTCCTTTTATGATGAGAGGAGGGAAAGGTTGCTGGCTACATAACTGAGAAATTAACTCTATCTTCTCTGTACCCTGCTTTAGTGGAACTGTGCTGTGGTATCTGGCCATCTCTCTTTTTTCCTCCCCTCTCTGTCTCTGTTTGAAATAATAATTAAAAAAAAGTCAGCCTGGGAATGCTGGAACCATGCATACATGAAACCTCTGCATTGCATAAGTAAATAAATAAATGAATACAGTTGTCTTCTTTCTTTGGAATTTGTTATGTTAAGTAGGAATAAATCTATTTTCCCCAAATACAAGCTATTATTTCAAAACCCCAAAGTGGGTTTATTGGAAAAAAATCTACATTTTTCTAAATGGTTTGCAATGAAATGAAGTTAGGTGTTTAAAAAGTTGGTAAGATAATAATGGCCTTGGGCAATATACAGGGCAGCCCCAGGGCTGTTAAGTGGAAGACACTGAATGTGACAGGTAAATGGCAGATAATTCAAACTTAGTGCTTTGTGAAGATGGTTGTGCCATCCCTGTTAATGGCAAACTCATGAGGGGAGACCATTGTTAGGGAAGAACTTGAAAATTTTTTTTAAACCAGTTTATTTTTTTCAGAGTCTGAATACCCTTTCAATTTTGATAAGAATCCTATTCTTGGTTTTAGTGGATTGCATATCATTCTGATCCAAAAGGTGACCAACATGGTTGAGACAGAAAAGAGACTTGGACTTTCGAAGGTCAATATATATTCATAACTGTTCTTGAAGTACCTTCATTGTAACCACCATGCCCATACCAAGAGTGCTCTTTTACTTACAGCTTACCTTTGTAAATTTTGTTCCCTTTGAACAGTGTAACTGTGATTAACAGCCAACTTTCACACCTGTTAACTTTCTTTGTTTTCCTAATACTGTGTGGCAGAAGGCATGCATGCATTATGTCCTTGCTTTTCTTATTTGTTTTTTGGCCAACAACAGAGTTATAGCTGGGGCTCAGCATAAAAATCTAAGCTCATCATCTAAAATAGTAAAAATGAATGAATAAATAAATATAACTTTATTTTAGCAAATACTTATTTAGAGAGGGAGAAAGAGAGATATCTCATGCACATGAGCAGGGACATGGGGTACTGGGGATTGAATTCTGAACCTCATGCTTGAGAGTCCAATGCTTTATTCACTCTGCCATCTCCAGTACCATGATAAAGAGGACTTGAAAAGCAACAAGAGGGAGTCGGGCGGTAGCGCAGCAGGTTAAGTGCACATGGCGCAAAGCGCAAGGACCAGCATAAGGATACTGGTTCGAGCCCCCAGCTCCCCACCTGCAGGGGAGTTGCTTCACAGGTGGTGAAGCAGGTCTGCAGGTGTGTTATCTTTCTCTCCCCCTCTCTGTCTTCCCCTCCTCTCTCTATTTCTCTCTGTCCTATCCAACAACGACGGCATCAATAATAACTACAACAATAAAACAACAAGGACAACAAAAGGGAATAAATAAATATAAAAAAATAGAAAAAGAAAAGCAACAAGAGCAAAGCAAGAATCACCTGTGGAGAAACCCCTCAGCAAATACTCTAAAGGTCAGATTGGACTGGGAGGATATAGGCAAAATTTTGAATGGAAAAGACCTTCATCTAAGAATACTATAGCCAGATAGGTTATCACACAGGTTTAAAGGAGTGAAAAACTTTCCAAACAGCAGTTGAAGAAATTCATTACTACCAACACTGCCACCTCTCCAGATTCAAAGGAGGTCTCAAAACTTTACATCAGGCTCAACCTGACGTTGTTGACTGGCTACGGAAGAAGGGCAAATGCTAGAAGAAGAAGAATTACTACCAAATTAGACCTGCAAGAAGTGCTAAATGGCCATGTATAAAAAAGAAAATACAGAGTGCTCTCACTCCTGTGGGGTGAATAATGAAACAAAGCAAGGGAATACAAAGTGAAATGAAGATAAGCCTTTGGATTTGAACTGCAGAAACTAAGGTACCAGTGGAAGTTGGGGTGGGGCCTGTTTAGCTGCCAGTGTACAGGGGTATCCAGTGGACTTTTGGTAGAGGGATATTGGTAATTTGGTAGTGGTTGTATAGTCATATATTTTGAAAAAGTATGAAATTATATTTCTACAATGTTTATGCTCTTGTAAACCAAGCTTACATAAAAAACCAAAGATGAATAAAAAGAAATTAATTTCTGAGGTGATTATACTTAGTGAATAAGAGATGAAAGACAATGATCATATGGTTTCTATATTTGATACACATGAACTTCAGAAACAAACAGAAGCAAGCAAATTGTTTCTAAGGCCTGTGAGAACATGGTGGTTGGTTATCTTTGGGAAATGGGAGGGTTGGGGCACAGAACTTTGGTGGTGGATGTGTGTGGAATTATACATTGTAATCATACAATGTTGTAACCTACTATTTTTTTATAATCTAAAATGAATCACAAATAAGTAATAAGAAAAAAAAAGAAATTGATTTCCTTTGTTATAAAACTAAGTGTAGAGTCATGCTGGAAAACAAATGAAGCAGTTCTTTGTCGATGTTCATACTTCAGTTTTTAAAGCTATTTGGGTGACAAGAGTGATAGCCAATCTTAGAACAAGTATTTAATATTGATTTGGCAGTCTAAACAAGTTACTGTTTCATTTTTTTATTGAGAATTAAATCATAAGAATTCTGTACCCTATATGATATGATAATATGTGCACTCTACTGGATGTGCCACAACCCTGCCTCAGCCCTATATTATGAGATTTATGTGCTGTAGTGTTTCAAAGATAAACGTTGGAGAATTATATGACTGTTGATAAAGGCTGTATATTATTACTACATAATTTTATGATATAGTAAATTTTAATTTGATACATACAAAAAGCTGTTACAGAGTTCTTAAAAAGTTTAAAGGCACATTATATTGTAGGAATTTGCATCTTTTTATTAGTCTTGATGAATTTTTAGTCCATGTGTCTTTTATTATCCAATAAAAATTGTAAATGAAAACTGTTGATTTGCTTACAAAACAGACTTCTTTGCAAATCATAATTTATTATAATTCAAGGCTAATATTAGAAATAAAATTCTATATTGTTTGCTCTTGAAATTAAAATATGAAGTTGTAATTAGCTACTCTGCTTCATATAAAAGTCAGATAGAATTTTTTTGCATATTTTAAATTTATTTTCAGAATTTACCATCTGGTAAATGGTTTGAGTTAATTTCAGAGAGTTGCAAGTAACTCAGATGTTTCATACAGAATTTACAACTCATGTATCCTATGTTGTGTGAACGAGTGTGTGAGAAATGAACTCACTACTACTCAGATATTTAAAATAAATACAGTTAATTTTTTTTTACAAACCCTCCTATTCCAATGTCATAGGATTTTTAGGATTATATTTATATATTATATATTATACTACATATGATATAATTTACTTATTTAGTAAAAGAGGTTTGTTTTTTCTTTCTTTTTTTCCCTATTTTTTTTTTTTTTGCCTCCAGGCTTATTGCTGGGACTCAGTTGCACTATGAATCCACTGCTCCTGGAGGCTATTTTTTCTCCTTCGTTGCCCTTGTTGTTTATCATTGTTGTTGTTATTCTTACTGTTGTCATTGCTATCATTGTTGTTGGATAGGACAGAGAGAAATGGAGAGAGGAGGGGAAGACAGAGGGGGGAGAGAAAGACACCTGCAGACCTGCTTCACTGCTTGCGAAGCGTAACCTCCCCCCCCCCCCCCGGCAGGTGGGGAGCCAGGGGCTAGAACTGGGATCCTTGAGCCAGTCCTTGTGATTGGCACCATGTGCACTTGATCCACTGCACTACCACCCAACCCCCAGTTTGTTTTTCTTTTGTTTGCAAGCTAATAATCTGTAAGGGGAGTGGGGTTGCTCTGGCACATTGGCTTCACTCAAGGACCTATATAAAAGCTAACTCCACCCTTATGTTTCCATATTTGGTAGGGGAGGGAATATGGGTATGTGATACTCAAGGACATACATGCTCACTTCCAAATTAGTCCCCAAAAATTGTGAAGGTATGTGGCAGCTGGCAAGTTGATTTCCAACTAAGTCTGAAAAAGACAAAGGATCAAGAATACAAAGATAATCTTTGAAAAAAAGAAAATAGTAGGATTTACTCTATTGGATATCAGGACTTTACTATTTAGCTATAGCACAGCATAGATGGATGGGCATATAGACAAATGAAAATGAAAGGAGAATCTAAAGACAGACCCACATATATATGAATTATGGCCAAAATTGACACAGTAGGACAACAAGAAAAGTAAAGGACTAATATATCTGCATTATTTGGATCACCATATAGAAAAATTTGAAACTGTTGAGTAGGGAGGTGGTTCAGTGGTAGAGCACTGGACTTGTGTTTGTGAAACTTCGGGCTTAATTCCTAACACCACATATGCCAGAGCTGAGCTCTGGTTGGTCTCTCATAAAATAAGTAAATAAATATTTTAAAATCCCCCAAACAAACCTAATGTATATAGCTTATCAAAATAATTCCCACTGAACTGAAATTGGCTTCATATGTAGCACAAGCTAAAATTTAGTTTATTGGGTTAGCTATTTAGTCATAGATCATAGATCATTGATCAAATTTAATGCAGTATTGTGAGAATCTCAGAATTTCTCCAGGAAGTCCTAATTTCCTTTAGTGGTGAATGGCAATAGTACCAAGGTCTGAATACTGTTTATAGCTACTGGAGTGTTGATACTTCTAGCCTACTCAGACGAAAGAACCAAGACATACCTGTGTGTTTACTGGCCTGTATATGTATTCACATCTGCGTATTTGTATGTGTTCATCTGTATCTTTCAATGTGAGCTGATGTCTCTAACTGTAACATAATATCACATAGATATATAGATCTTTCTAGTGTTCTCTTTTTACTTACTTGAGGATAATTCCAGGTTTTTGTTGTTTGTTTTTTGTTAATTACACTAATGTGTCATCATCTACTTAAGTAGAAACAGAGAGCAAAACTAGGGGGTAGGGGTGTGTGAATCTGGTTGAGCACACATGTTATACAGTGTGCAAGGACCAGGCTTAAGCCTTCAGTCCCATCTTCAGGGAGGATGCTTCTTGAGCCAACGCTGCTCAGGTCTCTGTCTCTCTCACTCTACTTCTGTATCTCCCCTGCCCTTCTAGATTTCTCTATCCAATAAATAAATATAGCAAACTAGAGTGAATTTCTCTAGAGTACTGTTATCTTACTGATGGTAGCTGGCAAGAGAACTTAAATGTCTATTTTATCTTAAATATAATATAATATCTACAAAATTTATAATTGCAGAATGTAAGGGGAGATAGGGAGAGATACAGAAATACCTGCAGCCCTGTTTTACCACTTGTGAAGCTTTCCCCCTGTAGGTGGGGTCCAAGGACTTGAACCCGGGTCCTTGCACACTGTAATGTGTGTGCTTAACCAGATTGCCACACTGTCTGGCCTCCAAAGTGTTTGTTTGTTTTTTTTTTTTGCCTCCAGGGTTATTGCTGGGGCTCAGCACTCTGAATCAACTGCTCATGGAAGTGATTTTTTCCATTTTATTAGATAGGACATATAAAAATTGGGAGAAGAGGGGGAGATAGAGAGATAGAGAAAGATAGACACCTGCAGCACTGCTTCACCACTAGTGAATCATGCCCCCTTTAGGTGGGGATTAGAGTGGCTTATGCATAGTAATGTGTTTGCTCAACCAAGTACATCACCACCTTTTCTCCTTACAAAGAGGCTTGCAATGGACATAGGTGTGTATGGAACACTGTAGCTAAGTGTTTTTGTGTTCTCTGGATAAAACTGAGGTGAGGAATTGATGAATCATAAGGATGGGTCCATTTTTAGTATTCTGAGGACTCTCCAGAGAGTTTTCCACAGAGGCTGGACCAATTTACAGTCCCACTAACTGTGTAGAAGGTTTCTGTTATCTCCACATGCTGGCCAGCACTTGTTTCTTTGCTGTTTTCATGTAGACCATTCTCACACGTATGAGCTGGTATCTCATTGTTATCTTAATTTGTGTTTCTCTCATAATTATTTGACTCTGGGCATTTTTCATATGCTTGTTGGCCATATGACTATCTTCTTTGTTGAAGAGTCTGCTAGTTATTATACCTATTTTATTTTTTTATTAGTGATTTATTGAGTAACAGGATTATAAGATTCCACATAGTTCTCACCCTCAGAGTTCTGTGTCCTATCTCCTCTATTGGAAACTTCCCTATTCTTTATCCCTCTCTGGGAAGTATAGACCAAAATTCTTTATGGGATATACAAGGGAGAAGACCTAGCTTCTGTAGTTGCTTCTTCACTGGACATGGATGCTGCAGTTCAGGGGCTCAGCTTTTTAATTTAATTTAATTTTTATTTTTTTAAATTTATTTTCCCTTTTGTTGCCCTTGTTTTTTGTTGTTGTTGTAGTTATTACTGTTGTTACTGATGTCGTTGTTGTTATATAGGACAGAGAGAAATGGAGAGAGGAGGGGAAGACAGAGAGGGGGAGAGAAAGATAGACACCTACAGACCTGTTTCACCACCTGTGAAACGACTCCCCTCCAGGTGGGAAGCTGGGGGTTCAAACTGAGAAGGGCTCAGCTTTAAGCATCTCATCTCACCTCAGTTTCTTATTTCTGCAGTCAGTTGGTGTGCGTTGTATTAGCATTGTTTTGTCTGTGTGTTTGCACTTCATTGGACCGACCATAGTACAGTTTATTTCCTCTTCTTTATTTTAGTATTTTAGTACACTATTGAATAGACTTTTAAAATATATTTAAAATGTTAACAAATGATGCAAAAGTGACATGAAACTTACCTACAAATGGTTGAAAAACCCACTACCAGTATTGTACCTTACTCCTGAAGTACTGGTATGTAGCAACTCTTCTTTGATTGACAAACTTGTTTATTGACTAGGTTTCAGGAACAGAGTCAAGTCACTAAGTCTGGACTACACTATAAAATTCATTTAAAACCTCAAATTCTAATTGATTATTTACTAAGTTGAAAAGAGTAATGATCATAAGTAGTATTTCTCAAACAACAAAACTGCTTTTGGACTTTGCTGTGTATGGTGCGTATAGAAAATATAAAAAGATAAGAATAGGAAGAGAAGAAAGGAGAAAAGGAGGGAGAGGTGTCAGAGTAGATTTAGTGTGTTCTTTGCAACATTCCTTAAAGAATTGTGATAATTCTTTAATGTAATAATTATGTATTACTGTGGTATGTAGGCAGTCTCATAATGTGTAGTATAACATTTCTGATGATTTAGGGGTCATGTGAAATATTTTGATGATAGATTACATGCCTAGTTGTAGTTGGAAAGTAGTGAGTGATATATTAGACATAGAAAGAACCCTCTTTTTTTTACTTTGAATTATATGAATATTTAGAATTAATAATCTTTAGTGTCATTATCATAGTGAATGATAGAATTATAGAGTTAAATAATTCATGATTCTTCACATCTTCCTCCAAGTCAAGCTTAATTGGATATAGATTTTTTTTTTTTATCATGGGGAATTGGATAAAAGTCCTTAAGAGTAAAGGTAGGAACTATTTTTTCGTGCTAGTTAACACTTGGTATGTATTGTCAATTGAGATTTTTGAATAAACATTGTAAGGTTTTAAGAAACAAAATTTTAATGTTTAAATCTTTGTGGAATTTAGACTTATAACTGTTCTTATTTTGATCAGTTGTTTACATTTTATAATCCCTTTATTTCTACTGATGAAAGGCTCCTGCTATACAAGTTTTAATTAATTTTTGTTATATATGTCTATATGTTCATTTCTCACATAATTTTATGGTTTATATAAATAAGTAAGTCATAACATAAAGAATAAGTTAAAGAACAAATAAAAATTTATAAACTCTTCACCTCCTGGGATACTGTCCATGCTTGACATTCATAGGGCTCCTCAACTGTGAGTTTTTTCCAGGAAGAGAAACATGCAAAACAAACTCCATAGCAGCCTCAGAGGAAGGAGGTGAAGCTGGAGCTTTACATAACCACAGAACCTGATGATGAAAGCCTTTCAGCTCACAACCGTAGCCATGTGGGAGGTTGGTAGCGTGAAGTGTACATTGCTCTATGAAGCAGTTGTGGCCTTGCTGTGAACAGCAGAGCCAGCTCACCCAGTTTCCAGAAACCAGGAACTGGAGAGAGGGCAAGTACTGATGATGCTACAGAAAACTCTGAACAAATGCCAGAAAAGTACAAAGGGTCAGGGAGGGCTTACCTTTTCCCCTCCCTCTCTTATCTTCCCTCCCTCCTTTTCTTTCTCTTTCATCTTTTTCCCTTTCCTCCCTCTCAGAGCCCTCTTCTCTCTTTCTTGCCTTCCCTTTCCCCTCCTCCCACACCTCCTCCCATTTCAAAAAGGGCTTTGGTTGTGCTTAGTTGCTGATGAGAAAAACTGAGATTAAAAAAAAAAAAGGCTAATGGGATAAAGTTTTATCTATGGGAAGGTGGAGGGTGAAGGAAATAGGTTGCAGAGCTCAAGCAGCAAAGTTAGCCTGAGAGGAGGAAGGACTTCCCCCTCAGAGAGGAATGAAGAAGAAAGGGTGTGAGGTAACAGGTAAGATGGAGAAAAGTTGGGAAATTGAAGAAGCATCTTCCTGTTGACTGTTTCCCTGCATCTGAGGGAAACAAGCTCTTGGTCTCATAACCTATTCCGATTTCCTGCTGGTCATAAAGGCTCCATTCTGTCTGTGCCCTCTCAAATACTGAAGACATTTGTCGTATCTGCCCTGCTTCCTTTTTACCCACCAAAAGCTCTGGGTAAGCTGACAAACTAGACTCACAGGCCACATTGGTCTCCAAAACAGATTCTGTTTCCCTCTCAGATAAACTAACAAGAATGTTTTAGTAATTTCTATCTATATATTGTCTACCTGGAAGACATTAGTAGTTGACTTGTCTGGCTAGACATTAGAAGGTACTTGAGGACATGTGTATCTTTTTAATTACCCCTCTGGGAAAAGTGAGCTCTGCTTATTTTCACTGTAACCAAAGGCTAGTAAATTAATCCAGTTCAACAAGTAGCAGTAGCCCAAGTTGACTCTTAAACTCCTTTTCAGAAATCTTATTTTAGTCAGATAGCACATACTTCATTAGTAGTTGCAGGTGGTTTTCTGCCTTTTAAGGTGAGTTGGTTATTGGAAGAGCAAGAACTACCCTTTCGTGGCTGACATTGAGATCTCAGGGATTTTGTGCTTGGGAGTGTAACCCAATTGAAATGCTAGAAATGCCAGGGAGTTGGGTGAGAATATGTGGTCATTCTCTGCCCTCTTTACTGAAAGCACCATGCTTGATCCTATGTAGCCATCATGGGCTATTTGGAAAGGCATCATGTTTGAAAGGCATTCCAAAATATATGACCCTTCTTGTATATGGTTTAAAAATTCCTAGGAGAGGGTTAGGTGTGGCTTGGAGGGGAAGAGAGGATTGGACCTGAAGAAAAAGGGGGGGCAATTATGTACAAATGTAGACAGACGGTTGTAGAGATGACAGTTAACCCATGTTTGCAACCTTGGGAGAACTGTGGTGATTTGCAATGGAGGGACTTGGGATTCAGAACTCTGGTGGTGGGAATTATACCCCTGTTGATATGTAAGTTTGTAAATCAATATTGAATTCCTAATAGAAAAATTTTTTTAAAATCCTAGGATACTGATGCTGTAAAGTAAAAATGAAATTTTACTTGAGCATTTGGTAGAGGAAAAGTAATTTATGGCCTGTATCACATGAATCTCTGGGATGGGAGTAAGCATCCTCTCATCCCAGAACCCGTAATGGATGCCACCCCATCCCCCTACTTGGGAGCAAGCTCTTTGAAAAAGCATGGTGGGGATTTTGTAGGTGGATCTCACTGAATTAAGGTACTGTTTTTGTGAGGCTGCTTCCTCTTTTTTCCCAAAGAGAAGATGCTCAATCAGAGTAAAGGCTTCATCCCAAGCCATTTTAAAACTATAAAGGGGGAGGGTCCTGTGAAGAAGCTCAGATTAACTTCTACCAATTATACTATGTAGGATTGCCGGGCTAGTGTGAGGGTGTTTCTTCCCGGGCACGTGCTCTCTGGGTTGGAGAGAACTCGACCAGAGCCAACCTGGGCTGCTGCTTACTCAGCGACATGGGAGAGAGACCAGGAACTCATGGTGCAGCGGTAACGCAATGTGTTTTTATTGATCAGAGACAACACTTTTATAAATTTTGAAATGGAAGTGGCAAGTCAGAAAAGGAAATGGCTAGGAAAGCGGGCGGGGTAAAGGAAAGAGCAGGAAGGTAGAAAGCTTCCATAGCAACTGTTGTGAAGGTTTTAACTGGTGGGATTAATTAATACCCTACAGGTTAGAGCGGGTCTCAGGCAAAACAATGATTATGTAAATAGACCATAGTATCAGCAATGGAGGACGGAGCAGAGCAGGGTTGCTGACTTAAGGCCTGACATAGGAAGTCTCTTTATAGGCAGTTTGTCATACAAACTGGGTGGTTTATTTATCAGGGAAGAATTCCATTAAAACCTGATGCTTGTCCACAAAGCACCAAGACATAGGTTCCTTCAGGAAAAGCATTTAACACTTGGAAATACAGAATTGCCATTCATCCATCACCTCTCTAAAAACTCACTAATGTATTAGATCTGGCACGGTCACCATTCCCATTGATTGACTGAGCTAGAGATGCAGTTGGGACTCAGTAATGATGGCTAAAGAACTGCTAGGTGTTTTGTGTCCTCTTGTATAGTCTAGGCTAGTTCTGTTATGAAATGAACTTCCCATTGTATTCTGTATTCTTTTTAATTTATTTTTTCCCCCTTTTGTTGCCCTTGTTGTTTATTGTCATCACTGTTGTTATTATTGTTGTTGTTGTTTTCATTGTTGGATCGGACAGAGAGAAATGGAGAGAGGAGGGGAAGATAGAGAGAAGGAGAGAAAGATAGAAACCTGCAGACCTGCTTCACTGCCTATGAAGTGACTCCCCTGCAGGTGGGGAACCAGGGGCTCGAACCGGGATCCTTATGCTCTGGTCCTTGTGCTTGTGCCATGTGTACTTAACCTGCTGCGCCACTGCCCGGCTCCCTGTATTCTATATTCTTAAGGAATTCACTCTACAGCATTCAGGGACTGTTGAATTAGTTAATTACTAGTGCTTATGCATCTAATTACTTATCCCAGGTATATTTTGCATATTTTAGAGGAATTTTTAATGAAGGAAACTTAGAAGATAGTAGAAGAGTAGACTGGAATTGTCATGATCTGAAAGTCAACACTCTTCTGCCTGGCATTTATTAACAAAGGTTGAGGATACCATTTGTCAAAGCCTGTCAGTGAGCAAGTTCCCTTGGGAGCCAGTGGAGCCTCGTGTAAGAATTCAGTGTCTGGTGCCAGACTGCCTGGCTTCAGACCCAAACATTGCTGCTGCTCATTGAATGTGGGACTTGGACAAGTTAGTTAAACTCAGAACCACTTGCTTCTTCATTGATAAACAGGGATAGTGTCTCCAGGGTTTCGAAGACTATAAAATGAAGTAATGCATACAAACTGCTCTGTATAATAACTGCACGTGGTAATAAAGGATAGCTATTATTAGCAAAATATATGGACTTGATGGGTCTGGGAAGATCATCCCTAGAGACTGTTTTCCTTTGGAACATTTGTGGACTACATGTGTCTAAGGATGTTTGTTGTTTTGTGACTCCTTTCTACCTCCCAGTTTGATAAGAGCTGCGATACAGGAGAAATGGTCATCGTGTAAACCATCCATATTGCACTGCCCATTGTTGTAGAACAGATCAACAGTTCTAAAGCAATGACTGTAAGTACACTCAAAGGAGAGTTTAAAATTGAAGTAAGGCTGAGACAATCTAAGTGATCAGAAGCAAACAAGTCCAGGGTTATACTGATCATATTTGAAGTATCTAAGGTAGAAATAATCTGTAAAGGGTCACCCTGACAAAGCTCGTTAATACAGTCAGGACAACACAGAGGTGAACAGACATGAAAACTCACATATGCAAGAGAGGCCCTGGGCTGGGGAGATAGTATAATGGCTATGCAATGACTTTCTTCCCTGAGGCTCTGAGGCCCCAAGTTCAGTTCTAGGCACCACCATAAGCCAGAGTTAAACATTGCTCAAAATAAAAAAACCCGGTGTGTGTGTGTGTGTGTGTGTGTGTGTGTGTGTGTGTGTGTGTTAATTGTTCACTTTCTCCTTCCTTCCTTCCTTCCTTCCTTCCTTCCTTCCTTCCTTCCTTCCTTCCTTCTTTCCTTCCTCCCCCTTCCTCTCTTTCCTCCCTTCTCCTTTTTCTTTCTCTCCCTCCCTCTCTCCATCCCTTCCTCCCTCCCTCCTTCCTCCCTTCTATCTATCCTTTCTTTCCTTCTTTCTGCATTTAAATGTTTACTCTATGTACTGCCAGCTAATTCTTACTCCTCAGCAAGTTGGTAGCTGCTGCTACTCTCACCATCACACTCACTACTCACTACCAGTGCTACCATACTGGTACCACCATCAGCATCATAGCTACAACTTAAGACTTTAAAGAACTCCAGCTGGTCCCCACCTGCAGGGGAGTTACTTCACAGGCCATGAAGCAGGTCTGCAGATGTCTATCCCACCCCCACCCCCGTCTTCTCCTCCTCTCGCCATTTCTCTCTGTCCTATCTAACAATGACATCAATAACAGCAGCAATAAAACAAGGACAACAAAAGGGAAAATAAATTAATATTAAAAAAAAACTCCAGCTGGGAGGATCTATCCCAGTTACTAATCTCTGATTCCACTCCTGTCTTAACCTTCCCCCAACAACTTTTTTTTGCCTCCAAGGTTATATATATATATATGTATATCCCAACAACTTTTATCACCTGCTCAGTCCTGACCACTTATCTATGTTTCAGGCCACCAGCTCTGTCTGTGAACTAAGGACATTAGCAAACACACTTCAGCAGCTTTGTTTTCTCTAAGAAAATATTACTGATCTTTTATCATTTGCTTATAAATAACAAGAGATGTTAATTAGTTTGACTCATTAACTGTAAAGCAACTCTTATAATTTTGGAGTGTTTGATTAAATTTCTTTAATTATACACAGTAGCTGATACTGCAGCTCGAGAGAGCGGGAGAGTCTATGAAATACTATTTTTTAAAATATTTATTTATTTACTTTTGTTGCCCTTGTTTTAGTTATTATTGTTGGTGTTATTGATGTCGTTGTTGTTGGATAGGACAGAGAGAAATGGAGAGAAGAGGGGAAGGCAGAGAGGGGGAGAGAAAGATAGACACCTGCAGACCTGCTTCACCATCTATGAAGCGACTTCCCTGCAGGTGGGGAGCCAGGGGCTGGAACTGGGATCCTTATGCTGGTCCTTGCGCTTTGTGCCATGGGCTATTAACCCGCTGCGCTACCACCCAACTCCCAAGAAATAATTTTTCTCTCTACTTGGTGTGTTGTTTTCTTCCTGTGCCCTTGTGACCATCAGTTCATACCCCCGGGGGCGAGGTAGTGTGTTGTCTCAGGACTAAGAGCCTCTCATGACTGACATGATTGTTTTCTTTGTACTAGGGCTGTTCAAGGCAAACTGTAAAAGGGAGGAAGTGTGTGGATGCTCTTTCATCCCTTCCTTGCATTCACCCTTCACTTACTCATTCTCTACTGGGCTTGTTTGCAAGAAGGGATCAAACAAACTTATTTAGGGTGAGATAGTCATAGGGTGAGTTTTGAAAAACAAAACAAAACAAACAAAAAATAAAGGAGTTTGACACCTAAAATGTGGAGTGGTTACAGGAGTAAGATGGTAATGAGAGGGTGAGGGTATGCAATACCTTTTTTCATTTTTAGATGAGAAGCTGTTCATTCTTTTCTCCTTGAATTAATTTATTTTCTAGACCCCAACCCAGGAGATGCAGCAATAGGGTAATGCTTATTCATGTATTATTATTATTATTTTAAATATTTTATTTATTTATTTTCCCTTTTGTTGCCCTTATTGTTTTATTGTTGTAGTTATTATTTTTGTTGTTACTGATGTCATCATTGTATAGGACAGAGAGAAATGGAGAGAGGAGGGGAAGACAGAGGGGGTAAAAAAAGACATGCAGACCTGCTTCACCGCCTGTGAAGAGACTCCCCTGCAGGTGGGGAGCTGGGGGCTCCAACCAGGATCCTTCCTCAGGTCCTTGAACTTTGGGCCACATGCGCTTAACCCACTGCACTACCACCTGACTCATTATTATTATTATTATTTTTATTTTATTTTTTAGACTAAAATGCTTTGATAATTCTAATCGAGGAGCATGATTTGCTATCTATAGCCTCTGTTGAAATGTGTCCTCCTCTCTGGTAAATGTCTTTTGACTGGTGCAGGTATTCAGATTTAAACAGACCCTACAGGAATCTGTGCTGGAGGTAGGGAAGCAGTCTGTCTTTGTTCTGCTGGGTCATCCCTGGGGCACTGCTGAAGGGAACCTGCACTAGTTCTGGCACAGTTCATGCCAGGGGACCAGCTCAGGCAGAGACTGGAGCAGGTTGGTGAGGAATAGGATTTGATTAAAATAGTGATATCTTCCTAGGTGACTTTCTTAAGAATCTTTTAAAAATAATTTATCACTCATTTGCCTTCTCCTTCTTTTCCGCTCTTCTATATCACATGGCTACTTGTGTCACAGAGAAAGACCTTTTTTTTTTTTGGTCTTTTGTTTTGGGTCTGTAAAAATTATGGCAACCCATGTTATATTCCAGAATTCTCTAGTTAGTTCTCTCTAAATGAAAAATAGCTTCCCTTTGTTTTATTTGTCCTGTTTTGCTCCTGTGGGGCTCATGCTCAATATTTATCAACACTGAGCTTGTTTGCAGGCAGCAGGGTTTAGGGAATGTGGCCAGCCTGGGCTTGTGGATAGCTATTCTTCCATGGGGAGATGTGAAGAAGGTAGTTTGGATGTTTCTGTTCCTTTTATATGATGTTCCATTGTTAATGGTGCCATCTTGATGAAACCTTATTCTTAGTTCCTTGCTCTTTAAAATAGTTTACCTACTAATAATGTCTATTATTCTGGGGACATTGCAAGGGTGATTAAGAGACATAACTAGTATGTAAAATATTTTGAGCTCAATTGGAGAAGCTATTAGATTCGCAGATAGATTATTGAGAATAAATTAATTTTGGAAATCATAATTTTGTGTTTGGACATTTATTCCTACTTAACCAACTTAATTGTCTTTGGCCTGAGCCCTACAAGATGCCTCAATTTATATATTAAATACAAGCAAATTGGAAATTATGAGAAATATTTTTATCACATTTTACATTTTTCTGGGGTATTTTTCTTCTAAAATAAATCTTTTGAAAAGCGTTTGTTAAAAAGCTTCATTTTCTTGAGTGCTATACATCTTCAGTAAATAATAAAAATATTGTAGCAATTGGCTGTCTCCGCTTTCATGCAAAATAAATAAATACATTTGGTGACATACATTTGAGGAGTATGATTCTTGTAATTTTCACAGACATGAGGGACTATTTTACAGATGATCAAGACTTTACCATCTGCTGGTAACAAAGAAACATAGCTTGTAACAGGACGTTCTTACTGACTTTGAGATATATTGGGAAGTCAAGAAATGGGATTCTCAACAACTTTATAGTCAACTATGTACTGGGAAGCTGGCATAACTTTTAGCATGTCAGGGAAAGGTTCCTCTGCTATTTATTTATATGTTTATTTATTTATTTATTTATTTATTTATTTTTGACAAAACCATAGGGTAAAAGGGGTAATTTCCACCACCAGAACTCCACATCCCCTCCCAAGGTCATTGTGGGATGCAGAAGGTGGAAGGTCTGGCTTCTGTAATTGTTTCTCCACTGAATATGGGCATTGACAGGTCAATCCATACTCCCAGCCTGCCTCTCTCTTTCCCTAGTAGGGTGGGGCTCTGGGGATTCGGAGCTCCAGGACACATTGGTGGGGTTGTCTGTCCAGGGAAGTCTGGTAGGCATCATGCTAGCATCTGGAACCTGGTGGCTGAAAAAAAGAGTTAACATATAAAGCCAAACAAATTGTTGACCAATCATGAACCTAAAGGCTGGAATAGTGCAGCTGAAGAGTTGGGGGGTCCTCCATTTTGTAGATAGCTAGTAGGCATATTTTAGTTATATTCCAAAGGGCCTGTGGCTATAATACTTTTTTTTTTTTTTTTTTGGTTCCTCTGTTTTTAAGGCAAATGGAATGCTCTTTGTCTAACTGGAATGGCAGAAAAAGGAAATGGGTTGAGTTTTAACAGTGAGAGATAAAGAATAAGATGCTCCCTAGAATTATGAGCACTTGCACAGATTTTTACCTGTTATTAGTGAAATGGAGAATTCTGTGTTGAAAATATACTGTCTTGATGAATCAGAACATTTATTGTCAATAGAGGAGACAAAAGACACTTGGGCAAAAGTGGAGGGACAAGCAGGTAACTTTTTAGTGTCCCAGGCCAGACATGACATGTCGGACTTGTGTTTCTAGATAAGAAGTTGGGTGGGTTTCCACTAGGAAGGACTGAGTGCTCTGTGGGGTAGACAAACTTCATAGTAAGGAAGAAGGGAAATTGGTTTGAAGGACATTCAAGAAGTATTGTCACTGTTTATTGGGTTTCCTTTGCTGTCTTCTGGGTAGGAGGAGTGATTTGTCGTTTTTGGTCATTCTGATTTCATCTTATGGTGCTGAAGGCATTGCCTGGCACAAAAAAAATTGGCAGTCCCATGAAATATGGTGAGATATTTCCGTTATTAAATGACATGGAGGGGTCTTGTGGGTGCTCAAAGCCAGTGGTGCTCTGCATCTTGGATATAGTTGATTACCTCCACATTTAGTGAGAATGGGAATAAGGCAGAATTAAAGAGGAGAGATTACCACTCACTTTCAGCTGCTTCCAATTAGGAAGTGATCCTTACTTCCTGGTCCTAGTAATTAAATGATACTTTTAAAAATAATTTTTATGGGGACAGGTGGTGGTGCACCCAGTTAAGTGTACATGTTATCATGCTCAGGGATCTAGGTTTGAGGCCCCGCTTCCCACCTGCAGGGTGATGTTTCACAAGTGTTGAAACAGGTCTCCAAGTGTCTTTCTCTCTCCCTCTCTAGCCTCCCCTTCCCTCTTAGTTATTCTCTGTCCTATCTAGTAGAATAGAAGGGGGGGATGGCTGTTGGGAGCAGTGGATTCATAGTGCTTGCACTGAACCCTAGTAATAACACTGGTGGTAATAAAGAAACAAAGAAATATAAATGAAAATGATTTTTATTTATTTTTTATAGAGACAAAGAGAAATTGAGAGGGGAGGGGTATATAGGGCAGAGAAAGAGAGACACTGGCAACACTACTTCACTGCTTGTGAAGCTTCCCCCCTATAGGTGGGGACCTGGGATTTGAGTCCAGGTCCTTGTACATGGTAACATGAATGCTCTCCTAGTATTTATATATATATATATATCTTCCCAGCACCCTGACCAGAGTACTACTTAGCTCTGACTCACAGTGGTGTTAGTGATTGAGCCTAGAACTTCAGAGCCTCAGGCATACAAGTCTTCATGTTATTTCCCTAGACCAGTATCATAATTTATAACTTTGTTTCTATTGCTGCACTTCATATTGTCCCTCCCTTTTTTGTCATGTCTTATTTTAACCTCTGTTGGGCCTGGATGTCCCTGGGCTTTCCACTTTTGCTCTTTGAGAAAAATGCTGACAAACTTATGCACACTCGACTACTGAGGGCTGATAAGGCTTAAACTGTTTTCCCTTTTTGTGGTGTCTTACATTTCTTGCAGGGGTGAAGACATCTTAAACCAGAGGAATGACTCTCTAGTTGTGGAATTTCAGTCGTCAACCAGCAGATGCAGGAGGTATTATTTTGGGAATGAGGGTCTTTTTAGTAGCCCAGAAATCATCCTAAATCATCCCAAATGACCACCTGCCTGCTTCATGTCATGTAAGGTCACTTTGTGCATCACACCAGTCTTGTGTATTTGGTTGTTATGACCTGGCTACCAGCTTGTGACCAGCTTTTTTGTGAATGTCTGTCTGTCTCTGTTCATGGAGTTGTGCAAAGTGCTTCCTGGATGGCTGCACATACAAGAGTAGGGAAAAGGTGCAGAGCATGCATTGCAAGCTTATTTTTTCTGATTAAAGATGGCGATATTATTGAAAAAGTTAACATATTCATACTATTAAAACTAGAGTTTTCCTTCTTGTAGGAACTTCCATATCTACCCACAGTATGGGTCATTTGTCCTCATGGCAGTCTTCATTTAACGCTCATTTAAAGGTTATAAAGGTTGGATTTTGTACTGAAAATGTCCACAAGTAGAGATGTATAGTCAAACCCTTCTTCTGAGTAGTTATTTCCATCTTATGCCACCATCAGAGAGTTTTTATGATACAACATTGGAATTGTGAATGTCTTATTTGGCTAGCCTGTGAATATAAATTTTCTTTCTATGAAGGTCACTGGTTAGACTCTCCAATCTAATAGTTTTGGATAATGTACTAAGGATGAATTTAAATGCTAATAGGATACATGTTCTGAGTATTTTAGCATTTCCTAATCTTTAAGGGAAATGCCTTAGGTGTACTTACAGTCTTGCCAAAAGCATACTGAGCTCCACCCCCTGTACAGTGAGTTTAAAATCTGTAACACGACCACATTACTAGTGCTAGGAGGGCAAGGAATATTTATGTTATGATTATATCACTTGTGTCATCTCTATGACAACAAATACTTTCACTCAGTATATCAATTCAGCTTAAAAAATGCAGTTATTTCCATGTGCTTCCCAGATTCTTTCATTGTCAGCACTTTAATACCAAGACATTGGATTTTTGACACCTAGAACTATTCCATAGACCTTAATAGATTATATTCAAGTTCGTTACACCAGGGAACATTCTGCTTTATCATGACAATGTTGTGCATAGGGAGTCTGGATTTTCTCTCATTGTCTAACTGTTAGTTGTGAGGAGCATTCTGGTCGATAGCTAGTTATCCTGGCTCCCAGCATAAGCACCTGTCCATTAGACCAAGTGTGAGCTGAAGCAAAATGATTGCAAGGTCACTTGGACTAAATGCTTCTCCTAGGAAATGAAGACTGTGCTTGTTTTGAGGGATATGTCATTCTTTATAGTGACTGTAGTGTTAGTTCAATTTTCTGCATTGAGGACAGATTCCTTTATCTAGTGAGCTGGAAAAAAAAAAAAAGCCAAGTCTCTTTCTTTCTTCAGTGAGGGCATTTCCTTATTTTTAGTTGAATTGATCTTTTTATTTTTCTCCTTATTAGAGGGAAAGCAACACTACATTTTCCATTGCCTTCTAGTTATCTGGTGCCTGGTCACTTCATAATTGTATTTTGAGAGAATAGATATTAATTTTCTTCAACAAAAAGGCTGAGTTTCTTGATGACACACTATAATTCAATTTCTGTTCTTTCCCTTCATGGCCTGTACCCCTTCCTCCTGTCACATTTTTCATAGTTAGGAGGAGTGATAGTGTCAAATATAACTGAAGGAAGAATTGATTCAGTACTAGTATGACGACTTGACTGATTAACAGAGATCAGAAGAAGGCTCATAACTGTGAAAACCACTGCAGCATGGAGTTTTAACAGCTCTTTGGGGAGCTAGTTAATGAAAGATTCACGACAGTAACACATCTATGCCAAAAGAAAAAAAAATAAAGGAAAGAAACTAACAGGATCATCCCCATATGACACTGAGAGGCTATGCTGTAAGAGGAAATATTCTCATAATTTCTATTTACACATTTCTGTAATTACCATCTGCCTGAAGACTTCTTTCAGCCTTCTCCTGTCAAAGTTGCTTAGATATTTCCTCTTTCACTTATCAGGCAGAGAGCATTAGTGCTGGTTGGAACTTGTCCTAAAGATTTATTTTTTTCTTCAGAAGAATGTAATTCTCAGACAGATGATTTCCTACTGTTTGATTAGACTGACTTTAATCTGATCTATATTCTTGTTATCATTGTCGTTTGTCCATGAACCATGACTTCTGCGCTTCAGTAAAATGTTAGATTGATCTTTGTTTTTTATTTTTTTTAATACGTGGTTGTATTCTTTCCTTCTCCTGATGCAGTGTCTATGAACCAGATAGAAATGTGTTACGGAGGAAAGAGCGAGAAAGAAGAAATCAGGAGACTCAGCAGGATGATGACACATTTAATTCGAGTTACTCCCTCTTCAGTGAACCTTACAAGGTAGAATGATTTCCTCCACTCTTCGTTCAGACCTTTAATCCCTGTGATAGCAATCTTGACTCGGAGGGCTGGCCAACCAGTCCTCAGTGTATTCAGCCCAGGGAAGATAGTCCAAGCTGCAAGAATAGGACATTTTGCCACAATCTTGCTATCTAGATCACATATCTTTATAGGCTATTTTCTCAGTAAAGTGTTAAGTTTTGTTTAATGTTGTGCCCACTTGCTAATAATAGAGACTTTGTCTCTGTGTTGTTTTTTAGAGTCAGTTTCAGTTTTATGGTTTTCTAAGCTATTAATTAGAAAAGGAACACTATTGAAAAGAGTCTGGGATACATATATGTTTCCCATAGATCAAGCGGGAATCCTGTTTAGGCTATTAGGCCTAATCAGAAAGAAACTGCTGTGTTTGAATCTGGCCCCCACCTCATTGAAGGAAGCTTTGGTGTTTGGTGTAGTTTCTTCCCCCACCCTTACTCCGTCTCTATCTCTGTCTGAAGAACTTATGTTGGTGTGTTGGAGCCTTGGAGATGACAAGAAGGGAGAAGACGGGCAGAAGGAGGGAGGGGGACAGGGAGGGAGGGAGGGGAAAAGAGAGAGAGAGAGAGAGAGGAACTGCCGAACTATTTCTCATTTATGCTAAAGGACAAAAATATAATTTCACTTCTAAAAAAAAATAGATTCCCAGATTTCATTAATATCTTAGACTGCATCTTGCACATTTTGCCCCCTGTTCATTGTAAGCTTCATTTGTAAGCCTGTCAGTTTGGAATTCTGACAAGAATATATTTAAAGATTGGAAGCAGAATTATTTCAGCCAAGTCTGAATTTTCAAGAATACCTTTCAGTGGGACAATGGAAAAAAAAGATCCAACCCTGGAAAGACTTAACCTAAACCATTTGGTAAAGTTATAATAGTATCTTTTCTGATTTCCTTTGCTAAGACACAGTATCTAGGAGAGATTCTTTTTTATGCTTTCTGATTTTGTTGTAATAGAGAGTGCTGACAGGTATCATCAGAGTTGGTGATGATTCTGATTTTATCTTTCAGTTTTCATTCTCTGTGATGGATAAAGGTATCTCCAGCATTTCCTATGTTTCTGTTATCTTTATCAGTGGTGTGGATGTTTTTCTTTTCTTTCTTCAGACTAACAAGGGGGATGAGCTCTCCAACCGGATTCAGAATACGCTAGGCAACTACGATGAAATGAAAGACTTTTTAACGGATAGATCTAATCAGAGTCATCTCGTCGGTGTTCCCAAACCTGGGGTTCCTCAGACTCCTGTGAACAAGATTGATGAACATTTCACTGCCGATTCAAGAGCCCAAACCCAGACCCCATCTGTCTGTAGCACTGCGTCTTCCACACCAGCAGCTGTCCCTGTGCAGCAGAATAAGAGGGGCACCATGGGCTGGCAGAAGGCTGGGCACCAACCGTCTGATGGCCAACAGAGAGCAAGTAAGCATGGACACAGGTTGCTTGATTTGCACAAATCTTCTAACCCAAAGAACCATAATAAAAAATCGAATCACTGTGTGTCGAGCCCCACATCCTCATCTTCCTCTTCTTCTTCTTCTTCCAACTCAGCACAACAGGGCTCTCTCAGGACCTTGCTTGGAGATGGTGTTGGCAGACAGCAGCCACGAACCAAACAAGTATGCAATGTAGAGGTGGGTCTTCAGACCCAGGAAAGGCCACCTACTATGGCAGCCAAACACAGTGGTGGTGGACACTGTGTTCAAAACTTTCCTCCATCCCTGGCTTCAAAACCCAGCCTAGTCCAACAGAAACCAACTGCCTATGTGCGGCCCATGGATGGCCAAGATCAGGCACCTGATGAGTCTCCAAAGCTTAAGTCATCCACAGAAACTAGTGTGCACTGCACCACATACAGGGGAATCCCTGCCACCAAGCCAGAGTCTGCGAGAGCCAAGGCCAAGCTTTCTAAGTTCAGCATTCCCAAACAAGCAGAGGTGAGTCTTTTCTCTGTACTACTCACATACACCCAAGTAGTTCAGAGTGACTACTTGAGAGTTGTAAATTTAGTTCTCATTTTTTAAAAATCTCATTATGTGACTGACTTCATGTGGTAGCAATCACTAAAGGTACACATCAGTATTCATCTCTAAAACTGTCAAATTGATTTTGATCAGAATTTTGAAAATATCAACAACTGTAGTTGTGTGTATTTATGTTAGTTCAGGAAGGAATGGTTACATAATAGAGTACTGTGTGTGTGTATCAGCCAGTAATGGATGGAGATTTTATTTATTTACTCATGAAGAATGATAGGAGGGGAGAGAGAGAGAGAGAGAGAGAGAGAGAAACTAGAACCAGACTTCACTCTGATACATGTGCTGCCAGGGATTGAATTCAGGAGCTCACCCTTGAGAATCCCATGCTTTATCCACTGTGCCACCTCCCAAACCATGCAGAGGCTTTAATTTTTAGTATGTAAAGAGGTTGAATCTTATGTAAAAAAAAAAGAGTTCTGAAGCTCAACAGTTTTTTTAAGTAAGCAAGGCTACAGGTTGCTTGTTTTATGTAAGTCTGTTACCCCAAAGGCCCATAACAAAAAATCAGATCACTGTTTAGTCAGCCCTGCATCCTCAACTTCCTCTTTTTTTCTCTTACTCATACTCATCTTCCTTTAGAATATGACATAATAAATGTCATAGTGATTCATAACAATTATTACTTTAAGAACCGTTGTTTAAAATGATTTAAACAGGGAGTCGTGCTGTAGCACAGCGGGTTAAGCGCAGGTGGTGCAAAGCACAAGGACCGGCATAAGGATCCCAGTTCGAGCCCCGGCTCCCCACCTGCAGGGGAGTCGCTTCACAGGCGGTGAAGCAGGTCTGCAGGTGTCTATCTTTCTCTCCTCCTCTCTGTCTTCCCCTCCTGTCTCCATTTCTCTCTGTCCTATCCAACAATGACAACAACAATAAAACAACAAGGGCAACAAAGGGAATAAATAAATAAAATAAATATTAAAAAAATAAATAAAATAAAATAAATGATTTAAACAATCATTGAAAATGTTTGAATGATCTAATATTGATTATGGGAATATTATCATAAACTGTCTAATCAGTATTATAAGAGTCAAAATTCTGGGGCCAGGTGGTATCACACTCGGTTACGTGCGCACATTATAGTACACAAGGTCCTAGGTTCAAGCCCCCTAGTTCCCACCTGCAGGTGTCTCTCTGTCTCCTTCCCTGTATCCCCCTCAGTTTCTCTCTGTCTATATCCACTAATAAATAAATAAATAAATAAATAAATAAAGAATATTAAGTGGGTCCAGGTGGTGGTGCACCTGGTTAAATGCACACATTACAATGCACAAAGATCTGGGTTCAATCCTCTAGTCCCCACCTGCATGGGGAAAGCTTCATGAGTGGTGAAGTAGAGCTGCAGATGTCTCTCTGTCTCTTTCCCTCTCTATCTCTCTACCTCAGTTTCTCTGTCTCTATCCAATTATAAATAAATAAAAATATTTAAAAAATAACATTCAAGACTTAGGTTCATTGACATCAGTCAAGGAAATAATTTTATTCTTTTATTAAAATGATCTAACATTAGAAAAAAAGTGTGTGTTTTTTTTTTGCTTATACTGTGCTGGTTTGCATTTTGATTTTATTCTAAATTGTTTCTTATTTTATTAAAATATGCTGGTTGGCTATATGTACTATTAGAATTCTAACTAAGAAAAATAAATAACAGAGGTAGAAAAGAGGCCACAACTAGTCACTTGAACAGCAATTCTAAATGGAGAGGAAGGTTTACCTTTAGAGTATTATGTCTCAACTTATATTCCAAATTGGCAGCACTTGTCTAGAATATAGGAAAGAAAGATATGACTGTATTTTTTCTATTTGTTTTTTATGATAGCATGTGCTGGTTGAAATAAAATATGAGTTCTAGAAGATAGTATTGGGTCATTGGAAAGACATTTTTTCTATGCAAAAATGTGTCACGACTTTTCCAACAACTCAAAAGAGTGCTTAAGAACTATCTAGTTTTCTTTCTCTTTTTTGACATATTCTTCCATAAAGATTGAGTAATCATGTAACCATAGTATTCCTTGAATCTTTATTTGATTTAAAAATCAAATTAAACAAGGGATGTGACATTTCTTGTTTGGCAAGTCTGAGCTTAAAGATTTCTGGACTATCATCTCAGAAATCACTGTACCCAAATTTGGAAATTGGTACATTATTCTCAGAGAAGACACCCTTATTCACTCAGCTCACATGAGTTTTAATAATGAAATCAGGTAACATTTAGACTGGCACCTTTTTTTGTTTGTTTACTTATGATGGATCCCAGAAAGTGTTCAGTAGGAATCAGTTGTATCAAAATGTAACTTCTATAAACAGTTACTTTATTAAAAAGTTTTTAGAGGGAGTTAAGTGGTAGCGCAGCAGGTTAAGCGCAGGTGGCGCAAAGCGCAAGGACTGGTGTAAGGATCCTGGTTTGAGCCCTGGGCATCCCACCTGCAGGGGAGTCGCTTCACAAGGTGGTGAAGCAGGTCTGCAGGTGTCTATCTTTTCTCCCCCTCTCTGTCTTCCCCTCCTCTTTCCATTTCTCTCTGTACTCTCTAACAATGATGACATCAATAATAACTACAACAACAAAGGCAACAAAAGGAAAAATAAATAAAAAATTTTTAGAAAGTACAAATAGAGGGGCCGGTGGTGGCACACCTGGTTGAGCGCCCATGTTACGGTGTGCAAGGACCCAGGTTCAAGCTCCTGGTTCCCACCTGCAGGGAGGAAAGCTTTGCGAGAGTGGTGAAGCAGGGCTGCAGCTGTTTCTCTGTCTCTCTATCTCCCCCCTACTCTCAATTTCTGGCTGTCTCTATCCAATAAATAAAAATAATAAAAAATTAAAAAAAGAAGGAACAAATAGATAAAACTTTTGAGAGCTTGTTTGGAGGTTCTAGCAGGGGAGCGCAGCTACTCGTATACCCTCGACCGAAGACCGGTCCGTCTCTATTCGGGGAAGGCCATCCTCTTCGACCGAGCGCGCAGCTTCGGGAGGGACGCACATGGAGTGGTGAGGGAGGAAGGGGACACCCTCCTAGCCAGCCAGATCAGCCGAATCAACCCTGGCGATCAATGGGGTGACAGATGTCGCAGCCAGATCGCCCTCACATCCAGATAAAACTTTTGAAATTGAATTAAGGGTTGTAGGAGATGGTTCAGTAAGTCAGGTACATGTCTTACCATTGAGTTGAATCACCAGTAGCACAATGGTGTACTGTGAACTACATCAAGGAAACTCCATGCATGGTGGAGAGTGTATTACCTCTTCATTTCTCTGTCTCCTGTCTCTCGCTTACACCTCTTACTCTAAAAATTAAAGAGTAAAAATAGATTGTTTAGGGAGGCAGTTCAGTGACTCACATACAATCCTGGCATTGAATTAAAAACAAAAAAAGCAAGCAGAATTAATCTCAAACTCTTTGATTTTTGTTGTTTATTATTAAATGTTCTGTACTGGCAAATAAAACATGGCTTATCCTTGAATTTGGCTGCCGCCAGTCCCCCCCACCCCTTTTAACATTAATATCAATTTGTTCTTTGGAAAAGCTATTTTAATGTCTTACCAAAGAAACTTCATACTTATTAGTGATTTCTTTAGAACCCAACTAATTGATAAAACCTGCTTTTGAACAAAGGGTGAACATTTTTTAAAAAAATATTTTATTTTTTGTTGCCCTGGTTTTTATTGTTGTGGTGGTTATTATTATTGTTGTTATTGATGCCATTGTTGCCAGGTAGGACAGAGAGAAATGGAGAGAGTAGGGGAAGACAGAGAGGGGAGAGAAAGACAGACACCTGCAGAGCTGCTTCACCACTTGTGAAGTGACTCCCCTGTAGGTGGGAAACCAGGGGGCTCAAACTGAGATCCTTGTGCTTTGCTCCATGTGCACTTAACCCGCTGCACTACCGCCCAACCCTTCAGGTGAACATTTTTTTATAGGTAAGATGGCTTTATGCAGGTAACTAAGCAATTTTCTTTTTTTTAATTAATTATTTATTTATTTATTCATTTTTGTTGCCCTTGTTGTTTTATTGTGGTTACTGCATAAGACAAAGAGAAATGGAGAGAGGAGGGGAAGACAGAGGGGGAGAGAAAGATAGACACCTGCTTCACTGCTTCACTGCTCCACTGCTTGTGAAGCGACCCCCCTGTAGGTGGGGAGCTGGGAGCTTGAACCAGGAACCTTATGCCGGTCCTTGTGCTTTGCATCACCTGCACTAAACCTGCTGCGCTACTGCCTGACTCCTGAACTAAACAATTTTTACCCTGTTTTTTGGGTTTGTTATAAGTAGCAGGGACCCTTTCAGGATATTCTTCTTGTCTTCAGACTGGAATAACATATTTTACCAGCGTTTGGGAGCGACAGAAAGGGGGTTTTCTGAAATGGTCAGACCAAGAGAAATCAAGCTTTCTATACAAGGAGTGTTCTACTTCTCCACACATAATGATTTTCAACCCGTTAGGCTGTTTTTCTCCTCGATTCTATATTGAGTGTTTCAAGGAGGTGGACCATGTATTGATAGAATAGAGACAAGAATTTTGGTTAGGTGGTACAGTAGGTGGCACAGTGGACAAGGCTTTGGATTCTCAAGTATGAGTTCCCGAGTTCACTCCCCGGCAGCACATGTACCAGAGTGATCTCTGATTCTTTATCTCTCTCCTATAATTCTCATAAAGAAATAAATAAATTGTGCTTAGTAGAGCAAAGTTATAACTGGTGGATTTTTTTTTGAAAGGGGGAGACACAGAATTCTGTTTCAGCAAAAAACTTTGCATATTGCGGATAAGCAAAGGACTCTTTGAGAGCAGTGATTGATATCTTTTAGTTATATTAACTAATATCCAATCTAAAAGACACACACACACACACACACACACACACACACACACACACACACCCCATGGGATTAATATGCATTTTGAGCCATTTAATATTTACAGGTTATTCCTATAAATTTCAGATCATGTAAAACTAGAATTTTATCAAGTTGGATTCTACTTGTGAGGGAATATTTGCTTTTCACAGAGGGCAAGAGAAGCTAGGAAGAAGGGAATGGGACAACTCAAAGCTCAGTGCCCCTAACTTTGAGTTTCCTTGGTGCTCTTCTTGCATGGTGTTCCCATACAGTTCCAGGCATCTAACCCAGGACCTGTCCCATGGTGACGTGTGCAGTATACTTCCTGAGCCCCTCACAAATACTTTGCTTTTGTTCCTGAGAAGGGGAAAACATTCATTGGCAAACAACTTAAAAGCCTTCTTTTAAAACACACATACAGCCTTTTTGAAACTATCTCCCAATAATTTTCCCATTGATTTCCAGTGAGGTAGGGAATGAGTCGTCTAGAGAAGTTTGCAGAAGAAATGACCTGGAGGGAACTTGGAATGTCTTCACTGTGTTATTTCAAGATGCTAGCTGTAGAGCACATTAAAACAGTGTGAGCAAATAAAGGACTAAAAGAAAGTGGTAGAAAAAAATAGACATGGGAGGTACAAGTATGATCGTATGACATGGTGTAGGCACACTCCTCATAAGAAAAACAACTCAACGACTAGGTATAATGTGATACAATTTTTTTTTAATCTCTGCCTCTAAAAGTTTGCATGAATTAAATCAAATTCCAGTGCTTAACTTTTGATTTGCAGTTTCTCTCATAGTCCAAATCAAATTTAAAACTGACGTTCCAGAATTCCCTTACCTTCATAATCTTTTAAAAAAATTATTACCTTTATTTATTGGACAGAGACAGCCAGAAATTGAGGGGGTAAGGGGTGATAGAGAGGAGAGAAAAAGAGAAACAGCTGCTGCCTTGTTTCACCATTCACAAAACTACCCCCCTGCCAGTAGGGACTGGAGGCTTGAACCTGCTTCCTTGTACATTGTAACATGCACATTCAACCAGGTGCGCCACCACCTGGCCCCTAGCAGAATATTTTTTCTACTATAAAGATTATGAAGGGGAGCCTGGTGGTGGCACATAGATAGCACTTTGCACATAGCACTTAAGAGCACATAGCACTTTGCACTAGTACCCAGATTTTGAGCCCCTGCCCCACCACTTGCAGGGGGGAAGCTTCATGAATGGGGAAACCAGTCTGCAGGTGTCTACCTTTCTCTCCCCTCTCAAGTTCTCTCTCTTCTATTGAATAAAATGGAAAGGTAAAAAAAAGAGGAAAAAATGGCCGCCAGGAGTAGTGGATTCGTACTGCTAGCACCATCCCAAGTTATAACCCTAGAAGCAAAAATGGAGAAGTTGTGAATTTCTAGGACCTGCTTTTTACACTTCATATTGTTTCTGTATAACATCTGCACTCTATCCGCTGCCATGGTGAATTATTTGTTACAATTCTTTGGCCTTCAATAGTGGGTAATTAGTGTAGAAAAATTCAGTGCAGTTTAGTGATGTGGAAGTTAAAAACCTCAAGGGGTTTCTTTTACGGACACACCTGCCTCTTTTTAAAATTTTTTTTTTATTCCCAACTCAGTTTTGTGTTTAATAAAAAACATATTTGTGTTGTTTTAACCGAGGGTCTTATTCTTCACGCCACCTCTCATTAAGTGAACATTCTCTGGAGTGCCACTTCCAAAGGTAGTTACAGTTAAGTGAGAAAACAAGGGACTTAACAAATGATGGAAGGATGCATCCTAGAACACTCAGTTCTAGAAAATAGCACACTAGGTCTTGTTTCCAATTGAATTGTTTTTGGCTACATGCACTCCGCCCCCATTTACTTGAAACTTGACATCCAGACACTGGAGATTATTAACCTAGAGAGGCAGATGCAGATTTTGTGGAATCTAAACTGTATCTTCTCTTGGGGGTTCCTTTAGGAACAAAAGGATTGGAAGATGTAGTTTTAACAAAACTGTGTCACATTAACACATGGCTAGACTCCCTCCTAGGACTTTGGAGAAGCATGACAGGCTCTGAAACATAAGCATCATTAGCTTTATGCTGTATCTGTCTTTGCTTTGTAGAATAATAAATAAGGAATTCTATTGAAATGATAATTTTAGATTTGAAAAAAGTGCTTCATAATAATCTCAAACTTTTCAAACGCATGGGTGCTTATGTGCGCACACAAACATACACACACACACACACACACACACACACACTAGGTGATGGTGGCAGTGCAAAAAAGAAAAAGAAGAACAATGTTATGGAAATGTCATTGAAGGGAATCTGGGTCTCATGGGCTATGAAATGTTTGCTTGGCAAATCACAGCCTCTGCAGTATTCAGGAACACCAGCATTTGAATATAGTAGACTGCATTTTGGGGGCTTCTATAGGGTTTGATAATTCATCAAGAAGAATACAGTAAACATTTTTGGTTGATAAGAATTTTATTTAATTAAACAATTTAAGAAGTATTGATCACTTTTGTGATGAGCATTGAAAAAAAATCACCATTTATATTGTGAACAAGAACAGAGAGATAAAGCACCATGATTCCATAAAACAGCTTCCTTGGAAAGCAATTAACTGATTTTTTTTTCCCCTTAAAGTTCACAGAAGATGAATGATTTAGCCTTCCTATTTCCTGTAACTCTTGGTTACCTTTGTATGGATATGGCTATCTTCCAAATTAAAAGCTGGGACCAGCCTGCTGGGTAAAGAAGACATGCTTGAAGCAATGTGTATATTGTGTATTCATGCCAGTCTAAGTTTTTAAGTTTTTTAATTACATTTGAAATATTTATGCTTTCAAAGCTAAGTATACTATCTGATTGCTCATTGGTGAAGTGAGAGCATGTGACCAGCCCAGACTTAGTTTTCCTGTCGGTCAGGGTCACAATGCTGCCATAACCTTCATTTCCATCCACCTTCACCCACTGCAGACATGGGCCATGTCCTGCTGGACAGTATGTCTTAGTCACAGCACAGATGGTTATGCTCTGTACTTCCTCCTCCTCTTAACATCATGCACCTCCTCCATTCACTTGGCAAGGACACGGGGAACTTGCACTCACTGTACAGACTTAGAAAGACTCACAACTTTGATCTCAGATGTTAGATGAAAGCGCTTGTTTTCCATATTATACACGGGTCACTCTTAAGGTCATAATGAAGTCTGGCAAGTAGAAGTGCTTCCATATTTTTTGTACTTTTATGCTTAGCCAACAGGACCCTAAATGGTAGGGCACTCAATTACTTAAAAATAGCTTCAGTTTCTATAACCCTAAATGGGGGGGGGGGGGGAGCTGTATTAAACTATGTCCTATTGAGCATAGGTGGTGGTGTGTCCTTTTCCTATCCTTTGTTTGTTTGTTTCTGACCTCATTAAAATTTATATTATAAAGCCATTTTCTATCCATAAGAGTGGGAGACTATTCCCAGTGGTGGAGACATTGAAGGCAGGACCCAGAGGGAAGTTATTAGCAAGCCTCATTTTATTTTCCTTGTATATTTCCTCTGTTCTCATAAAGCTTTCTCTCCCAAAAAACATCTGGACAGCTATGGGGCTCTTTTCCTTTAAACTGCAACCGTATGTGTATATTGAGGCCAAACCTGGGACTAATCAAGAACCTCAACCTCTGTTCAGAGTCACTTCAAAAGATGATGTGTGACTCAGTATCCATACGCTCCCCAAAGGATCCATATAGTCCTGTCAGAAGAACTTTTGCATTTCCACCTTTCATGGTCAGAAATCATGTGTAAGTTTTCAGATACACAAGGAATGCTAGAGTGCATTAAAGTGATCAGAAAGGAGGAGGTTCAGATCCTGGGTCTGCCACTTGTAAGCCCTGAAGCTGAGAATAAAAGAGTTTAACTTTGCCAGCCTCAATTTCCTTATGTTTTGTGTGGGAGAAAATGATGATACCTACCTGTCAGAGTTAGTGGGTGGGCAGGGAGATGAGATACAGTTTGTAAAGTATTTAGCACAATATCAGTATAGCAAGTATTCCATAAATATCGACATTATTGTTACTAGAAATACTTCTGAAAAAATAAAAAGCCAACAAATATCAAGTGGGGTGTTACTAGAAATGGTTTTTATATGTCTGCAGGTATATGTGTGTGTGTGAGTGAGTCTAAAAAGAGAACTAGAGAGAGGTGATGTGGGAAGAAACAGAAAAAATGAAATTCTGAAAGGTTTTTTGTGTTTATTTGTTCAAAGTAACTGCAATCTTGAAGGCTGAGATTATCCTGGATTAATACAGTAAAGCCCGAGTAACATGAATCTCCCTTATTTCATTTGTAGCCCTTTCCTGAGTGTTTAGTACTAAGTCTGGAATTGAATCTTCTCTTTCATTCGGTGTATTTAGCTTTTATGAGCTATTATTAACTGTTTGGGAACATAACACTCTTGAAATTTATTTCCAGCTAAGTGAAATACAAAATTAACAAGATTTAAACTGAGAGGAAACACTGAAAATTTTCGGTAGTGTTTGGAATGACTCATTGAAACAGATCTCTTTGAAGCCACAGAGTATTAAATAGCATGTGTAATTGGACTGAGTAGTGGAATTACTTATCCACATGATTAACCAGCATTAGCAGTACCTTTATAGTGACTAAAAGTGGAGTCTCCCTGATGCTATTTACAAATTTCTCTTTAGTAGCTGCACATGTGACAGCCTGACCACCCCTGAACATTGCAGTTTTCAGTTTTTCACTGAAAGGTCAGGTCTTAGAACCAATAGATTTAGAGATAGATCTTTATTTATTTATTTTTGGATTTTTCTTTGCTAAATTTCAAATCCTCAGTATGTTTCCATTACTTTTGGACTCTACTTAACACATACAGGATTTATATTTTTTCTTTTTCATTTGCAGATAAGTCTACTTTTATTAATGTAAGTTAATAGTTTCTTAGTTTTCTTTTTTTATAAGTTTTTTATTATCTTTATTTATTGATTGATAGAGACAGTCAGGAATCGAGAGGGAAGGGAGGGATAGAGAGGGTGAGAGACAGAGAGACACCTGCAGCACTGCTTCACCACTTGTGAAGCTTTCCCCCTGCAGGTGGGGCTCAAACCCAGGTCCTTGCACATTGTTATATGTGTGCTCAACCAGGTGTGCCACCACCCAGCCCCAGTTTATTAATTTTCATGAGTAGATATATATTCTCTCTGTGTGTGTGTGTGTCTCTCTCTCTGTGTGTGTCTCTCGCTGTGTCTCTCTCTTCTCTTTCCAGATCCTGATAGAATTAGAATTCAGAGCCCTCTGGTCATCTTCTAGTAACATTTACCCCTCTGGGAGTATGGACCAAAATTCTTTTTGGGATGAAGAAGGTGGGAGGTCTGGCTTCTGTAATTTCTTCTCCACTGGACAAGGGCATTGGCAGGTGGATCTAAACCCTCAGCCCAACAGAGATATTTTAGCTAGTGTCTATCTCTCTGTGGTGATTGCCCTGATTTCAGAGCAGAATGGAGAGTATGGCTTTTCTGGAGCTCGATTATTTGAGTTTCACTGTCACTCAATGTGCAAATTAGATGACCAATCGCATTATCTATGGCATGACATCATGCTTGTACTTAGCTAGAGTTGTTACAACAAATGGTCATAAATCGGTAGGCTTAGAACAGCAGAAATATATTACCTCAATGTTTTGGAGACCAGAAACCTGAAATTAAAGTGATGTCAACTCTTTCCTTCTCTTGCTGTTGTTTGTTTACGCCTTTGTCCTTTGTCTATACATGGTCCTTCATGTGTGTGTTTGTGTATGTGTGTTCATCCATCCAGACTTACTCTTTTTTGTTAGTTCACTTTTTATAGGATTAGAGCCCATCGTAGTTATGTAACTGAAAATTGATTATCTTTGTAAATACCCTTCATTTGAAGCTTAAAATTGTGAGGGACTTGATTTAATATAACAGCACCAGTCATTAGCATTTTTATGACTAAATTAATATTTTTACAGTACCTACAAGTGGCACATTAGTAAGCATTCATAAAATCCACAACGATAGTAACTCCTTATTTTCTTATATACAGAAAATAACTCTATTTGCTTCACATTTAGTTTCTGTTGTACTTCCATCCTGGATCTGTGAGTTCTTAGAATCTGGAAATTGAATTGAGGTGGATAAATTTCAGTACAGCATGAGAACTATACGAGCATGGAGATTTGTTTTGTATTTGTTGCTTTATTTACTGGAGCATCCATGACTGCTTGGCACATAGTTTGCACTTCATATTTATGTGTTAAATTAATTACTTTTAGCCTCTGGGTGAAAGAATTCATTGTCTTCAAACCACCCATCTCCTCTCCTTGGGTCTTCAGTAATTCCTGCCAAACAATTATGGGAAGAGAGAAGGCAAACACTTAGAACATATAATTTATAGCTGCTATTGCAAAGATAAACGGAAACCAAACTTCTAATGTATGTAAACACAGCCCTTGTAAAATAAACCATAGAGTTATATAGTGACCTTAGAAACACAAGCCAAAGCAGGTGGTGACTTTGGTGGGGATGCTATGTGTTCTCCCTCTTTTTCCTTGTTCTCCTTTGTTTGGTTTTCTGGAGCAGAAGCTCAGGCTTTAGAGTCTGTATGTCCAGTGTGCAGTGATGTCCTGAAGGTGGACCTCATGATTCAACCTATTGCAGAAGATGTTCTGGTGGGGATGGTTATAAAAGGGCTGGGGTTTAGCACAGGAGATCTGACATTTTCAAATGTTCTACCTCGTGAATTAAGTTTTAACAAATTTATAATAGCCTAGAATTTAGGGAGTTTTTAGAGGCACTTCTTGATTCCAAAGGATACTGATAATCAGAATGTGCCTTAGCCTGTTTCCTCTTTATGTTATTTTGTGTTTCACTTGATCTTGTTTCTGGTAAGGCTTTGTTTCATGATTAATGCACACATAATCCATTTTTATCCAGATATCTGTTAGTTTGTTATCTACAGACAGATCTGTCAGAAATATTTCTAGTTATATAGCTTTTGTGTCCACATAGCTTCTTGTATGCCTATAATCTGCAATAAATGGTTGACCCATATCTGTGTGGCAGCATGTTGTTGTTGTTGTTTTACAGGTCCTGAAAACTATTAATAGATCAGGCACTCTTTTCTCTCCTCTAATCTCCCCACCCCCTCTAATTCTAATTCACAGGAAAAGCATCTATTCTAGAAGTTCTCCAACCCCCCTGTGGGATGTTTGACACCTCTCTGTAATATCCTTATCAAATCTTATCTTGTTTGTGCTCAACCCTACAACTGAGAGGACATAGAGCCTCCAGGACTCTACCATCTCTGGACTGATCTCATCCCTCCTATGCCAATCTTCAATCCAGTCTTCCTGTAATTTATGCATCTCAGCTTTATTTGTGCCTACTGGGATTTTAACCTGCTAGCTATTTCAGTTTTGTTTTTGATTAGTTTCTATAAGCTAGCTTTTCACTGTTTCCCTCTGGACACTACCTCCTACGTAGTCCTGTCACCTTTTTCAGACAGATACTAAAGTCCTTTCAAACTTGATTTTTAAAATATTCATTTATTTTTTTATTTCCCCTTTTGTTGCCCTTGTTGTTTTTCATTGTTGTTGTAGTTATTGTTGTTATTGATGTCGTCACTGTTGGATAGGACAGAGAGAAATGGAGAGAGGAGGGGAAGACAGAGAGGGGGAGAGAAAGATGGACACCTGCAGATCTGCTTTACCACCTGTGAATAGACTCCCCTGCAGGTGGGGAACCAGGGTCTCCACTGGGATCCTTAAGCTGGTCCTTGCGCCTTGTGCGCTTAACCTGCTGCACTACCGCCCGACTCCCCAAACTTGATTTTTTTAGAGTAACCTTCAACGATTGATCACAGTCTATCTAAGCTCCTCCTTTACCATGTTGATTTTTTTGCAATGCTTCAATTTATGACTAAATTATAGAAATAGAAAGAGGTAGGTAGGGCAAAGTAAATGGGGGGGGTTGGGCAGGCATTTGAGATTGGAGGGCAGGTACTGTTAAAAAGAGTGGTTAGAGTTATCCTTATTAAGAAATTGAAGATTTAAGTGAGCAGAAAATGAGTGAAAGAGGCTTGTAGGTCACAATAACAGCTTCAACTTGGTTTTGACTGAGATCTGTGAGTGAACCACTGACAAGTTTTGAGCATGGTGTCATGATGTGACTCAGGCATTAAAAGAATCAGTCTGACTGTTGTGAATAACTTGTAATGAGGCAAGGGTAAGGACAGGAAATCAGTTGACAGTTTATTGCACTAATCTTGGGAGAGAAAATTAATGACTAGCAGAGATGATGAAGAGGTTGGGTTCTGGATATAGTTTGAAAAAGAAGTAGTAAGACTTGATGATTGGATAACAAATGGAGAGAAATTGACACACATTTTGAGCAGAGAAGGTGAAAAGAGGAACTGCTATCAATTGACATGGGAAAGCTATATGTGAAGCAGGTTTGGGGTGGTATATGTACATTCATTTGAGCTTCTTGCATTTCTCAAAAGTCAACCAACTAGAGTTGTTAAGTGGACACACATATTAGAACCACAATTTGGGAGTCTGATGAAGAAAGAAATCTATATCTGGGCTGGAGATAGAGATTTGGAAATTTTAACTGACCTTGGCATCTGAGATGTTTGATGGGGTATGAAGTTATCCAGGAACTGAGGTCTGAGCTCTTCATGCACTCCTATGCTAGGGGTTAGAGTGATGAGAAGGGACCAACTTAAGATGCAGGTAAGAAGGACTCAATAGGTAAGAAACCAGAGTACAGTGTCTAGAAACCAGGAAGAAGAGGGTATTAAGAAGACAGAGGTTGGGAGTCTGGTGGTAGTGCAGCGGGTTGAGTGCGCGTGGCGCAAAGTGCAAGGGCCTGTGTAAGGATCACGGTTCGAGCCCCCGACTCCCCATCTGCAGGAGGTAGCTTCGCAAGCAGTGAAGCAGGTCTGCAGGTGTCTATCTCTCCTGCTCTCTGTCTTCCTCTCCTCGCTCCATTTTTCTTTGTCCTGTTCAACAACAACAACTATGATAATAACAACTACAACAAGCACAACAAGGGCAACAAAAGCCTCCAGGAGCAGTGGATTCGTAGTGCAGGTACCGAGCCCCAGCTGGAGGCCTGGAGGGAGGGGAAAAAAAAAAGAGGTTTATCACCATGTCAGTTTTGCTGAAGTTGGATTTAGTAGCATGAAAGTCACCAGTTTTTCCAGGGGAGTTTTGGGAACCAGAACCTGTCTTGATTCAAGGGTGAATCACAAAGAAAAATGAGAAATATTGCATTTAGACAGGTCTTCCTAGAAATTTTGCTGCAAAGGGCAACAAATATTTTTCAGGGTAATATATTACATTGTAGAAGTTTGAATATCATTAAAAACATAAAGAGAAAAAATTACCTGGAATCTTGCAACCTGGAAATAGTTTCAATTAACATTCTGTTATAGAGTCTATTGTTTTTCTATATATATATATTTTTTTCTTTATTGGGTATAAAAATATATGATTATTATCCTATTTATTTTCCTTACATACCATAACCACTTTACTATGTCTTTGAAAATTTCTGGAAGTAGTCTGTGTATTTTTCCATATTATTTAGTTGGGAAATTTTAATGGTTTTAATTTTATGGAGGTATGATAATCACATATTTTATCTTATGGAAGTACTGCTATTAACATAATTTCTTTTTGCTATTATGGCTTCAAGTCTGTGTGATTCCATTACTACAGGTGGATTTTTTTTTTCCTCCTGTCAGATAGAGACAATGGAGTTAAAGAGAAGAGAGCTATCAAAGCAGTGCTCCATCACTCATGGATTTCTCCCCATGTTCTGCATAGGAAATGCATCCAGCCTATCTGGTGGACCACTTTTAATTACTGAGGAAGAATACATGGGGGTGGGTGGGTAGAATGTAGCTTCTACCCTATTATACTTACTATTTTGTTTTGGTGGCTGCTTACTAAACTAATTTATCTCTCATAATTTTTCAAGTTCTTCAGAGGAAGCAATTATTTTTCCCATCCTCATTTTCCCTGTTCTCAAGTCCAGTAAATATATGTTTTTTTTTTTTTTATTGAATGGTTTTTGTGTGGCAATATGCATTGTTCTTTTTTGTATTTTTAAAAGCATGGTATCTATACATTTAAAAAGTATTATAGAATATTATAAATTTTTTTTCACAAATAGAAAAAAGATACCCTGTTATTTTAACTGCTAGTTGTCCCTGTAATCGTTGATAGCTACAAAGTATATAAATTTGATTGAAGTTAAATATAAATGCAGTCAATAATATAGGCTCTTCTTACTTAATATGAAAATGTCTTTGGATAATATGTGGATTCCTATCTAAATTCATGAGTTCTCTTATGACATTTGGATTAAGCCTGAAATGGATTAATCTTTTCCTGATAAAGTTTCATAAGCTGTGATTTCTCTGGTGACCACATTTAATTAGATATTAAATAAACTGCTTATCTTTTTACCTACAGGTTTTATGATTGCATTTTTTCCTGAGCTGTATTTCACAGATTAAGTAGCTAGCAGAAGTAAAAGAAAAAAATATTTTTAAGCTGTAATATCTTTAAATTAGAAATTAGAACATGCCCAACTTTAAAATGAAAAATAAACATTTAAGCTTAAAGGACAAAGATAGGCAAGATTGTCTAAGTATATACCTTTCAATAAATAATAAGTTTCTTCTGGTTTTATAAGTACTATCTCTTGGCCCCTTGCTAGAAATTTGAGAAAGACAGAATTTTTATTTTAAAAAATAGCCAAAGTCTGTAATACTTTGTGATAAATTTATAAAAAGTTTTAACTAAAAGCTTGAGTTTCTTTCCTTCCTTCCTCTCTCCCTTTTTCCTTCCCTCCCTCCCTTTCTTCCTTCCTTTCTCTTTTGATATGACACATAACACCAACTTTAATGTAATGACATCTGACTCAGCTTTTACATTTTGTACTGTGTGTGCTTGATCCCATGCGCCACTGAACTTTTACTTTTTTTCTCCAAGTGTTGGAATGGTGAGGCTAGACTAGCAAGACTAGTGATAGAGCAGCAAGAATTAATTTAATCTGCTGCTTTAGTGAATGGACCATCACAGAGATTTATCAGGAACTACCAGATGACCTTTTGCATAGATCAGAGCTTAGAGAATTCCTGAGTTGCATGTTGTGTTAAGATCCCAGACAGAAGGAAAGTCAACAATGATCAGATTGCCTAGAGGAATAACATTTGTACGGGGTTTAGTTTTTCTCACTTCTATTTGCCTATTGCTAGGCAAATTTTTAGAAAAGACTTACTTTCCAGATGTCTCTGTAGTTTCATTAAATGGAAGTAGAGTGATTTTTATCTTCTAGAGAGAACTTCAGGTGAAATATATATAGGATTGGGGGAACAGGGTAGCCACTCTGGGAGAAAAAGTGATGGCTCAACTGAGATTGAATTTAGAACAGAGGTTGAGTTTGGTTGGGTGTCTGAGTTCCTGTGGCAAGTTTCTGGTGTGTATCACAGATTGGTGTCTTCAGGACCTTGGTAGTTAAACAACATTCATGTTGCAATCTGGTGTTTCCAGTTGTTATCTATATATTTTCATTTTACTGATTTAAACTGAGAGTGATCAGGTTTTATTCAGAATTTTATGGCCAGAATCATCTTGGAGTCTCCTGCTTTGTCTGTACCATAGCTTGTTTGACCGTTCTTTCCAAAATTTCATATTACTCCAAATATGAGAGTAATACTTTTAGTACCAGTTACCTACTTAACTTTACTTTCATAACTTCTGAATATTCATCTAGTCAATGTCTCTTTGACAAGCCCCAGGCAGCATTAGATAATCAGCTGGCTCCAGTTCAACCTCTTTCTTTCATACCTCAGACACAAGCCACCTTCCCTGCAGGACATAGCACAAACATTTTATGGACACATGTAAATTGTTTAAAGATACTTTAATTTTGAAAACCACTTTATTGAGGAAATTTTGATTTGCATGACTGATAACACAGTAGAAGTTTCTCATCTCCCCAGGATATGTGTCAGCACACCTCACCAGTGAAATGAAAGAGAGCATCATCCTTCAAACTTACTTTCAATTTCCTAGTTTTAATAAGAAATATAGTTCTGATTATAGTTTAGAGTTGTAAGATTCCCTTCTAAGACCTGAGCCCCCCATTTTTTTTTAAAATTGTTATTGGGCTGTGAAACCAGAATTTACTAGTGTGACACATTAGCAAATTCTCTATGTGTGTGGTTCAAGTGACTGAATTCAGGGCCTAGGACAAGCATAATCACCACTGCTGAGCAGCTTAGCTTCTCTGGCCCTTTTAAAAAAAATTTACTTATCTATTTTATGCTCTGTTCTATGGGGGTGAGGTGGCGAAGCGAGAGGGAGAAATAGATAATTGAGAGGCCGGTGGTGCACCTGGTTGAGGGCACATGTTACAGTGCATAAGGATCTGGGTTCAAGCTCCTGATCCCCATCTGCAGTGGGAAAGCTTTGTGAATGGTGAAGCAGGGCTGCAAGTGTCTCTCTGCTTCTCTCCCTCTCTACCTCCTTCTTCCTCTCAATTTCTGGCTATCTCTATCCAATAAATAAGTAAAGATAATTTAAAAATTTAAAATAAAACAATTATATATCTTTAAAAGAAAGATTAGTGAAAAGAGGGCACACTGCCATGTCACTGTCCATGGCATTCCCCAGTACACTTCCATGTGGTGCTACAAATTGAACCCAAGACCTCACACACATTAAATGAATGAACTATCTCTTGGCCCTGGTCAGTTCTCTTAATCATTCTCATCTTGTGTTTTTAATTGCCCCAGTTTTGTTCCAAACATATTTTGATTGCTCTATATGATGTCCACCTGACCAATACTAGAAGTATTGACAGGCTCACCACTATGTTCTGTTTTGAATTGTCTCAAAGAGAATCTTTGGGGGGTCGGGTGGTAGTGCAGTGGGTTAAGCGCACATGGCGTGAAACTTGAGGACCGGCATAAGGATCCCGGTTCGAGCCCCCGTCTCCCCACCTGCAGGGGGGTCGCTTCACAGGCGGTGAAGCAGGTCTGCAGGTGTCTATCTTTCTCTTTTCCTCTCTGTCTTCCCCACCTTTCTCCATTTCTTTCTGTCCTAGCCAACAACAACAACATCAATAACAACAATAATAACCGCAACAACGATAAAACAACAAGGGAAAACAAAAAGGGGAAAAAATGACCTCCAGGAGCAGTGGATTCCTACTGCAAACACCCAGCCCCAGCCATACCCTGGAGGCAAAATGATAATAAATAAAATTAAATAAAATAAATTAAAAAAAGAGAATCTTTGGGGGGCCGTATGGTAGTGAACCAGGTTAAACACACATAATACAAAGCACAGGGCCTGTGCAAGAATTCTGGTTTGAGCCCCTGGCTTCCCACCTATTGGGGGTGTCACTTCACAAGTGGTGAAGGAGGTCTGTAGGTATCTGTCTTTCTCTCCTCTTCCTTTCTCTCCTCCTTCCTGTCTCCCCCTCCTCTCTCAATTTCTTTTTGTCTCTAGCCAATAGAATGGAAAAAATGGCCTCCAGGAGCAGTGGATTCATAGTGCTGGCACTGAGCCCCAGCTATAATCCTAGAGGAAAAAAAAAGAGAGAGAGAACCTTTTACATTACAGCAAAATGTTAAGATTATGATGAATTTATAATAAACAAATTTAAATTATCAAATTGAAAAAATGTTGCATGTCCATTCAATCAGTTGATCTCGTGTTTTTATATATGCTGAAATGTTTGCTGGATTTTGAGGTTATGCAGCCTCCTGTCCAGGCAGACTTTCTTCAGATTTATTATCTCTTTGTTTGTGATTTGCATCTAGTCCTGATTTTAGTTCTAGATTGAACAAGCCTATTTCTGACTGTTCTCTTAAGGTACCCAGGTGAATGCTTTTATAGATGTCTATTTAAATTGAGCAGCTCTGATCATACTGCCTTTCTGCAGAATCCACTTCTGCTCTAATATTTTGTGTTTTGGTGAAAGGAAAGTTTTCCACTGGGTCTTTGAGCTTGAGCCTTTGAAGTCATTTTAATTTGCTGTATTTCTGTCCTTCGGTCTCAAATGCCATCATTAATTCCTTTTACTTCTATCTTGAAAGTCTCCTGAGTAGGATCTTTTGTTCCTGTGTTTCATTACTACTTGGCTTCTTGCCATTAATATATCCCAAACTTAGTTTAACATCCATATCACTACCAGGCATGTACTGCTAAAAATTATTTTTCTAATAAAGAATTAAAAATGAAAAAAGTAAGTATGCTTATGGTTGTTCCTGAATCATTGCGGCTCCAACAATGCCTTTAGTTCCCCCACTTTCCTAGAGCCATTTTCAGGTCCCCCCATGTCTATCTGTAGTGCATTAGTTTTGCAGATGTCGATGATTCTATGAGAATGGTGTGCAAACATAACTTGTTTTTTATACTATTTTCCTTAGCCTTGTTCATACCAGATGTATATTATGAATCTCTGAAAGGAGACTGTAGGATGCCATGAACAGAAAGCATTTTTAAAGCAACTCATGAACTTAGTATTTTGGAAAACATGTGCTAGAAAAATACTAACACAGGAGATAAAACTCTAGAACCCTTCATAATCTGTATCAGTTAACCCCACTGATTATAACTTCATGACACTGAGTCAAGCACACTGCTGTTTAACCACTTTTAAAAACATTTTTATTATCTTTATTTATTGGATAGAAACAGTCAGAAATGGAGAAGGAAGGAGGAGATAGAGAGGGAGAGAGACAGAGACACCTGCAGGCCTGCTCCACCACTCGCAAAGCGTTCCCCTTGCAGGCGGGGACCAGGGGTTCAAACCCGGGTCCTTGAGCACTGTCACATGTGCTCTCAACCAGATGCGCCACCACCTGACCCCTGTTTAACCACTTTAAACACGACTAAGGTAACATACCTTGTACTTCATGCCTCTGTGCTCATACAGTCAACTTTTCCAAATCAGAAATCTTCTTTACTTACTCACCCTCATCTAATCAAGTCAGCTATTAAAAAATCATCTCGATAATTTCTGGAATGGGTTGCTTTCTATAGTTCCTCATACTACTTTTTGTCTCCCTCAATCTGTCATCTGTCTGTCCATCTGTCCATCCATCCATCCATCTGCCCATCCATCCATCCATCCATCCATCCATCCATCCATCCATCCATCCCCACACTCTCCTTCCCATCCATCCATACTGTTACCTTTTCATCTAGTTTATGTAGCTATTGTTTTACTTCCTGACCTGTGAGCTCATAGACTGATATTCAGTCTTAAACATTTTTCTGTCATTAGCACTGAGTACAGTGCATAGCAAGTACATGCTTCACAAATTAATAATCAACATACATTAAAGAGCTTTAAAAAGAAACAAACCTCATAGCAGTTCTTCTTCACAACGAATCATACTCTTTTGCAAGCAAGTGTCATTCCAAGATGGAGATTGAGAAAACAATATGCTTCCTATCTTACTCTGTCAGAATTATGACTGACCATTAAATTATTGAATATCAGAGAGTGCTTTTTTAAAAAGTGTGACTGGTAAAAAGTGTTGGATGAATAAAACCTTCCTTTGGGATAGCAGGTGAAAAATAAAAATATGTTCACACTGGGAGAGCTAATAATATAAATTTGTTAGTACGTTATCTCATTTAGAATACAAATCTAATTTCCTTAAATTCTGGTTATAAGAGTTACTTAAAATACATTATGTCCACAATGTGGTATGAGCAAAAGTCTATTCAACATGGTTTATTCTAGCTACTGTTGAGAATAATTAAAACTAAGTGAGTACTGCATTGTTCTGTGGTTCAGTTAGACCTCATAATGACAGCGGTGGAAGGGTCTGTGTATGTATCTAGCTGAACGCACCAGCACCAAGTATTTCTGGAGTCATTAGACATGAAAGTGAAACTGAGTGTTCACCTATCTCAGTAAGCAAACACTAATTTGTGGAGCATGTCATTGTCTTAGATGTAAGTTTCCTAGGGCTTATCCTTAGAAACGTGGACCCCCAATTAGATTAATGCAGACTGTGGCTAAGTTAATGGTTTTAGCACTAATTATTGTGTAGGATTAAGCTATCAGAAGAGAATTCAGCTTTTGCAACAGTGTGGAAGTAGATGAGACATAAGGAGAAAGGTCAGAAAGACCCTCCTCTCAGGGTAAAGAAGTCTCTTTACGTCTTTGACCCCTGGTTCATGCACTGATGGTCACCATTTGAGAAGCACAGCTGGAAAGCCATTTAAAGTAAAGTGTGTGTGATTATGTTTGTAATGATCAGCCTTTTTGTTCACCTAAAACCTAACTGGGATTACAGAGTGTGGAAAACATCACTCTCACCACCAATAGCCCTTGTTTACTTCTCCAGGTAACTTTAATGTCAGTACTTAGAGTGTAATGTCAACTTTTGTAAAGTGCAATTCTAAATGAAAACTCCACCATATTTTTATCTATCAGCAAAACAATATTGAACTATACATTGAGTGTGTTGTGGTAGTGTTTGACATTTAATCAATATGAGTGGGTATTGTCCTGCTTTTTCTACATATGTTAGCTTGTTTATAACTATAAATTTTTATAAGAAGTATTATTTCAGGGGTGGGGGTAGAAAAGGTGTCTGGGTGCTGGTGCATGATGGTGGAATGGACCTACGTTGGACGTGAATGTGTTTTGCAGAGATTTATTGTGGGGAGGTGAGACAGTGTGCCCAGGTGTCAACAACTGCATGTAAACCATGAAGCCCCAGTACAGTGATAAACAAACAATGAAATAAAATACAAAGAATTGTTATTTTCTAAGTAGTCTGACAGCATGCTGTTTAAAATGTACACAGAGCTGCATTTTTCTAAAAAGTACATGTTTCTTTGCTTTACATTATAGTAATAATAGTGAATACTGAATAGAAACTTATTTAACATTCAAATCTTTGGGGGCATAATGAACACATTAGACAGGAGACTTCTAAAATATTGTGCTATTCATGTAAACTGGAACATTTGAACAATTTGATAAGTCAAACAATAAAAACTCAATATGACTTGATGGATATTGCTGATAGGGACACTAATGATAATGCCAGCAGGTTTAGGAACACTGGATAGATTGGGTCATGTCAAGAGGTTGTAGCTAAAAATTGGTGAACAGGTCCGTAGGAGGTCAGTATTGACAGTAATGTTTAGTGCATGCCTTGTATATCTTTTTTATTTAGTTTTTATTTCCTTTATATTTATAGAAAAATGATTGCACATGTAAAATGGAATTTTAAAACCAAACACATATGTACAGCCAGTACCCAGATTTAAAAAACGGTACCATCAACCCCATAGAAGTCTCCTTGTGTCCATTCCTAGTGACTGTCCCCTCACTCAGGGATGGTCGCTATCCTGACTTCTAACAGCAAAGTTATTTTTATACTTGATAGTATTTTTTTGTTGTTGTTCAGCATTTAGTTCCTAAGGCCCATCCCTGTTCTGTGACTCGTAGATGTATCTTTCCCTTTGCAGTGGAGTGGTGTTTCATTTATTGTTAATTTCATCATTTCATTGTATTTAGTCCGCTGGGTTAACTGTATACCGATTTACCTTTTAAAAAAGTCAAATGCAGCTGCTCTCTCTCTCTCTTTTTAACTGCATGCACCAGGCAATCTTTTAAAACCTGAATGAGATGAGGTAGTAATAAATTTAACAGTTTCAATGAATAAAAAAAAAAAATCTGGCAGCACATTTTCATTATTTGAAAGAGGTCATGTCCATGGCACTCCATTGCAATTTTGAATATGTAAAAAGAAAGTGAATTTGGTAGAATGCCAAAATAAATTTAGTTGCAATATGATGACAAGAAATACAGTTGTACTTAGAGGTCTGAATATTGCCTTATATTTTGTCATTGACAAAATATGTTAAGAGAATATTTTGAGACAGAAAAGGTATATTTGGTTATCCTGTACAAGATTTCGAGTATGTAAATTGCCTCACATCTGTGTATTTGTTTTGCTGCAGATATAACCAGCAAGAGTTTAGTGATGAAATCTGTTCTTAATTATGGGAGCAGCTGTTGGAGTGGTAGCCATTTTTTTCCTCCTGATGTGAAGTTGTCTGATTTACTCATTTTTGCTTGCATTTTTCAGGATTGCTAGTGCAGAAAAGGGCTCCTTTGTGCTAGGTTGCAATTTGTTTTCTGTATGAAAGCCAGTACAAATGGACTAAATCTGCACAGCAGGGTGGTTTTATCTGTCCTCCTCCTGCATTGCAAGCTGTCCTACCTCTGCTCAGCACCAGAGACCTATAAAACCACCCAACAAATGAGGGGGCTGTTAAGTGTTCTGGCAGACATCTCAGGCAGCAAGCAGCTCATGTGAATTAACTAGGTCCTTCTGATCGGGTGGAGGGTAGCAGAGCTGGACGATATAGAATAGGAACAGATGGTATTAACCTACTATTTTGTTTCTAGGTTTGTAGATTTATTAACATGCCTCTCTAAAGAAATTTAGAGCTATTTTTACATGCAAAGGCCTATAGCATAATTGTGGTCTTGTAAAGTATCAAAACAAAGCAAAAGCACATACCGAAGATCTGTCAGGTGATTTCAGAAGCAATCTTAATGTTTGGTCCAGTCTGTCAGAAGGGGACTATATTTTCTCTAGAAACTTGATAGCATATTAAAATAAGGGCTTTGGTTGATACTGTGTATGAGAAGTGAGTAAAGAGAATCATTTAGTATTAAAAGCTCATATTTGGGACTAAACTTAAAATTATCATAGATTCCTTTTCACATACAGAAATCAACTGTTTAGAAGTAATCGATACCCACTTATCAACCTTAGATCCATTTTTTATTTGTCTACCATACTACTTTCAACTCTAGTCAATTTAATACACTTGGAGCTTGGCATTTTAAATATTAAAGGGAACTAATACTACATTGTATAATAAAAAAAAAAAAGACAAAAGCAAATCTCACTCTTAACAAGCTGGAAGGAAAAGATTTTTTAATTTTGTGTAAGAAAGCTTTTTTCCTGTTTTGAAAACCAGGGTTTCATAAGTACTGCAAAGTGGATTTCTTCTGAAATTATTGAAATTAAAACTAATGTTGTTTAGACTAATTTTTCTGTTCTGCTGGCAGTTTCTGGAGCTATGTAGTACTATTGCAAAACCTTTGGAGTGCTCAGTAATCGAAACCTTCTGAAACTGCTTGCAGGGTGGTATGATTCCCTTTCTTGTTATCCTTTTCTTTTTTTTAAATTTTATTTATTTTTTAATATTTATTTATTCCCTTTTGTTGCCCTTGTTGTTATTATTATTGTTGTTGGATAGGACAGAGAGAAATGGAGAGAGGAGGGGAAGACAGGAGGGAAGAGAAAGATAGACACCTGCAGACCTGCTTCACAGCCTGTGAAGCAACTCCCCTGCAGGTGGGGAGCCAGGGGCCCTAACCGGGATCCTTACGCTGGTCCTTGAGCTTTGTGCCACCTGCGCCTAACCCGCTGCACTACCACTGGACTCCTGATTCCCTTTCTTGTAAGCAGAACAATGAGAGCAATTATCTGAGTACAGTTCAGTTCACTAAAATATGTTTACATTAAAAAAATTTTTTTTCAGACAAGAGTGAGTTTGTCTCACCTGAGCTATCCAGGTAATTATGTGTTTGCATTCTAATCCTTCTGATGTAAACAAATAAGCAAACAAACAAAAAAACAACCTAGTCCTAAATGTCCTTTAGCCTCAGCACTGAGATGTGTAGGCCCTGTAATGTCAAAACTCTGCATAGCCAAGATTTTTCCATGTATTTGATAGTGATTCAGAATATATTATTAAAATTAATAGGGTGAGGGCATTAGTGCTCCTGGTTAAGCATTATCACATGCAAGGGCCCGGATTTGAGCCCCTGCTTCTCACCTGCAGTGGGGAAGCTTCACAAGCTGTGAAGCAAGTACTGCAGATGTCTCTTTCTTTCTTTCCTTCTCTATCTCCTCCTCCCCTCAGTTTTTCTCTTTCCTATCAAATAAATGAAGAGAAAAAGGCCACATAGACTAGTGGATTTGTTGTGTGGTTACTGAGCTCCAGTGATAACCCTAGTAGGGGAGAAACAACAACAGTAAAAGTGATAGGCATTTTAGGATAATTCACAGGTTATACACAAATAATAAATAATATCCTTTTTGGTCAGGATATATGAGGGTCATCCATTACCTATGAACGATTGAAATGCTGTAAGCCATTTGAAGTCAAATGGAAGAAGCATGGAGATGAAGAATAGGCTCCATTCAGTTCGACTTCCTCTTGTCATTGGGAGATGTGGTGACAGGTGGGTTGAAGAGGTGTCCTGTTCATGAACTCCGAACTACTCTCACATTTTTTTTTAAATTTATTTCTTTATTGGGGAATTAATGTTTTACATTCAACAGTAAATACAATAGTTTGTACATGCATAACATTCCCCAGTTTTCCATTTAACAATGCAACCCCCACTATGTCATTTATCACCCTTCATGGACCTGTATTCTCCCCACCCACCCACCCCAGAGTCTTTTACTTGGGTGCAATATGCCAATTCCATATTTTGTCTCTTATGGTTGCATTCTTTTTTTTTTAAAGACTTCATTTTGCTTGTTTTAAAATTTATTTTCCCTTTTGTTGCCTTTGTTGTTTTATATTGTTACAGTTATTGTTGTTAACTGATGTTGTCGCTGTTGGATAGGACAGAGAGAAATAGAGGGAGGAGGGGAAGACAGAGAGGGGTTAGAGAAAGATAGACATCTGCAGACCTGCTTCACCTCCTGTGAAGAGACTCCCCTGCAGGTGGGGAGCTGGGGGCTTGAACCGGGATCCTTGAGCTGGTTCTTGCGCTTTGTGCCACGTGCGCTTAACCTGCTGAACTACCGCCTGACCCTCTTATAGTTACATTCTAATCAGCCACAGATAAAGAGATGTTTTTTGGAGGGGGCCTCCAGGGTTATTGCTGGGGCTCAGTGACTGCACTACGAATCCCCTGCTCCTGGAGGGCATTTTTCCCTTTTTGTTGCAACAATACCTTGTTGGTATTGTTATTGTTGCTGTTGTTGTTATTGTTGGATAAGATGGAGAAAAATTGGGAGAGGAGGGGAAGACAGAGATTGGGGGGTGGGAAACCTGCTTCACCACCCATGAATCGACGCCCCTGCAGATGGGGAGCCAGGGGTTTGAGCTGGTCCTTGTGCTTAGCGCCATGGGCACTTAACCCGCTGCACTATTGCCTGACCCCCAAAGAATTATTTTTTTAAAGGACTAAGACTTTTGTCTTAATTAATGATTTGGAGATTTCATATGTGCCTGGTTCCATACTTGTATTTGAGGTGTGAATTAGTGTACAGTCATTGTGAGAAAGATTACAGTCCCCTCATAGAGATCACTTGGTTGTGGCAATTACTTGACTAAGTTTAGGTAAGTGAACCTAACTCAAAGTGTCTGGAATGTTTTATTTCCTCTACTGTTGAACCCTCCTCTTTAATTAGGGCATTTCCCTAGTTACTTCCCTTGTCCCCTTTCCCCTCCAATTTTCTCTGTTTTCTTTTTTTAAAAGATTTTATTATTTATTTATTTATGAGAAATGATAGGAGAGAGAGAAAGAACCAGACATCACTCTGGTACATGTGCTGCCAGGGATGCCAGCTCCCGGACCACTCTTCTCTGTTTCTATCATAGTAACATAAGTAAATAAATATTTTGAAAAATAAAATAAAAATGCAATACTATTTTTGAAGGCAAATGGCAAACTTGGGGGTGGGATGCAGCAGTTTACTGATATCCTTAAGGCATAAAGGACTTGCCTTTTTGTGCTACCAGGTTTCTTGCTGGTGCTTGGTGCCTGCATGATGATTCTACCACTCCTGGAGGCTATTTATTGTCTTTTCTTTTTAATAAAGATAGAAATAGAGAGTAGAGAGAAACAGGGAGGAGGAAGAGAAAGCACTGGTCCACCACTCATGAAGCTTTACCCCCTGGTGGTGGAGACCAGAAACTTGAACTTGAGTTCTTGCACATTGTAATGTGTTTGTTCTATTGGGTGTGATACAGCCTGACCCTGGAGTAAAAAAACTTTTAACTAGTAATCAGGAAAAAGCAACAAATAAAATTCTACAGCAAAACTATGTAAAGTTCCTGAGCAGATAATTCAAAAAAAGAGATAGCTATAAAAAAAAACATGAATATAAATGTAAGTGAAGTTATCAGTAGTATAATACATTACCTATCAAATTACTGGGAAAAAAAAACAAACAAACCTGACTGTGAATCATTGGAAAGCAGACATGATTACTATTATTTCTTAAATCCATCAACAAGAAATTAAGGTGGCACTTCTTGTTCAGCTCTCCTCTGGTGCCTAGCAGGAAGTTGATCACTGTGTCCTCATCTCAGATCACTGCAATGAACTTTCCCCTCCCCGCCATCCTGGCAACCTGGCAGGGAGAGTGGCCCTGAACACCTGGAGTTGCCCCATACATTCTTATAGTATCAGTATAGAACCTCAAATTGTTAACTTTTCTAAGGAGCAAGTTAGTGACATGATTGAATAAATTAAAGATATATCTACAAGAATATGTATCATAGTTCACTTAATATATTAAGAAATTAAAATATACCTACTAGCAGCTGGGTAGTGGTGCAGCTAGTTGAGCAAACATGTTACAATGGGCTGGGTCCCCGGTTCAAGCCCCTGGTTGCCACCTGCAAGAGGAAACCTTCATAAGCAGTGAAGTAGAACTGCAGGTATCTTTTTGGCTTTCTCCCTATCTTCCCCTTCCCTCTCAAGTTCTTTCTGTCTCTGTCTAATGCACAAATAAGATGAAATAAAATAAAATAAGTAGTCATAAAAAAAGAAAAGTGTGTAGAAAAGCACTGGGGGAAGCTCCACAGATGGTGGATTTCTCTCCCTCTCTACGTGAAATTAAAAGAATGAAAAGAATCTGCCCTTGAGCAGTGGATCGTTATATGTGTATAGCCCCCTGGTGCTGACGGGGAAAAAAAAATGATTTGGAAGAGAATGTAATTCCATGGGAAAATGTTTATGTTATGTTAGCTAAATTTTTTTTATAAACTAACAGTTTACTAGCAGAGATTATTTTGATTGGTGACATTATGGATTATTAAAACCTTTTTACTTTTCTCCAGTTTGCTCTTACAATGAGTCTGAATCAGTTTTAGTAAGAGAAGCAGCTCGTATAATTAAAATATCTCTAGCCCTTAGATTTGACTACAAAAGCATGTTATGTCAACAAATATTTTGGTTAAACAGAGTGAGTGAAAAGCACTTTTTAATTTTCCTGATAAGAGATACAGGTAATAGCTGCTCAGAGACTACTAAGAAGAAAATGCCTGGCCCTTTGCATAAGGTCAACAAACTTGATATTAGTGGAATCAGGAACAAAAAAGCAATTGCCATATATCAAATCCTTTCATAGAATGTGTCTGCCTACTGTTGCTTTGAAATCTGAAAATTGCCGCATATTGGGAAAGAGAAATCATTGCCTTTCTTCATGTGCTTCCGGTACAATTGTTTCTGAAATGAGCCTTGTCTCTAATTGCCACCTCATGCACATTTGTGCCAGAGTGTCATTGTATCTTCAGTTAGAGGAAGGAGAACACTAACATTGTGTCTGTGAGGGCTTATCTTGTGTCTTCTGTCCTGGCACAAGGGCCAAGTGTGCCAGACAGCCCTCCAGGCTGAAATGAGATTGCAGAACAGCAGGGAAAGGCAAACAGCACACTGTTTATAAATGGTGTTATGGCTATGAATATGAAACGCAGATCCTCTATTAACGTAAGTCAAGCGATTGCTGAGGTTAAAAAGCATGCCATAATAGTAATGGAGCTATAAACCCAAGGACAGCATCATAGGTTTCCACATTAAAAAACTGACCAGAAACTTATACTTAATTAAGGGTACATGATTATGGTAAGAATTGTAGTTAGAAACTGTGGATAGTGAGCAGTATTGACTGGAAGATACTTAAGCATTGTTTACTTATCTACAGTGCTTTATGAAATTCAGATTCATAGTGACACAGTTCAAATAGTGGATTTGTAGTGGCAAAGAAAAACATTTACTGTGCAGAGTAATTTCTTTTTAAGAGAGCTTAGGTATCGAATAAAGAGAAAATAACTTTTAAAAAGTAGTATCATAGATTTCTGTTCTTCTCTATGGATCCTGGTCCTTTTTCATGATTTGTGATATTTTTTCCTCAGTCTTGAATTCATAGCTGTTTAGAGCTTATGATCAGTCCTTTTATTCCTCTCCACAAAGACTCCTTTCACAGAATACTGCTGACTAAAGTGAGCTAGTTCTCAGTTAACTGGCACCTCTTAAGAAATGCAGCTCCAGGGATGAGCAGTAGTGCAGCGGATTAAGCGCATATGGTACAAAGCGCAAAGACCAGCTTAAGGATCCTGGTTCGAGCCTCTGGCCTGTGGGGGGAGGGGGTCGCTTCACAAGCAGTGAAGCAGGTCTGTCTTTCTCCCTCCCTCTTTGTTTCCCCTCCTCTCTGTATTTCTTTCTGTCCTACCCAACAACAACAACATCAATGGCAATTATAACAATAACTACAACAACAAGGGCAACAAAAGGGGGAAAAAAATGACCTCCAGGAGCAGTAGATTCATACTGCAGGCACCAAGCTCCAACAATAACCCTGGAGGCAAAAATAGAAAGAAAGAAATGCAGCTTAATTCTACCTAAATGTCTGTTGAACACCTAGTGTGTACAAGACCACAGCATTTTAGGTTATAGGAAGAAATGTAATCCAGTACTCATCTTTGAGGAGACTAATGAAGAAGAAGACAGAAGTTGTTTTCTGGGTTGGAGAGATATAGCTCACCTGGTAGAGTGCCTGCCTTTCAAGCATAAAGCTTTTGGCCTGAGCCCTGGTTCCAGATGGCAGTAACCATGGATGGTATCTCTCTTCTCTTTGTACATTTTGAACATAAAGAATGAAAAAAAAAAGTCAAGTCAGGGAAGTCGCTCTGTAATTTTGATCATGCATGTACTAAATACTTTGGGTTTATTGCCTAGCACTGAATAAAAAATAAGTAAAGCATTCCCTAGTTAGACCCTTTCATTTCAGTTAAATCATACTCATTCCTTACTTGCATTCATCATTAGTCCTCAAACCACCTGACATTGATCTTAACTCGTTGTTCATCTCTTCCTCACCACGCCATGCTTATCCTTGGCGTTGTGGCTTTATTCAGGGCCCAAGTGATGCCCTCACTCTGTATGCTCTCCAGTTTTTCCTTTTGATACATTGACTACTTGTCCTGTGTTCTCAGGAAATGTTAAGTAATGATGTCCACTTTTTCTCCCATTATTCTTTAGAAATTCTTTTTCACAAGTAACTTTAATATTGGCCATACTAAATAAACTATAATGCAAACATTTTATAATTGTTTTCTCTATTGCCTTTACTTGCCTTTTAGTTTCTGCTGGATTTTGAGTGTTTTGATAGGCACCCACACAAATACGCACATTTATAAAATTCAGATTTCCTTGTGGATCAGATTTCTGTGAGCAGTCTCCATTTGCAAAGTATTTCAGCTGTAATTTTCAGATTATTTTGTTTTGAGATGAGGGAAATAGCTCTAACCTTGTAACAGTCTTGTTCCAGCACCTCAGAGGGACTGGACCTCTTGCTGTCTTTCAGCTTCACTGCTTAAAGTATTATAACTCAGCATTTAGATCTTTGAATGAAGATTGACACTGTACTTGTAAAGTGAACACATTGACAGTGTACCTGTAATAGGAACAAAAGGCAGATTTCAGATGAGTGCTTTCGTTTAGAGCAAGAGAGTTTTGGAATTGGTTGATTGGAGGTAATAAAATGAGTCCTCTTGCAAGAACTGGATGACCACTGAGAGCACTGTGACCTAGAAGCATGCTTTGTGGATAAGGTTTGACTCAGCATTTCTAAGCCTGAAAGACTAGATTTAATGGGGGGTGGGGTTGGTGTGAGGATTCCCAGGAAGGGGATTAGAGGTGAGCTTCCACTCTCAGAGTGTGTCTCCTAAGGTTTCACTTTAGGAATATACCTTTAAGGGTAATCTGAAGGTCTTAGGTTATAGATGTCTCTTGCATTCTGTTGGGACAGGGTTCACTGAGAACACAAATGAAGCAGGCAGTATAACACAAGGAAAAGCTGGAGGGCATTGGGTTCCAGGAAAAAGGAAGGGGAAAAAAAGACTTAGTCTGATAGTTTTGGAAGCAGAACTAGGCTATTTATGTCAAGAGAAAGAAGTATGCTGCAGAGTTGAATACTGATTTTTACCAGAGCTAGCATTCGCATAAATTTCCCACTACACTTGAGAGCGACATTTTTTTTTCTTCAAAAACTCCAACCTTCCTAGGTCTTTCTGTGGAGAAACAGCTCTCCCTGCTTCCTGTTGAAAGCCCTTCCCCAGGCTCTAGACAGGAGCACACCTCAAGAACACTGTGATAACAGTGACTAGCTGAGTCTGGGAGGTACAGTGATTGCCACTAACTTTATATTTCTGATGCACATGTCATAGATTTATATCTGGTTGTCAAAAAAGTCATGACGCATTTTTACCTAGAAGATCATAGGAAAAAATCATGACTTTTTTTTCTTTAAAAAAGTTTGTTTATTTTCCCTTTTATTACCCTTGCTGTTTTATTGTTGTTATAGTTATAGTTGTTGTTGTTGTTGTTGTCATTGTTGCTGGATAGGACAGAGAGAAATCCAGAGAGGAGGGGAGACAAAGAGGGAGGGAGAAAGACAGACACCTGCAGACCTGCTTCACTGCTTGTGAAGCTACTCGCCTGCAGGTGGGGGGCTGGGGGCTGGAACCGGGATCCTTACGCAGGTCCTTGCGCTTCGCACCATGTGCGCTTAACCCAATGCGCTACCGCCCGACTTTTCTGACATCACAGTAGGTCAGAAATAACTTATCCTTCTGTCTTTAGGTAGCACTATATCCAAGCCAGCTTAAACAGTTGAGAATATACCTTTCTTAAGTCTCCAGAAAGATCTCTTGGTCTCTGAATTTGATGTTATGAACCATTTTCTTTGTCTATCCTCTCTCTGAGTAACTTTCATGTATTTGAAAACTAATATTAAATTGGCTTTCTGCTTTCTCTTCTTCCTGGGTGAAATAATTTCAGTTTTAGTCACCTGAACTCAGAATAAAAGGCTGTGGGGAAATTCAAGCCAAGTAAATATAAGCCTTTTTTTTTTTTTTTAAGGAATACAAATAGGAGCAGCGTGGGGTGGTGGTGGTGGAGGATGGGTAGTTTCTCTACAGATAAAGTGTCAACTGAAGTTCAGGCTATCTGAAATGAAGCAAAAAGTTTTGCATTCAGTTCTGATCACTGGGGGCCGGGTAGTGGCACACCTTGTTGAAGGAACATGTTACAGTGTGCAAGGGTCCAAGCCTCCAGTCCCCACCTGCAGGGGGAAGCTTCACACAAGTGGTGAAGCAGGGCTGTGGGTGTCTCTCTGTTGCTCTCTACCTCCCCCTTCCTCTCAATTTCTGCTTATCTCTATCAAATAAATAAAGATACTGCAAATAATTTAAAAAGTTAAATTTTGCTCACTGCAAGAATTAACCAATAGATGCATACTCCCCTTCCAGCAAGAGCAGAGTGCCTTTATTTATAAAGCTTATAGACTTCCTTTGTGAATTTAAAAACAAAGATGTGAATTGGAGGGGCCTGGGGACTATCAAAAGAAACAAGGTTCCTTTCTTTTGCAAAAACTGTAGCACATTCTGAACCCAAAGCTACCAAGCTTTATGGGAAGAGTCTTAGACCCACTAGAAAATCTGGTAGAAGTCTAAAAATACTTCCCTAGAAAAATATGTATATCCATACAGGAACTCTTCCAAACAATTTGACTGAGTCCCTAGACCTCTGGTTCTAATACACAAACCTAATACAGGCTCCATCATTATAAAATGTGAGAATGAATGATTTTGCTTGAAACTCTTAATTTATGGTCAGAATGAAAAAAATGTAAATTTTTCTTTTTATAAAAAAGGTAAAGAAAATCAGATTCCAATTGAAGTATCATTTTCTGTGACATAATTGGATATTTAATTTAACTTAAATTGAAAATGCTTTTTCATTTCTGAAGTATTCCCACCAGAAATCCATAATATCTAATATAATTCAGTTTTGAGTAAAAGTCAGTTTTAACCCCTCCTGACAATACACATGAGCCATGTGTAGAAACACTGGATAAGTACCAGGTAACTTTTTTTTCTGCCCAGTGGTTTTGATTTTATGGATCTTTGGTCCCCTTCTTGAGACATCTTATCCACAAAGTGCCACTTTCAGACTGCATCTTAGCTTTGACTTCCTGCATTCTTGTTTCTATTTCTGTGGCAATGCTTTTCAGATAACTGGTGAGATGAGTCTTATTGCAGCACTTTACTAACCTGTTGTAGGATGACTTGGTCAAAAATGAGTGAAAAGGATGTAGTGAGATGTTGGTATGAAGGACTATGTCCACAACTGTTCTTCAAAGCACTTATGACACTCATCTCATCTCAGCTGACTGGCCTCCTAATATACAATGAAGTAGGAACTAAAAATTGAAACGCAAATGCTTCCTCAATCTCAAGACCACATACACACTTTAAGTACAAAATATATATGAATCTCAAATTTTCCTCCTTTCTTTCTCTCTTTCTTTTTGAATCTCAATTTGATTATTTTTAAATTTTGTAATCTTTTTATTGATTGGATAGAGACAGCCAGAAATCAAGAGGGAAGGAAGGGGGTGATAGAGAGGGAGAGAGACAGAGAGACACCTGCAACATTGCTTCACCACTTGCGAAGCTTTTCCCCTGCAGGTGGGGACCAGGGACTCGAACCTGAGTCCTTGCACATTATGACATATGCGCTCAACCAGGTGCACCACCACCTGGCCCCGAATCTCAATTTTCTAAACAGTCTTCTTCATTTCAGTTTCAGTCAAATTATTTGAAATGCATAAATGATTTAATTTACAGAGAGTTCATTTATATAGCTATTTCTATGATTAGGCATAGAATATTGGTGACTATATATTTAAATCTGAAGTCTTTCCTGCTCCTCTTATTGCTTTTCCCTCTTTTGAGTATATTTGAAAATTCCATAATGGTTTTCATTTTCATTATTATTTTTTAAACCAGAGCACCGCTCAGTTCTACCTTATGGACCAGCTGGGGATTGAACCTGGGCCTTCCAGAGTCTCTCAAGCATGAAAGTTTTTGCATAATCATAGTGTTCTCTCCCCAGCCCTCCATAGTGATTGTTAGAGAGCTAGTGTTCCTCTGCCCAGAGCAGCTTCCCTAAGAGACCCACCCTGTCCCATTGACCTTGAAGAGCTACAATCAAGTGATACAATAAAATAGACAGCAAAGCCTGACTTGCAAGCCTGAGGGCCTTAGTTGGATCCTCAGTATCACATATGCCAGAGTTCTTACATTTATGTTTTGTTACTGTTCCAGGCCAACATTCCCAGATAGAAAGAGAGAAACAGAGTGAGAGGAGCAGCACCATAGACCCAACCCCCCTCCCCCCAATGTCATTCATCCATAGTACAAACCTGGGTCATAGGTGAGCAATCTTGCCAACCTCATCGTTTGTATTTTATTATCTGTTATAGCCTATTCAGTTAAAGTTGTTCAGTACAGGTAGTTGAGTGTTTTAGATAATGAAGGTCTATTGTTTTTTTCCTGGCTTTTTTTTTCTTTCGTGGTGGTACGTAGAAATAATTCATTCTACCCCAAATCCCCAACTCATTAAACTGAGAATCATTGGATTTGGTGGATCTGGGAGGATTCTGACTTCAAGTCAACTGTACATTGCTCATTAGCTTAATGACTGTAAAGAGAAAAGACCCAAAGAGCTTGATGAAGTTTAAAATCAAGTTTACTTAGGAGTGAATGTAGATGGGTATATATCCTGGTTTAGCCAGCAACTTGGTTGGCTTATTTCAAGTTTGAAATCAAGTGGAAATTTTTATTATCCTTTAGTGGTAGAAGTTACACATTTGAGGAAGTACATTATTAGTTATCACTACCATAAATTGCAGCCTGGTATGTTTTCTTAGTGTCACCACACCACCTGGGCCTATATCAGATGCATTTCCTATGCCCTGGGCGTTTGTTACATGTGTCACAACTTGGAAAGGTGATGTGTCTCCATTGGTACTAAAAGGTGGATTGCAGAGAAAGGGATTCAAATAGTTCTCATTAATTAGCCTTTCTTTTTAATTTTTTTTTTTTTTTTGCACTGTGATGACATGTCGGGTTTTTCATTTTTTAAAAACTCTCCACTGCTGAACTAATCGCCATACTTGGAATCCTCCCTATTGCAGGGGTAGAAGTGAAAAATTATTTTCCTTTTTTCACTGGTCAGAGGGGCAAAAGGTTGTGAGATTGGGTGGAGACAGGTTTTAGCTAAATTCCAAAGTGCCCTGGTAGTGAAGGAGAGCAGGTTATCTTTGAATCCCGCAGAGATTACTCATGCTTCTAGTGGTGTGCCTTTCATCTCTGCAATTAGCTTCTTGTCTGCAAGTGTTTGGATACAGATTCTGTGGTTGTCATGCAGTCAGTGTCAAAATTGCTCAACATTGCGCTCACTTTTGTGCTTGAGTACACTTATTGATGAGCACACAGGTGTTAAATTAGATTGGTTTCAATCCATTGTATGGAGTCACCAGGCTCCAACAAATCTTCATCTTGCTAAGGTTTCTGAAGGCTCTGTTACAGGAAAATGAGAAATAACCAGATAGGTTTAATCAAACGGGAGCTTTATAATATTTTACCTTAGGTGAAAAAAAAACCCTTTTGTAGGAAATGAACATTTAAATATACATTTTACATGACAGTGCTCTTGACTTTCATTTGCTTCCATTGTATTAACATAATTTGTACATATTCAACATCTCAACTCCCTTACTCCCCAGCTCAGAAAAATCACTGGTGATATTATTCCCCAGGAGTTATGTTTAAATGCAGATTAGAAAGGCAGCTTCAGAAATTCATGAGCATGTCTGCTCTTTGGGGCATTTAGGATGCCTAGGTGTTCTGACTCCTGGCTCAGTACTGGGCTCTTACTCTCTTGTTACTGAAATGGCTCCTTGAATCCTTGCTTTTCAGAAGAGGAACACTCTGCAGGTACCCTGTTCCTGCCCCAACAAAGGGCTAGCTTACAAGCAGACAAATTAAAACAATAGCTGCTGAGACAGAATGGGCGTAGCAGAACTGTGCCTGTAGCAATGATTTTCCATTAAAGGTCTTATTAAAAGAAAAAAATCGGTATCTAGAAAGGAGAAGACATTAATAATTAGAATGAGGTAAGTAAAGATTATGCAGTGTGATAGTTTTGTCTCCAAGTCAAAATGGTAGAAGTCATGTTGATGGACCTGGATTTTTTATTACAATTACATATATTTGGTACATCTTTGGGAGGTGGCAAACTTAGGAAAAACTAGTAGCTATTTTAAGAAATTTTTTCCTCCCCTTTGTGCCTAAGTTAAATGAAATAAACCAATCTTGGGCTGGGAAGGTAGTGTACCTGGGATGGCACCTGCTTTGTTTGCCGTGCACACGGACCGGGTTTGAGCCCCTGATACATCACATGGTAAAACTGTGCACTGAAGAAAAAATTAGTATTGTATATCTCCGTCTCCATCTGTTTTTCTTGCTTTGTCTTTTTGCTTTGTATTTCAGCCTTGAGCATTGAAGCCCTTGCAAGGACTGAGAGACAGGCAGGCAGACAGACAGATAGATAAAGAGAAATAGATGTGTGGACACACATACAAACATCTACATTTGTCTTAGGGACCTGTCTTAATTGATGGGAAAGATATTCAGGAAATACTGTGAATTGACATAAGCGGTAAGAAAATACAGCAGGTAAAGCAGCTTGACTAGGTACCCCTCATGTTATATCTTGCTTAAAAAAAGAAAAGAAAAGAAATATCAGCATTATATCTGTCCTGAGCATCTTTAGGCTCCCTCCTCATATCAAATCTTAACAAAGAAGTATTTTTTCCTAGTGAGTGGGTGGACTACTTTTTAGCTGCATTTATGTCATGATAACACCTGAGTGAGTGTGAAGTAAGTGCTTCTAGTGAAACCTCAGAGCAAATTTTTCTACAGTGAACACTCAAGATAAAGCAGTTAAGGATCAGGTGAATTTTAGTGGTTGGAAATTATATAAGGTATGGAGAGAAAACAAGAAATATATAGTGTTCTTTTCAGTGTGGTTTTGATCAGATCGAGTATGTCAAAAACCATAATACCCTCACTAAATAAATTCACCGGAGGATAAAAGCTTGCATGTTCACTTGCACTTAACCATTTACAGGTGTTGAGGCATTGCTTTGTTATGATGGTTCCAAGCTTAACAAAGGTCTCATAAAGAAGTATATTTATTTTGAGTGGAGTTGTTGATAGAGCTATAACTCATCTCCAGGAATTGAATTAGTTGTGGTGAAGAGGAGTTTGGAGCATTTTCTTGCCTTCTTCTCACTTTTTCATTGACTTTGCTTAAAGTCTCTAACCACCTATAGTTACATGTCATTTTTTCTTTAAAATTTTTTTTTTATATTTATTAATTTTCCCTTTAGTTGCCCTTGTTTTTTTTTTATTGTTGTTGTAGTTGTTATTGTTGTTGATGATGTTGTCATTGTTAGATAGGACAGAGAGAAATGGAGAGGGGGAGAGAAAGACAGACACCTGCAGACCTGCTTCACCACCTGCGAAGTGACTCCACTGCAGGTGGGGAGCTGGGGCTCGAACCTGGATCCTTACGCCTGTCCTTGCGTTTTGCGCCACGTGTGCTTAACCCGCTGTGCTACCGCCTGACTCCCTATGTTGTCTCCCCCAACATGTCATTTTTTCTTTATTGCCACCAGGGTTATCTTGGGTCTTGTGCCTGCATGATGAATCCACTGCTCCTAGTGGCCATTTTCTCCCTTCTTCCTTCCTTCCTTCCTTCCTTCCTTCCTTCCTTCCTTCCTTCCTTTCTTCCTTCCTTCCTTCCTTACCTTCCCCCTCCCTCCTTTCTTCCCTCTCTTCCTTCTTTCTTTCCTTTTTCTCCCCTTCTCTCTTTTCTTATTTGAAAGGGCAGAGAGTAATTGAAAGGAAAAGAAGGGATAGAGAGGGAGGAAGAGAGAAACACCTGTGGCACTGCTTCACCTGTTTCAACAGCCTCCCCCCTGCAGGTGAAGTCTGGGGCTTGCCTCTGGGTCCCTGCACATGCTAATGTGTGTGCTCAACCAGGTGTGCCACCACTCTGCCCCTATTCTTCATTTACTACAGACTTGCCATGTCACTCTACAATGGCCTTATTCATTTCTGGTTTACTATCTGCTCATCATATTAGAATATGTCATATTATTTCTTTGTCTTGCTTACGGCTGTATCCAGCTTTCACCTGGTAACCACCCTCACCTGTTTACCACACTAGTGCCTAGTATACAGTACAGGATCAATAGGGTGATGCAGTAATTTGTGAGCCAGTGAAGTAACTCACTTAGATTGTGTGTTGCTTTGCTGTGAGCATGACCCTGCTTTGAGCTCAGCCTCCACTCCAGAGAAGGAAGTTTTGATACTGTGACCTCCTCTCCTCTCCTCTCCTCTCCTCTCCTCTCCTCTCCTCTCCTCTCCTCTCCTCTCCTCTCCTCTCCTCTCCTCTCCTCTCCCCTCCCCTCCCCTCCCCTCCCCTCCCCTCCCCTCCCCTCCCCTCCCCTCCCCTCCCCTCCCCTCCCCCCTCCCCTCCCCCCTCCCCTCCCCTCCCCTCCCCTCCTCTCCTACCCCTCCCCTACCCCTCCCTCCCCTCCCCCTCCTCCCCTCCCCTCTCCTCTCTCCTCCCCTCCCCTCCCCCTCCTCCCCTCCCCTCCCCTCCCCTCCCCTCCCCTCCTCTCCTCTCTCTCCTTCCCTCCCCTCCCCCATCCCCTCCCCTCCTCTCCTCTCTCTCCTCCCCTTCCCTCCCCTCTTCCCTCCCCTCCTCTCCTCTCTCCTCCCCTTCCCTCCCCTCCTCTCTCCTCCCCTTCCCTCCCCTCCTTTCCTCTCCTCTCTCTCCTCCCCTCCCCTCCCCTTCCCTCCACCCCACTCTCCCTCCCATCTCCCTCTCCCACTCTGTCTAAAAGAATACTCATCTGTACTGTCTTAAATATGAGTGTGTAAGCTGCCTCTTATAGCAGGTGGAATTAACCAAAGATACTTTCTACTTGTACATTTTGTTGAAAGTAAACTGAGGCCCCTCATCCCCAAATGAGTAAATGAATTTCTTGTCATCTCTGAAGGTGCTGAAAGGAGTTAAGTGACCCTGTGGTCCAATATTTGTGAGAGTGATGGACAAAGGTACGCTGTGACCACATCTGTGGCATGTAAACCTTACCTCTGTACCCTACCAAAGGAAGAGCAGATTATCAGAAAACGGGCCCCACATCTTGTTTCTGCTCTGAGATCAGGGGGTGTCCACAAAGATGCAGGGTAGAAAGCATTTTCTACTGTCTCACTCCAGAGCACATTCTTTTGCTCCTGTCCTCCCCCCCACCTTTGCTCCATTTCCAGCTCATCTGACCGAGAACCCTTACTTCTGAGGTGCTTTTTTCTTGTAATACACACGTCAGTATATGGCAGGAAAGGTACTGCTCGACTTCTTGGAGAGGTTAAGGTTGCAAATCAAGGACTCTGGGAAAATAATACAATCCCTTCGTGTAAGCAGAGCTATCATAGATTCCCCAAACTTCCTCTAGGCCATTTATGTTCGTGTTGTTCAATTCATGTTTCACCCCTTAGTTGTCTATGTTGAGAACACATCAGCTCCTTCTTTATTGATGTGAGTTCATGCTGAATTATTCCAGGGCAGTGGAAGCCAACTAAATTCCAAGTTGTACTAATGCAGAAATGTCAACTAAATTATCTTTAATGAAATCATTTTCTTTTTTTAATCATAGAGTCAACCAAAGGTGGTGGTGGGGGGAGAGATTTGCTTTAATTGCAGGCATTTGGAACACCCCGCCTGGGGTTAGATATCCTTTCATCTTGCCTGATTATGACAGATAGAGTAGGCATTCTTAACTCTGTAAATGCTTATGTTCTGGGGTAATTAAATTGGGTTAAGGAAGCAAAATGAAGGAAGTATATGGTTGAAAGGGAAAAAAATAAGAATCTCCACTAGGGCAAAAAAAGAGAGATTTTTAAATTGGAATGGAAATGAAGTCATTTGCTTGTTAAGTTTGGCACATGTAAGATTGAATGAAGTATTGAACTAGGAAGACAAATGGTGATGCAGACAGAGTTGTGTGGGCATCCGGGAAGGAATAGCAGATTCTTATTGTGGGCATTAGCAAAGTGTCAGCCAAATGGACCTTGAGAGGAGGATAGATGGTTAGGACATTTTGAGCTAAAGTCAACCAAGAGAAAAATCATAGGTGGAAATGTGTAGGCACATATTATTATGTTCAGGGAACACAGAGTGATCCTCAGACTTTGAATCTTGTCTCTTTGTAAATGGTGAGATACTGTTGAAGCCTGAATGTACTGAGTTATATTTGAAGGAGTAGAACCCTGCGGCTCTGTGAAGGATAGATTGTTTTATGAAAGACTAAAGTCAGGCGGACCCCCTAGAAAACCACTGGAGTAGTCTGGACACACATTGGTGATGGTTTATGGGAACTAAAACAGTATCACAGAGTGGGAAGCTCAGCAGTTACACAAAGAGATCCTGTTTGCCAACTTTCATGATGTAAATACTCCCACCAAAGTTGATTTTAGCCTTACAGAATGGTGTCACTCACTGTGAAGTTGAGAGGCCATGCTCACAGTAAGTGCACAGGCTAGGTCCAGCCTCTCCTACACACCATTGTATTCAGTAGATTGTGTAGAAACTTACTGGATCCAGTTGCTAATAGTTTCAGTTTGGAACTAGTTTAGTAGTCAGTGGAAGCTTATAGCTGGCACTCAGGAGAAAGGAGAATGTAGAACTTGACATCTTCAGTGTTAAAAAGTGTGTGTGTGTGTGTGTGTGTGTGTGTGTGTGTGTGTGTACGCGCTCATGCAAGCTGAGATAGTGGCCAGAGAGGGAAGGGGGGTGGAAGGAAAAATGGATGTATGCAGGCTTAGAATAGAGCTTTGGGGGATGCTTGGGTGTTACCTATATGAGGGGTGAGATGTGAGAAAAATGTCAGAAAACCAAAACCAAAAAAAAAAAAAAAAAAAAGCAATAAAGGAGTGAAGAAGAAAAAGCAACGGAAAGGGTGAGGCATGAATTCAGAGAAGGCAGGATAGCAGAATCTAAGGCAGCAGAGAGTTCAAGTAACAGAATGAGGTCATCAGCAGTATAGGATGTGTTGACTTCCAATTTATGAACATAGCATTTTAATCAGAATTGGCCCAGCATGAATTAATTTTCATGAGGCTCCTGAGGGAACATCATTAAGCCAATTTAATTCCTTCCCATAATCAATTTGCCATAGAGTGCTATTTATCTGTTTCCATTTTTACCATTTTCATATTTATCTTAATGAAATTACTTAAGTCAGGATTAATTACTCTCCTCATAAATAGCATGATAAAGATTTGATTTGTCAATAACTTTAAAAAAATCTCTGTTGAATTTTACTGATCAGATCCTCTGCATTCATTTTCCCCTGAGGCCATCATGTCTAGATCTGGTTTCCTGGATCATATTTATAAACCATTAACAGCAGATGATTCTTCAGGTAATATTTCACCTGTATGAATTTCAGTCTGTGATCATTCCATCTATGTGAATATTACTTTTCCTTAAAATATGAACCTAGGAAGGGAGAGAGAGAAAAAGAGAGAGAGAGAGAGAGAGAGAGAGCTCTTATCATGCAAGGTGTGTCTTGCTGTGCTCTCATGGGAGGTGCCATGCACCAAAGAAACTCCTGGACTATGGTGTTTCTGTCTCTGTCTCTCTATCTCTGTCTTCGTCTGACTTATCTGAATGAAAAAGCAGCTCACAGCAGTGAAAGCATTCATACACAGAAAAAAGAAAAGCAAAATTAAATAAATTTATGAAACTCATGTAAGCTAATTGCTTTCTCCTGAAAATTCACCTGAACATAGACTATATCCTAATGGTAGCACAGGAAATCAAATCCTAATGGGGAAAAAATGAAGGGCTTTAGAAAAGTTTTTCTCTATTCTTCTATAACATCAAGTCAGTAAATATCTTTTAATAATTATCTTGGGATGGTGAAATATTGGATTGTCAGAAAAGTCAGGACACATTTTTGCATAGAAAAAATGTAGAAAAATATGTCATAACTTTTCCTACAACCCAATGGCTCACACATTGTTCTACTTTGCCATGTGTGCGACCCAGATTCAATACTGATCCCCACAGCATTAAAGGAAGCTTGGGGGAGTCAGGAGATAGTGCAGCGCACGTGGCACAAAGCGCAAGGACCGAATTAAGGATCCGGGTTCAAGACCCAGGCTCCCCACCTGCAGAGAGTTCGATTCACAGGCGGTGAAGCAGGTCTGCAGGTGTCTATCTTTCTCTCCCCCTCTCTGTCTTCCCCTCCTCTCTCCATTTCTCTCTGTCCTATCCAACAATGACAACATCAATAACAGTAACTACAACAACAATGAAAAACAAGGGCAACAAAAGGGAAAATAAATAAATAAATATTAAAAAATTAAAAGAAAATAAGATAATTAAAAAAAGGAAGCCTGGGTACTATGGTCCCTTTATCTCCCCTTCTCTCTCTTTGCCTCTCTGTTTAAAAAAAAGTCAAACTTTTGGAAGCAAACAATTTCACTGCTTCTATAATAGCCTCTATAATAATTATTATTAGAAAATCTTGGCTCTTTATAGTGTTGTAAAGGAAACAAAATACCAGACTATTTCATTTACTGGTCAAAATGGCAAAGATTTCACATATATTTCTATTTGTCCTGCGACGATTGTGTTTGTATAAGCTGCAAATTGAGATGCTCCAGGTCTAGACCATCTTTTTCTCCTGGTTTGGGGTGGTTTTGAAGTGCTGTGTCACTTTGCAGACCTCTGGACCCAGGTTCCCTAGACCCAGGCTCCCTAGCCAATTTATCTTACTCTTGCTACTTTTCAGACTTCTACTTTGGCTGCCTTTTCTGTTATTTCTAGGATTCACTGTTATGCTTGGCAGGGGTGGGGGGAGTGGGATCAGAGAGAAAGGAAACTATACAATCCTGTTCAAGCCTGACTTACATAGGTCAGTCCATGAATATTTTTGAAACCCTGATTGTATAGTCTGGAAAACACAGAGGCAGATTATATCTATAACCTTCATACGTCAAATGGACTGGTCCTTTGGGAATAAAGAGCTTTCATTTTCAGGAAAATGGTGAAAGTCCCACGCATGTCTCATGGCAAAATGTAATTAATTCCCAACTGAAAGATATGGACAAGAGACACTGGGGACTTACCAGAGAAAAGATCAATATATGTTCTAGCCTGACTTAAGCAATTAATAACCGCAGTTTCTCAGTGGTCATGACACCCATAGGATTATGATCTTCAGATTCAAAGTAGAATGCTGCATGTCTTACAACAGGAAACTTTCCCCCAAGTCAGATAGTCCATGCTGAACATATCTGGGGCAGTGGGACAAGGTGATCAGGTACCAGCAGGAGACAGGTAACAGGGCAACCTGTAGAAGAATGGCTTTCAAAATGCGCATTTTGACTAAAACCCTGCAGGCGGTGAGTAGAAATTTAAAATGTTTCTAGCTGGCTCAAATAATTTCCAGTTGAGAGAAAACAGGCAGCAAATCTACCCTATGGAAAGACATGTGATAGCAAAGAAAACCAGATCTTGTAAGGCAGTGTAAAAGTAGGTCTCTGATTTGGCTGTTCAGTCAAGACAACTCAGAAGAAAATAGCACAGCATAATGCGACTGGCAAAAAAGATGGAGACTCAGTTGGAGATTAGCATATCAGAGTGCTCAGAAGGAGACCCGGAAAGCCCTCTTCTTTGATGTGTGCTGCAGCTGCTACCCACTCCACACTGGAATCTGCTGATGCCCCTTCCCTACTGCTCCAGGCTCCTGCTCCTATTTGTGGTTCCTTATTCTAAGTAATATGAAGGGGGAAAGAATAGCACTTAGCACGGCATAGATAGCAAGCTTGATCTTTCAGTAAACTTTGTTCAACGTGAAGCACCACACTTTGTGTTAGGAAAAATGAATGTGGATGGATTATTGAAAGAATAATAGTGTTCAGCATATTGTTTGTAACATGCAACATTCCAGTAGAGAGTTAGTCTTTATGTTGTGAAGTATTTTCTGGTAACCATAAAACACTGTAAACAGTAATATGAAATGAAACATCAGAAGGACTGTTTTCCCTGTTACAGGGTCACTTCTCACTCTCCTTCCCCCTTCTCTCTTTCTCTCTCTCTTATTCTCTCTCCCTCTCCTCCCTCCTTCTCCCTCCCCCTCTCCCCACCCCTCTCCCTCCCTCTCCCCTCCCCTTCCCTGTGCCCCTCCTCTCCCCCTCCCCCTTTCCTCTCCCTCTCCTTTTCCTTCTCCCTCTCTCCCTTCCCCTCTCCCTTCCCTCCTCCCTTTCTTCTCCCCCCTCCCTCCCCTCTCCCTCTTTCCCTCCCCCTTTATCTTTCCCCAGATCACTGCTCAGCTCAGGCTTATGGTGAATCAGGGGACTGAATCTAGGACTTTGGAGTCTCAGGCTTGAAAGTCATTTTGCATAACCACCACGGTATCTCCCATGCCATGGCCAGAAATGTCTAGTTGAGTCTGAAGGTCTCTAAAGAGAAGTCTGTCTATTATTACTATTTAAATATAGTTAATGAGCATTATTAGCATTATTTAAACAAGGTTAAAATTGCTTCCATTTTAACAACTCTTCAAAGTAAGGATTTAGCCTTTTTTAAGTACATACTTTAATATTTCAGCTAATGTAAACTCTTGATTTTGCCATTCCATTAGTATTGCCAACAGATCTTAAGAACAAGTAAAAAAACAGAGGACACATGTCTTTATATTGGTTAGTCCTGCATAAATTAAAAAAATCTTTTTACTTTCTCAGTAACAAAATATCTATTGAATATAAGCTTTGTGCCAGGTACTACTCTAGAAACTGGGAATGTCCTAGTGAAAAAAAAAAGAGAAAAGAATGGAAAAGAAAAGAACATCCTTGTAGTTACTTATTCTGCCCAAGACATTATTAAAATATCTGTAGCCATTTGCTTGGATGTAGATGAGATTGAATGTGGTCCTGGACAGCCATAAACTATGGTAGGTGTCAAGAAAGCTAAGATGGAATTTAGAACGGAACAAACATTATCAGCATGCATTTAACAAGTGTAGACTGTGTTTACAAATCAAGAGAGAACATTTGACGGATTGTAGAAGGAAAATGCTAATAATTTCATATATATGCTGTACACTGTTTTAAAATTTTTAAGCTCATGTTTCTACTTAATTTGACAGTTCATTTTTAAATGCTTAGACGGTACTGACTAGGAAAATATAATTCAGGACTGAAGGATTGTGAGGGAGAATTTTTGTGCTTTATTTTCCCAGTGTATTAGTGTGGAGAGTAAGGGCTGAGATGATGCTTCACATGGTTCAAAATTCATCACGCATAAACTCAACAAAGAATTGAGAAGAAGGTATGATTTTCAGGAATTTTAAACATTATTCAGGAAAATTGAGAACAGTCACATGTTGGAGTACACATAGGCTGAGAGAGAAAGAGAGTCTATTTACTCACATGTTGAAACCTCCACCCCCTCCTTTTGCAGAGAGGGGGGGGAAGAGGGAGAGAGGGAGAGAGGTAGAGAGGGAGAGAGGGAGAGCAACTATGCCCATAACACTAGTTTATGTAAACTCCTGAGCCCTTCCTCTGCTTCCTTTGTAAGCCACACCCACACCCACCCCCACCCCCACCCCCACCCCCACCCCCACACCTGTTACCACTCCCATTTCCCTGTGCAGCATTTTCCTTTCCTACTAGTAGGGGAAACATGTGCATGGAGAACATGTGCTCTGGCATGGTACAGCAGTGTGTATGTTCCCCTAGGTACTTCCTGTTCATTTTCTGACCTCAGCACTAACTTTCAGATTTGAATATTATAGTAATGTGATAAAATTCTCTTTAAATTTGAATGTGCCATGAAAATATGTATTTGACATACCAGTTTTCCTGTGCTTTCCTTATCATATTATATTTTTCAAAATACGAGAGTTTTTCTCCTGCCCTTTATTTTCTGCTTCTAATTCTTTGCCCACCCTATTCTTCATCTTGTTCCTTACCATCTCTTCAAAAACCGTCTGGTACAGCCAGGGAAATAACATAGTGGTTTATCAGCAGGCTTTCATTCCTGAGGTTTTAAGGTCCCATGTTCAGTCCCTGACACCGGCTTAAGCCAGAGCTGAGCAGTACTCAGTAAATTCAAATAAATAAATAACCGAATAGCAAAACTTTCTCAAAAATGTCCTTTAGTGAAACAATTTTCCTCGAGCCTCCCTAGATATGCTTGTGTTAGGTACCTGTTTATTTACAAGCATCCCTTTTCCTCCATTTGATTGCAATCTCAGTGCTTCTCACTAATCTTTATATATCTCTCCAGGGATTGTACACATGGAGTTTTGCTCAGAAAAATTTATTAACTCTCTTGTAAGATGAACCTTCAAAAAAAAATTTAGGATAACTTCCGTTTCACTGATTTTTACAGGTTATGTACCTATAAGGCTGAATATTTCCAAAGACTTTCTTTTTAATATAATTATCTTATTTGAATGTATTTTTATTTATTTATTGGATAGAGACAGAAGTTGAGAGGGAAAGGGAAGATATACAAGGAGAGAGAAAGAGACACCTGCAGCACTATTTCACTGCTTGCAAAGATTTCCCCCTGCTGGTCAGGACTGAGGACTTGAACTTATCTGTTCTTATTTGAACTTTGTCTGTATTACAGTATGTTCTGAAGTGAAAACAATGATCTTATTGAAGCCTTGTAAGCATAAAGACCAATTTCCTTCTTCCAGTCTGAGTGCGTATTATTTTAATTATTGTGGGATAGTCAAGTCAAATTAAAATGTTTTCAGTGTAAGGAGACAGCATAATGGTTCTGCAAAAGACTTTCAGACCTGTGGCCCCTAACTTCCATGATCAGTCTACAGTGCCACCATTAACAAGAGCTGAGCAGTGCTCTGGTATCTTCTTTCTTTTTTTCTGTTTGCCTATTACATGGAACTTTATCTAAAGGCTCTTTCTAATCTGGATGATCCAGTTGGTTCTTGTGACATCTCACCCCATCATTGCAGATAACACTGCCCTCTCAGTATACAGACACTGGACAGCCAGAAAGCCAGTGTTTTCTGACTCTGTGTGGAAAAGAAAGATGCCTCCTCATTTCCATTGTTTTTCTCTCTTTCATGCTCCTATCATGCATAAGTGATTTCTTCTGATTTGCTAAGAGGTGGAGGTAAATTTAAGTGAAATATCACACTGGGTTATTGCCCTCTGATTTAATCTATGTCAGTATGCGGCCCTAAGGTGTTAAGTATTACTCTCTTTCCTAGAAAGGGGTGATAAATTAAAACAAAATAAAAACTGGATAGCCTACCCAAATTTTTAAGGGTCACCGTTTAAGTAAGTGTTACCTAACAGTTCTTTCTCCAGCTTACGAATAAGAGGCAGCCTTTGCAGTCTGTGCAGAGTTGGCCCCCTTTTCAGATTTCACTGGAAAGGAAAAATGAATGCTTATTATTCTCTCTTTATTCTAAGGTTCTATCTAACATGGAGCTTGGCGTTTATTGAGCACTACTTTAACATGCGTCTAACAATTCTTCCGTAAATAGCACTTTTTTTTGTGAGTAGATGTTTGTTATTTTATTTTATAACTTTCACATTGTTGTTCTCATGTCATGGAGCTCAATTCCTTCTTTAAACAAAAGCAACAGAGGTGGAGTTATCACCTAATACCAATAAGTTCCTTATTTCTTATTTTATTCCCTTTTCCTTTCTCATATACTTCTTGCCAAAAAGTGTTTATCACACATCCCAGGAATAATCTATTGCCTATTGGTGAGTGCTGTTGAAATATGCTGTCTTAAGTAGAAATAAATGATGAACACTTGTGCCTCTGACATTTCTTGAGTGATACACCTTTCGTGGTCAAAATTAGGCTTACTTAAGGAATGTTGCCATATCATTGCAATTTCTTTTAATAGAAAGACAAGGTATTGCAGGTGAAGAATGACTTTAGGATTCGCTTAAAATTCGTTCGTTAGGATGTAACTAGCTTGTAAAAATTAGATGTCAGGCTTTGTGTCAATCAGCTTGAACTAAATTATGCTGTGATAACAAACAGCATCCAATTTAGTGACTCTCCATAGAGTGATTTAGACAGCATGTCTTTCACTGTTCCACTTCAATCCTGCTTCGAGAATTACCCAAAGATTCAGGCTTTTCTCCTGTAAATACAGGAGACCCTGTGTTACTACTGATAGTGTCTTGTACCTTTGTTCTTGGTCTCTCGGCTTCTCTCAAGGAGTGCTAATCACTCAGCACAGCCTTTAACTTAGTGACCCTGTAGTATGATTTTCACCTTTGCTGAGGATGTTTTTGAACTAAAACGATATATCTTTAAAAACAACGTTTTTGGGCCAAATATATATATATATATAGGGTTGAAAAAATTAATGCAGTTGTCTCTTTGAAGGCTGCTTTACACCCGTTACATGCATATCAAATTCCCTAAATTGCTGTTTGTTTTGCCTGTAGCTTCATTTACGCACATCTTTTTTTTTTTTTTTTACTGGAACATCTTCATTTTGAAACGATCACAAAATTTGTCAGTGTATAAACATGTGAGATCTTAACCCCCTCCCCAGTCTTGCCATAAGAGTGTAGAAAAGTTAATGTTTACGACTGCCTATATGTAGAGATTTTATTGAAATGAATGAATATGCTGTCCAAAGCTCAAAAAGTAGATTTTTTAATAAACTCTTTAAAAACGTTTTGCTTCTGGGAGTCCGGCGGTAGCACAGTGGGTTAAGCACACAAGGCGCAAAGTGCAAGGACCAGCGGAAGGATCCTGGTTCGAGCCCCCGGCTCCCCACCTGCAGGGGAGTTGCTTTACAAGTGGTGAAGCAGGTCTGCAGGTGTCTATCTTTCTCTCTTCCCCTCCTCTCTCCGTTTCTCTCTGTCCTATCCAACAATGATGACATCAATAACAACAATAATAACTACAATAACAATAAAAATAAAATAAACACATTTTGCTTCCTTTTAAGATTTCTCCTTAGAATATATTGGGTCCTCAGAAAAGTCATGACACATTTTTGCATGGAGAAACAGAAAGAAATACATCATGATTTTTCCAACAACCCAATGTATGAGGGTATAAATATTACTTTGTGTTTTTATAATGTTAGTATTTTCCCAGATAAAAATATGTAGCAAGGAAAATGGCTCAGAAAGTAAAACACAAGACTTTTGTTTTTAATTATTATCTTTATTTATTGGATAGAGATAGCCAGAAATTGAGAAGGGAGGAGATAGAGAGCTTATAAAGCTTTTCCCCTGCAAGTGAGAATGGGGGTGGGGGGGGGCTCAAACCCATGTCCCTAAAGTTGTAACATGTGAGCTCAACTAGATGTACCACTGCCTGCCCTTGCACCACATATACCTGAGCTGTGCTCTCATCTCTCTCTATTTCTCTTTCTCTCTCTTGATACATTTTCACAACAAAATAAAAATAAACAAAACCAAAAAAATATAATTTTTCTCCTATAAATGTTGGATCATTTTAAATTGCCACCAAAGTTATTGCTGGGACTTGGTGCAGTATGAATCTACCACTTCTGGAAGCCTTCTTTTTTTTTTTTTTTTTTTTTTTTCTATTTTCTTTGATAGGACAGAGACTGAGGAGGGAGTGGGGGAAGAAAGAGAGAGAGAGAGGGAGAGAGAGTTGCTGACCTGCTTCACTGCTTGTGAAGTGCCCCTCCTATAGCTGGGGAGCCAGGTCATTGTGCATGATAATATGTACACTCAGCTGGGGAGCCAGGTCCTTGTGCATGATAATATGTACACTCAGTTGGGTTCACCACTGCCAGGCACCATTGCTATGGCTTTGTGGATTGATGTCCTATACTTTAAATGGTAGAGTACTGTAAAAAAAAAAATGCTGTGATAACTATTGGTAAAATATGTTCTTTTTCCAGTATTTCTGAAGAATATTGTTTTTGCAATCAAGTGAATTTTTTCCCTCAGTACCCTGACTTGGCTATAAGAGCACTAGGTATTTCTAATAGAAACAAAAGTCTGTCCTGTGGGAAACTGAAATGTGACAAGGCAGCAGGGTCCTAACTGTGTTAAAATTCATTTATATTTGTTTATAACACACATCTTTGAGTTTATGGCAGTGTTTCCTATTAGGATGTTACATAATCACAGCAATCTTGAGGCAATTCTCAGTCAAAATGTCTTGAGTTCACAGTAGTAAAGCGTCATAGAAGAAACTTAATAGTTTTCTATAAATTTAATTGCTGCCTTGAAGTAATTATATTTAGAGGACAATATAACATATATATTTTATTACCTATCCATTTCTTCTTTAAAATAGGAGCACTGTGTCTTGTACAGGTCAATTATTTTTGAAAGTTTCTGTAATCAATGCTTAATTATATTTTATTATCATTTTATATCACCTTAGTCATAATCAAAACATGTCAAGTTGTGCTTTTACGTAGTGTTTTTGTATGTGTACTAATGCCTTGTTAACATCTCCACAGATTCAGAATATATGTTATATATGCACATATATATCATTTGTGAAATTATATAAAATTCAATTTTCCTACACATGTAAAATAGAACAGCCCTAAATTGTGACTGTTGATACAAAAAAAAAAAAAAACTAATGGGAAAAAAATCTTAATTGATAAAGGTTTGTTTCCTTTTTAAAAAATGTTATCTTTATTCATTTGATAGAGACAGAAATTGAGAAGAGGGGGAGGGAGAGAGGCAGAGAGACACCTGCAGACTTGCTTTATCATTCCTGAAGCTTTCCTCCTGCAGGTGAGGACCAGGGGCTTGAACTTAGGTCCTTGCACACTGTAACATGTGTGCTTAACCAGGTGCACCACCACCCAGCCCCATAATCTTAGTTTTTTGTATAGTTACCATGATGGCAAATTGCTATTAACTTTTTTTTTATCACTAAATGTAGTATGTGTGAAAAGACATCTCTGAGCCTCTGAGAGTGTGCAGGACCTTTTCTAGAAGGATGTTACAGTTTATGTGCAAAAATGAAAAGAATTTGTATCGTTTCATCACTCCACTTACAGATATTCACAAAACATGCCTAAAGTTAAGACACAGACTAATTCAGCCATAACCTTGGCCACACTCTCACACCCACCTGATCCCAGACTTTGTTTTCACTAAGTATTTGTTAGCATCTCCCAGTGATTCAGTCAGCTGTGTGGGTGAGTGTTATATCTCCTGCTTGGGTGATGTCAAAGGAAGTGGAGGACCTAGGAGCAACAGCTATGATGGGGAAGCCTGCTTACTGAAGTCCTTCTCACACCACTCTTTCATTCTTTTTTTTTTAAGTTTATTTATTTATTTATTTATTTATTTATTTTATTTAAGAAAGTATTAATTAACAAAACCATAGGGTAGGAGGGGTACAATTCCACACAATTTCCACCACTCTTTCATTCTTTCTCCCATCTTTGCACCTCATTGTGTTGGTCCCAGTTGTTGCCCTACATCATTTTGTGTCTCACTGTCACATTATCCTTCTGCCTATTTTTAACAACTGCGATTTTTCCTTCTCTATTATACAGATCTCATTCCCCAAAAGAATGTTACAGTATGACTTTTCTCAGTTCACTGGTTAGTCAGTTCAGTGCTGGATGAAATAATACATTTTGATGAATTTCAAAAGTTACAGCTATTACTGGTTCTCAGTCCTTGAAGGCTTATACTTTGGAAATAGGATTTTTAAATTAACCAATATGGACTTTTACTTATTGGCAAATCATCTTCTAGATACTTGCACATTTAATTTATGGGCATTTCTCTAAAGAAGAGAAGGGAAATGAACAGTTGTGTCTTTGCAAGTCAATTTTAGATGCTATGTATTATGTATAGTTTCAGAAAATCTTGTAAGTTAAGAACTCTTGTCTCTGTTTTTTACAACAGAAGAAAGACTGCTAAAGACATTAGATGTCCAGTTTGTAATCACACAAAATATTTTAAGGTCCATTTCTTTTTTTAATCAAATGTAAAGTAGTATATGTTTCAGATTTTTAAAAAGAGATGCATTTATTTTTTTTAAAACTTTATTAAACTTATTTCATAAGACAGAGAGAAATTGAAAGGAAATAGGCAAGGAGAGAGGGACACCTACAGCACTGCTTCACCACTTGTGACGCCTCCCCCACCTCAAGCAGGTGAGGGACTTGAATCTGTGTCCTTGTGCATTGTGATGTGTATGCTCAATCAGGCGCGCTACTGCCCAGCCCCTATTGCAGATTTTCATTACTACATATTAGCAGGAGAGAGATCATTCTGGGCATGGGTCCTGTAAGCCGTTATTTACATGTCACCCGAGCAAGAGGGAGATTCACTGGCAGTTTGGTCAACCAACCACCTAGTCTTATCCTTTTCTGTTCCTTCAGGACCAAGCATGGTTCACAACATACAGTGCCAGAAACTTAAAGGTAAAAACCAGTGAAGCATATTGGCTCTTCCTTAGAATGTAAACCTCTTGATCTACAAGATCTCTTGATCTACAAGAAGATCTAGCTCTTACTATATTTCCTCCAGTGCTTGAACCCCTGGCAGTTGGTGGTAATTCAGTGAAAGTAGGAAGCTCTGGCTAAATTCTGCATTTCTTCAGGGATGGGAGTTCAGGTTCTTCACCACCAGCTTTTGTGCTTTCCTACTCTGCTTTCCCTTAAATTGGATTTCTGTCAGTTTGATTTTTTTTTTTAATTTTTTACTTGAGGATTAGTGGTTTATAGTAAATACATTTGATGCATGTGTGAAACGTCTCAATTTTCTACAGAAATACTCTTATCTCCAATCTAGGTCCTCCTCATCAGGCACCAGGACCTGAAAGGCCCCCTAGTGCCCCCCCCCCCAGTCCTTTGTTTTGTAATACACCACACCCAGTCCAAGCTCTGCTTTGGGTTTCCCCTTTTCTGTTCTTGTTTCTCATCTCCTGTGTATGAATCAGATCATCCCATATTCATCCTTCTCTCTCTGGTTTATCTCACTTAACATGATTCTTCCAAGTGCAATCCAAGATGTGGTGAAGAAGGTGAATTCAGGGGGCTGGGCAGTGGCACACCTGATTAAGGACATATAGTACCAAGTGCAAGGACCTAGATTTGAGCCCCCCTCCTCCCCACCTACAGGGTAGACACTTCAAGAGTGGTAAAGCAGGTCTACAGGTGTCTCTCTTTCTCTCTCCCTCTCTATCTTCCCTGCCCCTCTCAATTCTCTCTGTCCTGTCAAATAAAATAGAAAAAAGGGAGAAAGTGGCTGCTGAGAGCAGTGGATTCATAGTGCTGGCACTGAGCCCCATCAATAATCCTGGTGGCAATAAATAAATAAATACAAGGTGACTTTATCATTCTTAATAGCTGAATAGTATTTCATTGTGCTGTATACCACAACTTTCTCAGCCATGTTTTAAGATTGTGTTTCATCCATCTTTGTATCATCAGCACTTGGTACATATTAGCCACTACGTATATGCAAAAAAAAAAAAAAATAGACTGGAGAAAGTGGTGAGAAACTATATAGATTCTTAAAAGATTGACTGGTTGATATCAACAGATTGTCTGAGCATGATGTTATCAGTGCCTCTGGCACATTCCTCTGTTACCATCTTTGATGTGTAGCACCTGTCCTCAAAGTGTCTTCACCTCCACAAGTTGCAGCTCCAGCCATCATGTCTGTATTCTTAAAAGAAGATTGGGGGGGGGGGGAATGGACAGAAGGGAGGATATTAGCTGAGTTAATCCCCAGATAAGGGGTTTTCTCAGAGCCCCACTAGACACATTCTTCTATTTCATTGATTGGAACTCAGATATATGATTACTTAGAGTAGGAATTGATGAAAGCTATTTGTAAGCTAGGTATATTGAATCATCTGACAAAATTTAGGTGCTGTTAGTAAAGAGAAGGAAAGCATAATTCTATGCAGTTACCAGTCTCTGTCCCTACATATATATCTGACATTATATAAAAATGCTAGTATATAAAACAATCCTAGTAAGACAATATAGTCAATTTCAAGACTTAACTATAAGGTTTCAGTTTTTCTTAACACCTGACACTTGTCACTACTGAAAACTGACAAGAAACTAATTAGCAAAGTAATTCTTAATGATGTCACAGATAGATAACAAAAGAAACACAGATTTCAGTTTTTATACTTAAAATTTTTCACAATTTGGAATATCAAGTAATCAGAAAGCTTGAGTTTAACAAATAGCTATATTAACTATGTCTGGATTTAAGAGATCATAAATAAAAATACTAGTTTCTTTTTATTATAACATAGCTTTTTAAAAACTGCATGTAGAAGTTGGCATTTCCTCAATAAAGCATTATTGGAGAAGAAAGAAAGAATGAGAAAGAAACCTTGTCTTAATAAATATCATTAGCATTTTAACGAGTGTCTTTCTAACAATTATGTTTGCACTTAATAATTCCAGTAATCACTCCCCAAGGCTAGCATTTCTAATAAAATGAATGGACCCTAGTTCCTTATCTCTTCCTGGGAACTTCTGAGTTTGGGGTTGCACTGTATTTCTTTTAGAATGTGTGACTTCTTGTTGTTCTGAAAAAATTAGAAGATGAAGTTACAGGCTATAAACTATTTAAAACACTACCCCAAGAGGCTTTTCCTTCTGTCTATGTTGGCATGTATGTGAATTTGATAGATAGCTAAAATGCCTTTATTCTGTAATCCTCTGGTAGCTTCCTGGACATTCCCTGGAACTCAGCAGGCTTCTCTGTCCCTTCAGTTCTTGGGTGGTCCAATTAGGGTTGAATCCATCATCAAAGCAGGCCAGGTGCTAAGACTCAGCACATGAAGCCATCAGGAAACAAGCCTCTGGATTTCCGGAGAACTCCACCTCACATAGTACCACCAGGCCATAACAGTTTTTTTAGTGCCTGGGGTGAGGGATTAGTAGAGTGTCATGTGACTGACTAGTTCTCACTAATCTACCCATCCAGTAAACTTGTATCCTCTAATTAATACTCAGCTAATACCAAATCAGTTTCCCCAAATCTGATAGATTGCAAGGAAGAAGCAGAAGGGGACGGACACACACACACACACACACACACACACACACACACACACACACACACACACACACACACACACCATTCTATTTACTTTCCCATTTAAGCATCTTGGGATAGTCTCCTTTTGTAGTTCTCCATGGACTGTCATTTATCATGTCTGTCTACCCACCCTCCAAGAAAGTAGTATGTATGTTTTCCTTAGCTAATTTTAGAGTATAAATAATGGAGGTATTGTTTTTTTCTTGTATTTTGTGTTGTTTCTTAACCTCTTTCCATTTCATCCTTTTGTTCCCCCCCCCCGCCCCCCCCCCCCCGGGCTTCGCTCCTGCAAGCTAACTTTTCAGAGAGAGGAAAAGAAAGAGAGACAGAAGAAACTGTAAGACCAAAACTTCCTTTCAGCACTGTGGGGACCAGGCTGGAACCTGCGCCCACTTGTGTGCTTGGCAAAGTAAGTGCACTACAAGTGGGCTGTTTTGCTGACCCTCATCCTCTTGTTTTTATTGAATGTTCATCATGAAGCCCCCATGACTGAGGATGAGTAGCTGGCTTGCTTATCTGGAAGATGATTTACTTGAAGTTGCATTGTTTCAAGCAAATGTATTCAGCTTCTTTTTCCATGATACTGAGTTGCTCACTCTCATAACATCATAAAGTAACATGGAAAAAAATCAATTGAATTGTATCGATGGCTGAATCATTAAAATCTATGTGTGGTGAAACAGTTTGGGAACGGACCACCGTATTAGACTATATTTGTTGGGTCCTAGAAATAAGGTGGCAGGATGAAGGTCTGAGAAAAGGGACAGTGTCTTCCTCCCCTTTCTTCCACTTCCTTTCTTCCTCTTTCATCTTGCTCTCTCATAAGTACATTCAAGCTTCCGTCCCCACCTGCATGGGGGGAAGCTTCACAAGTGATGAAGCAGGGATGCAGGTGTCTCTCTGTTTCTCTCTCCCTCTATCTCCATCTCCCCTCTTGATTTCTGTCTCTATCCAATGATAAATAAATACATAAAATATCTTAAAAACATAAATTCTTTTAATAACACAAGTTAGTTATGCTGACTTGATGTTAAAAAATGAATACATCTCCTCCTCCCAGTCCTCCTTTGTCTCCCTCCTCCTTTCCCCTTCCCCTCCCTGTACCCCAGAGCATTGCCACTTTAGAGACAGAGGGAGAAGGAAAGCCCTGAAGTGTCCCCTATTATAGGGGGGCTAGGCTTAAACTTGGATCCTGTACATAGCAAAGTAGGCACCCTCCCAGATGAACTATTTAGCTATCCTCCTTCCTTCTCCTCCTCCTTTCCCTCTTCCTCCTCATCCTCTTTCTTCTTTTTTCCTTTTTTCTTTCTTTTTTTGCCACCAGAGTTATTGCAGGGGCTCCATGCTGGTACTATAAAACTATCAGGCTTGGTTGCAATTTTTTCTCTCCCTCTCCTCTCCTCTCCTCTTTTTTTTTTAATTCTTACTTGATAAGACAGAGAGAAATTGAGAGGGGAGGTGGAGATAGAGAAGGAGAGATGAGATAATAAGAGACACCTGTAGGCCTGCCTCTCCTCTCATGAAGTTCCCCCCTTACAGGTGGGAAGCAGAGTCTTGAACCCAGGTTTTACGTATGGTACTATGTGAATAGGCTTGATTAATTTTGATTATGTAACATAATTAGTAACATGAAATTAAACTCCTCTTACTTAGAATCTTTTATTTTTAGTTACTCATGCTAGCTCTTAGGCCATTTCCCAGAATGTATTAAATTATTCTAAAGTATTTTTGTACTTTTTTTAAAAGGTAGATTTAATATACAGTATCAAATCCAACTCATCAGAGCTTGGTGTCTGAGGCTGTTGGCAGGGTTTCGATGTAGCACACTCCTGTGCAAGGTGTTTTGTGATCGAGGTGGTTATGTATTAAGGTTATTCCAACTCCAACAGAAGTGACCTGAATTTACCCTGGACTAACTTGACAGGTCCCTTAAAGTTGGGACTACTGAATTCTTTGTTCAAGTGAATTGAGGTTGGGACCTTCACAAGCCTCAGCTGCAGTTAGTATTACTGACTAATATGTTGCCAAGGCCTGCTTGAAGAACTGTTTCTTGTTTCCTGGCTTCTTTCTGTTTCTTTTTGGAGAATGAGTTGGACTGGCCTTATTTGACTGAAGTGATATGATAAAAAGAGTAACCTAACTTAGTTTGTGCAGACAGAGTTACTGAGCTTTTGAAGGAAATTCTTTCATCAGGAATAGCTTTCAAATTCCACTTGATACTGACACACAAAGTGCAGCTTGTTCTGGTTCTATAAACATAGGAGATTATGCTCTGTGAAGATGACCTGTAAATACCAGCCTCACTGGCAAATATCTGTGGACAAAGAGGTTTAGGAAACTTGTATGCAAGGCACTGTTCCTGATTTCATGTCATACGTATTTAAAACTCACCTAACGTGGCTTAGCTACCATTCATGAAGTTGTTTAGTCTTATATATTCATTTATTTTCCCGTATTAGTGCATCTGCCCCTCAACAGCTTTCTTGATTCGGAAACATGAAAATCCACTCATGTGATTTCTCAGTTAATATTCATGGCTCTCTGATTCGAACACTTGGTATTTTTTTTAACATTTAGAGCAATATACAGACCCTAAATTGCTTCTAGTTCATTTGAAAATCTTTAAAAAGTGTTTAGTTGCTTATTGTCTATATTTTCACTATGCAAGAGCAGTCTTGCTCAAGTAGGAACATGATGACAAGGTAGGAAGATGGAAGGTTTGGTTTTTACATATTTTCACCGAGGGAGGCAAGAGGGCATTCTCGCAAGAGTCTCAGCCTGACTGGCATCTCAGTTCATGTCATACTGTGAACGGCCAGCAGAATTGACTAGAATTTGCATCACCTGTCTACAGTGCATTTGTTCAGATATCTTTGAGGTTTACATTTGTAAAACCCTGATAGTTATTTTTAGTTATACTTACAATTTTTTTATTGGATAAAGATAGCCAGAAATTGAGAGGAAGGGGGATATAGAAAGGAGAGAGACAAAGAGACACCTGGAGCACTGCTTCACCACTTCTGAAGCTTCCCCTCTGCAGGTGGGGACTGGGAGCTTGAACCCAGGTCCTTGCACAATGTAACATGCACGACCACCCAGCCCTCTGATAGTTTTCTATTTTACTTCAAAAATATTATCTTCTATTTTTTTATCTGTTAATATAAACAAAGGGAAGATATTTGCTTTCTAAAAGCAGGTTGAGGAGAGCATTGTTAAGGACTGCAGTGCTTTTGATACAGATAGATGGATAATGGGTTAAGTAGCTGATTCTCTCTCTTTTTTTTTAATCATGCCATTTTGTTATTTGTGGTTAATAGTAGTTTACAAGATTGTAAGATTATAGGGTATAGTTCCAGACACCAAAGCTCTGTGTCCCCACCCTCCCAGTGATAACCACCATAGTTCTCACAGTCTTGGAGAAAGTTTGTTTACTTCTGTGTGTGTGTGGTTTTTTCATTTTGTTTTGTTTTTTGGCAAGGTCATGTGTTTCAGTTCTCTAGATTCTACACATGAGTGAAACTATTTGGTAGTTGTCATTTATCTCAACTTACTTTGCCAAGCACAATAAATAGCCTCCAGTTCCATCTACTTTGTTCCACAGGACACAATACCATCTTTTTTTTTTTTTTTTTAACTGCACAGTGGTATATATACCATGGAGTATATATCCCACCCTTCTTTTTTCCCCTAAGAGAGAGTGAGAGAGTGAAAGAGACAACCACACCAAAGCTTCCTTCAATGCAATCAGGGCTGGTCTCAAACCTGGCTTGCAGTTATGGCAAAGCAGCACACAAACGAAGTGAGTTATCTCCCCCCTCCCCAACTTCTTTGTCTACTCATCTGTTGATAGGCATTTAGGCTGTTTCCACTCTTTGGCTACTATGAATAATGCAGCTATGAGCATCTGGGTTATATAGCTAATTTTAAATCCTCTGCAGCCCTGCAGGTCTATTAAGCTTGTCCCTTTGTCCAGATCTAGTGTCAGGAGCACTTAGCACTTCTAGAGGAGTTATTAGATTCAAAATCTTGCTATCAAATAAAAGTTGCACTTAATCTGAACTGTCTTTGAGCTGTCCTAAATCTCCCATAAAGAATAGCTTATGGCCCTTTAACATATCCAGTCCCCTCTGTATAAACTTACTATGTATGAAGCAGGTATTTTGATTTTAGGGCCTTTGTTTACTATGAAAATATGTATCTCTTAATGATAGGATCCAGTTCAGTGTGGCGAAAATGAGAATAAATACCTTGAATGTGATTGTGGAGCAAAATTCCTTTATTCACTCCAGAGTCTGTGCTTGCCCACTGACTGAGGAGAATGGCAGGGGAAGTCAGTAGTGCTGTTTCTGTTATTCTTGTGCTCATATACCCATGTGTTTACACTTTCCTCTCTTAGTCTCACTAAATTGTTCTGTTAAATTGTTCTGTTTTTGTTTTTTGTTTTTTTCTCCAAGGCATTTATATTTGGCTTCTGGTATTGTAGTCACTGGTTTATGTTATGACTGTGATACCATGGCTGAGAGCTCTGTGCAGATGAGGAACTATGAATTATTTGTTTTTGTATCCTCAGCTTCATACAGTTGAATTGGGGCTCAGTGAATGTTTATGAAATGTACAAGTGATGACTTCATTTTCCTTTGAGCAGCCTTTGCAAATACTACGTTGTCTACAAAGGCCACACAGCTCCCTGTAGCATGAAACGGACATGACAGGCTATATCCCCGCATTATCTGTTCTTGATTTATAGTTGTGAGACCACAATTTACTTTCTGATAATAAAAGAGTACTCTGGGAATGGAAACTCAGCCTGTGGCTCTTAGAACAATATATGCTGTTTAATGAATAAACATTTACCAACTATCTTCTGTGTATAGAACCAAGGTCAGGGCTTTACTCTACAGTTCTTCACCTGCTCTTGACATCTGAACTGCCCTCTTCACGAGCGTATCTTCAGAGACTGTACCCTGGGAAAGCAGAGAGAAACAAATTAGAGGTGTTAAGCCTGAGATTGATCAGGGGTCTGAGATCGCAGATCATCTTTTATTCTTTCGGGGTTTTCCTTTCATCTGCCCAAGACTAACTATAGGGAATCTATTCCACCCCCCCCCCGTTACCTACTATGTGCCATGCACTGTCCTATCTACTAAACACACAAGATATTCATATATAGCTGTTAACTTCCAAGGAGAGGAAAAGCAAGTCATGCACATTCTAGAAGATGCTATGTGGCAGCAAGTGTCACTTCTTGAAAGGATTTTCATGAATCCATAACAATAGACATTGTTGTAGGAAAACATCACTTTTGATCTTAACAAGTAGAGACTAATCATCTATGCTAAGCTTGAAGTAAATTTTAATGAGTTGGTAGTAGCACGAAGAAAAAATTATAGTAATAATAATAAAACTACTCATTTGCATTTGATGCTGTAGATTTAAAATGGAAATTGCCTTTGGAGTCTGTCATGGGAAAAATGCATTGATGAAGTAGCATTAGGGGGTTATGTGTCACTTTAATAGTGTCTGAATCTAAAACAGCACTGATAGAGTGACCTTGTAATGTTTCTTTTTCTTTCTTTCTTTTTTTTTTTTTGCACAGTCAGTGCAAAATGAGTATACAGGAAAGGTAGGATGAATTTTTGAGTTTGCATATAATGTAGCAGACCAAAGAATGTTGGCAGTAATTGGAAGAAAGATTTCACTTCTTTACCTTTCTAATAATGACAACCTTCTTGCATATTTCAGACTTTGAAGAAAAGGTCAGAAGTTCTGCTAATATTTAGTGAGCAGTAACTGTGTGCAGGGTGCTGTGGTAAGGCTGTGGGACAGATTCATATAAGAATAGAAAGGGACTTAGAGTATTTTGCACATGTTAGGTAGACTATAGATCACAGCAGGATTAATTAAGAGTTATTTTAAATAAGATGGTAATGTGAGTAGGAAGGCTAATTTCATTGAGGTTCTGTATGTAGGATTTCTGTTAACTGAAAGGAAAAGAAATTCAATGTGTGTGTGTGTGTGTGTGTGTGTGTGTGTGTGTGTGTGTGTGTGTGCGCGCGCGCGTACACGCGCCTTCAAATGAATTTTAGGTAGGAGCTTTGGCTTTGGGAGCAAGGCAATTCCCACAAATCCCAGTCCAGTGTAAAACATGAAATTTTTCTCAGTGATATTTGAAACAAGTGCCACTGACAAGACAGAGTTGTAGTTGTTCAAGGGTGGGACTTGGGGGTGGGAATGTTACAATAAACTTCTGAGAAGTAACTTTAATTCAAAGTCTGATGGTTCTTCTGATGAGATTCATTGTCTAGCAGCTGTTTAAATGATGGACTCAACCCATTAGACTTGTACTTGGCCATCTGCCCTCATTCCCTCTCATTCATTCTATCGTCAGGAAGCAGAGTTGCTTCTTTAAGTGGAACTTTGCTATCATTGATATGTAACTGTTATTGATTTTATTTACCCTTGGTTTAGTTGTAAGAATTGCAGTATTGAGACTGGGTGGTGGTATAGCCAGCAGAGCATACACATTATTATGTGAGAGGACCTAGGTTCAAGCCCTTGATGTGTGTGTGTGTGTGTGTGTGTGTGTGTGTGAGGGAGGGGGTGTTGAACTTCACAAGTGGTGAAGTGATGCTGCATTCTCCCCCCAGCTCTCAAATTCTGTCTCAAAAAAAAAAAAAAAAGAAAGAAAGAAAAAAGAAAAAGGTAGAGGAAAAAGAAGAGAAAAAAAGGTTCATTGCAGTACAATTTGTAATAGTCAAAAACTGGAAGCAACTCAGTTCTCCAACAACAGATTAATGGCTAAGCAAGTTGGGTCCATATACACAATGGAATACTACTCAGATGTTAAAAATGGTGATTTCACCTTCTTCACCCCATCTTGGATGGAACTTGAAGGAATCATGTTAAGTGAAATAAGTCAGAAACAGAAGGATGAATATGGGATGATCTGACTCATAGACAGATATTTAAAAACAAGATCAGGGGAGTCGGGTGGTAGTGCAGCGGGTTAAGCGCACTTGGCGCGGAAGTGCAAGGACGAGTAAGGATCCCGGTTCGAGCCCCCGGCTCCTCACCTGTAGGGGAGTCACTTCACAGGTGGTAAAGCACCTCTGCAGGTGTCTATCTTTCTCTCCTCCTCTCTGTCTTCCCCTCCTCTCTCCATTTCTCTCTGTCCTATCCAACAACCACGGCAACAATAGTAACTACAGCAATAAAACAACAAGGGCAACAAAAGGGAATAAATGAATGAATGAATGAATGAATAAATAAATTAAATAAATAAATAAATAAAACAAGATCAGAAGAGAAACACTAAGCAGAATTTGGACTGGAGTTGGTGTGTTGAACCAAAGTAAAAGACTCTGAGGTGGGAGGGACAGTTCAGGTCCTGGAACATGATGGCAGAGGAGGACCTAGTGGGGGTTGCATTGTTCTGTGGAAAACTGGAAAATGTTACACATGCAGAAACTTTTATATTTTACTGTCATCTATAAGTCATTAATCCCACAATAAAGAAATTAAAAAAGAAAAAAGAATTGCGGTATTGAGACAGGATGGTGCTGCAGCCAGTAGAGCACACACATTATCATGTGAGAGGACCTAGGTTCAAGCCCCTGGTGTATGTGTGGGGGAGGGGGGTAGAACTTCACAAGTGGTAAAGTGATGCTGCATTCTCCCTCCACCTCTCAATTTCTGTCTCAGAGAGAGAGAGAGAGAGAGAGAGAGAGAGAGAGAAAGAGAGAGAGAGAAATGGCCATCAGGAATTGTGGCTTCATAGCCCTGGCACAGAGCTCCAGTGTTAATTCTGATAACAAAAAATAAAATAAAATGTGAAGTCTCCTCTTACTGTATAGCAGCAGTATACATTTACTATGCCCAGTATTTGCATACTGGGGCAGATCATACTAGCATATTCACTTGTTTTGTTTGCTTGCTTTTTTTTTTCCCTATTAAGTAATGGAAATCAAGGATACATTACATTTTTATTTGGGGAATATTTTTCCCAAAGGAAAGGTGATTTTCTTTTTATTGCCACCAGGATTATTACTACTGGGGCTCAATGCCTACACGAAGAATCTACTGCTTCTGATGGCCATATATATTTTTTTCTTTCTTTCCTTCCTTTCTTCTTTCCTTCCTTCCTTCCTTCCTTCCTTCCTTCCTTCCTTCCTTCCTTCCTTCCCCTCTTTCTCCTTTCCTCTCTTTCTGTCTTTCTTTTTCTTTCCCTCCTTCTTATAGTTCTTGTGGAACTATACCCCATGATAGTAACAATTCTATACATCAACATTTCCTTAATAAAGTGATTTTAAAAAGTTGCATTTACCATAGCATTTTAAACTCTTGCAAAGGTGTGTGTGTATGTAACTATCCTATTGAAAAGCTTCTGAAATGGTGAAACATGTAAGATATTGATGTTCTGAGTTAGTGTACAATGAATGGCCCATGTGTGAATATTATAGACAGTGTTTGAGAAGCAGTTCAGTAATGCTTGACAGAATAATAACATATCTTAAGCTAGAACTATAAAACTGTGTGCCAAAATAATTACTGGTCAAGAGAAAACTCAGACAATGGCATGTCTGTGAAGCTCTGGTTTTAACCTCTAGGACCACATGGTAGCACTGAGGATGACACCAAAGAAACCAAATGAATAGCGGAGCTTTGGTGTCTCTTCCTTTAATTTCTCTCTCTTTCTCTCTCTCCCCCCACAGCTCTCTTCTTCTTTCTCTTTTTTTCTCTGAGTATGTAGAATTCAAACAGTAACTGTGTTGGGAGGCCACTTGTCAGTTTTTCACATATGAGGTCCTTGGTTTAAAAATATTAGCATATGGATGTGCTAACTTGCACAAACCCATCTATGGTTGTGAGATTGTACCCTTGAAATCTAATAATTTTGTCAAACACTGTTCAATCATGAATAATAAAAAATACAATAATATATTTACCACCCCTCCATGAGAAATGAACAAAAGACTGAAGTTTTGAAGAAGTTTTTTTTGTTTTTTCCAACTCGAGGTAGGAAAGAATCCAAGCAAAAAGGAAAAAGAAGTGTTATCTTGAAAACATACAATTGTTCTTTATTTTATTTCATCTTTATTAGTGATTTGCAATAATTATAAAACAACAGGGGTACAATTCCAGACTGTTCCCATCACCAGAGTTCTGTGTCCCCATTCCCTCTACTGTAAACTGCAGTGATTCTCCCCAAGGTCACAGATATGGGTTGACTATTATTTCTGTCTCTCTCTCTCTCTCTCTCTCTCTCTCTCTCTCTCTCCATATATATATATATACACACACATACATTTTTTTCTATGGTTCTGCCTTCTCTTCTATTTTAAGTCATAGCTACACCTATTATTACTTCTAAATTTCTTTCCTTTTTTTTTCCCTCTACTTTCTCCAGGTCCTGATGAAATTGGGGTTCAGAGCCCTCTATTTATCTTCTACCTCTGGGAGTATGGACCAAAAATTTTTATAGGATGCAGTAGGTAGGAGGTCTGGCTTATGTAATTGCTTCTCTGCTGGACATGGGCGTTGACAGGTTGATCCATACCCCTAGTCTCATACAGTGATTTTTTTTTTAAATTTATTTATAAAATGGAAATATTGACAAGAACATAGGATAAGTTGGGTACAACTCCACATAATTCCCACCACCAGAGCTCTGTATCCCATCCCCTCTCTTGAAAGCTTTCCTGTTCTTGATCCCTCTTGGAGTATGGACCCAGGATCATTATGGGGTGCAGAAGGTGGAAGGTCTGGCTTCTGTAATTGCTTCTCTGCTGGACATGAGCATTGGTGGATGAATCCATACTCCTAGCCTGTCTCTCTCTTTCCCTAGTGGGGTAGGTTCCCTGGAAAGGTAGGGATCCAGGACATACTGTTGAGGTTGTCTGTGCAGTGAAGTCAGCTTGGTGTCATGGTAGCATCTGCAACTTGGTGGCTGAAAAAGCATTAAGATATAAAGCAGAACAAATTGTTAAATTATCAGGAACCTAAAGGCAAGAATATAGCAGATAAATATTTTTGGGGATTTCCATTTTGGAAAACGTTAGTAGGTCTATTTTAGGTATATTCCAGGGAGTCCATGACCTTACTAATTTTTGCCTGAGCCCAACAGCTAACATGCAGGTGGGCTAAAGGTATTTATTGTCTGGCGTTAAGAGTTCAAAATAGGACTAGGAAGCTGGATCAGAGAAGAGAGTAGCTCCCAGATATGGGCAAAATATATAACTGTTGTTAACTGTAAACCCCATTGATTTGATCTGGGGCCCATATTCATCGCAGAAGCCTATGTAACCTCTGCCTCCCTGTAAACCTGAGCTCGCATTCTGTGGTCACGGTTAAGAACACTCTAGGCTGCACTAATTTCAGGACTCATAGTCCTCGAGTGGTAATGTTGGCCCAACCCCCCTTTAGAGAATGTGGCTGTCACTACTATTGTTGATCCTCATAGGGGGCAAGTTCCTAGAGGGGCCCACAAAGGGGTCCATTATGATGTTCCAGGTAGAGATGACCAGTGAAAGTGGAGAGAGGGATCTGTTAGAGGTCCATCATGTCTGTGTGGGAATACCAGGATTTCCAGACTAGGGCCCCCAGTGATGAGGTGGCCTGGTACTAACCAAAAGAGCCATCATTAAAGTATGCCAGTCTCTTGCCCTTATCCAGATTTTGTAGACCAGCAATGTTGAAGAACTTTGTTTACTCCACATTCTCTTCAACACTTGGTAATCTTATATTTAGTCACTCTGTGTGAATTTTAATATTTCATTATGATTTTAATCTCCATTTTCTAGATTAAAATTATATTGGACACTAGTCATTTAATTATCTCTATATATGAAAGAATTCTTCAAGTCTTCCATCTCCTATTGTAGTATTATATTTCTATTTATTTGGTATGAGGGTTTTTTTATATAAAATTCATGCCATTTTCACACATGTGTATGCATTGCAAACATTTTATCTTAATCTGTGGCTTACCTGTGTATTCTCTCAATGTCCAGTATACTTACTAGTGCCTATCTTTTTCTGTTTTGTTATTTATTTTATAGTTTTAATGGGGGTAACAACAGTTCAGTTGTTAATGCTTGGATGTAATTTCTTATATCCCCATGACATTTGTCTGCAAAATATGGTCACCCCCAACATAGGTCCTTTCTCTGCGTTGTACACTGGAACCCCAACACTCTGCCCAGCCTCCTCTTATGACAGCCCCTCCCTCATGTAGCTTTGCTTTAGTATAACACTACATGCCCAGTTCAAATTTTACCTTGTTTTCCTCGTTCCTTACTTTTCACCTATAAGTGAGATCATCCTGTATCCATCTTTCTCTTTTTGGCTTTTCTCATTTAACATGATTCCTTCAAGATCCAAGACAAAGCAAAGAAGTAATTTTACCATTTTTAACAGCTGAGTAGTATTTTAAGTCTTACACCATCTTATCTACTTATCTATGATTGGGCATCTTAGTTGCTAATTAAGCTGCTTTGAACAAAGGTGTACATAGATCTCTTTGGATGGGTGTCTTTGTGTCTTTTGGATATATCCCCAGGACAGGAATCATCAGGTCACAGAGTTGTTCTATTGTTAGTGTTCTGAGAAGTCTTCTATTTACATTGGTATTCATTTGGGAAATTGTTTTGCTTTTAAATTTTGCCTTAAAGGAATTGCTAATAAGGTTGAAAGAGATTAATTAATATGAAGTTAATTTTAAAATACAAGTGTTGTAAGGGAACCAGAAGAATAGCTCACTTAGGTAGTGCTTTTCTGCTTTGCCTTCTGCACAACTCACTGAAAGACACTTTAGTACTGTGGTTTCTCTTGCTCTTTCTCTTTCTCTCTCCCTCTCTCTTTCTATCTGAAAAACTCAACCTATTGCAGACTCCAGACCCTGGAGAGCACAAAAATGTAAGTCAAGCATTATATCAGTTTCTTTAAAATGAGCGGTTTGCCTACTATAATCAGAACAGGCATGGCTGCTCTGGCCTTGGTGGCAGCTGCCCAGATGATAGGATTCTTTGATGAGAGGAGCCACTGCATATTCCTCAACCCATCCTAGAGCTGGTAAAGTAGCACCTCCTGAAAGATATATACATGGACTAGAACAGATCTTCTTCACACAATTAGATTCATTCAAAACATGAAGATTATGCATCTAGGTTTAATTGATGCCTACAACCATAGTCATTGATGTGAGACGTATGGTAATTACACTTAAGAGATCAGCATTAATAGTTTTATGGTAAGTGAACATCCATAAAGGAATTAGATGGCCCTAATGCTTTTCATCCATGTCCTTTATGAGGAAGAACATTAGAGTTGAGGGAAATGATTCTATACTGCCAGTGGGAATTGATGATTATTGTCTATATTCATAAAAACCAGACAGTAAACTAAGGTGTACCGTAAAGCAGCAACAGCAATGATTAGGATTAATCGTACTTCCTGCTTTTCAAAGCCCGAGTGCCAGGCATTTTCATTCTTCCGATGAAAATCACCTTTTCTCTGGGGCTACAGGGAGACATAATAGTTTTGTGCAAAAGTAATTTTGGATGTCACAGAAAGGGTTAAGAAATTTTAATTTTCATATTACACTTTTCTACTAGATTTAATACTTTGTTGCTAGTATTCTTTTTTCATAATAGTACTTTAAAACAAAGACCAAAGCATGTGTAGAATTTGCCAGTGGAAGTTAATTCGATTAGGCTTGAATTTCAAATAAGTAATTATATCTGTGCTTCCTACTTAATTTAAAAATAACCTTCAGAGGTCAGAGGGTAACTTGCCCAATAGAGCACCCATATGATGGAGTGGAGCATCCTATATTGGAGTCTTAGTACCAGACAGGAGTACCATTAGCCATAGTGGAAGCTGTAAAGATGGTGAAGGGGTATTAAAGTGTCACTCCCTCTCTGTTACCTTTTTCTCTCTTATAGAAATACATTTTTTAAAAAGCCATCCCAGTGCAATGGAATCATGCATGCACGATAAATATCACTTTTGTGAGGTCATCTTTAGGTTAGCACTTCCGTGGTATTCATGATATAGTTACTTTTCTATGTCTTACCTCATAAATATTTGTGGACATAGTGAATTAATGTAATAATCCAAAGTTATTAATGAAGTTATGGTTGGTGCAGTTAGTCTTACGGACACCTCAGCAATGCTTTTCTCATAGTGGCATTATCTCTGTGTAGAACATTGTATGTGGTGATTTGACCAGTAATTCTGGCCTTGGGAGTATCTAGAGAACGAGGCATTAAGTAGTAAAACTGTTCATTAGATTTTTAAGCACATGAAATGTGATATTGTAGAAGCATTCTAATTTTAATAGCTTCATTATTTTATATGGCCCAAGATAGTTCACATTTTTATTGAATGCCTTTTCCTTATTGTCTCCAAAGCAAAACTTAGAATTTGACATCTAAGTTATCATGCACATAATCAAAAGATACACGGAAATGTAAAGGGCAAGTCAGGGGGTTGAAAACACTCTATATTTTGTTTTGTAACTGCAACCAGAATGTATTCTTCAAATAATAGGAGAGAATTGCTTGGTTGAAGGAACAGTAAATTATGCACATTCCCTTTAGAAAACCACAGCAAGAGAAGCTTTTTTTTCCTTAGGCTCCCCCTTCTTTTTATCAATTGATTGTGCACCAACATATTACTATTCAGTTCTATGAGACTTTGTTAGGATATTTTTCTCTCCTTATGATGCCTTTTATTTCTGTAATATTTTCATATAATGGCTAAGTAGTAAATACTCAATAGAAAAAAATGATGTGCTTTTTGTGGATCAGATAGTGCAGTTTCCTGGTCAGATATCAAACTGCTTTCATCATTTACTTCTTACTACCTAATGTTCTATCTTATGTAGAGATATATATTAGTTGGTGCAGGATTCCTGCAGCTATTAATAAAATCTATTAATGGTCTTATTGCTGTGTGATTATGTAATATAATGCATTATCATATGATAAGGCTTTTAGGGATGCAAGAAAAATAATATATGCTTCCTTCTTCTAAAGAGCTTAAAGTCATAGAAACAAGGCCAGAATGCAGGAAATAATGGTGGGACTCACACAAATAGGGAAATAATTGGACACTCCTTGTTACTGAGTGTTTATAAGAGGGAGAGATCATGCTGAGTATTTGAACTGTCTGCTGCTCCCAAACCCAGTTACCCACTTCTCCCTCTCTTTGGGGCCAGGAAACTCCCCTGTATGGCTTGCACCAGTCTCTTCTGCCCTCTGGCTTCTGATTGAGCTCAGCCAGCGAGATCAGAGAGAATCAGAAGAGCAGGGTTTCTTTTTCCCCTCTCCACATCTTAGAGCAGCAAAGAGTTTGGTCTTTGGTCTCACCCTTCAGACCCAAGAGCTGTGGGTCACTTCTACTTGTATTTCCAGACAGGGAAAGAAGAGGGTTAAGATAACCAAGTCTAACCACATGCCCAAGCTGGTCATTCCCTGTCCTACAATGGAGGAAGCAAATAGTCTTTCTCAAACTCATATTTGCCAAGCCGCTGCCTATCTATCAGACTCTAGTGGTCTGGGCAAGTTTCATTAAAGGCAACTTACTACAGAGGTCTGGGGTCTAATTAAAGAGCAAAGTCTTAAAGAAAGGAAAATCTTTTAGAGCTCTCTGGGATTTCTAGTCTTTTAAAGTGGCACCAGGGATCTGCTGCCCTTAAGTATGTCACCTTTGCAGACATCTTTGCCTAGTAGCATCACAAATGTGAGATTTGGGCAGGGTGGTGGCACACCACCTTGTGCAAGAATACTGTGTGCAAGGACCCAGGTTAGAACCTTCACTCCCCACCTGCAGGGGGCAAGTTTCACTAACAGCAAAGAATGTCTGCAGGTCTCTGTTTTTTGGTTTTTTTCCCTCTCTTTCTCTTCCTCTTCCTCTCCTCTCAGTTTCTCTCTGTCGTATCAAATAAAATGGGGGGGGGGGATAACTTCTTGGAACTGTGGATTCATAGTACAGACTGAGCCCCAGCAATGACCCTGGTGGCAAAAAAAAAAAAAAGTGAGATTGTCTTATAGCCCCTACCCCACCCCCTACACCACACACACTTAAATTGAGATTCCCAGAACTGATGACCCAGAAAGGCTGCTGTACCTGAGAAGGTAACATAATTCTGTTCAGGAATGTCTCCAGGATATGTTTGCGACAGGCGTGATTGATCAAAGACCGGGGTGGCCACTAGCTCCCTCTGAGTCAATGCTTCTGATTGTTGTACATCCTGCAGCCCCCTTGAAAATCTTTATTCTGAGCTAGTTCTAAACACATGAACACTTTTTTTTTAATTTATTCCCTTTTGTGGCCCTTGTTGTTGGATAGGACAGAGAGAAATGGAGAGAGGAGTGGAAGACAGAGAGGGGGAAGAGAAAGACAGACACCTGCAGACCTGCTTCACCACCTGTGAAGCGACTCCCCTGCAGGTGGGGAGCTGGGGGCTCGAACCTGGATCCTTACGCCGGTTGTTGCGCTTTGCGCCACCTGCTCTTAGCCCGCTGTGCTACCGCCCGGCTCCCCACATGACCACTTTTCATCCTATTTCTGTCTTTGCAAATCTTTCTTTGTCTTTGCCATTTGTTCTAAATTCATTTTTTCCTGAACATTAGATAGCAACTATCTGCCAATTCCTGTTTTAGGTGCTGAAAATATAGTAGAGACTTGTGTTCTAATGATGGAGTCTATAATATGCACTTATTATTATTATTATTTTGCCTCCAGGGTTATTGCTGGGGTTTGGTGCCTGCATTATGAATCCACTGCTCCTGGAGGCGATTTTCCTCATTTTGTTGCCCTTGTTACCCTTGCTGTTGTTGTTATTATTATTATTGTTGTCATTGCTTTTGTTGTTGTTGGGTAGGACAGAGAAATTGAGAGAAGAGGAAAGACAAAGTGGGGGAGAGAAAGAGACACCTGCAGACCTGCTTCACCACCTAGGAATTGACCCACCTGCAGGTGGAGAGCCAGGGGATCGAACCAGGATCCTTATGCCAGTCCTTGCATTTTGCACCATGTGTGCTTAACCCACTTTGCTACCACTTGACCCCTGCGCTGAATTTTTTTAAAAGAGAGAATATGCACACAAGCATAAATAACTTATAGAATTTCAGAGAGAGTTATAAAAAAGGAATAAGGTAAGGTTATAGAGTAGTAAGCTAGTAAGTAAGGAAAGAATTATAAGAGGGGTAGTTAGAACATGTTTGGAAGAGTATGTCTCAGCAGAGAAATAAATTCAGAGGATCTACACAAGAGAACATCTTGAAGAGCTGGAGATAATTCATCAGACAAGGTGTGTGGTTCGCCATATGTGGTTCATCTCTTCCTCTCTCAATCTCTCTCATTCCCTCTATCTGAATGAAAAAGCAGTCATGAGTGATGACGCTGCACATACATGAAGCCCCAGCTCTATCTCTTTTGCTACACCTTGGGTGGACCTTGAAAGAATCATGTTAAGTGAGATAACCAGAGAACATATAAGAAATAAAGGAAGGGGAAACAGGGCGAAACTTCAACTAGCTGTGGTCTAGTGCAGCAAAGGTAAGAGCCCTAAAGCAGAGAGCGAGTTGAGAGGATGAGGAGGGCCCGTGTATGATGAAGGGAAACGGAATTTGGTGGTGGGATTGATAACATAGACACTGAACCTGGATAGAAGAGACACTGTGCTTATTATGTGGTGGTAACTGCCTTGTAAACCATTACCCCCCTCCCATGAAAATCATTTGGACTCAGTAAATAGCCATGTATTTTATTTTACGCATGGGTATGAAGTTTAGGCAGAACAAGCATTAATTTCTAATACAGAAACAGCCAGGTAAGAATTTGTTATCATCTGGGGATGTATGACTCTGAGATTTTGCCGCTCATTAACAGTTTCCTGATTGAATATGTAATATAGACCCATGTTGCCTTCATACCCTAGTGATTTCTGATCTTGAGGAATTATTTGGTGAGAAATATGGGTACATCTATCTGGGTTAAAATATGACCTTTTGAAATCACTGTGTGACTGAAAGATACCTAATGAGGAAAAAGCTTCATCATCAATGGTGTAGAAAATTTATTGGATCTTAATAAGGACATCTAGCACAGTTATAAATGAACATATCGTAACAAGTTATGTACTATTTGGAAGCACACATACCTCAAATGTGACTTTTATCTAGTAATTTTTACCAATGTAAATTACTGCCTGACATTTATGGACTGTGTTTGTCATTGAGCATAAAATTTTAGCTAAATATAGAACTATTGATTGTTAGTTAATGGGAAAATATTTTCTCATGGGGCACAGTGGATTTTTGCCCTAAGCCTCTTCATGTTGGACTCTTACATTAATAAATAGTCTTCCTTTTACAGACTAACCATTTGGAAAAAGCAGGACTTTTCCTTGGTAATATGAATGTAGCCTTGCTTCCCCTTAGGCTTATAAACAATATATTATTCACCTTGGTCTCTAAATGACTTCCACATGCCAATGAATACTGTTTCTGAGGTCTGGTGTCCTAGCTGTAAATACATGCTTTTCCTTCCTTTCATTTGGACACTTCCACTCTACCAACTATAATTTTATGCTTATAAATTCTGCCACTCTCAATAAGACAGTCCTGATGAATCACTGGAGAGGTTAACCTTTACCATGTAGAGCTTTTAAAATGTTAAATTGCTTTCAAATACCCAATTCTACTTGGAATTTTACATTAGAGCGTTAACAGCATGGCGTTCTGTATCACCTAGCACTACCTATGGTGCCTATTTCCTGCTTCTGTATACCTTTCCTCCTGGCACCTCAGCTACCATTAGAGAGTGCACCACACTCAGTTACCACTGAGCCTTCTTTCATGCAAGATGACCTGTGCAGCTGGACACAACAACTTATACAAACATCTTTTTTTAAAAAAGTGAGATTGGCACAGCTTCACTTCTCATCAGATTGTGTGTCACCACACTACATGCCATTCACCAAGGCAGAATCTTCTATTTAAAAAAAAAAACATTGTTTAATAATATATAAAACCTGCATTTATAACTTGTTTTGTGTGCAGATCAAGTATTGATGAGTCTGATTTGGTATGAATTCAGAGACAAAAAAAAAAAAAACACGCTCCTAATGACTATCCAGCTTTGCTTGGATTTTGTCCTGTCAGAGGAGTCTATACCTACCATCACGGCTAAGCCCACATCCTTTGACTTGTCCATGTCAGTGAACATAAAAGTGCAAATCTGTAAGTGGGTATAGATATTTGATAAAACCAGTTGGATTTGGGGGGCAGTCAGTTTGTAATTTCCAGCTTCAGCTGAGTTTTTGAATGGTAATTCTTTTCTTATTAAGAAGGTCTTTTGTGTGTGTGCTAGATCTGGGTATGAGCACAGGCTTATGAAGAAAATAGCACATAGAAGTAGTAGATCAAAAACAGTTACAAGTGATGGGGGTATGATAGCCCCCATCCATACACACAGTCATATATACTCTTGATGTCATACCCCCTGTGATACAGGCCAATTCACTGGCAAAGACAAAGCATCAGCCATCTGACAGAATAAATTGACTAATATGGTCTGCCCCAGGATGCCCACATACCAGCAGCCGTGCCTCAGACATCTCAATGGGTTATTATACTGTGCACACAAATCAAAAGAATTGTATGGGTTCCTTAGTGTCTGTGTAAAAGCACTATTTTAAAAGTTCTCATTTAAACTTTACCAGTCATCATTCTTGAGTAGGGAGGAAGGAATTGTAGTTTTCCAGCTCATTATTTGGAGAAAATGGGATATACATTCTAATTAAGTGATTTGTATAACCAAACAGCAAAGGCACTTAGGGCTCTTGAAAAGATCATACTTAACTTAGTCAGCCTAACGGCAGTATTATCCACAGGTCTCTTATTCAATAAAGGAGGTAAAGTCACTTATAAAATCTGTGAAGTTATGACATAATTAGTAAAAGTAGACCGTAGCTTGGCTATTGAGCTCCCTACCAGTGAAAGGGAAAAGGGAAACACAAAAGGCTATTAAGAATTACATTGCTCTTGGGAGCTGGGTGGTAGCACCGCCATTTAAGCGCAGATGGCGCAAAGCACAAGGGCCGGCATAAGGATCCCGGTTCGAGCCCCGGCTCCCCACCTGCAGGAGGTCACTTTGCAAGCGGTGAAGCCGTTCTGCAGGTGTCTGTCTTTCTCTCCTCCTCTCTGTCTTCCCTTCCTCTCTTGATTTCTCTCTGTCCTATCCAACAACAAAACAGCTGTTGCAACAATAACAACTACAACAAACACAACAACAAGGGCAACAAAATGGGAAAAATGGCCTCTAGGAGCAGTGGATTCGTAGTACAGGCACCGAGCCCCGGCAATAACCCTGGAGGCAAAAAAAAAAAAAAGAATTACATTGCTCTTAAAACTAGCCAGATGTTTCTTTTTTACCCCTTTGTCTATGTCAGGATCAAAATGCTAAACTATAATTTAGTAGTAGTAGATGATGGATCTAAGGCTGTTTTATCTCTGCCCTTATCTAGAGCTTTCTTTGGTGTTTTACTACTAAGTGCTATTACATAATACAGTGTTATCAATTACAGTTTCTTTTTTTATTTTTGCATGGCCAGGACCTCACCCAATGCTCAATTCAGGCTGCTTTGTCGCCCTAATAGGGAGAAAGAGAGACAGAGAAGGAGAGACACAACTAGTGTCATAGCACCTCCCAGGTAGTGTTTTGGCTCAAACTGGGCTATAAGGTCTGCAGACAAGGCCAGGCATGCCCCCATCCAGTGAGATATCTCTTCAGTCCCTCAATTGCAGATTTTAAAAAATATGCTTAGGAATAAAGATAAATAAGTAAATAAAATATTGGCTGGCAATACTTAGTGAGTAAATAACAGAAAAATAGTTTTCTCTCACAGCTCAAAAAGAAGGAGATTTATTCCCAAGTCAAGCATTGTGAATGTCTTTCTCAGGCTGGAGAGACAGCATAATGGTTATGTAAAAGACTCTCCTACCTGAGACTCTCTGACCCCATGTTCAGTCTCCAGTACCACCGTACATATACCAGAGCTGAGCAGTGCTCTGGCCTCTCTGTCTTTGAGTAAAATAAAAAAATTAAAAAAGAGAACATTTCTCTCCTGAACAATCATTTTAAGTAATATTTAGTGAGTTGATTCCATGATAGAGCATCACATTGTAATTACATGTTTTGCAATCCATCAGCATATTTTGTATTAATAAACTTCATCTCAGGTTGAACAGATTACTGCTATACATGAGAAGATCAGTTTTAAGCACCTTTTGATCAGTAAAACAAGGGAAGGGTTTAAAAATATGTTCCTTGAGACACATATATCCTATTGATGGTTTTAGATAGATAGGAAATTAAGTAGCTCACAAATTCAACATCATTGGGGCGGGGGATAAACAAGTATAAGTCAGTTGGATAGAAATAAGTACCAGGGAGTCGGGCGGTGGCGCAGTAGGTTAAGCGCACGTGGCGCAAAGCGCAGGGACTGGCGTAAGGATCCCAGTTCGAGCCCCCGGCTCCCCACCTGCAGGGGAGTCGCTTCACGGGCGGTGAAGCAGGTCTGCAGGTGTCTATCTTTCTCTCCCCTCTCTCTCTGTCTTCCCCTCCTCTCTCCATTTCTCTCTGTCCTATCCAACAACAAAGCAAAGTCAACAATGGCAATAATAACCGCAACGAGGCTGCAACAACTAGGGCAACAAAAAAGGGGGAAAAATGGCCTCCAGGAGCGGTGGATTCATGGTGCAGGCACCGAGCCCAGCAATAACCCTGGAGGAAAAAAAAAAAAAAAGAAAGAAATAAGTACCAGGTAGACTGTTTTGCTGTAATAAGCTATCAGCATCCCTGGTCATATGGTCAGTCCTCTTTCATTTTAATTAAGATGTGGAATAAAAAAATCAAGATTTCTTATGTCTAGAAGAAGAATGAAAAGATAGACTGTAGAGGTATAAAAATGAGTACAGTGAACCCAAGCCTAAATGTAGTTAGTAAATATTTTATTCTAAGAATACCATTAATAGACAATTCACAATCTCTTGCTAGAAGACTGAATGTAATACATGCTACTTAGGAACAGGGGGAAAAAAAATGAGTAGTAAAGCCCCACCAGCAAACTCATACAAGACTGGATGCATGATTCACAGTGAAGCATTAAGGCAGTGTGGTTTATTTAACCTGAAGAGAATAGGTTTTTCTAAACTAGCATCTGAGGAATAATATTTTGGTAATGCTTATAATAATTCACTTTAATCTTTCACATGGATGGCTGAGTTGTACGTGAACTTGTTAATTATGTCAGATGCTAAAATTGCATGCATTGCAATAGAATTGAGTTAGTATTAAGCAGATTATGTGGTTTTTAATATCTTTTTTTATAGATAGCATATAAATATGTGGATGATTTCAAATACCTACATTTAAGGAGGAAAGGTTGCATTCTACTTCCACTAAGAATAAAAGGAACGATGGGGGCTGGGAGATAGCTCACTAACTAGACTGCACATTTTACTATGTGTGGAAACCTGAGTTTGAGTTCCAACTACCACATGGAAATACTCTGCTTGATACCAAGGGGGAACTCAGTGAATGATGGAGCAGTGCTGTGGTGTCTCCTTCTCTTTCTCTATCTTTGTTTATCCAAAAGCAAAATGAAAATAAGTACAAGGGGGCAGTGGGATCATGCCAGGTACAAGATTCTCAAGGCAGTATGGTGTTGGGGAGGGAATACTGTTGAAACCTTTCACCCAGGGAGTACCTGCTTTGCCATGCACGCCACTTAGGTGTTAGCCAGTCATACTCAGGAGAGTACTATGATATGCTGGGGCAGGGGAGCTTTGGTGCTGTGGTGTCTCACCCTCTCTACCTTTCCACCCCCTTTCTCCATCTATATCTGAAAGTCACCTTGAAGTGGTGAAGCCCTAGCAGCAACAACAAAGCTCTACATTAGGTGAAGCAATAATGGGTCGTTAGGTAACTCATATTTTTTTCTGTTTATTTTTTATGCAAAAATATGTCATGACTTTTCTGACAACCCAATAGTTAGTTGTTCATGTTGTTAGAATGAAATTATTTGCTATTAGGGGGGTTTTGTAAGGTTGATTTTTAAGAACCCCATCCATGTGGTACATATATGAATTGATGACTTCTGATGCACCAGTACCATTGCAGGGTTTACCAGAATTTAAGAAGAGAAACAATAGGAGGTACAGGCATATTTATCAGTAGATGACTGATTGCATTGAATTTGCTTGTATGATTATAAGGGTTGACTCAGCAAGTACAGAACCCACAGGCATTTTGCCATTCCACTTAGAAGGCTAGGCTGGAAACTCGTGGCAGGAGCTGATGCTGTAATCTACCAGTGGAATAAGTGGAATCCTGGATAATCTCCTTTACAGAAAGTCAGCTGATTGTGCATGTGAGCCACATATGCAACATACTTTTTGACAGCAGCATCTATAGATTAGTTGAATAACTGAGTGGGCACTGTGGTTCTTGCCAAGTTCACTCAGAACCAGCACTCTCAGGCAGACCTAAGAGGATCATGTTGCAGGCCTGCAAGTAGGTTCTGCAACACATACCTGACCATTGGGAAGACAGCACTTGAGAACCAGCCCTACCATGTCCTGCTCCCGTGCCTGCTGATCAAGGATTTTTCTTTACCTCGTCTATAATACATTTAATAGAGTGCTGCACTAAGTTAAGTAGCACACATAGTATGAAGCACAGGAGCCTCTCAGGGATCCAGGTCCCACCCCAGCCCCCCACCTGCAGGGGGAGGGGGGTCACTTCACAAGCAGTGAAGCAGGTCTGCAGGTATCTTTCTCTTTCCCTCTGTCTTTCCCTTCCCTCTTAATTTCTCTCTGTCCTATCCAATAATGGCTACCAAGAGCAGTAGATTCCTGCTAGCACTGAGCCTCAGTGATAACCCTGGAGACAAAGAGAAAAAAATGGGAGGGGGTCGGGCTGTAGTGCAGCAGGAAAAGCACGCAGGTGGAGCAAAGCACAAGGACCAGTGTAAGGATCCTGGTTGGAGCCCTGGCTCCCCACCTGCAGGGGAGTCACTTCACAAGGGGTAAAGCAGGTCTGTAGGTGTCCATCTTTCTCTCCCCCTCTGTCTTCCCGCATCTCTCTCCATTTCTGTCTGTCCTCTCCAACAACTATGACAGCAAAAATAATAACTACAACAATAAAACAACAAGGGTAACAAAAAGGAATAAGTAAATAAATATTAGAAAAAAGATGCACTTAATAATTCCAATTTTGTGGGGTTCTTTGAGTTTTCTGATAAATATATGGCGTGACGAAAGTATTCAGCTAAAGGTGAATAAATAACATCATTTGGTATGTTTTGTGGTATAATATGCACTTTTTATCTTCATGGTGTTTGAGATGGCATACAGAAATGTTAGAGTGCCTAAAATGCAGCAGAATGAACTAGTACAAAAGAAGTTGGAGTATTTTGGTGGTTAGGTTAAAAAGTTTCTTACGGGGGTCGGGTGGTAGCGCAGCGGGTTAGCGGCACGTGGCACAAAGGGTAGGGACCGGCGTGAAAGCCCCCGGCTGCCCACCTGTAGGGGGATCACTTAATGGAGGGTAAAGCGGGTCTTGCAGGTGTCTATCTTTCTCTCCCCCTTTGTCTTCCCCTCCTCTCTCATTTCTCTCTATCCCATCCAACAACAATAACAACAACAATGATGATAACCACAACAACGATACAATATAACAAGGGCAACAAAAGTGGCCTCCAGGAGCAGTCGATTCATGGTGCAAGCACTGAGCCCCAGCAATAACCCTGGAGGCAAAAATTTTAAAAATTGGGAGCCGGGCGGTAGCGCAGCAGGCATAGCAGGTTAAGCGCACGTGGCACAAAGCGCAAGGACCAGCGGAAGGATCTCGGTTCGAGCCCATGGCTCCCCACCTCCAGGGGGGTCGCTTCACAGGCGGTGAAGCAGGTCTACAGGTGTCTGTCTTTCTCTCCCCCTCTCTGTCTTCCCCATCTCTCTCCATTTCTCTCTGTCCTGTCCAACAATGATATCAATAACAACAACAGTAAGAACTACAACAATAAAACAAGGGCAACAAAAAGGAAATAAATAAATATAAAAAAATTAAATAAAAAAAAATTTTTTTAAGTTTCTTACAACTCTAGCCACTTATCAGTTAGGCCTGGTTTCATATTCTTTTATTGTGCAGTGTAAAGATTATCAGTTTATCAAACACAAGAAATTAAAAAAGTGAATGGGAATGATTCTCTGATGGCAGTGGGAAGCCTGGTGTGTGATAACATCTGTGTGAATACCAAATGGAGTCATTAGGATCTATGCCACTAGTGTGAGTACCAATTGCATTCATAATGATGGAACTCTTAAAATAATGTATTACTTAGGATGTGAGGAAGTGGAGCACTTATTTTTAAGTTGGTTTATTGTAGCGCTTAACAGGCACGGTTGCTAGTTAAATTAAACTCATGAATATCTGTTAAAGTTTTAAATACCAAACTGAAACAAAAGCTTTATATTGCTCTTTGTACCAATACACTGAAATGGATCAAGCTTTTCTCTTTGTGGGTCTTCATGAGAACAAAAGGGAGAGTGAACTCTGGTGATTCCTCCTTGCCATTTTACAACAGCTGGCACCTAAGATGACTAAAGAAGTTGTAACTTGATGATGATATCTTAATTTTTAATACAGAGAGGGAGGAAACAAGGCAGAGGAGCAACAAGAAGCATTTGGACCAAGGTACAAAGCCTCCTAGGTATGGCAGACCATCATTAGATGTCCTACAAATTCATAGGCAGTATAGTTCCATCACTTGTGTTGTGGCTTTGGCATTGACTGAAGCCTCATCAGCATGCCAAAGGGGGGCGTGGATATAGGAGAGTGACAGCCCAGAGAAGACCAGGAGGCTGTGCAAGGAATGGGAAAGCAGGATAGGTGGGTCAGGGGGCATCTAGGTGTCATTCTGGAGCAAGTGGCCACATGGCCACAAGGAGGAATTCAAGCACTAGAAACGTTGAAAGACCATAACTCTAGGTAGACTCTGAAAGACATCCAAGAAAGAGGACCAGATTAGATGGTCAGAAAAAAAGACAGGCTTATAGTCTTGGTCACCTTTTTTTTTTTCTTCTTCATCTTTTTTGTTAATTTATAATTATCTTTATTTATTGGATAGAGACAGAAATTAAGAGGGAAGGGGAACAGAGAGGCAGGGAGACACCTGCAGCCTTGCTTCACCACTCACAAAGCTTTCCTCCTGCAGATGGGGACCAGGCACTCAAACCTGAGTCCTTATGCATTATAACATGGGCCCCATGAGGAGCTGCCCAGTCTTGCAATGATGTTATTCCTCACGCCCACCTTTGCTGCAGTTTTTATGAGATGTTTGTGAAATGACAGAGTGCGATCGAGAGTAACGCCAAGACAGACTGGCTGGGCTTCATGCCGGATTCTCATATCGCCAAGCTGCACGTTAAGCTCACACGAGGCCGAGGCATGGTGTAGATGGAAAACAGATGATACCGTTATTGCAGTGCTAGGGATTAGTCGCCATTTTTTACAGTAATCAGATATCAGAGACATGTCTTTCGTGAGTGTTTCCTCGAGGATGTCGAACTTGGATGCCTGAGTTGCACAGCAGATGTCATCGGCGTAGATGAACTTCCTTGAAGAAGTTTCTGGGAGGTCATTGATGTAAATATTAAATAGCGTAGGAGCCAGAACAGAGCCCTGGGGGAGGCCACTTGAGACAGGTCTCCATCTGCTAGACTTGTCACCCAGATGTACCCGGAATCTTCTGTTTTGGAGAAGAAATGATATAGTGTTGGCCACCCATGGAGGCAGGCATCTTGAGATCTTGACTAGGAGACCACGGTGCCAGACCGTGTCATAGGCTGCTGTGAGATCAACAAAGACAGCACCCGTTTTTAAATTCTTCTGGAATCCATTTTCAATGTAAGTTGAGAGGGCCAGGGCTTGTTCGCAGGTAGATCTTCCTGGGCGGAAACCAGCTTGGGCGGGTGATAGGAATTTCTCTGTAAGAGGAGAAATACGTGACAGAAGAAGCCTCTCAAGGAGTTTGTAACACACGGAGAGGAGAGAAATTGGTCTATAGCTGGCGGCCAGTATTGGGTCTTTCTTTGGTTTCAAAACCGCTATAATCTTCGCACGACGCCAAACTTTGGGCATAGACTCAGATTCCAAGATGTGGGACAGGAATGAAGCGAGCCACTTCTTTGCCGCGGGACCCAGGTTAAGAATGAGTTCTGGGGTGATGTTCGATCATCATCTCTGGCATTATGCTATTCCACTGCAGAATACTGTGCCCCAGTATGGTTCCATAGCCCCCATGTCCACTTGGTCGATTCCAAATTATATTCCTCCATGAGGATAATTTCTGGAACCATCCGTTCCACCCCGGTTCCATGGCTGCCAGTTCTTAGCAACATCGCCCCGCCAGATATTCGTCGGGATGCGGCATCATCTAAGTTCATTTCCCACGTCTACGCTCGACCGGACCTGCCAATATATGCAGATATCTTCACCCACCCTGTCCAACGCTGACGTCTCATCACCCAATCTGGTCCTCTACACCTACACTGAACTTCTCTGTTCCAGACTCTTGGAAACAGAGTTGGCAGTCAGCTGAGGTAAAGAACAAACACCTCATCACAGACCCCTGCAAGCGTCAACCCGGCTTTGACCTAGCACGTTATGATTGGGCCCTCCTCAATTGCTATCGAACAGGCCATGGCCAGTGCGCCGCTATGTTCCATCGCTGGGGAGCCAGAGATGACCCGAACTGCCCCTGCGGCTACAGACAGACTATGACCCCCATAGTCAATGGCTGCCACCTCTCCAGATTCAAAGGAGGTCTCGAAACTTTACATCAGGCTCAACCTGACGCTGTTGACTGGCTACGAAAGAGGGGCAAACGCTAGAAGAAGAATAACATGGGCATTCAACCAGGTGCACCACCTCCCGGCCGGGCCTTGGTCATCATTTTTAATCTTCTTTCTCTTTCCAAAAGGGAAAGAGTTCTGATGACTAGGTTGTCCAGGGAAAGAAGCAGCCAAGGTTAATTAATAAACAAGCAAAACAAACAAAAATATGGAAAGGTAACTTATTTGCTATCAATATTCCCTGTGCCAAAAATATATCAATAAAAAGAAAGTCTTCTTTTAGTTGAAAACCCACTTTTAATTAAAAACTCTACAATACAACTAAAGGCACTAAAATATTTCACATTTCAGGGCCTGCTATTGCTATATAAACAGCTATTTTGCCTCACATCTGTATGAGAGGAAAGGCTATAAAATAAATTAATTCAAAAATCAAATGAAAAGAGTCCCAAACCAGAGTGTATTTTTGGATAGGATTTTTTCCTGCACTCTAAATTTAACCAAGTGGAATTAATTTATAAGCACTGTCCCATTCAGCCTTTAGAAATGTGGGTTTGTCATTTAATGGGAGATGTGCATTTTATTGTAAAGATGGAGCACAATGCCATTGCCTAGTGATTCTCCAGAAGTCCAAATCCTATTTTTGCATTGTGTTGAGCTCAGAGAGCATAGTCACCTCCAACCCAGTAGACTTTGCATTTGTACATAAAAAAATCAAGACTTTAGGGAAGCTGTACACTCCATTCCACTAGAACATATATGGCAGAACAATCAGAAACAATATAACCAACCCTTGTTTCTTAAGCATGAATCTATGAAGACAGAACAAGTGAGGAAGAAAAGGGGATTGTAAAGCAATTGATTCAAATTGAGCAAGTCTAAACAACAGATGAGAAGTGATTGCATTGTTTTTCCTTTTCCCCCCTCCCTTCCATCCTGCCGTCCTGCCTCTCTTTTTTTTTTTATTTTTTAAGTTTTAAAAAATTTTTATTTATAAAAAGGAAATACTGAAAAAACCCATAAGAGGGATACAACTCCACATAGTTCCCACCACCAGAATTCCATATCCCATCCCTTCCCCTGAATAGCTTTCCTATTCTTCAACCCTCTGGGAGTATGGACCCAAGGTCATTTTGGGATGCAGAAGGTGGAAGGTCTGGCTTCTGTAATTGCTTCCCTGCTGAACATGGGCGTTGGCAGGTGGATCCATACTCTCAGCCTGTCTCTCTCTTTCCCTAATGGGGCAGGGCTCTGGGGAAGCAGGGCTACAGGACACATTGGTGGGGTTGTCTGTCCAGGGAAGTCTGGTTGGCATCATGGTAGCATCTGGAACCTGGTGGCTTTCTTTCCACCATAAGTATCACTGGGGCTCAGTGCCAGCATTATGAGTCCACTGCTCCCAGTGGCCATATTCCTCCTTTCTTTTCCTTTCTCTCTTTCTCCCTTCCTTCTTCCTTCCTCCCTTCCTTCCACCCTTCCTTCCTTTCATTCTTTCTCTAAATTATAGTAGATGTGTCAGAGAGAAATTGAGAGAGGAGGGGTAGAAAGAGTGGGAGAGAAAGACACATATGCAGACCTGCTTCACCACATGTGAAGTGTTCTCCATTTGGCCGGGAATATCTTCAAATGATGTCAGCTAGAAGATAAAAAATATAGAGTAAGACTTCTTCATAAACTGTAGATTAGTAGGTTTGTAATTGGCAACATCAGGAGCTTGTCAGCAGTTGTAAAATAGGGTATTTTATATCCATCTTGACATGATTCAAGACAGAAGCCCAAGAGGCATTTGTTATCACATTAAGATACTCAGAACTTCAAAATAAATCTGATAAAATTAATGAGCTTAATGTTAAACTCAGAGAAAAATCTACTATAAGCTATGTTGAAGTGGCATAGCAGGACAGTCATTTAAAAATCTAGTTTAAAATGGTATTATCAAACTTTCTTTTGTTTTATTTGCATATCTTACACCAGAATTATTTAGTGGTGGTAAACTGGTTAATTTATTTTTATATTTTTATTTATTTAATAATGATCAATAAGACCATAGGATATAAATCCCAACGCCAGAGTTCCGTAACCCATCCATTGGAAGCTTTACTTAAAAAAAATTTTTTTATATTTATTTATTTTCCCTTTTGTTGCTCTTGTTGTTTTTTTATTGTTGTTGTTGTTATTCTTGTTGTTGTTATTGATGTCATCATTGTTGGATAGGACACAGAGAAATGGAGAGAGGAGGTGAGGACAGAGAAGGGGAGAGGATGACAGACACCTGCAGACCTGCTTCACCGCCTTTGAAGGGATTCCCCTGCAGGTGGGGAGCCAGGGGCTCGAACCAGGATCCTTATGCCAGTCCTTGAACTTTGCGCCACGTGCGCTTAACCCGCTGCGCTACTACCCAACTCCCTATTTTTTTTTTTTTTTTTGGATAGAACAGAGGGAAATTGAGAGGGGATGGGAGATAGAGAGGGAGAGAGACAGAGAGACACCTGCAGACCTGCTTTGTTGCTTTTGAAACTTTCCCCTTGCAAAGTAGGGAGCGGGAGGCCCAAACCCAAATCCTTGCTCTTCATACTGTGTGCGTTTAACCAGGTATGCCACCGCCCAGGCCCCTGAAGCTTTCCTATTCTTTATCCCTCTGAGAGTATGGACCCAGGGTCATTATGATGTGCAGAAGGTGGAAGGTCTGGCTTCTATAATTGCTTCTCCGCTGGATCTGGATGTGGGCGTTGACAGTTGGATCCATACTCCTAGCCTGTTACTATTTTTCCCTAGTGGAGCAGGGCTATGAAGAGGTGGGGTTCCAGGGCACAATGGTGAGGTCCTGTGCCCAGGGAAGTCAGGTTGGTGTCATGATAACATCTGCAACTTAGTGGCTGAAAAGCATTAAGATGTAAAGCAGAAGTAGACCCCACCCCCCTGCAGGTGGGAAACCTGCAAATCTGGCTCCTTGGGCCTGTCCTTGCACTTTGTACTATGTGTGCTTAACTTGGTGCACTACCGCCTGGCTTCTGAAAGAATTCTTAATGCTGAAAACTCATTCTGTAGTTAGAGATCAAGGACTGAGGAACATACATAGACACTGGGAACCGGGGAACCTAATGACTTTCAAAGAGAATTCAGTACCTGTGTGTTCAGGGCTTAGAGCCAAAAAAAGATACAGGTGAGCAGGTAAGCTTTAAAAAAAATTTATGTGGGAGAAAGAATATTATCGGCTTGGCTGACATGCATTGCAGTTTATTCAATTGCAACCAGCATGAACAGTAAACAGAAAATTGGGGTAGTTGGTAAGTACCAGGGAAAGGTCATAGTCGTTCACTGTAGTGTAATATCCACCAGGTAATCTGATTAAAGTTGGCAAAGGGAGAGTGGGCACTTGCTACTTTTTCCGTTCTCCTAGTAATATAAAATGACCCCCCAACATTCTTACTTTCTTTATATATAAAAAAAAACGATGTAAAGCAGAACAAATTGTTTCATAATCAGGAATCTAAATTTAAGAATGTAGCAGATGAGATTTGAGGTCTCCTTTTTGGAAAAAGCTAGGAAGTTTATTTTGGATATATTCCAAGGGAGCCCATGACTTTACTAGTCTTTCCTGAGCCTGTCCCCTAATATACAGGTGGGCTAAACGCATTTGAAGGATACCAGAGCACTGCTCAGTATATGGTGGTACCAAGGATTATAACAGGGACCTCTAGAGCCTCAGACATGCATGTGTGGCGTACAGCCACTGCACTACCTTCCCAGGCCCCCTTTTTTTTTTGGCAGTTTTTTTTTTTTGTTTTTTAAAGAGATTATTATTTTTACAGTCTAACTTCCTGAGCTAGGATTTAAACAATAGACAATCTGGTATGTAAAACAAGTGCTTCTCTTTAAAACTATTTTTTCATCATTACCCAGCCATCTTTTCATAATTTTCCTGTATACAAGATGCTTACTTCACTTTTAAAAAATTTTATTCACTTGTTATATTTTCATCCATTTAGCATATAATTATAGTATTTTTACTGTATACTAAAGTACTTGTTTCAAATACTGGCGATAAAGCAGGAAAGAACAGCAGTAACTGTATAGCATTGATTTCAATATGCACATTTTTTTCACATTTTAACATCTAAAATTGGAATGTGTCTGACAGTCTGTTAAATAATAATTCAGTTGACAATTTTTTCTCTGAGTTATCAGCTCCTAATCTTTTTTTTCTAAGTCACAATATTGTGCTCTCTCTTACCACTGACATCTTATAATTGTTGAAATAAAGTAGAGTAATATGACTTTAAGTATATGTGTTTGTGTTGGTATGCCTAGGCAACTATTTCATTTTTATTTCTTAAGAATTTGTATTTTTCTGAGAGACTTATTATTTGTACGTTTAGGGTAAAATGACTACTGTGTAGAATGCTCCACATGTCCTTGATAGCTATAAATTGAGAGTGAAATATGCATATTAGTAGATAAGATGGGATTCAGAATAATGTAAATGCCAATTTTTCCTATATTTTTGCCCCATTATGCGTGAACAGTTTTTTTTAAAAGATTTTATTTGTTTATGAGAAAGGTAGGAGGAGAGAGAGAACCAGACATCACTCTGGCACATGTGCTGCCAGAGATTGAACTCAGGACCTCATGCTTGAGAGTCCAAAGCTTTATCACTGTGCCACATCCCAGACCACAACATAAACGGTTTTTAAGACAGCTTAATCATCTCAGTTTTTGTATCATGTAGAATTTTGGCAATGTGCATATCTTATATTGCCTTTTTTCTTCTTATTTGATTCTGTGACGAAAATCAATTTAATTACTTCATAATATTGCTGAAAGCAAATCCAATTATGAGAGTCTGGGTTATTCAACAAAGTTAAATTAGAAGGGGGTTCTTCCTTTTGAACATGGAACTATCATAGAATTTGCTCAAGTGGAACATTTAAAATCAACTTTTATTCATAGAAATTCAGTTGTAAAAAAGCTGCCTGTCATGTAAAATGAGGTGCACCTGCACTCATGAGGTACATCTGCTTTATTGAGCTGAGTCAGCAATTGAGTTCAACTGAATGTACTTAAACACATAGTCTGTGAGATATTTATGTAAAACACCTTAAAATATATGTAAGCATGTGTTAATGTAAATAATACAATGCAAATTGTATGTATACATATATTTAAACGTTATTCAGAAGAGAAACTCATTGAAAAATAGAATTTATCATCCATTGCCTTTGTAGTTTTTTTGGGTTTTTTAGATAGTCAGAGAAGTATGAAAGAGTCCACAGACTATTTCCTCATTCAGTGTTGTGGGGCCTGGGCTCAAACTGATGCCATGCATATGGCAAACCAGCATATTGTCCCAGTGAAGCACTTTACCTGCCTTCTCTCATTGCTTTTTATTTTATTTGTTTATTTTTACTGGGGCACGGATCATCTTTAGTTTATGGTCGTGCTGGGGATTGAACTTGGGACCTCTGGTGTCTCAGGCAGGAAAGTCTTTGTGTAGAACCATTGTGCTATCTCCACAGCTCCCTCACTCATTGCTTTTATTTAAGTACATGTTCAACTTTCTGTTAGAAATACTTTCTCCATTTTACATGTGTAACAAGTCAATACTAATTGTAGGCTATAACTTCCAGATTTTTTATAATTTATAGGGGTTCCAATAATTACTAAAGTGTGAATATTTTTACTCCACAATGTGATAGTGGAAACAACTGTAGTGTAAGCAAACACACTCCCAAATCTGCCTGAAATCTTTACCTTATGAACAATATTAATGACTGCCACTTTGGTTCTGGAGGAGCCTGTGGGAGGGAATTACACTATCTCTTTCAGATTGAGGAGATAATTACATCTAGCACAATTTTCAGTGATGCAGGGGGGAAGAGGGGAAACAATTACAAAATTTAGACTTGCAGGTGAAAGCTGAAAGAGGTTGGAGTGGAGAGTGTTGGAGGGAATGAAAAGAGATACATCTGGGGCAAATCATGTAGTGCCTTCTTAGCTGTGACAAGCAGTTGGCCTTTTCTTCTAAGGGCACAGCCATCAAAGTGTCTCCAGCAGGAGGGTGATGTGATGAGATGAGTTTTAGAAAGATCACTATGGCTATAGTGAGAGAGTCAGACCGGATGCAGGGAGACCTGTGGGGACGGGGAGTATAGCAATTAGATAAGGGTAGAAGCATGAGATTGATGAGACACTGTAGGCATGGGAATGATTCTGTTGGACAGCTGAGTAGGGTGGTAGTGCCATGATCTGAAATAGTGAACACATGAAGAAAAACAGGTTGGAGACTAGGGAATGGGGAATGTCAAGATAATACATTCTCTCCAAGTAAAGATGAAAGGAGAGAGAGACATATGAGCAGAGTCATTGGAGATTGGGGAAAGACTGAATAAAGAAGCATATTACTGGGAGTCGGGTGGTAGCGTAGCGGGTTAAGTGCATGTGGCACGAAGTGCAAGGACTGGTGTAAGCATCCCAGTTTGAGCCCTGGCTCCCCACCTGCAGTGGAGTCACTTCACAGGCGGTGAAGCAGGTCTGCAGGTGTCTATCTTTCTCTCCCCCTCTCTGTCTTCCTCTCCTCTCTCCATTTCTCTCTGTCCTATCTAGCAATGACGACATCAACAACAACAGCAATAATAACTATAACAATAATAAAAAACAAGGGCAACAAAAGGGAAAATAAATAAATACATAAATATATATATATAAGAAGCATATTACTATGCAGCCAAGATGAAGTTCCATTCACATTTTATTTAGATTTTTCCTTCTTCTTCTCCTCCTCCTTCTTCTTCTTATTTTATTACTATTATTGCTACCAGACTTATTTCTGGGGCTCAGTTCCAATAATATGAATCCACTGTTCCTGGTAGCCATTCTTTCCTTTTTTCTTTCTTTGTATTTGGCAGAACAGAGAAATTGAGAAGGGAGGGGAGACAGAAAGGGAGAAAGAAAGATGGAAACCTGCAGACTGCATCACCACTCGTGAAGCAGCCCCCTGCAGGTGGGAAGTGGGAACTGGAACCCAGGTCCTTGTGCTCTTAATCAGGTGCGCTACTGCCCAGCCCCCATTTAGATATTTTTTCCAGCTGCATTGTATGACTGTCAATGTGGATTTTTGTATTGGGAGAGGATTAGAAATCTCAGATAATCTACCATAATACATAGGGAAAGCTAGTCTAGGACCTCTCAGCATTGGCGAGGCTGAGCATGGGAGACCTCTGTCATATATATCGCCTTGCCTATTTCGGTAGTATATGTGCATACACACTTAGTCTCTTTCTCAAGTGTCAAGGATAGACATGGCCATTGGTGGTGAGGACGGAGACGCATTTCTACTAATCTGTGGCTAGTCCTGCATTTAAGCTCTTTTAGGAAGAGGAAAGTATTGTATATACTCTGTAGACTTTTTCTAGAGACCTGCCATCAAGGAGATGTGCCAAACCTGTTTTGTGGAGATTGTCCAAGTCTGCTAGACAGCCTTTCGTCATGAGCATTTCCCTCATTGACTGTACCCATGGCTACCACTCTTTAACTGCCCAGGGTAGCGTTAGCAGCTGTTAGAACCACATTGCCAACATCCTCTGGCTCTCAGAGAATCCCAGGCTGAGTTTGGCCACCCAGACACTTCCAGTCAGTAAATAGCATTGTACTCAGTGCCTACTGAGCCCTGCTGGGCATTGCACCAGCCCCCAGGAGAGAGGCTCCTTTTAGCTGCTACAGCAAATGCTGAACAGGCTTTGCTCCAGCAGGTCTCTGAAAAGTGTCTCTCTGCCCAGGGGTCTTTGAAGACAGCAGTGGTCTGTGTGAAGGAGAGAAATACAACAAAGAAGCCCAGAATGGACTCTGGGTAGATAATAAGGAGAGGGCCATGGGTTAGCTTAGATCTGAAAATTATATATTTGGATTACTGTTTTTAAATTTGAGACTCTCTGCCTTTGTAGAGATCACCTAAATCAAATTTATGTTCTTTTAGCCATCTCTGCATCCCAAACACTGTGCACCTCCCCGAGACCATTATTGGGCTGAAATTGCAGCACCAACTTTCCTCCACATCATCTTGTTTCATCATAAGATGGTGTTGCTGCTTTCATGACTGCAGTAAAAGCTTACCAGTGTAATCTCATGGCAGTTACAACCTCTTCATAGGATGCTCACTTTTCCTGCACTTGATTTAAATCCTTTTGGAACCTTAATATCTTGTCACAGCCACTATGTTGTAGGTCCTCCTCGGTCTTTTATTGAAATCTTTATTGGGATCATTGTGGTGCAGTTAAGAGGTTATTGGTACAACATATTTTAACAATAAAGTCCTAACTAGCCTCTTCAGAGCTTTTTAAAAACTATTCTGAATAGCTCTGCTGTTTCCAAATATACTTTTAAACTATCCAAGCACACTTGTATACCCAAGTACTCTAGGAATTGCTTTCTGATTAGAACCAATTGGAAAACTATTTCCTTCCCATTTCTGTTTTCACAGGGATTTAACTTGTTGCTTCTATTTCTCTTGATTAGAGGCTTAGAATTTTACTTGAACCTGCATGGGCTATATAGGTAGATGAAAAGGGATGTTTCTTGTTATTAAAACTGCTATAATGTTAAGCCATTGTGTATCTTTTAAATAGCAGAATTGTATATTTACTTCAAAATTGTATGTCAGCAGCATTTCTTTCTGATAACATTTATTTATCAAAGTTTATGCTACTTTGACTTTTTATAAAATACCAGTGACGATAAATGGATCGATTGACCCCAAGAGCAGTTTATTTATCCTTTTAGTCACACTTCAGTGGTAAAATCAATACCTTTCTGCAATATCTGATATTACAGCAGTTCCAGTAAATAGTGACATTCCTGAGCTATGTGCAAGGGGAACTAAAATTTATTATCAACTTAGATTTTTTAGTACCTGTATTGATTTTCTGGGAGATGGTTGTGAATTTTTATTTATCTGTAGCTCAGCAAGTGACCTTTGTTTCACGAAACTGCTCTTTAAACTTGCCAAGATTAGTGGAGTTGGAAAGACTTATGTATATTTGAGAATATGGAGTAAAAGATTTCCAAAGAGGGCTTTTTAAAGAAGTTAATTTACATTTGTTTTCTGTTGGGGCAGGTGCAGCAATGGCAAGCAAAGTTGGCCAGCCTGAGGGTGCCTTCAGCAAGGTCCTGGGCTGTAAGCCTGGAGGTAGTGTAAGCTGTGTTAGGATTTTTAGGAGGTGTGTTGATTGGATGGCCAGAGGCAGCTTCCTGAGAGAGTGGAGTAGGTGCTGTAGACTGGAGACAACACATGGTGGACCAAAGTATTGTCAGAGAAAGTGTAAAACTGAGTGCACAGATAGGATGCCTGGGGACAAAGGAAATGGTAAAATCAAGGAGTCCAAAAAGCAGTATCTTATTGATGTGCTTTTCTTGGTTGCAGGCTTTTTCTTGAGATTTGAATTGATAGTTTTCCTATGGAGTGCTGTGACTTTTGCCAAGAATTTTGAAACCTGACAGTAGTATGAAAATCTCAGCTTTGAGCTGAGTTGATGGTTAAATGAGATGATACAGTAGAGCTATTGGGGGCCACGCTGTACACAGGGCAGGTGCTCAATTAAGTCTGAGTAATTCTTACTTTGAAGATCATGTAGAGGAAATGATAAACGATCATGAAAGCTGGAACAAAAACTAAAGGGACGAGTGTTTTAAGTTTCTCCATCTGCAAACATACTGATCAACACCAGGAAAGAGAAGAATGCACATCTGTCAAAGTTCCTATACTGGGGCTTGGTGCCAGCACTACAAATCCACAACTCTTGATGGCCATCCCTACTTTTCTTTTTCTTTTTTCATTTTATTGTTTCTTTTTTTTTTTTCATTTTATCCCCCCACTTTTCTTTTTCTTTTTTCATTTTATTAGAAATGGAGAAGAGTGGGAGAGAGAAAGATAGACCTGCAGACCTACTTCACCACTTGTGAAGTGTCCCCACTTCAGGTAGGGATTGGGGGCTGGAACCCAGGTCCTCACAGGGGTCCTTGCACATGGTACTATGTGCAGTTAACCACATGCATCACTGCCAGACCCCCTTCATGTAGTTTTATAATGTACTTTATGGAAATGGCAAATGGGGTGTTTGAAGTCAAAGTCTTCAGATTTGATGATCCAGCTTATTAGATAAGTTCTTCAGTGTTTTTGAAAAGTTAATCATTTGGAGATTTTGTTGTTTTCATATTAATTCACAGTTAATGTGGTTTTTTTTGGGGGGGCAGGTTACAATTATGGCTCTATCATTTTTCCAAACTTAACATTTTTATTTTAGTGTGTTTGCCAACTATATGTTCATAACTATACTGGGCAAATGAAAAAGGTATAGGACTTGTATTTCATGCCTTATCAGAAAGAGAACTATAAAATGATGACTTAAGAAAACAAAGGAATAAGAGCTAGAAGGAGTGGTACAGGCAGAAAACCTTCTAGAAATTTAAAGAAGTGTATGCTAAAGTAATCAGAAAAAAAAAACATCATAGAGGGAGGGAAGACTGTCAGATGTGGGCAGTGGGAGGTAAGTGTGAGGAGAAGGGAGGATCATGAAAGGAGGTGGCAGGTCTGGCCTGAGTCTTCAGGGAATTATGAACATACCCACCAGATCAGAAAGAGCCTCTGAGTGAGTGAATTCAAGGGGACCTTATCTCCATTATCTCTGCTTTATTCCTAAGTTTCTTATGATAATCTCTTATGGGGGTTGCTTTTAAAGACCAGCTAATTTCCCATGATTAAACTTAAGTATATAAGCTTACAGGACACCTTGTCTTATATTTTAGTGCTAAGTAAAAAAAATCTTTATTTTATTTATTTATTTTGCAATGAAGGGGATAATTAGGGTCTGCACCTGCATGATTCTGTCACTGGGAAGACTTCTTTTTTTTTCATAGAGGGTAAGAGACAGAGAAGGAGAGACACCACACACTGCTCCATGGCTCATGAAGCTTCCCCTTTCATGGTGCCCCATGTGGTGGCTGGGGGCTTGAATATCCTTGTCGTGGCAAAGCATGCTCTCTACCAGATATATAAATGTTGGCGTTTGTTGTCCTAAAACTGGCAATCTCATCTATGGTAAACTAATTGAATTCACCTTTCTGTGGATTTTATAACAAAGATCTGCCTATTTTATTTAAATTTGGCAGATAATGTAACCATTGACTTTAATTTTTAATAAACCTTTATGATATATTTGAAAAATCAATCAATCATTATTTAAAAATGTATAAGGTCTACTTGCAAAACAGTTCATTTATGCCTAGGGTAAAGAACTGTTAAATTATAAAAAAAAAATTTTTTTTTTAGAATTGGTAGGATAACTCACCTGACAAGCTGCCCCTTTCTGCCATCATGCGACCCATGTTCATACTCAGCTATCACTGCCCAGGGGAGGGGGTTGCGGGGGGAGGCTTAAAGAAAGGCACTTAAGTTCTATGGTATCTTAACCTCTCTCCCTCTTTCACCCTGTTTCTTTTCTTCTTAAAAAAAAAAAAATGACCTGATGTGGTGAAACCCCGGCAACAACAATAAAAATAATGTATTTTTATAGGGAAAATAAAATTACCTAATGATACATCTTGACAAGCAAAGTAAAAGTATTGGGGCTCGGTGTGGCACACCTGGTTGAGCACACAGGTTACAGTGCACAAGGACCCATGTTCAAGCCCCTGGTCCTCACCTGCAAGGGGAAAACTTCGCAAGTGGTGAAGCAGGTCTGCAGGTGTCTCTCTGCCTCTCTCCCGTTCTCCCTCTCTATCACCCTCTTCCCTCTCGGTTTTTGGCTCTTATCAAATAAGTAAATAAATAAATAAATATACTACAAAAATAAAAATAAAGTCTCCTTGGGCCAGTGAAATAACTCACTTGTATTGTACACTGCTTTGCAATGTGCATGATTCAGGGTTGAGCCTGGCCCCCACTGCATTGAAGAAAGCTTCAGTGTTCTGGTCTCTCTGACTCTGTCTTACTAGCTCTAGTCCAAAGGGCTTTTGCTCCTGTACCCAACAGGTCAGGGGCATGCAGAGGTCACTTCTGTTAATACAGAATGGAACACCAAAGCCTGTCACCTTTCTGCTGCTGTTTGATGGACTCGGCAGAGCAGGCAGTTATCGCTTTGTGAGAGAGAGCGAGGTATCTGTTAAGACAGTGCTCAATTCATAGAATCACAGGCCTCTCCTGCTGTAGGTCTTCTGCCCACTCAGATCAAAGCTCATCAGTTTTTCCTGGTTAAGCCTCCTGACTATTCTCTACACAACCGGTTTTGTTTTTATCTCACTTAGAAACCAGGTATCAATGTAATGTACCTAGTGTTAAGTCTGTGTTACTCCTGACTTTGACTTCCTCTCCATTCTTTATTACACTTCTAACAAATTTCCATTAAGAATAGTACCAAAAGTGAATGATTAGAAAATCAAAACATGCAAACTGTAAAACTACTTATGAATGTACTGAATGGCAATCCTATCAATTCCTAAATTGTGAAAACTAGAAAGGAATCTACCTGCCCTAATAGTATTCTTCTACTGCCTCGGTAAAAGAAACCAAAACAACCTATAGTTTTCACAGAACACCACAGGATGGGACAATGTAATACGCCTGTGAACACACACTCTGTGGAAAGCCTTTGTGGAAACCAGAAAGCCAAGGTCAAAGCCCTGCTTATTCTGAACCTTGTTGTATACAAGTAAAGTGATACTTGTGTGGTTTTGGTGGATGATGCAGAGGTAGGTTTACTATTAAATTAATCAAGCTTAAATTTCAGGACCCCCACGTTTGCATGATCTTCTTTCAAGGTCCAGTACCTAATTTTGTATTTGCAATTTTAATAATGAGGGAACAGTAGTCTTTAGGGTTCACAAAACCTGGTTCCAGACCTTCTACCTTCTGCACCCCATAATGATCCTGTGTTCATACTCCCAGAGGGATAAAGAATAGGAAAGCTTTCAAGGGAAGGGATGGGATACAGAGTTCTGGTGGTGGGAATTGTGTGGAATTATACCCTTCTTATCCTATTGTCAATATTTCCATTTTATAAATAATTTTTTTAAAAACTAGGTTCTATCCCTGGGAAGGGGGTCATATCCCTGGGAGGGGGGTCACTATGTTCATGTAAATCTGTAATGATGGGAGAACATGTTGAGATAGCATGTGTCAACATTATTCAAAAACAGTAGTATCAATACTACTGCTAACATTTCAAATATATTATTTATAGCATCTTAAAGGACTGCTATTGAAGCCATTTGCTTTTCTTTACAAGATTCAAATCTATAAGAAATATATTTGAGCTGTGAGTAAAAGAAAGAATTGATAAAATCAGAGCTTTTAAATCTCACTAATATGTCTTCCAGGTTTCAAACCTAAAAATAAATTTTTAAAGGCTTAGAGCACCCAGTTGTATCATTATTTTTATGACTGTCAAATTAATTCTTTCTTCTACCATTTGAAACCAATGGGGATTGATGGTCCTGTTTTCTTACTTTAATGTTGTAAACCTCATTGAAAATGAAGATTCTAGAGGATAGAAATGGTGCTGTGACTACTATTGATTAACTGTCTTGTTGTCTTCATTGTTCAGCCCTCATTGGCCTCTTAGGCAGAAGGAGGCCCAAGAGTAACATTGCTGACATTTCCTTGAAAAGATGCAATGCTTTGACAAAGACAGCTGCATGCTTTAAAAAAAAAAAAAAAAAGACACAGTTTTGATGTACATGCTTTAGTCTTTTCAAAAGTACCAGTGATTGGTTATAATACAAAGAAAGGCTTCTTTAAAGTTAGTCAGGCTAAGTGTCCATCTGAAATACTTAAGAATAAAAGCCACAATAAAATGATGATTTTCAAAAACACCACTACTTATACAACTAAAAATTGAGAAAGTGAGAAGCAGCAATGGAAAAAGGTTATATGCTTACTACTGTTATTAATTAATTATGTTTAGTATAAATAAATGCTTCTAATCCCATACTTATGAATTCCTTAATGTTTCCAAAATGTGGTTTTAATGTAATGTAGAAAATAAAAAACTATTTTAAAGTGAAAAAGTTCAGATATTATATATAGGTATGCTAAAACTTCTATGTAACTGATAGTTTTATTTGCTTGGAGTTACATATGTTGTCCTTGATGTCTGTGATTTATATAGATAAGACCTCTTTAATTTATGCCAGTACTGCATCATAGACTATCTTCATTTGTTCTCAAATTACAGTAAAAAATTACTATGCCTGTTTTTAGAGTTATACTTTTCCATCCCCGTAATTTTTTTTTTTTGAGAATATGCTTTTTTATCACCTCTTTGGGATGATTTCTAGTATTTATATTAGTCTGTTAAAATGTTTGACACTAAGTTTTAACTATACTAGCAGCATTTGTCACGTTACTATTGTATCTTTGAATTTGGCTACAAAAGCAAGTGTAGAGAGGTAGCTCTTAGAATCATGTTTATTCATGGACATGACATCTAGGATTTGGTAACATGCGTATTTGGAGCTGAGTGAATGAGAATGAGACCTGTATCCTCCTTGTATTGTGAGGTAATTTGGAGCAAATTACTTACCTTATTAGATCTGTGAAAGGGGAGCAGTAATACCTATCTCACAGAGATATGATGGGTTAAATGAAATAATGGATGGAAAGAGTGCATAGTGCTTTTTATAAGAAGTACTCAATACTTAGACTATTATAATAGATTAATTACTATAATAATGATGATGGTATACTTATTGAATCTATGTTCTAGATACTATATTATGAACTGAGGCTAGCAGGTTAGATCATCTGAGGAGGAGCCTGCTTTACCATGCCTGTGACCCAGGTTTGAATACAGTTCCCATTACGTTGGGAAACTTAGATGCTGTGGTATCTTTCTCTTTCACTGTCTCCATTTCTGTCTCTTTATATCTGACAAAGTCAGCCAGGAGCAGTAAAGCCCTAACACAAAAAAAAGTGGCATAATATCTTAATACTGAAAAGAGCTTATATAGTCCAGTTAAAGTGCACATAAATATTTAAATGTTAACCATAATTTGATAACCATGTTACCACTGATACATAGTATGATATTTTGTGAGCAGGAGTAATGTGTTTTCTAAAATAAACAATGAACTTCATAAACTAAGTAGATGCTGAATGGACATACTTGGTGCTAGTACTAATCAATCAAAACCTTTTTACAAAGAGGCTCAGTGATGGAATAATTGTCTTTCTTGCCTAAAGATGATCACAGTAACAAGTTTTACTCCCTTCAAATTTTCTTTCCAAAAATAAATTATCAAGAACAATGTGTTTTACCTCTTTTAGGTACTAACACCTTGTCTGGTTTAAGGCTGCACTTGCTGGTGGTATTTGCCTTAGACTCTTTTGTGTTTTTGAAGATCAAGACTAAGTTGAATTTGACAGGGAAGTTCAGGTGAACAGATTAACTCAGCTGTCCTCCCATCAGCACATCTGCTGCTTTTAGGAGCCCTGCCCCCACCAGAGCAGGAGGTGGCTGAGAGGTTTCTCCACTATTTCTGTTTCATAGACTGACTAATGCTATGGATTCAGATACATGAACTAGCCCGGCCATACCATTACGGGAAAGTGAGAAGTAGTAAATGATGAAATTTTAAAAATTAGGAGTAACTAGAAAATTAGTTAAGAGAAATTCACTATTTCTTTTAGTATTAGATGCAAATTGTAGTCAATATGCCTTTTTGTCTAATATGTTATCTTTTTAAAAAAACAACTTGAAAAAAAGTATCCCAAATTAATATGGTAAATTTTTTTTCATTGATACTGCTTTTTTCTCTACTCAAGGAACCCACAAATCAGATGTTATAGAGAATTTTTTCCATGACAGTCATTTTGATGTAACATATGCTTGCCTTATTGTCATTGAATTTTTTTGAATTGTCAAATAAAATTTATTCTATGAACCGTAGTAAACAGACCCTCTTTAAAGGAGCTTAATCCATCCCATTTTGATTCAAAGTTAGAATAGTTTAAGGGGCAATTAAAGATGTTCCTAATGGCAAACTTGCATCCTTTGCATTTTTCTATCAGGAGGGCAAGCAGCACAGAACTACAGATGCTTTTAGCTCTGCCCTTAGGCCTGACATCATGGGAATGTGTCCCTCTTTCACTGGGGAGGGTGGGGGTGAATATGGGGTGACTCTCTGACCTTGCAAGTTCTTCCTTTGTTCCTGAAAAATGAATTGTGTTCAGTGACTCCAGTGGTAGAAGTTTTAATTTAACCATGAGCATTAGGGGCACCTATGTATTGGAGTAAACTAAGACCATTTTGAAGAAAGGTTTTTCTCAGCAAGAAATGGCCAGGGGTATTCTCCTGGTTTTGGAGTGTGTATGTAAGGAATAATTAGGGCTATCTCATAGGAAGCTCAATGTCTTAGAGTCATGCAAACATTGTTTATTAGGTAGGAGAGAATAAACGTGAAAACCACAGTAACACCAAACAAAAATGTAAACAATGTGTACCTCAGCCAAGAAGTATGCCTAGAATAGACTTAAAAATTACTCTGAGGTTCATGTCCTGGAATAGGATGGCGGAGAACCTAGTGGGGGTTGTATTGTTGTGTGGAAAACTGAGAAATGTTATGCATGCACAAACTATTGTATTTACTGTCAACTGTAAAACATTAATCCCCCAATAAATAAATTTTTTAAATATTCTGAGGATTTAAGAAAGAACTACAGTTTTGATTCAGACCTTACTCCTGCTTTTGCGGGTCAGTCACTAAGATTTATCTAATCAGTACACTTTTACTGTCTCCTACTCCCTATTTCAGTATTTCCAAGGACATCTCCAGATGGCTTGGGGATGAAGTAAACCTAGTTGATAGCCCATGAGTCCCCTTAATGTTGGAGAAGCACAACAACATGATAGACTCCAGAACTGGCCCAGTAGTCTTACCTACCCCAAAACTGCTCTCCTAGTGAGCTTGTCCAAAGGGCCCAGATGACTAGGTAAGCTATCCCAGTCAGGAATAAGATTCAGTGAGTGGGCATGTCTGCTGCAGACAAGTTTGTGAGGCTTCCATTCTGTAACTACTTCTAAAACATACAAGAAACCAAAAATGGAATTTATTTTAATTAATTTATTTAAGAAAGGAGACATTAACAAAACCGTAGGATAGGAGAGGTACAACTCCACACAATTCCCACCACCCGGTCTCCATATCCCATCCCCTCCCCTGATAGCTTTCCCATTCTGTATCCCTCTGGGAGTATGGACCCAAGGTCTTTGTGGGTTGTAGAAGGTGGAAGGTCTGGCTTCTGTAATTGCTTCCCCGCTGAACATGGGCGTTGACTGGTCGATCCATACTCCCAGTCTGCCTCTCTCTTTCCCTAGTAGGGTGGGTCTCTGGGGAAGCGGAGTTCCAGGACATATTGGTGGGGTCGTCAGTCCAGGGAAGTCTGGTCGGCATCGTGCTGGCATCCGGAACCTGGTGGCTGAAAAGAGAGTTAACATACAAAGCCAAACAAATTGTTGACTAATCATGAACCTAAAGGCTGAAATAGTGCAGATGAAGTGTTGGGAGGTACTCTCTGCAGACTTTTGTGTACTCCTGCTTCCAGGTATATATTTTTCCCTGGTTTATGGACAAGTGTGAACATATGCTCTATCTCAGGGTACCTGGTCTATATCTAGGTTTTGGGACTTTATTAGGGTGTGGAACACCTGGAATGGAATTAGAGAATACTATGAAAGGAAAGGTCTCACCTGAGTGATGAAGCTGAAGGGTTGTCCTTCCACACCTGAAGTCTCTGGACACAGTCTGAAGTGAAGCATACTGGGGTGGCACTCGTTGTGTTGATTAGGTTGCGATCGGCAGATGCAATATTATTTGATATGAATTGAGAGAAGCATGCAAAAATGGAATCTCTAGGACTTAAAAGGCCCATCTATCCTCCCTCATACATGAAACCAGCAATTACTGGATGCAAAGAAATATCTTGAGACCTGAGAAGTCTCTTAAAGAGTTTCTTTAAATTGAATTTGGGATTGGAAGAATAATATTTAAAAATTAGTACACTTTTGTTTATTCTTTACTATGGGTAAGTCACTATGTTTGTATGTAGGCTTTATGCCTGTTGGTATTTGTTGCCATCAGAGAGATACTGGTGAAAGTGAAACAAGCAAAATGTCAAGTGACTCAGTACAACTGGAAGGAGGAAGTATCAAGTCAGAGGTTGTAGATACTGGGTTTTGTGGAAGAAGATGAAAGAAGGCCATAATATGAAAAGACTTCAACAGCTTTTCATAGGGAAAACTTAAGTAGGAACAGTAAGGGATGTACTCCCAGCAGGACACATAGATGTTTTGGAAGAGATGCCTTAGTTAGCCAGACAGGAGGGCTTGGTGTGAGGGTGCTGTAAACTACACATGAATTCCCTAGGTGATGAGAAGCCACTATAGGGTGGTATAAGCATGGAGAAAGGAATAGTGAAAACTAAATGCTAAACTGAATACAGGTTGAGAGCTCACCTGGTTGACTTTGTGTATTACCATGAGCAAGGTCCTAAATTCAAGCCCTGACACTCCACAGAAGCAACATGCAGAGCACTGGCTGAGCTCTAAGGATGGTGGAACAATGCTGTCAGTGGTGTTGTGTTTTCAGAGCACCCTAAGTTCGTTCCTCAGATCAACTTGCTCGGAAGGGGTGGGTATAATCAAGTTTTTAGGATGTTATTTCTGACTATAAAATGAAGAAATACTTGTCTCTGATTCCAGTGAATACCCTCAGCAGAGGGAAGGACTGACACAGGAGGATGGCAGGAACAAAGTGAATACTTCAGAGGGTCTTCTCTGGAACCTGAGTTATATGTCTTCACAGTAACAATTGGATGACATATATAGTCGTATTGTACTTTAAGTAAATCTGTAGTAATAAACAAAGAAATAAAGGAGTAATTTTTTAATTCTCAAAACAGTTCTCTGAGGAAAGCATTATAGTAAAATGACTTCCTTGGTCAACTTCTCCTAATATATTTAATAATGGCTATATCTTTCCCATCATATGCAGTGGGGAAGTCAGGATGACATTTATACTGACTGCATCTCGAACTTCACGTCTTCATTTGGCCTATTAAAAAATAAACATTATCAAAGTTTAGCAGTCACTTTGTGGAATAATGAGTTGAGTTCTATCTAGCTGATTAGTAAGAACCCTTACAATGAAGAGTTAAATTTTTTTTCTAATTTAGTAAAATATCGTTAGCTAAAATATTTCTTTGTTCTTGGAATGCATTTTAACTCCAGCTATTCTTTTTTCTGTTTTCATATATACCATAGACTAAGTCTTAATTTCTTTCTGGCTCAGTAGATGGCTATCATTGGATTTTAGATTTAGGATGTTGCATTTGAAAAGGAAGCCACCTTGAGGGTGAGAATAGCGAAGTGATAAAAGAAAGAGCATATTTTTTTTCTCTCTCTCCATGAAATCATGGTTTGCCAAAAGTAAAAAGAGCCTTGTGAAATGGCTGTCATTCTTTTCCAAATGAAATTGAAGGGTCAGTCCAAAGATTAATGATTCTGAGATGTTAATTCAGGAGAGAATTTATTTTTAAAGGCTGAGATTTATTCTGAGCCAGAGAATTCTGAGTTCAGCTGGAGGACTAATGAAGCATGTGTTTTATTTTTTGGAGCTCCTAGTGATGCTGTCAGTCATTTAACATGGGGCCCATTTGCAGGAATTTCCTATTGGGTTAAAAGTCTATGCATTCAAACTGTGAGATCCTTCTTCACTGGAGATTTTCTCAGAAAACATTTTGGAAAAAACTTATTTATCTTATACTTGAAAGATTTTATACGTAGAATTCCTGTGTTTTTTATGAAGGAGCCTTATTTTTGTGAATTAATATTAATTATTAACATATTGTAACAAAGGCTAAAAGACACATTGCTCACTGTAGCATAATTTCCAATCTTTGACTTGTACATTGTTTTTCCTGACTGGGATAAATATTAAACAATTTATTGATGTCCTAACCAATTATCTTACGAGTTTCTAGACAAGAATCAGGTTTGACTTGAAAATATGTCTTATCTACATACAGTACATACAGTGCTTCTTCAGAGTTAAATATCTCTGGGATAGAATACTTTTGCTCTATCAGGAACCCCTCAAACTGCACCTCTTTCCTGTTTTCTTTTGCCTTCCCCCCCACCCACCCCCACATTTTTTTCCTTTTGTCAGTACTTCTGGAGGTCCTGTCAACAAGACATTAACTTCTCTCTCACCAGTGTTGTCCTAAGATCAGAAACCAATCAATGTGCTCACCAAAATGTATATTATTAAGAATTTGGTAGACATAAATGAAGTGACCATGGGTTGGACTTGTCTGCAGAGTTTCTTTATGTGGCCAACTGTCACATTGAGCCTTGCATTCAATACAGCTTTGTCATGTTAAAAAGAAAATTCAACACTAAAAAGAACCAATTGAACAAGCATAGGGTGTCAATGAAGTATGCAGTTGTCCTGACACACCATTTCATCAACCAGACCCAAAGTGATGCTGCTCACCTACAGGTGGGTCATCATCCCGCACTGCTACGGGGGCGGGGGGGCACATTCTTAGCTCATCAAGCTTAGCAAACCAAACTGGGCTTTGGGGTTTACAACAAACCAGGCCAATGCAAGAGCCCAGGCTTCCATAAGATGCTGCTCACCCCGACTTGGAGTCGGGCGGTGGCGCAGCGGGTTAAGCGCAGGTGGCACTAAGCACAAGAACCAGCGTAAGGATCCCGGTTCGAGCCCCCGGCTCCCCACCTGCAGGGGAGTCGTTTCACAGGCGGTGAAACAGGACTGCAGGTGTCTGTCTTTCTCTCCCCCTCTCTGTCTTCCCCTCCTCTCTCCATTTCTCTCTGTCCTATCCAAAAACAACCAGATCAATAACAACTACAACAATAAAACAAGGGCAACAAAAGGGAATAAATAAATAAATAAATAAATAAAAGATGCTGCTCACCAACTTCTTTCCCAGCTGGATGGCCTCAGTCCTCCCACTGGGATATTTCTCCAACATTTTGACTGCTTAAGATATAATGTCTCTAGAATACGTAGGTTGGTTAATGATAATTTATTCTGTAGATTAGGGTTGTAGAAAACGTCTTGCACAGATTAATGACTGTTCCCTGGGCATCAGATAAACCTCAGTAGTGCGGTTATTTGTATCTTCACTTTATATAGGTTCACTCACAGTAAGGTTCACTAAGAGCTGGAGAGACACATGGGTGCGCTGAGCTCTTAGGTAAGCAGACAACCAAAGAATGCAAAGTGATTTATAGTTTGCTGTAAGAAAAGATGGAGTGGAGAAAGGGGAAGAAAAATAGAGGCAGACAGAGAGAGGCAAATGAGGACCAGTCATGCCCAAGTAAGACATGAATTGCTGCTGTTTTCCTTTCTCAGTGTCTCTTTGCTGGGTGCCTCCCTGGCAGTGCTGTTCAGTCACTCCTGGTGTGTGTGTGCGCTCATACATCAATTCAGGTCAAGTGCAAAACCCTCATTTCTCTATTCATCGTAGGAACTAGTAATGTTTTTATCAATACAAAACAAAAAATTGCAACTAATATGACTTATGACCGTACTCTTTTATCATTAATGGTTGAAATAGTGTTTATCTACCATTAATACATTAAGTTCAGTAAATTAAAGCTGTTTGAAATTGTCACTAATCCTGTCCCCCACTGAGGGTTTCCCTAGGCCAGATTACTTCTGAATAAAACAATAAAGCAAATGCATGCACAGGTTTCCAAGATTTTCCAGCTCAAACATAATTTGTAGGCCATCATGATTTCAAATGAGATTTCATGTTTTCTTGAAACCACAGATCCCAAAGTACTAGAGAGTGGGTGAATTGTTTATTGAAGACACGAATTACATGAACTTATTCCATAAAGTGTTAAGTACTGAGGGATTTTTTTCCCCTAGTGGAAAAAAATGAACCAACATATAAGTATACAAGTAGAAAAATGGTTTAACACCTAGCACAAAGATGCTTTTCGAATGAATCCGTCTTTGCTATTTAATTTACATTTTGAGGGCTCATTAGGATGATGAATGACTTGACCAGAGAATAAAACATACTTCCTGAACAAAAGACGATCTCTGTAGCCTAATAACATTTTATGCCAGCACTTACATTTGTCAGTAGTGGATGCTATTTATCCCTATGATTATTTAAAAATCATTTTTATTGTCCTTTGTGCTGTGTCCTCTTCTGGGAATTTTAATTCAGAGTTTGACACCTACTTATTAACTTTGGTGAAGTATGAAGTACAAAGGCATATACTCTATAAAGAATTTTAAACAGCCGTGTTTATATTGCCTGCAGCTGTACACAAATTAGCTCAGTTTGGATTTGTTTCGATCAGAAATAGAAAGCTTGTTGAAAGAACATGTAACCTCTGCTTCCTCGGTGAAGTGAAGACGCTTTCTTTCTCAACCAAGCAGGACTTAACAGAGTCGACAGAAGGGGAATTTTCCTCATTATGCTACAGTCCTTATGCATAAATACATTACTTCCATTTCCCTTCCCTCCTCCAACTGCTCCTCCCAAACAACACTCTGTCATCTGTCGCCACATACTGATGCCCGTTCTCTCCTCTCTGATCTCCTCACCCAGCCTACACTTCAACTCCCACACCCTCACTATTATTCCAGATTGCTGCTTCCTGTGCCATCTGCTTCCCTGGCTGTGTGTTTTCATATCCACTCAGTGGTTTCGTTTTTTGGGTCCCCCCCCAAACCAGGGTGGGTAGCACCCTTTTAAAATTGAGTAGGAGCCCTGCATCCTCCGTGAGATATAGAGCAGGAATCCTAGTGTCAGGGATTCTCCATGTGGCTCAGCTCTAGTAGCCAGCCCACACTGCCTGGGAAACAGACCACAGTATCATTCACCCCCATCACAAGTCCTCCTTTCAACCCTTGGTTTCCACTCGCCATCTCAGAATGCCAGCTGATCTTCCTTGTGACTCATCCTTGAGGTTTTTGTAAAGGGCAAGTGTCTGGTCTTCCCTAGAGAAAAGAACAGCCCTAGCACTGTCAAAGGTCTGAGAGTGACTTGTGTCCCAGGAGATGCTTCAGAGGCTCCAGTGCCACAGCTGGGCTTTCCCAGGGTATGTGTAACAAGAGAACCAGTCAGCATGTAGCCCTGGCTCTTGTCCACTTTAATCGGTTGCACAAATACTTCATCATCATTTCACTCCTCTATTGAGATTCGGACTTGCTTACTCTAGGTGGTCTTATTAGTGTTCTAGCAGACCAGAAATAAAACAACCGGTAACGAAAATTCAGAAATGAATTCCTCGACAGTACAATCATGATCATAATTCTAAATCTCACTTAGCAAATGATCTTTGCTGATTAGACCTTGAATGAATTTGAAGCAGGGAATTCAACTTTGAGTTATCAGTCCAGCTTAATTAGCAATTTAATGAACTTATAACCATCTTACCATTTTCGTTGTTACATTAAATAATATTAATACGGGAGACTATTCTATTTCGTCCTTAACTATATTAATATTTGAATGAAAGTTATAATGATAATGGATGATAAATCATATCTGTCTAAAGGTAGCTGCCACTTTATCTCTTCCTACACATATTAATAATTGTCAAAAAGGGCATAAGACTCAAGAAGTAAAAAGAAATTAAGATTAGGATTTCCAAGAACATAGATGTGTCCTTTAGGTATATTGGCCAAACCTGACAGCTTGTGAACCTTCCCATGAGTGAAGTGATGACCAATGTTTTTCGCTGTCTTTAGCAAAGTACAAGAGATCATAAAGGCCAAATGTGTATGTCCAGTTGACTCTTTGAAAAAACTGCCTCAAGGCTCTGAATACTGTAAGAGGGAATCTTGCACTTTTCTCCTAACATGGGGCGATAGGAACTTTTACAAAGAAGGCTTGCAGTATACCTTAAGGAAATGTAAAGAAAAAAATGACAGGCAATCAGTTTCAAAATGATACTTCATTAATAGTATTGATATTACTAGACAGATTTTTATAGAGCTTCTAGGACATTGATCAGCTTGACTCAGAAGATATAAAACTGGTCCCTTTCTCATAATCTGAACTTAAATAAGCTTCAGAATGGATCATAAAGAAAGTATAAGCTTTCAGGTAAAGGAAATGATTTCAAGAAAGGAATTCCATGACTCTGTAGAACTCATTATGAACTACACAGGGAACATTCAGACTCCCCCCCCCAAAAAAAAAAAACCATAAATAATGAGTGTCTTTGTTAGAGAAATCAATCTGGAAAGCAGCTTTAGGCCTGCATGCTCTGTTTCTGTCACCATGACCAGCTCTCTGATTTTTTTTTTCCCATCTCTATGAGTTATTACCTCACTGCTTGGGTTGTAAGACCCCTGGACAGCCCATGGGTGTAGGCCTCTTGCACACAAAGAAAACTCGACATTTCTCTATGAAACGACCTAATTTTGTGTCCTTTGGGTCACCTTGATATCTTTACCTCAACTCAGGTTCAGCTCAGATATTTGAAAGATATTTCACAGACTAAAAGAATCAAGATGTGTGAAAAGGATTGCTGCTCAGAATTACGTAGTGTGTTGATCAGGATAGTATTAAGCTACAATACAAAAACAAAATTTGTTGGCAGATGTCAGGGATCACCCACTCCCCACCCTTCATCCAACCCACTCTTTTTCTTGAGAGATTTCATGTTTCCAAATAAAGAGTTTAGTTATAGCTTTCTTAAGCAGTTGATTGAAATGTCTTACATGTTCTTGAATTCATGCTTTTCGTCAGTTATTTTTAGATTTCAGATTTTACAAATGTATAACGCCAGTGAGCTTAAGAATTGAGAAAAATATAAGTTAGTACTTACTGAGAGAATGGAAATTTTTTTTTTTTTTTTTTTTTTTTTTTTTTTTTTTTTTGCAAGGAAGCAAAAGATCTTTATTCATGAACTCGAGTCCGGGCTGAGTGGCAGCTAGTAACAGCCTACCAGCTCGACCCCGAACCGGGCTCAAGCAACACAATTTATAGGAATTCAAAATACACTCAGGGAGGGGAAACACACCATCTTAACAATCTATATCCAATTACATCATATGGAAAGCGTGGAATCCAGTTATTTCAAACCAAGCAAAAAGTGGGATCCATTCAAAGCAAAGCACGGGCAAATTTTAAACATTGCAAAACCACAAAACCAATGGGACTTAACCAGGGTTTAGGTCCCCACGTCCCCCTACCATCTGACCATACCATCTGGAGACCAGTATACCTCTAAAGCTGTGCAAAGGTCCTGATAAGGCTAGCCCCCATGCAGAACTCTGCAAAAACACCCGATGGCCTCCACTGATTAGTCCTGTTTTTTTTTTTTTGTTTTTTTTTTATTTAAATTTTTAATTTAAGAAAGGATTAGTGAACAAAAGCATAAGGTAGGAGGGGTACAACTCCACACAATTCCCACCACCCAATCCCCATAACCCACCCTCTCCCATGATAGCCTTCCCGAGAATGGAAATTTTTTTCCTTTGTTTTTACTAAATGATATTTTGGATTAAACTTAAAGGCTCTATGTATTTAAATATCCACCATGAAACAGTAGCAGCTTGCTTCATGTACTCCATAAAAAGGTGATTGTATGATGGAGTTTTTGTTTAAATCTACAATAGAAGGATGAATGTTTTATGGCAATAACACTTTTCTCCAAATGAATTTTGTCTCACAGTCAAAGTACACAACTCTGATTTTTTTTTCTTCCCAATTTAAACAAAGCTCACTGTTTACCTAGAGGATAGGATTATAAAGTTTATGCAGACTTTGCCTACTTTTTCCCTGCTTTATCTTAAAGACTACTACAACATTGCATTTTACTGGCTGTTTCAACAGAGAATTTAACTGTGACATATTTAAGCCACTTTTAATGCCAGTTAATTATGGTAAGCATACTTAATAGTATCATGTCTTTGGGAAGGGGAAACATTATTAATGATATGCTATAATAGTGTGGTCTGATGTAACTCATTCATTCAAGCATTGTTTCATTCTTTCTGACAGAGACAAAGATAGAGAGGGAGAGAGACATCTGCAGCACTATTCCACTGATTGTAAAACTTATCCCCTGCAGGTAGAAACTGGAGGCTTGAAACTGAGCTATTGGCATAATGAGTTCTCATTTTTTATGTGCTCTGCATCTTTCCTGCAGTTTAATCTCTGGCATCGAGCACAGTCATCCGAGTAGTATGGGGCTCAGCTGGTAATCTGCTGAATGAATGAGAGGAGTGTGCTCTTTTATAATTTACATTATGTATTCTCTGTGTGTCTCTCTATCTCTCTCTGTATATATATGTATATGAGAAAGAGGGAACGAGAGGGAGAGAGAGAAAAAGAGAGAGAGAGAGAGAGAGAGAAATACGCTCATGAGAGATATAGCAGAGCACTACTGAGCCCTAGTATATGGTGATGCTGGTGCTGGGGATTAACCATGGGACCTTGGAGCCTCAGGCATGATAGTCTTTTGTAGAACCATTATGCTATCTTCCCATCCCTGTCTTCTATTTTGTTTAAATATTTAATTTACTCTTATAGACCAAAAAAGCAATACAGAGAGACGAGAGTACTGCTCAGCTCTGATTTGTGGTGGTACTGGGGATTGAACCTGGGACTTCAGAGCTACAGGCATGAAAGTCATTTGCATAATTATTATACTATCTCTTCTGCCCTCACATTGTTTTCTAATGGAAGGAAATTCACACTATTTAAAAAATATTTGTTTGTCCAAAAAGCCACGATGCACTCTTGCATAGAAAAACAGAAAAATGCATTATGACTTTTCTTTTTTTGAGAGAGAGAGAAACACCAGAGCACTGCTTAGCTCATGATGATGTAGAGGATTGAACCTGGGACTTTGGTGCCTCAGGCATGAGAGTCTGTTTGCATAAACATTATGCTATCTCTCCCCACCCACATCATGACTTTTCTGACAGTTGAGAGTAGTGTCTAGTCTCTGCAATATACTAGCAGTTTTAGCTTGCTACTAAATAAAGTAGTATATTATGCCGGTTGTATAGTTTCATACTTTATTTAATATTTGATGTTTTTAAACTTAAAAAGAAATATTTTTATGAAAAATATACCAGAGCACTTCTCAGCTCTTGCATATGCAGTGCAGAATATTTTTTATTATTTTTTATATTTATTTATTTTCCCTTTTGTTGCCCTTTTTTATTGTTGTTAGTTGTAGTTATACATGTCGTAATTGTTAGATAGGACAGAGAGAAATGGAGAGAGGTGGGGAAAACAGAGAGGGGGAGAGAAAGACACCTGCAGACCTGCTTCACTGTCTGTGAAGGGACTCCCCTGCAGGTGGAGAGCTGGGGGCTCGAACCGGGATCCTTACACCAGTCCTTGCGCTTTGCACCATGTGCACTTAACCCGCTGCGTACCGCCTGACTCCCGCAGTGCAGAATATTATGATCAGTAATTTAATATACACAAGTCCTGTGTTCTACTGCTGTGGTATCTTCCTGACCACTCATTATTTTCGTTGCATTTCAGAAATAATCATGATAGTCATGTGTGTTTTGTGAGCACATCATGAATGTCTGGATGCTGGATAACGAAGTTTAAATGAAGTGCTGGTAGGACTAGCAAAATAGCTTACATACTCCCACAGCTAACATAGGTTTTTGTCATGTGTGCAATCTAGGTTTGAGCCCAACCCCCACTACACTGAAGGAAGATTGGGTGCTATGGTCACTCTCTCTGCCTCTCTGTCACTATCTTAAAACATAAAGTACTGGTGGCAATGTCATCATAAATTTTTTTCTCTATTTACTGTCCTAACAATTTTCTTGTTTTACTTCTTTATTTTATTTATTTATTTATTTATAAAAAGGAAACATTGACAAAACCATAGGATAAGAGGGGTACAACTCCACACAATTCACACCACCAGAACTCCGTATCCCATCTCCTCCCCTGATAGCTTTCCTATTCTTTATCCCTCTGGGAGTATGGACCCAAGGTCATTATGGGGTGCAGAAGGTGGAAGGTCTGGCTTCTGTAATTGCTTCCCCACTGAACATGGGCGTTGACAGGTCAATCCATACTCCCAGCCTGCCTCTCTCTTTCTCTAGTGGGGTGGGGCTCTGGGGAAGCAGAGCTCCAGGACACATTGGTGGAGTTGTCTGTTCAGGGAAGTCTGGTCGGCATCATGCTAGCATCTGGAACCTGGTGGCTGAAAAGAGAGTTAACATACAAAGCCAAACAAATTGTTGACTAATCATGAACCTAAAGGCTGGAATATAGTGCAGATGAAGAGTTGGGGGGGGTGGGTCCTCCATTTTGTAGATAGCTAGTAGGTATATTTTAGTTATATTCCAAAGGGCCTGTGGCTATACTAGGTTTTTTTTTTTTCCCCTTCCTCTGAGCCTGAAATCTGATATGCAGGTGGATCCAACTTATTTTCTGGGGAGATGATGTCATGACTGGAAAAAGGACCAGAAAGCTGGATCAGGGAAGAGAGTAGCTCTCTTTGTTTATTTTATATAGCATAGGGGAATGAACCGAGAGTACCGAATAATTAGGCTATGTTGTAGAACCCTGTGGCCAGTAAAGGTCTGGCATGCTAAGATATCTTTCCTGGACATTTCCCCCACATCAAGACCTCTCAAATGCATGATGTTGCTGCTGAGTGGCCTCCCATATCCAACTTTTCTTTTTTTTTTTTTTTAGGAGAGAAACAAGAAGGGTAAGCCAGACAGGAAAAATACCACAGCACTGCCCTCTGATTCTCCCATTTGGCACCTGGGCTCAAACCCAGTTTCTCATGTCCAACAAGTGTGATACCAACAATTGTAATGGTATCTACCAGTCACTGACTCTCAGTGTCTCTTCACATTCCCTGTTAGGTTCTGTCTCATTTTTCATAGTGTTGGTTCTAAACTGTTAGCACTCTGCAGAGGCCCTATTGTTGTGGGGGGGGGGGGGGGACTGGTTCAGGGTCTGGAGGAAGTCCTCAGGATCAGTGTTCTTCTGGGAGAAGTGGGGGTCTGGTCACAATGCTGCCTTGAAAAAAACCAGAAGTAACAAAGCAGTGGTAGTTAAAATTATGTTTGGTATTGGAATAAAGATGGACATATGGACCAGTGGAATAGGATAGAGAGCTCAGAACTAAACCCATTCATGTACAGGCACTTCATATGCAACAAAGGGGCTAAAATTGCCCAGTGGGGAAAAGAAAGTCTCTTTAATAAGTGGTGTTGAGTGAAATGAACAGCCACATGTAGAAAAATAAAAGTAGACCACTACCTAGCACTATGCACCAAAATTAACTCAAAATGGATCAAAAATCTGGATGTTAGACCTGAAACTATAAAATACGTAGAATAATACATTGGTGAAACATTTCAGAACCTCAACATTAAAGACATATTTGGATGTTCCACCCCATGGGCAAGGGAACCAAAAACAAGATTGAAAAATGGGACTATATCAAATTGAAAAGATTCTACACAGGAAAATTCCATAAGGATAAACAGGAAACTCAGAAACGGGAAAAGAATACACAGAACACTTCAGACAAGTGGTTGATATTCAGACAAGTGGTTGATACCAAACATATATAGTGAACTCATACAGCTCAACAAAAAGAAAAATAACAACCCAATTAAAACAAAATAGAAGATATGAATAGATAATTCTCTGAAAAAAGGATACACGTGACCCACAGACATATGTAGAAATGCTCCAATTCACTCATTATCAGAGAAATACAAATTAAAACCACGGTGAGATTCTACCTCACACCTCTGAGCATGGGCTTCATCAGATAAAACAAGATAAGTGTTTGGAGAGGATGTGGAGGGAGAGGAACTCTATTACACTGTTGGTGGGAATGCAAATTGGTGAAGATATGATGGAGAGCCTTTAAACAAATACAAATGGAAATACCAGCAATTCCACTACTAGGCGTTTACCTAAAAGATATAATAACAGTGATTCAGAGGGATATGTGCACCTCCATGTTCATAGCAGCCTTATTACAATAGCCAAAAAATTGGAGGTAACCAAATGCCCTCAGACAGGTGACTGAATAAAAAAGTTATGAGACATTACTTAACGATGGACTACTCAGAAATAAAAAAAATATGATATTGTGTCCTTTGGGATAAAATGGATGGAATTGGAGAGGATTCTGTTTACTAAAACAAGCAAGGAGGTGAAGGACAAGTACACAGTGGTTTCATTCATATTCAGAATATGAAGAATTGAGCATGCAAATGTGAAAAAAAATCAATCTATATCTAAGACTGTGGGAGAACTATAATGGTTATCTATGGGACAGGGAGTGGGGACACAGACCTTTGGTGACATGAGTGGTGAAAAAAAGAAGACTATACTGTAAACCATTCCTCAATAAAGCTCTAAATTAAAAGAAGAACAAGAAAAGGAAAGAAAATTAAAAGTGACTGTGATCAGGTGTGTAAAGTGCAAACTCTATTACAAAGATATATGGTAGAAATTGTGCAGAAATAGTATTAAGGTGCAGAATAGCTCAAGTAACAGACTACACAAAGGGCCCAGAGAGAATGTCTGGTCTCTCCATGTGTTCCTCCTCTTAAATTCGAGATTCTCATCCCATCTAGAGCCAGTTTCCCATCACCAGCTGAGATCACCTGTCTTTTCTATTGGGTTTCTGTTTTCTGTAGTTGCCTTTATAAGACTCCTCCCCCAGCAGGCTGGGAGTATGGATCGACCTGTCAACGCCCATGTTCAGCGGGGAAGCAATTACAGAAGCCAGACCTTCCATCTTCTGCACCCCACAATGACCTTGGGTCCATACTCCCAGAGGGATAAAGATAAGAAAGCTATCAGGGGAGGGGATGGGATACAGAGTTCTAGTGGTGGGAATTGTGTGGAGTTGTACACCTCTTATCCTATGATTTAGTCAGTGTTTCTTTTTTATAAATAAAAAATTAAAAAACTCAGGTGGATGGGTGGGAGGGTTCAGGTCCTGAAACAGGATGGCAGAGGACCTAGTGGGGGTTGTATTGTTATGTGGAAAACTGGGAAATGTTATGCATGTGCACACTATTGTTTTTACTGTTGACTGTATAACATTAATCCCCAATAAAGAGATAAAAAAAAGAAAAGAAAAAAGCAAACTCCTCCCCCACTGTGTAATGGCACTTCCCTTGTGCTTTCAAAACCCACCCTTCTACTTCTTTAGTGCTACCTTTAAGTTCTTCCCCATCCATATGGGGAAACAAGTGGCTGTAGACTCAGTCCTGGCTAACTCAGGTTCCAGGCCTCCTGCCCTCAGAGCTGTCCCCAACACCATCATGGTACATGATGGACATTTCTTCCTGTTGTCTCCAGCTAAACTCACTATTTTATCCCACCCTCTGTATCAATTGCATCTCCTCTTAAATGTTGCATCTCAAATGGTGTCACTGTCCAGCAACTCATTCATTCAAATCAGGAACTCAGAGAACATTCTCAACATCCAGATGCCAAGTTCTGATGGTTCTCATTATTGTCCTTTCAAATTTATTCTTCATGGTCCCTGAGATGCTGTTAAGTTAGGCTGTTTTGTTGTTGTCACCTCCCCCTTTCTTTTTCATTAGTAATTCAATAATGATTGTTAAGATTGTGGGATAAGGGAGGTATAGTTCCATACAGTTCACACCACCAGAGTTCTGTATCCCATCTCCTCCATTGGAAGCTCCCCTATTCTTTTTTCCTCTGGGTATATGGACCTAGTTTTAGTGCAGCTCAGCTACCCTATAAGCTTGATACAGTATTCCAGCCAGTTCAGTTTTTCTTCTCTCATTTTGCCACAACCAATCTAAATATAAAATTAAGCATTTGTCCTGCTTAAAAATATTTTAATGGATACTTAGTATGACTGATGTTCCATGGATGATTCAAAACAACAGAATGGTTGGAGAAAAAGTATATCCTGCTGAGTCATGGTCAAAAGTTTTAAGGTAAGAAATCTTTATGTATGCCTTAGACAAATGGAAGAAAGACTGGAATAACTGAGTCTTTGTGAGCCAAGGGATCTTGGAAAGAGGGTGAAGCAGAGGCTAGGAGGAACATAATTATTAGAACCAATTAGGCTTGTTAAGGAGTTTGGTTTTTCATCGTGCAGGTCATAAAATTTCATTGGATAGTTTTCATCACTGAAATGACATGATAGTCTTCCTTTACAAAAATACTCTGCAGATGGGAAGATTGGGATAGAACAAGCAAGAAAGGTGAGAAGCAAGTTAAAAAAGGTGAAAGCTGCAGACTCAACAGAAACAAGACCTTCCACCGTCTGCACCCCATAAAGAATGTTGGTCCATATTCCCAGAGGGAGAAAGAATAGGGAACCTTCCAGTGGAGGGGATGGGACATGGAACTCTGGTGGTGGGAATTATATGGAATTGTACCCTTTTTATCCTATAATCTTGGTAATCATTATTAAATCACTAATTTTGAAAAGCTGTTAGAAATAGTGACCGGAGGTAGAATCAACATGATTTATTGATGAAGCATTGTGATGGTAAGAGAGTCTGGCGGTGACAGAGTGAAAATTTTCTAGGTGAGGATAGAAGAAATATAATATCAGACATCAACAGTTCAGTTTCAGACACTTTGAGATTTCTTTTTTTAAAAAAAATTTATTATCTTTATTTATTGGATAGAGACAGCTAGCAGTTGAGAGGGTAAGGGAAAATAGAGAGACGGACAGACACCTGCAACACTACTTCACTCATAAAACTTTCCCCCTGCAGGAGAGACTGGGGGCTCAAACCCAGGTCCTTGTACATTATAATATGTGCGCTCAACCAGGTGTGCCATTACTCAGCCACAACACTTTGAAATTCCTATGAGATATGAACTAGGCACACCAGTTGAGTACACATGTTACAGTATAACTGGGTTCAATCCCCCAGTCCCCACCTGGCAGGGAAAAAGCTTCCCAAGCAGTGTTGCATGTGTTTCTTCATTCTCTCTCTGGTTCCCCCATCCCTTTTGATTTCTCTCTCACTCTCTTGTCAATAAATAAGTAAATTTAAAAATATATCTGAAAAACAAACCAGTTTTGTGTTTCCTTATCACTAAGGTAAACAGTAATTTTATTCAACTTACCTAGATATCAGACCTCTTTTCTGTTCTTCCTTCCTTCCTCCCTTTCTTTATCTACACCCCCCCACACACACAAACACTTTTTTTTAAAAAGAAGTGTGTGTGTGTGTGTGTGGGGGGGGTTATGGTGGACCTGTGGATTGAACCTGGGAGCTCAGAGCCTCAAGCATGAAAGTCATTTGCCTAACCATTATGCTGCCTCCCCATCAGGCCCATTTTCATTATGGATAATAAGTCATTGGGTTGAGAAGTAGAACCAAGCATAGGGTCCTGATATAGATATATCATGGTAATGATATTTATTGAGAATGAACACCTACTATGTGTTGTGTATTTTGTTATGCACCCAATGCAAAATTCCCATGAAACAGTTAATCTTTTAATTTATAAGTGAAGAAACTAAGATGTAAACAGCCTGATAACTATTAAGTGACAGAGTCAACATTCAAACTCAGGCAGCCCTATTTCCAGAATCCAGATTTTTTTTTTATTATATCTTAGAAAATTTAAATCAAGTTGAGGGACAAAAGAGTCTCTTCATGTAATGAATAACTTTCAAAATACTTATGTTTGCTAATTCTGTTTTCTTTCTGTGAAAAAACTATCTTTTTTTTTGTTTTGCTTGTTCCACCTTTTGAGAGAGAAGGCTCCAGCATGGCACTAGAGCTCCCTCAAAGAACTGCTCTGTGTCCAGTCACTGCGGGCAGCCTTTCTCAAGAGTTCTTGCTCTGCCCACTGGTAGACATCATCAGGTGGTCACCTGTCTCTGTATCCAGGAAGTCACAGACTTCGGGTCATGTGAACAGACCCAGGTTCCTCCTAGGGCCAGGGTGCCCCAGTGTGTAGTAGGAGAGACAAGTCATACCCTAGTTTCTCCTAGTACCACCAACCCATATTCCACACCATCAGGAGTTATAGGAGATTGCTGCAGGTTGCCCTGGTAATTTGCTGCCTACTGACTCTGTTAGCAATAATTCTGTTGAATCTGAGAGGTCATGACTGGTCAGTCACAAACTGTTGATCAGAAACAAAGCATAACCAAAAATATCTTCCAAAGATTGAGTCTGAAGAGCTTGAAAGGGACTGATTGGTTTTAGTCAACCTTTCTGGCTCTAATGTAGGCAACAGTCCCATGGGACTATCAAGCTTAAAGTCTAATTTTTCTATGTGTGTTTGCACACACACATGGTGGGGTCGCATCTATACATTACTTCACTGCTCTTAGGTTGACTATTTGTATTCTTTTTACATCTGCTATAGATAGGAATAGAGGAGAGACGTCTAGTACAGTATGGAAGCTTCCCCCAGTGCCGCCATGATGTACCCATGGGGTGATGAGGCTCTAATCCAGGCCCAGTGCATGGCAGAGCAGTGTTCTGTTGGGTGAACTATTTCCCAGTCCTTTGAGTTCATTTTCTCAAAACTTACAAAATAGAGTTTTGCAGAAATGTAAGAAATGTACAACCCCAGCTGAGTTCCCCTCTGCTAGCTCTCTTGTGCTCACTGACTTTAACACGGTGATCTTCGTAATGCAGGTTCCCTTTTATTCTAATCTTTCTGAGTTTTCAGATACAAATTAGCTTTAGAAAAGAGAACACAGAGTTTTGAGTAACAAGACTTTAAAATAGTTTTTGTTATTTTATCGCTCCCCTCATATCTTCCCACAAAAGTGGCCCTCTGGGATAAACTCTGTCATTATGCTCTGATTTCTCATTGCCACATCACTGCATAAACTGGAGCGCTACCCTAAGGTAACCCAGGATACTGTTGTTCCTGACAGAACACGCAATAGTGGCCCTGTTGGGTGGAGATAAACTGGCATGTTGGAATACTTGCTTGACATTTCTTAGTAGTCAGTAAAGTTCTTTTGTCACCCCCAGCACTGTCTCGGGGCAGATGTTATCATTTCCACTACTACATTCATGACATTTCATATTATGGAACTCTATGAAGTAGGAAGTATATTCTAGTCATATTTAACTCCCTCCCTTCTGACCACCCCCACTCTGTAGCCATTAAATCTGATATGTGGACATAGTAGGTGCTGAGCAAAGGTTTATGAAGTGAATGTCTTTTTATGGAAGACCTTTGTTCTGATTTAAGGACTATAATTTACAAATAAATTCTACTGGGCATACTGTGAGAAGATTATTGATTTCAATGTTTTAAACCCTGGGCATTTGTTAATGTATAGATTGCAGTCCTCTTTAGTAACTGTGAAGTATAATAAGCGTGGTGCCAGTTTGATGAGACCACTGAATTGACTGAGGCCAAGTGGGTGTTGTTCAAAACTATTAAGTAGTCTTATTAAAAATGGGGAGATGAAAAATTGTATCCATGTGTTAACAGTTGTATTGTAAATCATCATCCCTCCCAATTAAAAAAATAGGGCTATTGGACCTTGACATAGCTCCTTTTCTTCTTTGTACAGAGAAAGCTTCATACAGTGTAGATTCAGAGAACAATGCCTTTCTCTTCTTTGTCTCTTTAAAATTGTTGAAGGTCTATAAGATGAAATTGACTAAAATGCTCTAAAAGTCATCCAAGACAGATTTTCCCCTGTACTCTTGTAGCATTCCTCATTGTCTTGAACTCCCAACATCTTTTCCAGACCTTCTATAGCAACATAAAGGAACCCCCTCCTAGTTCCTTTCTCCTTTGGGACATGACCCTCCTTAGGGCAACACCTGCCAGCCACCTCACTTGTCTGCCCTGCAGTTTCCCCTTCTGGCCCAACATTGAGTTTTCGTAGGTTGTAGCTAATGTTGAATATATTTCAGATGTTGTGCCCTCTCTGTGAACTATGAAGACAAGATTAGCAGATACAATTAGCTGCTTTAGGGTTTAAAAAAATACATAAGAGAATTAGATTTTAATTATTGCCCTATTGGTTATTACTACTTGGAACATTGGCTTCTGTAATTTCTGAAGCTATTTCTGAAGCTGGAATAGAGTGAGAAATGGCTAGAAATTAAATACAGAAGTTCTTTTTTTTTTTTTCCCTTCCTTCCTAAGGAAAGAAACCTAGCACACTTTCAAAAGCTGCAAGAGCATTCTCATGATCTGGTAGGTCCCATCTGTGCATTTTTCAATGACATACTTCAAGTACATGAGCTGCAGTCAGAAGACCAAGAGAGAGAGAGAGAGAGAGAGAGAGAGAGAGAGAGAGAGAGACGTGGGTGTTAATGAGAGGCCCCAGCTTGACAGCTGTGGGGAAAGCTAATTCTTTTACCACGTGCCCACCTGTCCCAGGGGAACGATTAGCATGCTCACACTTCCTGGAGGAAGTCTGGCATGCTGAAGTGTCACCCTGAGTCCAGAATCCCCCAGTGGGTAAATGGTGATGTAATATGTGAGGTTTCTCTGGCTTTGACCCCAGCACTGTCCTTTGGAAACCACAATGAAATTGATGGGAGACATGGTGAGCCCTTTCTCTCTGCTTTCACTGCTACAAATGGAGTGGGCATGTGGATGGAACAAAAGAAAACAAGACATTATTAAAGAGGATTCTAACTATAGCATGTATGGCATCTGCATTCCTTGCTTATCTAGGGAGGTTATCAAATAGATGACCTTCTCTAGAAGCTTCTAGAGAAAGGGGGGGGGGGCTGACCACCATCTTTTTGGAAATAGAGGCTCTGTGAGATGAGTTTCTAATTGTTGTAATTTTCTTTTAGTTTTTTGATATAATAAATTGTTCTTAGTCATCACTATAGTCATTAGTTTTCCAGTGGACTGACTTACTAAAAACTCTGTAATAATACCTGAAACTCATTAGTTTCCCTTCTGTTTTTCTCCTGTTACCAATTATGTTTAAGCCCACTTTGATAATTTCCAATCAATATTAAGTATGTCTGTGAATGGCACGGAGACCACAATTATTCTTAAAAGAGATTAAGAGGCATAAACACTCCCTGTGACATCAGACGAGTTGTTTCGTCAACTTAAATGTCCTCCCTTTTAGTCACCACTGTTTCACTTAATATCACTAAGAAAAGAATTGCTTTAACTTCCACTGAGTGTTTTTTGTATCCTTTTCAGCTTTTTAAGACTCTCAGCATCTAGATAAACCTCATAGAATCCCCTGACTTATGAGGCAGAACTCACTTCCAAAGCTGAAAGTTCCAGGGTTACTGCTGGAGCTCTGTGCATGCACATATGAATCCACCACTTCTGGCAGCCAGTTTTCTTTCTCCCTCCCTCCCTCCCTCCTTTCCTTCCTTCCTTCCTTCCTTCCTTCCTTCCTTCCTTCCTTCCTTCCTTCCTTCCTTCCTTCCTATTTCTTTCTTTATTATTTCCCATTTTATTCGACAGGACAGAAATTGAGAGAGGAGAGGGAGATAGAGAGGAAGAAGGAAAGAGAGACACCTGCTTCACCATTCATGAAGTGTCCCACTGCAGATGGGGAGTGGGATCTCAAACCCGAACCCTTGAGCAGATCCTTGCGCATACTACTATGTGCCCTTAACCGGGTGTGTCACTGCCTGACCCCAGACACCTGATTCTGTCATCAAGCATATGAATTATATGGGACTGTAATAAGCAATGTGAGAGATAGGACTTTCCATGTTCATGTAGATAACTCTGGCTAGTTACTTTGTGTTCTTATCCAGAATTCACTGTTCATGTACTAAAGATGCATACCACCTCCACCCCCATCCCATTTTTTTCTCTCTTTAAAGGGTTTCATAGAAACTCTCCATTTCCACTGGTGGTCTCCTGTTTTCCCCAGCACTTCATAGCTGAGCCACAGCAGTTGAAGTTATGACATTGTGTTCGTAGAGCATTTTCTCTCCTGATCCGGAGTCTGTTCACTTCCATTCAGTGTCTCACATAGCTGCTGTTTTGTCTCTTTTCTCGCTGACCCTCATTTGTTCTCCACAACATGGGCTCAGCAGATACTGTTGCAGTGTCGTCAGATTGACTCTGGTTAAGAATCTCTTCTTTCTACATAATACTAAAGGAGGATTATAGAAGATGTTAGTTAAAGTGGTGAAGAAACAACATGACATCTATGTCATTTCTAAGTCTCCAGCTGCAAAGAAGGCATAGCTCTTTGTTTTTGGAGTTGTGTGGGGCCTTGATGATGTTGAACTCTGTCACTATCCATGGGAACTTTTAAGCCCTATTTAATATTTCATGTTCTGTGGACATATTGAATTGAAGCAGAATTCAAACAAAACTTTCATTTCTTTTCCCCTGATAAAGCCCTCTGGTTGCTTGCAGGAGTCCCTGGCATTGACTAGCATGTTTAGCATCACCTCACTGCTTGTTATAGGGGCATTCACAGCAGATGGGATTACAGTTTCTAGGAACCTGGCTTCATTCAGAGCAGGGGAGAGCAGGAAGCCTTTGAATGACTTGTAGTCAAAGACTTTTCATGACATTTGTAGTCTTTCTCTATGGGAGGCTCTCCCAAAGGATACATCGTAGTTATATCAGTCTACAGAGATGTGTTTATGCGTTTTAAAAATAACTGTATAAAATAGGTTGAACAAAATGGACCCTATCATTGCATTCTGCTTTACTCCACTCCGTATTTTACCTACTTTTACACATGCCTGTCTTTATCACCAGGGAAAGCACTATGCAGATTTTTTAAAGAAATGTGTGAATTTTATCAGCATCAAAGCATGTCAGAGATTCAGAAGCCAAGCTCAACAGTGTTACAGACACTTTTGATAAAACTGATGGGCTTGGAGTAGAAACCTTGATTTATTTACTATTTTTGTTTGTTATGCAGTCATCGTTAGAATTATTTTATGATAGAGCAGAGGAAAGCATTGTGAACTGTAATTCTGTGAGTCCAAAGTTGGTGAGACCATGAAGTAGACAATCTAGCTGGATTTTCCCCAGTACTATTAAATTGTCTAGTGGAACCATGACAACAGTTGACTTCTTTGGCTTCCCTCAAAAAGATGATACTATGGAATTTGAGTACCATTAGATAGTTGATATCTACTTTATATCCCAGTAGTCTGACTTATGAGAAGATCCTCACAATATTACCTTTAGTCCCTTCTTTGTCATTTCCATCATTTACTCCATTATTGTGAAAGAGGCAAGGTCTTTGTAGCATGTAGATTTCAAGTGAAAATTGATCATGAACCTGTCCTGATCTTTCATCCTAATCAGAGCTACTCAGAGTTCTGTCATCTGACTTTGATACTCTCACCACACTCATCCTAACAATTTTTGGATGACTTTATTTAAAGATAAGTGCTTGCTTTGTAAATAAGTTTTTATGAAGTAATACTTTTGTATTTTTGAATCAAAACATAATATGTGCGCTAAGTTGATTTTTATAAAGCGTTCTCTGTAACATTGCATATAAAAAACACTAATCAGTAGAGGAACCCATATAGTGTCCAGTATCTCTAGGACATATTTTATTTTAAATACTTTGAATTAGGATTGGGGTTTTGTGAAATCTCTGGATTTGTTTGTTTGTTTGTTATTTTATCAGAGGAAACAAAATAAATAGAACAGTCTGACTAATGTTTCTATGTTTGAAATTAGCTGTCATATGACTTTAATAATTCATGAGAATTTCTTCTCATCCTTTTGACTAAGATCAAGTTTAATAGTCCATGAAAAAAATGCCTTATTTACACTGAAATGCAAGTTATCGTCATAGTATGAAAGTGTTACTTTTTGGGGGGTTTGGGGGGCACATGCTAATGGTTTACTACTAGTACAGTCTTTGACACGTAGACACTATCTCTCATCTGCCCCTTGATAGATGTTAGAGAGATATTTGTTCCCCCTACCTATGGCCCGCTCCCCCATCATACCCCAAGACCCCACTCTCCCTTCATCCTATCCCTTTCCCTTCTTCCGCAGAGTTCTTTGCTTTGGTGCAGCACACCACACCCAGTCCAAGTTCCACCTGATGCTTACCCTTACTTCCACCTGTGGGTGAGATCATTCAGTGTTACTTACTATGAAATCGTTATCCTTTTAACACAAGACTTTTTTTTTTTTTGCTTTTTTAAAATCTGAAATGGGAAAATTTATGAGTCCTTTTTAAATGACAAAACACCCACCTTTTAAAAAGCTTACTTCTTTTCTATCTCTGTTATTACTGTCAAAAATCAGTGGGCATAGAAAGTGAACAGTGGTGTCTTTATTGAGCAAGATAGATGGATTAGTTTTAAATTTCTGTGACTCCATTTCCTCTGTAGGAAAAAAACATCTATTGAGATATTTTATTGAATGTTTTCATTTAAAACATTATGTGTTTTAGTAAAAAGTTCTTGTAATATGAGTTTGCCAAATAGCATCATTAGATGATAGGAAGTGGTAGGGATACTGAATAGTGTATAGTGACCAAAGGGCTCTTTATAATTGCCATCAAAACTATTTAAAATAAGAAGAACAGACAGAAAAAATCCTTTTGGTGTCTGGCGCTAGATTTTAACTTAGAAGAGAAAACCAAGTAAGTTTAATCACAACCGCATTTGGTTCATTTTGCAGTGCCTTCGCCTTTGGCATACTGACACATCAAATAGGTTTCAAGGATTCCTTTTATGTTTGTAAAGTAGGACTATTTTTTACTCAGTTCTTACACTGAGTTGAAGGGCATAAGGAATGAGATGAGACTGTGGAAACTCCCTACCTAAGTAATTCAGGCCACACCATAGACATTCAGCCAGACAAATGGCGCCAGACACTATCTGTAAACATAACTGTAGATACTGAGAAATGAAGAAGGAGTCTTGGAGAGTCTAGAATGAACTTCCCCCCCCCCAAAAAAAAAAAAAGACCATTAAGGGAAACAATCTTTTTTTTTTTTCTTAAAGGAAAATACTGAATGCTTTCACTCATATGGGATATTTATTTTATCTTCTGTTTTATTGGTGATTTAACTGTTGTGCCAAATGTTTAAGATAACAAGAGTATTTTCAGCACTCACACATTGTGCATGTAAATCACCACCCACTCCTCATCTAAAGGTCTGTACACCCTCTCAGGCCCTCCCTTAACCACCTTAGTTATCACACTGTCCAAGAGACAGTTTACTTACCAATTTATTTTTGCAAGTTCATTTGCTTTGATCATCTGTATTCCACATATGAGCAAAACCATCTGGTAGTTGTCATTCACCTCTATTTTTATTTCATGTAGCATAATCATCTCCAGATCCAGCCATTTGTTTCAAATGATACAATCTCATCCTTTCTGATTTTTTATTAGAGTAGTATATATATCCCACAACTTAATCCAGTTATTTGTCATTGGGCATTTAGGTTGTTTTCCATACTTTAGCTATGGAGCATAAGGGTACAAAGATCTTTTATTTTAGTGCTTCCTGTCTTTTGAATATATACCTAGGAATGGTATATGGCTTGTAGGGTATCCCCATGTTTGTAAGTTTAGACAAACTGTCTTTGAAAATCTATGATAGTCTTCCAATTAAGAGTAAGAAACCCTATAAAAAGATGACAGATGAAAAGTGTTAACATGAAAATGGGTGATAAAAGAATTTATTGGTAATTTTCAAAGTTTCTTTAAAAGTCATAATAACCAAATAGGTAGTAAAACTAGAAAGAAGCAAGGGAATGATAAACAACACACTTTTCAAGAGTGAAAAGATGTCAATGAGATAAATGAGGTGTACCATGAGTCCAAATTTTATTATTATAATTCTGTGTCATATCACAGTTCCCAAATCCTTTTCTTACTGTTATTCTTCAAAATGTATGAGCACACAGACAGTATGGGTAGTCTGTCTTGTGTATAGGATATAGACTGAAATAATAGGGCAGGGGTAGATAACATAATGGTTATGCAAACAGACTCTCATGCATGAGGCTCCAATGTCCCAGGTTCAGTCCTCTGTACCACCATAAGCCAGAGCTGAGCAGTGCTCTGGTAAAAAAATACAGAATATATTAAGAAAATAGAGAAAGTGTTTTTAGAAGGAAAAAAAAGAAGGAGAAGGAGAAGAAGAAGAAGAAGGCTGGGGAGATAGCACTATTGCATCAGAGTTTTGTGCCTGCCTTAGGCCTCAGAGTATCAGGTTCAATTCCAGGCACCACCATAAGCAGTACTCTGGTGTTGGGGGGGGGGGGGGCGCTAACAAAGATTTATAATGGTGTCAAAAACATACTGAAGAGTTTAAAAAGTGGATCATAAAAATAACTCACCTAGATAGTATACTGATTTTGCTATTCATGCAACCCAGGTTAGAGCCTAACCCAACCACAATGGAGGAAACTTTGGTGCTCTGGTGACTTTCCCTCTCTCCCATTGATTCTGTTTTCCTTTCTTCCATTGACTCTGTTTCCCTCTCTCCTGTTGACTCTATTTTTCTCGCTGACCAAGCTGGCCTAGACTAATGAAGCCCCAAAATTTGACAGGAAAAAAAAATTGAAAGTCCTTGCATATCTTGCCTTTTCTATATTGCTTACCTAGTAATAAAGAAACTAAGTGGGAGTCAGGCGGCAGCACAGCGGGTTAAGCGCACATGGCACGAAGCACAAGGACCAGCGTGTAGGGATTCCGGTTCAAGCCCCTGGCTCCCCACTTGCAGGGGAGCCTTCACAGGCAGTGAAGCAGGTCTGCAGGTGTCTTTCTCTCCCCCTCTCTGTCTTCCCCTCCTCTCTCCATTTCTCTCTATCCTATCCAACAACAACAGCATCAGTAACAATAATAACTACAACAACAATAAAAAAAAAGAAACTAAGTAAAAAAAATATACTGTTTCTTAAAAAGAAAAGTAAATTCCCTGGCACTTCTTAAAAATATAAATGCCTGGATGGCATTTCACAGAGTCCAACTCCATAGTCCTGAAGCTGACCTAGTAATTGGTAATTTTAAAGAGGTCTTGGTGATTGTGCTATAGATGGTTCCTGTCTACTCTCCAAAAAACAGGATAAAATAAAATTCTACTAAAAATGATGTGACTCTAGAAGACATAATGCAGAGTGACATGTTTGCAGATAACACCAGCTCTTTTGAAAAATGATGTAAAGAGTGGCTTAGGATAAATCACGGGCAAATCTTGAAAGATTGAGTAGGCAGAAAAGAGAAACATTAGCTGTAATATAGCAATTGTAAGATAATGCCATTAGAGAAGAGCAATCCAAGGTTGACTTACCACTGTACTTAGTATATAAGAAAAGGAGTGAGATTTTTATTTTGGAGAGTATATATAAATGTAATTTAACTTACATCGTCATAAAAATGAAATCTCACATTTATAAGTATCAGTCAGCTACTACTAAGGAACGGATTGTCCCAGAAGTCAGTGGTTGGAGCAGCAGTGATTTTGCTCCTTTAACCAATCTAGACAGGAACTGGTAGGACTGTTCTATGTTGAAGGCTGCGTGCACATTTCATCTACAGGTTAATCCTTCTTCAGTCACATACTGCCTGGAGCATGTTCCTTCTGTGGTGACAGTAGGAGCTTAGGAGGACAAGCCCTTCTGATGTTAAACCTTGGCTTGCATCATATCCATGGTACCCCATAAGTTATGCATGTCACCTGACTGATCAAAATCAAGAGGCATGGGGGAGTCAGGCGGTAGCGCAGCGGGTTAAGCGCAGATGGCGCAAAGCGCAAAGACAGGCATAAGGATCCCAGTTCGAGCCCCCTGGCTCCCCACCTGCAGGGGAGTCGATTCACAAGCAGTGACGCAGGTCTTCAAGTATCTGTCTTTTTTCTCCCCCTCTCTATCTTCCCCTCCTCTCTCCATTTCTCTCTGTCCTACCCAACAACGACAACAGCAATAAAGCAACAAGGGCAACAAAAGTGAATAAATAAATAAATAAATTATTTTTTAAAAAATCAAGAGGCAGGGGAAAATATCCTCCCCATAGTGGGAGGGAAGATTACTTGAATATATTTTGACAATAATAAAAACAGCACAGTAGAAACATTTTTCTATAGTTTGTGTCAGAAAAAGAAAAGAAGTTAATAATGAGATCTCCATACTTTCCAGTTCAAGAGTGGGAGGAAGAGTTCTCATAGTAAAGGTAGGTTAGGAGAAATGTGACAGTGGAGGCACTGGCAATGTACTTCAGGAGAACATAAAAAATAATCATTAGTCTTTTGAACCACGTAGGTTTCAGTTGAGTAAGGTTTATAAGATGGGCATCATCTTTTACCATCAAAGACAAAAAATTAATTCTAATACAAGCTGGGATTTATGTGTGTATGTATTCTAATGTGATATTTATTTATCTTAATATTTGTTGTACTAAAAAAATCAGAAGGTAGGGCTAGGGAGTTGTCTGAGCAGTAGAGTACCAGCCTTGAATGACTTCACAGTGGATCCCAAGCACTACATAACAAGAGCAAAGACAAAAACTTACAGACCATCATAGATAATAACAGAGTGGTGATCTGGCCTCTCTCTATCAAACTCTCCTTCCCTTCAAAAAAAAAAAAAAATTCACAGCATATATTCACCTTTGTTTACTGTTTGTTCGTTTGTCTGTCTGTTTTTACCACCAGTATTATCATTGGGGCTTGATTCGTGCACAAGGACTCACCACCCCTTTTGGTGGCCTTTTAAATTGTTTTATTTTTGTTCTAATAGAGACAGAGATAAATAAGAAAGAAAGAAGGAGGGAGATAGACACCTGCATTGCTTCATCCCTCATGAAACTTGCCTCCTACAGATGGGTACCAAGGGCTTGAGCCTGGCACATGGTGACATGTGTGCTCAACCAATTGCACCACTGTCCAATACCCATTTACTTTTTTTAATTTTTTTATTATTTACTTCTTTTAATTTTTTTATCTTTACTTATTTACTGGATAAAGACAGCCAGAAATAGAGAGAGACGTAGATGATAGAAAGGAGAGAGATACCTGCAGCCCTGCTTCACCTTTTGTGAAGCTTCCCCCTACAGGTGGGGACCAGGGGATTGAACCCAGATCCTTGCACTCTGTACTGTGTGCACTTAATGACATGGCCCCCCGTTTACTTTTTTAATAAACTTTTGATACACTATCCTGGAAAAATGCCTAACTTTGTGAAAATCAACCAAACAGTGAAATAAAAATCCCCGTAGTCCAACATCCAAGGATGCAATGATTATATCAAATATATACTAAATGTTAAAAACAAAAAATGAATCATATAGAACCCTTTGACAATCAACATAATTATTTTAGGTTTAAAAATTACCTGGGCCTATAAACAAACTGTGAACATTGATCACAATTAATATTAATAAGCAAGGTGTTGGTATCATGCTTTGATTTAGTTAATTGTCACTATAAATGAGTAACACAGTTACAGAAATAGTTTGCCAGTGAGGCCCCAAATAGAGATGTCATTTAAGAGTATTCATTTATGTACAGTGAGGGATAATTTCACAAGCAGTTGCTCACTTGAGAACCCAGTGATTTCGATTACAGATTTACAGTTTTCTAGATCTTTATACATTTTTCAGTTCCTACCATAGATTAGAGTTGACTTTGAATTAGGAGATAGCCAATGGGATTCATGTTCTATTTCCTTCACAAAGGTAAGATAATTATCACAAACTTTGCTTGATTTTCTAACACATGTTACTAGAAGTTTAGTCAGTTTGTGTCAGGTGAAACCAGACTCTTCTTGGATATATACTGGGAAATAAGTTCTGCTTCTGTGATTGAGATGAAACTGTGTGTTTGGTGGTGGACGCTTTGGGTTTTTTGATAGGTACAATGTCTTTTGGTTAAAAAAAAAAGTATGTGTCAGTTTTGTAAATGTCAGTTTCAAAGTTAGGCTGAAAATTTAGATCTCTGATGGAGAACAGGATAAGTATTGCTGATTTAATCTTCTTTCTGTTCTGTTCTCAAAAGTGGCAGTGATTATGTTATTGATTTATTCAGTGTCCTCTGCTTATTTCTGTTTTTCCCTACATCTGTCACCTTCATTCTGTCTTTTGCCTCTGAGTTTTCCTTTAGACTACTACTTCTGTTCTTCAGAATTAATTGAAGACACTTCTCTATGGCCCTCCCCTTTTTTTGTGATGAAAAGGAAAACAGTGTATCCAAAACATATTATTCTTTTCTTGACATTGAAAATCAATTCTGATTCATCCACACAAATGTCTGAGCACTGATGTATTACACATAATAAAGTAGTTAAGAGTATGGGCTTGGCCTAGGGCCTTGCCACATGTGACTTTGAGGGAATCTTCCACAAAGTATGAAAAACAGTGCTAGCTCTCTTACAAAATCAAGATGATTAAATGATATATTGACTGTACTATAATTAGCACAGTCCCTGGAAAATTATCATAGTCAATGAATTTAGCTGTTGGGTTGTTGGAAAAAACTGTGATGTCTTATTTTCTAGGCAAAAATGTGTCATGACTTTCCAACAACTCAGTATTAATACCTGAGAAGTCTGTATGGATGAAACAGGCCTACATGAGATATGTTCAACATGTAATATGTATATGTATGTGTATATATGTACCTATATGTATACACACATACAAACCTGTCCCTTTTCTCAGACTCAATATTCACCTATTATCTCCCATCTCAAGAAGGATAAAACTAAAATTATAACTCTAGGTATTATTTGAGAAGCTATAAACACTAAGGAATTCAACGGAAGAATAACAGCTACTCAAATAAGAAAAAGAAGCATGATTTAGGAACCATTGGGTTGAAGTAGAACATGCAAGCCGGGTGATATATATATATTTTTTAACCTGCTGTAGGGCCATATGGTTGCTGAATGTGTTGATGCTGGTTTTAAGATTCTTGAGTATTTTAAACTTGACATGTTATTTTTTTAATGATTTCAAACATCATTTCTTTCAGAGCCTTTTCCCAATGTTGCCGTAATATTGAACAGATGGTTCACCAGCATTTACATTTGCATTTTGCAGTACTGCCGTGTTATTTGCAAAATTTCTTATCAAAAGCCTGTGATTCTTTCTCTACCTTTTCAGAATGGCTGCAGTGAAACTGTAAATAGTTTCTTCCCAGAGTTTTGGGGATGTGATAGAAGCTGGGATTGCATATTGCTGTTTCCTTTCAATTTTATGTTGTTATATTTTTGGATTTTACATCTACTGTTAATAGTACACTCACTTATCATTAAAAGTTTCTTTCATCCTTGGTTATATGATAAAAAATGAAGTCAGATTAATGCTGATGGGAAGAACTTGATACCAGCCCATTAATGTCACCTTGTTTATCTTTCTACTAATTACTTCACTGTCTGAAATTGTCCTGTGTGTTTATTTGTTGTTGAGCTTTACTATGGAATGTGAGCTTTGTGAGAGTGAGGGTCTTGCCTATTTTGTTCACCACAGTTTTGGTACAGTATGGTGCCCAGTGATCATCACTGAATGAATGAGTGTGTGAATGGATCCCTGTCTTTCAGGAAATTCTTTCATAAGAAGAGTTTTCTGAAAATAATGGGTTTCTATAATAATTTGACTTTTATTTAATACAGGTATGTTTTCTGAGGGGTTTTTCAACAAGGTTCTCTTTTCATAGTCTTCATTTCCTTGTTTTTTGGAGATTTGGTTTTCTAACCAGGGTTATAAATGAAGTCAATCAGAAATCATTTTTCTCCCCTTTAGCTCCAGAAGAAAAGCATTTTCTTGCTTACCAGATTCAAAAGACACAGGAGGCAGGACAGGCTATACTGAGCATAGATGAGTCTGCGTCTACCTAGAAAAATGTGCTGACCAATGATCTCTATTAAGATTAATTAGGGGACCAGGTGGTAACACACCCAGTTGAGTGCACATACTACCCAGGCTCAAGTGCTACCAGTCATTCTCCCTCTCTCTCTCTATCTCTCTCTCTCTCTTTCTGTCTCTCTATCCCTCTCTCTCTCTCTCTGTTTTTTGAAATATTTTATTCATTTTATTCTAATGAAAGATATAGAGACCAGAGCACTACTCAGCTCTGGTTTCTGGTAGTGCTGGGGATTAAACTTGGGACCTGGGAGCCTCAGGCATGAAAGTCTTTTTGCATAACTACTGTGCTTTTTCCCCAGGCCCAGTATCTCTTTCTCCTTCTCTGTTTTCCCCATCCCTCTCCATTTACTTGTCTTGTCAAAATAAAAATTAATGATTATAATAAAAGGAAAAAGAAAAAAATGGATGTCAGGAGCAATGAATTTATTGTGCAGGCAACGAACCCCAGCAGTAACACTGGAGGCAAAAAATAATAATAATAATAACTGATTTATTAAATTTTTTTAAAAGAAAAGAATTTCTTTTTTCTCTTTTGTTTATTTTGTCTCTTTATTGAGGGATTAATTTTTTACAGTTGACAGTAAATACATTAATTTGTACATGCATAACATTTCTCAGTTTTCCACACAACACAATTCCACACAATACAACCCCCACTAGGTCCTTTGCCATCATGTTCCAGGACTTGAACTCTCTCCCCTATCCACCCCCAGAGTCTTTTGCTTTGGTGCAATACACCAACTCCAGTCCAAGTTCTGCTTTGTGCTTTCTCTTCTGATCTTGTTTTTCAACTTCTGCCTGTGAGTGAGATCATCTCATATTTATCTTTCTGTTTCTGACTTATTTCACTTAATGCAATTTCTTCAAGCTCCATCCAAGATGGGCTGAAAACGATGAAATCACCATTTTTACTGCTAGGGTACCCAGTTGGACCAGAGAGTGGTTCATGCTGTAGACCATACTGCATCAGACTTAGGTCCCCAGTTTACATTCAACCTGAGTTTGCCCTTGACATGACCTATATTAGTTAATTCCATGACTTTAGGCTCAGAATTAATCTAAAATTTATTAATTTTTATTGCTACACATACACAAAATTGGGAGATATTTTTATATAGAAGTTCTCACTATGAAATACCTAGAAAAGGCTCATTTGCTCTAATTATTATGAAGTATTGGCAAGTAATTTGTCAGTGGAGGAACAAATTTTGTCTGTTGGCTTGGATACAATGAGAAGCAAAGAAAAGCTTTTATTCCTTCAACCCTGTGTCTAGAAAGCATTTAAGGCTTCATTAAAGGTCTTTATAGATATCAGAGTTCCTATGAAACAGGACAGAAGCTTCATCTCTGCAGAATGAAAACTTTGATTTTCTAAAGCCAGAATTACAAACGTATTTTAAAAGTGAGGGTCTTTGTGCCATGGGTTTATATTTCCCACTTCTAAACCTGAATTTTGCCACTGGTTAACCCATGAGAAGCTTCAAACAGTGCTCAAAGGAGGGGAAAAGTGCTATAGAAAGCAAATTCCAGCCCAGGTACAGGAATGAGACATTTCTTCAGAAAAAAAAAAAACTCCCTAATTTTGCCAATGCAATGCACAAAATATTTTTGTACATTTATGCAGGTAAGACTTACGGAGCTAGGAGGCAAACATAAAAGTCAGCAGCTGGCATTTATTACCAGTAGGGTAGGATTAATTCAGTCAGTGAATTAATTTCATGGACTCCTATACTTGCCACTTCCTTCTGGAAAATCTTGCCTATCTTAGGAAAGCTTTATTTATCATGCATTTTCTAAAGTCAGATACTGCACTATAGGGTTAAGTATGTAATAAATAACTGCCTAATGTAGTAATTTCCTCAATAATGATTTCCTCATTGTTTGCTACAACCTATAGCAATATACTTTCCTCTCTGAAAATTAATGCTAATTATCATTTTAAAATTCTCATTATGTTCTTATAGGCATCTTTTATAGGTTGTTAATTATAAGCATGTAGAACTGAAGTGCTTGAAGTTAAGTATTGTAAACAGTTGTAATAGATTTTCATATTGAAAAATTTTATGGATTAATTATAATCTTTTATTGATTAATTGTAATTAAGATATTTAAAATCTCTACTCAGTTAAGCTATTTAATGTATTGACATTGTACTAACTCTTATTGAAGAAAGGCTGATAATTATAGTATATTCTTTTTTATTTTCTTTAGGGATTTTCTTCAGACTCACACATTCAGACTTATAGAGCTATACTGAATCTGAATATATATAAACATGCTATTCAACATTCTGTTAATTGTAAATTGCCTTAGGAACCATTATTAATTTTTTTCTTTATTTTTCTTTCTCTGCCACTGGAGTTATTGTTGGAACTTAGTACCTGCAAGACAAATCCACTGCTCCCAGTGGCTATTTTCGTTTCTTTCATTCATTCTTTTCTTCTTCTCTTCTTCCTCCTCCTCCTCCTCCTCCTCCTCCTCCTTCTCCTCCTCCTCTTTCTTTTATTTGATAGGACATATAAATTGAGAGGGGAAGGGGATGAAAGAAGCAGGGGAAGAGAGAGACGACAGACAGACAGACAGACAGACAGACAGACAGACAGATGGGGCAGGAGAAGAGAGAGGGCTGAAGACTTGCTTCACAACTTCTGAAGCTTCCCTCCAGTAGGTGGGGACTGGGAGCATGAATAAAGATGCAGGTTCAGCCCCAGCTATTGCAAGTGAACAAAGTCAAGAGAGCGTTGCACTGAGATGTCCACTCCAGTTTTGAAGGAGCTAAGCCTCTTTGGGAGTGGAAGGGAAAAGATATAACCTGTGGCAGCTCTCCCAGTAGCATGTCACAATTTCACAGGACTTAGAGCAAAGCTAAACCAGCAGAATTGTAAATGAAAACGCTGTACAGGTTCACATTGGAAAAAAAAAGTTTAATATGGCTTTAAAAAAAAAAAAAAAAGCCTATAAGTATAGAAAACTCACTGGGGCCAAGGGGGTGGGGGCCTGGATGGCACACCCAGTAGAGTATACATGTTCCTATGTATAAGGACACAGGTTCAAGCCCAGGCCCCCACTTGCATGGGGGATGCTTCACAGGCGGTGAAACAGGGCTGCAGGTCTCTCTCTCTCTCTCTCTTCCCCTTCCTTCCCTCCCCTCTCTCTCCCTCTCTCCCTCTCTCCCTCCTTCCCTCTCAATTTCTCTCTGTTTTATAAATTAAAAGAAAAAGAAGGTGTTGGGGAACTGGACATCAGGAATGATAGATTCATTGTGCAGGCATTGAGCCCCAGTGATAATCCTAAAAATAAATAAATAAATAAATAAATAAATAGGAGTAGGAGTAGAGATAATGAGAAGAAAGGGAACTATTAGGGAGCTGGGCCGTAGTGCAGCGGGTTAAGCACACGTGATGCAAAGCACAAGGACCACCGTAGGGATCCCACTGCTGGCTTTCCACCTGCAGGGGAGTCGCTTCACAAGAGGTGAAGCAGGTCTGCAGGTGTCTGTTTTTCTCTCTCCATCTTTGTCTTCCCCTCTTCTCTCCACTTCTCTCTGTCCTATCCAACAATAATAACAATGAGCAACAAAATGGGAAAAATATCCTTCAGGAGCAGTGGATTCGTAATGCGGGCATTGAGCCCCAGCGATAACCCTGCAGGCAAATAGATAGATAAATAAATAAATAAATAAAGGACTATGTTTCTGGCTATAAACAGTAATCAGGCGTGTTTTTTCTATGTTTTTTGCCATCATTTGAGAGTGAAAGAGGATATAGAGATGCTGTATAAACTTCAGCTACTTATACATAATTTGTTCTTAGATTATAGGAATGTGGGGCAGAGTGAACTGAGGAAAATGTTCAAAAGGAAATGACACATTTTAAAAAAAAATCTCTCTGAAGTCTTGTAACATGAGAGGTGAGAGTTACAGCTTCAACATGATCGCTCAAGCCAGAGGCCGTGTGGTCTTCTCCTGATAAAAGTAATACCTACACAGTTTTAAATGAAAGACCACAGAGGTTCTTGTCAAAGTCAGATTGCAAGTGGGAAGCATGTATTCATTATCCCTATTATGTGGTTTCTTTAGCCAGCATTGATAGAACAAAGCAAGACATGATGCCACTACACAGCAGTTGAGCACTTTATTGAGACATGGCCCTGTGGAAAAGCAGTCAATATCAATTAGTGATCAGGATGTAAAACCACTGTCTCTGCTTCTAATGTCTTTATGTCATCAATAGATTTTTGACAAGGTCAGCCTACTGATAAACCACTTAATTTTCTGAAAACCAGAAGTACTTTGAACTCTAAGTAAGCCCTGGATGATAGCGCTAATTTCCACTATAAAAATAACTAAAAAAATAGTTGAGGGAGCTTGTTCTATGGCTAAAAAATTAATAGAATACTGATTATTAACATTCTTCATATTGCACACTGATAGAAAGTTATACTTGTCCTATAATTTAGAGACAATGTAGAGATTTGCAGATCAAATGGTTTGCCAGTGGTTTTTGGACAAGTAGGTATAGGTTTAATTTTGAAGAAGTAACTGTTGACATGCTAATAAGTTGATTTTTGGGTAACTGGGGATTTTTATTGTTGTCAAAGTAGAGTCACCCTTTGTAATATAGATAACCAGCCAGAATAGTTAATAATAAATCATGGGACCAGTCGGTGGCACACCTATTTAAGTGCACACATTACAGTATGCAAGGACCCGGGTTCAAGCTCCCACTTGGCTCTTATTTGCATTTCTCTGACAGTGTCTTGGAGCATTTTTTCATATGTTTGTTGACCTTAGGGATCTCTTCTATGGTGAATATTCTGTTCATATCCTCTCCCATTTTTGGATGGAGTCATTTGTTTTCTTGTTGCTGAGTTTGGTGAGCTCCTTGTATTTTTTGGTTATTAGCCTCTTGTCTAATATATGGCATGTAAAGATTTCCTATTCTGTAAGGGGTCTCTTTGTTTGGGTGGTGGTTTCTTTTGCTGTACAGAAGCTTTTTAATTTGATGTAGTCCCATTCCTTTGTATTAGTTTTGTTTTTTTTTTTTGTAATTGGATTGATTATCATTGAAGATGCCTTTAAAATTTAGATTGAAAATCTGTTCTGCCAATATTTTCCTCTAAGTATTTGATATTTTCTTGTCTAATATCCAAGTCCTTGATCCATTTGAAATTTACTTTTGTGTTTGGTGAAATATAGTTGTCCAATTTCATTCTTTCTTTATTTATTTCTTTATTTAGTCAGAAATTGAGAAGGAAGAGGGAATTGAGAGGGAAGAAATTGAGAGGAATATATATATATATATATATATATATAGAGAGAGAGAGAGAGAGAGAGAGAGAGAGAGAGAGAGAGAGGGCAAACTTGGATGCATAGTTCGATGCCCATGTTTGATCTCCTATACCATTGGTCAGAGAAGCATATTGGAAAGCATGGAAAGAGATAAATAAATTCAGGGGGCCAGTCTATGGTGCACTCAGTTAAGTGCCCATATCACCATGCGAAAGGATCAGGATTTGAGCACCTGCTCCCCACCTGCAGGGAGGACACTTCATGCATGGTGAAGCAGGTGTGCAGGTATCTTTCTCTCTCTCCCCTTCCTTAACAATTTCTCTTTGTCCTGTTAAATAAAAATAAAAATTAGAAAGGAAAAAAAATTGAAAAAATGGCTGCTAGGAGCCATGGATTCTTAGTGCTGAATTGAACCCCAACAATAACCCTGGTGGCAAAGTACATAAAGAAATGAATAAATGAGGGGACCAAGCTGTAGAGCACTGGTTAAGCACACATAATACAAAGCGCAAGGATCCCAGTTCAAGCCCCCAGCTCCCCAACTGCAGGGAAGATGCTTCACAAGCAGTGAATCAGATCTCCAAGTGTCTGTCTTTCTCTCTTCTTCTCTGTCTTCCCCTCCTCTCTCAATTTTTCACTATCCTGTCAAATAAAAAATAAAAGTGGAAAAAAATGGGGAAAAAATGGCCACAGGAGCAGTGGATTCATAGTGCAGGCACCAGGCCCCAGCAATAACCCTGGAGGAAGAAGGGGGGCAGGGAGAGGGAGAGAAATTATAAATAAATTATAAATTCAAAGTTAATGTGAAGGGGAAGATTGTTTAAAGGGCAATTTGGAAAAATTGAGATATTTTGGAACTATATGAATATAAACATGATTCACACCATTTTATTTATTTTTCTTTTTTTATGCCAAAACCTATGTTTTTAATTTCTTCATTGGAGGATTTATAGCTTACAGTAAAATACAATACTTTTTTACATGTTAAATTCATAACATTTCCCAGTTTTCCACTTAACAATTCAACACCCTCTAGGTCCTCCTCTGCCATCGTGTTCCAGGACCTGAAGCCTCCCCTCTACCCCAGAGTCTTTTACTTTGATACTTTTATACTGGTATTAAATGTTACTAAATTGATTTTTTGTCCCATTTTTTAAAGTTTGTGCATATATATTGATATTATAGTGCTTCATAATATTGGATTTTATATTGGAATTGGAAACTCTTTAGGAGTCTAGCTCAGCTACCTTCAAGTTTTTTCTTTTCATCTTTCATTAAAATTTGAAACATTTTTTTTGTTTTTGTTGTTATATGCCTTGAACATTTTTCATTAAGGTCGTTCTTCATTTATTGTTCTTGTGGATGTAAATTTTCCTTTAATTTCGATTGTCTATTGTTCCCCTAGAAGTTATTGACCTTTTGACAATGTTTTATATATCCAACTACATGTTTTAGTCTCCTTTTTTTTTTTTTTCTTTCTTTCTTTCTTTCTTTTTTTTTTTTTTGACTCCAGGGTTATCGTTGGGGCTCGGTGCCTGCAATACAAATCTGCTGCTCCTGGAGGCCATTTTTCCCATTTTGTTGCCCTTGTTGTTACGCTTGTAGTAGTTGTTATTGTTGTCATAGCTGTTGTTATTTCATCTCCATTTTATTCTATTTTATTTTTTATTAGGAGCTTAATACCTTACAATACAGTTGTTGGCACATGGGTACGATTTCTTATCTCACCATGTTAATCTCCATTTTAAAACAGAAACAGTAAAATCTTATATATTTTTTCTATGTATATGATCAAAAGTTCTGAACTGATATCACAGTTTTACATCTTTTCCTTAGTGATACTTAAAAATGCCACGATATTAAATATTAAAACTTTTTGACATTCCTGGGACAGGTCATAATAAATTGTACTTGCATTGAATTACATTTACTGATGATGTATTTAAAACCTTAGTTATATTCATAAGGAATATTGATTTATTTCCCATGCTAGGTTTTGTAATAATTAAACATATTAATTTCCATTTCTCTACTCTGGAAGGAAAAAAAATGATCATTTTCCTTTTAAAAGTCATAAGTACTTCTGTCTAAAACTATCTGGCTTACAGCTTTATTTGAAAATAGTTTTAAATTTATTTTTATCTGCATTGTTAAGATTATAAGCTTTTCTGAGAGAACTATGGTGGGGACACAGAACTTTAGTGATGAGTGCAGTGTGGAGCTGTACTCTATAATCTTGAAGTCTTATAACCCACAAATTTTAAAATGGCTTAGAAAAAAATAAAACAAAACTACTTTTAAAAATATGATGGACCTAATCTTATTTTTTCTTTATCTCTTAAGTGATATTCATTCCAAAAGATTTACTGAAGGCAAGGAGTTAACATAATGGTTATGCAAACAGATTCTCAAGCCTGAGGCTGTGAGGTCCCAAGGTCAATCCCCCTGCACCACCATAAGCCAGAGCTGAGGAGTACTCACTATTAAAAAGTTCTATTTTAATGTTAATATTAATGTCCTTTTTTACACTCTTCAACATATTTCAAATTACACCAAATTATAATTTTCCTTTTTAATAGGATAATTTTTAAATGACCTGTTATTGTTATGGACTGTGTTTGATTTTGTTTTTTAGGAAATTGTATTTTAGCTTTATAGATGGAAGTGATGTTTTAAATGTATAAGTATTCATTGATTTTTCTTATATTTTTCTTTTGTTTATTTCTTTTGACTTTTTTCCTGTGTAGCATGTAAATTTCCCTTTACAACAATGAAAGTTTTTATTATATGAATGTATCTCTAAGAAAGTTTTGGATGTGGGGACAATAGTTCTGCAGCTAAAGCACATGTTTTGCCCTTGGGAGGTCCTGGGTTTGATCTGGAGATTACATGAGAAGGTCATGGATGACACCTGGGGGCCTACATGGATGACAAAATGATATCTGATGCCTCCCTTTTTCCTTCTCCTCACTCTCTCTTTAGATTTAAAATTGGGTTGGAATGACATCTCACTGGTATACCAAATGCCCAGGATCCAAGATCTTTCCCTAGCAATGCATTTACAAGAAAATCTTTAGGGGAAATTCATCATTGCTTTCTGTTTTGTTTCATTTTTCTATAAAAACAGTTATTCATGGGGGACAGGCGGTAGCACAGCATGTTAAATGCACTTGACGCGAAGCCCAAGGACCACCCGGCATAAGGATCCCAGTTCGAGCCCCTGGCTCCCCGCCTGCAGGGGGGTCACTTCACAAGTGGTGAAGCAGGTCTGCAGGTGTCTATCTTTCTCTCCCTCCTCTGTCTTCCCCTCCTCTCTCAATTTCTCTCTGTCCTATCCAACAACAATGACAGCAATAACAATAATAATAACAACAACAACAATGATAAATGGCAAGGGCAACAAAAGGGGGAAAAATAGCCTCCCAGGAGCAGTGGAGCACAGAGCCCCAACAATAACCCTGGAGGCAAAAAAGAAAATAGTTATTCATAAATATATGAAGAGTTATTTGTTTTACCCCAAGAACTCTAGATGTTGATGTCTGCACATTTATGTCTACGTGGAATTTTATGTCTTTGTATTAATACTTAGCTTAGTAGTTTTAATAACTTCGTGATTAAAGAATTGGACTGTATAGGACCAGAAAGGTGGCACAGTATCCACTTTACGTGTTTGAGGTTCTGGGCTCAAGCTCCAGCACCATATAAAAGCAACAAGGAGAACTCCTTGAATGGTGGGGTGTTATTTCATGTCCTTCCTTACTACCTCCCCTTCCTTTGTCTCCTTTTTTCCTTCCTTTCCTTCTCCTTCTCTCTTCTTCCCTCTCTTTCTCTCTCTCTTCTTCGCCCTCTATCTGTCCCACTCCCCTTGTCCTCTCTCCACAATGTGTTTAATTGGATCAAGTAGATAAATGAGTGGGTGGATCTTTTGTGCCACACTACAAAATGAGATGGGCTATACAACAACCACTTTGGGATTTGGGGGACCTTTTTGGTAACTCAGTATATGGCCATTCTAAAGCTACCACTTCTGTACTTATTTCATATATGCTTGAAAAGTTAGGGTTTCCTCATAGCATATAAATAGATTGTATTTACCAATATTATCTTATTTAATCTTACTTTTCAAATTCTATGCAATTTTTATAGTGTTTTTAATTTATTTTTTATCCATAAAATGAAAATATTGACTAGACTACAGGATAAGAGGGGTACATTTCCACACAATGCCCACCCCCAGAGCTGCATATTCAGTCCCCTCCCTTGATAGACAGGGCTGTCCATTTTTATAGTTTTTATAGTTTTATAATGGGCAGTAGGTACTATTAGGAAACGAGTGGATTGAAGAGTTCTAACAATAACAATTCCATTTCCCTTCCTTTTTCCCTAGCATATCTTGTTTTTTGACACTCTATTCATGTTCTTTTTTTCCTTCATTCTGCACTCTACGCTTCAGTTTTTTACTATGACTGCCCTTGAGTTTATATTAAAATTGTCACCATATGCTGTCATTTTGTTTGCTTTTATAGTGTACCTTTTTAATAGAGGGAAGAGGGGAGGGAGGGAGGATGGGAGGGAGGGAGAGAGAAACTGACTACACTTCCACCAAAACTTCCTCCAGTGCAGTGGGGGCCGGCTCAAACCTAGGTTGTGCACATGGCAAAGCAGTACACTATGCAGGTGATACAGTATTCCTTTACCATCATTTCCTTCTTTATTTTTGCTGATTTTTCTTCTCAGTGTGTAAATGTGTAAACGATAGTGACGGTGCTAGCATCAGAAAGGAAGAAATGATTATGTGCGACAGAGCAAACAGTGAGCTGTTTATGGAGGAGTTAGGAAAGATCAGTGAGGGGTGAAACCAAACTTCCGCATGAGTGAGTGGAGCAGATAGTATCTCTGGAAATGGAAGGTGTTGGGTTGGGTATGTGATAGGAAGAAGTTGAAAGAACGCTAACTTACCTATAGGTGAGTTATGGCCTCAGATGAAGAAAGGGACACAGTCGTTAATTGGGACTCCACATAAATATGATGATCTCAGAATACAAGCTAGAATCCCTTGCCCACTACATTGGTGGCATTGCTGTTACACTTGACTTCTTATTTCTTATTTATTCATTTATTTATTATTGCCACCAGGGCTATTACTGGGACTTGGTGCTGGCACTATGAATCCACTGCTCCTATGGCTGCCCCCCTTTCAGTTTTTATTACATAGGACAGAGAGAAATTGAGAGGGGAGGTGGAGATAAAGAGAGAGAGAGACCTGCTTCCCCACTCTTGAAGCGGCGCCCTTTCAGGTGGGGAGTGGTGGCTCAAACCTGGGTCCTTGAACCTGGTAATATGTGCACTTAACTGGGTATGCCACCACCTAGCCCCCATTTCTGATTTCTTTGCATCTTAATTTCTCTGCAAATCAAGACCGGTACAGTTTATATATAAATAAATAGATAAAGCAAATCTGTAGATATTAAAGAGTGTGCATGTGATAAACAGTTTCTGTTTGTAGTCATTGTGACTTAAAGTAGTATTTTTAGAATTCAAGTTCTGCCTTAAAGGTGTCTGATGAAGAGTTAAACGATTTTTGAAAATAGAACGTGTGCAGCTCCATTTCCTCTGCAGTGAAATGCCATTTCCCACTGATTTGATCGAGTTTCTTCTCCTTAAGCCTTCTTTGCTTCTTCTAGTGCTGTGCCTGGCATGGTAATTAGGGACTTGTGCTCTCAGTGATAGGATCTCCTGGCTATTTCTCTAGCTATACTTACCCAGAGCTTACTTCTTACACATTTCCTTGGCAGAGTGTGTGGTGTATTTTTAAGTGATAGGATTTGAGGAGAGCAGTTCCATGAGAAAGGAGCATGACAGAAAAGGCTGAAAAGAAGGCGAATTAGCTGGGGTGGCTGACTTTTAATTGAAGTTTAGTTGGAGGTTCAGGGAGGTGAGATTGTTATGACAGATTTCAAAATATAATGATGGAAAAATGGGATAGGTTCATCAAAGTCAGAGTAAATACTAAGCAACAGTTCAGCAGCTCAGCACGAAACAAGAGCTAAAAAAAAAAATAGAAAGAGAAGAGTAATTAAATTTTGCATTGTGCTACCCTCCTTCTCAGTGGGTACCTTTCCAAAGAAGACTGTAACTTTGTTGTGAAAATACATAAACAGATTTGGAGATTTGAATTATATACTTGTCTTGATCTTGTTCATAAACACTGAGTGTTTTACAAATAAAAATATAGTCAAACATAAGCCTACTGCTGAAACCACAATTTAAGAAAGACCTGAGGCCAGGCGGTAGCGCATCCAGTTAAGCACACATAGTGCGAAGCGTTAAGGACCATTGTAAGAATCCTAGTCCCCTGCTCCCCACCTTCAAGGGATTGCTTCGCAAGTGGTAAAGCAAGTCTGCAGGCATCTATCTTTCTCTCCCCTCTCTGTCTTTCATTACTCTCTCAATTTCTCTCTGTCCTATCCAACAACAACAACAGCAATAACAGCAACAACAACAAAATGGAAAAAATAGCCTCCAGGAGCAATGGATTTGTAGTGCAGTCACCAAGCCCCAGCAATAACCCTGGAGGCAAAGAAAAAGAAAAACAAAAAGACTTCAAGAAAGTAAAAGGTCCTCCCTCACACCCACTTTTTTTTGTGTGTGTGCATTTGGAAGAGATTGAAGTCTGTCTTTCAGTTTCTTAGAATATAGGTCTTTATCTCATATTTGCAACAGTACAGGAGAAATGGCAGTATTGACCCTAAGCAACTGTGGTTCCTCTCCTATCTCTCCCCCACCACTTGGTCTATGCATGTGCTGCTGGAGGTTAGTGATTGAAAACCAGTGTGATTAAGTGATGAACAATTTGCAATATGGAAGGAGGAACAATCTCCCACCCCAATAGTATCTGAATTATTTTATTTATGCCCTTTGAGTACCAAGCATGATCTCAACTTGAGTTATTAGAGTTTAGTTTAAAGAGATATCATGGGTTAGTAGAAATTTCACTGACATGATATTGAAGAAATGTAGGTGGTTTCTACTTTGACTACCCCTTGCTGCCAGTATGATTTTGGACAAAGCCTTATACTTCTCTGCATCATACTATATCTGATAAAGTCATTGAGTTGACTTAAAATGGCTCCAAATTTCCATTCAACTCAAACTTTATTCAGCACTGTACTCAAGAGATTCACTCCAGTCCAGATATAGTCCTGGAAATGCAAATGTTTTTTATTTCTTTAAAAAAATTTTTTTATTTATGAAAAGGAAACATTAACAAAACCATAGGATAAGAGGGGTACAACTCCACACAGTTCACACCACCAGAACTCCCTATCCCATCATCTCACTTGATAGCTTTCCTATTCTTCCGCTGAGAGTATGGACCCAAGGTCATTATTGGGATGCAGAAGGTGGAGGTCTGGCTTCTGTAATTGCTTCCCCGCTGAACATGGTCACTGACAGGTCAATCCATAATCCCAGCCTGTCTCTCTCTTTCCCTAGTGGGGTGGGATTCTGGGGAATCAGAGCTCTAGGACACATTGGTGGGGTTGTCTGTCCAGGGAAGTCTGGTTGCCATCATGCTAACATCTGGAACCTGGTGGCTGAAAAGAGAGTTAACATATAAAGCCAAACAAGTTGTTGACTATTCATGAACCTAAAGGCTGGAATAGTGCAGATGAAGAGTTGGGGGCGGGGGTCTCCGTTTTGTAGACAGCTAGTAGGCATATTTTAGTTATATTCCAAAGGGCCTGTGGCTATACTAGTTTTTTTTTTTTTTTTCCTCTGAGCCTGAAATCTAATATGCAGGTAGATCCAAGTTATTGTCTGGGGAGATGATGTCATGGCTGGAAAAAGGACCAGAAAGCTGGATCAGGGAAGAGAGTGGCTCCCAAATATGGGAAAGGGGTATAAATAATGTTGACTGTAAACCCCATCGATTTGATGTGATGTGGGGCCCATATTCAGCTTAGAAGCCTATGTGACCTCTACAGCAAATAAATGTTTTACTGCTCTTCTCAGGCTCTCACTTGTTCCCAGAAGTCAGAAACATTTCTAGAGCAGTGCTTGGATAAGTAATTGGAAGTATAGGGAAGTGTGTAAGGGTCATGAAATATTAGTAAGTGCAACTCTACTTTCGAACTCTGATATGACTTTAACACTATTTTTTTGATTTATATATATATATAATATGTATATATATAGAGAGAATAGTATTCATGCACTATTAACAGTAGTGGCTGTTTATGCATTTTACTATTAAAATTTTAATGATGAAAGTAAAATAGAGTCATTTATACAAAGATAATGTTAGTGGTTTAACTACAATTTGCCAAATAATCCTTAAGAAAGTAAATTTCACCTAAAAGTGCTCAAGCTACTGACTTAAATATAAGCACCCTATTAAAAATAGATATTTATAAGGTTAGATACATAGTGGTTTCCCTAGACATAAAACCATAAGCAAAGTAATGAAGAGAAATAAATTTAACTTATCAACAGCAAAGACAAAATGTGTCTCTACAAACACTATTGAAAGCAAACATAGACAGAATGGGGAGTCGGGCGGTAGCGCAGCGGGTTAAGCGCATGTGGCGCAAAGTGCAAGGACCGGTGTAAGGATCCCGGTTCAAGCCCCCAGTTGCCCACCTGCAAGGGAGTCGCTTCACAGGCGGTGAAGCAGGTCTGCAGGTGTCTATCTTTCTCTCCCCCTCTCTGTCTTCCCCTCCTCTCTCCATTTCTCTCTGTCCTATCCAACAACGACAACAACAATAATAACTACAACAAGAAAACAACTAGGGCAACAAAAGGGAATAAATAAATACTTAAAAAAAACATAGAATGGAGGAAAATATATGCAAATCACATATATGTTAAGGACCTACTTTCTAGAATATAAGAACTTACACTAAACAGTAAAAAAGCAAACATAACAAGTAAAACTGGGTGGGGGCCAAGCAATAGCTCACCCAGAAGAGTGTACATTTTTCCATGTATTAGGCTCTAGCTTTGAGCACTGCACAGGAATGCCAGGAATAACCTCCAAAGAGCTCCACTGATCGTGTCTCCTCTCCTTCTCTCCCTCTCCCCACCCCCCTCCCCCTCTCTCCCTCTCTACATATACATCACCTCTCTCTTCCTCTAAATATATGAATTAAAAATGGATCCAAGAGGCTACTCAGCATTGTTGTATGTGCATGAGGCCCTGAATTCATTCCCTGGCACTGCCAAAGAAAAAGCTGGAACAGGAAATTTAGCAGGTGGAGCACATGCCATTCATGAGTGAGGCTCTTGGTTCAATTCCCTGCATCTTAAAAAAAAAATTATTAGTGATTTAATATTGATTTACAAAATTATGAGATAAAAGGGTATAATTCCACATCACTTCCACCACCATGGTCCCCATTCCCTCCACAGGAAACTGCAGTAATTCTCTCAAGGTCACAGATAGGGGTTGACTGTTACTTCTATAACAATCTAATATATAATGTATTTTTTCCTATGTTCCTGATTTCTCTTCCTTTCTAAGTCACACCTACATCTATTACTACTTCTGAATGTCCTTCCTTTTTCCCTCTTCTCTCTCTGGATTTTAATGGAATTGGAGTTCAGAGGCCTTTCCTCATCTCCCCATGACATTTCTTCTCCCTCCCCAGTATTATGGACCAAAATTCTTTATGGGTGCAGAAGGTGGGAGTTCTGACTTCTGTAATTGCTTCTCCACTGGACATGAACATTGCCCTGCATCTCTTTTTAAAATAACTTTGGCAAAGAACGTCTCTCCAAAAGTGATAAGCAGATAGACAACATGACCATGAAAAGATGCTCATCATCACTAGCTATTAGGAAATAAAGCTCAAAAATCACAAGGCAACATTGTATCCTTGCTTATGTGGCTGCTAATCAAAGGTAAAACAAAACCAGAAAATATATACTAGTGAGAATGTGGAGAAAGTACATCCTTTTTTTACATTGCTAGTAGGGCTATGAAAAGATATAGCCACTATGAAAAAAAGCTTATCAGTTCCTCCAAAATTAAGCACTGAATTATCATATAACCTAACAATTCAACTCTTAGTTCTATACTCAAATAATTGAAAATGGGTGTTCAAATGAAAACTTCTATGCAGTTGCTCATAAAAACACTCTCAGTAGTCATAGTGGAAACAACCACAATCCCATTAACTGATGAATAGATAAATAAACTGTGGTGTTTCCATACAATGCAGTATTATTTAGCCATGAAAAGGAATGAAATCCTGATATGTTCTACAATATAATGAATCTTGAAAGCATTATTCTAAGTTACACTAGCCAGACACAAAACGCCATATATTGTGTTATTCTACTAACATGTAATTTACAGAATATGAGAATTAATAGTGACAGAAAGCAGATTAGTGGTTACCGGGGGCTGTGGAGAAGGAGGAAAGGCCATCCCCTGCTTAATGGGCATGAAAGCCTCATTCAGAGTGACAAAAGTGTTTGGGAACTAGCTGAAGTATTCAAAATTAGACACTGAATGTACTGATGTTAGTAAATTGTACAACTTAAAATGGTAAAGTTTATTACCACAATGGGGGGGGGAGTTTCCAAATTATATGAACCTCATGGAAAACTTGGTAATAAAACATCTTTGGCAAGCAGATGAACTAAGGTTTGCTAAAGGAATGCATATAATTCAAGCAAGGCCTTTGGGGGTAGGGAAAGCTTATGGCAAATGTACCCTAGCAAGGGTAAGAGTCTTATATTCTAATCCAGGACCTACTATTATTTAACCTGGGCAAGTCATATAGACTTTCTGGGCCTTTAGAAGTTTTTATGTCTGGGGAGGAGAAAGTCAAATCACATGTAGAACCTTTGCAAGTCTCATCCTGGTAGTTTACTTAGTTGAAAGGTAAAATATTTCAAATGGAACATTTTGCCACCAAAAATAAACAAAAAAGAGGAGGAGGAAGCTGAGTATCACATACAGGAGGTGGTATACTCTTTGGCAGAACCTTTATACTATTCAAAAGCCGTAGAGATAGCTGTGGTAGATCTCACATTTCTGAAAAATAGAGGAAGTAGGTTCTTTCATTTCTTCATAGAGCATCCACTCAAAAATGGATACTGAACACATCAAGATTGTGTGACACGTTGCTGAAAGACACAAAAGTTCCAGAACTCATGAAATATATGTTCTGGAGGCAAAATTTACCCTAAATAATTTAATTAATCACTGGATTACAATTGTGGTGAGTGTTAGGAAGACTAAGTCTATGCTGCTGTAGGTAAAGACTTCAAGATTAGGGACAGCTGCTCAGGGAATTCATACTTGACCTGCAGTTTGAGGTTAACTCGAAATTAACTAAGAAAGTCAGGAAGGTGCAGATAGCATTGCCTGTGGAAAGGAAACTGAGAAAGAAGGAAAGATGGGTTTAGTGAAGAAAGCTTTATTCTTAGGATGTCATACTGAGTTGTGGTCAATACAAAAGACCCAGGAAAGTAGCCCCTCATGTACACACAGGCATACATAGGTGTGTTACGGATAAAAGATTATTTGTCCCCACAATACCTTCTGTGTCGTGGGTGATGAAGACAGCTATAACCACATGGTGTTTCTCGAACAGAAAATGCACCCCAAGTTCAACCATGACCTGAAACCATCGTTCCTTAGAGCTCTTCCCCATTCTACAGCAACAGGCAACATGGGTTACAGAGCAAGTGACTGGCATATGACACCCAGTATGCCATGTGAACACTAAGAGCATGATTCTCTTTCTTGGTCTTTCAGCTTTGGTCCCATCAAACCAATAAATCGAGCCTTTAAGGATGGCGAAACTGTCAGTTTCACATAAGCTATAGCAATCCTTATTTTTTGTAGAGTGCCTTAGGTATTTGGAAGGAGGAAGGGAGAAACTACATTTCTGCAAATGATCCACACTTTGATGAAAGCCAAAGGTGAAGAGACTTCATACCTGGAGGGTATTTTCCCTACTTTGAGTAGATGTGATAGAAGCACAGAATTATCATATAATCCAACAATTCAACTCCTAGTTATATACTCAAATAACTGAAAATGGATGTTCAAACCAAAATTTCGTTGTAGTTGCTCGTATAAACACTGTCTCTTTAGTCATAGTGGTAACAACCAAAATTCTATTATGTGATAATGCGTGAGATTTCATCATGGTCCTGACAGTGAATAGAGGGAACATGGGGGAGCAGTAGGTGCCATCCTGCTGTTAGGATAAAGGAACTTAGCAGCAAATCTCAGTTTAGGTATTCATTCACCTATTCCAAACTGTGCTAAATTTGGATGCATTGTCTATGGCCATACCACCCTGAACACACCCGATCTCGGAAACTAAATTTGGATGCATATGTGACAACTTGCTCTTATAACCATACATCTGCTCAACCAAGCTTAATTTTCTTGTCCTTTGCTTTCAGGAGAGTAGATCTGGAGACACCAACAGCTGTGTAGAAGAAATAATTCGGGTAAGGATATTCTTTTATAATTTTTTTCAATTGGTGGAACATGGATTCCAAATAGAAAGAGTCATGTGATTGCATTATCAAAGGGCAGCCATTGTTTCCTGCTAGACATTTATCTTTATGGACAGAGACGATATAAATGACCTAAATGGCACTTCACAAAACAATGCTTCTTTTAGGAATCTGGGAGCTAGTTCTCAACTGCAGTAGGCTTAGGTGACACCACATTAAAGCGATCAGTTGGAAAACAGAAAACTGAGTAGAGATGAAAAATATGCTTGTGCTCACATTTGGATGCCCCCATTTATCACCCCACTATTCAAAAGCATCCTTTAATAGTCTATATTTTTGAGGCAGACAGGGATTGCCTTGTTATTTTTCTTCTAAACTTAATTAGAATCTGAAGCACTTTGACAAGAAGGTAATGCTCAGCTTCTGAAAATTTGTTTCTGTCTTTCTTTGCATATTATTATTTTGCCTGTTGCTCTCCGTAAACCTATCCTTTTCATTATCATCATTTCTAGGAGACTTCCCAAAAAACTAGTTTCACATCCAGGTGTACTTATATGTTGGGTTGTTTTTTGCCATATTATTATTTCTGAACATCCAAACTGATCATCAGAATGTCACCTTCAAACCATATTGTTTTCTTCACTCATACTTTTTTTCATGAGAGTAAGCTAATAATTTACGGTTCTCAGGCAGCTGATAGTATACTGTGCAAAAGCACCAAAGCAAATTAGACCAGATAGTATGGCAATTTCCTATAAAGAAAATTTTATTGTAATATGTTTCTGAGTTTTGGATGTCTCATACAGTTTTCTTGAATTGCTAGTGGATAATAGTAATACTAATATTTCATCTAATGTTCCACAGTAGCCATCAAGTTGTTTTCAAAGGTACTTTTCTTCTGTGAAACATTTTTGTATATAAATAACCCTTTTAACTCTCAAGTTAACCAAAATAATTGAATTTTATTAGCTGAATTCATAATGATTTTTTCTGGTTGAGACTTATATAGGAAACACATCTGTCAAAATGGTCAAATATTCTTTTTTGGCATCTAAATATATGTTAAAGGAAATAGTGTGTTTTGATCTGCATTATCTCTATCCTGAGTTATTGACTCGGATTAAGCAATAGATAAAGGACTGTTTTTTTTTCTCTCAACATATTCTTATGTTCGAGGTTCAAATGGTCAATGTTAAGACATCTTTTCCTCCATCTAGAGGTCTGAAACTACTTCTGTTAAGTTTAGCATTCTGTAACATAAAACAATGGTTAATCAACAAAATATGATTGTAAAAGAAGTCTGCCCTTTCTTATCCTTTCTGAGAACATGGAAGTGATCTGTCGTTTGGTCTCTCTTCTTCTGGCTCCTCTATGATGCGAATGTTGTTCCTCTTAACTCTCCAGTATTTTCTTGATTATTAGTTGCTTTTTTCCCCCTTTATTCTGGGTTTCCTTTCCTTGATCGTATCTCTGCTCCATCCTCCAGTTCACTATTTTGATCTTTAGTTCCTGTCTTTTTTCTAGCGTTCCCTTCTACTTACACAATTTTAGTTCAGTTCCCATATTGTTTATCTCTCTGACTTTTGTCATGACTTCTTTCATGTGGTTTTGTTACATTGGTGAAATTTTCTTCATTTAACTTCTCATTTTGATGAGCATCTTTAGCACATAGTTTTGATGATTTTTGTTATTGCCAGGGCTTGGTACCTGCACTATGACTCCACCACTCCTGTTAACCTTTTTTTTTAAATTTATTTATTTTAAATTTCTTCATTGGAGGATTAATGGTTTACAGTCATCTTTTTTTTTTTTTTGATAGAGACACAGATAAATTTGGAGAGGGAGGTTGTCGGGCGGTAGCACAGTGGGTTAAGTGCACGTGGTGCAAAGTGGGTTAAGTGCACGTGGTGCAAAGTGTAAGGACCGGCATAAGGATCCCAGTTGGAGCCCCCGGCTCCCCACCTGCAGGGGAGTTGCTTCACAAGGCAGTGAAGCAGGTCTGCAGGTGTCTGTCTTTCTCTCCCCCTCTGTCTTCCCCTCCTCTCTTCATTTCTCTCTGTCCTATCTAACAATGATGACATCAATAACTACAACAACAATAAAACAAGGGCAACAAAAGGGAAAATAAATAAATAAATATAAAAAATTTTTTTAAAAAAGAAAACTAATAAAAAATTGGAGAGGGAGAAGAGGAGAGATAGCTGTACCACTAACCCACCACTTTCAAAGTTCTCTGCAGGTGGTAACAGGGGGACTTGAACTTGGGTCTTCAAGCATGATAATGTATGTACTCTACCAAGTATGCCACCACCTGGCACTTGATAACCTTTTTAGGAGGCTTACATAGCTCTGTAGAGTTTGGAGTTCTACTCCAATTGGTTTCTTGGTTCAACTATGCAGACTATTTCCTCTGTTTTCTCATTATATTTGATGCTCTGTGAGAACCTGCGTACTGCAGTCTGTGATTGACTTTGGTGTCAACCAGAAGCTCAGAGTTTCAAGTACTCGATAGTATCTGCATTGCTACAGATGGAGGTTTATGTCTGTTCTGTGGCCGGAGGCCTTAGCCTATGTAGTAACTGCTCTGCTTCCACTCTAGTTCTGGCCAGGCAGATTCTGGCAACTGGGGATTTGCCCTCAGGATCTGTTACTATTGAAACTGAGTGACAGTTTGACTGTCTAAACCACGGTTTTAGCAAGGTGGTCAGAGAGAGCTGCCCCCATGGTTCATCCTCTCCCCCATAAGGCTTTTTCTATTTCATGTTGTTTCAGAATTGTAAGAAAAGGATTGGTATGCTAAAATTTCAGCATAGCTCCCTCCACCCCCATATTGTAAGATCTCTTCCATTTGTGGTTTGTTGCCATGTGGGCATTCTCCTTTTTATTCTTGGGAGATGGATTTTTTTTTCTTTGTCCTCTCCATGTGGACTATACTAGCAGAACAATAGTCCTGGCAAACAAAAGAAACATGACCCCTTTCTTCTTAGAATCAGCAGTGCATTTGAATAGATGGTACTTTTTTTTATTATTTTCATAAACAAATGCATAGTGTTAATTGTGCTAAAGGCTTTTGAGAACTTTCCTGACCTTGTTGGGAATCAAGCATAACTATGCTGACAGAGCAACATTTGAACTGCTAATAGTAGGACAAATAGGAAATCAACCTAAGGAGAATGGTGAGAGTTCCTACAGAGGAAATGGAAGAGCTTCACTGGTTGGAAGACTAGAATAAATAGAGATGGTCTTAGTGGCAAGAGAAGCCAGACAGCTTCAGGCTCACATCTTGGATTAATTAGCATGTGGTAATAAAACCATAGAAATGGATAAATTTTCCAGAATAACTAAAGATTGAAATCTATGAAAATCTAAATTCCAATATTCAAAAGTCAGAGAAATGGAAGTGGGAAAGAGTGACTAGAGGAGTCCAAGGGAAATTATGTCTGTAAGAAATCATAAAATCCTGGAAAGAGCTCCATAGCACAGAATTTCTGAGAAGACAAACATGATGAGAATTTAAAAAAACACTCAGTGTGAAGTACGCAATTGAACTGTTAGTGCTCAGCCCCTCTGAATTATTTATAGATTTTTTTTAGAATGATGGCCACCTGGACCTAAATAATGTTATGATACAGTGTTACTTCAATTTAACAACAACGACAAAAAAAGACTTTGCCTATTTTGAGAGCATCCATTCTACTATGCATAAGTTCCTAGGGTTGAGCCCCAGTTTCCACATGGGAGCATCATGCACAGCACAGGGGGAAAGCTTCATGCACGATGACAGTGTCATGTCTCTCCCTCACCTTCTCTCTCTTTCTGAAGTTAAAAGGGGGCAAAAATGTACACCGGAATCAGTGATATGAGGCCCAGAAAAAAAAAGAGAAAAGAATCACACACACACACACACATTCGTTTATGTGCACATGTGTGTGCAGGAGGAAACCACTGGACAACAAGTAAGTCATTGGTGATCTTATTGAATACAGTTTCTGTGAAGTTGAGTGGGCAGAATTCAGACGAGAGAAAACTAAAAAAATACTCAGTGTGTTTTGAATTGTGTGTGTGTGTGTGTGTGTGTGTGTGTATGTGTGTTTGTATGCACAGAAAGGCCAGTTTGCATTCTGGCCCCTTTTCACTTGCAATATATTCTGTATACAACAACCATGAAATACTAAGATAGTCATACTTACTGAACTTCTGGACGCTACCCTTAAGTTTGTTGCCTGAGTGCTTTTATTTAACCATTGCAGCTGCTCTATAAAGTAGACACAAAATATCCCCATATTACCCATGAAGGAATGAAGATGAGCACAGATTAAACACTACCTGCCTAAGATGTCCCGGCTATTCAGTAGTTGGGGTTTGACTGCACACTGCACAGCTTAGGCATCCCTCTCCCTTTACTGTTGTTGTCATAAATGAAGATGTCTCCTTGGCTCTCAGTAATGAAACCACTCAGGCATTTGCTGTGAAAGGGAGGTTTCCCATTGCCATGTGTTTATGATTCGCAAGTGCCAGATTATGCATTTGTGCACTTGAACTCACAGAGGTTTTATGGTCAGTGTTAGAATGCTCATCTTCAAACTTCTTTTTTCCTCTCTCCTTTATTTTTGCTGAGGTGACTGTTTTCAAGTCATTTGAATATTACATTATGTTCTAAAGCGTAGTTATCTTTTTTTTTATTCTTACTCAGAATTTTAATCCTGGGGCCTAATAAATCTGTGTAATATTGCAAAGTTCACTTAACCAAGGGAGAAATTACAACTGAGTTCTGTGAAGATGGGCAATCAGGGCTAGAGCCCTCATGGTTGACATATGTTTGTAACAGACAGTTTTCTAAGTTACACTATATTTCATCCTTAAAGGCTCCTGTGCTGTGATACTGAGGTGCTTTTCATAGCAGTATCCATTAACGCAGGATGGCATTAACATTTGTTCAGCAAATAAAATCCGTTTACAACTTAATGGGGCTGTGCAGGGCTAGAATCTAGGATGCACAAATTTTATGCAGGATGGTTTTAGATGACAGTTGTTGAAGGCCTCTACTCACAGCACAGAGAGCCTGGGTAATAAAGGCCAGCATTTTAGAGAATCTTGTTTGGACTTCAGGGATGAATTTAGAGACAATTTCAGCTTAACATATGAACATATCACCTTCTTGGGCTTCTTTGTCCTCACTAATTTAATTTCAATTACTTGTGAAATCTTCACAATGAATATATATAAAGAACTGGAAATATTATTTCTATGAAGAGGTAACTGCTACTTGTTTAAACTCTGGAGACTCAAATCAGTTTCCTCATATAATGATTTTATTCCAGCCAATAAAAGGAATTCTTTTCCTTTGTTTCTTTGTTTGCTTGCTTGCTTTGGAAACTAGGACCCTCCTAGACAAGAGCACAAGACCACTTGTGGTCTCTGTGTGGGCAGCCTCATGTGCTCAGGCTGTGTTTGGTGGGCCATGAGAAACCTTGTGCTTAAATATCTTCATGCTCCTTAACACATATAAAAATATGTTAGCCACTTTATAGAGAATAGAGAGAGCAAGAGACAACTGTTTTTCAGTCACTTGTTTGGATCATTTGCAGAATTTAGACCTAGATCACATCTGCTATTTTGTATCATACAGGCTTTTTCTAACTCATGTTATTTTCTGTGTAAATTATTTCATTTTTTTCAAATAGTAAATATTTTTCTAGTAATAAAGGGAAGCCTACAAAAATGGGGAGGAAATCAGTCTGGGTAAAACTATATATTAGAACCATTAATATATCCCATTGCTTGTAACAGTGCAAAGCACAAGGACCCGAGCAAGGATCCTGGCTTGAACCCCTGGCTCCCCACCTGTAGGGGGGTTGCTTCACAAGTGGTGAAGCCGGTCTGCAGGTGTTTGTCTTTCTCTCACCCTCTCTATCTTTCCCACCTCTCTCAGTTTCTCTCTGTCCTACCCAGCAAAGTGGAAAAAATGACCCACAGGAACAGTGGATTCATAATGCAGGCACTGAACCCCAGCAATAACCCTAGAGGCAAAAAAAAATTGTCTTTTTTTCTTAAGCCATTTTTTTAAATTTGTGATTAGTAGTGGCTTACAAGATTTTAAGATTACAGGGTATAGTTTCTCAACAAATTTCTGTGCCCTACCATCCCAAAAATAACCACCATAGTTTACTTCTATTTTTGTTTTTGTTTTTTCTTTTTAGTTTTGCAAGTTCTTATATTTTGGTTAAGACCTACTAGTCTTGTCCAAGATAATTTAGTTTCACTTGGTATTATTCTAATGTATCTTTTGACATTGCCACTTGAATGATTAGAAACAAAAATGTCTCAATTTAAATCTTGTTTTGAATATGTAGATTCATTTTGGTAGATATTATTATCCTTTTGACAGAGACAAAAGTCATCCTTAAAATGGTTCCATTTCTACCTGTGAAGAGTATCCTCATAGTATCCTGTGAGGAATGTTCAACAGTCTGCCCCTATATTTCAGAGCTATTTGCCTGCGCTCTATAATATTTTGCAGTGACTCAAGAAGTGTTCAGTTACTAGTGCAGCAGGAGAGCACTTTAATTAGGAATCTGTTTCACATACAGAGTCTTTATGTAGTGGTCAGAGAAACTGCCTGAGTTTGGAAGCTCCTGTTGGGAATGAATGTCGTTGCCTTTCTTGATGCACAGCATTAGAAATGACAAAGACATCTACATCCCTCTTTCCCCACCTGCAAGGGGAAAATTTTCCATTGGTGAAGCAATATTGCAGATGTCTCTGCCTCTCTCCCACTCTACCACCCCCTTCCCTTTTGATATCTGGCTGTTTCTGTCCAATAAATAGAAGACCAAGTGTGTGAGCAGCCCAAGTATCTAAAGGTTTTTGTGAATGAACTTTGTGCCTGACATTAGAGCGTGAGTTCTAATCTCTCACGGGGTACTGATTCATGATTTACAGTCAATATTTTACAGTGAATTGCAATAATTTACATATCATATAGACTGTAGTAATTGACAGGAAGGGTTCTTTTTTTAAATGTTGTGTTTTATTTTCCTAATTTATTGGTTAGAAGCAGAAATCAAGAGGAAAGGGGAGACAGAATGGAAGAGAGACAGAGAGACACCTACAGCACTGCTTCACCATTTGTGAAGCTTCCCCCTGTGGGAAGGGACTGAGGGCTTAAACCCAGGTCCTTGCAAATTGTAACATGGACAATGTAACAGGCCTGCTTGGCCTGTATAGTAAATGTCCTGAGAGTTTGTCAGTGTTGTGTGAAGATACTTGATGAACTTCATCACTACATTGGAGAACCAAGACATCAAAATACTTGGGTTTTTCTTCTGAGACTTCTGTTGCTCTAACTTTGAAAAGTATAGCAACAGAACAAAGATGGTAAAATTGAAAGTACCTCAGAGGGAGAAGTATCTGCTCACTATCTTACACCTGCCAGGCATGCAGGAGGGATGTAACAAATGTTTATGAGATAAGTTACTCAGAGACTGTGGAGGAGAAAACAAATAGAAGATAATCTCCTTTAGGAAGTCAGGCAGGTTAAGCACACGTGGCACGTAACAAAAGGACCAGTGTAAGGATCCCAGTTTGCACCCCCGGCTTCCCACCTGCAGGGGAGTCCCTTCACAGGCGGTGAAGCAGGTCTGCAGGTGTCTATCTTTCTCTATCCCTCTCTGTCTTTCCCTCCTCTCTCCATTTCTCTCTGTCCTATCTAACAACAATGACATCAATAACAACAATAAAAAACAACAAGGGCAACAAAAGGGAAAATAAATAAATATTTACAAAAGAAGATAATCTCCTTTAGATGCCAGTGTTTTTTAAAAGGAAGTTTCCATAGTCCAGCCCCAGTAACACAAATTGTAGAGGTGTGTAGAAGCAGAAAGACTTACTGCCACAAAGAATATGCGGTTCTTCTGAACAACATATATGCCACCTGGGTTTCCATAGCATCTTTATAGCATTTTAGTTTATTCCAGCAAGCCTTCATTTTCAGAAAAATAAGTACTTAAATTTGGATCCTGTGAAACAAATATTATAAATTCTTATTTTACTTCATAAAGAAGAGTTACCATTGCAGTGTTATTTCTATTTTACTACACAGAGTTGAAAATATTAATGCAAGTGAAAGTATAATAGTTGATAATAGTTTCTAATGAATAAACTCCCCCAGGACATACTTATTTTTAATATGATTTTTAATGCTGTTCTCCAGTAGTGAATTGTTAATGCTTAGTGCCAGTCACTCAACTTGCTTTATGTTCTTGCTAAATTTATTTAACAGAACTAATGAATTTTTCTTTCCTGTTTCTACACTTAAATATAGTACAAGCATACGTATTCATTAGACTTTGACAAATTTACTGTAGATCAAAACTAAATATTATTTGTAGAATTATGTGCTATGTCTTTAGTGAATTATTTGGTACCCAAATCAATTATAAATCACTTGGTAAAGAGTATTTAGTGTGCTTATTTATAAAAGCATTAAAATATTTCTAAAGGGAGGTCAGGCGGTAGCACAGCGGGTTAAGCACACATGATGCTAAGTGCAAGGACCAACATAAGGATCCTGGTTCGAGCCCCCAGCTCCCCACCTGCAGGGGGGTTGCTTCACAACTGGTGAAGCAGGCCTGCAGGTGTCTTTCTCTCCCCTCTCTGTCTTTCCCTCCTCTCTCAATTTCTCTCTGTCCTATTCAACAACAACATAAATAACAACAAAAATAATAACCACAACAATGATAAAACAACAAGGGCAAAAAGGGGGGGGATAGCCTCCAGCAGCAGTGGGTTCGTAGTGCAAGCACCAAGCCCCAGTAATAACTCTGGAAGCAAAAAAAGAAAAAAATATTTCTAAAGTATTATTAGTATTTAAAGTAAGATTATTCTTGCTGAAAAAAAATTAGAGTGTGTATGTAGCCTTTGAATCAGAAAATTTCTAGACTGGATATACTTTGTGATCTTCTTTACCTCAATTTTTTTTTTTCTGGTTCTCTCTTTGGCCTAAAAAGTCACATAGTAGGAAGACAGTTTCTTTTGAGGTTTTCTAGTGATGCTTGGCGCTGCTGAGCTCATTCCTTGACATCTCTCATCACAACCCATCCTGGGTTTATCCTCAGGTTAGTGGCCATTGCTTTTTGTTGACTTGACTTCCTGTAAGCTCTTGTAGCTTCTTGCAACCTCCTGTGAACTGCTTTACCTTACATGTCACAAACACCTCCACTCTAACATTAGTTCATACCCCTACTTTTCTTTTCCACCATTGTGGCTGATCCGTGTTCAACAGCCCAGGCCACCTTTCCCTCATACTTGCCAACACCAAGCTCATGAGTTCTCTTACCTCTCTCACTCAGCTGGATCTACCACTTTCCACACTCCCTTTATTCAGCCCATTCATTTTTTTTTTAACCTAAATTACTCCAGAAACCTTCTCTCTGACCTCCAGCCAGCTCAACTTTCCAAAGCATGAATTTTCTTTAAGTATATAGTATCTCCCTCTAAAGTTAAAGTGGAATCAGATTCCTGTAAGTAGTCTGCAAAGCTTTGTGTGCTTCAGCCTTGTGTATTGTTCAGCCTTATCTTTTGCCATCACCTTTCTGACTCCATACTCTGTTTCTGCCAGAATAGGAGTACTACAGTCCTTTCCCTCACCTCTTGGCTTAATTCATGCCTTCCCTATCTGTAGAACATTCTCTACCCCCATCCCTAAGTTTAGTTGACTCTTCCCTGCTTATCTTTGTAGACTCACATGAGATATCATCCTCTCCAGGAAGCCTTCCTGATTCTCATAGTCAGAGTAAAGTCCCCTGATTCTCTATATCTGAGAATCAAGGCAACTTGCATTCTTACTACATGGAGCAATAATGGCCTTTTAAATCTCCAGTTAGACTTTATCATCTACCTCCAGGGGCTACCAAAGTGACTGACACATAATGGATGTTCACTAAGTACTGAATAAATGAATGAACGACACTGGCCTTTGCTCAGTATTTGTTCTTGTTCTCCACCCTGTTGTCCTTTTAATCCTACAACAACAACAAAAATGTTACTGTTCCTCTAAAACATCAGCTCTCGGGGGACTAACATAAACAGGACTGCTGTATTATCTGGGAGCATTATGGCACTTTCTACAGTTAGGACTTGAAGAGAGGTGAAAATCTACTCACTCATTCCTGAGGGCTCAAAGTACAAAGGAGTCTGGCAGCTTTCTGCTGCTATACCCATCAGGAAAGCTCAGACCTTTTAATCTGACACTTGTATTCTGATTATCTTTCATGAGATTGAGTTTTTCATTTTGATAGATAATGAATGTAATGTACAAGTTGAAGAAATCAAGATAATAAATTTGCAGGGCTAATTTGGTTAATTACCACATTGCTGCTCAGAATCAAGGGCTGGGAATGAAAGTGATTTCCACTGCTAATACATTCTGTGTAAGGCAGTTCTTGGAACAATTAATACAAATCCAAAGTGATCAACTCAAGATATACATTTTTAAACTGGATTAATTTCATGAAAACTGCATAGTGTTTTTTCAAATTGAGGGTTGTAAAATCACACTGATTTGCTGTTAAGTGCTATTGTACACACAAAAGGAAATTAAATATAGTCCCTAAGATATAGACAAATAATTAAAACATTGAAGAGACAGAGGACTTGAAAAATTAGAATATCTATCTAGATAGTAATCACGTTTCAAATAAGACATAATTACATATTCTCATAATTATTTTGTTCATTATAACCTGAAACTTAATTTTTCTTTTTCCATTTATCTTTATGCTGTTTTAATGAGTTCTGATGAGTTCAACTTTTCTTTTTTTTTTTTTTATGGCTGTTGGATGCAAAGAAATATAAGAAATATACATTTTTAATATGTACCCGGTAAGAATTCAGACATTTCGAATGACTTGTAGTACCTACTCCCATAATTATCTTTATGTTGCTTCATTCTAGTTTTGAAAGTTGTCCATGAAATTTATCATTTCAGAATAGGTGGCCTACTGTGGGCATTCTTTAGATTCTAGTTTCAGTGTTTGCACTTGAAGTGTTTCCCCTCTGTTTTTTTTTAAATATTTATTTTATTTATTTATTCCCTTTTGTTGCCCTTGTTGTTTTATTGTTGTAGTTATTATTGTTGTTGTCGACGTTGTTGGATAGGACAGAGAGAAATGGAGAGAGGAGGGGAAGACAGAGAGAAGGAGAGAAAGATAGACACCTGCAGACCTGCTTCACCGCCTGTGAAGCGACTCCCCTGCAGGTGGGGACCCGGGGTTCGAACCAGATCCTTATGCCGGTCCTTGTGCTTTGCGCCACCTGCGCTTAACCCGCTGCGCTACAACCCGACTCCCCCCCTCTGTTTTTAACTTCATTTCTGGTCTCTCCTGTACCTTAGAAATTTTAGGGAAGTGCTTAGCTCCACCTTCTGTGGATCTCACCTTTACCAAGTACTGCTTTCCCAAATACCTTTTATGAGAAATCAGGAAAGGTATCTCTCTTGTGTCTCTGGGCATTAAATTTGAAAATAACTGTCATGCTAACAAAAACTGATTTATTAAAATAGTTTCCCTACCTCCTTTCATCTCACTAAAAAGCTGTGCATATGTATAATAGAGGTGTATTTTTCTTCTCTGAATTTCCTAGAAAGTTATCAAAACTTGTGACCTATGGACGGCTTACTATTTTTTACAGGGGGGTAGCTCAGAGCATAAAACATAGGACTTGCATACACCAGACCCACAAATTCCATCCCCAGCAACATATATGCTGGAGCAGGTTTTTGTCTCTTGTGTATGTACTCACTCTCTCATAAAAATAAATAAGTCTTATATTCTGCTACTTATTCTTTTAAATATTATTTCATCATGAACATTGATTAACTATTCAGAACTTGGTTAAAAACCTTAAGGTCAACATGCTTATTAATGGCCTATTATGCAGTAATTTAAAACTCTATTCCTCAGCTCTTTATGAATATATATTTATCAGTCTCGCACACAGATTTATTTCTATATAGAAAGTATTTTTCTTCTTTTTTTCTTTTTTCTTTTTTTTTTTCTTGCTGCCGCTGAGGTGAGTTAGTGCTAGAGTACAAAGTTTGCATACATGAGTTCCAGTGTTATGCTGTATAAGTACCGCACGCTAACCAATTGCACCACTGGAACTTCAGAGTTTCAGTGTTATACTCTGGCTTGCTTTCTCTACCCCTCTTTATTTAAAAAAAAATTACAAAAGTACAGGACCAGAAAAACAGATGATGTGGATTGTACACTGCTGTGTCCTATAACACACCCCTGACTTGGGCCTCACCCACCTCATTGAAGGAGGCTTTAGTGCTGTGTCTCTTTTCCCCTTCTTCATTCTCTACTTCTTTGTCTCACTCTGTTTGTAAAAGTCAGCCTGTAATGGTAGAGCCCAATAATAACAAAAATAAAGGAATGAATGCATGAATGGACAGATAAAGAAACTTCTTTTTTAAAGGGAAATCTCTGAGATTCTGTGCTAATTTAACATTATCAAACAACTTGTATCTACATATTTACTTTCTGAATCATTTTAACCTTCCTTCCTTGGGAATAGCTTGTGACCTAATAATATTTGAGTCCCATTTTGAACATGCTTTTTAATTCCACTGGGTCGTATCTATATGAGAGTAAGATGTGAGGTAGACTTTTAAACATAGAACCTTTAAAGTTAGCTAAAAATATCAGCAACTGCTTTTAACAAATTAACAACTCCCCAATACCTATCCAGGCTGCCTTCCTGGAAACTAAACAGCAGATTAAGTCCTTCATGAGGGAAAAAAAAAAAAAAAACCCAATTCCAAATATGACAGCCATTTGGAAATTCCTTCTAGATACCAGAGAGAATGAAGTAAAGGAAGAAAGAATACCTAACCACCTGCTGAGGAGATGATATTACCTAGAAAAATGAGTGGCAACAACTTTTCTCCAGTGAGATAAACCCCTTTCCTCTGGTCTGCAAAATACGCATTTATCATTCTGCCTTGGTAATTTTTTCCCCTAAAGTTTTTCAATATCCCCTCTACATACAATCCAACTCACAGACTCTGAAAAAAAGCAGGAAATATGCACAGAGTTCTTTTTGAGGTTTACTAGTTATTGTTATATGAAATGAGGAACCCACTGTGCTATGAATAAAAACTCAGGAGCAGATGCCTGGCATGTTTAAAACCGTGTTGATGGTGGGGGTGGAGGGGTCATGGTAGCTGGAGTCATCTAGAAGGATCATCTGCAAGCAACCCTTGGATAGTTGAAATGATTAATCACTTCAGCACAAAAGAACACAAAAGGAGATTTGTTACGAATAAGCAAGGGACAGAGTGCTAGCTCCAGGGGTGACATGCTTGTCTGTTTAATAATGTTTTTTTTTTTAAGTGTGTGCCACATCAAACACAAAGCACATGCAGATGGAGAGAAATGAGAAGAGCAGAAGAGTGAGCAAAATATTTGGCAAATTAAAACAAACGGCTTCTTAGGAAGCCAGATCAGCAACAATTTTGGTTTCAGTATTTTAAAATATGTTCCTTCACCTTTACCCCACCGTCTCCCCACCCCCAAGTCATAGCCGCTCTAGGAAAACTCTTAGTGCATCCCTCAGAAGATGTGTGCTGGGCCTTTTATTGCTAACAGTGATAGCTGATCAAATCAATATTGCATGACAGCCTCCCTGTCTTCGAGGAACAAGGCTCTGAATGGCCTCTTTAGAGCAGATTCATTAATTAAAGTGATAGAAACAATAATGACAACAGCACGTAACATGTATTGACAGCTTACTGTGCCCTTGACAAATTTATTATCTCTCTGAATTCTCACAATCATGTTATAAAATGTCATCTCCATCTAACAAAAGAGGAAACAGATGTAAAGAGGGTAAATCACAGTGAGTAAGCAACACAGGTGGTAAAATTTAAAGTCTCATATTCCAGATTCTAAATCCCATGTTCAAAATACTACACAAACTAATTAATAAAAAATCAGAATATTTTTCAAACCATAAAATAGAGCAAATTCTTCATTTGGGGATACATCAAGATTCTGATGTTCCTTAGAGCTTTCTCCAGCTATGTGAAAACAAAGAGATAGATGACAGTTGTATTTGCTATCTCACTCTAAAATTGTTGCAAAAGGGTTCCAAAGAATTAGACTGAAGGTTGAGGATTAATGTATGCCCAGGGTGTGAGATATTCCAAGTGTAACCTAGTTACCTTGTAATAGGTTTTGAAGCAGTGGGTTCTTTTGTATTGGCCTTTGTTATGCTTCGTTTTTCTGGAGCTCTGTGTTGCCTGGCTCCTAGTGGAGGCCTCCTGCTCCTCTGACCTCAATTGAGGGCAAAAACGAGCCAGTACTGCCCTCTTCACTAGGGAAAGGGTGAGTAGAGGTAGAGATCCAGAGACATCAGGAGTCCAGGTGGCAGAAGTCCACACCCTGGCTGCATGGGTGTGAGTTTCACCAGAACATGAGTTTACTTGTCCACTGATCCTACATGCAGCTGGCTAAATGACATTGAGCTGTGTAGATGTCAGTACAGTGCACATTTTTGCAGAAAAAAGAGAAAGGCTATTCTCAAACTGTTGATGTGGTTGTAATATCTATTGCTAAATAAACGTGTAAATATATAGCTTTTTTAAAAGTGAGGCAACATGTCTAACAAAATGTTTTCATTCATCAAATATGGTTCTGGAAATAAACCAATTTTTTAAATCTGCGAGAGAAGTAAACAACTTTTTTTTCTTTCTTTTTAGAGCATTGCTCAGCTCTGGCTTATGGTGAGGCAGGGAATTGAACCTGGGACTTTGGAACCTCAGGCATGGGAGTCTCTTTACATAATCATTTTGCTTTCTACCCCTCCCCAACATCTTATTTTAGAACTGATTTTTTTTTTTAGCTGCTAGTATTCTTGTTAGGATAATAGAATATTTTTTAAATGTGTTAGATATGAGGTTTATTGAAATGTGGTTCATTCTATAAAATCCAAAGCATTTGTGTCACTATTTTAATCCTAGCAAACACTTGCTCTGTTAAAGTATTCCTGGCTGTCACAAATGATTAACCTAGGATTAATAGCAAATTCCTCTAAGGCATGTAGATATCTGTTTACAATTTCTATAAAACAGCATTAGTAGAAAAAGTGTTAGGAATCTTTTTGAGTTTGATTGGTAAACAATAAACTATAAGAACTGGGCTACCTTCATAAGAATGAAAGTCAGTAGGATGTAATAAAACCACTTAAATAATTAGGGAGAACTAAATTTTAGGAGTGTTCAGGTGCATGCACTAACTGGCAGCAAAGGGAATAAGTAAGTGCAGACTACACCCCCTGGTGGAGCATTTGTTCGATAGGTAGTTGATAGCTTTTTATCTCTCTAGAAACAGTTGAAGTGCTTACTCAAATTTTTCTACCCTGTTCATTGATTGTAAAATTATGTTCCTTAAGCAACTTATTCTGAAATTGCTTTAACAAGTATATATACTCAGTATACCAAATTAATAATCAGATTACTCAGATAAATAAAGTCATTTTGATTTAAAAAAAAAGTTAACTGTGTTCCTCAAGATTTATTCTTAGGGCAGGAGTAGATAGTGTAATAGTTATGCAAGGAGACTCATGCCTGAGGCACCAAAGTCCAGGTTTAATCCCCTGCAGCAGTGCTCTGGTAAAAAAAAAATTTCTGAGAGCTCAGAAAGAATTAAAATTTATGTTTAATTATCTCACAACAGTATCTTCACATCAGAATAGACTTGGTAGATTCTTCTGACAGTTGTTTTACTCACAAATGACATAGGATAGAAACAGAAATGATTATGTTTGATGAAGTAATTAAGAAAGTGAAGGACAACTACTGATTTCAATCATATGTGAAATACAGAGAACTGCAATGCATGAACCCATCCTAAGAACTTGAGGGAACTATGGTGGTTGTCATACAGAAATTTGGCAGTGAAAATGGTATGTAAACCATACCCTTATTATCTTACAATCTTGTAAATCACTATTAAACAACTAGTTTAAACTCATAAAACCCTTGTGTGCTTATTTAAGAACAGGAAAATTGTATATAGCTGATATAATTAGATACAATTATAAACAAGATGAATTAAAGAGAAGTTTATCTGTATGATTTTGTAGTACCCAGCAGTAGTCTGAATAAGTACTTGAGTAATTTATTGAAATTCTGACTTCATGGAAAACTGACACATTTGATATTTCACATATATACTTTCTTAACATACTTACAAGCATGGGACATATTGCTTGCTAATTTGTATTTTAACACTTTAAACATTAACATAAATAAGCTGATGATTTCTAGACTCTTGAATGAGTTGGAATTGTACATAGAAAATCCATGCCTTAATGGGATCTCAAAGGCATTGAGAATTATAAATTGTGTTTTTATGTCTGTTAGGAATCCACTCTTCAGTGAATTGGGAGTTTTTAATGATACATTTGATTACTTGAGAATTAAGAATTGGGCATGCATATTCAACATAATAAAAACTAAGTTTTCTAACTGATTTTCTTCTCTGGCTGTGGTAGCAAAACATGTGCTTGATCCAGGCTATCTGTGTAGCTGTAGGAGATCAAGGTTGCACACAACTTGGTGAAGTGCTGTTAGAAACAGAAGTACTTCTATACTGGAGATAGGCAGCTGTCATGATTATGACTTCCACTCTTACAACAGAAGAAGAAAAAAAAAAAGCCAGAGAGGCATGACATTAACTACTTTTATTAAACCCATGAAAGAACCAGTCACAGGACAGACAATTAGCCTGGAATATGGAAGACAAGCACCTTCAGGAAAAGATGGAATTGAGCATCTGCTTGTAAGTCACATAAGTCAGTGAGAAGATTCATTTAGGAACTTTATTTTATTAGTGATTTAGTAATGATCGACAAGATTGTGGGATAAGAAGGATACAATTCCCACTATTCCAGCCTTTAGGTTCATGATTGGTCAACAATTTGGCGCTTTTTTTGTTGTTGTTGCTATCTTTATTTATTTATTGGATAGGGAAAGCCAGAAATTGAGGGGGGTGATAGAGAGAGACACCTGCAGCCCTGCTTCACCTCTCGTGAAGCTTCCCCCCTACAGGTGGAATTTGTTTGGCTTTGTATGTTAATTCTCTTTTCACCAGGTTCCAGATGCTACCATGATGCCAACCAGACTTCACTGGACAGACAACCCCAACCAATGTGTCCTGGAGCTCTGCTTCCTCAGAACCTGCCCCACTGGGGAAAGAGAGAGACAGGCTGGAAGTATAGATTGACCTGTCAACACCCATGTTCAGTGGGGAAGCAATTACAGAAGCCAGACCTTCCACCTTCTGCATCCCATAATGACTCTGGGTCCATACTCTCTTGGGGTTAAAGAATAGGAAAGCTATCAGGGGAGGAGATGGGATACGGAGGTCTGGTGGTGGGAACTGTGTGGAGTTGTATCCCTCTTCTCCTATGGCTTTGTCAATACTTCCTTTTTATAAAAAAAAAAAAAAAGGGGGGGAAAAAAACAATTCCCACGACCAGAGTTCACATCCCATCCCCTCTATTGGAAGCTTTCCTAATCTTTATCCCTCTGGGAGTATGAACCCAGAATCATTATGGGATGCAGAAAGTGGGAAATCTGGCTTCTGTAACTGCTTCTGCTCTGGACATAGACATTAGCAGGTCGATCCATACCCATAGCTTCTTTCTATCTTTCTCTAGTGGGGCAGGGCTCTAGAGAGGTGGGGGTTCCAAGACATACTGTTGAGGTCATTTGCCCAGGGAAGTCAGGTTACCATCATGGTAGCATCTGGAACTGGTGGCTAAGCCAAAATGTGGACTCACAGGAGAGGGCCACGAACTCTAGAAGGTTTGCTCATTCTTGCAGACTATTCCTCTGCCAGGTGCTCAGTGGGAAGGCCTAGGAGGTGACTAGAAGCCTGTGCTGAGGTGTTGGTTAGAGGAGGGGATAGCAACCACTACTGAGCCTCCGAAAAGCCCTTTTCCATTAATTGGATCTTCACTTGCAAGAAGGCAGCACAAAACAGAAGATCTTCACTTGCAAGAAGGCAGCACAGTAATCCAAAGGCACTGGTGATTCTTCTCCCTGTGTGGAAGCAGATACTACCACATCTCAATTCAGAACCCTCTCACCTGTCATTCCTGAGAGGTATTCCTTAGAGTGTTAACCTTTAAGGGAAAATTGATCCTAATGTACCTGGGAGAAACTGTACTTATGGTTGGAAGAAGAGTAGGAGTTTTCTAGAAGAAAACCTTGAAACTCTTCCCCCAGGAAGTTTCGGAAGGAATTTGAGCTACCTAGCATTACATTATATCTGGAGACAGGGCAGGGAGATTTGTGAATGCCACACCACTGAGGCTCATTATGTTCAGTGTCTATCCAAAGCTCCTGGGCTTTATTAGAAAATCAAAAGCGGTCTTTCCTCCCCAGCTCTCCAACCATCACACTAAGGAGAAATGAGTAAACATTATAGTGGAATACACATAGGAGAACTGTAAAAAGAGAAAACCCAAAGCCATGCAGAGAGATACCTCGCCAGAGAGTACATGCCACATCCAAACCAACTCCTGCCTAGAGTAACACAGTCCCCACACAGAAGAGACATACTGAGAACCTATGTCACATACTGCATTGTCTGACATTGGGTGGGAGGGGGATAATTTGTTTGTTATGAGCTGTATAAAATTTTTTTTAAAAAATTATGGTGCACAATCTGAAGGGACCAAGTAATCATCAGAACCAGAATCAGAGATGACACAGTTATTAGAACTATCAGACAGGAAACTTAATTTTCTACAGTGAATGTGTTCATAGCTCTTAAAGAAAAGACAGACAGTATGCAAGATTATATAATGTCATTAGAGAGATAGAAACTACATAAGAGAGAGATCTTTTTAAAAAATGAGAAGTGACTAAGCAAATAACTCAGCAGACAAATTGTAGGACTGTCATCCCTGAGCTGTCCATTTTTGACCCCTGGTAATGCATGTATCAGAGTGTTTCTCTACCATCTCTTTTTCTTTCTTACATGAAACTCTGCCTCATATGAAATAATCTTTTTAAATGATAAATAAGAAATACAGTTTCAGAATGATTAGCATATATAACACTGATAAAGAATGACTCAATATTTGTATGATCAGAATCCCAGGAAGAGAAAACAGAACAGGGTAAATAAATAGTGGCCTCTGGTCAGGGAGAAAGGCAGCAGTAGCACACAGGCATTGTATTGAAGAGGTAAGAAGTCCCAGGTTCAATCCCTGGAGCCACCAATATTTAGTGCTGAGTGGTGCCCTGGCCACACTGAAAAAGAAATAAGGAGGTAGGGTGGTCGCATACCCAGTTAAGCACACATAGTACTAAGCACAAGGACCGCTGTAAAGATATTATGTTCGAGCACCCACTCCCTACCTGCAATAGGGATGCTTCAGGAGAAGTGAAGCAGGTCTGCAGGTGTCATCTTTCTCCCTCTCTACCCCCTCCTCTCTCAATTTCTCTCTGCTCTATCCTATCTAGTAAAATAGAAAAAAATGGCCACCAGGAGCAGTTTTTCAGTGCCAGCACTAAGCCCCAGTGAGAGAAAAAAAAAAAAAAAAAAGGAAGGAGGTTAGGGAGGTAGAGGGAACATTTAATTATAAGGAACATTTAAAATTATATATATGAAAACCATTGAGTAAGAAGATAGCTTACTGGCTAAAACATAAGCTTTGCCATGACTGCAGCTTGTGTTCAAGCCCCAGTATCACATGAGAGTGTCATGACACTGAGGGAAACTCCAGTGCTTTAGTCTTGCCCTCTCTCTCTCTCTGACTCTCTCTATATACATGTCTTAAATATAAATAGTAAAAAAAAAAAAAGTTGACCATTAACTGTCAAATGCACAGGGCCTGGCGCTGGATATATGTGCGCATACACACACACACACACACACACACACACACACACACACACACACACACACACACACACACACACCAAGAATTTTCCAAAATTATTGACAGACAGCAAACCACATATCTGAGAAGCAGATCTACACAGAGACAGAGCATCAGAGATGGATTAAATAAAAGTAAAACAGCATGTAGTAAATGCTGAAGCCAGAAGCCAAGCCTTATGCTTAGTTCCTTTATTTACTCATTAAAAATGTAACCATATGCATGATTTAATGGATATGGTGTTTCAGTTTGGAAAGTTGAGAATGTTTTGTGTATAAATGGTGGTGAAAATTGTGCAGCACTGTGAATGTGCTTAGTGCCAGTGAACTGTACACTTAAAAAGTGGTTAAAGTGATGAAGAGACATTGGAGTCCTGGTATATAATGGGGAGTGGCAGCCTAGCTTGAGAGAGCAAGTGTCTCCAGACAACTAGACACCTATCATGGAGAGATGAGAGGTTGTACGTATGTGTCAACTATACTATATGCCATTAACCTCCCAATAAAGTGTAAAAACAAATGTTTGAAATGGTAAAACTAGCAAAACAGCTTGCTTAGATAGTGTGCTGCTTTGCTATGTGCAAGAACCAGGTTTGAACCAAGCCCTGCCCCAACACTGAAGGAATCATTGATGTTGTGAGATCTCTCTTCATATCTCTCTCCATATCTCTCTGAATCTCTGCCTCTGCTTCTCTGCCTCTAGCTAAAAAGAAAAAAATGGCTGAAATGGTAAATTTTGTTATGTGCATTTTATACCAATGTGGAAAAGTAGTTTATATCCACAGAGTACTCAACAGCACTGTTCTGGCTCTCATTGTCTCCTTTCCCAACTGATTTCTGGTTCCACCAAGACTAGAACTAGGGTGGCAAAAGAGTAATAAGGAACCAAAGATGTTATACTGAGTTAGCACTTACGGGCTATCATTGGTGGGTATCTCTCTCTGTCTCTATCTCCTTGGCTCCCTGAAGATTCTTTAATTGTTCCAAAAAAAAAAAAAAAAAAGAATACCTCTACTGTGACCATATATTCCTTTAAATGAGAGCAATGATATCTTTATCAGATTTCCATATAACTCTCTCCCTATTATTACCCTAAGTCAATTTCTATAGCCAGTAGCATATTAATTTTCTGTAGGTAAAAGTGTACTTGGCATCCAACATGGTCTTCTGTGCTCCCATCTGAGGCCTTTCATTCAGCCACAATTCAGCCACAACGTTTTAATTCTTAAAGTTAAGCATTTCTAGTCCCTCAAAATCAACATGTTCTTCTGTGATTCCTCATTGCCTGAGTAGATAGTACACAGAGAGACAAAATTTCAGCTATAGAAAATAAGCAGAGTTATTTTTCCTTTGATTACCTCACATTCTCAGCCTTTTTACTTTTTTCACTTTTACAGTGAATCTGGTCTTAAATAAGATACACAGATCTTGCTGAAATCATAAACCAACATCTGTGTGAAGGTTGTAGTGCCCAGATCTTACTAGTCCGAGTTAAATAATCCACCTCTGGATCAGTTGTCTAATTTAAGTAGGATTAGTCAGAGGACAATAATAGTCCTTACTAAGAGCTAGTTCTTTTTGATTTAGTAAATGTTTCCTAGCCTGTCTTTTCCAGTACTACATAAAGAGCTATTTTTAAAGGATTGTTTTAGCAGTTGAATGAAAATAGTGTAACAATCTACTTAATACAAGTAGTATACCTGCTTAAAATGGGAGCATCATGGTATGCTGAGCTATCTAAGTGGTGTGGTATATTTAGCAAGTGGAGAAGCAGCATTGTAACCTCCTTTCCCCAGACTTCACTCCAACCCCTGCCAGCAAAAGCTGTCAGGATACAGATTAACAGTGGTACTTAGGATGTCCTTGGAAGAGTTGTTTATAGTATGTTATCACAGAGCATGGAAATGTTAAAGATAGGAAACACAGACTTTTAAAAACATGTCAGTATTTCCTGATTATCTTTTTTATGAGGTCAAACCCTTAATTTTGACACTTAATGAATAAAATGCCCGTATTGCAAGAAGTGGGATAATGAATTGTAAAAAGACATAATCAGCAATGACTCAATAATTAAGGAAATTGAAATGCAGAGTCATTTGGGAATGCATTAATAATAACACAATTTGTTCCATATGCTAAAGAATTCTGTTTTTAGAAAATCAGTCATCACACATGCTCCATGGCAAAAATAAAAAAAAATAATGTTGACTAATAGGAACTGTAATTAGATGTTCTGCTTTTAAACAGCTGAATAAAAGATGAAATCATATAGAAAGTATATTTAGATACAAGTCAGAAAGTAAACTGATTATTATTCATAGTGCTGTTAATAGGAACTATAATTTATGCATCTAGTGGGAACTGTGTTAAGCAATTAAGAAAGGGAGTCACACTCGACTTCCCTGTATGCATTTGCATTTATATATTTTCCTGTATTATACCAGTGACTGTTTTGTCTCTTATCTTTCACCAACTTAGCCATCAGAGTCCTGTCTTGTTTCCAGAAAGTGCTGCATCAGGATAGTATCTCTAATCCTTCGTCCATGACTTCTCAGCCTCAGCTAGTATTGCCTTACCTCAAAGATTATTCGAATGAAAAAAGTAATATCTTAGCTCAGGAACCTCTAAATATAGAGAAGTGGAAATAGTGACCAAATTTACTAATTTCTGTAGAGCATTCCTAGATATCTAACCCATCGGGAGTGGCCTCGTTTTAATAATCAACAGCACATTCACAGGAATATCTTAATTTATTACTTTTAAAATATTTTACTTATTTATTTATTGCATAGAGACAGAGAAATCGAGGGGGAAATGGGGAAGATCAATAGAAAGACACCTGCAGCTCTGATTCACCACTTATGAAGCTTGCCCTCTGCAGATGGGGATCTTGAATCTTGTACATTGTAACATGTGTGCTCAACCATGTGCACCACCACCCAGCCCGAATATCTTAATTTAATTTTATGTTTATTATTATTATTATTTTGCCTACAGATTTACTGCTGGAGCTCAGTGCCAGCACTACAAATTCACTTTTTATTGAATATGACAAAGAAATGGAGAGTGGAAGGGAAGATAAAGAAGGGGAAAGAAAGACACCTGCAGACCTGTTTCACCGCTTGTGAATCAACCCCCTGCAGGTGAAGAGCAGGGACTAAAACCAGGATCCTTGCACGGGTCCTTGCACTTTGTACTATGTCCACTTAACCAGGTGTGCCACTGCCCAGCCCCCAATATCTTAAATTTAATTAATTAATTTATTTACTTATTTATTGGATAGAGACAGCCAAAAATCAAGAAGAAGGGGGAGAGAGAGAGACAGAGAGACATCTGCAGCCCTGCTTCACCATTTGTGAAACTTTCCCACTGCAGGTGGGGACTGGGGACTTAAACCCGGGTCCTTGCTCTCTGTAATATGTGTGCTCAACCAGGTGCATCACCACCTGGCCCCCCAATATCTTAATTTTTAGTGCAGAAAAGCACCACAAATCTGTGAGGTTGTGCTTAGCAGACAAGTTTTTCATCTTGGATATTCCATTCAAATGATGTCCTCTTTAAGGGGGAAAAACTGGTGTGAATTTTTTTGTATCAAGATTATTACTGAGACATAGTGCCTACACAAGTCCACCTTTCTTGGTGGCCATTTCTCCTCCATTTTGTTCTTTTTGATTTAGGATTAGAGAGATTAAAAAGGAAGGAGAGAGAGACAAAGGAGAGACACTTGTAGGACGGTTCCACCACTCATGAAACTTCCCCCCTCCCCTTGCAGGTAGGAACTGGGGGCTTCAACTCAGGTCCTTGAACATGGTAATGTGTGAGCTGTATCAAATGAGCCACCACCCAGCCCCCAGGAGTGATTATTTGTTTCGTGTTTTAGTTTATTATTTATAAAATTTTATTAGTGATTTATAAAACTGTAGTAGGGGCATGTATAGTTTCATACCACTCCCGTCACCAAAGTTCTTTGTTCTTATAGCCCAAGGACAACCAACATAGTTCTCCCGAGGTCTTAGCCACCACCTAACATTGCTGTTAATAGACAAATAATTGCTCATGTACACTGTAGTAGAATGATGTCCCCCATAAAAATGTCTTTGTCTTAATCCCTAGTATATGTCAATAGGTTAGTTTAGATGCCAAATGAGGAAATAAGAATGCAAATTAATTGAAGTTGCTAATCATTCATCCTTGGGATGGGAAGATTATCCTAGAGTGAGTCCAGTATAATCACAAAGTTCCTTATAAATATGAGAAACAGAAGAGAGAGGACCACCAGAGAGATGAGAAAAATTGACCTAATGTTTCTGACATCAAAGAGGCCATGAGGCTAGGAATGTGGGTAGTCTCTCAAAGCTGTAAGTGGCAGATACACCTACTAGAACTTCCAGAACACAACACAGCCTTGTGAGACCTTGGTTTCAGCCCTCTCTAAACTTGGAAACTGTCAGACTGTAAGATCATAAAGTTTGTTGTTTAAACCACTAGATTTGATGTGATTTGCTTCTGTAGCAATTGAATACCAACATCCACACATTATGACTAAAGTAGACAGATAAGAATTTTAAAATGCTAATTTAAAAATAACCCAAAGCAAAGACTGCATATGGCCACATTCACCTAGAGGATTTAAGAACATAATGCTTCTACTTGTGCCTGGTTTGCCCAAGTATTTGGACTAATCCTCTGCTTTGCCACAGCTTTATTTCCTAGCTTAAATAAGCAATGAGTTTATTGCTTTATACCCTGTGGGTATTCCATAAATACTTGTTGACTTCCTGACAGTGTAAGTGTTGTAATTGTTTCCTAGATGAGGAAACAGGTGTAGTGAAGTTAGGACAGGCAGGTGAGAGGATAAGTGTGTCTGGGCTTGCATAGCAACCAGAAGGATGCTCAGCTGCTTTCAAGTAGTCTTCACCTGTAATTACCTGCCCTTCTCTCTTAACGTACATTCCACTTCAGATTAGCATCGTCTGATAATGAATTTTTTGCTCATCTCAAGCTGTTTTATAGTCACTATCATTGAATTAAGCCCCAGAATACCCTAAGTAAAATAATTTTTTTAAAAATCACTGGTCAGTTATCCTATTAGGGAAATCTTGACATTTATGGGTGCATAAAGTTTATCGTGCACTAGTTGCTGGGCACTTCCTATTTGTCCATCGCAAGTATTAGTTCAAGGTACCATAAGTGAGACAGACACATTTCCCCCCAAAGATCTCATAAAGGACATAGCATGTTCTTTGTCACACATGTTATCCATCAGTACTTACGAGAGATCTCCTAAATAAAAGCCCTATTCACCGGAAAATGTTTTTTTTTATTTTTTATTTTTATTTTTTTATTTAAGAAAGGATAAATTAACAAATCCATAGGGTAGGAGGGGTACAACTCCACACAATTCCCACCACCCAATCTCCATATCCCACTCCCTTCCCTGATAGCTTTCCCATTCTCTATCCCTCTGGGAGCATGGACCCAGGGTCATTGTGGATTGCAGAAGGTAGAAGGTCTGGCTTCTGTAATTGCTTCCCCGCTGAACATGGGCGTTGACTGGTCGGTCCATACTCCCAGTCTGCCTCTCTCTTTCCCTAGTAGGGTGGGTCTCTGGGGAAGCAGAGCTCCAGGACATATTGGTGGGGTCTTCAGTCCAGGGAAGCCTGGCTTGCATCCTGATGGCATCCGGAACCTGGTGACTGAAAAGAGAGTTAACATACAAAGCCAAACAAATTGTTGAGCAATCATGGACCCAAAGCTTGGAATAGTGGAGAGGAAGTGTTAGGGGGGTACTCACTGCAAACTCTAGTATACTTCTGCTTGAAAATGGTTTTTAAGAGTATGAGAACCTAAACTAAGGAGTTGATAATTCCACATAACAGTGAATAAGAAACTTGCAAAATGCCGTAGAAGCATGCAAGTTAATAAATGTGCATCTAAATAGAGTTCAGTGTGAGGTGAGGTTTATCAGGAAGATTTGCCTTTGGATTTTTTTTTCCTGCTTATTTTGAGGAAGAGTCTTCCTCCTTAGCTTCATGGATACAAAATGCCACCAATCCCACAACACCCATCCACAGCTGGAAATCAGTAATAGCCAACTGAGGCAAAGATGGGTGGTTGTTTGAAAACAGAACCTGTTTTGAATTCTGCTTAACTGCTTACTTGCTAATTTTTGGATAAATTACTTAATCTCCTTGAGTTTATTTTCTGCTTGAGTTAAATGTGCTTAGATCACATGAGAATGAAATGAGGTATTGTAAAGTTCTCACACACAAAAGACCTTTTCCCCTCTCCACCTGTCAAAACCACAGCTGCATTGGGAGTGAGGGCCCTGCACTGAGGCTGTGCCTTTGAGGCACCTAGGAGCCGGGCACTCAGTGTCTGCCACTTGTCTTCTTGATCAGCCTCTCAGCCACCCTGCTATCAGTTTGCCTTCCTGTTTTCACCCCCCATAGCCAAAGAAGGCTTCCTGCCTTCTAGAAATTGTGTTTTTCTTCACATTTTAAAGAAAAATATTAAAATGATCAAGAAGCATAAAAACTATATTTTAGCTTCATTGTCTATTTCCCTTTAAGACACACACACACACACACACACACACACACACACGACCACTTCTTGCCCACTTCTCTTGCTTCTCATTGATAATGTGAATTCTAATGCTTTGATTCATTACCTTTGCTTCCTATTGATTTCTCCTGTCCAGGGAATGAACCTGTGAACTTAAAATGGAAAAAGTAAAAGTTCTTCCCTTTCTGTACCTACTGCTTCACTGAGTTGTCATTAAGTAAACTCAGTGTTTTAGTGCACTAACAAAAACACATGATAGTTTAACAGAATATATTATGTAAAGTGGTAGCATTAATAGTCTCCATGGAGTTCTCATTGGGGAAAAGTACATTATAGTACTGTCAAGGCAGGGGGGCTGGTTATTGTAAATGAAAATAAGTTACTGACATTGTACATCATTTTTATATCTTGTTGCTAGGCAACATATAAAGATATGGTTATTGAAAATGTGTCTGTTTCTTGGGTTTTTTTTTAAGGCCACTTCTTAATTTTGTTAAATTAGCCCTTTTATTGATTCTGTGGTCTTTCCTGAGCTTATTGATTGAGGCTCATCCATTAGCTTGAGGGTTAGGGAGGGGCCAAAGAGGAAGACAGGCTTGTGCTGCTAACTAGATAGAACACATGCATTAGTACTAATCATTAATTCTCTTGTTCACCAGCCTTTGTTTTTGTACAGAGACAGGTAGAGTTCTGGTATCTTGGGACATGATATCCAAAGAATCAGAACGAGATGTGGATAGAATCTGCAGTAGAATCATGAAAATCACATTTGTTTTCTACATGGCAAGTGGTCCTATGATAACAGAATATTTCTGGGGTTTTTGTTTGTTTGTTTTCCCTGAATGTGACTCTTGTTTCTAATTGTTCACTTGTTTCCTGCCAGTGAGTTTCGTCAACCATACCCAGAGACGTCAGCCATACCCAGAGACGTTTAAGAAGACTCAGGAGTAGTATTTAAAGAAGGTAGAAAAGTATACAGAAAAGTTATTTTTAAATTCTCATAAAATAGAAATTCAGGCTTTTACTTCCACCCACTATTCCCAGGCTCCCTACTAACATGGAGCTGCTTTAATTGCCTCACCTTTACCCTATTGGTGAGGGAGGGATCCCAGTCCTTGAGTTGAACACATGACACTGGAAAAATGAGGACAGAAATGTATTAGTCATATTTATTCAGTCTTGGGAAGGAAGACTCAGGACCACACGGGGACTCTACTCTGAAACAGTGAATCAGTATGGGGATAAGGAGAGGCAGGCAGACTTTAGTAGTAACATGAGCATGTTTTAATAGGGGTGCAACTGGCTTGTTTGAATAATTCTGTGGCCCAGCATGGAACTGAACTTCTTACTCAGAGAAACTTGGCTGTGCCTGCTCCCCTTGACAAGGAGAGTTATTTGTCTGGAGGCAGAGTAAATGAGAGCCTTGCAGGCAGGCCATGTGAGACCCTCCCAATTTGACTACATGTCAAAGCAGCACATGATAATTGAGTTTCAGCCCTTACTTCCCAAAGGCAAATATTTCATTGGTTCTACTGACCTCAGAGCCAAAACTGGAATAAAGAAGAATTTAAAGTTTATATCTTGAGTGTGAAAGATAGCATAATGGTTATGCAACAGTACTTTTAAAAATATTTATTGATAAAATAGAAACACTGACAAGACCATAGAATAAGAGAGGTACAATTCCCACCACCAGACCTCCATATCCCATCCCTTCCCCTTATAGCTTTCCTATTCTTTAACCCCTAGAGAGTATGGACCCTGGGTCATTATGGGATGCAGAAGGTGGCTTTTGTAATCGCTTCCCCACTGAACATGGGTGGTCAATCCATACTCCCAGGTCAATCCATACTCCCAGCCTGCCTCTCTCTTTCCCTAGTGGGGCAGGGCTCTGAGGAAGCAGAGCTCCAGGACACATTGGTGGGTCATCTGTTCTGGGAAGTTCGGTTGGCATCATGGTAGCATCTGGAATCTTGTGGCTGAAAAAGAGTTAACATATAAAGCAGACAAAATTGTTGACTAATCATGAACCTAAAGCCAAGAATACTGCAGATGAAGATTTGGGGTCTCTGTTTTGGAAATAGCTAGTAGGTCTATTTTAGTTATATTCTAAAGGGCCCATTACTTTATTAGTAGTTTTTGCCTGAGCCTGACATCTGATATGCAGGTGGACCCAAGTTATTGTCTGGGGAGATAATGTTATGGCTGGAAAAGGGCTAGAAAAACTGAATCAGGGAAGAGAGTAGTACCCATATATGTGGAAAATGTATAATTATTGTTGACTGTAAACACCCATCGATTTGATCTGGGGCCCTATTCAGCATTGGAGCCCATGTATGCCTAAGGCTCCAAAGTCCCAGGTTCAATTCTCTGCACCACCACAAACCAGAGCTAAGCAGTGCTCTGGTAAGACAAAACAAAACAAAACAAAACAAAACAAAAGTCAATCAGTTAAGTCTAGGTCTTATAACAATAACTACCAGTTGACATATCAGAAGTCTGAATTATATACATGGTAGTATAAAAATCCCATAGCCCAGAAAGGACAGAAATGGCATGAGTATATTAGGTATTCATTAACTAGATATGTGGTCCACCCAGAGTCCTTTCCCAGACCTAGAATTCTGTGATCTTAGAGGACTAAGAGCCAACAGACCAGGAAGCAACCCATACACCAAACCATTTTCCCCTACCTGTACTATATGCTCTGTCCCCTGCCACTCAGGACCTCAGTTCCTCATTTCTGAGGTGACTCTAGCCAGTCTAATGAACCAGATTTGCATTTGTGGATAACATCTAAATTCATACCCTTTAACTCTATCAGTATTTGTTAATGGATGCAAAAAGTAACCCTGTTGGTTATGTTGTACCACATAAACAAAGCAAGGGCTCTTTGTTCCTTCTCAGTCCTTTCCAAAGCTTCTGCTGAACCCTTAAACATAACTGTGGTAAACATTAGAAGGGTCCTGATCAACTTCATGATAAAGCTGGAGGTTTCCCTGTATTACCACATTCCATTGGTGTATTTCTTCCTTCAGAACTGGTAAATATTTATAGGTAAAGAAATTTATTAGACCACAGACTGTAATATTCAACTGGAATAGTCACTCTCTCCTGTGTACTGGGCCCCAGCTCACCAACTTGTTTCCCCAGGAAAAACTAATGGTTGTGAATTTTATCTGGCCAAAGGGTAAGTTGAGGGGTGGGGGCGTGTACAGAGAGAATGGGGCTCCTGAGACCAGTGCTTCTCCAGTTTCTAGAACATTGCTATTGTTCCCAGCTCTTTGCTCTTAATATATGGAGTCAGCTTGAATTACCTCTATCACTCGTAGAGGACTTACCTAGAATGGGCACATAGGGAGCCACAGCCTGAAGGTACCCACCTCTTCCACACTCCTTGGTTCTCAGCATATGCTGTCTTTGCAGAGCTGAACACATGCATTGTTATGTTTGTATGTGTGCTTACCCTGTTCCCAGAACTGAGCTCCATGAGGGCAGGAACTGCTGTTTCTTGCTCTTTATTGTAACTTCTGTGCCTGATACACTGCTTCATTTATAATAGACAGAAGCTCAATAAATGTTGATGGGAGTAATTAATTAATGAACTGTACATTAGCCTACTTCAGTTGGATTCACAAAATGATCATCTGAAGACATCTGCTGAAACTAGAATACCCTTGAAATCAGGCTGACCAGATCTGACAAACCTTGATTATCATGGCTAATGTGTTCCATAAAATAAAGGTTTTGCCTGTGAGTTACTATAATGTTCTGCTAGTTCCCCACCCCCACCCCCAGAATAAGTTATCATTTAAGTATGATCTTCAGGAATAGTTGCAACTTAAACTACTGGGTTTTGAAAAATATGCTAGTTACATGTCCTTTGCATATTTTGTTCCCATGAAAAGGGCAGAGTGTGTGTGTGTGTGTGTGTGTGTGTGTGTGTGTGTGTGTGTGTGTGTGTAGAGAGAGAGAGAGAGAGAACTCCTGACGGCATTGTGTATGGAGAGAAAAGGCGCTCCTGCAGGCACTCAAAACATGTAAGGAAATATATCCTGCACTGAAGAATTGCCCTCCTGAAATTCACATTCCAGAGAAGCAGTAGAAATTTAAGATAATGGAATAAATTCTGTATTATTAGGTATACACAAAGTGTTATAGACCCAAAGAAGGACAAAGATTTTTCCTTCACAGAATGTGTTGAGTTGGATCAAGTGATTGCTACCTTAGATAATGAGTATTGTTTCCTCTGCCTCCAAATTACAACATAGTGGATTCTTTTTTATTTATAAAAAGGAAACATTGACTAAACCATAGAATAAGAGGGGTACAACTCCACACAACGTAGTAGATTTTTTAAAAACATTTGCAAAAGAGAGCCAGAGCAATAGCTCATCAGATAGATTGTGTGTATTGCCTTGTGATCTACCCAGGATCAAAGCCCAGTTACCATGTTTGAACTGCTGTGCAATGGAGGAAGCTTTTGTGTTATGGTATCTATTTGAATGAATGAGTGGATGGATGGGCAGCTCAGCGCAGAGCAATGCAATCATACATGTGCAAGTTCTACAAAAACAAAGAAAAGAAAAAGGTCTTCAAGGGCCTTTAATGCCTACCTTCATTTTTTAATATTTTTATTGGGGGATTAATGGCTTACCATAAATATAGTTGTTAGTCCATGTGTGAAATTCTTCAGTTTTCTGCAAAACACTCTGACTTCCAGCCTAGGTCTTCCTCTAACATCATGCACCAGGACCTGAAAGCCAACCCCCCCCCCACCCCACAGTCCTTTACTTTGGTGCAATATACCAAACCCAGTTCAAGTTCTACTTGGTGTTTTATTGTTATATGAACAGATCTCTTTGGATGAGTGTGTTTGGTTCCTTAGGATATATCCCCAGCAGATGTACTGCTGGGTCATAGGATAAGTCCATTTCTAGCCTTGTGAGAGTTCTCCAGACTGCTCTCCACAGGGGTTGGACCAATTGACATTCCCATTAGCAGTGCAGGAGGGTTCCTTTGTCCCTACAACCTCTCCAGCATTTGTTGTTACTGTCGTTTCTGATATATGACAGGGGTGCAGTAGTATATCATTGTTGTCTTGAGGTCTGTCTTTTTGTCTCATTTTCCTGTATCCAGTGCTATGTTTATAAGTTTCTTTTTTTATATTCTAGTAAAATAAAAGTTCATTAAATATTTGTAAATATTCAACAAATCATGTGAAATAAATGCTGGATTATAAGTTGTGTTTTCAGTTAAAATGATTTTTAGAGGACCCAAGTAGTACATTGCAGTAGTTGCCTACTCATACATGTATTATTCATTTAAAAAATAATTTCCATAACTTTTTTAACTTGGTAATTACATGTTTTAATTATGTAATTACACATTCTAATTATGCTGTTAAATCCGATTATAGTAATTATGTAATTATATGATAATTGATACATAATACACATGTAGAAACGTGTGTGAGCATGTATTTAACAAAGGAAATATTTCTGAGGGAGAAAGTTATGGGTAGAATTACAAAGGGTTTGTCTTACAGAAAATGAAGGAATTTGGTTAATTAATGACTTAAAGTCATAATATGACCCCACATATAATTGTACATATAAGCACTCATGCTGCGCTGTCTATGTTCATGGCTTCTAATTTTCTGGTCAGAGGTAAATGTTTGAGCTGAAGACCTGGACTTCAGGGCTCTATTCAGAGCCTCCAGGATATGAAAGAGAGCTTCTAGAACTAAATGCTAAGATAGGAACATGGCTGGTGAAAACTTTAAAACAGAGCTGGTACCAGCACCTAGATGTTGCTGCAGGAAGGGAAAACTCTGGCTCTAATGCCATGAACTTGGTGCTCCTTACACTTGAGCAATCTCCTGGGTCAGTGGCTTCCTTGCTTAGCAGTCCACCCCTGCCTTTTCAGTTAGCGATGCAATTGGCTTTGATTTCTTGACTACAGGTACTTCCACTCACCAGTATCTTTGACACTAATGACCAGGTTAATGGAAAATACACCTTGTAACAAATTTAGATGGAGATAAGAGAAGGAACTTAATAAAAAGAATTAAGAGAAATAATTGAAGGTAGTATACTTTGGAATTTCTGAAATATTTCTCAAGATAGTTTATCTGAAGCTGGAGGATGCTCACTAGGTAAGGTGCCTACCTTGCCGTGCATGGACCACATTGGAACTCTGATGCACCACATGGGAAATTCCATGGTCCTGAGAGAAATCTCCAGTGTTGTGATTGAAATCTCTCTCACTGTATCAGAATGAAAGAGTTGGACAGGAGTGATAAAATCACTTATGCATGAGACCCTGAGGACACACACATACACACGCACACACACCCACACACATACCCACACACACACACACCCCTGATGTAGTTTCCTTTGTTTTTTTTATTTATTTAATTTATTTTCTTTTATTACCACCAGGGTTATCGCTGGGGCTCGGTGTCAACTCTACAAACCACTGCCAGTTTTCCTTTTTTTTTTTTTTTTCTTTTTAGTTGGTAGGAAGGGAGAAATTGAGAGGGGAGGGGAAGATAGAAAGAAGGAGAAGAGAGAGAAAGATAGGCACCTGCAAATGTGCTAAACCATTTGTGAAGAGACCCCACCCGCACCCCATAGATGGGAAGTGGGGTATGTGCTCAACTGGTACACCACTGCCCAACCCCCTTGATGTCATTTTATTAAACAGATAATGAAAATGTCTGTCACTCCCCCCAATTTCTCTTTCTCTCTTTTTTTCTAGGAAGTCACCTAGACAGTTTTATTTGTTTTTGAAGACTGTGGATGTTATAGTAGCCTTGAATGGCCTTTTTAAAGTTACAATGTTTACATTGTAAACATTGGTTTACAATATCACAAAATGTGTACACATTTGTGGTTCCAGAGTCATTAGAGATTCCTCTACCTACACCCCTAACATTTCCCCTCACATTCATTTTGATAACCACCACAGTTTTCAGTCTAAAGAGACAGTTTGGTGGTAGTGGTGGTTCCTAACAAGATTGTTTTAGTAATTTAGATTCCACATATGACTGAAACCATCCAGTAGATGTCAATCACTTCTTTACTTATCTCACTTAGCATAATCACCTCAGAGTCTATCCATTTGGACCTGAAAAGTTGGTTGAAATCTAAGAACATGAAGTAGAGTAATTTGTGTTTAAAACCTTCTGTTAACTTTGAAGATTGATTTTTAACTAAAACTACCAATACTGAAAGCAGTTTCTTCTTCTGCCTCCTATCATTTATCTGATTTTTCACAAATATTGCTTCCAGAATTTAAAAAAAAAAAACTTCTTGATCTGACTTCCTCAAAAGCCTAGTAGTCCAGGTTAGGAGGTAGCATGTAGCAAGGATGTAATGTGAGGTGACATGTACAGTAGTTAATGCTGTGCTGTATAACTGTCAGAGTAAAAACGTACATACACATAGAGGAAAATAATGTTTCAACTACCCCAAGACTAGAAGCAAATCTTAATAGAAAGGAGAGGCAATAATTGTTCAAGATGTAGGGATAAATTTTGCTTAAGGAATAGGGATAAAGTTTGGAGAATAAATTTTGTTTAAAAAAAATGGATGGAGGGAGAGATGTAATGAGAGTTTTAAAAGCTAAGCCAAAATGTATGATGATGATAGAGATTCCCATTTTCCTATGATCATCTTAATTTATGTCTGCTAGTTTAGTAACCCTTCAGATAGACAATTTAACATTTCATAAGTAGCTTGATGTAGAAAATAAAATATATAGTTATTTCTAAAAGACTGTAATCTGGAAAAATAGCACCATTCATTTTACATTTTTAAATACTGTAATTCCTTTGATGAAGTAATAAATAATATAAAAGCTTCCTCCTTCCCATAAGTAGCTAGAAAACTGTCCACAAAACTGGAAAAACAACTGTTTTTAGCCATTGAACAATGAGTCAGTGTAAAATTGTGAGCCTAAGAAAAATTAATTAGGTGATCACTTACAATGACTTCAAAGTTTTACTCGAAAATGTTTCCCAGACTGCAGTGCAGAAAAATATCTTCAGGCAGAACCTAAAAATCTTGCTCAGGAAAAAGCGAATAGTGTTTGGAGAATCCTTAGGACCTGGAATAGGCAAGGCAGAATGCAAAAGTGGAGGCATTCAGAGAAAGAGTTGCAGAAATCTGCATAGGAAGCCCCTAGAGTCTTTGACTGAATACTAATCTTTGCATACATAATGTGAAACTCCACAAGGCCATGCAAATAAAAATTTCCATAGAGCTGTAAACTGAGCAATTCCCAGAACTCCCACAGGACAGAGTACATGCATTTGAATTCTCACAAAGCATAATGGAGAAACCTCATTTAAAAAACAGATCTAAGTTATGACCCAAAAGAGCCATATGTTAGTAATAATGCTGAAATACTCAGAATAAAGGCTACTTTAGACCCACCCTAACAAACTTTAAAATTAAGCCTTTTAAGAATAAGTGTGAACCACAAATAACAAATTATATTAATTTTTACAGAAAGGTTTAAACAGTCACCAGTATAATATTCATAATGTTAACCATCCCATCCAAAATTATTACACATACAAAGCAGTAAAATGTGACCCATAACAAAAAGGAAAACTGGTTAATGAAAGTATTCCCAGAAGGCTAGGACAGAACTCACCCAGTAGAGAGTTTGCTTTATCATGTGTGAGGTCCCTCTGTCAAGCCCTGACATAGGATCACTTGGCCAGGGAAATCTCCACAGATAGAGGAGCAGTGCTTAGAGTTTCTCCTCTCTCTCTCTCTCTCTCCCTCCCTCCCTCTCCCCCTCTCCCCCCTCCCCCTCTCCCCCTCTCCCCCCTCCCTCTCCATCTCCCTTTTCCCTCCCCCTCCCCCTCCCTTCTCATAAAATGAAAAAAAGAAAAAAAAAAGGTTGAGCTGAGAATGGTGAAATTGTGTATGTTAGAGATCCTAACAGTGTGAAATAAACAGATAAATGAAAGCATTCCAAGAAATGCACTGGGAGATAGCTCATCTGGATGAGAGTACACTTTATTATGTACAAGGACAACAATATTCAATTAAATTAATAATCTTTGTAGAAAGAAAAACTCTTAAAGCTATCACCAACATAATATTCATAATGTTAAACATGCAGTCTAGTATACAAGATTCATACATAACATTATCTGAAAGAAGTTTATACACAGAAGACTTAACATAAATTTGATCAATGTAATACTAATATTAACAAATAAGAAAGCTATGTCATCATTTCAAAAGAATCAGGAAAAACAGTAAACAAAACTCGGAGTATATGATCTCTCAGGAAACTAGAAATATAAGGCATCTCTTCAGCTTGATAAAGGCTGCATTGCTATCTTATCATTATACTTAATGACAAAGGAGCAAATGTTTTCCCTCCTAGATAATGAGTAAGTCAGGTATTTATACTTGTATCAATTTCTACATATAGTAATCACCAATACAGGAAAAAAAATGCAGTTCACTCACTCACACTAGCATTGAATTGTAAATGATTTAGTTATAATTTAGCAAATGTGAGAATTACACTCTGAAAATATTTTAAAATTACTGAGGGAAATGAAAGAAAACCTAAATAAATGGAGAGCTATATGTGGTGTTTAAGGAATTAGACACTGCCACAGAAATAGAAATACAAGTTCAGTAAAAGACCAAGATATACAATTAATTCCTATTCTTATTCTTATTTTACGAGAGCACTGCTCAACTCTGGTTTATGATATGCTTGGGATTGAACCTGGGACCTTTACTACTACTGGCAGGAAAATCTTTTTGTGTCTTTAAGCATCATGCTATCTCCCCAGCCCTCAGTTAATTCGTATTATTTAGAGACTTATAAAGTTGTCAAGAATTCTGAATTTACAAAAATGAACCTAGGGACAGTACATGACTAGGTTCCTGAGAGACACTTGGTGACATTTTCATCAGCTCATCAATATATAACCTTGTTACTATCTATATATGTTTAAAGATAATATATGTATGTATTTGTTCATTAATGTTGAACTATACCCACCACTGACTCAGATCCAAACAAAGCTTGTTTGGATCTTCTTTTGATTTCTTTTCTAAGTGGAGGGGTATCACAGTCTCTTGTATTTAGGAACACCAAGCAGTCCTTTAGTACTAGACGAAGCTAATATTAATTTGTTGCTGTATTAAGGTGTGGTGCTTGATGGTGGAAGGAGGAGCTAGGCTGAGGGTGAGAGTGTTCTGCAGAAAATTGAATATATATATATATGTATATATATATATCAACTGTATTTGCTGTAAACCATTTGTCCCCCCAAGAAAAAGTAATAATAATAAAACATTCTATGTCCAAAAATGGTGTGTAGTTTCACACCAATAACTATATATGTAGACACAACTCACCGCATCCACAAGTTATTATCCACCATCCATTTTAAATGGCAAAACCACCAAAAAAAGACACAAATAAAGCACTGACTGTACTGTGAAAAAGAATACTTGTTTATACTATGAAAACTGAAACAAGATGGCAAAGAATCACCTTGCTGGAAGTCAGCTTGGTATATCCCACTCAGAAATTCAAATTTTTCATCCTAATTTGTAACTCCATAAATGACCACTATAGTCTCTATTTCTATTTCAGAACTCCTAAAACCCTTGAAATTTCTTAAGTGATAAGAGAAGTGAAAGTTTTAATCCCCTTTCAACCACACCTGAGTTTATATTATTGAGAAGGCTTTTGGAAAGCGCCTAGATAGCCTAAGGATGGAAGCTAGATGCCAGAGAACCAACCATGAGGTAGGACTTTTAGTCTTCAGGCTTCCAGGAAGAAGACAAGGGGTTATAGGCTGAATGATCATTGTCACCAGAGACACTAATTTAATTGTGGTACATAGTGGAACATGCATTAAGAAAAAAAGTTGAAAGGATGGACTTCAGTAAACAGCCCAGCTGAAGAATAAACAGGAACAGGTCCAAATGCTAGAAGAGTTGCACAATTCAGAGTTCATGAAAACAAAAATGCTTATGCTCAGGATCTTCTGGATCTTACCCCACGTCTCTCTTTCTCATTCTTGGCATTGCTGAGATTTTGTTGGGGATAGGACACTAGCCTTTGCACTGCAGAATGTTTAGTAGCAGCCCTGCTCTTCTCAGGAGGGGCCATTAACACCTCCTCAATTGTGAGAGCCTAAACCATATCCAAGCCTTATCTTAGCTAAAAATCACTGTAGACTTTGGTAACCACTTAGTGGAGATTAATAATAAAATCTTGACAGTGTACATTGCTCAATGAATGAACTATTTCTATCCTCAAGGGCATGTATATTTCTCAGAATTCCACTACTAGGGACAAACAGATCTTGATCTTACTCATCAAAGGTTCTATTTAGTTAATGAATTATCATTCAAAAATCCTAAAGCATTAGACCTACTCTAGATATTTTAAAGCTTCTGGTAGTTTTACTAGATTTTTTTTTTTAGCTGTTTTGTTTTTTGGGTGCTTCTGTCAGACACTTTAGTTGCTACATTTTTCTGGTTCTTAGTCATATTTCACAGTTTTAGTGGCAATACATTTCCTGTTTGGACTACTCATACAGTTCAAAACTTTGATGTTACTGTCATAGTTCTTTCCTTTGCTATATACACATTTTTATTTTTATTTTATTTTATTTTTGCCTACAGTATTATTTCTAGGGCTCGGTGCCTGCACTATGAATCCACTGCTCCTAGAGACCATTTTGCCCATTCTGTTGCCCTTGTTGTCCTTGTTGTTGTTATTATTGTTATTACTGTTGTTGCTGGATAGGACAGAAAGAAATCAAAAGAGGAGAGGAAGACAGAGGGGGAGAGAAAGACAGACACCTGCAGACCTGCTTCACTGCCTGTGAAGTGGCCCCCTGCAGCTGGGGAACCTGGGTATTTTCTGATGAGCAGTCACTTTGCAGGAGCTGCCACCAAAGATCTAAGTTTAGGTGTCTTCCCAAGTGTCCATGCATATGCAATTTTGACTTGATCTACATTCCTTTCATTGTTGAAATTAGCGGAATGATTCTGTAATTTGCTTTAAGATGCAGAAAAGATCATCTTGTTGCTATATTTTAATTTGCAGAGCTTCTGCTTCTGTTCCTGATGTTAATTTTCCCTGACAAGACTTAAAAGTGTAAGAGAAAGGAGCCGGGTGGTAGCGCAATGGGTTAAATACACATGACACCAAGCACAAGGACCAGCATAAGGATCCTGGTTCAAGCCCCCGGCACCCCACCTGCAGGGGAGTTGCTTCACAGGCGGTGAAGCAGGTCTGTAGGTGTCTGTCTTCCTCTCCTCCTCTCTGTCTTCCCCTCCTCTCTCCATTTCTCTCTGTCCTATCCAACAATGACGACATCAACAACAACTACTACTACAACAATAAAACAACAAGGGCAACAAAAGGGAATAAATAAATAAATAAATATTTTTTAAAAAGTGTAGGAGGAACTCCTCTAACTTCCCCACAGAAGTAACCTGACTTCTTGAGCAATACCTCGACTAGCTTCCCCAGAGACCCACCCTACTAGGGAAAGAGAGAGGCAGACTGGGAGTATGGACCGACCAGTCAACGTCCATGTTCAGCAGGGAAGCAATTACAGAAGCCAGACCTTCTACCTTCTGCAACCCACAATGACCCTAGGTCCATGCTAGGGATAGAGAATGGGAAACCTATCAGGGGAGTGAATGGATATGGAGATTAGGCGGTGGGAATTGTGTGGAGTTGTACCCCTCCTATCCTATGGTTTTGTTAATTTATCCTTTTTTAAATAAAAAATAATTAAAGAAAAAAAGAAAGAAAGAAAAAAAGAAAGTGCAGGGAGTTGGGCAGTAGCGCAGCAGGTTAAGCGCACATGGACTGGTGTAAGGATCCTGGTTCGAGCCCCTGGCTTCCCACCTGCAGGGGAGTCGCTTCACAGGCAGTGAAGCCGGTCTGCAGGTGTCTATCTTTCTCTCCCCCTCTCTGTCTTCCCCTCCTCTCTCCATTTCGCTCTGTCCTATGTAACAATGACGACATCAATAACAACAACAATAATAACTACAACAGCAGTAAAAAAAAAAAAGGGCAACAAAAGGGAAAATAAATAAATAAGTAAAATTATAAAAAAAATAAAATGCATTGCATAGGAACCAATATGGTACCATTATGAACCTTATACAGGGAGTTGCAGCTAGACTATACATAGGTCATTGTGTTTGTTTTCTATTCTCTGTACTTAAACCTGACACTCACTGGCCTCTGATTTAGAGTTGAGTTGGTAGGCAGTTTGCTAATTATGGCCCAATGAGGCTCATCTAACTTTGGTCAGTGAGTGGGTGTATGAGCCAACATAGCCATGGCCTCCTATTGCCATCTGTGATTTAGAGCAAAATCTTTGAGAGAAGTATAACGGCCTGAAATACTGCTCTTTTATATGTTTTTAAATGAGAATGTAAAGGCCAAGGGCATTTTTTTCCCCATTTAATACTATTAAATCCATCATTAAATCTCACGCTGAACACTGGCTGATTTTAATGATGCCCTCAAGTCTCAGTCCTGATGCTTGACCGTGTTAATGTTGTATATATAGATACAATAAATAATGCTTAGCTAAGATGGTATGAGAAGCATTGCTGCGTGTATCAATAAAAATAGTCGTGCTAATGAGACCGAGTGTCAGGAACAGATGGTGTGGTGGGAATCCAGCCACTGGTGCTAAAGTACAGAAAGGACAAAGCTCCGTGGCACATTGAACCTACCACTGAAACCAGCCCAACTGCTCTAAATACTTTACAGCAATTTGACATGAAAGGATTCATTTGAACTTGACATTTATATTTTTACTCTCTTACTTTACAGCATAGTGGCATAAAAACTACAAATACTTTCCAGTGTTGATTCTATTTATTGCTTCTGTTTTCTTGGCTTCTAGGGAGAGCATAGGATGGCTATCTGCCTGATTCCTTATCACATTGGTATATTACAAAATGATCACACAGATCATTTTGTGATAATCTTGATTTTATTATTTATCTTATTTCCTTGCCACTAGAGTTATTTCTGGTGCTAGTTGTCTGCAGGACAACAACTCCACCATTCCTGGTGTCTTTTATTTGTTTTTTGATAGAAAAGGCGGGAGGCAGAGAGAAGACCGGATACCTGCAACACTGATCTCACCGTTGGGGAAGCTTCCCCATTGCAGGTGAGGACTGGGGACTTGAACCCAGATCTTCATGCTTGGTAATACATGCATTCTACCAGATAAGCCACCAACTTGATTTTACCTTTTTTATAGAGAATTTTTTCTTTCCTAATATTTTATTTATTTTTTATTAGATGGAGACAGAGAAATCAAGAAGGAAAATGAAAGATAAGGAGGGAGTAAGATAGACACTTGCAGCACTGTTTCACCACTCATGAAGCTATCCCCCTAAAGATGGGGACTGAGGGCTTGAACCCAGTTCCTTGCATATGGTAGCATATGTCCAACAAAGCGCACTGTCACCTGGCAACTTGATTTTTACTTTGTAAACATTTGTCATTTTGAAAGTGAAGTATTATTTTCTTCTGAATATCCAACTTCATATTCTTCACTTTAAAACTATAGTCGTTTCAATAACCATAACTTATACTTGGGGCATACAGGAGCTAGTATGCTTAATGTGTTGGTTTTGGGGGTTCACAACTCAAATAAATCCTTCCAAAGATCCCTATGGATTAAATAAGATTATCAGTTTCCTTTTTATGGATGAGGAAACTAAGCCTAAGAGACTAAATAGTTTTCTAAAGGGCATAGGGGGAAAGTGGCAGACCCCATCGATAAGATTATATGGTCCAGGCTTTTTCAGCTCCTGCTATTCTTTTGTATTACACAGCAGAAATTGTGTTAGGTGGGTATCTAATTGTAGATAGGTACCCCATGAATGTATGTGGAATGGAATGTGGGTAATGCATAAAGGGGGCATAGTGCACTAGATAAAATCAAGTCGTTACCTATTTAAATAACTTAAAAGTTTATACTGAGTCTATCTCCTCAAATTTCTTGGAATATCTGGAAACAGTGGGAATTTTCTAAAGTTCTAAGCTCATCCATATATTCAGTGGAAAAAGAGATAGCAAGAAGAAAAAAAACTCGCTTCTACATTATTTTTTTATAGAACTTTTAAGTATCTACCAGAAACCTAAAGTGAAATAAAATGCTCCCCTTTTATTACTCTTAGAGACTTTCTGATGGGAGTCAGTTGTAAAGAGAAAAGGAACAAGGGGAGAGTACAGTTCTATCCTTTTTTAAAGCTAGTCTGTCTGTCTATAGTAGTTAAAACCTTTACAGGTAATTGTTGGTGGGTATTTGGATATAATGCTTGAAATAGCACTTTCCTTTTAAAGGCAGATATAATCCACCTCTGTGCTATTATTTTCGGTTTAGAAATGTTTACTTAATGTGAGTGTGCACAAAGGTAGTGATATATAGTCTCATTACTCATAGACCCCACTCCTGTAATTTTCCACTTTACTTTCTTTCTATTATGTAGGTTAAGATGTGGTGTGATTTAGCGAAGAGTTTTATTAGGAAAAAAACAAGCTAATTCAAGCTGACCTATAGTAGCTCTAACTCATTCTTCTTCTTCCCATTCTGTGTCCTGTTAGGTGCCAGGAAACAGTGATGTACATGAGGGAAAAGTTTATAAAGCCTCAGAGAGTTCCAACATCACCTGCATACACAAGCGCTAAACAAGTCACAGATAATAAAACTAACTTCAGGTAGGAGTCTCTGTGTAGGTAGTTTTCAGAGCTAAAACTAAGAAATGAGAAACACAGATCTCACTCTCAGGCCGAAGTTGAAAAACAAGATTAGAAAAGAAAACACAAGTTGATCCTGAAATGGAATTGGAGTATTACACCAAAGTAAAAGACTCTGGGGTGGGTGGGTGGGTGGGGAGAATACAGGTCCATGAAAGATGATGAATGACATAGTGGGGGTTGTATTGTTAAATGGGAATCTGGGGAATGTTATGCATGTACAAACTATTGTATTTACTGTTGGATGTAAAACATTAATTCCCCAATAAAGAAATAAATTATAAAAAAAAATGAGAAACACAGAGAGAGAGAGAGAGGGAGAGGGGGAGGAGAGGGGAGGGGGGAGTAGGAACATATTTGCCTCTAAAGGTAATTGAGAAGGTATTAACTAAACTTTAGGGCAATTCAACTACATTTGGTGCATCTTTACCTCAGATCCTGAAATTGAAGACCGTATTATTCAATAAAAGAAAATTGGTCTCGTGTTTTCTGCTACATAGAGGTTGTTCACACATGCTAACAGGCTGATTTTACATTGAGAAGCCAGATGTTTTTAAAAAAAAACTATACAATGCTGTCTACAATTCTAATGCCATAATACTATGTAATGTAGACTAACATAATGTCCCAGTGTGTACAGTTTTGTTTCCCAGACCATTTACTTATCTCTGGCACCTGTAGGGATATGAGTCCCAGGTCTTGTGTCTGTCCACTGTGTTCTGACGAGTTCCGTGGGCCCTTGTAATCCCCTGTGGTCTTTCAGATGTTTAGTCTGCAAAGGCTTGGCAGGGCGGTACTATACTGAGATCTGCACCAAGGCAGGTGCAGGAGACTGCAGACCTGTGATAGCTCGCCCAAATCTTGTCTTCAGGCAGAGATGTGTCAAGAAGATAAAGTGGTGAGAACTCTGGGCTGTGTGGGTCTGGTTCTAATCAACAGATATTTCCTCTAGGTTTCTCTGCCCTAGATCAGATTCCTTGAGAGGCCCAAGGCTTAAGGAATTCCTTTCAGACCTCACATCTGCTGAGGTAAATTCATGTTTCTCTGTAAGTTATCTGTAGCAGTTACCTGGAGTTTCTAAGTTCTTTTTGAGTGCTAGCTGAGAATGTCTGAGTGCATTTAAAAAGGTAGATCTTCTGTTAGAGTTAATGCAGCTTTTAAAAAGTATTTTCAGTGGAGAAGATAAATTATAAAATACAGTACCTATGCTTAGCACATAATAGGCACTCAAAGCAAAAACATTGATTTACTACTCTAGTCAGAGAAGCTCCTCTTGAGTCACTTCCTTTCAAAAGAAAAAAAATTGAAATGTGGCTGGCTTTATATCTTCAGGGTAATCTCTCAACCATTCTTTCCTTTTGTAGAAGTGCCTACAAATGACAGCCTGCACTGAGTCCACCAGGATTTTACAACAAAAGACTAGGACTGGCAGAAAAGCTCACTTGGATAGTGCACTTCCCCCCCCCCCCCCCCCGCCTCCAGGGTTATTGCTGGGCCTTGGTGCTGGTGCCGGCACTACGAACCTACTGCTGACAGCCTTTTTTTTCCATTTTCTTGGATAGGACAGAGAGAAATTGAGAGAGGAGGAAGGGGGAGAGAGAGATAGACACCTAAACACCTGCTTCACCACTTATGAAGCATCCCCAGTGCAGAGCCGGGTCCTGGAACCCAGATCCTTGCTCGGGTCCTTGTGTTTCGCACTATGTTCCCTTTATGGGGTGCACTACCGCCCTACCCCCAGTAGTGCACTTCTTTTCCAAGTCTGTGACACATGTTAAGACTATCCCCCACCATGTTTAAGGAAGTCTGGGTGCTGTAGTGTCTCTTCTCTCTCTCTCTGTCTCTCTCTCTCTTCCCCCCAGCCCATTTTTATCTTGAAAAAATATATTAGAAGGAAAGACTATGGATTTACTACAGGCAGTTTGAACACAAGATGTTGTTTGATTAAGACAAGAACACAAGAACTGAGCAGTGGCAAACCAGTTGAAGTGCACATAGTACTATAAGCCAGGACCCGGGTTGGATCCCTTGTTCCCCACCTTCAGCAGGGATGCTTCACAAGCTGCAAAGTGGGTCTGCAGGTGTCTATTTTTCTCTCTCCCTCTCTGTCTCCCCCACCCCTCTCAATTTCTCTCTGTCCTGTCCAATAAAATGGGGGTGGAGTGTGGGGGTGGGGAATGGTGTCAGCTCTAGAAGTGAGAGACAGAGAGAGACACACACACACAGAGAAACACATATTGTGTAAGTAGCCAAGCTTAACTTGCCCCTTATGACAGTATGAGATTAAAATGAATCCTCTTTTGTGATTTGATCCTTTGTTGTCACATTACGTCTTCCATCAGTAGAGATCAAGTGCCTTAGTCAGAGAGACCTGGATGTTAGATTAGGGTGACATCTCTCCTGGCAGGGCAGCACAGATACTGGCATGAAAAGTGCAGAGCTGATATGTACATCCTCCCTTACCTCGTTGTCTGCTCCAGTGTCTCGCACTGACAAGACAAGCCCCCTCAGACAGCATGGATATCAGAGAAGGTTGTTACAAACTCTGACTTTCAGGGCCTCTGTGTTAGGTCCAAAGGTGGAGGGGAGCTCCATCACTAAAGTCTGGAGGAAGATAATAAAGAAGGTTTAGCATGAGGGTTTGCCAGTGTATGACAGTTACTAAACTCGGATACAGCAAATGCTTTATTGCCCCTTTGGAGCTATTAACATTTTCTCCTTTAAATCTCTACTCATCTTATTTTTCTTCTTTATGTGATGGTATTTATCCAGCAAAGGGCTTCTGGAAAAGCGATACCAAGAGAAGAGGCGACCCTGGGCTCAGGGTTTCAATCCCCCATCCTCTGTCTTTGTGCCCCATTCAGTCCTCTAGACCTCTAGGAATTTTGTCTAAAACAGTAAAACAAAACAGAATGGTAGAAATTATTTGTCTGGAAAATATTCAAACTTAAGAAAACAGATCCTCTTTATACTCATGAGCCAAAATAAGCATGTGTGTCCTTTTCGCTTCTGGATATCTAAATATGATTCAGTTAAAATATTTTGAATCATGTAATAAGGCTTTGGAACAGTGTGTGTGTGTGTGTGTGTGTGTGTGTGTGTGTGTGTGTATCTGTGTGTGTCTGTATGTGTATCTGTGTTTTTGCAGGAGTATTCATCCACAAACTTCACTACCAGTTGGAGTGGTCAAACATTGGGAGAGGACTAGCCTTTGATGTTGCAATAATGAAAGTAAATAAATCACAGAAGGAACTGAGCCAATGCCTTCCAAGCTGAATTTCTTGAGAACCAGTTTGCAGGGAAAAGTTTAAAAAGTTTCAGGTTGGCTGGAGAGACAGCTCACTGAATAGGGTTTCTGCTTTGCTATATATGCTACCCAGGTTTGAGGGGAAGGGTTATGAGCTTCCCTCTCATTCTGTGTCAGAGTCTTTATCTAAATGATAAAAGTAATCAGAACAGTGAAATTGTGCATTAAACCCCTGTCCCCACCTATGCCCACCAGCCCCCATCCCACACACATACACAAGTTTCAGGTACAGTTCCAAATTGAGTCACTATGGGAAATCTTTGAAGAGTCAGTATAGGACCCTCATCCTCAAGTGACAACAAAGGCACAACTCAGTATGTCTTCTATGCCAGAGGACTTTGTTTTGTCTTTCAAAATTCAAATGCTGATTTTTCCCTTTTGGCCTGTCATATTGGCAAAATTAGGGCCTTTTAGAAAGTTAACATCATCAACCTGGAATCCTGTTTCTTTATAATGTTACTAGTGTTCACAGATGTTTGGGATAAAGGACTATGGTAACATCTACATTCAGCCTTTCAAGTAAACTCTGTTAACAATTATTATAACATGAAGACCCTAGATCCAAAACAAGACTGTTCCCTAAGGGAAATGGAAAATCAAAACATGGGCCAGAATAATTTAAAGATTTAAAAAAAAAAAAACCACTTCTCTTTCAGGTTTCTGTAACAAAAGTTTTTTTAGGGGGTTATTTAGACTGAAGTCTCCTAGATAGTAAAATTCTTTTTTTTTAAGATTTCTTTTTTTAAGAAAGATTTTATTTATTTATTAATGAGAAAGATAGGGGGAGAAAGAGAGAGAAAGAAAGAACCAGACATCAGCCATCACTCTGGTACATGTGCTGCTGGGGATTGAACTCAGGACCTCATGCTTGAAAGTCTAGTGCCATAGCCACTGTGCCACCTCCCAGACCACAGATAGTCAAATTCTACATGAGTATAAATTGCACACAGCAGTATAGCTCACTTGGATAGTATGCTGCTTTCCCATGTAAGCAACTAGGGTTCAAACCCAGCCCCTGCCACATTGAAGGACTCTTTGCTGCTGTTTCCTCCCTTCCTTCCTTCCTTCCTTCCTTCCTTCCTTCCTTCCTTCCTTCCTTCCTTCCTTCCTTCCTTCCTTTCTCCAAGAGTGTTTAGTCTCTAACATATGCCATCATAAACTTCTAGGTCTCAGAGTAGGAGTCAACATAGTTTTTCTGTAAATGAACAGTTCGTAAATATTTTAAGCCTTGTGGAGTCTGTTGCAACTCAAGGCTTTGTAGCACAAATGGAGCCGTAAACAACCACAGTAAACTATTAGGTGTGCTATGTCCCAATATGGACGAAACTAGTTGACAGGGACTGGGAGATGTATAGCCCCACATGGGGCTGCTATGCATGGTCCTAGCAGAAACTGCAGGAACAGTGAACCAATGTTGCCGTATCTCTCCTTAGCTCTCTGTCTCTCTAAATGATATTAAAATGAAAAATAAAGTCCACCGGAAGCAGTGGAATCATTGACATACAGGGCTTCAATACAAAAAGCAAAACCAAAAATATCAGTTGATGGGCCAAAAGATGACTCACCAGGTAGAGTGCACATTTTGCTATGTGCAAGAAGCCAGGTCTGTGCTCCCAGTCACCATGTAGGAACTTCTGCATAGGGGAGACTTCACAGGCGGTGAAACTGTGCTGTGACATTAGTCCTCTCTCTCTGTCTCCCTCTCTGTCTCTCACCCACGATTTAAAAAAGAGTCTGTGCCTGAGGCTCTGAAGTCCCAGGTTCAATCCCCCACACCACCATAAGCCAGAGCTGAGCAGTGCTACAGTAAAAAAGAAAAAAAGAGTCTGCCAGGAGCAGTGGATTTATGCAGGCATACACCTTTGCAATAACCCTGGTGGTAAAAAAGAAATCAGTTGACAGGCTACATTGTTCTGCAAAATGAAAATTAATAAGAATAACTGTGGGGGCAAGGTGGTAGTGCACCAGGTTAAGCACACTCTCATTCCCTCCTCTCTCATTTTTTCTCTGTCCTACCAACAACAAACAACCAAAGCAGCAATAACAATAATAACAAGGGCAACAAAAATAGGGAAAAATGGCCTCCAGGTGCAGTTAATTTGTAGTGCAGGTGATAACCCTGGAGGCAAAATAATAGTAATAGTAACAGTAATAACAACAACAACAACAACTGTGTGGTCACTTTGCCGGAATTTTTATTGGTGAAATTTCTATGAAACAAATGTGAATTACCATGCTATTGTTTGAAGCTATAAACATATTGATGCAATTTCTGTTTTTTTAGGAATTATTAAAATTTATTTCAAGAATCCAAAGTTGGTTCAACATGTGAAAGATAATGTAATACACTATAACAATAAATAAATAACAAAAACATTATCACTTTATCAGAGGTTTGACAAAATCTAGCACCCCTTTGTGATGAGAAGCACTCATAAAACTAAAAATAGAGGTGAACTTCTCAACCTATAAAAAAAAATCAATGAAACATCCAGAGCTAACATTATAGTTAATGGTGAGAATAAGTAAAGCTTTCTCCTAAAGATCCGGAACTAGACAATATCTACAATATCTTCTATTCAGCATTCTTGAGATACTATCTATAGCAGTTTAGGCAAATTAGAAAAATAAAACACATCCAGATGTTAAAAGAAAAAAGTAAAATAATATTCATAAATATAGCCATCTGTATAGAACACTTTAAAGAAATCCCCACAGACAAAATTTCTATTATAAATGTAAGTCATAAAAGTTTTAAGATACAATATTTACATATATAATTAAATATTTCTTTTGAAGAGCAGAAACTTCTTTTTCGGCTTGTGAAGCATCCCTGCTGCAGATGGGGGACGGGGGGGGTCCAACCTGGGTCCTTGCTTGTAGTACTATGTGCACTTAAACTGGTTTGCCACTGCCCAACCCTTGTGTTCTTGTCTTCATCAAACCATCTTGGTTCAAATTGCCTGTAGTAAATCCATAGTTTTTCCTTCTAATATATTTTTATTTACTTATTTATTATTGAACAGAGACAGAGAGCAATTGAGAGGAGAGGGGGAAATAGATAAGGAGACAGAGAGATGGGGGGCAGGCGGTAGCACAGCAGGTTAAGCACACATGGCACAAAGTGCAAGGACTGGTGCAAAGATCTTGGTTCCAGCCTCCAGCTCCCCACCTGCAGGGGGGGGTCACTTCACAAGCAGTGAAACAGGTGTGAAGGTGTCTTTCTCTCCCCCTCTCTGCCTTCCCCTCCTCTCTCAATTTCTCAGTCCTATCCAGCAGCAACAACAGCAGTAACAACAATAATAACAACAATAACAACATCGGCAACAAAATGGGGGGTGGGGTGGAGAGAGACACCTACAGGCCTGCTTCACCACTCCTGAAGCTTTCCCCCTGAAGGTGGGGACCAGGGAACTGAACCTGAGTCGTTGTGCACTGTAATGTATGTGTTTAACCATATGTGTCACTGTCAGGCCCCAAATTAAATATTTCTATATGCTGGAAATTAATAATCCAAAAGTGAAATTTAAAAAAAAAATCCATTTACTATTTGCTGGGTTGCCTTTTTGTCCATGTGGAATTTTCTTTTGGTGTGTAGAAGCTTTTCAAAATAGATAGATTGAGATGAACTATTATTGGGCCAGAAATAGAAATGACATACTGACATATGCTACAACATAGGTGAACCTTAAAAACATGCTCTGTGGAAAACACCAGACACAAAAGGATGTATATGGTTTGATTTCATTTATATGAAATGTTCAAAATGGACAAATTCATGGAGATAGAAAATAAACCATGCTTGTCAAGGGGTGAGGAGAACATGCTACAGGCAGGTACAGGGCTTCTTTTGTGGATGATGGTAATGTTCTAGAATTGGGTATGGATGGTGACTGCACAATATTGTGAATAACTAAAGCCTCCTAAATTATACATTTAAAATATCCACAGTTCACATGATGAATTTCTGTTCTGAATATTTGATAACAATTTTAAAAACTATTTTATTATCTTTATTTATTGGATAGAGACAGCCAGAAATTGAGAGGGGAGAGGGTGATAGAGAGGGAGAGAGATAGAAAGACACCTGCAGCCCTGCTTCACCACTCACAAAGCTTTCCTCCTGCAGGTGGGGACTGGGGACTTGAAATTGTAACAGTTGTGCCCAACCAGATGCAACACCACCATGCTCCCTTGATAGAAATTTTTTAAAGTTATTTTATAGTTCACAGTAAAAAAGAAATAATAATAATGGGAGTCGGGCGGTGGCACAGCGGGTTAAGCACACGAGGTGCAAAGCACAAGGACCAGCTTAAGGATCCCTGTTTGAGCCCCCGACTCCCCACCTGCAAGGGAGTTGCTTCACAAGTGGTGAAGCAGGTCTGCAGGTGTCTGTCTTTCTCTCCCCCTCACTGTCTTCTGCTCCTCTCTCCATTTCTCTCTGTCCTATCCAACACCGACAACATCAATAACAACAACAATAATAACCACAACAAGGGCAACAAGAGGAAAATAAATAAATAAATATTTAAAATTAAAATAATAATAACACTAAGAGGACTTCAGGGTCTTAGGTGGCATAAAAGTGAAAATGTAGTATTTCCCCTGTTGGGTAGTGGCCAAGTACTCCACTCACATATAAATTGATCAGCTCAAACCACCAATGTCTATTCTCCCTCTTATCTCTCTCCCATTAATTGTGAATATAGATTTTTAAAAATATTTATTTATTTCCTTTTTGTTGCCCTTGTTGTTTTTTATTGTTGTTGTTATTGATGTCGTTGTTGTTGGATAGGACAGAGAGAAATGGAGAGAGGAAAAGAAGATAAGAGAGGGGGAGAGAAAGACACCTGCAGACCTGCTTCACCACCTGTGAAGCAACCCCCCTGCAGGTAGGGAGCCAGAGGCTGGTCCTTTTGCTCTGTGCCATGTGCCCTTAACCTGCTGCACTACCGCCCAACTCCCTAGATTTTTGGGGGGGAGAAGGGGAAATTTCACTTGTAAAATGAAGTGAGGTTTGGGGTGAGGCAGTAGCGCAGCGGGTTAAGTGCACATGGCATGAGCAAAAGGACCAGAGTAAGGGTCCCAATTTGAGCCCCCAGCTCCCCACCTGCCAGGGAAGGGTTGCTTCACAAGTGGTGAAGCAGGTCTGCAGGTATCTGATGCTCTACTGACTGAGCTATCCAGGCCCCACATGGTCTGCAGGTATCTATCTTTCTCTTCCCCTCTCTGTCTTCCCCTACTCTCTTGATTTCTTTCTGTCCTATCCAACAATAACAACACTAAAATGGAAAAAAATGGCCGCCAGGCGTAGTGGACTTGTAGTGCAGGCACCAAGCCCCAGCGATAACCCTGGAGGCAAATATAAATAAATAAATAAATAAATAAATAAAGTGAGGTTCCCTAGTGACTGACTAGATTGACTGTTTCCCTTACCATATGTGGTCAATTTAGTCTTAAAGTCTCATTTTTTTCTTCCCCCAAACTGTATACAAATTTCTAGTTCTGGGAATCATGAATCAGCATGTTTTTCTATAGCAACTGGACTTGAGAATGACTTTAAATTATTATTCTCAACATTGATGTGCACCTGAGGTTAGACATCAGTGGGCTGTATAATTCATTTCTCTACCACTGAAAGTTCAGTATGAAATTTCTCTTGGTACTGAATTTAAGATCATCTCTAAGGAATGGCTATACTACATCTTTCCCTCCTAATATTTAATTTCATTATGTTTATGTAAAGGTGTCAATGAATTTAATAGATTGCCATTTCCTTGTCAACAAATTCTGAAATATCTTAAGCCCACAGAATTCTAACCACAAAAGGATATTATTGTATTGAAACATTAAGAAGGGACTGCCTGAAAGAAGACTTTCCATATTTAAGTGTATGTTATGTGTATATAGAGATTCCCTCAAAAAAATCTCTAGGTATATACATGCTTCCATGCATAGAGACATAGATATGCACAGACTGATGGGCATAGATATGGATCACACTGATATTAACATAAAAAACATATGTGCATAAAAGAGAGACAGGTGGCAGTCATACTAAAGTATATATGAATATGATGGTGAATACTTCTGCAGCTTTCTACATCAGCTGTTAATTCTCATTCACTGTCTGAGGCACTGACTGCTTTACCATTCTTTATTCAATCATTCAGCAAATATTGGTCAAGCTTCAGATACTATGTCAGGCACTGAGAGCAGACAAGGACCCAAGGAAAAAGTGGGAATAGATATAGAGGGCAGGAAAGGGGTGCCAGGCACACCCCCCAGAACCTGGGTCAGGATTTGTGCTCACTCTGCTTTAGGTGTTTCAGAAACAGCCCTGTGTTTGGCTCTGGAGCCTGGAACAAATTGGTTGAAACCTGTCACTATTACACAGTCTGACCTTCAGAGTCCAAGCCATATGGACGTGCCTGCTGCCCATTTGAACTGGCAGAACTAGAACTAATTTTCCCCAGGCTTTTTGTTTTTGTAAGTAAACCCAAATCTACTTGATGATGCTTTGCAGGTAAGCCTGTGCTCCCCAGAATCCAGCTGCAGGCCAGTCTGCTTTGTGCTGCAAAGGGAGCTGGTGAAGGAAGCTGATTTGTCTGTGTGTGAAGGCAGGTCCTCCAAGAAAGTTACCTGGCAGACAACAGCATTTTAGGATATTTTCTTTTGGTGCAGAAAGGAAAGGAACTGCCAGATTCTGGAGATATAGACCTAGCAACCCAAACTCAGGCACACCATTGCCAAGTCAAGTCACCCGAATTACTTATCTTAGGTAATTTAAGAGACTGATGAATAAGAAGCCTTGTGCCTAATTCTAACGATGGAGATACTTAGGAGGCCAGGCAGATGGGGACATTTAACACACCCAGAGCAAAGTGAGGGCATAGGCCTCTGGAACATTATCTTCCCTCCCCAAGGAAAGCTAGCAGACCAGCATCTGGACCTGGGACACAGCATGGTCAGTATGCAGATGCCCATACTCTGGGACTCAGCCAGTCTTCAGAGTCGTACTTACCACTGTCTATTGCCATCTGGGTTAAAGTCCACAGAGTAGAGATGTGGGTTGAACCTGGAGTCAGGTAGCACCTGACCATTGCTTTTAGAGAAACTTCCTTTGTTTTCCCTGTCCCCTCCCCATTCCAGCCTATTATAATTCTGCTTCTCTACTTAAAAACTTTTTCCTTCCTGAAGCTCCCTCTTCTCTTCCAGTGTTCTCAGTTCAAACTGTCAGACAGTGCTAAGTCACTATGCCAAAAGCCACACCTGGCATGTGTGCCCCTCTGCATTCATAGCCTCACTGACCTCCCACTGTCAACCCACACCCTTCAGCTGAGCCTTCAAAGCCCTGGGTGTAGACCATGCTTACTGCTTTCCTCACTCCTCTATAGGCCCTGCTCAAACTACCCAGCTAGCATTTGCTGGTTTTACCCAGATCTACTTCCATAATGCCTTGTTGCTGTCATGTGTCCTATGACAGTAAGCTGAATCCCAGATTTAATTCCGAGTATCAAGCCTGTCCCCAATTTGAAGTTTGCCACACCTAACTGAAGGACTATTTTGTTTCTGCATATGTCTGTCTATAGATTCCTGTCTCTCTAACAACACTGTAAATGTCCTTGCATCAGAGCCCCCAATTCCTTTCTTTTGTGCCTAGTGGCATGCTTAGCCCAGTGTCCTGCTCAGTCAGTTCTTCACTGGTTTCTCTGGCCAGTGATCTTGATTGACACTTGGTGGTCTGGTTCCTGCCCTGGACAAGATTGCTGTCAGAAACATCAGAGCTGAGCCCTCTTGCATGTTGACTGCAGCCTGCCAGTTAACCCTAAATGGAGCTATTTGTTCTGCAGACAGGAATAATAAAAGATGATGTAGCAGTTTTTCTTGGTTGTACCAACAGCCATTCATCTGAGAGCCTAGAGCTCGCTGCTCCAGGAAGGAGGAGAGAGCTCACTTCCTCTTGCCAGTTTCCTCTCCATTGTAATTAGGAAGTTGGCTTGTGTGAAATATAGTTTCACAGGTGCAGATTCATCCTCGACAGGTGATTATGTTTTGATTTTTATCATCACTTATGAAACAGAATGGGGAAAGAGATTTTAGACCATAAAGCACACTCCACTGCAAATGAGATATTAATGTTAAAAATTTGTCAATGTTGTTAAATATTTACCCAATACAGGGTTTCTACCTTCTGCCAACCTGAAGCATTTTCTTGGCAAATGTGCCTCATGGAACTTTGGGAGCCTTTCTGCATTACTGCTCTAACTACATAAATATAACCATCCGTCTATATTAGGTAAACAGACTGACCTTTATTCTTTTTTTTTTAATAAACTTTGTTTAAATTTCTTAATTTGCCCAAAATAATCCTGACTCTGCTGCTGGTTCTTTGTTAGGGGCCAAAAAAAGACCTTATTATAAGGAACTCCAAAAACACCAAGTGCATTCCTTCTTCTCTCTTGTTATTTGAAACCCCTCTGAGAATTGTAATTTAAAAGTCCCCCACACTTCCCTCTTAGGAGGTAGGCATGTATTTTTATATGCTTCCTGCTATTGGATTATTTTATTTTATTTTTCTTCAGTAGAAACTTGTTATTTTTAAAAGCATCAGATTTATTTTAGCATTTATACTTGCACACTCCCAAATTATTATTCTACTACAACTGTATAGTTAGACCAGTGGGTATTAATGTAGTTCCAAGTATGTGCTAGTCATTAGTTTTATTTTTTCAAAGAGATATACATGTCTGTAGTATTTTAGTGCAGATATCCAGCGGGATCATTTCCTGTTGCTCAGAAAAAAGTTATCTTGAGAACCTAAAGAATCATTCTAATATCTCAAGTATTCTCAAAACTACATGGCCTCCTTTTACTTGCAGACAATGTGCTTGTTTACACGTTGAAGGTTTGAGGGATCCCATGTTGTGCCCAGTAAATCCATTGTGGCATCTTTCCAATAGAATATGCTCGCTTGTCTCTGTGTCACAATTAATTAAGAGATATCCATTTTTTCTTCAATTGAGATAAAGTTGGTTTACAAGAATCTATGTATTTTAGGGACATAATTTATTTTTTTTAATTTATAAAATGGAAACATTTATAAGACCATAGGATAAGAGGGGTACAATTTCCACCACCAGAACTCCATATCCCCTCCACTCCCCTGGTAGCTTTCCTATTCTTTTTTTAAAAATTTTTTTAGTATTTATTTATTTATTCCCTTTTGTTGCCCTTGTTTTATTGTTGTGGTTATTGTTGTTGTTATTGATGTCATTGTTGTTGGATAGGACAGAGAGAGGAAGGGAAGACAGAGAGGGGGAGAGAAAGACATCTGTAGACCTGCTTCACCGCTTGTGAAGTGACTTCCCTGCAGGTGGGGAGCCAGGGGCTTGAACCGAGATCTTTAAGCCACTCCTTGCACTTTGCACCACCTGCTCTTAACCCGCTGTGCTACCTCCCAACTCCCAGCTTTCCTATTCTTTAACCTTCTGGGAGTATGTACCCACGATCATTATGGGGTGCAGAAGGTGGAAAGTCTGGCTTCTGTAATTGCTGCCCCACTGAAAATGGGCATTGACAGGTCAATCCGTACTCCCTGCCTGTCTCTCTTTCCCTAGTGGGGCAAAGCTCTGGGGAAGTGGGGCTCCAGGACACATTGGTAGGGTCGTCTGCCCCAGGGAAGTCCGGTTGGTATCATGGTAGCATCTGGAACCTGGTGGCTGAAAAAAGAGTTGACATATAAAGCCAAACAAATTGTTGACTAATCATGAACCTAATTATTATAGATGAAGATTTTGGATCTCTGTTTTGGAAATAGTAGGTCTATTTTAGGTATAGGGATATAATTTCATGCCTCTTCCAAATATGTTTATCTCATTAAGACCAGCAATAAAGTCTCACTACTCCTTTCCCACAGTCTAGAGATCCCATTCCCCTTCTGGCAGCCTCAGTGCTGTACTCAGAGTCTAAAGAGCTGTCCGTATTTGAACTTGTCTGTTCCTTTGCTTAATTTCTTTTTATCCTGTGAGCTAGATCATCCAGTATTTGTCTTTCTTTTTCTGACCTATTGCACTTAGCATGATCCCTCTAGTTCTATCCATGTTGTAGCACAATGCAAAGTTCTATGCATAAATAAAACAGGAAATGACAAATGTTGGCGATGATGTGAAGAAAAAGAGACTGTGTTACACTGTTGGTAGGAATGTAGAATCATGCAGCCACTTTGAAAACCAGCATAGGGAGTCCTTAAATAAAAATTGAAATGCTTTGTGATTCAGCAATATACTCTTGAGCATTTATCCAAATGGCACTAAAACACTTATCTGAAAGGACTTATGTACCCATGTTCATAGCTGAATTATTCACAATAACCAAGAGTGGCAGCAGCCTAAATACCCATTTCAGATGACTGGATACAGAACCCAGGGGGCATATAATATACTACATGAGAAACTGCTCTGAAATTTAAAAAAAAAAAAATTATCTTTTGGGACAAAATGGATGGAATTGGAGGAGATTATGCTTAAAAAATAAGAAGTGAAAGACAACTACTGGATGGTTTCACTCATGTGGAATCTAGAGAATTAAAACACATGAACATGAAAAAAATAATAAGCCACAAGAAGTGAACCTAGATGACTATGATGGTTATTATTGGGAGGCTAGGGGCACAGAATTTTAGTGGTGGATGCGATATGGAATTATATATCCTCCAAACTTGTTATTTTGTAGACTACTATTCAACCACTTATAAAGCTTTTTTTAAGTTAAAGGTAGTATTTCATCTTTTCTTAAAACTAAGTAGTAGTGCGCATGTGGCATGAAGCACAAGGACCTGCATAAGGATCCTGGTTCGAACCTCCAGTTCCTCACCTGCAGGGGAGTCGCTTCACAGGCAGTGAAGCAGGTCTGCAAGTGTCTGTCTTTCTCTCCCTCTCTGTCTTCCTGTCCTCTCTCCATTTCTCTCTGTCCTATCCAACAACGACAACATCAATAACAACAATAGTAACTACAACAATAAAACAAGGGCAACAAGTGGGAATAAATAAATATTAAAAAAAAAAAAAACTAAGTAGTAGTTCAGTGTATTTGTGAGCCCACAACTTCTTTATCCACATCTCTGTTGTTCCTGTGTTTTGTCTACTGTAAATAATGCAGCAGTAAACACAGAAGTGCAAGTATCCTTTCAGATTACATTTAGTGAAATTGTGGCTATTAAAACTTATTGCCTTTTTTTTTTCTATGTGAACCTAGCTGTTGATCCGGCTCCATATGGCTTCTTTGTTTCTCCTAAATATTTTACTTTGAGGCTCCTATAAGATTTATCTCTAGGATTCTAAGCTTGTTTTACATTGGAAGCAGAAAAATCTCAAGTTTGTTCTGAGAGTCCTCATTATTACTCTTTCCTTGACACTTTTTATGTATTTAGATTTTTTACTACTTCCGAGTAGGAGTTCTTTTCTTTTATAGAAGTCTCTTTTAGTATTTTAGTATTACTTGCAGGGTCAACTTCTTAGTCATGGAGGGGGGAAAAAGGCACCAGTGGACCCTTTCTATAACTTGATTAACTAAAGTACAGTACTCTTAAGCAATGGGATGGTCTTTGCAACATTCAAAGAAGATACATGATAAGTATCTGTTGGAGAAATAGATTAAGTGTGTGGCCTCATTAAAAATATATGTGTATAAAAATTGAATAAGTATCCAGTGCTTTAAGTTGTTATAGTGAGAATTATCTGACAGTGTTAGGATCCTAAGTGTATTTCACTTTTCTACACATTGAGTTTTTGCTTTTTCAGTGTTTGACTTTTTAACACTGTATATATTACATATGTAAGCAGACGGATGCAACAAATATACATTTTCACTCGAGTTGAAAATTAAAATGAATTTGTGTGTCTGCAGTCTGCTAGAGATCACATACATAGATGTGAATGCCATTGGGTCAATACTAGAGAGAGGCAGAGAGCTTAGGGTTGCTCTAAGACTCCCACCAAAGTCAGAAGAAAGCAAATGCCTAAGATGTGAGGTTCTCAGAAATCTCTCACTCTGCTTATGGTCAAAAAACTTCCAAGATAAACAGCTCACCATTTTAATGAGGAGACAGTTTACTATTGGGCAATTTTATTGGTTAAAAAATGTTATATTGGAGACCGGGCGGTAGCGCAGTGGGTTAAGTGCACGTGGCGCAAAGTGGAAGGACCCAGGTTCGAGCCCCCGGCTGCCCACCTGCAGGGTGAGCTGCAGGGGAGTCACTTCACAGGCGGTGAAGCAGCTCTGTAGGTGTCTGTCTTTCTCTCCCCCCCTCTGTCTTCCCCTCCTCCATTTCTCTCTGTCCTGTCCAACAACAACGACAACAATAATAGTAACAACCACACCGGTAAACAACAAGGGCAACAAAAAGGGAAAAAATGGCCTCCAGGAGCGGTCGATTCATAGTGCAGGCACCGAGCCCCAGCAATAAACCTGGAGGCAAAAAACAAACAAAAAAAAGTTATATTACATTACGCAGAGTTACCACTGCACTGTGTTACATTATGTTACATAAGATTAAAGGGGTCAGGCACCGGGTTGAGTGCACACATTACCATATGCAAGAACCCAGGTTCTTCAAGTTCCTGCTCCCACCTGTAGGAGGGACACTTCATGAAGGGTGAAACAGGTTTGAAGGTGTCTTTATTTCTCCCTCTCTAGCTGCCCTTCCCTTCTCACTTTCTCTCTCTTATCAAATAAAATAGTGGTGGTGGGGGCATAGAAAAAGTGGCCACTGGCAACAGTGGTGTCATAATGCCTGCACTGAACTACAGCAATAACCATCTTGGTGCCAATACAGAGAAGAAAGATTGCATGTGTCTATCTCATTTTTGCCAGATGATAGCATTTAAAAGCACCTGGACCTTATTTGTATTTGTATTCTCAGCACCTAAAACAATGCTTACTAGCACAAAGCACCTATGAAATATTTAGTGACAATAATTGTTACTTTTTTTTTTCATTTTTACTGGTTGGTTAAAGGTTTACAGTGCAGTTGTTGACACATGGGTACAATTTTTCATCTCTCCTTGCATCATGCAATGGGACGTCAAGGTCCCTTCTAACCCTAACCCCCTCCCTCCTTTCCCAGAGTCCTTTACTTTGGTGCAATACACCATACCCAGTCCAAGTTTCATTTTATGATTTCCCTTTGTGCCCTTATTTAGGTTCCATCTACATATGAGATCATTCAGTATTTATCTTTCTCTTTTTTTATTCTTTTTTAAAAAATATTTATTCCCTTTTGTTGCCCTTGTTGTTTCATTGTTGTAGATATGATAGTTGTTGTTTTTGATGTCGTCGTTGCTGGATAGGACAGAGAGAAATGGAGAGAGCAGGGGAAGATAGAGAGGGGGAGAGAATGATAGGCACCTACAGACCGGCTTCATCACTTGTGAAGTGAAGCCCCTGCAGGTGGGGAGCTGGTGGCTCGAACCAGGATCCTTATGCCAGTCTTTTCGCTTTGCACCACGTGCGCTTAACCCGCTGCGCTACAGCCCGACTCCCTGTCTTTCTAACTTACTTTACCAAATTTTTAACTTACTTTACCAAATATGATATCCAAGATCAGGCAGAGGAGATGGAGTCATCATTTTTAACACCCAAGTAGTATTCCATTGTGTATATATACCACAATATTCTTAGCCTGTCATTGAACATCTGGTTGCTTCCAAGTTTTGGCTATTATAAATTGTGCTGCCATGAATATAGGTATACATAGATCTCTTCTGGTAGGTATTTTGTTTCCTTTGGGTAGATCTTCAGGAGAGAAATTTCTGGGTTATAGAGTAGATCCATTTCTAGTGTTCTGAGAAATAGATAGACTGTTTTCCAAAAGGGTTGGGCCAATTTACATTCCCACCAGCAGTGAAGAAGTGTCCTTTTTCCCCACATCCTTTCCAACATTTGTTGTTTCTGTCCTTTCTAATATATAACATTCTCACTGTTGTAAAGTGGTAACTCATTGTTGTCTTAATTTGCATTTCTCTGACAATAAGTGATTTTAAGCACTTTCATATGTGTCTGTTGGTTCTCTGCATCTCATCCTCAGTAAAGTTTCTATCCATGTTCTTGCCTCATTAAAAATTATTGGGGGGACTAATAGTTTATAATAAATACAGTAGTTGGTATGTATATAAAGTCTCTATTTTCTACAAAACACTCTCACTCCCAGCATCTATCCTCCTCCACCATCATGTACCAGGACCTAAAAGCCACCCCCTCCCACTATCCCCATCCTTTACTTGGTATAATACACCAGACCCAGTCCAAGGTCTACTTTGTGTTTCCCCTTTCTGTTATCATTTCTCAATTTCTGCTCATGAGTGAGCTCATCCCATATTTATGCTTCTCTTTCTGACTTATCTCACTAGCATGATTCCTTCAAGCTCCATCAAAGAGGAGGCAAAGAAGGTGAATTCACCATTTTTAATAGCTGAGTAGTATTCTATTGTGTATATAGACCACAACTTACTCAACCACTCATCTGTTGTTGGACAGCTGGGTTGCTTCCAGGTTTTGGCTATTACAAATTGTGGTGCTGTGAATTAGGTATACACAAATCTTTTTGGATGGTTGTGTTTGGTTCCTTAGGATATATCCCCAAGAGAGAAATTGCAGGGTCATAAGGTAGGGTCACTTCTAGCCATCTGAGAGTTCTCCAGACTGCTTTCCACGGGTGCTGGACCAATTCACATTCCCACCAGCAATGCAGGAGAGTTCTTTTGCCCCCACAACCTCTCCAGCATTTATTGTTATTATCCTTTCTGATGTGTGACATTCTCACAGGGATAACATGGTATCTCATTGTTGTCTTTATTTGCATTTCTCTGACAATCAGTAACTTGGAACTTTTGTTTTCATATGTCTGTTGGCCTTTTGGAGCTCTTCTTTGCTGAATAGTCTATCCATATCTTCTTCACACTTTCAGATGGAATTATTTGGGTGTTTTGGTTGCTTGTTTGTTTGTTTTTTGTTATTGTTCAATTTGGTGAGCTCTTTATATATTTTGGTTATTAGCCTTTTGTCTGATGCATGGCATGTAAAGATCATCTCTCATTCTATAATGGGTTTCTTTGTTTGGGTGATGGTTTCTTTTTCTGTGCAGAAGCATTTTAATTTTATATAGTCAAATAAATAAATCTAGTCTCATTTTATAATGGTTTTTTTTGTAAATTTACTAAGTTTTCTGTATTTTTTTTAGTCCTGCATTTGAAGTATATTGTATATAAGATTTTTCTCCTGTTCTATAGGGTGTCTTGGGTAATGGTAGGTTTTGCTTTGTGGAAGCTTTTCAGTTTGATGTAGTCCCATTGATTTATTTTTATTGCTATTTTCTTTGCTATTAGATGAGTCTTTGAAGACATTTCTTTTTTTTTCCTCCAGGGTTATTGCTGGGCTCGGTGCCTGCACCATGAATCCACCGCTCCTGGAGGCCATTTTTCCCCCTTTTTGTTGCCCTTGTTGTTGTAGCCTCGTTGTGGTTATTACTATTGCCATTGTTGATGTTGTTCGTTGTTGGATAGGATAGAGAGAAATGGAGATAGGAGGGGAAGACAGAGAGGGGGAGAGAAAGATAGACATCTGCAGACCTGCTTCACCGCCTGTGAAGCGACTCCCCTGTAAGTGGGGAGCCAGGGGCTCGAACTGGGATCCTTACGCCAGTCCCTGCGCTTTGCACCACATGCGCTTAACCCACTGCGCCACCGCCCTACCCCTTTGAAGACATTTCTAAAGCACATATTGTAAAGTGTTCTGCCAATATTTTCTTCTATGCATTTGATATATTCAGATCTAATGCCCATGTCTTTGATTCACTTGGTACATGGCAAATGTTCTTGAAATACTAACCAGCTCTCCTCCTGTCTCTGGAGTTAGCCATCCAAATCTAGAGTACTTGGTAGGCTTTTTTGTTTTCTCCTGTAATGTAATCCTAACTTCTATATTCATCCTTAAGATGAGAAGATACTACTTCTGGACTAGAGCAATACCATTCAGTGATTCATAAGTTATCTCTCAAACTAAAGAACTATTTGGGTAAAGTTAATAGACAGGAACCAGTGTGTATGCACAAGGAGTTTAGCTGATACAGGGTTAAAATAAGAACCTGTGCTGTGAACCTCATTGGACTAATAGCACCACAGCTGAGGCTTTTCTGTCCTTGGGTGAATCACAAATCCTACAAAACCAGAAGCTTTCATCTCAGCCCCAAGTACTAGTAGGGTCTGCTGTCCAGGCTGGGCAGCTTTACTGTGTGCCCTAGCTAGATGCTAACTCCTGCCATTAGAGCCCAGTAGTTTCCCATTGCTGCACTCACGTTTACCAATGACTCATTCATGTCTTCTCAGGGGAGTCTTCAGGCAAGAATAGCAGCTACCAGCTGCCTAAGGATCTTCTGTAAGGTATCAAGACAGTTTCCAAATTCTGTAGCACCCAAAACTAGCTTTTGGAAGTGAATATGCTGCTTACCAGTAATTGTACTATTTAAGAAAACTACCAGCCACTGAGCTAGCATCTCTCTTCCCTTTGTGCACATGGTGCTTCAGTGGCAAAGGGAGTTAGAAAAGCAAATTATTGTTTAATAAGCACACTTTCCTTATGCCTTCTATTTGACTATGAATAATTAACCAGCTAAATATTAAATAATTAACCAAGTGAAATAGATTAAAAAACAAACTCATAAATTCTCCTATATGTGCCCCCTCCTTTCCCAAGGTCCACGCCAAAAACTGTCAACATTAATTGTAATAATTTATTCCTATGGAGCATCTCCTTTGTACCAAACAGTATACTAGGTGCTTTGGGTGTTTATCATTAAGACTTGCAGTATTGCTGCAAGTTGGGGTGACCTGTACTCCTTTACAGACACCAGTAACCAGAAAAGTAAACTTGCCCAGGGTCATTGTTCTGTGCTTCACAGCAGGGCAAATGTCTAATGAGATTTCTTAGAGCCCAGGCCTGAGGTTGTTCTGTTCCAACATTCTGCATCTCTGTAATGAACGTAGAAACGTGGGCTTTGTCTAATGTACTCTTCCAGATCATCTGTCTCTGGAAAGGAGGTCGGGGCATGATAAGTGGAAAACACGGCCAAGGATTTAATTATCACTGTGTTCTTCTTCTAGCCTTCACAGTTTTCTTCTCTGTGTCAAATAATTCCAATTTTACCCTTCAGGGCATACAAAAGAGCAGTTTATTACTGGAAACAGATAGTTCTAAAGTTAATTATGATCTGTGCCTATGAAGAAGGCTAATTTCTAAGTGCTTTTTTGATACCACTAAAAGGTGCTACAAGGATCACTACAAGGATCAGAAATAAGGTGGTGACAGTGGCATTATTTAATCACATGACCTTTTGAAAAGCTGTCCAGAAATTTGTCTCACTTCATATAAGCCTAGATTTTGCACGGTTTCTGAAGTAAGCACCAGCCCCAAATCCAGAACTTGGAATTTACTCTTAATGACCCTCAGCTGATTTATTTTTTTTTCTTAAAAGCATCTTTATTTTTTTAAATAGATCCAATTAGTGTATCTCCTATGGATCACAAGGGTTGAGAGTGGAGCAAACTTGGAGGTGTCTGTACATGGCAGCAGGATTCAAGAGTGAGTAAGTCATTTGGGTGTATCATGAAATTGCTTCAGTTGTACACATCAAAACTGCCTTCCTTATATTGAAAGTCCAGGACTGGGCAGTGGTACAACCAATAAGAAACACAAGTTAGCATGTGCCAGGACCTGCGTTTGAGCCCCCAGCCCCCAACCTGTATGTGGGGGGGAGGGCAGTAGAGAACATCACAAGTGGTGGATCAGGCTGTAGGTGTTTCTGTACACCATTTCTCTCTCGTAATAATAATATATATAAACTGAAAATAAAACAATAGCCCCTGAGAGCAGTGGATTTGTCTTGCAGGCACCAAAGACCCAAAGATAATCTTGGTGGAAAAGAATCTTGGTGGAAAAGATATTGTTTGGGCTGGGGGGAAGGAACCCGGTGTAGGCTCTAGTACTTTTGAATTTTTTTTTAATTTTTTATTTATAAAAAGAAAAAATTGACTAAACCATAAGATAAGAGGGGTACAACTCCTCACAATTCTCACCACCAGAACTCTGTATCCCATCCCCTCCCTAATAGCTTTCTTATTCTTTTTTTTCTTTTTTTTAATTTATTTTTTATTTAAGAAAGGATAAATTAACAAAACTATAGGATAGGAGGGGAACAACTCCACACAATTCCCACCACCCAATCTCCATATCCCATCCCCTCCCCTGATAGCTTTCCCATTCTCTATCCCTCTGGGAGTGTGGACCCAGGATCGTTGTGGGTTGCAGAAGGTGGAAGGTCTGGCTTCTGTAATTGCTTCCCTGCTGAACATGGGTGTTGACTGGTCGGTCCATACTCCCAGTCTGCCTCTCTCTTTCCCTAGTAGGGTGGGTCTCTGGGAAAGCAGAGCTCCAGAACACATTGGTGGGGTCTTCAGTCCAGGGAAGCCTGGCCGGCATCCCGATGGCATCTGGAACCTGGTGGCTGAAAAGAGAGTTAACATACAAAGCCAAACAAATTGTTGAGCAATCATGGACCCAAAGGTTGGAATAGTGGAGAGGAAGTGTTAGGGTGCTCACTGCAAACTCTAGTGTACTACTGCTTTCAGGTATATATTTTGCACTAGTTTATGGATACGTGTGAACATATGCTCTCTCTCACAGAAACTGGTGTATATCTAGGTTTTGGGACTTTGTTAGAAAGTGAACCACCTGGGATGGAATTAGAGAATACTATGAAAGAAAAGGTCTCACCCGAGTAATGAAGCTGAAGTGTTGTCATTCCACATGTGAAGTCTCTGGACACAGTCTGAGCTGAAGCATGTTGAGGTGGCAATCGTTATGTTGATTAGGTTGCGATCAGCAGGTGCAATATTATTTGATATGGATTGGAGCTTTCTTATTCTTTAGCCCTCTGGGAGTATGGATCCAAGGTCATTGTGGGATGCAGAAGGTGGAAGGTCTGGCTTCTGTAATTGCTTCCTCGCTAAACATGGGCATTGACAGGTCGATCCATACTCCCAGCCTGCCTCTCTCTTTCCCTAGTAGGGAAGGGCTCTGGGGAGGCAGAGCTCCAGGACATATTGGTGGGGTTGTCTGTCCAGGGAAGTCTGGTCAGCATCATGGTGGCATCTGAAATCTGGTGGTTGAAAAGAGAGTTAACATACAAAGCCAAACAAATTGTTGACCAATCATGGACCTAAAGGCTGGAATAGAGCAGATGAAGAGTTAGGGGGTCCTCCATTTTGTAGATAGCTAGTAGGCATATTTTAGTTAGATTCCAAAGGGCCTGTGACTATGCTAGTTTTTTTTTTTTCTTTTTTCCCTGAGCCTGAAATCTGATATGCAGGTGGATCCAAGTTATTGTCTGGGGAAGATGATGTCATGGCTGGAAAAAGGACCAGAAAGCTGGATCAGGGAAGAGAGTAGCTCCCTAATATGGGAAAGGGGTGTAAATATTGTTGACTGTAAACCCCATCTATTTGATGTGATCTGGGGCCCATATTCAGCTTAGGAGCCTATGTGACCTCTGTATCCCTGTAGATCTGAGCTCACATTCTGTCATCATGAGTAGGAACATTCCAAGCTGCCCCAGTATTAACCCATCTTCCTCAGGTGTAGCATAGAGTATGTTGTCCATTCTCCCTTCACAGGATGGAACATTCTCTACCATTGTTGATCCAAGTTGAGGGCCCACAAAGGGGACTTTTGAAATTTTAACACAATGATCAATGCTAAATATAATCCCCAAACTATGTGATGGGAATTATTAACACAAAGTGTTTTTAAAGATTAATTTGGAGGGGCCAAGCTGTGACATACCCAGTTAAGTGTACATATCACCACGTGCAAGGACCCGGGTTCAAGCCCCTACTCCCCACTTGTAGGGAGTATACTTCACAAGCATTGAAGCATGCCAGCAGGTGTCTCTGTCATGTCAAATAAAAATAGAAAGAGAAAAAAATGGCCACTGGCAGTGGATTCATCATGCAGGCACAGGGCCCCAGAAATAATCATGGTAGCAAAGAAAGGAAAAAATTACACATGTGTGGAGACAGAGAAAAAAAAAGGGAGAGGACCCCCCCCCCCCCTTAGACCAACACACTGTCATATGTGGTGCTTGGGGTCAAACTTAAGGAGTCACGTTCCACATTCTGTCACTTCACCAAGCACCAGGAATAAAAGGAGCTTTGAAAGTCAGCTGAATCTACAAACGTATTTTTTTTTTATTGTTCCAAAGGTCCCAAGTAAGTAGGGCAGGGTATGCACTTAATCCAGAGGAGTGACCAGAGTATAAGACAGGTTATATTCACCTTCCAGCACCCAGTGAAAACTGAAAACCAACAAGACTGCATCTAGAACAAGAAATTTCCAGGACAAAAATGCAAGAGGAATGGATACAGCATGAAATGATCATTTTAAACAGTGGTGCTTGAGCCTGGATTGGCCAGTGCTCTTATCCTTTCATGGAGATTCCCATGTTGGCAGGAACAGCTGAAGTCAGGGAGGTGAGGGCTGGTTGGAATTTTAGCAACCTAAGCTCTATTATGAAAAATAGATCTAAAAAAAAATATTAGTGGACTGTCAAAATAGCTCTCCTAGATAATGCACGTGCTTTGTCATGTGCATGACTCAGGTTCAAGTCCACAAAAGGAAGCTTCGTTGTTTGGATAGCTTTCCTCTTTCCCCTTGTCTCTCTGTATCTGTTTGAAAAGTTAACCCAGGGCAGTGAAATTCCTTTAGTGATGAGAGGGAGGAGTGTGTGTGTGTGTGTGTGTGTGTGTGTGTGTGTGTGTGTGTGTGTGTGTGTGTGTGTGTGTGTTTCTGTGTCTGTTTCTGTCTATCCAAATGAAAACTACCCTAGAATATTGAAATCACAAAAGCACTAAGTCACAGCTCTGTGACCTTTAACTCCTATGAGGAAAGGAGTGTGTTTGTCCTGTTTATCTTGTTGGAAGGTTGCTGCCTTGCTCCCCAGGAGCAGACCAGAAAGAGTGTTCTCCTGTTACCAGATACAGTGCCCCTGTTAGCTTCTGGCATTCCAGGGCTAGAGAGTAGAATAGCAATTACCATGTTCTGTTATTGGTGGCACTTATTTGATAAGTGTGTCATAACATAAATAATATGTGTGAAAGAACTGAAAAGCTGAGTGATTATTTTGATATGGGAACTGAAAAGAGAATAATGCTCAGCTGCAGCCACTGCCACACATAAAAGAAAAAATCAGCTCTGGAAATTTATATGTTTATTCTCAAGTGATAGAATTAATCCAGTGTGGTATTTAGAAGAAGGTAAGTTTCTCAGCACAGAGAGTTCTGGCGTGAGCTGTGATCATTTGCCAAGCTGTGGAGAGAGAGATCTCTGCCAGGAGAACTCTTGAGTAGCTGGGCCTGTTGACTCATTTGCTGAAAGAGAAGTAATCTGACCTCTCAATCTTGGCAACACTCGCAGGTGTTTGCTAAAGCAAGTGTAATTTATTGTTGCCATCATTTTACAGGCATGAATCAGAGAGGTGACATAAGTCCTTTTTGTTTTTTCTGTTGTACAATACATTTGAGGAGTTGTAAGAAAGTTGTAAGGCATGATTCCTTCCCTTAAAGAGATTATAATATATTTGTGGTTTAAAAGTTTATAATCTGAAAGTGTTAACACATTAAAGGAAAACTCACAGTATTGGGGAGCACATTAATGTTAAATAAGGGACTGTGAACACGAGTAAAGGAGAATGAGAGGGATACACTCACAGAGAGTCATGCCGTCATAGAGAAGCTTGAATGGGAAAGAGTGACTAGAATGATATTAAAGGAACAGCTAAAAATGTTGGGGCAGAAAAACCTAGTACAGAACAAGAGAGAAGCCATCTGACTTGGGGAAGGGCTGGATAAAGTAAGAATAGAGGAGGGAGTCGGGTGGTAGCGCAGCGGGTTAAGCGCATGTGGCGCAAAGTGCAAGAACCGGTGGAAGGATCCCGGTTCGAGTCCCTGGCTCTCCACCTGCAGGGGCATTGCTTCACAGGCAGTGAAGTTAGGTCTGCAGGTGTCTATCTTTCTCTCCCCTTCTCTGTCTTCCCCTCCTTTCTCCATTTCTTTCTGTCCTATCCAACAATGACATAAGTAACAACAATAATAACTACAACAATAAAACAACAAGGGCAGCAAAAGGGAATAAATAAATAAAAACACACACACAAAAAAAAAGAACAGAGGGGCCAGGCAGTAACATATTTGGTTGAGCTTACAAATGACCATGCTCTGGATCCAGCCCCCACCTGCAAGGAGTAAGTTTCATATGTGGTAAAGCAGTGCTGCAGGTGTATCTATTTCACTGTAGGACTATGTGAAAGCTTGTTAGAGCTTAGGGAAGCTCTCCCATCTTCGGATGGCAGTCTGGAAAGACACCCCACTTGTTAGCCTCTCTCCTCATAGAGATGAGCCAAGAGGGGAAAGTCTCCCAGACTCAGTTTCTCTTTGTTAGTCTCTCAAACTCACAGAAATCCTACAGGCCTCTCACACTTAGTTTCTCTCTGCTAGCAGGCCACTTGGCTGCCTGCTTTAAGGTTCACTCAAAGTTCATGATAGTCTCTCAGAGTTCACACATCCACTTCACCTTTTGATCACAAAGGAGAATACACTCTATCATACACCCCAACACCAGACAAAGAAAGCCCCAAAATCTTATTTCCTTGTGTCCTTTTCTTCTTCTAGCGTTTGCCCTTCTTCCGTAGCCAGTCAACAGCATCAGGTTGAAAGCTGTCAGGAGCTGCTTGTTGCTGGCTTTGAAAGTGACTGGGATCCATGTGGATTCAGTCGGCTAGGAAGGATCGTTAGTTTCCCCAATGAATGGGTACTCACGGGATGCACCACGGGAAGGTCGATCCAATGCAACCCCTTGTGTCCTTTGATATCTATGATTCATGTCAAGCTTTGTTTCTCTTTACTCTACCTCACCTTACTGGTTTAACCCCTATGCCTTCATCAAATGCCTTTGGATAATTAACTTCCCTGCATCATGGAGACTAATTGTCTTGACCTTTATGTATCACATCAATTCTTGTCATACCAGCCTCCTATCATAGGGGCAAGCTGACCTGTAAGAAACCTGTAATTTCTGACATATTTGAAAAATGTTCTTTGTTTAAATCTCTATATAAACCCAAGCCCACCCCCAAATAAAACGAGTGTTTGTACCAGAATACTCCCTAATATCTCCTTTCTGAAATGCTGAGCCCTTGAACTAGTGAGGGAGAATTGTTGACTTGCCTCCTGGCTGGATCCACCCAACGTGAGCCCCAGCATTTCACTCTCCCTCCACCACCCCCTTCCCTTCCCTTTTTTTTTTGTTTAATAATTTTAAAAATATTTTTACTAATTTATTATTGGTTACAGACAGAGAGAAATTGAGGGGGGAGATAGAGCAAGAGAGAGACAGAGAGGCACTTATAGCCCTGCTTCACCACTTGTGAAACTTTTCCCCCTGAAAGTAGGGATCAAGAATTTGAATCTGCACACTGTAATGTGTGCACTTACCCAGGTGCACCACCACCTCGCCCCTCCATCCCCTCCCCTTTCAATTTCTGTCTGTACTATAAAATATAAGAAAATAAAACAGAAAGGAAGGAAAGAAAGAAGAAAGAAGGTAGTAACATAAGAGCATTCCTGATGGCACTACAGAACATCTTGAATGCTTGGACTAAGGTCATTGGAAGTTTTGGCAAAAGGGCAGCATAGCCCCCATCATACTGGAAGATGCTTCTTTCTAGTGTCTTTCCCTCTCCTTCTCTGTCTTTCTATATGAAAATGTTAGTCCAGAGTGGTGAAGCCCTGGTGAAAAGCCCAAAAGTAATCTTGAAAGAGCTGGAAGGTAGTTCACTCAGTAGAGTGTAAACTTTACTATGTGCAATAACCCAGGTTTGAGAGTCCAGCCACCATATGGGAGTACTTCAATGGTGGAAGCTTCACAAGCAGTGGATCAATACTGTGGTGTTTCTCCTCCTCTTTCTATTTCTCCTTCCTTCCCTCCCTGTCTTGTACTATCTGTCTAAAAGAAAAAGTCTGTCAGAAGTGTTGGAACCATGGAAGTGTGGAACCTCTGTAATAAGCCTGGTAATAATAAGCCTGGTAATAATAATAATAATAAGCCTGTGGAACCTCTGTAATAAGCAACATAAAAATGAGAAGAAGTTACTTTGAAAAGTGTCCCTTGGGTAACTAGATTTTTGCTTAGAGTGATGGCATTGGGCAAGTTGTGTAAAGAAGTACAGTAAATCTATACTTAATACATCAATTGATTCTTGGAAATTGCAACTTTAAACAACATACAACACAACCAATTTCATTTAGGATAATTGATGTTTATAAGCAAGAGTTATATCCTCAGTGTATTTCCACTCACCAAACTTGCAAGACCCAAGACACTTCTAATATTAAACAGTCAATTGTATTTACTCACTCATTTTCCAATCCACTTATTTCAGTTCAAGTTTATAGGTGACTGAAGCCTATGCCGGTAGTTCAAGCAACTCGGCAGGAACCAACTCCTGAACAGAATCCCCTTCCACCATTGGGCACATCACATGCTCACCCCAACTGAGACAATTTCGACACAGCACTGAATCTTATATGCACATCTCTGGGATATGGGAGAACTCAGAACATCTGTGCAGACAGGAAAAGAATCTGCAGTGGTTCTGCCCTGGAGTCATGTTGTTTGCTTGCTTGCTTATTCATTTTTCTTTCATCAATGTTAGAACAAAGCAACATTGAAGAAAATTACAGGATTTGTTATTTGATGGCCTGTTTTATGTTCATTCTTAATCCCAGCAGTTGGATAATCTAAAAGACAAGAAAGCTTTCCTAAAAACTGAAGAGCCCTTAGTCTCATTCTTATTTGGTAAGAAAAATCAAAAGGGAGGAGAGAGAGAGAGAGGGAGAGAGAGGATGAGAGGTAGAAAGAGAGGTCAGTGCAGTAACAGAGGAGTTTATAAACTCAGTCAGACTTTGGAGTTAATATATTCTTGTCCGGCATTAGCTGTGATCCAAGATATAATTAAATGACTCCCAAGTGGAGAAAATGGGAGCAATGGGAAGAAGAAAGGATTGGCTGAGTTCAGGGGGTTCAAAGGGAACAGTGGAGCTTGTGACCTGGCATTGGTGGCTTTGCAGAAAAGAATGTGAGGCAAGCTACATTTTTAGCAATTATGAAAAAGATTACCTCTGTTTACATTTTATTTGTTTATTTTTATTTATAAAATGGAAATATTGACAATACCATAGGATATGAGAATTACAATTCCACACAATTCCCACCACCAGAACTCTATATCCAGCCCCCTCCCTTGATAGCTTTCCTATTCTTTATCCCTCTGAGAGTATGGACCCAGGATCATTATGAGGTGCAGAAGGTGGGAGTTCTGGCGTCTGTAATTGCTTCACCACTGAACATGGGCATTGGCAGGCCGATCCATACTCCCATACTGTTTCTTTCTTTCCCTAGTTGGGTAGGGATCTGGGGAGGTGGGGCTCCAGGACACATTGTTGGAGTCATCTGCCCTGGCAAGTTCATTTGACATCATGATAGCATCTAGCTGAAAAAGAGTTAAGATAGAAAGCAGAACAAATTGTTGACTAATCATGAACCTAATGGCAAGAATATTGCAGATGAAGATTTTGGGTCTCCATTTTGGACAAAGCTAGTAGGTCTATTTTAGGTATAGTCCAAGGGGCTCATGACTTCAGTAGTTTTTGCCTGAGCCTGACAGCTAATATGTAGGTGGCCTAAGTTATTGTCTGGGAGATGGTGTCATAGTTGGAAATATGTCTACATTTTAAAACACTACCAGGAATAAAATACAAGTTAAACATTTTCTAATCAGATCGAATTATCTCATGGACTATTATTTTGTCAGACAACTATTTCCATGAAAAAATTCAGGAATCTGTTCTTCAGCATAATCTCAACATAATACTTAAGAACATAATGCTCTCTTTAAATAACTTTCTGTTTTAGTAATATACAGTTTATAGCAATAATTACAAGTTTGATTGCAAATTACATCTCTGGAATACTTCATTCCTTAATAAAAAACGGTTTCTCATATAGTCACTCACTGTAGACTCCCAACAATGATAATTCAGAAAGAAATTATATTTCTCATATTAGAAACAAGAAGTCTGAAACTTACTTGAAATTAATCAGCTCTATCATTTGTTGGATGATTAAATATAAGGGAGCCATGCTATGCTCTTTGTATGTATTATCTCATTTATTCCTCATGACTAAACCATAAGGTAGTTAACATCTCCATTTCCTCTGCGTCTAGCATACCACAAGCAGAGCTATGATTGATTTCAAAGTCTACAGCTTGAAATCACTACATTTTACTAAGGATATGACTTACCTTAGAAGTTATGGAAATAGTCTCTTTGCCTTTAATTTTCCCTTTAACCCCTAATGGAAGATTTTGATATAATGAATCATCAGTCTTACATTGCATTTTCATTAAAAACAAATATAAGGCAGGCTAAATAGCTCACTTGAATAGTGAACTACTTTGCAATGTGCTTGTCCCAGATTCAAGCCCAACCCCTACAAAATGAAAGGAAGCTCTGGCTGCTATGGTCTTTTTCATTCTCACTTTCCCTCCTGATGTATATATATATATATATATATATATATATATATATATATATATATATATATATATATATATATATCATGTAAATAAATTTTCTTTGTTTTTTTTTAAATTCTAGTAGATTTGAATGTTTTAAGCAATAATTATATGTATTATTCCCACATATACCTAGCAGAGTTCATTAGATCTAAAAATCAAATGGAAATATTTAGCCAAAATTTAGCCTTGAAATATAGGCATTAAGCTCAGTTCAATAAGTTAATAATGTGCATTTAATTTGTAAGATGCCTCATTCTGCACAAAGATGACCAGTCATTGGCCCTTTCTAACATATCTTCAGTCTGTCTTTACAGTATGGGGCTTAATAAATCTGAACAGTCTTAAAATATCTTTTTAGTATTCCTAAATATGATTTTTATTGTAGAGTGAGAAAAGTGGCAGAGAGAGAAAAATGACTGAGTAAAGATTAGGATGTATACTTAATAAGCTATGATACAAAATACAAAAAGAAACTAAGAATTACTAGCGAAAGAATAAGTTCAGGGCCAGGTGGTGGCACACCTGATTGAGTGCACCTGTTACAATGCACAAGGACCCAGGTTCAAGCCCCCGTCCTTACCTGCAGGTGGAAAGCTTCACAAGTGGTGAAGCAGTGCTGCAGGTGTCTCTCTGTCCCTCTGTCTCTCCCTTCCCTCTCAATTTCTGACTGTTTCTATCAAATAAATAAATAAATAAAGGTAATTAAAACATTTAAAATCATTTTTTTAAAAAAAGAAAGAATAAGTTCTCTGGAGGAGCATCAGATGGGATTTATTTTATATTGGAACATGGGAAGATTCGTCACAAGAGCCAGTTCTTGGGTGATAGTCAAAATTCTATCCATGTCCTTTCCCCATTTTTGGATGGGGTTATTTGTTTTCTTGTTGTTGAGTTTGGCAAGCCCTTTATATTTATTTTTATGTATCACCCAAGAACTGGCTGTTCTGATGAAAAAGAAACCCTCCTGTACTGCGGGTGGGAATGTAAATTGATCCAACCTCTGTGAAGAACAGTCTGGAGAACTCTCAGAAGGCTAGAAATGGAGCTACCCTATGATCCTGCAATTCCTCTCCTGGGGATAGATCCTAAAGAACCCAACACACCCATCCAAAAAGATCTGTGTACACATATGTTCTTAGCAGCACAATTTGCAATAGCCAAAACCTGGAAGCAACCCAGGTGTCCAACAATAGATGAGTGGCTGAGCAAGTTGTGGTATATATACAAAATGAAAATACTACTCAGCTATAAAAAATGGTGACTTCATCGTTTTCAGCCGATCTTGGATGGACCTTGAAAAATTCATGTTAAGTGAAATAAGTCAGAAGCAGAAGGATGAATATGAGATGATCTCACTCTCAGGCAGAAGTTGAAAAAACAAAATCAGAAGAGAAAACACAGTAGAACCTGGACTGAATTGGCATATTGCACCAAAGTAAAAGACTCTGGGTGGGGGTGGTGGGGAGAATACAGGTCCAAGAAGGATGACAGAGGTTGTATTGTTTTCCATATAACAATACAACCCTAGTGGGGGTTGTATTGTTATATGGAAAACTGAGAAGTGTTATGCATGTACAAATATATTTACTCTCAAATGTAAAACATTAATTCCCCAATAAAGAAATTTTAAAAAAAAGAAAAAGAAAAAGTGGCTCAAATTGGAGTGGTAGCATGGATCTATGGACAAAACCAGATAACATTCTGGACACAAATTTAGCAGTGGCTGCTTAATGGCTTTGAAAAAGACAATAGAGATAGATACAGAACAAGCTTATATGGGGGCCGGATAAGGGCACACCCCATTAAGTGGTGCACATATCACCATGTAGAAGAACCCAGGTTGGAGCACCACTCTCCACCTTCAGTGGGAATCTTCATAAGCAGGTCTGCAGGTGTCTGTCTTTCTTTCTTCCTCTCTATCACCCCCTCCTCTTTCAATATCTCTCTGTCCTATCTAGTAAAAATAGAGAAAAAAGAAAAAATGGCTCATGGGAGTGGTGGATTCATAGTGTTGGCACTGAGCCTTAGCAATAACCCTTGGTGGCAATAAGATTAAATAAATAAATAAGTATTTGTTTATTTATTTATTTAAACATTGGGGAGCAGATACAGAAGGGCCTCTGAATCTTCTTCTGCTCTACAGTGGGTACTTTTCTTTAATAGTAAAATGAAGAAAAAAGAACGCTTAGCATGGCTATGTGCTTATCCCACCTGTGTGGCTGAGTAACTGGCAAGAAATAATATAGGAATCCATTAATCCTTCCAGAGTGAGGCTGAATACACTTTTTCTTCCTGCTCCCTTGTGTGTCTGGATTGTCTGAGGTGTTTGGGGAGGAGAGTTCCCCAAGAAACGAATTCACAAGACCATCCTCCAGAAAAAACTTACTTCAAGCATGACAGAAAGTCTTTTCAACTTCACCCCTACCCAAAGCATGTGAGAAAATGTCTCCCCCCTCCCTCCAGAGCACTGCACAGCTCTGGCTTAGGATGGTAACCTAGGAACTCAGAACCTCAGATGTGGAAGTCTTTTGCATAACCATTATGCTGTCTCCTCTATGAGAAAATGTCTTAGCCTACTAAAGAGAGAATTTCTATTTTCTTGCAGTGAACCAACAACTATAGCCTTTATGTTTGCTTAAGATTGAAAGTGAAAGGAAATCAAGAAATAGTGCCCAGAGGCTATTTGTAAACACCAAATAGCTTCCCAGAAATCAGAATTGGTTCAATTTAATTCCATAATCATTTAGTAAAATCATATCTCTTCCAGGAGATGGAATTGAAGAACACTGAGAGTAAATAAAGCAGTACCTTTCACACAGTTTAGTAGAAGTATATGTCAAAAAATCATATGATAGACTATTGTATGCCTAGCTAAAGTTCTGTTTTTTCTTTGATTTTACTGGTGATTTAATAATGATCATAATATTATAGGGGGTATATTTCCATACTGTAGCCACCACCAAAGTTCTGTGCCCTCCTTGTGCCCCCGCACCATAGTTCTCACAAAGTCTTAGAAAAAAATTGATCACTCTTATTGGGGTTTTTTATTATTATTTATTCCCTTTTGTTGCCCTTGTTTTCTTGTTGTTATTGATGTCGCTGTTGTTGGATAGGACAGAGAGAAATGGAGAGAGATGGGGAAGACAGAGAAGGGGGAAAGAAAGACACCTGCAGACCTGCTTCAGCGCTTGTGAAGCGACTCTCCTGCAGGTGAGGAGCCAGGGGCTCAAACTGGAATCCTTAGGCCGGTCCTTGTGCTTTGTGCCACCTACGCTTAACCCACTGCGCTACTGCCGGACTCCCAGATCACTCTTACTGTTTAAGAGTTTCAGTTCCCTGTCTTTAACACTGTTTAAAAATATATAACATTCTTTTCCTCTTCATTTCATATGTATGATTTGTTTTGTAACTTCTCCATGAGTGTGATGTTTATAAAGACCAGAGAGATTTGTAGGGGGTTTAAAGCTCATATTAAAATCAGTTTCAAATCAAATAAATATATATATTCTAATAATGATTTCTAAAATTTAAATTGTTTTGCATATTCTTAAGAATCACTTTATGAATTTTGTAAGATCAGATCCAAGAAAAGCAGCTCTCTTTGCCTGGCATTTGCCATAGAACTAGTAGTGGGTTATCCTTTTATTCAGGAGCATAAATGAAAGTAAAATAGCCTTGTCAATCTTTTTCAAGGAATAAAGGGGATATTGAGATAGCCGTGAGTTCAAATATTGTTAAAATTAGGGAAATAAATTGTATGAGTGGGTTTCACAAAATGTCTTAAAAAATGTCTCTTTCAATCTTCTTCACAACTTTAATCATTCTTTTCCCCTTTGACAGTGTATCAAGATTTGCTTGCTTTATATACTACTGACTATAAATACTCTTATGAATTACAACATTGTGTGTTTTTCTCTCCCTTTAGGAGATGACCTGGCTTCCACCACTTTCTGCTATTCAAGCACCTAGCAAAGTGGAATCAAGCAAATTTCCATTTCCAAATAAGGTGAGATCTTATATAGCTTAGTGGGAATATGCTGTACTCACACAGTGATATTGAGTGACAATGTGTTTACCCTTGACTACCTTTTCTTCTGTAAGCATTCCAGTCAAAAGCATATGCATCTGATTTTCAACTATTTGAAGCATGTATTTTTCATCAAAGAGAGATAATCAAACGTACAGTCTTATCTGCCTGTCTGTCTATACTTTCTGTAAATGTTTGAATGCATTCCACCTGTATCCTTGCACATGGTCATGTCTGTGCTCAGCTGGCTGTGCCATTGCCCTGTCTCCCTCCCCTCACCCCCCCATTCTAAGTTGACTTATTTACCTGAATAAAGAGCAGTTTGAGATCTTTCCAAGAGGTCACAAAATGATATGCCCTCTTAGGTTATCATTCATCAGCTCTTCAAAAGATTAAATTGTATTACAATATGCCTAGCAATTTCATTCCTATCTGTATACCCCAAGAGAATTAAAAACACTCATTCCTATGCAATAATTTGAACATGCCTCTCCACACAGGATTAATCCTAGCAGTCCATAAGTGCAGATGACACAAACATCTCTCAACTCATGAATATAGCAAAAGTGGTGTATTCTTTTTTAAAAAAAATTTTATTAGTAATTTAATGATGATCAACAAGATTGTGGGATAAGAGGGGTACAGTTCCCACCACCAAAGTTCCACATCCCACCCCTTCCATAAGAAATTTCCCTATTCTTTGTCCCTTTGGGAGTATAAACCAAAGATCTTTATGGGGTGCAGGAGGTAGGAGGTCTGGCTTTTATCATTGATTATCCACTGGACATGGGCATTGACAGGACAGTCCATACTCCTAGCCTGTTTCTGTCTTTCCCTTATTGGGTAGGGCTCTGGGAAGGTGGGGTTCCAGGACACGTTGGTGAGGTCATTTGCCCAAGGAAGTCAGGTTGGCATCATGGAAGCATCTGCAGCTTTGTGACTGAAAAGCATTAAGACATAAAGCAGAAAAAAATGTTTAATAATCAGGAAACTAAAGGTAAGAATTTAGCAGATGAAATTTGGGGGTCTTCATGTTGGAAGGAGCTATGAAGTCTATTTTAAGTATATTCCAAGGGGCCCATGACTTTACTAATTTTTGACTGGGCCTAACGGCTAACATGCAGGTGGGCTAAAAGTATTGTCTCACAAGATGGTATGAGAGTTGGAGATAGGACTAGGAAGCTGGATCGGGGCAGAGAGTAGCTCCCAAATATGGGAAAAGTGTAAATAGAAAGTGTTATATTCTTAATAATGTAATATTGTTCAGATATATCAAGGCATGAGGCACTTACTGGTTAATGATATAACATGATGAACTTTGAAAACCTTCTATGAGAAAGTAAAAGAAACCAGTCACAAAAGACCACTTATTATATATACATATGTATATTTGAAATTTTCAGACAAGGCAAATAGAGGAAATTAATTAGTTTTTCATTTTTGAGGGTGGGAAGGTAAGATCAAGGATAGACAAAAGATAAAGGATCTCTTTTTGAGGTGATGAAAATATCCTGAGAACCTTTATGATAACTAACTCTGACTATGTTAAAAATGCTATTGAGTTGTTTTTTAAAAAAGTAGGGTAAACTGTATTTGGTCAGTGGGCATTGTTAACAGACCACTGGTTTAAATTATCAGTGATTATAGTCCTCTTCATATATAATCACCTGACAATATTATCTTCCTGTCCAGAAATTTGGAATATATCTTCATTTTTTCCCAATCTATTTTGTATGTGTGTGTCTTTAATTTTTTAATAATCTTTTTATTCTTACATATGATATTTTAGTTCGTATTGTTGTTATCGATGCTTTCTATTATTTTTCTCTTTTCCCCACCTTTATTTCTATTTTTCTATGCCTGTGTTGTTAATCTAGAGAAATAGTTTCTCCTTTTCTTTCTTATTTACAAGTATTCTTAGTTCTAATATATAGGTATTATTTTTTTCAAAAGGATACATTAAAATTTTCTCATTAATATAATCTAAACCATATACATCTAAAGTTACTAGACTTCCAGCCCTTCTCAATTCGGGGGGGGGGGGGGCTCTTCTAAGATTCACCTTAGTGTAATGGTACTGAGTTGCTAAAAGATCATATGACATGTTTGGTTTTTACATTTTACCCAGGCTAGCTCCTTGTCATGTGTGGAATTTAACTGGTAGTACAGATGTGTTTGGGGTTGTTCCTACCATGTGATATTATGCTTTTATTAGTTAATTCTCTTTCATAGTCCTGTCATTTAATATCCTTGCATTGGGTTAAGCATCATTTTTCTCCATTTTGAGTTGGTACCTCTAGCATTATTCCCTTCCCCTAAACACCTTGTTTGTGTTCCTGTGTACCCAACCTCTCCATTTTGGATACCTAACAGCCAAAACAAGCATGGTGTATCAAAAACTGAACTTTTAGTTTCCCCCACCACCAACCTCCTGTCCTTGTTTTTCTCTGTAAATGACTGCTCTGCTTTTACCACTGACTCAGATCAATAGCTTTTAAGCCATCTGTATTAGTTTTTGCTGTGCTTGTAGGAGAACAATGGAGCCGGTAGTGGTGCACCTGGTTGAGCACACATGTTACAGTGTGTGAGGACCCAGGTTTGAGTCCTTGATCCCCACCTGCAGGGAGAAAGATTTGTGAGTGGTGAAACAGGGCTGCAGGTGTTTCTCTATCTCTCTCCCCCTTCCCTCTCAATATATTACTGTCTTTATTCTATAAATAAATAAAGATAATGTTTTTAAAAAAAAATTTTAAGGAGGACAGTTTAAAATGAATATTTTCTCCCAGTTCTGGGAGCTAGTTCTTTGGAATTATGATGTCAACAGAGACATACTCCCTAAATAGACTCTTCTTTATATTTTTTTTACTCTTTCTGATTATGTTTTTTGGCTTACAGTTGAACAACTGAGGCTTCTACCATCACAATCATATGGCCTCTTCCCTCCACAAGAGTCCTTGAATCTAAAGTCTGCCCTAACCTTATATAAGATCTTAACTTGATTTTGTCTGCAAAGGTCATTTATCCACATAAGGTCATATTTATAATTTCAGAATGTAACGTGGGTTTGAGGGGAACACTATACAAGTCAGTACCCATCCAGGACTCTTCTTTATATAAATAATACCACACATCCAAGTTACCATTAAAGTATGGCTAACTTCTTCCAAAACATCCTGAATCCAAATGTGTACACACACACACACACACACACACACACACACACACACACAGTCACCACATGCATTAAAATCATCATCATTGCTTACATGAATTATTTCAGTAGCTTCCTACCTGATCACTTTGTTTCTACAGTTGTTCTGCTTACAACTCAGTTCCAAGTCAACATCACATCTAACTTGAGCTATTACAGTTCTCCAACCATTCACCCTAGCCTCCAAAAGACAGTCTGTTCTCCAAATTATAGCCTGAGCAATACTTATAAAACATAAGCCACATCTTGTTGTTCTTTTCCAATGGCATCCTGCCACAATGAAAAGTTCTTGTAATTTTTTGCACATAATCTAGCCAAAATAATGGTTTGGCTCCAAAAAGTAATCAAGTAAGTGTGTTTGTTACATAAACAAAGTCATAGTACAATTGTAGAAAAAATTGAGCACATATACCAATGCTATTTGATTGTGATTTTTCTAAACGTAATGTACAAATTTCTATGGTTAAATGTAAATAGTTAAATTTAAGCAGTAATTCATGAGGTGAAATTCAGATCTCAAATTGTTAGATAACAAATGTATTTTTCAAGTCAGACAATTACAAGTACTTTCTTCACCCCCCCCCAATATATTATCAACTATCCATGTAGAACACATACTTTTGGATTTAAACTGAAAAAAATATTTTTAATTAGGATTACTATAGAACTTATAAGGAATTATTTCACCTGATTCTTTTTGCCTTATCAAAGAAATAAAGAATAAGTTATTTTAGTGAGTATAGTAACATTGCATGGGCCCAACGAAATTTTTCTTTCAAGCAACTTGCAGAAGTACTTTTAATGTATCTTGTATTAATGAAGTAAAACTGCATTAGTGTCCTCTTTCTGCTGTAGCAAACATTACCACAAACATCTTGGGCCTTAAGAAAATACTAATCTATTCTGTTGCAACTCTGGAAGTATCAAAGAACTCTGAAATAATTTCACTAAACTATTGGTGTTGGCAGGGCTGTGTTCCTTCTGAAGGCTTGAGGGAAGGGTTTGTTTTCTTGTATTTTCCAGCCTTTAGAGACTGCCTTTAGTACTTAACCCATGTCACTTAGCACCCTGACCTCTGGTTTCCTTCTCAAGTCTTTCTCTGATTCTGCCTCCTTCCTTCCCTTAGAAGGGTTTTTATGCTTATGTTGGACCTGTGTATAATCCTGGACTAAAACTTATCTCAAACTTAACTTAATCACTCATGAAAAGGTGGATTTTTGTTTGTCTGTTTGCCAAAAGATGTAGCATATTTACTGGGTGGATGTGAGAATTAGGATGAGCATCTTTAGAGAACACACTAATCTGTTTATTCCAAAAGTTGACATTAATTTTCACACTAAATGCCTTAATTTTTCTATTTCTCAAGTGATTAGTGTTCTGATAGCTGGAAGGTTATAATTCCTCACTTGGACTGTAATGTTTGAGATTATCACTATTACTAGTGTGTACGTGCTAGAATTTTTTATAAAATTAGAGGAGCAAGAGGAGGTACACAAGGCAGAGTACACATATTGCCATGTGCAAGGACCCAGGTTCAAGGCTTCAATCCTTCATAAGGGAGCCTCATGAGCAATGAAGCAGTGCTGCAGTCTCTCTTTCTCTCCTGCCCTCTATCTACCCTTCCTTCTCAGTTCTCTCTGTCTCTATCCATGAAAAAAAAAAAAAAAGGTCATGGGGAGCAGTGGATTTGTCATGCAAGTCCCAGCGATAACCCTGGGGGCAACAAACAAACAAACAGAGGATCAAAATAACTGAAGTGATAAACAATGAAATTAAGCCATTATTATAAAAGGGCAATTTGACCTCTCTGGAAAGTCAGTTTTAAGTATGCATTCTGAATTAGCAGTACCATTAAATAATTAGCTAAATACTTCAGAAAACTTCCTCAATTTGCCTGAGTTTTAAAGGACATTATATAAAGTCAGTTGGCACTGAGCTTGTATATATAATTTTCTGTTCTCTCAAGATTTCATTTGGAGACACAGTGTACCTGGACAAGTACTACCAGATAGGTCTACCATGTCCTTCAAATATCAAAAGCTATTAAATTTGGTTAAGATAAAATGAATCCATAACTCCATTTAATTTGTTGCCATCACCATATATTTAATCCATGAAAGAAAAACTTCATTTGTTTTGCCCTTTTGGTGTCATTTCAGTAGCAGTCTCATATGTTTTGAAATACAGAGAAATAACTCAAAATAAAGAATTTTTCCATGCTCAGATGTCCAAACCTAATGGCATTACTGCTAATACATGGCTGAATGTAGTGGATTCCAATTTGCTGTGGTATTGGGGTTTTGTTTTGTTTTGTTTCCTGATGAATTTCTTTTTTCTTTCTGATTAATTTCTAATGCTTTATAGTGGTGAATTCTTATTATAGAAATGAGATATAGTTCTCTCTCTTTCTTCCTCCCTCCCTCCCTCCCTTCCTCTCTGTGTCTTTTCATTATCATCATTGGAGTTTCACTACTTCGGGCCAACTTTTTCAGAGAGAGACACCACGACAACTTCCTTCAGTGTGGTGTGGCCAGGCTTAAACTTGGGTCATGCCCATAACAAAGTAAGCACACCATCCAAGTGAGTTATCTTGCTGGCCCAAATTGCCTCTTTGTACACTAGAATGAGAAAAATTGACAGCAAGTGTGAGAACATGTTTTAAAGTTGGAAAGTGCCGGGATAGCCTGAGGGTACTTCTTCCCGAGCTTGTGCTCTCTGGCTTGGAGAGAACTCAACTGGAGCCCATCTAGGCTGCTGCGTGGGAGAGGGATCAGGAACTCGTGCCGCACTAACTTCCGCAGGAGATACACTCTGGAACTCTCGGAGCCGGAAAGCAATTTCCAAGTGTCTTTAATCAGAAGAGCAGCTGTTTTTATACTCTCCAAGTAGGGTGGAAACAGGATGTGATATAGAGAGGGTGGAGAGAAAAGTGACTGGTGAAAATCAGAGTGTGACAAGGAGGGGGCGGAACAGGCGAGAATCCTATCACTGAACCACCAATGCCCTGGAGGGAGTGCTTTATGTAAATATAAAAGTGATTTATGTAAATAGACCAAAGCTTTGAATGGGATCAGTAAATCCCTATATAGGCATATGGTTAAGCAGAAGCCAGGGGGAGGTGGCATACTACCCAACAGGAAAGTTTATTATGCATCTCTTTTTCTGGTCTGTGAGAATGGTGAAAAGATGTAACAATGTGTTTTAACTAAAACTTCATGGTAAGCATGGCTTCAAAATAAACATTTAAATTAATTTCAGCTTTTTTTTTTAGCTTTGTAGAATAATAATGAGAAGAAAGTGATTCATGAAGAAAAAATAGACCAAACCAACTCTAATGGTTATATTTCCTTTATGTATAAATCTGGGAAAGAAAGAAGATAATTTCCATTTCTTAATGTTTATAGTTATATTTCTGAGATGATAGGCAAATTAGTATGTCTTCGGGCTTAAGAAGACAATAAATAGTTATTGCTATAATCACATTATTTGGCAATTGACTTGACTTAACTTTGAAATATCCCTTTGTTTGGATTTGCTGTATCATACATCACCATAATTTATGTCCTTTGACATTATTTGTATATAGCTGTGCCACCAGTTGTTTCTGTTCTCCCTGGTCTAATCTTTTAAGAGAATCAACCTATCAAAGACTCAGCCTATGTATTAGGCTCTTTGTGTATTTTGATTATTAGTCTCTTGTCTGATGTATGACATGTGAAGATCTTCTCCCATTCTATGAAAGGTCTCTTTGTTTGTGTGATAGTTTCCTTGGCTGTGTAGAAGCTTTTCAATTTGATGTAGTCCCATTGGTTTGTTTCTGCTTTAGTCTTCTTTGCACTGGGTTTGTTTAATCAAAGATGTCCTTGAGGTTTAGGTGGGAAAGTGTTCTACCAATGTTTTCCTCTAAGTTTTTGATAGTTTCTGGTTTAGTTTCCATGTTCTTGATCCATTTAGAGTTGATTTTTGTTTCTGGTGAGATAAGGTGGTTCAGTTTCATTCTTCTGTTTCATGTTTCAACCCAGTTTTCCCAGCACCATTTATTGAAGAGAGCCTCCTTCCTCTATTTAATACTTTGGGCCCCCTTATCAAAGATTAGATGTCCATAGGTGTGGGGTTTAGTTCTGGGCTTTCAATTCTGTTCCATTGGTCTGTGTGCCTATTTTTTTATATATTTATTTTATTTTTTCCCTTTTGTTGCCCTTGTTGTTTTATTGTTATAGTTATTATTGTTGTTGTTGTTGTTGAATAGGACAGAGAGAAATGGAGAGAGGGAGGGGAAGACAGAGAGGAGGAGAGAAAGATAGACACCTGCAGACCTGCTTCACCGCCTGTGAAGTGACTCCCCTGCAGGTGGGGAGCCGGGGTTCGAACCAGGATCCTTATGCCGGTCTTTGTGCTTTGCGCCACCTGCACTTAGCCCGCTGTACTACAGCCCGACTCCCTGTGTGCCTATTTTTGTTCCAGTACCAGGCTGTTTTGACGATGATGACCTTATAATACAGTTTTAGATCTGGGAGTGTGATGCCTCCATTTTCTGTTTCTTTTCCTCAAGATAGTTTTGGCAATTCTAGGTGTTTTCTGGTCCCAAATAAATGATTGTAGTTTTTGTTCTATTCTCTTAAAGAAGCTTGGTGTAACTTTGATGGGTATTGCATTAAATTTGTATATGGCTCTGGGGAGAATATTCATTTTGATGATATTTATTCTTCCAATTCATGAGTATGGGGTGTCTTTCCATTTCTTAATATCAGTTTCTATTTCCTTGAATAGTGACTCATAGTTTTCAGTATATAAGTCTTTCACTTTTTTGGTCAGCTTTATTCCTAGGTATTTTGTTGATTTTGCTGCAACTGTGAATTGGAGTGATTTCTCTGGATGTCTTCTTCAGATTTAGTGTTTGCATAAAGAAATACCACTGATTTTTGTACAGTGATTTTGTAGCCTGATACCTTGCTATATGCCTAATAACTTCCAGTAGTTTTCTGCTGGATTCTTTAAGTTTTTCTATGTATACTATCATATCATCTGCAAATAGTGAGAGCTTGACTTCTTCCCTTCCCATCTGTAGTCCTTTGATTTCTTTCTCTTGCCTGATTACAATGACAAGAACTTCCAATACTATGTTGAAGAGTAATGGTGATAATGGACAGCCCTGTCTAGTCCCTGATCTGAGGGGGAGTGCTTTCAGCTTCTGTCCATTGAGTATGATGTTGGCTGTAGGTTTGCTAGATATGAACTCCACTATCTTGAGGAATCTCCTATCTATTCCCATTTCTTTAGTGTTTTGAGCATGAATGGGTGTTGGATTTTGTCAGACTTTCTGTGCATCAATTGAGATAATCATGTGGTTTTTGGTTTTGTTTTTATTGATGTGGTGAATGGCATTGATTGACTTATGCATGTTGACCCAGCCTTGCATTCCTTAGATAAATCCCACTTGGTCGTTATGAATAATATTTTTGATATACTGCTTAACTTATCTGGTTGGCCAGGATCTTGTTTAATATTTTGGCATCTATGTTGATATCGGTCTGGAGTTTTCCTTTTTTGTTGTGTCCCTATCTGTTTTTCTTATCAGGGTGATGTTGGCTTCATAGAAGGTGGAAGGGAGTGTTCCTGTCTCTTCGATCTTGTGGAAGAGCTTTAGAAGTATGAGTATTAGCTGTTTCCTGAAGGTTTTGTAGAATTCATTTGTGAAGCCACCTGGTCCAGGAGTTTTGTTGCTGGGAAGATTTTTAATAACCGTTTTGATTTCTTTGTGATTGGTGCCTTTAGGTTTTGTACTTCTTCTTGGTTTAGTTTTGGAAGGGCATATGTTTCTAGGAATTCTTCCATTTCTTCCAGATTCTCTAGCTTGGTGGCATATAATTCTTCATAGAAGTTTTGCAGGATTTTCCGGATTTCTGTGCTGTCAGTTGTGATATCTCCTCTATCATTTACAATTCTATTTTTGTGAGTCTTCTCCCTTTTCTTTTTTTTTTTTTTTAGTGAGTCTGGCTAAGGGTTTTCCAATCTTGTTTAATTTTTCAAAGAACCAACATTTGGCTTCATTGATGTTTTGTATGGGTCTCTTTTTTTCTATGTTGTTTATTTCTACTCTAATTTTAGTGATTTCCATACTTCTGGTTGCTTTAGGGTTCCTTTGTTCCTCTTTCTCTAAGTCCTTAAGGCTTGCAGTAAGGTTATTTATTTGAGCTTTTTCTTATTCTCTAATATGTGATTGCATGGCTATGAGTTTCCTTCTCAATACTACTTTAGCTTGTCCCAAATATTTTGATAGCTTGTGTCTTCATTTTCATTTGTTTCCAGGAACATTTGAATTTCTTGCTTGAGTGTCTCTCTGACCCAGTGGTTCTTAAGCAGCATGTTGTTGAGTTTCCAAATTCTGTGACTTTTAGTAATTTTCTGTTTGTTGTTAAATGTTAGCTTTACTCTACAGTGGTCTGAGAGACCCTTGGGATTTCAGTGCTCTTGAATTTGTTGATACTATCTTTGTGGGCTAACATGTGGTCTGTCCTTGAGTAAGTGCTGTGTGGATTTGAAAAGAATGTGTATTCCAGTTTTTTTGGGTGAAGAACTCTGAAAATTTCCAGGAGGTCTAGTCTGTCCATCTCTTCATTTAATTCTCTTTGTTTCTTTATTTATCCTCTGCTTCATTGACCTGTCTTGAGTGTGAGAGTGGGGTGTTAAAATCTCCCACTATTACTGTATTACTATTGATGTATTTTTGTAGTTCTTTCAGTGGTGTTTGATGTATTTAGATGGTCCCTCATTGGGTACATAGATGTTAATAATTGTTAAATCTTCTTGGTTGACTGATTCTTTAATCATTATGTAATGGCCTTGCCTGTCTTTTATTACTTTATTTAATTTAAAGTCTATTGTGTCAGAGATGAGAATGGCTGTTCCTATCTTTTTTTGTGGTCCATTAGCCTGTATCATAGTTTTCCATCCTTTCACTTTAAACCTGTGTTTGTCTTGTTGGGTCAGGTGGGATTCTTGCAAGCAGCATATGGTTGGGTTGTGTTTTCTGATTCATCCTCCCACTCTGTGCCTTTTAATGGGTGAATTTAAGCCTTTGACATTAACTGATATTATGTATTGAATGTATTTTAGTGCCATTATTCAACAATTTTTTATTTCCTCTGATATATGGCAAGTATTATGGTGATGTTATTGTTTGTAAGAGATCTTTTAGAACCTCTTTCAGGGCAGGCTTGATGATGGTTGCCTCTTTTAACTGTTGTCTCTCAGAGAAGGCTTTGGTCCCTCCATCTAGTTTGAATGAAAGTCTAACAGGATATATTATCCTTAGTTGAAACCCTTTTTCATTCAGGACTCGATAGATATCTTGCCATTCTCTTCTGGCTTTTAGAGTTTGAGTGGAGAAGTCTACTGATAATCTTATGGGTTTTCCCCTGTATGTGACTTTTTGTTTTTCTCTTGCAGCCTTTAGGATCCTTTCTTTATCCTTACTTCTTTTCATTGTAACTATGATGTGTCTTGGTGTCTTCAGGTCTGGGTTGATTCTGTTTGGGACTCTCTGAGCCTTTTGAATCTTAGTGTCCTTTCTGTTGTTTAGGTCTGGGAAGTTTTCTTCTATAATTTCCTCTAGAATGTTTCCTTCCCCTTCCTCTCTTTCTTCCTCTGGCAGGCCAATTATACGAATGTTACTTTTTTTGAGATCATCCCATATGTCTCTGTTGTTGTTTTCAGTGTCTCTCAATCTCTTTTTGAGCTCTTTTACCTGTTTCTTAGTTTTCTCAAGCTCATCCTCTGGCTAATTCTGTTTTCTGCTTCTGTTAGCCTGCTTTCCCTTCCCTCAGCTTCTTTCTTCAGTTCAGTTATAGTATTCGCTTGTTCTGCTAATTGGCCTTTTAGTTCAGCTATTTCAGCTTTTAGTTCTCTAATTACCTCAAGGTAGCTTTTGTTTTCCTTGAGGGTCTCATCTGTTGTTTCCCTAATTCTGATAGCCCTTTCCTCCATAGTTGTCTTCATTTCTGTGATTATTAGGTTTATTATTGCTTGCATGCTTTTCTTATCTATGGTTACTTCTGACTGATTTGGAGTTTCTTCTGGGCTCCTGTCTTGATTCATTATGGTAGCAGTTTTATTGCTCTTGATTTAACCATTTTTTATTTGTTTTTTATTTTTCTGTTCTGTCATTCTTCAGTTTTTGTATTTTGAGTACAAGACATGCTATATTAAATACGTTTTTGACAAATGTAGTCACCCAACCACAGAAATTACAACAATAGTAACTGAAGCAAGGATTGATGCAGTTCAACCAATAACAGTTAGCTAAACAACACCTACAGTCCAAGAAAAAATAGCACCCAAGTCCAAAGGAAAAATAAAGAGAAAGGAAAAAAGGGAAAGCAAGAATGGACAATTATGCAAATCTACTGTCAACTGTAAATTCTAGGAATAGCCAGAGAAGAAAGGGAAGACACACACACATACACACTTACATACACACAGAGTCCACTCTGAGTCAGATTTCTTCCCCCAAATAATTCACAAACGAGTATCAGTGAATTCAGAAAACAAAAGAAGGAGGAAGGAAGAAAAGAAGACAAGAACAAGAAAAAAAAAAAAGAGCAGTGAAAGGAAAGAGTTTTTTTTTGTTTGTTTGTTTGTTTTTTGTTTTTTTTTAATGTTTTATTTAAGAAAGGATTAGTGAACAAAAGCATAAGGTAGGAGGGGTACAACTCCACACAATTCCCACCACCCAATCCCCATAACCCACCCCCTCCCATGATAGCCTTCCCATTCTCTAGCCCTCTGGGAGCATGGACCCAGGGTCGTTGAGGGTTGCAGAAGGTAGAAGGTCTGGCTTCTGTAATTGCTTCCCCGCTGAACATGGGCGTTGACTGGTCGGTCCATACTCCCAGTCTGCCTCTCTCTCTCCCTAGTAAGGTGTGTCTCTGGGGAAGCTGAGCTCCAGGACACATTGGTGGGGTCTTCAATCCAGGGAAGCCTAGCCAGCATCCTGATGGCATCTGGAACCTGGTGATTGAAAAGAGAGTTAACATATGAAGCCAAACAATTTGTTGAGCAATCATGGATCCCAAGCTTGGAATAGTGGAGAGGAAGTGTTAGGGAGGTACTCACTGCAAACTCTAGTGTAATCCTGCTTTCAGGTATATATTTTGCAGTAGTTTATGGATACATGTGCACATAAGCTCTCTCTCACAGAAACTGGTGTATATCTAGGTTATGGGACTTTGTTAGAAAGTGAACTACCTGAGATGAAATTAGAGTGTACTATTAAAGGAAAGGTCTCACCCGAGTAATGAAGCTGAAGGGTTGTCATTCCACACGTGAAGTCTCTGGATACAGTCTGAGGTGAAGCATGTTGAGATGGCAATCGTTGCTTTGGTTAGGTTGTGATCGGCGGATGCAATATTATTTGGTTTGGATTGGGAGATGCATATGGGAAAGTGGGCCCTATCCAAGGGTGCCAGGACTGGGGGAAGTAGGGGCTCTATAGTGAAGATGTGAGGTTCCTGCTGTCTTAGGGTTCAAAAAGACAATCAATAGTTAATATTATCATCACATTATTTGTTAATTGGGTTAACTTTGAAAAGTCCCTTTGTTATGGTTTGCTGTACAGTACCCAGTATCTTGTATATAGCTGTGCTATTGGAAGCTTCTAATCTACTTGGTCTAGGCTTTTGAGAGAGTCCGCATATCAAATACGTAGCCTATATATTAAAAAGATTCAGTTTGTCTTTTGAGAAACTTTGAGACATACAATTGATTTCCCCCTCTCATATTAATTAACTACTGATTTATATGTCTACATTTTGCTAGGAGTGTGCATAAACACCATTCCCACCACCAAAGGACTGTGACCCATCCCTCCCGCCCACTCCCACCCCCCACTGGCCCAGGAAGCTACATGTCTACCCCTCACCACTGGGTTTTTACTTTGGTGCCCTACTTTGTTTGTTTTTTTAATTAGCTAATAGAAGGGGAAAAGGAGAGTGGAGAGAAGAGGTAGAGAGAAACAAGTTCCTCCCACACTGGGTAGGACACCCAGTCACCTAGCAATGGAAAAAACAACAACAGTTAATTTTGGTCAACCTGAAGAAGGATGGGGGAAAAGGGACACATGTATATAATAATAATAATAATAATAATAATAATAATAAAGTAGAATAGAGTAAAAACCCCTAACAGTCAGTCTGTAGGCAGACTGTAGGCAGACTGAGCCAATTGTAAGACAGCCAATTGTAAGAAGTATCCAAAAAGAAAAAAGAAAAAGAACCTCCAGGTAGTCTTTCCCAGACTGGGGTGAGGCTCTGATTGGCCAGGTATTTTGTCACTCAAATAGAGCTCCAGCCACTTAAAAAAGAGAGAGAGAAGGAAAACAAAAAGGGAAAAAGCTTGGAATGACATCCCCGGTGAGCCAGGAATCTTGGTAAAGAAAATAGCTCAGCGGGGAGCTGCTGTCCACCCCTGGGGACTGATTCTAGGGTGGTGGGGAGGGGTGAGCTTCAGAAATAATCAAAAGATTTCCTTTTCTCCCCTGGCCTCTGTTTTGTAACCCAAGAGTGATTTCACCCTTAGGACCTCTTATTGACCCTCCTGCTATCGGCCCAGTATCCTACCCTATGCAGAGAATCCCCTGGTCACAAGCTGCTGCTTCTTGGAGCTCACACCAATGGATGCTTCCAAGTTACCATCTTGGCCATAATCTTACAATCTTATAGCCCACTATTAATCACAAATCAAAAGTAGGGGGAAGGCATGGATAGAGGGTCAGAGAGAAAGTTACCACAGCTCCAAAGTGTATTCCAGTGCAGTGGGGGCTGGCTTTGAACCTGTGTAATGACCCATGTTTTAAATCCCTAAAATCAGAATTTATTTATAGTTGATGACATCTTAAAATTAACTGGCAGCAGTTTTCCTGTATAGTAGTACATGATATGAGGCAGCCTTACCCAATTTTGATGACCTGTTACAGTTCATTAAATATGGTGTTTATTAAAGTGTTTCACTGAAGAGCTTTCTTGCATGTTGGTATGCTTCTAAATTCTGCTTCTAAGACCCCTTCTGTTGCATTGCTTGTAGTCTATTTACATAATCATTGTTTTCATTAGTTTAATCCCCACTGGTTCCTGCACTATTTTCCTTCTCCCCACCCCCTATCCTACATACTTCCTCTTCCTGACACTTCTGCCTTAGGAGATATAAAAGACAGGGCTTTCTAATGAAGAGAGATTAGATTAGATTAGATTAGATTAGATTAGATTAGATTAGATTAGATAGATTAGATTAGATTGTTGAACTGCATCCCTGCATCCCCGCTCGTCAATAAAGATTGAACTGCATTCCCAGCTCAGCCATGAGTCCCTGGTCATCTGTCTCCCATCCGTGAAGCTAAGCCGGCAAATGGCGCCCTGAACAGGGACTGGCACTTGCATACCAGTATACATAGTTAATTCTGTCTTTATCCAAATGATTTCTACATACTTTACTTCTTGGCTAAATACCACACTTAGAAAAGTTTTGGTAATCTTGTGTATACCAAATAACAATTTACATGGTGGGAATGCATGACTTACTAGTGGAGCAGAATAAATTCTCATCTTCAGATGTTCTTCTTTGTAACCAAAAGTAGTTCTCCCCATTGTGCATGTGATAGTCAACTAACACACACACACACACACACACATATGCATGCACACACACACACACACACACACACACACACATACTGTATGTATGTATGTGTGAATGTGTATGTTTACCAAACAGCTGTATGGTTCAACTGTGTCAGCTGTGATTTATGGTGGTGCTGGGGATAGAACCTGTGACCTTAGAGCATCAAGCCTGAAAGTCTTTTTGTATAATCGTTATGCTATCTCCCCAACTTTAGTTCTGTTATTTACTCACTGGAGTGGGGAGGGAAGAGATAAAATATAAATGAGAGAGAAAATGAATTAGAGAGGAGGGAGTGAGAGAGACCAGAGCACTGCTCAATTTTGGCATAAGGTGATGATACCAGGGATTAAAGCTCCAGCCTCTGGGGCCTCAGGATGCAAGCTGATGCTCTTAACAGGCTGACTCGGTTCAGTCTCTTCCCAGAAATAACTGAAATTTCTTTTTGAAAACAGCTGTTACAGGGCCAAGTGTTAGTGCACCTGGTTGAGCACACATATTACAATGCACAAACCAGGACCTGGGTTTAAACCCCCGATCCCCACCAGCAGAGGGAAAGCTTCATGAGTGGTGAAGCAGTGCTGCAGGTGTCTCTCTTTCTGTCTCCCCCTTACCCTCAATTTCTGACAGTCTCTATCCACGAAGCAAATAAAGATAATAAAAAGTAATTTTTTTAAAAAATGAAACAGCTGTTTACTACATGAATTTTAATTTGCAATAAGTCATATCCCCTGCCCCCATAACAGCTTTATCTTTATCTTTTATATAAGAGCAAATTTCTGGTAAAATATGATAAACCATATAAAAGAAGTTAATTTCACTTCACTGTATTTTTGTTCCTTACATGAATTATTTAATTATTTAAATTTTTATTTAAAATTATTTATTAATTATTTTAATTATGTAAAGAAGTGTTGCTACTTATTTTTATATTCTATCATACCAATTAATTTACTCTTATAGTACTTCATTATATTTCATACTAAATGGAATATATTATTAGTAATTTAATAATGATTTATAAGATAATAGGGGTTTAATTCTACACCACCCATATCTGTGTCTCCCCATTCCCCCAGGGTAAACACCATAGTTTCTCCCCACATGATACTTATGGATTGACTTCTTTTTTTCAAGTTCATGTGTTTCCATTCTCTGTATTCCACTTATGAGGAAAATCATCCCATAGTTGTCCTTCCTTTTTCCTCTTCCCTCTCAGATAAGAGAAACAGTGCTTGACTTCTTGGGGTGTTTCCTAGAATCTCTTCCCTTTCAGTGATGGTGCAAAAACTAAAGTTTCCTTGTCACAGAGTTCTGGGTTCTGGTAGAACTAGGGTTCAGAGCCCTTCACTAACATGTCCCACTCTGGAAGTATGGATCAAATTCCTTTCGCAGTGCAGTAGGAAAGAATTCTGACTTCTGTAACTGCTTCTCTGATGGACATGTATGTTGACCAGTTGATCCATACCCCCAGCCTGTTTCTGTCTTTTCCTAGTGGGGTAGGGCTGTGGAGAAGTGAGGTTCCAGGACACATTGGTGAGGTTATCTTCCTAGAGAAGTCAGGATGGGATCACGGTAGCTTGGTGGCTGAAAGGCAGTAAAATATAAAGCAGGAAAAACGTTTAATAAATGAGGACGAAAGGGTAGGAACTAAGCCAATGAGAGTAGGTACCCTAGAGTGGGAAAAGGCTAGGATATCTATTTTGAATATGTTTTGGGAGCCCAGGACTTTAATAATGATCAACATGGAATTTTGAAAGGAAAGAGTATCTTGAGTTCTTAAGACAAAATTTAGTGTATCATTTTACTGCAAATAAAATCAGATTTAATCACTATTTATCTGAGCACTATTAAACTCATAATACTCTGCATTAAGCATTCCGAATGCTGGCTTTCTTCCATTTCAGATGAATGAAAATCTGGAGTAATTTTTTCATCACCACTGTGGAACTGACAACAGTTATTCATAGAGTCCCTAACTGGGATGGTTGTCAGATTCACCAAAAGATGTGAGAATCAAGGTGCATTTAAAAGGAAGTGGGTTCATGGACCTTCCATATGACCCAATAATTCCTCTCCTGGGGTTATACCCCAAGGACTCCATAACACCCAACCAAAAAGAGGTGTGTACTCCTATGTTCATAGCAGCACAATTCATAATAGCTAAAACCTGGAAGCAACCCAGGTGCCCAACAACAGATGAATGGCTGAGAAAGCTGTGGTATATATACACAATGGAATACTATGCAGCTATCAAGAACAATGAACCCACCTTCTCTGACCCATCTTGGACAGAGCTAGAAGGAATTATGTTAAGTGAACTGAGTCAGAAAGTTAAAGATGAGTATGGGATGATCCCACTCATCAACAGAAGCTGACTTAGAAGATCTGAAAGGGAAACTAAAAGCAGGACCTCACTAAACTGTAAGTAGGGCACCAAAGAAAAAACCCAGTGGTGAGGGGTAGACATGTAGCTTTCTGGGCCAGTGGGGGGTGGGAATGGGCGGGAGGGATGGGTCACGGTCCTTTGGTGATGGGAATGGTGTTTATGTACACTCCTAGCAAAATGTAGACATATAAATCAGTAGTTAATTAATATGAGAGGGGGAAATCAATTGTATGTCTCAAAGGTTCTCAGGAGACAAACTGAATCTTTTTAATAGATAGGCTACGTATTTGATATGCGGACTCTCTCAAAAGCCTAGACCAAGTAGATTGGAGGCTTCCAATAGCACAGCTATATACAAGATACTGGGTACTGTACAGCAAACCATAACAAAGGGACTTTTCAAAGTTAACCCAATTAACAAATAATGTGATGATAATATTAACTATTGATTGTCTTTTTGAACCCTAAGACAGCAGGAACCTCACATCTTCACTATAGAGCCCCTACTTCCCCCAGTCCTGGCACCCATGGATAGGGCTCACTTTCCCGTATGCTTCTCCCAATCCATACCAAATAATATTGCATCCGCCGATCACAACCTAACCAAAGCAACGATTGCCATCTCAACATGCTTCACCTCAGACTGTATCCAGAGACTTCACGTGTGGAATGACAACCCTTCAGCTTCATTACTCGGGTGAGACCTTTCCTTTTATAGTACACTCTAATTTCATCTCAGGTAGTTCACTTTCTAACAAAGTCCCATAACCTAGACATACACCAGTTTCTGTGAGAGAGAGCGTATGCGCACACGTATCCATAAACTACTGCAAAATATATACCTGAAAGCAGGATTACACTAGAGTTTGCAGTGAGTACCTCCCCAACACTTCCTCTCCACTATTCCAATCTTGGGATCCATGTTTGCTCAACAAATTGTTTGGCTTTGTATGTTAACTCTCTTTTCAATCACCAGGTTCCAGATGCCACCAGGATGCTGGCTAGGCTTCCCTGGATTGAAGACCCCACCAATGTGTCCTGGAGCTCAGCTTCCCCAGAGACACACCTTACTAGGGAAAGAGAGAGGCAGACTGGGAGTATGGACCGACCAGTCAACGCCCATGTTCAGCGGGGAAGCAATTACAGAAGCCAGACCCTCTACCTTCTGCAACCCTCAACGACCCTGGGTCCATGCTCCCAGAGGGCTAGAGAATGGGAAGGCTATCATGGGAGAGGGTGGGTTATGGGGATTGGGTGGTGGGAATTGTGTGGAGTTGTACCCCTCCTACCTTATGCTTTTGTTCACTAATCCTTTCTTAAATTAAAAATTTAAATAAAAAAAAAAATAAAAAAAAAAGGAAGTGGGTTAGATTAAAAGTCAGTAGTATATTTAATAGTATATCCCTAATAATATCAATGGGTTCTCAGATATTACATCAAAAGCATGAGCAACAAGAAAAATTAAGATAAACTATATTTAATCAAAATTGAAAGTTTTTTTTTTTTCCTCCTCCAGGGTTATTGCTGGGCTCGGTGCCTGCACCATGAATCCACCGCTCCTGGAGGCCATTTTTTTCCCCCTTTTGTTGCCCTCGTTGTAGCTTCGTCGTGGTCATTATTATTGCCCTTGTTGACACAATTCGTTGTTGGATAGGACAGAGAGAAATGGAGAGAGGAGGGGAAGACAGAGAAGGGGAGAGAAAGATAGACACCTGCAGACCTGCTTCACCGCCTGTGAAGCGACTCCCCTGCAGGTGGGGAGCCAGGGGCTCGAACCGGAATCCTTACGCCGGTCCCTGCGCTTTGCGCCACATGCGCTCAACCCACTGCGCCACCGCCCGGCCCCCAAAATTGAAAGTTTTATACAAAAAATTTTTAAGTTTTGTACATGAATTACATTTTTTGTAAAGCAAAATACAAACAACAAAATAGAAAGAAATTTTGCAAATTACATATCTTAATCTAATATCTAAAATATATAGAGAGAAAACTCCCTCAAATCAGCAAGAGGTTGAATTGGCCGGATAGCTCACCTGATTTGTATAACTGCTTTGTCACACAAATAGCCAAGATTTGAGTCTGGGAAGCTTGGATGCTGTGATCCTTTTCTGTGTGCATCTCTGTCTGTCTCTTTCTGGGGAGGAAAGGAAGGAAGAAATGAAGGGAGGGAGGGAGGGAGGGAGAAAGGGGGGAGGGAGGAGTAGGAAGGGAGAGAAAGGAAGAAAGACAGCCCATGAAACCCCAGTGACAACAACAAAAGGCAGACAGCCAAATTAAAAATTGGACAAAGGCCTTGAACCAATATTTCTCCAAAAAAGCTCTGAAAATTATCAATAATAATTTTTAAAATGCTCAACATCATTAGCCATTAGGGAACTACAAAACAAAACCACAATGAGATAGCACTTCATACCCTATATAATGACTTTAGCAAAATGTGAAAGTCAGTTCAAAATGGGGCAGAAGATAACTTCTGGTGAAAATAAGGAAAAATTGAAATTGTCATAATTTGCTGGTAGGAATTTAAAATGGCTCATCTACTATGGGAAGCAACTTGAAAGCACCTCAAAAAAAATAGTATAGAATTGCCCTACAGGAGGCCAAGACATATCTTACCCAGTAGAGCACACATTATGTCATGTCTAAAAACCCACATTTGAGTCCTGTAACACCACATGTTAGTGTCTGGATTGGGAAGCTTCATGCGTAGTAGAGCAATTCTGTGATGTCTCTCCTTTTCTTTTTCTTCAACTTCCTCTCTGTCTAGGGGAAATAAAATATTCTACCAGGAACTGTGAAATAATGCAGATGCAAAGTCTCAGTGATAATCTGAGAGCACTAAATAAATGTAGAAAAAGTAGAAGAGGAGGAGAAAAAAGAAGAAAATAGACATAATTATCATATAAACATATAATTCCATTCCTAGAGCTTGAGGTGATTTTACTTAGTGAAGCAAATTAAGAGGAAAAACCAACTACTGGGTGGGTTTGCTAATATGTGGAATAAAAGAATTGAAACAAATACCAGGTGGTGGCATGCACATAGTACTATGTGCAAGGACCCAGGTTCAACCCCCCACTCCCGAGCTGCAGGGGGGAAGCTTCATGAATGGTGAAGCAGGTCTGCAGATGTTATCTTTCTCCCCCTCTCTCTCCTTCCCATCTCAATTTCTCTCTGTCCTATCCAATAAAATGGGGGAAAAATTGCCTTCAATAGCAGTGGTTTCATAGTGCTGGCATTGATCTCTAGAAGTAACCCTGGAGTAAAAAAAAAAAAAAAAAAAGAATTGAAACATATGATCTTGCCCAAAAAAAGGAGCCAACCTGTCTGTAAGACTTTGTGAGAACTATGGTTATTATTCCTATGGGAGGAAATGGGGCACAGAAGTTTGGTGGTGGGTGTGGTATGGAACTTTACCCCTGTAATCTTAAAATTTTATAAACCATTATTAGTCACTGCTAAAAAGTGTTAAAAATTCCATCTTTAGATATGCCCATAAAAAAATTGAAAACAGGGAGTCAGGCAGTAGTGGAGCGGGTTAAGCGCACGTGGTGCAAAGTGCAAGGACCCGCATAAGGATCCCATTTCAAGCCCCCAGCTCCCCACCTGCAGGGGAGTCGCTTCACAGGCGCTGAAGCAGGTCTGCAGGTGTCTATCTTTCTCTCCCCCTCTCTGTCTTCCCCTTCTCTCTCCATTTCTTTCTGTCCTATCCAACATTGAATGACATCAATAACAATAATAACTACAACAATAAAACAACTAGGGCAACAAAAGGGAATAAATAAATAAATATTTTTTAAAAATTGAAAACAGGGGAGTCGGGCAGTAGAGCAACGGGTAAAGCGCATGTGGCGCAAAATGTAAGGACAGGCGTAAGGACCTGGGTTTGAGCCCTCAGCTCCCCACCTACAGGGGAGTCGCTTCACAGGCGCTGAAGCAGGTCTGCAGGTGTCTATCTTTCTCTCCCACTCTCTGTCTTCCCCTCCTCTCTCCATTTCTGTGTCCTATCCAATAACAACATCAATAACAACAACAATAGTAACTACAGCAACAGTAAAAAGACAACAAGGGCAACAAAAGGGAAAATAAATAATTTTTTTTAATTGAAAAAAAGGACTGTATCAAGGACATGTTTATGTTTAGTCTTAGTAATATTATTCACAATAGCCAAAAGGTGGAAATATGTAGTTTGGATGGTTCATTAACAGATAAATGGATATACACACCCCTACTATTCAGCTGTATGTAGCTAATGAAGTACGGATACATCTTAAAGCATTGATGAATCTAAAACATTATGCTAAGTAAAAGAAGCCAGACACAAGACAGCATATATTCTTTCTTTTTATTTGTAAAGTGGAGATATTCATAAGACCATAGGATAAGAGGGGTACAATTCCACACAGTTCCCACCACCAGAACTCTAGTATCCAGCCCCCTCCCTTCAAAGCTTTCCTGTTCTTTTACCCGGTGGAAGTATGGACTCAGGATCATTATGGGATGCAAAAGATGGAATGTCTGGCTTCTGTAATTACTTCCCCACTGAACATGGGCGTTGGTAGGTTGATCCATATTCCCAGCCAGACATCACATATTCTATAATTCCCTACTTACATGGGGTATGATATTCCACTTATATGAAATATCCAGAATAGAATAATTCATGGAGACACCATGCAGATTTCTGGTTACCAGGGACTGAGGGGAGGAATGAATGGGGAAACACTTCTTATTGGGTAAGAAATTTTACTTTGTGACCATGGAAATATTTTATAACTCTGTTTTCCTTATCTGAGTAGAAAGAGGATAAAGGAAGCACAACTAAAAGTTGTAGTAAGTGTAGGTGTGGCATAGAAAGAAGGTGAAGACAGGGCCTTAGACATGAATAAAAATGGTCATCAGTTTCCTCATGGGGTCAGCCATCTTTGCCTAACTGGCCTGTATGCTTCTCTGGTCCATGTACGTGCCTTTTCATTTTGCTGATTAAAAGTTCAAAATATCAGTGGAGGGTGGGCTTGGAGTGTAAAAGACTCCATGAGGAACACTTAGAGTAGAGAGGAAAGCCTTTAGCAATGAAATAAAGATTACTAATTTGAATCTTATATTTTAAAAAAGAAAAGTAGTCGTGGGGCATATCCTCAACAGATTACTAATCATCATCTTAAAGTTAAGACTATAATGTGTCCTTTGGGGTTAAATGGGTGGAACTGGCAGTGATTATGCTTCCTGATGCAAGTACGGAAGTAGAGGACAAATAATGGGATTATTTTACTCCTATGTGGAATATAGAGGATTGAAACACCTGAACTTGAAAAGAGAAAAAAAAAATATGTGTGTGTGTCACTATTATCTTATAATCTTGTAAATATTAAACCACTAATAATATATATAGTTAAAAAGAAATATTTTGCAACTAGATAAAAATAGTAGTACAACCTTGTAAACATACTATCACTGAACTGTTCATTTTTAAAATGGTTCATCTTATGTGAATTACATCTCAATAGACAGACAAAAAGCCCTTAATACAAAATAGAAGTAATTGTGAACTATATGACCAGAACTGACTAAAAAATCACATTTACATAAATGTTTCTTATTATAGTAGCTGGTATAGATTATGATCAATGATTAGGTTCTGAATAACTAGTAAAATATCTCATGTTCAACTTTAATTTTGAAAATCAAAATAAGAAAAGTAATTTTTTATTGTTGTTTTCTTTTAGGACTCTCAACTTGTTTCCTCTGGACACAATAATCCAAGTAAGGAAAACTTCTCCATAACTTAGGGGGAAGGGGAAAGGAAGAAGGGGAGTTCTGCTTGCAAAAAACAGTTGGTTTAAATGAGTTTTGCTAAAATAACAGAATCCAATGAGGGCCGAGGACAGGGCTAGTTGTTCACCTATTGCCCAGATGAATAAGATCTGTGGTGACCTTGAATGCTTCTCTATTTTTATTCAGGGAAAGGAGGGTCAAAACATAAAGTGGTGAATTTTAAGTAAGTAAAGTAGCTTTAATTTTAAGTAAAGTAAAGTAGCTTTGTTATAGTTGGTCCCTAGTATATATGCAGTGGAAAAATATTTAAACTTAACAAATGAGTTATCTAAATTAGAAGGAAGTGAGTGGACAAAGAAATTCAATGAAAAGAACTCAAAATAAATAGCCTTAGAATCCATGAAGAAACCATGACCTCATCCAGAGATAGTGAGGCTGCAGTATCTTAAAAGGAGTTTCCTTCTTGAACACGGTGTCTAATAAACATAGGGCTTTGTCATTGAAGAGAGTATGTTATTATGCTTCTAAGTAATTTATGATTCTCTTTTTTATAGTGTTGTTTCTCTTGAGCATGAAAAATGTATGATTCCCTGTTCATATAATGAGTGTATCCCCACAAAGTTGGAGTTTTGTTTACCTCGTAACTAGCTAGTCAACTGAGATCACCTCTTTCTAATTGTAAAACTATAGTTGATGTGATTTGGGGTCCACATTCAGCTTAGGAGCCTATGTGACCTCTGTATCCCTGTAGATGTGAGCTCCCATTCTGTGGTCATGAGTAGGAACATTTCAAGCTGCCCCAATATCAGGACCCATCTTCCTCAGGTGTAGCATAGAGTATGTTGTCCATCCTCCCTTTGGAGGATGGGACATTCTCTACCATTATTGATGCAAGTTGAGGGCAAGGTCCTGTTAAAGAATAGGAAAGTTATCAAGGGAGGGGATGGGATACGGAGTTCTGATGGTGAGAATTGTGTGGAGTTGTGCCCCTCTTATCCTACGGATTTGTCAGTGTTTCCTTCTTATAAATAAATTTTAAAACAATCTAATTGAACATGAAAATCACTCCAAGATCACAGAAGTGTCTTTGGTATTGACACTTAACCACTAAACATTTATGAAGGCAGAGACCTGCAGAGAAAGCACATCCAGACAAATATATTAGGGAACCCCAGGCTTATAATGCCTAGCTAGAAAAAGGTTAGGGTAGAGAAGTGATAACACAAGATGGATAGGCAACATTACTTAATTATCCCACCCTCTTTTATGCTGACATCATAAATACCAGTAAAGAAATGAAATTCTATGTCATTTAAAAATATAAAGAAAAGTAATAAATTCAATATTTAAGCAAATACTGAAAAATAATTAGAAAAAATGCATGATTAAGTCCATGAGGTATGTGAATATCTGTTTCATTTGCCAAAGACTAGAACATACAGAAGAATTGCCCTTAAGGTTTTGATTGATTCTTTTTTTTTTTCTTTTTGCCTCCAGGGTTATTGCTGGGGCTTGGTGCCTGCACTACAAATCCACTGCTCCTGGTGGTCATTTTTTCCCATTTTTTTAAATATAATAGGACACAGAGAAATTGAGAGAGGAAGGGTAGACAGAGAGGGAAAGAGAGAGAGATACCTTGAGACTTGCTTCACCACTTGTGAAGCGACCCAACTGCAGGTGGGGAACCCTGGGCTTGAACCAGGATCCTTGTATAGGTGCTTCTGCTTTGTACATGTGCACTTAACCCATTGTGCTACCACCTGGCCCCCATTGAGTCTTTATATTTAAATTTAAACAGTTAAGGCTAAAGAAAGATTATAATAGATGAATAAAGGTACATTTTCTCATCTTCAAGTTTCTGATATTATTGAACCTCTTCTATTTGCCAGCACCTTAGTGTATGTTATTTTACTTAATCCTAACAGCTGCTGTATGAAATTGGCACTGTTGTCCCATTTTGCATACTTTGGACTTGAAATTTTGAGCTGAATAGCTATCCTAAGGTCACATGACTAAAATCAAGACAGCTGGGATATGAATTCAGGAATCTCACCCACAGAGACCATAGGTTATATATCTTACTAGTTTTATCAGAGGTTGCTTCTTTTACTTCACTGTGAGATTGAATTCTTGTCCAGGATCTATATACTATGACTTTATATGCATCTGGAAAATTTTTATAACATGTCATAAAATTCATGCATCTATACTTCAATGTAGAATATATAAAAGCGGACCCATTGTTTGTAGAACATAAGGTGGAATTTGCTTTGTGAGGTATAAAACCCATTGCCTAAGAAATTTCGTGATTGCCTTTCCTTTTTCTGGGGGTATAGGATTGGGGGAGATCTTCTACCTAAAAGTCAAACATATGTAAAAAATGTAATATCACTGTAAAAATTCTATATAGATTATAGCACATGCAAACATTTAGGAGAGGTAATCACACCAGGAGCCCCTCACCCCATTAAAAAATATTGTCTATATCCAAGACCCACAAAGAGATGGTGGGCTGGAAAACATTTTTAAATTATTTTAATTTTTATTAGGGGGTGGGAAATAGTTCTTAAAAAACCTAGTAATGACTGGAAGTTTTCCAGACACCGACCCACAGTTTCATGAAGCTTAATGAGTGTTTGCCAGAGTAAATAAAAAGAAATTATCAATAGAAATATCATAGTTAAACTACATACCACATAGATGAATAGAAAATTCTTGATGCCTTTAAATACCCATTAATACCTATGTATATATGTATGTATGTATGTATTCATTCTAGCCTTGAGGGTTACCACTGTGGCTTGGTGTATTCAAGACTAATCTACCATGTCCTGTAGTCATTTTCCCCTCTTTCTGTCTATCTTTCTTTCATATTAGATAGGAATATAAAAATTGGGGGCGAGGAGAGAGGGAGATAAAGAGAGAAATCTGCAGGTGGGGAATAGGGCCTTAAACCCAGAATTATGTGTGCAGTCAACCCCCCCCCCCATTGATATATATTTAAAAAGCAACAATTAAGCTTCCAGTTGACTTCTCAACAATTATCAGTGGAAGTTGACAATGAAATTATAACTTCACTTTGTACGTGGAAATTGATGTGCTGATTCTTACATTTATTTGACAAAGGGCCAGAAATAGCTCAGATACTTCTGAAGAACAAGGTTAGTACCTTGTCTCACAAATTTTTCATGAAAGTAAATATTTTAGCTAAGTAGTGAAAACAGAAATAGACATATTAAGCAGTGATATAGAATAGAGAAGCCAGAAAGAGTTCTATAGATACATAAATATAAGTTCATGACAGAGCTGACACAGACAATGGAGGAATCATGGGTTATTTTATTTTATTTTATTTTATTGCCACCAGGGTTATTACTGGGGCTTAGTGCAAGCACTATGAACTCACCACTCCCGGTGGCCATTTTCTCCTTGTTTTTTTGTTGTTTTTTTTGTTTTTTGTTTTGTTTTGTTTTTAACTGAATAGACCAAAGAGAAATTGAAAGGGGAGGGGCAAGCAGAAAAGGAAAAAGAAAGATAGACATCTTCAGGCCTGCTTCACCACTTGTGAAGCAGCCATCCTGCAGGTGGGGAGTGGGGGCTTGACCCAAGTCCTTGTTCATGGTAATATGTGCAGTTAACCAAGTGTGTCACCACTCAGCCCCCTCACAGGTTCCATAATGAGTACTGCTGGAATACTGGTTATATACAGAGAGAATGGTATTAATTCCTACTCCACAACATCTACAAAAAGTATTCCAGATTTGGTTTGGTTTTTGCCACCAGAGATATTGCTAGAGGTCAGTGTCTGCATGATGACTCCTCTACTCCAAGTGGCCTTTATTCCCCACCCCTTTTTTAAATAGATAGACAGAGGGTAGGATGGATACCTGCAGCACTGCACCCATACTCATGAAGCTTCCCCCCTGCAGATGGGGACTGGGACCTTGGGTCTGGGTCTTCATCATGGTGATGTGTGCACTCTGCCAGGTACAACACCACCGGTCCTCCCCTCACAGATTTTTTCTTTTAAAAAACCTTAAATATGAACCATAAACCTGTACATTTTAAATATATAGTATAGAACATCTTTCTGGTATATTTTTTAAATAAAATACCAAGTGTCAAAGGAAAGCATCAATAAATCCAAGTATACAAAAAATGAGTGTACTATATACTTTTTAATACTGGAGACTGTTTCTCCTTTAACAAGCAAAGCAAACAAACCTTATTTCATAATATTTGTGTCAAGACAATAAAATGTTTTTATGAATTAAAAGAATATTACAAAAAATCTTTTCTTTAAGAAATGAAATGTCACAAAAGAATAAGCACAAAAAAATGAGAAAAGTACCTTATTGGTGCTCAGGGGGATGCAAACATCACAATGGAATTTTAATTGCATCTTACATTATTAAATTAGAAAGCAATTTTAAAATGTGACCAGAACTTAATTTGGAACTAGTTTAAAATTCCACAGTAAAATTAGAAATAATACATCCTACAATACAGCACTCGACACTTCTACATAAGGAAAGATGTTCATGAATGTAATTGCATAATTCATAGTGGGGAAAACAATGCCTACCAGAAGAAGAATGAACAAGAAAATCGTGATACTTTTTCTTTCTTTTTTTTTTTAAAGATTTTATTTATTTATTAGTGAGAAAGATGTGAGGAGAGAGAAAGAACCAGCCATCACACTAGTACTTGTGCTGTCGGGGATTGAACTCAGGACCTCACACTTGAGCATTGAGTGCTTTATCCATTGCACCACCTCCCTCTCCACCGTGATACTTTTTCATGTGAGGATGTCTCACAGCAATAAGGATAAATTAACCAAAACTACAGCATCATGGCAGCAAGAGCTAAATACCATAGTGAGTGACAGAAGTCTCAGGAATGCATAAAGTGCAGTTCTATTCATATAAAATGTAAACTCAAGAAAAGCTAAATCATCTGTCTACTACTAAATAACTGGTTTTAAAACTGTTAAGAAAAGAAAGGACTGCTTAGCATGTAATTCTGTTCCTAAATCACTAGAAACAAGATGAAGGTGTAAGCCTTGAGGTTTCTGGATAAACTTCATCAAAAGTTGTTTTCACAGCTAACTCATTTTAGGTTTGTTTGGGGTTTGTTTGTTTGTTTTTCCTTTGCCCGCTGTGACTTTATGCACATGTGCAATTTCATCACTCCCATGGAGGGAAAGGAGAGACACCATAGCACTGCTACACCACTCATGAAACTTCTCCTTTGCATAGTGCTTCCTTGCGGTGGCAGGGTCTCAGTCCTGGGTCCTTTTGTATGTGAAATATGCATTCTACCCAGTGAAGTATCTCCTTGTCCCTGACATGCATTTTATACACACTAAAAACCTGCTCTAACTTACATTTTAAGAAAAAGCAGGATGTGAGGATGATCTGGCCGCGACATCTGTCACCCCATTGATCGCCAGGGTTGATTCGGCTGATCTGGCTGGCTAGGCGGGTGTCCCCTTCCTCCCTCACCGCTCCATGTGCCTCACTCCCAAAGCTGAGCTTGGCTGAAGAGGAAGGCCTTCCCCAAATAGAGATGGATGGTCTTTGGTTGAGAGTAGCTGCGCTCCCCTGCTAGAACCTCCAAACAGCTCTCAAGAAAAAGCAGGGAATCAATAAGATAGTTCACCTGGTTGCTCTCACTTACCTGACCAAGCACACAACCCAGGTTTTTTATTATTATTATCTATTTATTTTTATTTTATTTATAAAAAGGAAACACTGACAAAACCATAGGATAAGAGGAGTACAACTCCACACAGTTCCCACCACCAGCACTCCGTATCCCATCCCCTCCCTTGATAGCTTTCCTATTCTTTTTTTTTTTTCAAATTAATCATTTGACCAAAGTAGAAGTTTACTGACAGATCTTTAACATGCTCCTAGATTCAACAAAGTATAAGATGCCCAAATAGTAGAGATTATTTATTAACTAAATAAAACCTGAGGGATCTACTAATTCACCAGTGATGAACAAGCTTACCCATTAATCATGTTAACTTCCCAAATGTATAAAAAAAAATTTTAATTCAAAAGCTTTTAATCAATTTATTCCAGATAAAGTATTTAAAACCCCAATTAAAGAGGAACTGATATTGCGTTTTCTTCTCCTTTTTAAACTCACGTTAGATTATTATAATGATCTTGTGATCAACTTTTTCAAATTACTTTGATTGATAAAATCAAAATTGGTTTTGACCTCACTCTTCCATAAGCAGTAAAGCAAATTGCTGGTCACTGTGAGTGGATCAGTCTGAAAAAATTCTCTCAAGTGTGTGGAGGGTATAATCTGAAAAATTCAGCTTTCCTATTTTTTAACCCTCTGGGAGTATGGACCCAGGATCATTATGGGGTGCAGAAGGTGGAAGGTCTGGCTTCTGTAATTGTTTCCCCGCTGAACATGGGCATTGACAGGTCGATACAACCCAGGTTTGAACCCCTGATGTATCACATGGAAGTACTACAGCACTAGGAAGACTTCAGTGCTGTAGTGTCTTATCTATCTCTATCTGAAAAAGCCAGCCTTGAGTTGTGAATCACACGTGTGCAAGGCCTGAGTGATAGTAGCAGCTGCAACAACAATATCATACCTTTTTTTTGAAGACCCATTTACCTGTGGCTGTGCAGGTCACCTTCATTCAATTTTTGTGACATTCCCTTTTAGGGTCCAGCTCCACTACTTTGTTTTCATGATGATTATTCAGAACATTGTTATAAATAGTGTGAAAATGTTATAAACAGTTCTTGTCTTATATTTTTATAAATAGTGGGTTAATGTTGTAAACATTTCTTGTCTTATAATAATGCTATTTGGCCTACTGGTAATTCCAAATGTTTACTTACTGATTAAATTAATATTAACGAGGCAGGCTCAATAGTCAATGAATAGAATATAAATATTTTAAATCTGGGCTATGTAAAAGGAAAGGTATAGCTACAGAGTTTTTCATAATGGCAGGAGGTAGACTAGATAGGTGAGTTTCCTCATTTTACATAAAGAAAAAGGTAGAAATTGATTAATCAAGAAACAAAGGTGAAATTTATTTAAAATTATAAATGGCCCACCAGAGGCAGTAAAAGTAATAATAGAGCTAATAAAATGTAAGAAAGGTAATATGTTCAGATAGCAAATGCTTTTTTTTCATATCAGAAATCATTAGATGCTGTCTAAATTGACACATCTAGAAATGAGTATATCAGGCTGGGGAAACAGCATAATGGCTATGCAAAAGACTTTCATGCCTGAGGCTCAGAGGTCCCAGGTTCAATCCCTAGCACCACCATAAGCCAGAGATGAGCAGTGCTCTGGTGTTTCTCTCTGTGTTCTTTCTCTATGTATCTCTCTCACTAATATAAAATAAATATTTTTTTAAAAAAACTCCTAAAACAGGGATACTTAGCTGAAGTTCTTGATATTGTCAGCTTGTTCAATTATCATCTAGGTGATTTGTCTTAGGAGACTGGGACTAGAAATGAATATATCACATAGAATAATGATTGCTGAGCTTATAGAATTTAAAACAAAAGCAAAATTAACTTAACTCTTTTTTTGTTTTGTTTTGTTACATCGAATATGAGTAACTTTTATGACAATATGAAAAATTTTTAGTATTGCAAAACTCCCCTCTGCATCAGAATCCAGTCCAAGACCATACTATTTTGATCACCTTTTCAAAACTTTTCTTTGGTTCTTACTATAGCACTATTGATAGAGGCTACCATAGTTTAGCAGTGTGAGTACACTAAGTGCATAAAGGTATGAATATAGTACTAATTCTCTTTAAACATATCAGAAAAAGTATCCAACAGGAAATTTGTTGGATTAAAAATGTAGCAGGTTTCCTTTTCTGTGTCTGGGAGATCCTGGGTGTGCTGAGAATTCAAATCTCACTCTTTCAGCCCATGGATTCCCTTCCCAAATCCTGTCAATAAAGTAGTTTGATCAAGAACCAAAAAAAAAGTAGCAGTTATAATTTTCTTTTCAGGACATAAGCTCTTCCCCCATCCTCACATCTTTTATTTTGCTGCAATACACCAAACCCAGTCCAAGTTTTGCTTTGTGCTTTCTTATTTTTTAACTTCTTTTTTAATTAGTGCTTTAATAATGATGGACAAGATTGTGGGATAAGAGGGGTACAATTCCATACAGTACCCACCACCAGACTGCAATAAGTAGCCTACTGGACCCACCAAACTCTTTTATACTTCAAATTGTATGTCCATCTCCCACCCTCACTATGATCTCCTTCCACTGGAGTTGTGGTTTTGTTTTTTTTTTGTGGTTTTTTTTGTTTTTTGGAGTTTTATATTGATGGGTTATTAGTATTTATTTTTATTTATTCCCTTTTGTTGCCCTTGTTGTTTTATTGTTGTAGTTATTATTATTGTCATTGTTGTTGGATAGGACAGAGAGAAATGGAGAGGGGAAGGGGAAGACAGAGAGAGAGAGAGAAAGATAGACACCTGCAGACTTGTTTCACCGCTTGTGAAGCGACACCCCTGCAGGTGGGGAGCCAGGACTTGAACCAGGATCCTTATGCGGGTCCTTGTGCTTAGCGCCACCTGCGCTTAACCCGCTGCGCTACAGCCCGACTCCCCCTTAAGTATCTAGTACATGTAAGGCACCATGAAAAGCACAGGTAGACAAATTTAAGTGACAAGTTGCAAATACATAGTGTGTGGGTGTGTGGGTGTGTGTTTGTGTGTGTGTGTGTGTATGTGTGTTTATGGGTGTGAGTGTGTGTGCTTACGGGTGTGAGTGTATATACATAGTCCTTTGGTTCACTTTTCCCCTCTTCCCCCCTATAATTGTATTTCTGCATGCTAAGTGATGATGCTGCACCAGTTTCTTAATGATGAATGATAACTCTCTTCCCAAAGAGAGCATTGTGGCCATTATGAAAGCATTTAAGTAACCAGCATGACCCCTAATGGTTCACTTTGATGGGTCCAGGGGAAAACTCATGAGCACCAACTGAAAAAAAAAATCTATTGTTGAGAATTTTCTAGCTTACATTCGTAAGTTTCCCTTGGGTTTGATAAAGAAGCTGTACTTCTTAATGACTTAAACATTTCAAGTTGACTTGAGAGATTGCATCACCTAAAATCTCAAGATGTTGAGAACTTTTTGAAGGATAGAAGTAGTTTTGATCACTGTGTCTGTCTTAAGCTTGCTTTCCCCTAGAAAGGTTAATACATTTTTGCTGAGAGCACCTGCTTCTCCGACTGTTTGGTCTCACTGTATCCTTACTATTTGTTACAACCTATTGTTTTCCCTGTTGCCACAACATTAGTGCTGCTAGGAGCAGAGATAATCAGCCACAGCTTTGTCCCTGCATTAAGCCAGCCCAGGGTTCCTGAGCCCCATGGTCGTCCTTTTGAAGGAAAGCTTATGCCCTCTCAGCCTCTGGGTTATTTGGCAGCATTGTTGGTCAAGGTAAAACATGTTTATTCAAACATCTAAACAATATCTTTATTTACATTATGATTTCCTATTTTGTTGACATCAGCTGTTTGGGAATGTTTACAGTAGCTTGCTGCTTTAGAGCCTGCTATTTTTATTCTTGAATACAGTTGTATGTAGTGTGACCACCAGCAGAGCTGCAGACTATGGAAGGTAACCAGTTTCTCCAAATTGAAAGAAAAAGGAATCAATATGTTGAATTAAATCTCCATTTAGTTTTGTCTTACATAATGCAGGTGTTACAATTCTCTATTTGGGATTCTGATGGCAGTTGTGGTTAGTCAGTGGAAAAATGGTTCTAGAAAGTGCTAAATTAGATTACTTTCCAGCTCTAAAGCCAGTTGAAGAGGCCTTGCATACCTGCTAAATAAGTCCTCTACAGACCTGACTTGGAAAGCAAAATACAATATAAAAGCATTAACTCTAAAGCAAGTTTATCATAATTTTCTGGCTCTACTTTTTTAGTATAGTTTCAATATACATTGGGGTCTGTCTAACTACCATTTACTTGTTGAGCTATTTAAATTGATTTTTAATTGTGGCATTTTGACGAAGACATTGTCCCTTATGGTGGTTCTGGCACTCTGTGGACACACATTAGCAAAATTACATCAGAGATAGACATGTGAACTATATATATGACTTTGTATTTTTATCACACAACTGTTATTTACTATCTGAGAAAAAGAAAAAACAGTAAATTACACTTTTGAGTTCAGCTTGTATGATAACTTTTTTTTTTTTCTTTCTTCTTTTGCCACCAGGGTTATCATTGGGGCTCAGGGTCTGTATGATGAATCCACCACTCCTGGTGGCCACTTTTTATTTGATAAGACAGGAAAGTTGAGAGGAGAAAAAGAGAGATAGAGAAAGGAAGGAAGAGAGACACCTGTAGCACTGCTTCACTACTCATGAAGCTTCCCCACTGCAGGTGGAGATGGAGGGTAGGTGGGGCTCAAACCTATGTCCTTGGACATAATAATGTATATGCTCAAACAGATGTCCCATCATCTTCCCCCTGAATAATATCTTGATGAAGTGTTCATCAGATAATTAAGAGGATCATTCCTGAGACTAGTTGAACTTAGTGTGGGCAGCTGAAAAAAATTAGTACCGTCTGCATTAGGGCTTTACTGAAGCCCTAATCAGTAAAGGGAAGTGTGTGTGTGTGTGTGTGTGTGTGTGTGTGTGTGTGTGTGTGTGTGTGTGTGTGTGTGTGTACACATGTGCACACGTGTAGGGAGGGTTTTGAAATTTTCATGCCTTATTTAAAAAAAAATGCAAAGACTTTTGTCTCTTGCAATTCGCAACTTTCTTTGGAGTTTATACAACGGTTAGCACTGAACAACTATCATAACCACAGCTAACTCACATTCTCGGTCATGATCCTACTTTCATCTCCTGGTTTCAAAAAAAATTAATAGTAAAAAGTGCCGCCAGGCTGGGAGTATAGATCAACCAGTCAACGCACATGTTCAGCAGGGAAGCAATTACAGAAGCCAGACCTTCCACCTTCTGCATCCCACAATGACCTTGGGTTCATACTCCCAGAGGGATAAAGAATAGGGAAGCTATCAGGGGAGGGTATGGGATATGGAGATCTGGTGGTGGGAATTATGTGGAGTTGTACCCCCTCATATCCTATCTTACCCTATGGTTTTGTTAATGTCTCCTTTTTTAAATAAATAAATAAGGTGTCTACAAACAAAAACTGACTCGAGCCTCCCTTGATTAAAGTCCATCAATTTTTTAATGATCACAGACCACAGAAACTCTCAAGAGAATGAGGAGGGGTTTTTGGTTTACATCTTATTCTATGATCTTATAATGGAATGTAATTTGGGGGAGTCTTGCAACCTATAGAGAAAACTCAGTGTTCTGTAAAAGTCTCTAGGCTCTGATGCAGCCTGACCTAGTTTAACTTGTGTTAGCAGAAGGGATCAAAGTTCAGAATGCTTTGCATGTAGAATCCTAATAAGGTTATTTCCTTAAATTTTCTGTAAAATGAAGTAGAAGGAAACCAGTTTCATCTGTAAGATATTCATTTTTTGACAAGGTCTTTGCTCCAAGCCTCTGGTTGTTTGCAAGCAACTCCTTAGTACCAATTTACAGGTCTGTGCCTGGACAATTGTATTGCCTTAAAAAAAAATCATTTTGCAGATTGGTTCTCAGACAGTTAAAAAAATGTTTTTAAAGCCTCCTGCTGCACATTTCAAAAGATTGCTAATATAAACATGGAAATGCATTTAATCTTTCTTACATTGTGAAGACTGTAACACTCATACCTTTTGTATTTTTTCCTTGCTTCCTTTTTAAGAGAAAGGTGATGCTGAGCCAGAGAGTCCAGACAATGGCACATCAAATACATCGTAAGTCTCTTTGCTGTTTCTATCAGAGATAACTGTTCACTAATATGCCTATAATATGAAACAGTGCCAGTGTTCTGTGATACTGGTACTAGTAATAATTGAAGGAAAACTGTAGTTCTAGTGATAATGTATTTTTAAATGCTTTTGAGTACAGAACATTTCAAGGTCTTATGCTTTTACACAATAAGAATAAACTTGAAAACACAAATGTTCTTTAAAATATAGAAATGTAATAAGATGGGAGTTGGGCAGTGGCACAGCGGGTTAAGCGCAGGTGGCGCAAAGCGCAAGGACTGGCAACAGGATCCAGGTTCCAGCCCCCGGCTCTCCACCTTGCAGGGGAGTCGCTTCACAAGTGGTGAAACAAGTCTGCAGGTGTCTGTCTATCTTTGTCTCCCCATTTCTGTCTTCCCCTCCTCTCTCCATTTCTCTCTGTTCTATCCAACAATGACGACATCAGTAACAACAATAAGAACTACAACAATAAACAAGGGCAACAAAGGGAATAAATATTTTTTTAAAAATTTAAAAAAAAGAAATCTAATAAGATTTGAGGTTGGGGAAATAAACTCTTTAGAATTTGGCTGGAGACTTTTTAAAATGTTACTTTTAGGGAGTCGGGCGGTAGCGCAGTGGGTTAAGCGCACGTGGCGCAAAGTGTAAGGACGGGCGTAAGGATCTCAGTTCCAGCCCCCGGCTCCCCACCTGCAGGGGAGTCGCTTAACAAGTGGTGAAACAGGTCTGCACCTGTCTATCTTTCTCTCCCCCTCTCTGTCTTCGCCTCCTCTCTCCATTTCTCTCCGTCCTGTCTAACAACGACATCAATAACAACAAAAACAATAACTACAACAATAAAATAAGGGTAACAAAAGGGAATAAATAAATATTTTTTAAATGTTACTTATAATTACAAAACTCTTCATTCATACTGGTATACTATCCCACATACCTTTGAGGCTTTTTTTTTTTTGCCTCCAGGTTTATCATTGGGGCTTGGTGCCAGAACTATGAATCCACTGCTCCTGGAGGCTATTTTTTTTCCATGTTGTTGGTGATGGTGGTGATGCTGTTGTTGGCTAGGACAGAGAGAAATTGAGAGAGGAGGGGAAGACAAAGAGGGGGAGAGAAAAATAGACACCTGCAGACCAGTTTCAAAGTTTGTGAAGTGACTACCCTGCAGGTGGGGGCTGAGAAGTAGCACGGGGTGTTAAGTGCACATGTCACAAAGCACAAGAATCCCTTTGAGGCATTTTAAGTCTTCCATGTGTAACTTCACCAAAAAATTAGGTTAAAAAAATAGTAACACAGTTGTGGATCGCTCTAGAATATCAAAAGTTTTGTACTTGTTTTTTGTTTAAACACAGTTTTAAAAAGAAAAGAAACTTAACAAATGTTCCTCACTGGTTTGGCTTTCAATAAACTTAGGTATATTTTAATGATTAATTTGTGTGCCAAGATTATATAAAATATTTTATGATCTTACAAATTATTTTAACTCCAGAAAAATCAGGAGTACATTTTTCCTTGAAAATCTTTATTCTCTCAATTCTATAGAACTAGGAATGCTTTCTTACTGTAAGGCAACTCTTTGAATTTATCTATGAACCAGTGTTCTTATTGCTAAGCACTTAAAGTGCTATTCATTAGAAATGACAGTTTGTGATATATTATTGATTTTCCTATTTTGTTTAATGTCTGTTTCTCAGCCTGTAAAGATCCTTTTGCCTGCACAGTATATTTCATATTGGATATGATTTTTAAGTTTGTTTTTAAAATATTTCTCTGAAAGTTTTAAGTAGTTTTGTAGTCATGATTTCCAATAAATATGATTGATTTTAAATGGTTAAAATACTACAAATTTTTTAATTTTGAACTATAATAGGGAAAGAGTTTTAATGCCATCTGGAGGAATTCTGGAGAACTGAAAGAAGTAAAATCATTCAAATGTTTTAACTCTTGCTGAAGAGAGAGCTTAGCAGTAGAGAACCAGACTTGTATACATGAGATCACAAGTTCAATCCCTAGCACTACATATGCCAAAAATGAGTGGAACTCTGGTCTCTTTCTCATAAAAAATAAGTCTTATTTTTAGTAACATGTGAGATTAAATAAGAATTCATGTAATTTTTTTTAATTCATGTAATTTGAATCAAACTATTTGGGAGTAAATTATTTTCATAAGTGATTTTATAGTTGATTGCAGGATTGAGGCAGTGGTATACCCAGTAGCATCCACACTTTACCATGCTCCAGGATTAGAGTTCAGTCTCCTGGTCCCCGACCTGCAGGACAAGGAGGAGATTTCACAAGTGGTGAAGTGGTAACCAAGTGTCTCTCTCCTTTTCTATCTCCCCTTTCTCTCTCTTTTTCATTTTTCTTTTATTTGTGATTAAGTAGGATACAAAATTGTAAGATTACAGTGTACAGTTCCACACCGCACCTACTACCAAGATTTTGTGTTCTCACCCTCCCAATTCCCAAAGATAACTACCATAGTTCTTACAAAGTCATAGAACCAGTTGGTTTGCTTTTCTCCTTTTTTTAAGCATGTGCATATACTTGAGTTCTCTAGATGCCACATATGAGTGAAGCTATCTCATCTCTTTAATTATTTTGCTAAGCATAATCACCTCCAGCTCCATCCATTTTGTCCCAAAAGACACAATAGTCTCTTTTTTATTGCCAAGTGGTATTCCATAGAGTATTTATTTAGTCAGCCATCTGTTGATGGGCATTTAAACTGGTTTTACTCTTTGGGTATTCTGAATAATGCAGAACATAGGGGTGCATATGTCCCTTCGAATAAAGGTCTAATGGTGGTATTACTGGATCATAAGGTAATTCTATTTTTACTTGTTTAAAGACTTCCCACACATTCTTCAAAAAGGGCTGCACCAGTTTGCATTCCCACCAGCAGTGTACTTGTCTCTTTTAATCCACAATCTTGCTAACACTTGTCATTTCCTGTTTTGTTGACGTAGGCCATCCTCTCAGGTGTGAGATGCTATCTCAGTGTAGTTTTAATTGGCATTTCTCAAATGATAAATGAAATGGAGCATTTCTTCATATGTCTGTGGGCCATGTGTAAAACTCTTCTTTAGAAAACTGTCTATTTAGTTCTTTGGTGCACTTATTTTATTTTATTTTATTTTGCCACCAGGGTTATTGTTGGGGCTCAGTAACACACTATGAAATCACTACTCCAGGTGGCATTTTTCTTTTAGTTCTTTTAGTTGATAGAACAGATAGAAATTGAGAGGAAAACGGGATGTAAAGAGGGGGAAAATTGGTATATTGCACCAAAGTAAAAGACTCTGGGGCGGGTTGGGGGGAGGATTCAGGTCCTGGAACATGATGGCAGAGGACCCAGTGGGGGTTGTATTGTTATGTGGAAAACTGGGAAAAATGTTATGCATGTACAAACTATTGTATTTACTGTTGAGTGTAAAACATTAATCCCCCAATTAAAAAATAAAAGAGAGAGAAAGATGGGGGCTGGGTGTTAGCACTGCAGGTTAAGCACACATGACACAAAGCACAAGGACCAATGTAAGGATGCTGGTTCAAGCCCCCGGCTCCCCACCTGCAGGGGAGTCACTTCACAAGCAGTGAAGCAGGTCTGCAGGTGTCTGTCTTTCTTTCCCCCTTTCTGTCTTTCCCTCCTCTCTCAATTTCTCTCTGTCCTATCCAACAACAAGAGCAGCGATAACAATAATAACAACAATCACAACAAAGGCAACAAAATGGGAAAAAATGGCATCCAGGAGCAGGGGATTTGTGGTGCAGGCACTGAGTCCAAGCGGTAACCCTGGAGGCAAAAAAAAAAAAAAGAGGGAGAAAGAAACAGGTACATGCAGCACTTGCTTCATTGTTTGTGCAGATTCTCCCTTGCAAGTTAGGACTAGGGGCTCGAACTTGGGTCCTTGTGCACAATGATATGTATGCTCAATCAGGTACACCACCAACCAGCCCCTTTGCCTACCCTCTCAATTTCTCTTTGTCTCTATCAATATGAGGGATGAAAAAAAGAATGGTGGATTCATTGTGCAGGCATTGAGCCCCAGTGATAACTCTCACGGCAATAAGATTTTTTTTAAGTGTTAATTGCAAATAAAACAATTTTTGAATTCTTATTTTCAAAGCATGCAAGGGAATATACAAAACTATGGGGAAACTGCTATGATCCTATATATACCCATTGATCCAAATGCACTAATCATGTTCAGTAGATACCGATTTTGTTAATGTAATTTGACATATCAGTAAAGTTCTCTTATATATTCCTCAAGTTCATTATCTAAAACACTTGATTTTCTTTCTTTTTTTAAAATTTTATTAGTGACTTAATATTGGTTTACAAAATTATAATATTTCAGGGGTTTAATTTCCACACCACTCCTACCACCAGAGTTCTGTGTCCCCATTCCCTCAGTTGGAAACTACAGTAGATCTCCCAAGGTTGCAAATACGGGGTGATATATATATATATATATTCCGCTGGCCCTGCATTCTCTTCCTTTCTAAGTCACACTTGCACCTATTACTACTTCTGAATGTCCCTTCTTTTCTCCTGTCCTATTTCTGGGTCCTGATGAAATTGGAATTTGGAGCCCTCTAGTTATCTTACCCCGTCATTTCTCACCCACTAGGAGGAGTATGTAGCAAAATACTTTTTGGGATGCAGAAGATGGAAGGTAATTGCTTCTGTAATTGCTTCTGTGCTAGACATGGGAGTTGGCAGGTTGATCCATACCCCCAAGCCTGTATCTTTCTTCCCCTAGTGGGGTAGGGCTCTGGAGAAGTGAGGTTCCAGAGAAATCAGGATGAAATCATGATAGTGTCTGCAACTTGATGGCTGAAAATCAGTAAGATAAAAAGGACAAAATGATTAATGAACAAGAACTAAAAAATAAGAACAGAGCCTATCAGAATAGGGAACTTAGGGTGGAAAGTAGCTAGGAAGTCAATTTTAGGTATGTTACTAGGGGCCCATGAGTTTTTGCTTGAGTTTGATAGCTAACATGGATGTGAACAAAAATATTTTCTGGGAAGATGGTGTCAGAGTTGAGAATAGAGCTAGAAAGCTGAATTAGGGCAAATAATAGCTCCCAATCTTGAAGAAAATCTATGAATAAAATTAGCTGTTTATCCCATTATCCTGACCCCAGGTCATGCATATATGTGTGTGTGTGTGTGTGTGTGTGTGTGTGTGTGTGTGTGTGTGTGTGTGTATACATACCTATACATATATACATACATATAATCTCCATATTTAGGATAGAAGCTCAAGTCCTTGTTGGTTGTTCATGGTCACAGCTGGGAACATTCTAGGCTGCACTAAACATGTGATTTTCATAATTAATTAACTCATAGTGGTTCTGTCACAATCAAGAGAATCAGCATGTTAGGAATAATGAACAAGGATTTGATTTGGTATGCCTTAGTTGTTTTGTTTGTTTGCTTTCCAATTTTGGATAGAGACAGAGAGAAATTTTGTGAGGGTAAAAGGAGATAGAGGAGAAAGAGAAACAGTTACAGTACTGCTTCAGCACTCATAAAGTGACCCCCCCCATAGGTAGGGCGGGGCCTTGAACCTGAGTCCTTGGCATGGTAATGTGTGTGTTCAACCAAACAGACCACAACCCAGTCCTAATTAATTGTTTGTTTGTTTTTTAGAATTTTTTGAAGAAATGTTGTCACATAGGTTGTTGACAGTGCCACATCTCCCCCAAGAAAAGTTTTAGCATAATTCATTCTCCATGAATCAAAACAAGGGAAAATGCAGGGTGAAATTTTGATGGTCTACCGTCTGTCACAACAGATCTGAGATCAGAGGTGGGAAGGGAAGGCTGGAGATTCAGTTCCCTGTAGTAGGGTAGAATGGTGGTTTGATGGATGCTTTTACTTTTTATAGCATGTTTATGTTTTGTGTACAATACATTATTTAAGCTTATTTATGTAGACAGATGGGTGTGGCAAGGACAATATCCTTCATGCATATAAGAGATCTTAAAATAATCCTACTGAACAAAATTGTACACAAATACTTAGATGTTTTACTTTTCTGTATATTTACTATATTGAGAGGTTACTGGATCTTAGAAGACAAAGCAAAGCCATGAGTCAGAATCAAGTGAAAACATTAGGACCAGATTGCATATAATTGGTGAATACCTTAATTTTCTAGGGCTACTGTTGTAAATTACCATACACCAAATGCCTTAAACAACAAAAAATATACATTTGTTGTCTGTAACTATGGAGGCTAAAAGTTCAGGATCAACCAACAGTGTTGGTTTCTTCTGTGAAGGCAGGATCTGTTCCAGGCCTTCTTCACTGTTCTGCAGATGGTCATCTTATTCCTGTGTCTCCTTATATTATCTTCCTTCTATCCTCTATGAGTCTTTCAGCAACCAATTTTTCCACCTTTTATATGAATGAAATGTATTGTAACTTGGGAATTGGAGCAGTGGGTGAAGTGCCAGATTTGCATACCTGAGATCCTGAGTTCCATCCCCAGCAGTGCATATGCCAAAAGAGATGCTCTGATTTTCACTCTCTCTCATAAATAAACAAATCAATCATTTTTAAAAGAGTGCAAGTTGTTAGAATCGGGCTCACCCTAAGTGACCTCACCTTAACTTGATTATCACTATAAAGACCATTTCTCCAAATTAGATCAGATAGTAGATGTTAGGATTTAAATATAAAAATTGAAGGAGGGAGAATTAAACCCATAAAATGAGTCAGAGCAATCAGAATGATTCAGAAAGCAGACTGGTAGAAGCCGGAGTACATAGGCCAGATGATGAAGGAAGGAGAGAGAACTGATGTAAATCAAACTGAAAATTATGAGCACCATGAGAGCTGAAGACATAAACTGGAGCAAGGAAAGGTATAGGTAATATCTATCCAAGGCATGAACAAAGATACCTCTTTCACTGTCATGGCATGTTGGAACAGACTTAACTTTAGTAATTCCTGTATGTCCCTTTATATACTTCCATGGTGCTGCAAGTCATTCTAAAGCCATTATAGAGATTAAAATGTCAAGTTGAGAGTTTTCTTGAGAGTGATCTAATTATCCTTAAAAACTATTTCCTGGGAGTCGGGCAGTAGCGCAGCGGGTTAAGCATACTTGACGCAAAGCACAAAGACCAGCTTAAGGATCCCGGTTCGAGCCCTCAACTCCCCACCTGTAGGGGAGTCGCTTCACAAGCGGTAAAGCAGGTCTGCAGGTGTCTTTCTCTCCCCCTCTCTGTCTTCCCCATCTCTCTCCATTTCTCTCTGTCCAATCCAACAATGATGACATCAATAATAACTACAACAATAAAAAAACAAGGGCAACAAAAGAAAACAAATAAATATATATTTTTTAAAAATAATAATAATATTTTAATATTTCCTTATTGCTCTCTGCTGTAAGGAGATTAATCATGATGAGTTTTAGACAGTCATTACCTAGCAATCTGCATAGCTCCTGAGAACCCCTTCAGGATCTGTTATTTCATGATCATATGAGTATCCACAAAGATGAAAAGTATACCTTATTATTAATACACAAAGACTGATGAATTAAATTTTTGTATATAGAGTACCAGTTGTGCTAATAATGGAAAAGTTCTTATTACATTAACTCTGCTGCAGATTATTTGTATAAACTTGGGGCAAAAGAAAAAGCTATTTGAAGTCATTAGAGGAAAACAATGCAGAAAATTTTAGGGCATTTGCTCCTTAAGAGGAGAAAACTGGACTAGGCATCATTTCAATTTGCATATCTTCCCTGCTGTGTGTCCTACTAAATCCATAAAGAGCAACTTTGGAGAAAAATGTAATCATATAGACTTACACTGTTCACAGCTGCCAGAGTGACTGGGGCATAAAAGTTGAAATTCTGTGAAATAATAGAAAGCCATAAAGAAGAGAGAGATCCATTTCTGCATATAAATTCCCCTCAAACCTTGAATAATCCCTGAGCTGCCCATGTGAAAAATATGGGGGAGAACTTATATGATTCTCTAAATCAACAAAGAAAAAGCATTTGGCATATCCAAAACCTCATTCGTTGTTGTTATTGTTTTTATTTCTTAGCAAACTAGATCAAGAAGGGAACAAATTCAATCTAGTAAAGAACATCTACCCCAAAATCTATTGCTAATATCATATGTAATCAGAAAACACCAAACATTTCCTTCAAAATCAGAACTGATGTTTGCTCTTAGCATCTCCATTATACATTATACTGTAGGTTGTAATAAGTGTAACATACAGAAAATAACAATAATAGATGTAAAGTTAATGCTAAGAAATCTAATAATCGACTACTCGACTCAAATAAATCCATTGAGATCAGTGTTCAGAAATCAGTTGTGTTTACATTTATTAGCAATAAGCAACTAGAAATGATACTTCAAGCAGTGCCATAAAGTGCATAATAAATTTAGCAAAAAATATATAAGGCCTATACACTGGGAACTATGAGGGAATTTTAAGATCAAAATCCGTGACAAATGGAGATATTGAGACGATTCATTGTTGGCATGTGAATTCTTTTGACATTGCCCTAATAGCTTCAATATAGTTTTGACCAAAAGACCAGCAGGACGCATTTGTAAAGGCAAGATGATTCTGAACTGTTTATACCAAAGCAAAAGACCTAGATAATTAAAACAGTAATGAAAAAAGAACAAGATTGAAGGCCTCTTAGTACCTGATTTCAAGACGTATAAAGCTAAAGTAATTTTAAGATACTCTGGCATTGACATAAGGACATACATGTAAGTCAGTGAAACAAAATAGAATCTAGAAATAGACTCACACACATGTAATCAACTGATTTTCCATAAAGTTACCAAGCAGCTCAGTGGGGGGAAAGGATGTGTTTACAACAAATGTGCTAGAGCAACTGCTGGCAGGAAAAGCATGTATCTTCCCTGCACACAAATAGGATGAATCAAGCCCACAACAAAAAAGGCTAAAATCATAAAATTTCTAAATGAAAGCATAAGACATTATTTCCACAGCCTGGGGCCAGGCAAAAATCTTTTTAATAGAGGTCACAAAATTCATACAAAAATAAAATAAAATCCTAATAAGTTGAACTTAATCAAAATTAAAAGCAGGTGCTCATCAAAATGACAAAGATACAAACATGATTAAAATATTTACAGTACACAGGTATGATGAATAATTTGTATCCAAAGTATTTAAGGAACGCTTGGCAGTTCAGTAGTAAATTGATATAGGCCAGTTATTTAAAGTGAAAAAGATTTACAAAGAACCAAAGAATAGTTGAAAGATGTTAATGGCATTCATCTTCAAGGGAATGCAGATTAAAACCACAAAGAGCCACCAGGATGCATCCACTAGGATGACTAAAATTGAAAAGATTGACAATACCAGATAATAGGAAGGATATAGTAGAACCCTCTTAGGCATTGCTTATGGGAGTATAAAATGTTTATTATTGAAAAACATTTGACTCGTGTGTGTGTGTGTGTGTGTGTGTGTGTGTGTACAGTATAATTCAGCAATTCCAGTTGTAAGCATTAGGAGGACATGAAAAGCATATCATTAGAAAGATTTATACAAGAATATTCTTAGCAGTTTTATTCATGATAGTCTGTAACTGAAGACTGATGGGAAACCAGCTAATTAATGTATTTTTTAAAATGGGATATGATTCACACAGTGGTCTACTTCTAATAAAGCCCCAACAAACTTGGCTTGTTACATTGGATGTATATCCCAATCAAAATGTCAGTAACTTATACTGTATATATTAATTGACTATTTCTAAACTTTATATAGAGAAGAGGAAAACCCACAGTAGCCAGTATGGAAAGAGAAAACAAATCTGGAGGACTGACACTACCCAACCTTAATACTTACTACAGTAATCAAGAACAGACAAATAGTGGAGAAGAGAGAATCCAGAAATAAACTCCCATAAGTAGAGTCATCTGACTTCTAACAAAAGAACAAAGACAGTACTGTGAAGCACAGATAACCTTCCTAACAAATGATGGTTAAATAAGTATATTTCTTTTTTTTTCTTTATTGGGGGATTAATATGGTTTTTTGTTTGTTTGTTTTTTGGTTTTGCCTCCAGGGTTATTGCTGGAGCTCAGTGCCCACACCGTGAATCCACTGCTCCTGGAGGCAATTTTTTTTCCCGTTTGTTGCCCTTGTTGTTTTAACATGTTGTGGCTATTATTATTGTTGTTATTGATGTCACTGTTGTTGGATAGGACAGAGAGAAATTGAGAGAGGAGGGGAAGACACAGAGGGGGAAGAGAAAGATAAACACCTGCAGACCTGCTTCACCACTTGAGAAGCGACCCCACTGCAGGTGGGGAGCACAAGGATCAAACTGGGATCCTTATGCCGGTCCTTGCGCCTCACGCCATGTGTGCTTAACCCTCCTGACCCCCAGGGGATTAATGTTTTACAGTCAACAGTAAATACAATAGTTTGTACATGTATAGCATTTCTCAGTTTCCCAAAAATAAGTATATTTCAACAAACAATGAATCTAAGTAGAGACCCTGCATCACTCAGAAAACTCAAATTCATTGCAGCACAAAACTATAAAATTAGGGAGGGAGGCCAGATGGTAGTGCACCTGGTTAAGCACACACATTACAGTGCTCAAGGACCCATGTTCAAGCCCCTGACCCCCACCTGTAGGGGGAAAGCCTCACTAGTGATGAGGTAGGGTTTCAGGTGTCTGTCTCCTTCCCTCTCTATCTTCCCCTCCCTTCTCAATCTCTCTCTGTCTCTATCCAATAATAAATAAAAATTTAAAAATAAAATTAGAATGTAACATAGGAAAATATAGTTGACCTGGGAGTGATGACTTTTTATATACAATATCAAAGGCATGGATAGGGAGTCGGGGGGTAGTGCAGCGGGTTAAGCGCACATGGCACAAAGCATAAAGACCAACAAGGATTCCAGTTCGAGCCCCAGGCTCCCCCACCTGCAGGGGAGTTGCTTCACAGGTGATGAAGCAGATCTGCAGGGTGTATATCTTTCTCTCCCCCTCTGTTTTCCCCTCCTCACTCCATTTCTCTCGGTCCTATCCAACAACAATGACATCAATAATAACTACAACGATGAAACAACAAGGGCAACAAAAGGGAATAAATAAATAAAAACATTAAAAAAAAGATTAGTTTAAAAAAAAGGCATGGATAGTTATGGAGTCTGGACAATCTAATCTTAAGGTGTTAGCTGGTCCAGTGTGATGAGAATGACCTACTTTCTCTTGCACAGATGGTTGTCTGTCACTTGTAGGTGTTAAGGATGAACCCTCTCTTTGAAAGGCATTCATCCATTCATTAGGGTTTCACTCTCATTACTTACCTCTCAAAGACCTACTTCCTTTTTTTTTTTTTCCTCTTTTGTTTTTTTTTAAACCAGAGCACTAGTCACCTCTGGCTTATGGCGTTATGGAGGATTGAACCTGGGACTTGAGAGTCTCAGGCATGAAAGTCTTTTTGCATAACCATTATGCTATACCCCCACCTTCAAAGGCCTACTTCCTAACACCATTACCTTGAGAGTAAGAATTTCATCACAGGGGGTCGGGTGGTGGCGCAGTGGGTTAAGCGCATGTGGCGCAAAGCGCAGGGACCAGCGTAAGGATACCGGTTCGAGCCCCCAGCTCCCCACCTGCAGGGGAGTCGCTTCACAGGCGGTGAAGCAGGTCTGCAGGTGTCTATCTTTCTCTCCCCTTCTCTGTCTTCCCCTCCTCTCTCCATTTCTCTCTCTCCTATCCAACAACGAATTGCATCAACAAGGGCAATAATAATAATCACAACGAAGCTACAACAAGGGCAACAAAAGGGGGAAAAAAATGGCCTCCAGGAGCGGTGGATTCATGGTGCAGGCACCGAGCCCTGCAATAACCCTGGAGGAGGAAAGAAAAAAAAAATTTCATCACAGGAATTTGAGGGGTGAAACTTTTATTCCATAACAGTATTCATTAAAAATCCCTCATGCCAAGTGTAGAGCTATCACATAAAATATTAAATATGGAGGGAAATATACAGAGGAACAATTATGTGCTAAAATCATAGACCTATATCATTTGTATATGTACATTTAATAATATTGTTCAAACTGATCATATACTAGGTTCTGGAAGTTAAGAGAACAGAATCAATTTGGGAACTGTTACTGAAAGATGTTATTTTTTCCAGAGAAAGTTAAAACCTGCCTAATATTTATTTTGGCCATAGTAATCACATCCAAAATGATGAACTATGGTTCTTCTTTTAGTTTATGAGGTGTCTGTCCCCAGAGATTTCCTTTCTGTATCTGTTTAAGTAATTTGCCAAGATTCTGTCTGCTTAGAAAATAAGAAGCCCCAATTATAGCCTTTGCCTAGAGAAAGTCAGACATACCCTGTTCCTCCAACTCTTAGACACAGAATAAAAAATAAAAGAGGAAAAGCATTTAGGACTGTTTGGACCCACTCAGTATGTAGAACAAAGTAGACAGAAGGCCTTTGAGAGGCATGGCTTATCCACATATTAAGAGAGTAGACCTTGGCACAACAGATACCCAACTGTCTGGTTGGGACTGGGAAGTGGTGAAAGAGAAGAGATGAAAGGAGGTTAGGGGTCCCAGTGGTGGTGGTGCCCTTGGTTGAGCGCACATATTGTCATGCACAAAGCTGCCATCCCCACCCGTGGCAGGGAAGCTTCATAAGCAGTGAAACAGTGCTACAAGTTGGTGACTCTCTCTCTCTCTCTCTCTCTCTCCCTCCTCTGCTCCTTCTCTCCCTTCATTCTCAGTTTCTCTGTCTTTACCCAGTAAATTAATGAATAAATAAAAAGAAATTTTTAAAGAAAGGAGATTGTGTCAGTTTTGCCCAGGATGGAAGTTAGACCTTACTGTTGGCAGATCCAGTATAAATTGGAAGATAAAATCCAATCATGTAGATTAGAAATTATGCTATGACAGAGGAAAACTGCAAACCTATCTTCTGTGTTCTTACACCAGTTACTGGAAGACCCATCATCCCAGAGTTCATGAAAGAGAACTAACTCTTCAGCAGAACTGGAGTCTACTCACCTACCCCCTTCTGGGTTACTCAGAGACTTAAACTTTCTCTTCCCTCTGCCAGCTATTCCAAAAGAATTTTCTCTCAGAGTACCATCTATATCAGGGCTTCACAACCTTTTTTTAAAATTCTTTCATACTTAAAATTTTTTAATATTTATTTTCCCTTTTGTTGCTCTTGTTGTCTTATTGTTGTAGTTATTATTGTTGTTATTGATGTTGTTGTAGTTGGATAGGACAGAGAAAAATCAAGAGAGGAGGGGAAGACAGAGAGGGGGAGAGAAAGATAGACACCTGCAGACCTGTTTCACCGCCTGTGAAGCAACTCCCCTGCAGGTGGGGAGCCAGGGACTCGAACCAGGACCCTTATGCAGGTCCTTGTGCTTTGTGCCACATGCACTTAACCCACTGCGCTACCGCCCGACTCCCTCTTTCATACTTTCTAACTTTATTTGTGAAGAAAACACATAATATCACATTTATCATCTTAACCATTTTAAAGTATGCTGTCCAGTGGTAGTCTGTCCATCTTGCTGGACAGCTATCACACCATGCATCTCCAGAACTCATTTTTATCCTGTAGAATTGAAAGTGAGACCTACTAGACAATAGCTTCCCATTCTGCTAGCCTATCAGCCCCTGAGAGCTGCCATTCTACACTCCATAAGTAATTTATATAGGTAGCATCATACCCTACTGTTTCTTTTCTGACTGGTCTATGTCATTGGACTAATGTCCTCAAGGTTCACCCATGTTATGGCATATGTCTACATTTACCCCATTTTTAAACAGGAATTCTCTTCCTTTTAAATCTGAATAATATTCCACTGTGTATATTTACATTTCATGTACCTATTTAGCCATCAGTGCATACTTGGATTGCTTCTGCCTTTTGTCTGTTGTGCGTAGTGCTGCTTATGAATATACAAATCTCTCGGAATGACTACTTCCAGTTGTTTTTATATATACCCATCTCAAACATAGTGTACACAGAAGTACATTTTACATCATATTCTAAGAAAAGGCATTTACTTAAGTGTAAATGTCACAAAATATTAACTGCTGTATATGACATTTTCTGTTATGTCATTACAGCTTTTCTTGCTGTTCTGAACCACTTTTTCATTCAGATAGAGACAGAGCAGGAGAGATAGAGAAAGAGATACCATTGCACTAGGACTTTCTCCAATGTCATAGCACCCTCCCGTGTGGTGCAGGGGCTCAACACTGAGCGGTGAGCATATCAAAGCAAGCACCGTACCAAGTGAGCTATCTCTCTTGCCTTTTTGTATGTAATATGTTTAAATGCAAGTCAAACCACACAAATTCACTTACTAGCCAGTGTACACAAAACCAACCAATGAATTGAGATAGTTTGTGTCGAAATCATGCCATGTTTATAACACTAGTTTAGTCAACTTGTAGGCATTATCTCTTAAATCTTGAAAGAGGAGTTCTCCTTTAACCATTTTACAGATTAGGAAACCAAGACTTGAGAGTGGGAGATAGCTCTTTAGTTAGAACTCATGCCTTGGCAAGCATGAGCTCCTGAGTTAGAGCCCCTACCACATGGAAACATTCCAAGGGAACTTCATGGATGGTGGAACTGTGCACTGGTTTCTCTCCTTTCCCTCTGCCTCCTCCCCCCAAAAAAACAAAATAATAAAACAAATAAAGAGTGAGAATTGGCTATGGGATCCCAGTCTGAAGCTGTATCATGCATGAGTCCCTGGGTTTGTTCTCTGGGAGGGAAAGGAAGAGCTTGTCAAAAAAAAAAAAAAAAAAAAGTGCATCCAATGAGTTTTATTTGCCTCAGACCCCCCCCCCCCCCCCGTGGTTGGGAAGTGACTAGCTTCTATGGCCCGCTGCACTGTTTATAACAGAAATCAAGAAAGCTTTAGTCCAAAGGACTGACAACTTACTCAGAAAATTTTGGGGACTTACATGTGAAGCTGTGAGCTCAAAAGCAATGTATCTGATTTACATTTCTTGTGCCAAGGGGAAGTCTCCAGCTGCCCCTAATAAGCAACTGCTTCCTTCACTTTGATTAAGGTGGGCACAACCTGCACAAGTGAGCTTGGCACCTTTGCAGTGAGCTCTCCCAGTCAGCAGAGACATTAACTAATAAACATCAGCTACTCTACATTCACTGCAGCTTTAGCAGATGGCAGCTTTTTTTCTGTGGATCACTCAGCCTGTGGGAAAGTGTAGTAGCTGCAGTGGATAGTCAATAAATATCGCCTGACATTAACAGATTGATGATGCTTCCTCCAAATGTTTTCTTTCATAAAGTATCTTCAGGCTCTTGCATTGAAACCTTGCCCAGTTTTCAGAACATAAGACTTGCTCAAGAAGAAAATTATCAATATGAACAAATGCAGAAATCTCAAGGAATGCTTGGGATACATCTGCTGTGCTTTCTGTCTTCTTTCAGAAATACTATGACCTAGATTTCTGCTCTCTCCTCTACGGATTTTGATTAAGATGCAAACCTCCAGCAGGCAGAAGATGGTACATGTGGTACATGTGGTAGAGCACACACTTCCCATTCACAAGGACTCAGGTTCCAGTCCCCTGCACTACATGGGATCACCACATAAGGGAGAAGCTTTGTAAACAGTAGAGTGGTAGTGTGGTCTCTCTCCTTCTCTGTCTGTCTCACCCTCTATCTAGGAATGGAAAATGAGTCCACCAGGAGTGATAGAATTGTGCAGATGCAGAGCCCTGGTGGGATAAAATAGAAGAAAATAGATATGAATGTCCAACCCAGAAAGCTCATATATTTTCAGGCTAACATCTGCTCTCATCCCACACCCCCACATCACAGATTTCCTTTGCACCCCCACCCCAACTCTAATGCTGATGATCCCTTCCCAGGCAGCCTCATATAATGGCATTTCCTGTGTTGTGCCAGGCCCACTACTAGGCACATTGTCTTATTTAATTCTCACAACAATCAGTTGAGGTCTGTCATTACACTATTCTGTATCATGTTACATAAGAGAGAGTTGAGAGCTTAGAGGACTTAGTTGGCTTAGGGAGGTTTCAGATCTGGCATCAGCCCTGCTGAGCTTGGCTGCCTCCTCGACCACTTGGAGGACTGCCTTAGGTCTGTGGCCTCGTCAACAGTACATAAAGTAGAAGATATATTAAGGGGGAAAAAAATCCCATTTCTGAACAAAGGGCTGGAGTTTTTTATCCTTACTATCTACCCTCCATGTTGCCAAGAGAATTATGTCTCAGTAGATCCTTTGAGGAGACTTAGAGGAGGCAGGGGGAAGCCTGGCAAATAAAGATGGTATTTCTGAATGGTTAGGGAGGTCTTGGAAGCATCAGAAGCTGGAGTCTGGAATCCATCTGGCAATTCAAGTAGCTGGCAGACCTAAAAAGACAGTTTCCTAGCTCTGGCCCACCTGCTTACCTCAGAAGGCCTTCTGCTGTTGGCAGATTCTGTTTTGGTAAAGCAGTGCTCACATGATCCTGTAGAAGCATCTAAAATAGTTAAGCCTCAGCCCTCAGGTTCTACCACAGAAAATTTCACCTCTACTGTTGTGTTTGTTTGTTTGTTTGTTTGTTTATCTTTGTTTAAGGTTCCTTAGTAACTGAGATACATAAATGGACAGAAAATAAAGAGACAAAGGGTAGGCAATAGAACTTTCACACACATACATTCACTCACTTTTTTAAAGCCCAAGACCGTTCATCCCTGCTTCATAAAGAAGAATTTGGGGGTATTTTAAAGAATTTCTTTAGACCACCAGTATATCATGAGTAGGGAATAAACAGTAAACATTGAATGTAACTGTATGCCATACTGTATACTAAAAGCTTTATAAAAGCAGGATTGTGGGGCCGGGTGGTGGTGCACCTGGTTGAGCTCACATGTTACAATGCACAAGGACCCAGGTTCGAGCCCCCGGTCCCCACCTGCAGGGGAAAAGCTTTGCAAGTGTTGAAGCAGGGCTGCAGGTGTCTCTCTGTCACTCCCCCTCACTATTTTCCCCTCCCCTCTCAATTTCTGGCTGTCTCTATCCAATAAATAAATAAAGATAATAATAAAAAAGCAGGATTGCTGAATAATATATTATGACAGTTATGCAGGGATAATAGGTATAAACTGAAACATGAGGTTTCCACTCAAATGAATCTATTCTTTGAATCCTCATTGCAACTCAAGTTGAAACATCGAAGTCTCCCTCTTGATAGATAGTGAAACAGAGAGCTCATGCTGGTAATGTGGCCAGTAGAGAAGGATGCATCAGACATGGCAGATGAAGCCTCAGACTCCAGATGCTGACCTGTGCCGCCATCTATATCTGATGTTGCTGGACTCCATTGCCAGTTCAAAACGCAAATGAAAATCAAAGTGGCCGGATGGTGGAAACCCAGTGACTGGAGACTGGAACTTTTGTTAGTTAATATTAAAGATAGAGAAGACTGCGTTTGTTTCATTGACTTTTAGGAGATGAGGAGAAAGTGTTCTTCATTTGCTTTTGGAGTTTTGGAGAGTTAAGAAAATAATCAGCAGAGGTAGACAAGAGCAGCAGTAGAACTGTCAACCATATATTTTCATTTCTTGAGACAATATGATGCCATTTTCACATTAGGAATTTTTAAATGCATAAATACATAAAATATTCTGACTTACAAATTTGAAAATATAGAGTATCCATTTGACCTCAAGTAAGAAATTTTTTTTTCATAAGCCAATTGTGAAAATGAAAGAAACCTCTAAATTTTTAAGTTCTGTTTTCCTATAGATAGTTTGGGCTAGATTATATGATACTCAACCCCAAATTTTATTGAGCATTTACTATGTGTTAGACACTGTTCTAAGCAATTTACTCATATCATTTGCACAGCTCTCTTATATGAGATATCCTAGTTACAGATAGCCTGGGCAATTGTACTTGGTGTTAGAAAATACACTTTAATAATTAGTATAATTAATATATTCTTATATTTATAATTCATATAAAATAGTATTCTCTTACTGGTAAATATCTAGAGTATGTCAGTATTTTTAATTGTTTGAAAATGTCTAGGAGGTAATCATTTTATTGAACTTTGAAATATGTTTAAATTCTATTCTTTTTCCTAATAATTAACTGATATTCATCATAAATATCTCAGAATAAGGACTGAGTAGAGAAAGCTTTTTCAGTGCTTTGACAGTATTAAATTTCATGTTCAAATTTTAAAGAAAAGTAATTAAGACGATTTTATTTGTTTAGTTTTGGTGTTGAACTAAGAGCTGTATTTCCTGGGTGACTGGTTTTGCAATTTCTGATCCCAGGTGATACTGGGTGAGACCTGAACCCCATCTGTACTTCGTCAGTTCTAAAACTTTAAGTGAAACGTGATGGGCTAGGAGGTGGTACACCTGGTTGAAGTGCACAAGGACCCAGGTTTAAGTATCAGGTTCCCACATGCAGCATGATAAGCTTCACAAGCAGTGAAGCAATGCTGCAAGTATCTCTCTCTATCTCCCCTCCCATTTTCAATTTCTCTGTCTCTATCCAATAAACATATTTTAAACATGGGGGGGGTCCTGTCTGTTTTTCTAATGCACATATGTGTCTTAGGAATTCCCACTCAGATGTAATTGATTCTTCCTACCAAGTTATTTTAAAAATGTTTTTTTTAAAAAGATTAAATTATAGTAAGCCTGTGGACAAAAAAAAAAAAACATTCAGAAAGAAAGGGATGGAAATTTCTCTTCTTCCAGGAGTTGTAAATGGGTGTTTTTGTTTTTCTTGTATTCCTTCTGTTTAAACACCAAACTTGAATTTCCAGATACAAAATACAGAGAAATTTAAATTCCAGATTAAAAAGGAACAGTTTTTTTTTTCCTTAGTGTGGTATGTCCTATGTAGCATTCAGGACATAATTGTGCTATGAATTAGTTGTTCTTATCCTGAAATTCAAATTTCACTGCACACCCTGTATTTTTCTTTGCTAATTGTAGCAACCCTGTTAGACATCACAGAGATAGTAACTCCAGATGAGCTTTAATTTATAAATTCATAATTTGTCAAAGATTAGAACATAAACCAGGTGAAAGAAGAGAGAAAATACTAAAAGTAGTAATAAAGAAAGTAAGAAATGAATTCTGGTGATATGCCAAATAAAATAACTCACATTTTGCAAAGAAGAAATATTAAATCTGAAGTCATTGGATGGAAAAATTCTGTTCCACAAACTCAGTGGCCTGAGCAGGGCCCTCACAAAAAATAAAAATCCAGGCATCTTATTAATATCAAATACAGAAGCTTATCCAGGAATGGAAAGATTTGGAATTTGAAATTTCTTAGCTTTTAGCTTTGTTAAAATACCACAGTTCTCTATTAATCCAAGTGTTTTTTTTTTTTTTCCTTCAGTGAGATGCTTTCTTTGGTAATTCAACATCAATTAAACTAACTTTAGTTTAAGTGAAGTTACTAGGATGTGTTTGAAACTTCATGGATAATCCTTTGTTTGCTTGCCTTATGCTGACATGCACAAAAAACACTTTTGGATTGTCTGATATGGAGAAGAATTTGCCTCTGTTTAAAAAATCACACAGTTCTGCTGTGAAGTGTGAAGATAGTTTTTTTTTTCTGTTTTGAAATATTAACTGACAGCTTCAAGATATTTTTTAAAAGAAATTTTCTAACCATACAAATCACTATAAGCAAGAATCTTCTCGCCTTAACCCTGGATATGTCACAAATGTGACACTGTTTTGTAGAAGATGACTTTTTAACTGTGGATTAGGGAAAATAACCTTTGGAATTTTTAGGATGTTATTACAAGCAAGTTTACTAGTTTTTGACTTGCTAAGCCACAGCTGGAAGGCAGGCTTCGTTGGGGTAAGAATATTTTCATGTTACTATGTCTTTAGTACTTCAAGAGTAGGATTATCACCTTTGGGGGATATGGCCTTGGAGACTTGTACTGTTAGCTGATTGTAATCGTATCCATAAAGAGAGGAACTGACAGTTTGCGTACGTGCCATAAACTGAAAGTCCAAGGGAAGAGACTATAGTTCCTTGAACAGGCATTGTTCAAGGCACACAGCACCTCCATTTTGGATAAAAGAAAACTGTATTTCTCTGAGTATTAAAGAGCTGGGCTTGCAGTTTTTTCCCAGTGTCAGAGAGCTGTGTTCCATACTCATTTCTGTTGCTGCTGTTTTTAAAAGAAAATCAGCCTAATTATGTAAGAAATTCTCTAACAAAATTCTTTCTAAATTTGCCTGATATTTTCTTTCAAGTTAATGAAATTTAAACCATTGTTTTTTTTTATCTTTCCTTTTTTACTTTTTCTTAAATTATCCATACATTTTAATTGTTTGCTTTTTTCTAATTTTTTTCCCACTGTACTTCTTATTCTTAACATCACTTGCATAAGATACATTGTGTGGTTAAAGGACAGTGACAGTGTTACCCTGCATGTTTTTTTTACTTAAAGAGGCTTCAACACGTCCCAAATGCTAGCCTCCTTCAAGAGCCAGATGCAGCACTGGCAGGGGCCTGGACGCCTGTGGAAATGCTCTGAGAGGCTGCAAGGAGCTACCTCGGTTCACACTGACAGCCAGGTTAGAAGCAGGTGCTGTTTAGATAAGAGGACTATCCAGAAGAAGCTGTCAGGTTACACAGATGTCAGAGAACTAATCTACCTGGTGAGTCCAGTATCCGTTCCAATTAGTTTGTTTCTGTGCAAGGTCCCCAGCATAACTCCTTTTTAAGGCGCACATCTAGTCACCCAGAGAACTTTCTAGAATACTGATGCCTATGCTCTGCAGTTTGGGCCCACTAGGGCCTGCCTCTGAATTGGACACACATCCTTAATTGAAACTCATACTCAGGAAGTCCCTAACCCAGTCAGCCATCAGAATAACAAGAAAGTCTTAAAATGCACGTTCCTGAGCCCTCTCCATCAGGCATTCTGTTTCATTGTAGCTAGCTTTGTACGTGGGAATCTGTAGTTTTGCAATTGCCCACATAATTTTGAGGACTAGGCAGATTTGGAAGCCACTTTAGCCCCAATATGAATCACATTAGTTTCAGCAAAAAACTTCATATAGTCCTGTGCCACCTTTGGAACAGTACCTTACATTTCCATTGCTTTCCCCTTAGTGTTTTGCCTAGCTTCATTCCTGCCTGCATTCCTCTCATCCCAGAGGAAGAAATGCCTGATCCTTCCCTCCCTGGTGCCTATGAACTTACCTCTCCCCTCCTTTTTCAAGCCCCTTTATTCTTTTCTTAGGTATTCTCCCTAAGTAGATCTATAACATCATCGTAAATGCCCAGACAAAGCAAAATGTGATATCATCAATAATTGCAGCTCTCTACCATTTCTTTAGCCTTTCCTGCTTTTCTTCCAGACCACCTGTCTACTGCAGATGGATTCTGGCACCTGTGCTCTGTGGGGCCACCATATCCTATTTGGCATGTGCCCAAGCTTGTGCCCCTTTCCAAGCCCTCCCTTGATGTCTTTGCAACCTGTGTGTTCATAAAGATCATGCCCTTTTTTGAGTCACCTATTCCTTATTTGTCATCTTGTCATATCCTCTTGGGTTTGTTATGCTTACCAAGGTTCACTTGTAGGTTTGTTTATTTTCCTTTTCTCTGTATCTTCCTAATTGTGGTCTCAGCCATTTCCATAGCCTTGCTGCCTCTGCTCAGATGCCTTCCAAATCAGAGTCCGTAACTAAGTAGTCTGTGCCACTATTCACTAAGACTCCAAAGTCTTTGTTCAGAATCTCACGGCCCTATCTATTCCTTCCCTTATCTCTTGCTCATAGTGTCTTTTTGGCTAATGATGCCTCCCAGATTCAAAACCAAGCACTCTTTCCCTTTCTTTGGCTTCAAAACCCAGTTAAATGTCTTTTACTAAGTTCACAGCTTCTTCTAAAAAAAAAAAAATCTATTTAAGACTCTGTGGCAATACCTTCATTTAGACCTTTTACCTCATTTTACTCTGTATCTTTTACAGAAACATAACCTCTCTGCCACAAAATTCTTCATTTTATCTGCCTGATTGAGTTTTTCCAAGTACAGTTCTATTCAAGTACTTCTGTGCTCCAAAATCTTTGGAGAGGTCTTACTAGCAAAAATGAAGTTAGATTATAGGTCTGAGTATTAGGCTATTTTTGTGACCTTCCAGTCCCCATACTTAAAGTACCATCCAAGCTGATACCCTTGCTATTCCTTTATCACACCCCAGAAATTTTGCTTATGTCATCCTCTCAACTCAGAAATGCTCATGGTTCTTATATGAAAATCTCTTCTACTTTCCCTGTGATAACTCTCACTCAGGTTTCAAGATCCAGCTCAATTTCCTCTCTATTCTAGCTAATATACCGAGTGATTTTCTCCCAGTATCACTCCTAATAAGATGAGTATACTAGTAACCTATTACATGACTGCATATTACATTTCTACAAAAGTGGAGACTTTGTTATTACCTGAGCATTTTAAAATGTCTATTAGCTGGTTATTAGCACACTGACCTATCTTTCTGCTGTGCAGCTCAGGGGCTAGAAAAGCAAATGGGGGAAAACAGTGTCTTAATGTTTTAAATTTCCAGAATTCACATAGTTTTGGAGCCAAATCCAGAACATGTAACAACTCTTCTTGGTGGCATCCCTCTCTTCTGATACCCCATGCTTAATTTTATTCAATTACAGTCACAAATATGACTGTACATATTGATGATCATCTTCTGCCTAGGGCTTTTACATTGTAACTGAGGTCTGACATAGTAGGTGGTTTTGCTTTTATGTTTATTCCAGATAGATACATACATAGGCATAAAAGGGTGTGCTGTGGGGGCTGAGTACACATCATTAAGCTTGTGTTACATACAATGCACAAGGGCTTGGGCTCGACCCTTCATTCCCCACCTGCTTCACAAGCAGTAAAGCAGTGTTGTACCTGTCTCTCTGTCTCCCTGTCTCCCCCTTCCATCTTGAGTTCTCTCTGTCTCTGTTCAATAAATAAACAAATTAAATTAAGTATTTCTTTAGAAAGGGTCTATTGTGTGGAGTATCTATGTCTGGTGCCTGTACTAATGACTATGAGATGTCCGGTCACCCTAGACTTTCACAGTGCTTATCATTTCAGGCTCAAACTTTTAAAACTTTATCCTGATACAAAGTGAATGCTTAAATATAGTCTACAGAGTGAGCTGGGTAAAAAGATTAAATGGAAATGAAGTTTCTACACTTCACTCCAAGTGCATACCAATTGTCATGATAAGATCTGTGGTGGTGTTTTAGAGCAGCCCCTAAGAAAACCATGCAAAATGGTCTGCTCAGAGCCATTGTAAATAAATGAAATGAAGCTCTACAAGATATTCAAATAACCTACAGCAAGAGAAAAAAATGTGAAAAGTAAGGGTGAACATAAGTGTAATATAGAAAATAGAAACACATGAACTTGAAAACACACACACACACATATATATATATATATATATATATATATATATATATACACAAATATATACATTGTAAAATATAGGTTGAATATACATACTCAACATAGCTATGACCTTGGGAGAACTATAGTGGTTACCATTGAGAGAAAACACAGAACTTTGATGGTAGGAGTGGTATGGAATTATATCCCTATTATTTTATAATCCTATAAATCATTGTTAAATCACTAACATTTTTTATTTTGAAAAAGAAAAGTAAGTAAAAACACAGTAAACAGTGAATAATGTGCTGGAGAGATACTACAGTGCTTAACTTGACTAGCCCTGTAGCTACTAAAGAAATTTACTTTGCAACTTAAAAGTTCCCCTAAAAAGCAATTTATAGGCACAGATGGTTTTAGTGGAGAATTTTTATCACATATTTAAAGAGAAATTGGCATTAAATTTACACAATTTTTCATTTTAAAAAAAGAGGATAGAGGCCAGGTGGTTGTGCATCTTGTTAAAGCATACACATTACAATGTGCAGGGTCCCGGGTTCAAGCCACTGGTCTCCACTTGCAGGCAGGAAGCTTCATGAGTGGTGAAGTAGGGCTGCTGGTGTCTCTCTGTCTCTCTTACTCTCTATCTCCCTTCCCCTCTCAACTTCTGGCTGTCTGTATCCAATAAATAAATAAATATAATTTAAAAATTTTAAAAGAAGGAAGGATTTCCAAATTATATGAGACCAGTATTGCTCTGATGGTATAAGAAATAAATTAACCAGTTCACCCCAAGAATGGGCTCTAGAAACTTGAAGAAAGGGCAAGATATTTTATTCAATTCTGCAGAATTGGACACTAGGCCAACCTGGGTCCACCATGTTGGCACATGCCAACTTGAAACAAGAAGTATGTATTCCCCCATTTTATCCATTGACTGGGTACTTTTGGGGTTCAAAATCTCATCAGGACACATAGCAGTAAGAACAATATTTTCAACCCATTCTTTCTCATTGTTACTAATAAGAGATCTCCCCTGTCTCTGAGCTTAAGATGGGTGTGGAGAGAGGGAGAGACCAGTTTTTCTTGTAAGATAAACTCTCTGTGTAAATTTGTTGAATTTACTTCCTGGAAGGCCCCTGGGTGAAGATGGAACACTATGATAAACAATCTTTACTTCTTACAATGGGAAAACTGAAGACAAAATAAAGTAATAAACCAATATTTCTCAAAAGTTTTAACATTTAAAAATCTTCAGGGGCCAAGTAGTAGCGCATCTGGTTAAGCGCTCACACTACAGTGTGCAAGGACCCAGGTTCAAGCCCCTACTCCCCACCTGCAGGGGGAAAGCTTCATGAGTGGTGAAGCAGGGCTGCAGGTGTCTCTCTGTCTCCTTCTCTATCTCCTCTTCCCCTTTCAATTTCTCTCTGTTTCTATCCAATAATAAATAAATAAAATATTTTAAAATGTTTCAACAAGATTCTAGTAAGTCCCAACAATAAATAAAAGGACTAATACAACATGACCTGTGGGATTTATTTCAGGTATACATGTCTAATGCAATATTTGGAAATCTGAACCAATTTTTAATCGTGTATGGCCTGTATCAGTGGAATGAGGAAAAAAATAGGTAGGGCTGGAGACACAGCTCACCCATGAGTAGGGTGTATGCCCTAGGTTCAAGCCCTAGCACTACGTGCAAGTGTCATGGCACCTTGGGGATTTCTGGTACTATGCCCACACACCCCCACTCTATCTCCATCAGAATGACAAAGTCCAGGAACAGTAAAATTGTGCATATGCAAGGCCCCAGCTCTACAAAAAAAAAAAAAAAAAATGAAGAAAGGGCATTATCAATTTGTGCATATAAAGCATTTAAAGAAATTCAGTAGCAATTTATTATTAAAACACTTAGTGCTATAGAAATAGAAGGAAACTTCCTCAATCTTATAATTAATATTTACAAAATACAGCTAATATATTTTACAGTGGAAAATAAACATTTTTCCTCTAAGATTAAGAGTAAGGTGGGGAGGGATGTTCACTGATGCCACTCATTCATTGTAGTACTAGAAGTTCTAGCCACTGTACATTGACAAGTAAAAGAAGCAAAAGGCCTGTTACTATAAAAGAAGAGATAGAACTGTCTCTACCTGGAGGCAACATGTTTGTATAGAAAATACCAGAGAACTACTGACTCAGTTGTGCAAGATTAGACAATACAAGATCAACATACAAAATACCTTTTCTATATTATGACACATAGAAACTTAAAAAATAAGGTACATTTACAATTGCTTCAAATAAAGTGAAGTATGTAAGTATAAATCTAACAAACTCTATATTGGCTCTCTGGTGGAAATTATAAAATGTAAATACCAAAATACCAAAAATGTTTTCAAGAGTACTAACTCTGATCTTCAGTTAAAGTTACTTGGTAAATATGTGAAAGCATTAAAAATATCACTAGGTAAATATGTAAAAGATTAAGCGTGTAAATGATTTTAAAAATATTGCAACACCTATATTGATATAAAAGTCTCCCACTGACTCAATGCCAAAACCCAAAGAAAGCCAGATTCCCAAAATGAATCTGAATTTTTTATTGTTTTTGCATGAATTTAGTTAGCCAGGATCAACACCTTATCAGTTGAGCTTGAGGTATTATTTATTAATCCTGCAAACGTCATAGTGACAGCTAACCAGCACCCCACTGCTTGGCAATTCAAGATATGAATCAGAGGCAGACTCTTGGACTGTCTGCTCCCTAAGGAGATGCCCAGCTTGGCCCCAGCACCCCACTGTTAGTGGTGTTGGAATACATGCAAAATGCTGAGAGCACAGAAATGAGCTTTTTAACAGCACAAAAAGCTAAAGTAGTAATCCAAAGATTAGGAGGAGGGATGCCTGACTAGAGATAGTTGTTGTTACACAAAATAGAGTTTTCAGGCTGGAAAGTTTAAAGATGGTCTGGTTCTTGGTACTTTGGGTTTAGGCCCAAGAACAATATAGCATTCTGTCATGGCCCAATCCTATAGATGATACACTTTTGGGGATGCATTTTCAACAGCCTTGAAGTAAACAAATAAGTATTTTAAAGAGGAAAAAGCACACATACTTACAGAAGATCATAGGTGAGACCTTATGACATAAATGGTAAATACTTTGGCAGCATACAAATTCACAAAGTGAGGATTTCTTTGTTACCTTATTTATATTCATGAAACAATGTTTTTGCAAAGTCCTTTCAATCCTATTACATCATGTTGTCTTCAATAACAACCCCTGAAAAGGCAGAATTAGTTTTATTATCACATTGTAAAGAAACCACAAAGAAAGTATGGTTGTAAGTAACATCAGCACCAGAAGGAGAATTCAAGTTCTTGGATCTGCCAATCTTAGTCTCTGAACACCTGACAGAGATGGTAGACTCTTGAGTCAGCAGAAGCTGGATCCTTATGGAATCTATTTTGTCACTTGTTCTGATCACAAAGAACCTTCTGTTTTCCCACAAAAACAGAATGTCTTTCTTACTCACAAAGAATTAGCCTTTGTAATAGAAGTGTATGTAGAAGCCTAACTCATCGTTGTGTTAATTGCTTTTCCTGCCTTAATATGTTTACTCTGTAGACCTGAAACTTAGTTTTTTTTTTTTTTTCATTTTCTAAAAAAATGTGAACTCTTAACAGTTGGTCTTTGGGTTGGAAAGTTTTTTTTTCAAAGTAGGATTCTCTCTCTCTCTCTCTCTCTCTGTCTCTCTCTCTCTCTGCCTCTCTCTCTCTCTCAACAGTGTCAGCCACATAGTGGGTAGGTAATAGCTTGGTAGGTAGCAAGACACCATGTGACATTGAGTGTCGGGTCTCTCTTGCGGGGTGATCTCCAGGGGAAAGGTAACGGACTGGTTCTTTCTCACTCACGACAGGGGTGACACGAATTAAAAGACACCAGGGAGCTCTCCAGCGTGTTCAGAATTCAGAACTCAGAACTCATTTATTAGCAAGGTGGACATGAGTTAAATAGAAAAACAAGCGAAGGGAATTATTACTGAAATATGTCAGAAATTACAGGTTTCTTAACGGTCGGCATGCCCCTAAGGTAGGGGGCTGGTATGACAGGAATTGATGAAATACAAGACATTTATTCTCCATGACGCAAGCAACTTAATTATCCAAAGGTATTTGAGAGAAGCATAGGGGTTAAACCCATAGGGTGAGACAGAGAGAAGATGGATATCAAAAGGCCATATAGTTTGGAATTTGTCTTGTCTGGGGTCTGAGGTGTGTGATGAAGTGTGTGATAAGGTGTGTTCTTCTGTGATCAGAAGGTGACTTTGAATAAGTGAATCTGCGCCCATGTGGCCTGCAGTTAATGGAGGAAAGTATTGGGGTTTCTGTGGGCCTGAGAGTTAAGACGGAAAGAACTAAGTCTGAGTTTTCCCCCTTTTGCTCACCTCAGTTGAGAGAGACTTACCAAAAGGTTATCTTCTCAGACCTCCATCCAAGGACGGGGTTGGTTCTCCCTAAGCTCTATCAGACTTACACATAGTCCCAACAGTTGAGAATACTCAAATCTGCAAGAACTATATCCAAACTCTTATTAAATGCCCCTTTCCAGTTCTTTTTTATTTCTTCCAACCTCAGGCATAACAGTCTGGTTGCATAACCATTATGCTATCTACCCCCACCCCCCTCTAACCTCCCTTATGAAGAACGAGGTGTATATTTTTTCCCTTGTTTGAGACTAAAAGTTGGACTAAGAGACCTAATGCCTTCTGATCTTCAAGGCACTACAAAACTTACTTCCTCAGAAAAAAATCAATAGTTGAAGAGGAGAGCAGCCATCAAGAATTCCACCAGTACCTTGAAATCATAATTTTGCTATAAAATGTGCAGACCTTTCATTTTCCAAGTTCTGTACTTCCAGAAACCCCATGCCTAGCATGCAAAGTAGAAAGAGCAATGTAGTAAAATAATAAGCATAGCATGATTCTTTTTCTTTTGATGAAACTAAGTAGCTACAACTATAATTGAATAGATCGCCAGTGTATATCTTGGATTGGACCATTTTCACTAAATGTAGCAGAAATTTTTAAGCCATAAAGGCATATAGGATAAGCTGGTTTATAATGTCGTATCCTTTGGATAAGATGTCATGATTTTAACATCCTGAAAGCTTCCAAACCCTGAGTGCTGTAGCATGCTGTGATTTTGGTATAAGGACTTGGAAGAGAATAAAGTTATCATCATGATACTTTTTACAGTTCTTCCAAGCATCCAAGATTTTATGTGATGATATATCACATTGATTTTTTTCATGTAATTCATTTGACAATTTTATCTACACCCCTCACCCCAAAATGGTCGATTTGGTGTGGATGGTTTTGGACAGCAAACTATTATGTGAGAGGGCGAGTCTCCTGGTGGGAAGGTGCTGACTAGTATCAGTAAGTGGCTTGTTGGAGTGGTCTGGGTGTTTCTTCAATTCGAGTAATTTTTTCTCAGATTTTGGAGAGTTCTTTGGCTGAGGAAAATGACTCTGTGGTTGATCCTCTTTATTTTGCAGATACTTTATTTCAGTTTCTTCATCAGCTCCCCTATTTTATGGCATTAAATTGTCCACAAAAATCTCAGGATTAAGCATTTCAAATGAAACTCCATTTTTTACAACTAATAAAAAAGGGGGGATGTGGTTCTGTGTTGTTGAGGCAATCTACTTATGAAGGTTATTGGACATAAACCTGCTCATTTATAATGGAAAAAAAAAGTGGATAATGAGGCAGGAACAACTCCCAACTCCTCCATCCTGTGTGGCTGTGAACCTGAATGTAAAATCAAAGTTGTTACAGCAAAATTCATTTTCCAGATGTCTCTCCTTGCAGTTTAAGGACACATTTCCAACCTATCTTGAGATCTAACTAGAAAGAAAATGTTTATGCTCCTAGGTATAGGTACCTGGCACTGAATCCCCTGATTGTTGATAGGCTAATGAGTTAGAAAATCAAACAGTATTGCCCTCTAAGTTTTGGGTACATTCAGGGCCCACTTGGAAGTTCACCCTGTGAAGAGCTGCTATGAGTCTTAGCACCTACAGCACAGCAGTGTGGCCCTGCTGGGAGGACTAGAACTGTGCTAGCCAGTCCTGGAACCACTAGTTGCAGGTGGCTCTTGAGCACTCATAATATGGACACTCAGAACTGAGATTTACCCAAAAGACTCTTTGGAAGAGAGATAGCATTGTAGAGAATGCAGTATTTCATGCCTGAGACTCTGGAAGTTCCAAGTTCAAGCCCTGGTACTATCATAAAATAGAGTTAGCAGTACTCTGGTTAAAAAAAAGTTAAATAAATAAATCACTTGGAATATAGTCTGTGACCTCAAAGTAGGAGAGGTAAAACACAAGAAATCACAGTGCATAACAGAAGGATTAAGTGCAGATGTGGATGGAATTGGTCCCACGTGTGCAAACAGAGTGAGAAAAACAAGACACCAGATCAGTGTGAGCTCTCCTCAGCCCCCAGGGGACAGGTGGAGTTGGATGAGTGGCAGCAAGGGGGGGAGGATGAGGAAGTAGGAAGAGAAGGAGGCAAAAAAGGAATATAGTTTTCTACTTCCTCACATTGATATCTCTTCTCCAGATAGTTGACCAAGTTGACCTACTACTTGTCTTTCCAGCGAGCTCCAGGGAAACTTGCAGATACCACCTTCTAGAATGTTTACCTTGTGTTTTGCCACTTGTGCTGATACCTTAGCCAGATGTTGAAGTTCACTGTTTGCATCTCTGTGACAGCTAGAAATATTGTTTTGGAACATGCTGAGTCCATGTTTACTCTGCCAGCTCCATGTCCTACGCGCCTTCATTTCTGGTTTACATGTCAAGTCACCCAGAGTTATTAGTGGCAGTTCTTTGGTAGCTCTCTAATTCAGGTTCCATTTAAGTCCTATTATATGCAAGGCTCTGAGACCATACTGGTATAATTCTTATTTATTCTGTGCCTTAAATTTTTCAGAAAGCTTTTGTCTACATTTTCAATTTCCCAACAATCCTTTAAAGTTTAAGGGATATATACTACTCATTCTTCATTTTATATTCAGAAATGGAGCCCTAAAAAGAGCTAAATGATTTATACTAAGAAATTACAATGTTAGAAATAAAAAAACAACTCCAAATTCATCTTCTCCCAATACAAGAGTTGGCTACTTCTTATATCATACTATATTTGAAGGGCTAAAGCTATAATTGTTAAAGATTCTTTTTATTTGTTACACAGGAGAGGGGGGAAGAGAAAGAGAGAGACTGAGACTGACTAGCCACAGCATCACTGTAGCACATGGAATGCTGGGAATCCAACTTCAGGCATTCAAGGCATTCAAACTCAGCGCTCTACCAGTTGAGCCATTTCCACAATCCAGAGGCTATATTTTTTTTTAATTTTTTTTATATATTTATTTTATTTATTTATTCCCTTTTGTTGCCCTTGTTGTTTTATTGTTGTAGTTATTATTGTTGTTGTTGTTGTTGGATAGGACAGAGAGAAATGGAGAGAGGCGGGGAAGACAGAGAGGAGGAGAGAAAGATAGACACCTGCAGACCTGCTTCACCGCCTGTGAAGCGACTCCCCTGCAGGTGGGGAGCCAGGGTTCAAACTGGGATCCTTATGCCGGTCCTTGTGCTTTGCGCCACCTGCGCTTAACCCGCTGCACTACAGCCTGACTCCCTGGAGGCTATATTTTTAAGTGAATGTTAAGGCTAGAATAAATCTCAATGACTAAACTAGAAATCAATATAATATCCCAAACTTGGAAAGGAAATGATAACCAGCCATATGAAAAAGCAAAGTAGAGAATGCAGCAAATAATTTGATTACCCTTAACAAAATGTTGGGCATTTAAAAATCATGGAGGAGGAGGAGGCCAGGCGGTAGTGCACCAAATTAAGTGCACATGATGCAAAGTGCAAGGACCAGCCTAAGGATCCTGGTTCGAGCCCCCAGCTCCCCACCTGCAGGGGTGTCGCTTCACAGTGAAGCAGATCTAGGTCTGCAGGTGTCTCTTTCTCTCTCCCTCTCTGTCTTCCCCAACTCTCTCAATTTCTGCTGTCCTATCCAACAACAATAGCAGTAGCAACAATAATAATAACAACAACAATGATAAACAACAAGGGCAACAAAAGGTGGGGGGGGAAGCCTCCAGGAGCAGTGGATTCATAGCCCCAGCGAGCCCCTGGAGGCAAGAAAAAAAAAGTCATGGAGGAGATTTGGGTTATCTGTCCATCACTGCCCCAGAACAGAACTGTAACCTTTCTTATAAATGATCAAAGCAGTATTGGTGACTTTAGGCCATGTCCCAGAATAAATCTCAATGGCTAAACTAGAAATCTATATAATATCTATATAATATCCCAAACCTGGGAAGGAAATGATAACCAGCCACATGAAAAAGCAGAGTAGAGTAGAGTAATGCAGCAAATAATTTGGTTACCCTTAACAAAAATGAACCAGGACATTGGACCAGTGAAAAGAACTACTTGCTTGTAGGCAAATGAAAGAGAGTGAAAGGCTTTTACAGTAAATCCCATAACAGCATATAATATGATCAAGTGACTAGCTCTTATAATGTTTTGCTCCTAGGAATACAAAAGTTTTTGAATATGTGCTGCTTTTCAAATACAACAGTTCTGAGTGTTTTTTTATTGTGTGTGTGTGTGTCCCCACTTTTATAAACAATGAAACTGTGGGCAGGGAAGACAGCATAATGGTTACACTAAAGACTTTCATGTCTGAAGCTGTGAGGTCCCAGTTCAATCCCCAGCTTCACTGTAAGCCTGAACTGGGCAGTGCTCTACTGCACATCTCTCTCTTTCCCTCTCTCTCTCTCTCTCTCTCTCTCTCTCTCTCTCGTTAAAATAACAATAAATAAGGAAACTTGCAGTGTTACTACTAAGTGACAAACACTAGGAAATTGGGCCTCACATGCTCAAGCTCTGGGTACTCGTGACTCATACTACCTGCACCCTCTGACTGACTATGTCGGTTGTCAGATTAAGGGAGCAAAAACACCAAAGATAGTTTTCTTTAGGTCAGAATTTGACCTCAAGTCCATAAAATCTCTTAAAGTACCTATCTCTGATTTCATGGCTAGAGTGTTCTGGAAAGCAATTGAGGAGTGAGAAATAAGCAGTTGCACAGTGAAAGGGCTGGATTTTTATATAAGATACTTGAGTATTGGAAATGATACAGCAGAAATTGGAAGAAGTGTTTTGAGTGCTTTCTGACTGACCAATTTAAGAAGTAAAATCACTGATTTCCATGTTTAGCCTCTAAAAGATTAATGATTTTGGGAGTCCGGCGGTGGCGCAGCGGGTTAAGCGCACATGATGCAAAGCACCAGAACCAGTGTCAGGATCCCAGTTCAAGCCCCCAGCTCCCCACCTGCAAGGGTAAAGCAGGTCTGCAGGTATCTCTCTTTCTCTACCCCTCTCTGTCTTCTCTCCATTTCTCTCTGTCCTATCCAACAACAATGACATTAATAACAGCAACAACAATAATAAAAAAGAACAAGGGCAACAAAAGGGAATAAATAAATATTTTAAAATATTTTTACTGTATTTGCTGCCGAATGTAAAACATTAATTCCCCAATAAAGAAATTTAAAAAAATTTAATTAATGATTTTATTTATTTTTTTTAGTAATAAAAGAAAGAGGGTAAGTATTTGGTGTCACAAGATGAAAAGAGTCATGGTGAGAGCAGATAATAAACATTTCCCTTTTATCAAGGAGGCAGCTATAATACCGAGACTTACAAATTAGAGAGTTCAGAGGAAATACCATTTCTTTATTACCCACTAACTCTTTAGTTTTTCTTTGGTTGAAATCACCTGAGCTTCTTTAAAAATATGTTTGTGTTGGGAGTTGGGCAGTAGTGCATCGGGTTGATTGAACTGCAAGGATCAACACAAGGATCCCAGTTGGAACCCCTGGCTCCATACCTGCAGGGGAGTCACTTCACAGGCGGTGAAACAGGTCTGCAGGTGTCTGTCTTTCTCTCTCCCTCTCTGTCTTCCCCGCCTCCATTTCTCTCTTCCTATCCAACAATGACAACAACAATAATAACTACAACAATAAAACAAGGGCAACAAAAAGGAATAAATAAATAAATATTTTTTTAAATATATTGTTTTCCTGATAATAGATAATATGCCTTATTTGTATATCAGTATTCAATATGTAAATTAGGTTTGGGCACCTCCCATTTTTGTAATACCTATGAGTTATTTTTTAATCTGATAAAAGCATACACAGAAAAATAATTATTTTCTCATAAAGTTTCAACAGAAGTAATATTATTGTTCACTAATACTGACCTAACTGCAATTAATAGTGGGATTCTTATCTCTGCTTTTCATTTATTCCCATTTTTTTTATCCTATCACCCACATATGTAACTTCAATGTAGTACTGTTAACTTCCATTTGGGAATTCAGTTAGGGATCTCTTGTTAAGTTTCAACTCTTTCTAGGGTCTGTTCTCAGTATAGGACATGATGTGTAATTAATATGGGAATATGGCATGACCCCTGCTTCAAAGAAGTTTACCCTGTAGGGCATGAGGCTAGAGCATAAAGAGGGCATTTGGTATGCTGTGACAGGAGCTATGATGAGTGGGATCTCACCCTCCCCACCCCACCCCCACCACAGTCACAGGCACTGGGAGCAGCTGCTCCAGCCTCAAGAAGTTAAGTAGATCAGGATGTTCACACCACATCTCCTCTCACTCATGTTTCCTGGTACTTGATACCCTGACTCTACATACCACACAGGAAAACTTCCCTCCATTGTGTCAGTCCTTCAAAAGTTTAGGGGAGGCAAGATACTTTCCAGCACCTAGCCATGACAGTGAATCTCCTTCCTTGTCTGGGGTTTGGAGAAGAGGGAAGATAAATTATTTGGTGAACTACTTAGAGGAGTGACTCGAGAGGTGGGCCCTCAGAGGTGTGCAGGATTCAGATTGCAGGTGAGGACATACCTAGCAGCCAGGCACTGCTTCCAAAATCTCTTGCCAAGAAAGGGCAAGAAGACTGTTCAGTTATGTTCTGTAGTGCTTAGCTTGTGTTACCTCCCTTCTGGAAGCTTCTCTAGGGCCTTCATCAGTTTGCCCTCACTCTGTTATTTACATGTCTCAGACGTAGCTCCTACAAACTAGCAACCTCAGCCCAACTCTCTTTTTTTTTTCTTTTTGCATAACCATTATGCTATCTCTCCTGCCCTCATGGCTGTTTTAAAAAAAAAAAATGAGTGAGAATAAAGAGCTAGGGGCAACTAGGCAAGATGAAAGTGCAAGCAGAATTCACTTTCCTGCCACTATGGCCATAGGACCACCCATGCTGATGGGAATCTGATGTGGCATCTGATGCTTTTTGTGTGTGACTTGGGACATAATTCTACACTGGGAAGAGTTACCCATCTTCTGGATTTGACATGAAGAGGCCTCAGCCCAGACAGGCAAGCTGAGGGTCCAGGCACCAGTGACCACACCCTTGTGCCACCATCCCACTCACCCGACCCCACTCCACCTTTCCTCCCTACCCCTGCAAGACAACAGGGTTACCTTTTGCATTGACTGTGCAAGAGAGATACATAGTTGACAAGACTATTTAATCCCCCTTTCCTCTTGTATAGGTTTTCTTTCGATAAAAGGGTCAGGGTGCCAACAACAACAAAAGTTTATAAACCATTATGCATGATTATCACCAATACCTTGTTTTCATCTCTAAGATCTGTCTTAAGATTTCTCTGGTACACAAGCTCATTTGTGGTCTGAGACCTTTTGCTGTGGCCACGATTGAAAGATTCCTTCAGGGAGATGCAGCTCAGAAAAATCCAGGGATTGCAGCAGTTTGACATGTGGTGGGAACAAGAGCCCTGGTGACGCCAGATACTCCATAATAGCACTCTGTCCCAGACTACAGGCTGCAGAAGTCCATTTGAGGTTTTATTATGGTGTCTATATTGATTATCAAAATAAATTGGGCACTGACTTTTTGATAGAGCCTGTAGTACTGTCTTTGTGACAAATAAGGGTCTCAACTTCCAACTTTGTGGGAGAAGGGGTGACTAGAAGGGGGTTGGTGTGGAGATTGTCTCAATGATCCAGAAGCCTGAGACTTTGCTGGAGCAGGGAGCATCTTGCAGGTGGAAGATGAGGAAATTCTGAGTAATTCTGGTTTAGTGATAAAGAAGAGGCAGTGAGGGAGCCTCTGGCATGGCTGCAGACAACCTATTTGGCCTCTGCTTTCCACAGGGTCCTGTCCTCTAGGCCTCAAACAGCACTAGGACTGTGTGAGAGGGAATCCCCTTAATCACATTCCTGACATTTGTGCCCTTCAACGTAGACATTCAAACAGAACAGTGCACAGATACTGCACACACTCTCCATGCTAATGTCTCTAGCCTTCACCCACCTCTGCCCTCTCACCACCACTGCCAGGCAAGTCAAAAGATTGCAGCATCATGCCTGCATGCAGGCTCTTCACTACACAAATTAAATGTCTTTTTTTAATAGTTCATTTCATTAGGATACCTTAACAAAATATATACTTGTCAAAAAGCAAATCTTGGCTGGGAAAAATAGGTATAAAAATGGCATGCTGTACTCAAGTCACATCCTCCAGAAATTCTAGAAGCAGCATAGGTCTGTTCTGTCATGAAGTTCAGCAGGTGAAGGCCCTGGAATTCTGTGGGAGCCCTCTCCAGTGTGAGTCTGATACTCTAACAGATAAATGTGCCTAGGTACTTTTTGGTTTTGAAGGTAATAGGATAATGGGCTTTAAATGGTGTAGTTTTTTTTGTTGTTGTTGTTTGTTTGTTTTTATGAAATCAAGTATCTTTTTTTTTCTTGGAGTGTATATTAATATCATTCCCACCACCAAAGGTCTGTTCCCCTACCCCCACCCCTACCCCTACCACCATAGTGGAGCTGAAAATCTACCCTCCCTCCCCCCACCTTGAGTTTTTTTTTTTTGTTCTTTGGTGCAATACTCCAAACTCAGTCAATTTCTGCTTTATGTTTCCCTTTCTATTCTTCTTTATCAACTTCTGTTTATGAGTAGGATCATCCCATGCTCAAAATCAAGTATCTTAAGAAAACTTTTATAACCTATTGAGCTCATTGTCTTATAGTTCACTGGTGATATATATGAAGTATATGCTATTCCATTTGGAGTCATAGATCATGTTTCTGTGTGCACTGTGCACCATGCAGGCACTGTCTCCTGTTACAAAGGGGTATATGTTTTCAAATGAGTAAAATCTGTGCCCCCCCCCTCACCTCCAATACCAAGGGCTCAGAAAGGACTAATATCAGACAGGTGTTTTAAGTGTCCCATGATTCAGGTAGAGGAGATATACGTGAAGACAATTATGATGTAGGGTGGCAAAGGCACTAGTAGATAAGTATAAGGAGAGAATAATTAAGGCCATTGACAATCTACAAGATGTGCCCTGTGGGGTGTTATTTGAAGAGCGAGTAATAGATGAGCAGAAAGAAGAGCATCTGTGTCAGGAGGAGCATCCCAGGCTGAGATATGGAGAAGTGAAGCTGTGTAGCTTGCATTTTTTTCAGTATTAAAATCAAGGATTAGGACAAGGTAGCCGATGCATTGAGCTGAACCGAAATGACCCTGTGTAGCTTAAGAAGCTGCTGCTACTATGAGTTTAGGTTTTTTGAGGACTGAGCAAAGAAGAGAAATAGAACCTAGGGGAAGGGCTGGGGGCAGTGGATTAGTGAGCTCTTACAGTGTAGACGAAAGCAGTGTAATATAAGGGATGGAGAAAGAGGTATAGAGAAAGAAACAGGTTAAAAAGAAAGCTTCAGAAATAGGACACAAACCTCCAGGAGTTTCTTTGTTAAAAAGAGAGGAAATTTTAAAAATCATTTATCATTAACCAGGTAGGTGGCAATGCCTGGGTAAGGACTTCAGCAGGAATAATGGGATTTTAGTGAGGAAATAAATGGGTTCTGGTTTGGGGCAAGTCAAGATAGAGCCACGTCTAAGTGGAGATGAATGTATTCCTTCAACAAGAGACTTGCAGTGTAGCGATCTATACTTGGCATTTTACCAGATACTGAAGATGCACAGTGAGATAAAATATGGGCTGTAACTACCAGGAAGCCACAGAGCAAGGAGCCCAGGGTGCAGTTGGCCCTTTGAAGCCAGCACTTGGAGGATGAGGTCATGGCTCTAATCCTGGGGAATAGATGAACAAGATGAGAGGTGCAAGAGAGAAGAAAGCTGGGGCCGGGGTCCTGAGGTAGCATCAACTTCTGAAGAGTAGTCAGAAAGGATAGATCAAAGAGAATGAGAAGTCAAAGATAAAGAGAACCTTGAGATCCAGAGGAGCTGTATAAGCAGCATTTCAAGGAGGGAGTGTCATAGAAATGTCACAGAAGGGGGGCGGGTGGTGGCGCACCTGGTTGAGCACACATGTTACAATGCTCAAGGACCTGAAAGAGACAAAGGTATACGTTTGATTTGAGAATTCCATGTCCCTGATAACTTTAGGTGTGTGGGGGGGGGGGAGGGAAGGAGGAAGGAAGAAGAGAGAGAGAGATTGCATAGATGTTTATCTATCATTTGAAAAGATTCTACAGGTCAGAGAGCCCCATCTCCCCAGACCCCTGCCCCACTAGGGAAAGAGAAAGACAGGCTGGGAGTATGGATCAACCTACCAATGCTTATGTTCAGCAGAGAGGCAGTTATAGAAACCAGACTTTCCACCTTCTGTACCCCATAATGATCCTGGGTTCATACTCCCAGAGGGACAAAAAATAGGAAAGCTTTCAAAGGAGGGGATTGGATACGGAGTTCTGGTGGTGGGAATTCTATGGACTCGGACTCTTATCCTATGGTCTTGTCAAATACTTCCATTTTATAAATAAATGGATAAATAGATAAATAAATAGATAAATTCTACAGGTCAGGTATAAATCTGAATGCTTTACTGAATGTGATTTTAAATATCCTTTTAATTTTTTTTAAATGTTTATTTTATTTATTTATTCCCTTTGTTGCCCTTGTTGTTTTATTGTTGTAGTTATTATTGTTGTTGTTATTGATGTCGTCATGGAGAGAGGAGGGGAAGACAGAGAGGAGGAGAGAAAGCTAGACACCTGCAGACCTGCTTCACCGCCTGTGAAGCGACGCCCCTGCAGGTGGGGAGCCGAGGCTCGAACCAGGATCCTTATGCCGGTCCTTGTGCTTTGTGCCACCTGCGCTTAACCCACTGTGCTACAGCCCGACTCCCTAAAATATCCTTTTTTTAAAAATTTTTTATTTAAGAAAGGATTAATGAACAAAAACATAAGGTAGGAGGGGTACAACTCCACATAATTCCCACCACCCAATCTCCATAACCCACCCCCTCCCATGATAGCTTTCCCATTCTCTAGCCCTCTGGGAGCATGGACCCAGGGTCATTGAGGGTTGCAGAAGGTAGAAGGTCTGGCTTCTGTAATTACTTCCCCGCTGAAAATATCCTTTTAATGATAAGTTTTACTACTTCGCACCAAGTGCACTTAACCCACTGCACTACTACCCCGTTCCCAGGAGCCCTTTCTTTTTTTTTTTTTCTTTTATTTATAAAAAGGAAAGACTGACAAAACCATAGGCTAACAGGGGTACAACTCCACACAGTTCCCACCACCAGAACTCCGTATCCCATCCCCTCCCCTGATAGCTTTCCTTTTCTTTAACCCTCTGGGAGTATGGACCCAGGGTCATTGTGGGATGCAGAAGGTGGAAGGTCTGGCTTCTGTAATTGCTTCCCCACTGAACATGGGCATTGACAGGTCGATCCATACCAGGACTTTCTTCTTATCCATCACTGGCTCCTCTTTGGATAGCGCAGTACCTGGCACATAGGACTATATTAACATCACCACAGACGATGGAAGCTATTGCTGTATCACTGTTAGAACTAAAGAAACTGGGTAGACTTCCAACTGTAGGCAAAACATTAAGGACAATACCACTTAAAATCAATTAGATCATGCCTTCAGCAAAAGATCTGTTGGTCAGGAATGCCTGCCTACTTCTATTTACCAGTAAGATTGGACAAAGGCAAAATGTTCCCTCTCAGGACCTGACATTTTACTCAAACTTCTGTCGTTAATGTCATGTCTTTAGAATCTGTTCTAGTTATTGCTTTGTTGGGAGTGGAAGATATTTGTTAATCTCTGTTTTTATGTTCTCACGTTAAACTGTGAGAAGTCACTACAAGTCTGGTGCTCAAGTACCCGTTGGAGGAAGCACAGTCTGACCCACTCTACACTATGAAATGTGGGGGTACCATGGAGCTCTGTACTTCAAGGATGTGGGATACAGAGTTGAATCATGTTAATGGACAAGCAGTCAAGAAGGCTGATTGCAGACCATGGGAAGAAACGTTAGTTGCTGTGTGCAAAATGTATCATCTAGAGGAAGACATGCACCCTGCAGTAGGACAAATATGAGATGGGAGGGATTTTCAAAAGATAAGCGTGACCAACTTCACAGTGTTGTCCAGCTTGGTCCTGAAATACAATTTTAATTAAAATCTATGGATCAAGAATCTTGATACATCTAAAACTGAAGAATGAGAAAGTCTGTATTAGTCTCCTTTCATGCCCACTGTCCTGTCTTCCATCAGTGAGGACACCTAAAATACTATAATGGGCAGACAGACACGTGTGCTATGTAGAACATCAAGTATTGTGAAAACCAGCTGTGTAGACCTAAAAATTAGTTCAGAAAGCTTCATCACATTAATTAGTTTTCAACCCTATTCACTTTTTTCCCTTTTTTCACTTTTTTATTAAAGAAAGAGATGTAGTTAGCCTTGGTGTATGTGAGGTGCTTTTTAAATTGAAGTTATCTGATTTATCTTTTCAGGCCACCTGGATTAGTTATATAATGAAAAATTCTGGAAGTATTAGAGATAATGGGCAAAGTACTAGAAAAGTGGTAGCATTAAAGCTGAATTCATGGAAATGTCTTAGAGTATCACATACCAATCTCCCAGCCCAATGAATAGCAAGTAGGATTCTTTGCTTTAATGTGGAGTATCAGTGTCCTTTCCTCCTCTTTACATTTAAATGATTAGCTTATTACATTTGGGGCAGCGATTGTTCTTTGATTAGCCTGAGAGCCTCTTCATAGGGGCCAGGAAATAGCTCACCTAGTAGAACACACACTTTGCCACTCTTGGGAATCTGGGTTGGAGCCACCACCACAAGGAAGCACTATGCAAAAAGAAAACTTCACATATAGTGGGACAGTTTGTGGTATCTATCCTCTTATCTTGCATCCTCTATATGAAAAGAATGTGGGGATTGGGTGGTGGGAATTGTGTGGAGTTGTACCCCTCCTACCCTATGGATTTGTTAATTTATCCTTTCTTAAATAAAAAATAAATTTTAAAAAAAGAAAAGAATGTGGGAAGGGAAAAAGGAAGAAAAGAAGAAGGAGGGGGTATAACAAACTCCACCTGGAGCAGTGGAATTGTGCAGGCACAGAGTGCCAGGATTTATTGGCGACAGAAAATGCAAATGAATTCTCAAAGGGAAGCCATCCTCACTCCCTTTGGCAAAGCTAAATGTGCTCCAGGGACTGGACAACTTGAGTTGGACGGACATCCCTAGAGTCTCCAGTACTCACCTGGTCCTCACCACAATCACCAAAACTGTGGGGTGATCATCTTTGATCCACACAGCATAGAACAGGGTTCTGTGTAATGTGTTTTGAACAACTGAAGCGTGCCCTGGTAAAAGCAAATGATTTATCCCCCTCAGAATTTAGTGGAGAATAAAATAACTAAATGAACTAAGGTAGAGAAAGCTTTAAGTTCTGAAACTTACATACTAGGGACTTCCAACGAAAAGCAGGTACTTCTCTCCCTCCTATTAGTAATGATACCACCTGTCTGTGTCCTTTACTTGACCTTATGAAGGACAGTGGAGAACTTGAATAAACTCTGAAAAGAACTACAGAGGTCTTTCAAAGGCTGGAGAATAAAACCTGTAAGAGATAATAAAAGATTGTATGACCAGGAAAAAAAATAGATTATAATCTCAGCTCCCTCTTCTTAATCACCTGTTAGGTTACTTTTCTGCCTTTCCCTCTAATAAACAGAGACCCACTTAATATAGGGTCTGAGTGGTTTTCAAATGCAGCAGAGGGGGGTGGGGTGGTATATATGAGTAAGAACTGCAGAGGACTAATGACAGTGATCTCAGATGTCTATAGTACACAGGAGAAAGCATAGAACCTCACCTCTGCCATCTGCTTTCACTTGGAGCAGTAGGGCCTTCTGTTACTCTTCTACTTTCACTGGTAACATCTAATAAAAAACCCTATAGGCAATGTTTCTGTGAAATGTAGTTCATAGGCCTATAACCCTGGTGATACAAGGAGGTGCTTCAGAGGTGTTGTTAATAGTTGTCTATGCTGCGCTTCTTTGAAGAAGGCTTGAAGATTTCTCCATAGAACTTGAAAGGCAAGATAAGCTATGTTATCTTCACAGTTTCATCCCAGAGACTTAACAGTAGGTCAGAAAATTACCTCAGATATCCCAGCACTGCCCATGGTTTCTGAAAATAGGCATTGAATAATTCTAAAACACATAATGATGATCCCTTAATTTATTAGTAATGATTTGGCTTATACCATATACTAGGCATTGAGGAAACACATTTCTGCCTATGAATCATTCATATTCAAATGGAAAATGTGTGTGCATTGGGGGGAGGGGGGAGATGGGTCTAGATGAATTAATAGGACAATGCAGTCTTTTTTCCTTTTTCTTTTCCACCAGGGTAATTTATGGGGTGTAGTGCCTACATGACTCCATCCTTCCCTGTTGGTGTTTTCTTTCATCTTCTTCCTTTTTGATAGAGGGTGAAAAAGAGAGGGAGAGGCAGAGAGAACGAGAGACACCTGCAGCATTGCTCCATGGCTTGTGAAGCTTCCTTTCTACAGGTGGGAACCAGGACCTTGAACCCAGGCCCTTGTGCATGGTAACAGAGTCATGCTATCTGACGACCCACCACTCACCTCCTGACCTCTCCCAAACAATGAAGTCACTTTGTGGAGAGTTGATAAGACATAAGTAAATCTGTTATAAAGGAAACAGTCACAGTGAACCTAGGTGATGGTCTTAACCCTTACTGTGAATCATAGATTCACCTGAGATGCTTGTCAAAAATACGGATGCCTGTGCCCAACCCAAGGCCAATTATATTATAAACTCTAGCAATGTGACCCATGGGTCAGCATTCCTAAAGCACTCAAGTGATGTTTTAACCCCATCATTGAGGCATCCCACTGAGGCATTAGTATTTTCTGTGTGCTTTGACCTTTATTGTCTTCTGTGAATCACAGTTATTATCCCATTTTTATTATTGGACAGACTAAAATTGAAAGTTGGGACTTTGTTCAACGTCCAGAGCTATTCAAGACATTCATCTCTTTAGATCCTTTGTTCAGTTGTTATACATTGAAATTTCCTGGGGATAGTTTAAAAATATGAATGACCAGGTCACTCCAGACCTCCTGCATCATAATGTGGAGGATGCATCGGTATTTTTTTTTAAAAAAAAAAAGTGGTTACAGTGTGCAATAAAATTTAGAAACCACCTTATTATGCCATTCATACTCAAGCAGTGTGTGATGTTGGTCTAGCTTAATGTGCACAAATTTCCTAATTAGGATGTTACACCTGGCTTTTTTTTTTAATCCCAACAGTTTACCTGTTCAAAGTAGTCGCGTAATTGGGGCCTGTCTTAGCAAGCAATTTGTCAATAAAATAGCTATCAAAAATGCAAGGATTGTTATTACAGTTCAAAAAACAAACTTTAACCACCTGTATGTATGATCTCTAGATTTAAGACATTATTTCTCTCAAAAATTGTCAGTTATAACCAGGCAACAGAATAAATTGGAGAAGATATTTGCATATCACACATCAAACAACTGGTTTTAAACATGTATACAGAATTGGTACAGATCTTCAAAAGATGCAAAAATAACCCAACAAAAAAATGGGCCAAAGAACTAAACAGATAATTTTCTAAAGAAGAGATACACAGGGCCCACAGACACATGAAGAAATGCTCCACGTTTTATTAGAGAAATGATTAGAGAATGGGAGAATGGCTTACATCAACAAACCAGGAAATGACAGATGTTGGAGAGGTTGTGGAGAAAAGGAAACTCTGCTACACTGCTGTTGAGAGTGCAAACTGGTACAGCCACTTTGGAAGACTGTATAGACAATCCTGAAACAAAAGTAGAATTACCTTATAATCCATCAATACCACTCATAGGCAAACACTAATTAGAAGAGACATATGCACCCCTATGTTCATAGCCGCATTAGCCAAGGAGTGGAGGCAGCCTAAATGCACATCAACAGATGGCTAGTTAAAGAAGTTATGGGGTGGTCTAGGAGGTGGCACAGTGGATAAAGCATTGGACTCTCAAGCATGAGGTCCTGAGTTCAAACCCCGGCAGCACATGTACTAGTGTGATGTCTGGTTCTTTTTCTCTCTCTCCTCCTATCTTTATCATGAATAAATAAATAAAATCTAAAAACAAAACAAACAGAAAAAAAACTTTTAAAAAAAGGAAGTTATGGGATAGGGACCTGATGGTGGTACACCTGGTTGAGCACAAATGTTACAGTGCTCAAGGACCTGGGTTCAAGTCCCCTGTCCCCACCTGCAGAAGGAAAGCTTTGCAAATGGTCAAGCAGTGCTGCAGGTGTTTCTCCTTCTGTCTCCCTCTCTATCTCCCCTACCCTCTTGATTTCTGGCTGTCTCTATCCAATAAATAAAGATAATAAAAAAACATTTGAAAAGAAGTTATGGGATATATATTCCATGGGATGATATTCAAAAAAGTGGACATTGGGGCAAAATGGATGGAACCAGAGGTGGTTACGCTTAGCAAAATAAATAAAGAGATGAAAGACAACTACCAGATGGTTTCACTCATATGTGAAATCTCGAGATCTGATTCACATGAACTTGAAAAAAACAAACAAACAGAAGCAAGCAAACTATAACACTTCTGAGGACTGTGGAGGTTACAGTTGGGTGGTATGAAGGTAGGCAACAGAACTTTGGTGTGGAGCTATATATTGTAATCTTACAATTTTGTAACATACTATTAATAGCCAATAAAATTTAAAAACATTATCAATTAAATAAGCCATTTGTTAGCAAACAGGATAGTCAACTGCCCTGTTAATTTATAGACAATATTTGATGCCACAGACTTGAGGTAGATATGTAAGTCATAACTTCCCCTCAGAAGTTTTTGTAAAGAAATATCCCTAGTAGAATCTGTGCCACATAGAAAACGTCATGTTCCCAGTCAGGATCCTCCGACCCCTCTTCCAAAGTCTCCTTAGAAGGGATTGTATTCTTTCACACACTGTGCTTGAATCAGTTCAGTCTTGAATCCTCTAGTACTGAGAACATCAAGTTCAAACCTACTTTTCTAAAACTCTTTGTCTTTGTAAGGAGCAAAGACAGAAATTTTAAAAGGAAAAAGCATTCCTTATACAAGTACTATCTCTAAAGCTCCAGTTATTTTTTTATATACATTTAGAAATGGTCAAGTACATACAAACTTTGTTCCCTGTAATTCTTTCAGGAGAAAGCAGTTTTAAAGTTTAGTAAATCTGAAAAATGCTGCTTTATAACAGTGGCCTCCTTTGCCCAAAGTGGAAAAGATGGTGCATGTTCCTAATTTTACAGTCACATGAATGGTATGTAGCACATCTTTCTGAGTGGAAAGGGCATAGGATGTTGTTAAAAATAGTGATACATGGGGGCCAGGCAGTAGCATAGCAGGTTAAGCACACAAGATGCAAATTGCAAGGACCGGCGCAAGGGTTCTGGTTCCAGCCTCCAGCTCCCCACCTGCAGGGGGGTCACTTCACAGGTGGTGAAGCAGGTCTGCAGGTGTCAGTCTTTCTCTCCCCCTCTCTTCCCCTCTCTCAATTTCTGTCTGTTCTATCCTACAACAACATCAACAACAACAATAACAAGGGTAACAAAAATGGGGGAAATGGCCTCCAGGAACAGTGGATTCGTAGTGCAGACACCCAGCCCCAGCTATAACCCTAAATGCAAAAAAAAAAAGTAATACATAAATAAATAATTAGGCCTAGCAAATATATATAAATATAGACAGGTAGTTATAAAAATAATAGTCAATCCATACCTGTGATCTTGGGAGAGCCACTGCAGTTTCCAGTGAAGGGAGTGGAAACACAGAATTCTGGGGCAGGAATGGTGTGGAATTATATCCCTGTTCTCTTTTAATTTTGTAAATCAATATTAAATCACTAATTAAAAAATGAAAGAAAAGAAAAACTAGACCCAGCATTCCATTTCTCTTATCAAAGAGTTTCTTCTTGACCACTAAGTTCTCCTACCTACTGTAATTGCAATTCCAAATGAAAGAAACTGAGGAAGTGGCCCACTGGGAAGAGTGTATGAGCAAATGAAAGGAACAACCAACACACTTTAAACATTTTGTAACGGGGGGGGGGGGGGGGGGCTGGGCATTAGCGCAGTGGGTTAAGTGCACATGACGTGAAGTGCAATGACTAACTCAAGGATGCAGGTTCGAACCCCCGGCTCCCCACCTTCCTGGGGTTCACTTAACAAGCAGTGAAGCAGATGTGCAAGTATCTTTCTCTCCCCTCTCTTCCTTCCCGTCATCTCTCGATTTCTCTCTGTCCTAACAACAATAAACAACAAGGACAACAAAAGGGATAAAATAAATAGCCTCCAGGAGCAGTGTGTTTGTAGTGCAGCCACCAAGACCCGGCGATAACCCTGGAGGCAAAAAGAACGAAAGAAAAGAAAAAGAAAAAAAATTGTAACAATGAAAAAAACTGGGATATTTAAAATAGTTTGTGAGGTGTGTTTACAGCATTCCAGGGAAGTGAGGATGAAATAAATCAGAGCAACTAATGTGCAGACGTCCACAAGGTCAGCAGTGTATGAGATATGTTTTCAAGGTTGCCCACTGTCCTGCTGTTGTAGGCCTTGGCCCCCAGTGAGCGCCCCTGAGCACACTCCACTGTGGCCTCCTGCAGGTGAGTGCTGCTTCCTGCTTTTCAGCTCTCCTGTAGCACCAGAAGTTTACAGAGTATTGTACGGTACCGTACAAGTAAATAGTGTCATCAGAATTAAAAGTAAAATGGGTTATTGACACATTTAACTGGAACAAATGAGCAGGCCTTTGGCAGTTATCCAAAGGACATGAATACGCTCATTTGAAAGGATATATTTGTGCACGTCTGTGTTTCTGGCAGCTCTAGTCACAATAGCCAAGGCATAGAAGCAACTTAAATATCCATCAGTGGATGACTGATTACAGGAGATGAATATATATCCACCATGGGTATATATCTAATGGACTACTACTCTGCGATTAGAAATATAAAATACATTCAGGATCAAGTGTATGAAATTGTACATGAGTATACTTAGTAAAATAAGTAATCAGTTACAAGACAGATGGTTTCCCTCATGTGGAATATAGACAACTAAAGCAAGCAAATTTGGAAAACAAAGTATTAGCCAAAATGTCTTTTAGACTTTGTGAGAACTCTGGTGATAGTCAAGAGAGGTCACAGAACTGCCGTGGTGAGTGAGATGATTTAATCATACACATGTACAAGTATGAAACCATACCATTAAATCACTAGTTATTTTTAATGGACCCTTGGGATTTTTGTCTCTACTATACATAGTCAGTGTTGATTCTGACCCAAGTCTGCCCTTTCTCCTCTGTCAAATAGTACACATTCTTAAATTACTAGAGACTTTACCGTCACAGACCTGCTCAGTACACCTTATTAGGCAGGAAGTGAGGATCCCTTTAACATTTGAAAAAGGCAAAGGATGCTGAGGGATGAGTGGGGGTGAGCAAAATATAAAGCCTTGGGGGCCCGGGTGTACTTGGGGGCCAAGTGGTGTACTTGGTTAAGTGCACATAATACTATGCACAAGGATACACACAAGGACCTAGGTTCGAGCCCCTGCTCCCTACCTGTAAGGAGTCTGCTTCATAAGCAGTGCAGCAGGTCTGCAGGTGTCTGTCTTCCCTCCCACCCCGAATTTCTCTCTGTCCTATCAATTGAAAATTTTAAAAAAAGGACAAATATAGACCCTCCTGGAGACTTGGACTCCCACACACACACACCTTTTATGAACAGTATGACCCTATTTTGACCACACAGAAGCCACTAGCACAGGTCACTATTTTTTTATAATTTTTATTTATAAAAAGGAAACACTGACAAAAACAATAGGATAAGAGGGGTACAACTCCACACAATTCCCACCACCAGAATTCTGTATCCCATCCCCTTCCCTGATAGCTTTCCTATTCTTTATCCCTCTGGGAGCATGGAACAAGGCACATTATGGGGCGCAGAAGATGGAAGGTCTGGCTTCTGTAATTGTTTTCCCTGCTGAACTTGGGTATTGACAGGTAGATCCATACCCCCAGCCACATAGGTCACTATTAAGCACTTGAGATGTGTATATGAGCATAGTGAAATAAGTGAGCTTTGAGTAAATATATTATCTAAAAAGTAATATCCAAAAATAAATAAAAGTATTTTTAAATAGTTTTATTTTTTAGTTGAAACTTTTGTTTTCTTTGCTAATTGAGGACTTAAACCTGGCTGTCTTCTAGTTTGTCCAACTTCAACCTTATTGCTTTTTTGAATGTTGCTATAAGAACATTAAAATCCCTATGATTCATGTTATAGTTCTGCTTGCTGGTTTGAATAATGCTCTAATAGTTTAGCTCAAACAATTGGGAGTGAAAAGGGACACAGCAAATATTCAATTCTATTCATCAGCATAATAATTATGTGCTGCTATCTAACAAAGTTTTTTAAAGACTTATTTATTACATATGATTGAGGGAGGGGGAAGAGAGAAATTTCACATAAGGCAGAGAGAGAAAGAAGCCAGAGCTGTATTCCAGTACATGTGGTGCTGGGAATCAAACTAGGAGCCTTCGGGACTGAACGGGGAATCTTTAGACATGAAAGTTTAATGCCCTACCAGTTGAGCCTTCTTCCTAGCCACTAATTTTAACAAGTTATCCCAAAACTTGGTGACTTAAGAGACCATTTACTACCTTAAGTGCCAATGGATCAGGAATCTTTGCATATGGCAGGCAAGATAACAAGGTGGTTATGCAAGAAAACCCCTAGCACTACCATAACTGAGCAGTGCTATGGTAAAATCAGATCAAATCTAAGCATAGCTAACTAGGTCCTCTGGCATCATGAGACTACAGCCAAGGTGCTGGCCAGGGCTGCAGTCATCTGAAGACTTGCCATGAGGAAATTGCACTTCCTAACTAAAGGTGAGGGGTCAGTTCCTCTCAGATAATTTGAGGAGTCTCAGTTCCTCCTAGTCTTGGCTAGAGGCTGCCTTCAGCTCCATGTCAAAGAGATTTCTCCTTACAGCAGCAATTTTGAACAATTTTGTTTTTAATGCAAGAACATCCATGAGAAGAGCTCAAGAGTATGTAGACCAGCAAGTGGGAATCAACTAATCTCAGATCACATTCCTTTACTTTTGACCTATTTGGTGTAACAGAATTAAGTCAGGTGTAGCCATACCTTGGGAAGCACAGTAGGGCAGAAGGTAAATACAGGAGTCAGGGGCCTTAGGAGAGTGTTATGAGGTGCCTGGCAACCAGATGTGAAAGTCCAGTTAACATTCTATTCATCTATATCATGATTGCTCTCAAATGCCATCCACAGTTAACAAACTTCAGTTGAGTTCATTTCAAACATCATACTGGCTTTATTCAACATTGTGTGCAATCAAGCTGACAGAATGGAGCTTTAAAGAACTATACAAAAGGAAAGACTTTTATAGGCACAAGAGATGGTGAATCTGGAAGCTAGGGGAATGAGAGCTAGTGGATGTTCCTTTAGGGGCTTCAAGACCCTGTAGGAAGATCCCCAAGTTAGTACTGCTGAGGAGGTCCTTGAGAGATTCCATTCTTCTAGAGTTAAAAGCCAAGTCTGTCAGGGACACTGGGGCCTGTTGTCTTGTTTTTAATGGCTCTAATATGGCACATTAATATTTGCTTACTAGTGTGGAGAGAAGCTCGAAACTCATGTGTAAAGGACGAAGAGGCAGTACTGACTGGAAGATGAGAGTTGGAAGCAAAGAGACAGGGACACTGAATGTCTTTATCTATTGCAAGAGGGTTTTGTTGTTGTTGTTTGTTTTGTTATTGTTACTAATAATATGTTACAAGGTTGGTAAGATTACAATGTTTATAGTTCCATGCCACACCCACCACCAAAGTTCTATGTCCCTACCCTCCCACCTCCCATAGACAACAAAGTTCTCTTATTTACAAGTTCCTGTGAATCAGATCTCTAGATTCCACATATAAGTGAAATCATCTGGTAGTTATCTTTCATCTCTTTTCCTTTTAAGCTTTTGTTTGTTTGTTTGCTTTTGATTTTTTGCCTCCAGGGTTATTCCTGGGGCTTGGTGCGTGCACTCTGAATCCACTGCTCCTGAAGGCCATTTTTCCCCTATTTTTGTTGCCCTAGTTGTTGTTGATGTTGTTGGATAGGACAGAGAAAAATCAAGAGAGGAGGGGAAGACAAAGGGGGGAGAGAAAGATAGACATCTGGAGACCTGCTTCACCACCTGTGAAATGACCCCCCTGCAGGTAGGGAGCTGGGGCCTTGAACCAGGATCCTTATGCCCTTCTTTGCACTTAGCGCATATGCGCTTAACCCACTGTACTACCTACTGCCCAGTTGCCCTTAAGTTTTTTTATTATCTTTATTTTTTTATTATATAGAGACAACCAGAAATCAAGAGGGACAGGGGTGATAGAGAGGGAGAGAGATACGAGACACCCGCAGCCCAGCTTTACAAAGCTTTCCCCCTGCAGGTGGGAGCTGGGGGCTCGAACCCTGATCCTTGTGTTTTCAATCAGGTGCACCACCACCTGGCCCTGTCTTTCATCTCTTTACTTATTTTGCTAAGCATAATCACCTCTAGTTCCATCCATTTTGTCCCAAAGGACACAGTGTCCTCTTTTTTGATTGCAGAGTAGTATTCTCTCTGGCTCTCTCCTTTCCTATCACCTTTAAAGATAAAAAATAAGAAAAACACAAGTTTTTTGGGCCCACCTCCATAGCTTCTGATTCATGGTACAGGTCTCATGGAATATGTATCCCATGGAATATGTGTCCCATAACTTCTTTAGCCAGTCACCTGTTGATGGGCACTTAGGCTGCTTCCACTCTTTGGCTATTGTGACTAATGCAGCTATGAACGTAGGGGTGCATATGTATCCTTTTTGAATTTTTATTAATAAAAGAAAACACTGACAAAACCATAGCATAATAAGGGTACAACTCCACACAATTCCCACCACCAGAACTCCGTATTCCATCCCCTCCTCTGATAACTTTCCTATTCTTTATCCCTCTGGGAGAATGGACCCAAGATCATTGTGGGATGCAGAAGGTGGAAGGTCTGGCTTCTGTAACTGCTTCCCCACTGAACATGGGCATTGACAGGCTGATACATACTCTCAGCCTGTGTCTCTCTTTCCCTATTGGGGCGGGGCTCTGGAGAAACAGGGCTCCAGGACACATTGGTGGGGTTGTCTGCCCAGAGAAGTCCAGTTGGCATCATGTTAGCATCTGGAACCTAGTGGCTGAAAAAAGAGTTAACATATAAAGCCAAACAAATTGTTGACTAATCATGAACCTAAAGGCTGGAATAGTTCAGATGAAGAGTTGAGGGTCTCTGTTTTGTAGATAGTTAATAGGTCTCTTCAAATTAGTGTTTGAGTGTACACTAGATAAGTGCCCAAGAGTGGTATTGCTGGATCATTGGGTAATTCCATTTTTATTTGTTTTAAGACTCTCTATATAGTCTTCCAAAGGGGCTGCACCAGTTTACACTCTCACCAGCAGTGTAGCAGAGTTCCCTTTTTCGCAAACACCTATCATTTCCTGGCTTGTTGATGTAGGCCATTCTCTTAGATGTGAGATAGTATCTCAATGTAGTTTTAATTTATTGCAGGAGTATTAAATTCCTTTGGGGCCTAAGCGAGTGCCTCAATTTTTCTAACGGGGAAAAAATCCCATGAGAGTGAGAGAGGTAAACTCCCTCCATTCCCAAGCACTCAGCTCTTCATTGTCCCCCTCCTCTTTCTATGGCAGGTCATGATCCCCTGACTAGATCTGAGTCTTCCGTCAGTGCAGGCACCCTAAGGGCCCTCTAGTTCCCACCACACTGGAATCATTGGATTGTCACTGCCCCCAACTAAGCCAGTGCTCCCTGAGAAGAGGTGCACAGCCTTTCTGGAATCTGTATTGCAGTTTGAGTAACTGATTAACCTATGAGCAATGTCTCGTGTGTGTGTGTGTGTGTGTGTGTGTGTGTGTGTGTGTGTGAGAGAGAGAGAGAGAGAGAGAGACAGAGACAGAGACAGAGAGAGAGAGAGAGAGTTAGAGAGAGGTTTAATATTGATTTACAGAATTACAAGGTAATAGGAGTACAACTCCACACCATTCCTACCACCAGAGTTTCTGGATCTCTGGTCCCTCCATTGTAAGCTATAGCAGTTCTCTCAACGTTGCAGATATGGGTTAACTATTATTTCTACAACCATGTGTCTATATTTGTATATACTTGCCCCCTCCCCCATTTTTTAAGGTCCCATCTTCTCTTCTAAGTCATACATACACCTATTACTGTATCCAAATGCCCCTCCCTTTTTTCTCTTCTCTCTCTGGCTCCTGATGAAGTTGGAGTTCAGAGCCCTCTGGTCATCTTCCCCCTATCATTTCTCCCCCACTAGGAGTATGAATTAAAATTATTTTAGAGGTGCAGGAAGTGGGAGTTCTGACTTCTATAATTTCTTCTCTGCTGGACATGTGCATTGGCAGGACGATCCATACCTCCGGTCTGTTTCTGTCTTTCCCTAGTGGAGTAGGAGAGCAATATCTCCTTCGAAGATATGAGAGTGAGGGGGTGGAGCTATTCCTCTATGGATCCTAATTTGTGGGCCTGGGACTATTGTGGGAGAAATGTGATTAGGACCCAACCCCACATCACAGGCCCTAGTGAACCTGTCCTGGCATGGCTGGAGGGATCATTTCATCAACTCTTTATGTTCAGTGATTGACTTCAGATAGAATAAACTCTGGCAGGTGGGAAGGTTGCAGCTTAACTAGGTGGTTCCCAACAGCAGCCTCCACATCAGGGGCTACTTAGAAATACAAATTTGAGGAGCCTGGGGGCCAGCCTATGGTGCTCCCAGTTAAGCTCAAATAGTATTCAGCATAAGGACCTGCACACAGATCTGGGTTCGAGCCCCTGGCTCCGCATCTGCAAGGTTGAAGCTTAACAACTGGTAAAGCAGGTCTGCCGTTGTCTATGTTTCTCTCTTCCTCTGTATCGCCCCTCCCCTCTTAATTTCTCTCTGTCCTGTGGAATGAAAAAAAAAAACAAGAAAGAAAGAAAAGAAAAGAAAAGCAACTGCCAGAAGCAGTGGATGCATAGTGCTACCACCAAGCCCCAGCAGTAAACCTGAAGGCAAAAAAAAAAAATTGAGACCTGCACCATGAATCAGAAGCTTTGGAGGTGGGCCAATAAAACCTTGTTTTTTTATTTTTTATCTTTATTTATTTATTGGATAGAGACAACCAGAAATTGAGAGGGAAGGGGTGATAGGAAAGCTGAGAGGCAGAGAGAGACACCTGCAGCGCTGCTTCCCCACTCACAAAGCTTTCCTCTTGCAAATGGGGACTGGAGGCTTAAACCCAGGTCCTTGAGCACTGTAATATGTACGCTCAACCAGGTGTGCCACCACCCGGCTCCCAGAAACTTATTTTTAATTAATTAATTAGTTAATTAATTAATTAAAGAATGCATTTGTTATTGGATAGAAATAGGGAAAATTGAGAAGGGAACCTAGAGAGGGAGAGAGACAGAGAGACACCTGCTATACTGTTTCACCACTTGGTGAAGCTTGCCCCCTGCACATGGGGACCAGGGGGCTTGAACCTGGGTCCTTGAGCACTGTAATATGTGTGCTTAATCCGGTGTGCCACTGCCTGGCCCTTGCAACCTTGTTTTGACAACCCCCACCTCCCATGATTCTGAAGCAGGCTTCTTCCTGAGACTTGCAGATTTCAAAGGTTCCTGTGTTATTAGAGGTCAGAGCAAGGCTGTCCTCTGGAGAGATGTTCTGTGAACATTCCCTACTGCATCCATGGAGTCTGGTGAAGTAGTTGTCAGCACACTTAGCCTCTTGCTTATTGTTTCTACTAATTTGAGTGTTCTGTGGCTTCATGCCTTTCTATAGGTAACTTGGTTGTAGTTTGGGTGCACGTTGTTCCTTTTGAAAGAATGAAGGATTATATATGCATTGAATGTTTGCAAAGACACATACGTTTGATAATAACTGGAACAGAATCTCAAGAACTTGGAAAAAGTTCCTTGGGGAGAGGGGGGGGTCTCAGGAAATCATTCCCTCAGTCTATTTGCTCTTCCTTTATGTCATCTGATTTTATTTGTAGATCCTCTGAGGAAAAAGATGAAAATAGCTTTCTTTTTTCAACCACCCCAAAGCAGATGTGTGTTTGGGATCACATTTAACTAATATAAAGAAGAGCTAGAGAATACCTGGAGTCATTTTGGTTCATTTATAACAGAAAGGACCACTTTCCCTGTCTCTGACCAGGCAGAGAAGCAAGCACTGCTAGCTGAGTCCTCATTGCTACATGGTTCAGGGGCACTGGGGAACAGTCTGGTCATTGTTTTTGTCTCCTGTGTCTGGGCAGAATCTAGAGCATTAAAGCTTTTTAAAAAAATTTTATTAGTGACTTAATATTGATTTACAAAACTGAAAGATAATAGGAAATAGTTCCATATGGTTCCCACCATCAGAATTCTGCATCCCCATTCCCTCCATTGGACACTGCAATAGTTCTCACAAGGTCACTGGTAAGGGCTGATTCTATATCTATTTATAGCTTTGTATATATTTTTTTCTTCCAGCTTTTTTCAATGGCCCTATCTTCATTTGCTAAGTCACCCTTATAACTGTTAATACTTCCTATGTCTTTTTTTTTTCCTTTTTCTTTTTCTTCTCTTCTCTCTCAGATAAGAGAAACATTGCCTGACTTCTTTTATGTTTTCCAGATTTGCTGATTTTCATTGATGGTATAAAAACAAGATTCCAGGGAGTCGGGTGGTAGCGCAGTGGGTTAAGCGCACTTGGCGCAAAGCACAAGGACGGGCTTAAGGATCCCTGTCCGATCCCCCAGCTCCCCACCTGCAAGGGAGTCGCTTCACAGGCAGTGAAGCATGTCTGCAGGTGTCCATCTTTCTCTCCTCCTCTCTGTCTTCCCCTCCTCGCTCCATTTCTCTGTCCTTTCCAACAACAACGGCATCAACAGCAATAATAACTACAACAATAAAAACAACAAGGGCAACAAAAAGGAAATAAATAAATATTAAATAAATTAAAAGTTCATAATGAAATAGTGTCTACTTAGACTTAAATACTCTCCTCACCTACTTCCTGTTACAGTTCTCTCACTTACTCCGAAGCTAACTTTATCAAAGCAAGGACTGCAAAAGCTGAATAAGGGCAAGAGACTGGCATACTTTAATGATGACTCTTTAGTCACTATCAGGCCACCCCATCAGCTGGGGCCCTAACCAGGAAGTCCTGAGATTCCCAAACAGACATGATGGGCCTAGACCTCTCTCCATTATTATTAGTCATTTCTATCAGGAACAACACAATAGACCCCTTTGTGGGCCCCCATAGGACCTTGCCCTCAACTTGGATCAACAATGGTAGAGAATGTTCCCCATCCTCCAAAGGGAGGATGGACAACATACTCTATGCTACACCTGAGGAAGATGGGTCGATATTGGGGCAGTTTGAAATGTTCCTACTCATGACCACAGAATGTGAGCTCAGATCTACAGGAATGCAGAGGTCACATAGGCTCCTAAGCTGAGCTATAATCTTCTTAACAAATGCAGAGAGGAAAGTGGTCAACTTTCCTGTGCAAGCCAACCCAGGCAGAAGGTAGCCCACCCTCATGGAGCAGTGGGCTTTAGAAAGAGTGATTTGGGGAGTCGGGCAGTAGCGCAGTGGGTTAAGCGCCCATAGTGCAAACCGCAAGGACTGGCATAAGGATTCCAGTTTGAGTCCCCACTCCCCACCTGCAGGGAGTCACTTCACAGGCGGTGAAGCAGGTCTGCAGGTGTCTATCTTTGTCTCCCCCTCTCTGTCTTCCCATCCTCTCTCCATTTCTCTCTGTCCTATCTAACAATGACATCAATAACAACAACAATAATAACTACAACAATAATAAAAAGACAACAAGGGCAACAAAGGGAAAATAAATAAATTAAACTAAAAAAAAAAAAAAAAAGAGTGACTTGCACTTTGTAACTTTTCTCTCCCTGCCCCATGTTCTAGGCAGTAGAGATAATGGCCTGGGGAGTACCTGCAAACAGTACACTTGCATAACAAATGGGCTATCATTCATTGCTAATTGCTAGAGTAGATATTTGCATCTATGACTATGTTTAATGGAGAGTCATAAACATTTGTCTTTGGCTTTAAATCTCAAATAGATGGAGATAGCAGTAGTGCCAGAAATAGAAATAAATCTGATAATCAAACAACATAGTTAAAACTTAGATTTTTAAAAAGCTATTAAGATATAGTAAAATGAAATGAACTTTAAAGGACTAAAGGATTGAGATCTATGAAGGGCCCCAAGTGACAAGTAATTCAGGGGAAATTCTATTAATTAAAAACCACTGCTCTGTGAAATGACTGTCATTACATTTGAAAGTAATTAATATGCCCATTTGCAATACCTGTGTAAGATATAGATAAGTGTGAGAAGCAGTTGGCCATCTGTTAAGGTCAGGCTACTATTTCTGCTTCCTGAGAAATAGTGGGCCTCAGAAAGGCAGGCATCAGCTACAACACAAATGCATCTGTTGCAAAGCCAGAACTCCTACCTTCTGCACCCCCAAAACAACCTTGATCTATACTTCCAGTGGGGGAGAAGTGATAGGATGAAGATAAGAGGGCTCTGAACTCCAGCTCCATCAGCACCCAGAGAGAGAGAAGGAAAAGGAGAGGGACATATGGAGGTAGTTTTGTTGTCATGAGTGTCTATGAGGAGAAGAGAGTATTGAATCAGGAGAAAAAGGAGGCAATTATGTATAAATGTAGACAGATAGTTGTAGAGATGATGGTTGGTTCATGTCTACAACCTTAGGGGAACTGTGGTGGATTGCAGTGGGGAGACTGAAGTTTCAGAACAGTGGTGGTGGGAATGGTGTGGATTTAAGCCCCTGTTAACATGTAATTTTGGAAAATAAAAAAATGTAAAAAGTAAATATGTCTGTTGCTCAGTTAAAAAAAAAATAATGCACACAAATTACCATAATTAAATATTAAAACTGCAAGTGTTGTTCCCCTTACCTAGAACTGCTGAAGATGCCTTCCTATGAGGTCACTGGAACCTGTTAGAGTTGTATATGCCAGGGCGTCATAATTTTAAGACCTTTTGAAGTGACTGAAATAACAATGCCCATTTGATATATTGCTTGAAACAATACTTTTTTTTTCTGCCACCAGGGTTATCAGTTAGGCTTAGTGCTTACATAACTCTACCACTCCCAGTGTCCAAAGTTGAGAGACAGAGAGAAGGATCAACTTCTGCAGCACAGTCAGCACAGTTTGTAAAACTTCCCCCTTGCAGATGGGAACCAGGGAACTTAAACCCAAGTCCTTGTACATGCTGAACCAAGCCTCCAAGATAATACTTTTTCAGAAACTATTTAGGAGGCCAAGGGTTAGCCCACCTTGTAAACACTTTACCATGCATGAAGTTTGTGCCACCAGCCACCACAGGGAGGCACCAGCCAAAGGGGAAGCTTCACAAGCTGTGGAGCAGAGATGTGTGCTCTTTCTTCTCCCTGTCTCTGCCTCATCTCTCTTCTCCCTGTCTCTGTCTCTCACCCTCTAGCTTAAAAAAAAGTCTTCTGGGAGTGGTAGAGTGCACAGATGCAATGCACTAACAGAGAATGGAAGAAAGAAAGGGAGAGAAGAAAAAAAAAAAGAGGGGAGAGAGGGAACTTATACAACACAGTTCCCCAGTGAAAGTCTGTTAGAACCACAATCAACTTAAATCACTTTTTTTGTCATTAGGGCTTTACCACTCTGGGCTAACATTTTTCAGATAGAAAAAAAGGAGAGATAAGACAGAGAGATGGACACCCACATCAGTGAGGTGCTGTAGGAGCTGGAACTGGAACCTGGGTTGCATTTATGGTGAGGCCAGCATGCTCCCAGATGAGCTGTCTCACCAGCCCATAATACCACCTTGGAAACACTTTCAGTGTCCCGGTTCCCCAGTCTTTTTGGACACCACTGGAGGTCACAGTCAGGCACTGACTTGTCCTGAAGGTACCAGACAGTTCCTTGGGTGCTCTGTCTAAGGACAGAAAGTCTCTTAGACCTCTCTTCTCTGTCCTAATCTGATTTTATTGTCTATTTTATGTCAGGGTCCCTGTTGTCATCAGGCAGTGGGGATTGCTACAGGACTCCTGACTTAATTGCCAAGCACTATTTCTAGGACTCATCTCCCATGCACTGAGGCTGGGGAGCACTGCTCTACCATCCATGGAGTTCCAACTATCTTTATCCCGAGCTACCTCCTAGACCCCAGATTAGTTCCTTCTTAGCTAAGGTTTCACTTTCTGCAGTTTGTTACCTTTGGTTTCAACGACAGTCTGAAAATGTTATATATGATAAGATACTATGAGACAGGCCACCTTCCCATAACTGTTATTACGGTATGTTATAGTTCTATTTTATTACTGTAATTATTGATCTCTTACTGTACCTAATCTAATCCCAGTTCTGAGGGGGAAACAAGTATACGTAGATTTTGGTAGATTTAGTTCTACCATTTCAGATCATCATGGCAGGTCTTGAAAGGTATCTCCTAAGGGTAGGGGACAGTGTGCTATGCAAGAAGTATCTGGGTTTATTTACTGCTCCTAAGTCTGTATCCTGAAAGACCCCAGGTTATCTTGTAGAGTCTTGAAGCTAAATGCCCTCACCCAGCTTGTGTCTGTGGGAGACAGGGGTGCAGAGTAGCAGTGAATATATTCCAGGTCTGGGGTTGCATGTTTTTGGTAAAAACATCATCTCAGGATTCTTGTAGGATATGAGTTGTTGAATTTAGTGTTTTCATGGTCATTTCCTCACATTCTGAGATATTCTAAATTTTAATTAGATTATAACCTCTCTTGAATACAAAATACTCTCACATTTGACACTTGGTTTTTATATCTCAGCCAGACTTTGTAATATTTTTTTAATATGAGATAACTGGAGTGACAGTAATTACAAAAGGAGGTGGTCTATAACTACTTTTTCCTCTGAAAATGATTAAGAGGTAGATGATTCTCTTGGTGAAAAATGACAAAATGAACACCCAGAGATGGAGTTTGCCCAGCACCAGGGAGTGTGAGAGGCACTATGATGGTCAAACAGAACCCTGTTTATTTGTATGCTTTTAAAAAAATAATTGTCATTTATTGTTACTATAGTAATAAGTTTTATTGTATTATTTTGATTGTCACTGGGGTTTCACCACTGTAGGCCAACATATTCAGATAGAATGATAGATACAGGGGGTCAGGCAGTAGCACAGCGGGTTAAGTGCACATGGTGCAAAGCACAAGGACCAGTGTAAGGATCCTAGCTCAAGTCCCCATCTCCCCACCAGCAGGGGGTTGCTTCACAAGCGGTGAAGTCGGTCTGCAGGTGTCTCTCTCTCTCCTCATCTCTTTCTTCCCCTCCTCTCTCCATTTTTCTCTGTACTATCCAACAACAACATCAATAATAATAGCAACAAAAACAACAATGATAACTGCAACAAGGGCAACAAAAGGGGAAAAAAATATCTTCCAGGAGCAGTGGATTCGTGGTGCAGGCACCAAGCCCGAGCAATAACCCTGGAGGCAAAAAAAAAAAAAAAAGAGAGAGACAGAGAGAACGACATAACAGTATAGTTATAGAACCAGCCCATATTGGTGATCTGGGGAGAGATACTGCAATTTCCAATGGAGGGGGTTGGGATACAGAACCCTTGCTGTGGGAACCATATGGAATTATGCTCCTATTATCTTACAATTTTATAAATCAATATTATATCAACAATAAGAAATAAAAAGACATCACAGTATTTCTTTGAGTACAGTTGGGGCCGGTCTAGAACCTGGGTCATGCACTTGACAAAGCAAGTGCACTATCCAAGTGAGCTATCTTGCAGGTCTGAAACATGCTTTAAATAAGCAAAAATTGACTCTGCTGGCTACCTTAAAGAGAAAACACTGGTGTTTTTTGTTGTTTGTTTGTTTGTTTTTACTTTTGTGCTTACTGTCAATACCAGGTTCATGTGGTAACTAGGTTAGCAAAGCAGCCATGCTGAGATCCCATGTTTGGGGAGTATGTTGAGGTTTTCTGCTCTGTTCGACAATGGCCTTCAGATGCTGTTGCTCACATAAAGGTGAAAGTTCTCAGTCACCCCTAATATGACTTCCATCTAACAGCATGGCTCCCTTCCATCTCCATCTCCCCACCCAGGGGCAGGACAACCCACACTTAGAACACAGAATGTTTACAGAGCATCCCTGAAATCAAACCTGCTGTTGTCAACTTACCCCAAAGAGTGAGTAAGGTGTGATAACAAGAGATTCTGTTGCTTCTCTGGTCAAATTCATCAGATAGACATCTGTCCTTTATGGTAAGGAAAAAAAAAAAAGTGCACCAGCCCAGCCAACAAACTGGTGTTATGCTTTGCACACTCAAGGGGCTCCTCATCAGAAACTAACAAAACACACTCCCTTTCCTATGTTCTTCTCAAACAGTAGAATAATAAAATCTCATGATGTTGCTTCTCTTTGAAGCTAAGTGTACAAATTTGTGAGGTTGAGGGAAATGAATGACTGCCAAATGGATATGAAGAGTATTTGAGGATAAAGTTCTACAATCTTTGCTGATATTTTGCCTGTTTGCCTGTGGTTTAAATAATGAAAGAATGATGTGTCTGATATATCTTCCACTGGTAGAATAGCAATACCCTGTAAGGAGATGTTACCAGAGAGCTGAGTTATCAACCTTACCTCCTTCTCAAGGGAAACATTTCAGTTAGATAAAAACACTTAGGCTCAATTAACAAAGGTTAACTAGCTGTTCCCAAGATAGTAGGCAGCCTCACAATAGTCAGGTGACCTTCAAGAGGTCAATTGGGGTCCCCTTCCATTGTACACCTTCCTTCTCACATTGTAGGGGTCTCCCCACTGGGCAAGGGGCTGGGTGATGGTGTACCTGGTTAAGCTCACATGGTACTATGTGCAAGGACCCACGCAGTGACCCTGTTCAAGTCCCTGCTCCCGAAATGAAGGAGGGATGCTTCACAAGTAGTAATCTTTCTCCCTTTCTGTGTCCCCTCCCCTCTTAATTTCTCTCACCCTATCAAGTGAAAAGAAGAGGGAAAAAATGGCCTCCAGGAGCAGTGGATTCATAGTGGTGGCGTTGAGCCCCAGAAGTAACCCTGGAGGCAAAAAAAGAAAAAGGCAATAGAGGTCAAGAGTTCCATCCTATGTCCAGGGAAGCAGATCCCAAGGCACCCCCTGCTATCCCCATCAAACTGTCCCTAGATCCCTACTTCCCAAAGACTCCCATTTTCCCAGCTTCGCTCCTTCTTTCCAGTGAACCAAAAATATGGAAAAGTAGTGATAATAGATTTATTACAGGTAAAATAGATATCCATTGGAGCATATAAAGTATACATAAAGTTAGTGCCCCTTCCCTCCTCCTCCCCTATAGTAAAAAAGGGCCCAGAAAAAGAATAGGAGTAGAAGTAGGAGGAAAGGGCAGCAGGGCATTCATCCTCTATCTGTTGATATTTGTAGGTTTCAGGAGTGCTTCACAGCCTTCATTGGGAGGAAAAAAAAATCTATGAAATTTCCACCTTTAGTTTTTCACATCTCTGTGCACTTATCACTTAGTCCCTGAGAAAGAGACTGGAGGGAGGTCAGTCTGACCTTATTTTCACTCCCAGACTATCAAGACATAGACATCAGAGGAACAGGGAGGGGAAAAAAAAAAACTGAAGATGTCAGCATATGGCCTGCCTCAGGAGCAGAATAAGTGTCCTCATGGTCACCAAAATTGGCTTAGAAATTTCTCAGTTGTGCTGTCAAGAATATCCTACTTCAGAAAACAAAGGGATTTTATTTTCTAAATTCAGGGACACTGTATCAGAATTGAGCCTTAGAGACAGTCTAACATAACCCTTCATTTTAGGAATTAGAAATGGTGGGGGGAGAAATTAGAAATGGGGGAGGGGAACTAAGTGAGTTGTACCAGATATACGGTCAGGGTAGAGGGTCTGTGCCCTCCCCAGACAGATCTTTTCCTCCAAGTTTACTCCAGAAGTCATGGAAATTACTTTTCAGACTATCGGGGGGCCATTGGTAGAAATGGGAGAGAGAGCTCACCTAATAGAATGCACACTCTACCATGTACAAAGACCGGACTTCAAGCCCTAGCACCGCATGGGGACATCACTGTGGTATCTTTTCTTCTCTCCCTACCTCTCTTTTTCTGTGTCTCTCTTTTTTTCCCTCTCTGTCAGGCATTGAAGGGTTGGAAGTTGTCTACATGGAGCAGTGGAATTGCAAAGGCACAAGGCCCTGTCACTCAACTTAAAAAAAAAAAAAAAGCAATTCAGAGTAGACTAATGATAGGCACATTTTGGGGTCGTGGCCTTTAGACAGTGACTGTAAGGAAGACAGTGAGGCCTTTGGAGCACATGGACTCCTTCAGTGGTTTTCAAAACAATTCCTGGAACCCCAAGGTCCATTGGAATATGCCGAGCTGGAACCAGGATCCTTGCGCCGGTCTTTGCGCCCATCCTTGCGCAGGTCCTCGCGCCCGACCTTGCCCCACCTGCGCTTAACCCGCTGCGCTACCACCCGACTCCCCATGAGGGTTAATTTTCATTGTGGTTGTTGTGTTCCAGTGGAAAAGGGCTCAAAAGGAAACATTTTGTTTGTTTGTTTGTTTTTAAATAGAAAAAATAAACTAACAACATTGCTATACTAAAGGTATATTGGTGCTGAATTATTTTGAATTTGCTAAATATTTCTGTCTCTTTGTACCTTTTTTCAGAATGCTGGAAGATGACCTTAAGCTAAGTAGCGATGAAGAGGACAATGAACAAGTAAGATTCCCTCTGATGGTTCTTTCTGAATGTTACATGATGCTGCCAACCTAGTGTATTAACTAAGTCATACAGATTCTCTCAGATGGGTGGTATCTGCTCTTCAGTTATGAACATTTCTGCCCACAGTTTGGGTAGTCCATTAAAATATCTTTGATCTCCCTTAAAAATTGTAATTCTACAACAGTGGGGAAAAAATGGCCCCAGGAGCAGTGGACTTTTAGTGCAGGCACCAAGTACCAGCAATAACCCTGCTGACAAGAAAAAAAAAATGTAATTCTGCGACTTTTATGACACTGAACACAACAATAAGTATTTGTAAGGAAGCTGACTCATAGTAGATTTCAATATAAAATAGAATTTTCTTATTTTGTGAAGCTAACTGGCTTTCTGGAGCTCAGACATGGGTTCTTAACCTCATTGGCATGCAACAGGCAAGCTGTAACATTAAATATTGAGAAGTCTTATACAGATATTATTAACACTGAGAAGAAGCTAACACAGAGGTGAACTGAAATGATGAATAAAAAATAATCATGCTCAGAATAGACTGTTTGTCCTGAATGATAAATGTGCTTGAAATGTTCTCCCATAGTGTTGATTTATCAGCTCCAAACATCAGTCAGGGGTTTATAAATACTCTTCTGATCAGTCAGTTAAAGTGAAAAAATATCCACTTAACATTCATCACTATCACTTCTGCTTTTCAGCAACTGTTTGTCTTAAAGCAAGTTTGAAAACACTAAAGACAGGTTTTTCTACACTTCTATTTCCTTTTTCTCATACCTAAATTGTATTTTGTCAAGTTTGAATAAATGTGATAGTTATAAAGACAATCGAGGGGGCCGGGTGGTAGCGCAGTGGGTTAAGTGCACATGGCGCAAAGCGCAGGGACCTGCATAGGGATCCTGGTTGGAGCTCCCGGCCCCCCACCTGCAGGGGAGTCAATTCACAGGCGGTGAAGCAGGTCTGCAGGTGTCTTTCTCTCACCCTCTCTGTCTTCCCCTCCTCTCTCAGTTTCTCTCTGTCCTATCCAACAACAATAATAGTAACTATAACACCGATGGACAACAAGGGCAACAAAAGGGGGAAAAAAGTGGCCTCGGGTCGGGCGATGGCGCAGTGGGTTAAGCGCATGTGGCTCAAAGCACAAAGACCAGCGTCGGCGTGAGGATCCCGGTTCGAGCCACCGGCTCCCCACCTGCAGGGGAGTCGCTTCACAGGTGGTGAAGCAGGTCTGCAGGTGTCTGTCTTTCTCTCCCCCTCTCTGTCTTCCCCTCCTCTCTCCATTTCTCTCTATCCTATCCAACAACGAACAATATCAACAATGGCAATAATAACCACAACAAGGCTACAACAACAAGGGCAAGAAAAGGGGGGATAAAATGGCCTCCAGGAGCAGTGGATTCATGGTGCAGGCACCGAGCCCAGCAATAACCCTGGAGGAAAAAATTTAAAAAGTGGTCTCCAGGAGCAGTGGATTCATGGTGCAGGCACTGAGCCGCAGCAATAACCCTGGGGGCAAAAAAAAAAAAAAAAAAAAGCAATTGAGAGAGGTTTATAAGTTATTTTTATACACAATGCAGGATGCCTGCACTATTCAGTTGATCTTAAAAGTAGTGAATTTTATACAAAGGGAGCCTAGAATGCTATGCAAGCAATTCAGTTGTCTAGATTTGCAATTGTTCGTGATGTATGGAGAAAAAATACAGAGGTGAAATACAAGTCAAAGGAAAATTCCTAGGGAGAACTGAACAGTATGTGACTGCAAGGTCACAGAAGAGTTTGATCAGCTGATGAGAGTAGGTAAGGCACCAAGGAAGGGACTGAACTTGACAGAAATGGAACTTGAATCTGGAACCGGGGCAGGGGTTGATAGCATAATGGTTACGCAAAGAGACTTTCATGCCTGAGGCTTGAAAGTCCCAAGTCCAATGCCCTGCACCACCATAGGCCAGGAAAAAAAAAAAAAAGTAGAATCTGGAAACAGAATTAGCAAGTAGAAAAACTCCAGTTGAAGGAATGCTAAGCAAGGAGGGCAGCTCAGAATTTTCTTTGAGAAATTGATCAGTCTGTTTCTAGGTGCACACAGGGCAATCAGATATCTATCTCACAAAAATCTTAGCGTAATTGGAGCAATACCTCGCTCCTGATTTTGGTTCCTTTAACATTACTATAACGAAAATTATACTAGCAGCCCAAGAGGTAGCTCAGTAGATAGAACATTGGACCCTCAAGCATGAGGTCCCGAATCCAGGATTAATATTCTTAAATTAATATTCTTAAAATAACAATATTATCATTTTCTGTTTTTCCCAATGATAATTCCAGATAGATATGTTGAATATGAAGTTATACCAAGTGTGTAAATTGTGTATACTTTATATTATAAAAGATCCAAAGACTATTTCATTCAATAAGATTTCTTATTTCAGAAAGAATTTCCTGAGTTACTTCCAGGATATGATTTCACTGAGGGCTCTTATTTTTTAGGATAGCTTTTCATTTTTGTAGTTTTATTTTTTTACTAGTGATTTAATAATGGTTTGTAAAAGTATATGATTGCAGGTGTATAGTTTCACACCATGCCTACCACCAATGCCCCCTCCTCAGCCAACTTCTATAGTTCTCACAAAGTCTTTTTTTTTTTTTTTTTTGCCTCCAGAGTTACCACTGGGGCACTTCACTGCTCCTGGTGGCCAGTGTTTTTTTTTTTTTCTTTTTCTTTTCTTTTCTTTTTTTTATTGGATAGGACAGAGAGAAATTAGGAGAAGAGGGGGAGATAATAGGGGAGGGGAGAGAAAGATGAACACCTGCAGAACTGCTTCACCACTTGCGAAGCGACCCCTTGCAGGTGAGGAACTGGAGGCTTGAACCAGGATCCCTGCGCAGGTCCTTGCACTTCATCTTCATACTATGCTATGTGCACTTAGCCTAGTGCGCCACCACCTGACCCCTATTCTCACAAAGTCTTTGACAGTTTGGCTATGTCCCCCGCACACACACCTCCTTACTTAACTTCACTAAGCACAGTCAATTCTAGTTCCATCCATTTTGTTCCAAAGAGCACAGTATCTTTTTTAATCACAGATTAATATTCCACTGAATATATACTCCCCATAATTTGCTTTTTAAAATATTTTATTCATTTATTTATTTTAATTAGAGAGAGAGAGAAATGAGAACATTGCTCAACTCTGACTTATGGCAGTGCTGCAGATTGAACCTGGGACTTCAGAACCTCAGGCATGAAAGTCTTTTTGCATAACCATTATAATACCTTCACAGCCCCTCATCATTTCTTTTTTTTTTTAATTCTTTTTTTTAAATTTATTTATTCCCTTTTGTTGCCCTTGTTGTTTTATCATTGTAGTTATTATTGTTGTTGTTATTGATGTCTTTGTTGGATAGGACAGAGAGAAATGGAGAGGGGAGGGTAAGACAGCGAGGGGGAGAGAAAGACAGACACCTGCGGACCTGCTTCACCGCCTGTGAAGTGACTCCCCTGCAGGTGGGGAGCGGGGGGCTCGAACCGGGATCCTTAAGCCGGTTCTTGCGCTTAGCGCCACCTGCGTTTAACCCACTGCGCTACCGCCCGACTCCCTCATCATTTCTTTATCCACTCATCTGTTAATGGACATTCAAGCTACTGCCACTTCTTAGCTATTGTGAATAATGCAGCTGTGAACATAGGAGTGCATATTTCCCTTCCAACTAGTATTGAAAATTTAATTTTAAAGGATACATTACACATGTTCTCTTGGGTAATAAAAACTTTTAGTTTGACTCATGTTGCTTTATTGGGCACTCCGTTACAATCTGTAGCTACTGATAATATATTGTGAATAGGCAGGTCAGATCCTTTATTCTTGCATTTGGTCCTTTTGTATGTACACGTTCATATCTATTGCAATAAAAGCAGCTAACAAAGTAAATGATTTTATTTATTTATTTATTTTCCCTTTTGTTGCCCTTGTTGTTTTTTCATTGTTGTTGTTATTAATGTTGTCATTGTATGTATGTCTTCAGGGGAAGACATAGAGAGAGAAAGATAAGATACCTGCAGACCTGCTTCACTACCTGTGAAGTGACACCCCTGAAGTTGGGGAGCCGGGGGCTCGGAATGGGATCCTTACGCTGGTCCTTGCACTTAGCACCACCTGTGCTTAACCTGCTGTGCTACCGCCCGACTCCCAGTAAATGATTTTTATATAGTAGTCCTCTCTTTTAATTAAAACTCCAGACAGTGGTTTTTTATATGGTTGTTTAAGTGATTGATCTTAAACACTAACTAAGTTATCCTGTTTGGGCCTATAATTATATTGTGGCCTAATCACAAAGTCATAATTCTCATTCTTCTAAAAAAAAAAAAAAAAGAAAAGAAAAAGTAGTGGGGGCTGGGTGGTTGTGTATCCAGTTAAGCACACATATTACTGTGTTCAAGCCCCAGCTCCCCATGTGCAAGGGGAAAGCTTCACAAGCAGTGAAGCAAATACTGCAGGTGTCTTTCTGTCCCTCTCCTTCCCTATCTCCCCCACCCCTCTCAATTTCTCTCTGTCCTATCAAATAGAAAGGAGAAAGAAAGAAAGAGGGAGAGGGAGAGGGAGATGAGAGGGAGGAAGGAAGGAAGGAAGGAAGGAGGGAAGGAAGGAAGGGAAGGAGGGAGGGAAGCATAGCCACCAGATGCAGTGGATTCATCATGTAGGCCCAACAATAACCCTGATGGCAAATAAACACACACACACACACACACACACACACATAAAAAGAATAATAGTAGAGTATATTTTTTCTCTTCAAACCTCCCCCCCAAAAAAAGTGCTCTGAATGAGTAGAGCCTCACACATGCAAATTCTGCATTTCTCTGGCATTAAGAACTAAGAAATCATTTAATACAAATGATTCTTCTAAATATAATCAATTGACATAACCCATAATCTTTGAAAAATAAATATGCATTCCCTAGGTTTAATAACCTTAACCTTTTCTTCCATGATAGGTGGTTTGCTTTGTGGCTGTTGGTCACTAACATATGTCTAAATACTGTCATGAGTAACCATTCACAAACGCTTCGATTTGTCATACCTTTTTGCACTTTCTAAATTGGTTTCACCCCTCAGATATTTGAATGCTTCTGATTAAGATTTGCTTCATCTTATTGCCTGTGTGTTCTCTAAAGATAAACAGACCTTTGGAATTTTACGATTTTCAAAAATACTGATAAATTTCTAATAAAAAATAAAATTTTAAAAAGATAAAGAGACAGACTAGCTTAGTGAGTAAGAATTCTTACCCAACAGCCCTGCTCCCTGGCTTCATGCTACTCAGGAGCTGTACAACCTGCTCCTCCATCCCTGAACTCCCTACTTCAACATCCCCATTTGTAAAGGTGAAAGTAAGAGTAGATCCTCAAAGTCTGCTACCTGCTCAGAAGTTGAGCTCAACAATATCCTCATGTTATCATATCCACTAGGATTCTTTTAAATAGGTTATTGTTAAATTTTGCAGAAAGAGAAAAATGTACATAATTTCAGAACACAACTTGGCAATATTCATACCACACACACCTATGTAACCTGCACCCAGATCAAGATATAGTCATGACTAGCTACTCAGATACCCCACAACCATGTCCATTCACCACCCACCAGAATAATAGCTACTCTCCTGTTTTCTAACATCATACAGTAATTGTATTTGGTTTTGGGTTTATATTAGTGAAATAATATGTATTTACTCTGTTGTTTCTGACTTCTTTCATTCAGCATTATGTTTGTGAGACGCATGCATATTGTTACATGTAATGAAATTTGTTTTCATTGTCACATCACATTTTATTTTATTTTTCTTTATTTTGTAATTTTTAATTTATAAAATGGAGACACCAACAAAACCATAGGATAAAAGGGGTACAATTCCACACAATTTCTACCACCAGAACTCCATATCCCATCCCCTCCCCTGATAGCTTTCCTATTCTTTATCCCTCTGGGAATATGGATCCATGGTCATTATAGGGTGCAGAAGGTGGAAGGTCTGGCTGCTGTAATTGCTTCCCCGCTAAACATGGGTGTTGACAGGTTGATCCATATTACCAGCCTATCTCTCTCTTTCCCCTAGTGGAGCAGGGCTCTGGGGAAGCAGGGCTATAGGACACATTGGTGGAGTTGTCTGTCCAGGGAAGTCCAGTAGCATCTGGAACCTGGTGGCTGAAAGAGTTAAGCTATAAAGCAGAACAAATTGTTGACTAATCATGAACCTAAAGGCTGGAATATTGCAGATGAAGATTTGGGGTCTCCGCTTTGGAAAAAGCTATTAGGTCTTTTTTAGGTGTATTCCAAGGGGCTCATGACTTTAGTAGTTTTTTCCTGAGCCTAACATCTGATATGCAAGTGGACCCATATGTGCATATGTCATAATTTACCTTCTCATTTGCTTACCTTACTACTGCTCATGGGCATGAGACTATTTGGGGGTAGTACAATAGTGTCATTATTAACGTTCCTATAAAGTCTAGTAAGCATGTGGGGAAATCTGAACCATCAGGTGTATGTTTTCAACCTAAGGATGTGTTCCCAAACCATTTAACCAAATGGTTATGCCATTTGGTACTCCTCCCAACAGTCTAAGATCATTCCAGCTTTCCACAGTTGTCTTTTTTTTTGTTCATAAGGGATATTGTTCTGAAGATTAATGCTAATTCTTTTTTAGATAGTTGGCAGAATTCACTAGTGAAATCATATGGTTTGTTGCTTTTGTTTCTCACCTCTGTTGTTTAATGTTGTGGACACAAATTAGAATCAGATTGGGGTGGGGGGTTTCAGTTCAGCTCACCCATACTCACTCAGTTAAAGTTCTGTGTATTAGAGGCATCTCATATCTCTCTCTCTCTCTCTCTTTTTCTCTTTCTTATTCTGAAGAACAGAGTGAAATGATGTCAAGTGGCTTTTTTACCTTGAAGAGTGAGTCTGCACATTCTCTAAGCCTGGATGCTGAATTTTTATTGTTTGCTAAAGAAGTTTGTCTGAGATCCAAACCAATTTCCTGTTTGATTGTTTAATAATTTTATTGAGAAAATAATAGTTTATAAGACAGTTGCTGGCACAGGGGTACATACAATTTCTTATCTCCTCATAGTAGGTGTCTCCACACCATTCCCACCAGCTCCTCAAATCCTTCCTCAGTATTATGCACTGGGTCCCCAACACCCTCTCTGCTAGTCTTTATGCAGGTTTTTTCCTGTCATAAATTTGCATTGCTATGGAGGCAAAAGAAAACAGAAACTATTAGTACATCAACTTGGTCCCACCTCTTTTCCTTTTTCAATTAAAAATGGTTGGAGTTGTGTTTTGTCTTATTTGTTAGCTAGGAAGTTATGCATTGCTTTTTTTTTTTTCTGATTATAGTAGTATGTGTGATTCCACTACTACTGGCTTGGTTTTTTTCACTCTTCAGTAGTGAGACAGAGAGAGATGGGAGGTTCAACCCTGACTCCCTCCCTACCATAACTGCTTCAGTGCTATGGTGTCTTCCACACCCTCCGCCTTTCAGATACATATGTATATCTGAAAAAGTTGGCCCAGAGTAATGAAGCCCATTGATGACATAAAAAGTCTTTTAGCAAAGAGCAATCAAAATACCCTGCACTGTGGTGCTCAGAGAAGACAAATACATATGCTCTGGGAAAGCAAAAAAGCAGGGAACCAAATTGAAAGTCTAAGTATGTGCCTGCAGCTTCTAGTAATTATATTACCCACACATATTAGGCAATCTTTTCATTTTAATTATATAACTGCATTTTTCTTTTTAAATGAGCATGGTTTATCCACTTACACTGACAATTTTAATTTTACAGGCAGTGATCACTGGATATAATCTGTAGAGGAAAATTTCCCTCCTGACATAATTTATTTTTCCACAGTGAAGAGATTAAAAGTTACCTTTTAATCCCCAAATCAATATTTGGAGAGCATACAATCAATTTAATAGATAGTGAGGTAGTTACCATAAATCTTTAAATTAAAGAGCCAATTTTTATCACTAATGCATAGAGTACTAATGATGGCTCTCAAAAAAAAGAAAGAAAGAAAGAAAGAGGAAAGCAGAAAGAAAGAACTTCAGTCTTCTCAGAATGAATCTAAAATCTTATTGTATTGAGATAACAAGATTATAGGTGGCATTGCTCTGAGCACTGAACTCATGTGTTGTTGATTTTTGTTATCTTTGGTTTCTTACCAAGAGGCACAAGAAGCATCCCTGTAAAAACTCTGCTTTTTAACATAGAGGTCATCAGATAACTAACATCAGTTGTGAGTGTGACACTAAAAGCAAATTGCCTATTGTAATGGATGCTATTCATTTTCCCCCTTACTCCTTTGTAATATGGGGCTTGCATAACAAAAGGCAGAGCTTTTAAAAAGGACCTCTAAAGCCATTGGCAGTATGTGTCAACCAGTGACCAAATGAATTAGCTGAATGATATGCAGACGTGGAATAAAAATATAGGAGGTTTTTACAGCCCAATTCTACTTCTTTGGGTGCATTCTTCTTTTTTCCGATCAGCTTAGTTGATGTTGAAGTTCTTGGCCTGTGAAAATGTATTACCCACAGAGTCAATCTGCATCCAGGCAGCCAAGTCTGAATAAATAGAGTCATTGTGCTTGTCTGGGATTTGTGGCCAGAGTTCATCCAGTCAGCTTGACATCCACATCCCAGGAGATTCATAAAAGCCAACACCCTGGTATGCGCTCCTGCATACTGCCAAAATTGTGTAGAATTATATAAACAGGAGTTGAAACAGTAATCAAGACCAGGTTTGAGGAACACAACTCCAAAATCCAGTTTCTCCTACAGATGAAATGAACTGTATTTGAGATGTTACTTGTAGTTGAACAAGAACTAACATCTTTTACAGGAAAATCATTTTGAGAATAACCTCAAATGCTTACTAAGTACCCAATTTTGTACACAACTGGCTTATTGAGAGGGCATATCCCTACTACTAAATTGCTAAATTGAAAAATGTTAAGTAAAGTTTAAATGTCAGGAAGAAAAAAGAATTTTTTATTGTTAGTCTTACATTAGTATTGTACCTAATTAAATTGCCCAATTTAATCATACTGACAAATTAATTTCTTTTTAATATGAAAAACAACCAGAGCACTAGATGAAGGCTACTATCATCTTAAGTTATAAATATATGAAATAGCCATATATTCAGACCTTCAGTCAGTCAGTAAAGCTCAGATGTTTTATTTAACTGTCCTAAAATGTAGTTGTCATATTTTATAAACAAAAAATTTACTGCCAACAGAAACAAATGCAAAGGTCTTTTAAGATGACCAAATTTATTAGAGTATGCCACTCTTTGTAACTGTTAATGAAAAACACAAGTATAGAAGACACACAAGCATGTCATTGTCTTCATAGAATTGTCATTTCCAAAATTGTCATTTCCTAAATTGTTTTCTTGGTCCTCCTCTAAAGACCCAGTTGAAATTTACAGAAAGGGTAATTTCCCGTTTTTGGAAATGGGAAAACCACGTAGGTAATTAAAAGATGAGCCATTAAATTTGAGGAGACATACAATTAACACAAAAACAGATAAAACAGATAAGCATTGTCTTATTAAGTTGAAGAATTTATGAAGGGAGTTGGTTTTTTTCTTTTTAAACTAAGCCAAGTTTTTGTCAGTGGTAGATACCAAGACTGCCAAAATAAGACTTTCCATCAAAGAACAGAGGAAAGACCATGCATCATTAGTTAATAGGCAGGCTCATCTCAAACACAATTGGCAGCAGGATCGCTTGTTGGCAGAGGAAGTGGGATTCTTCCTCTAGAGGACTCTGCTATTTTAACTCAGAGGAATAACCCCTTGTCTTGTGACTTTAATGGGTTTTTTCTTCTGTAGCATTTTCAGAAATATAACCATTCATGAGTGGCTGCTCCTTGGAGTCTACGCTATCACTTATATCCAGGTTTGTGTGGCTTCATACAGTCAAAGGTTTATGTACAGCCATTCAGGTGTTTGGTTCAGATATGCACCTGCAAAGTTTTGTTTGTGTTTGTGTTTTTCTAAGTCTTCTCCAAGTGGGGCTATTTATCTCCTAAGCACAGCTTTTCTCAGGAGAGTCTCTTAGTCTGTTGTTTCCGCTGAAGGGCAATCATTTGTGTTCATTTAACATCCCTTGACACTTCCCAGTTCCATCCTGACCACATCTGCAGCCCATAGGTTGTGCTGAGTGAGACGGGATCATCTTTAAAGCAGGCTAGACTATTCCTGAACTCTCAGGCCACCAGACATGGTCTTGTTCCTATTAGTAAAATAAGAGAGTGTAAATAAGCCAGAATGTCTCTCTGGGGAGGTCTGATTCAGCAACGTGTTTCTGGATACTTCACCTTTCTACCTAGACTTTTTTTTTTTTTTTTTTTTTACAAAAGTACATGTCAGCAGGGGTTTAAATCCACACTATTCCCACTACCTGAGTTCTGAGTCTTCAGTCTCCCCACTGCAATCCACCACAGTTCCCCTAAGGTTGTAGACATGAGCCAAACATCAACTCTACAACTATCTGTCTACATTTATACATAATTGCCCCCTTTTTCTCCTGATTCAATACTCTCTTCTCCTCATAGACACTCATGACAACAAAACTACCTCCATATGTCCCTCTCCTTTTGCTTCTCTCTCTCTGGGTATTGATGGAGCTGGAGTGCAGAGCGTCTTACCTTCATCCTATCACTTCTCCCCCACTGGAAGTATGGATCAAGGTTGTTTTTGGGGTGCAGAAAGTAGGAGTTCTAGCTTCTGTAATTGCTTCTCCACTGAGCATGGGCACTGACAGGTCGATCCATACTCCCCATCGTGTTTCAATCTTTCCCTAGTAAACCAGAGCTCTGGAGGTGTGAGGACCAAGGACACACTGGTGAGGTTGTCTGCCCAGAGAAGTCAGAAAGAAGTCATGGTAATATCTATAACTTGGTGTCTGGAAGGTGGCATGACCTAAGTTGAGACAAGATGGTTAATGAACAGGAACCAAAGAGTAGGATCAGAGCAGATGAGATTAGGGATTTTAGTGTAGAAGAAAGTTAGGAGAACCATTTTAGGCATGTTCCTGGGGGGCATACAACTATAGTAGTTTTCCTTGAGTATGGTGGCTAGCCTGAGGATGGATGAGAATACTGTCTGAGAGAATGGTGTCAGAGTAGAGAAAAGGGCTAGGAAGTTGGATTAGGGCAGGGAGTGACTCCCATTCTTATTTAAAAAAAAAAAATCTGTGTCTAAAATTAGCTACCTCCATCAACCTGCTCCAGGGCCCATATATAAATAGATATTTATATTTAACACCAGAGCCTGTATAACCTCTAAGTCCCTATTGGTCTGAGCTTATAGCTCATGGTCACATCTGAGGAACATTTCAGGCTGCACTCATTTCCAGTCTTTCTGGAGTAGCAGGGAAGGATACCCCCCAGCCTCCCTTAGGAGACTGAGACCCAGAAGTATTTGTATGATACAGGTTTCCCATGCTTTTGAAAGGTCAGGACTAGTCACTTAGATCGTATGAAGGAACTCAATGAGCTAGCACAAAATAAATCTCAGCAGGAAAGGTGGGGGAGACAGCATAAAGGTTATGTAAAAAGACCCTCATTCCTGAGGCTCTAAGATCCCAGGTTCAATCCTCAGCACCACCATCATAGTACAGAGTAGAGAAAGGGGCTAGAAAATTGGATTAGGGCAGAGAGTAGCTACCGTTATTGGGAAAAAGAAAAAAAAAAAAAAAAAGAGGTCTGTGGCTCTACCTAGACTTCATTCTTTGAAGTCCAAGGCAGTTCAAGGAACATAGTGCAGTTTCAGTGTATTGTATGTAAATTTATTTTCACATGTAAACCATAAAGCAGAGTTCACTTAAAGGGTGAATTTTTTTTTTTGCCTCCGGGGTTATTGCTGGGATTCAGTGCCTGCATCATGAATCCACTGCTTCTGGAGGCCATTTTTCCCCCCCTTTTGTTGCCCTTGTTGTAGCCTTATTGTGGTTATTATTGTTGTTGATGTCGTTCGTTGTTGGATAGGACAGAGAAACATGGAGAGAGGAGGGGAAGACAGAGAGGGGGAGAGAAAGATAGACACCTGCAGACCTGCTTCACCGCCTGTGAAGCAACTCCCCTGTAGATGGGGAGCCGGGAGCTCGAACCGGAGTCCTTATGCTGATCCTTGGCTTTGCGCCACGTGCGCTTAACCCACTTCGCTACCGCCCGACCACCAAGGGTGAAATTTTTAATACTAACAATATTCCAGTCAGAATTGATTCCCCTTTAGTAATTGGTTTGCAAAGTACAATTATGAGAGTCTTTCCTAACCATTTCAAACTTGTTTTTTACCTTCAAATATTTCTGTGTTGTCTAAACAAAAAAAGGGGTGTTATGGTTAAAGTTCAATATAAAGCCAGGCTCAGATATTGCTTCAGGGCTGGCTGGTGGTATACTTGGTTGAGGGCACATTGAGGGCACATGTTATAATGTGCAAGGACCCAGATTCGAGCCTCCAGTCCCCACCTGTAGGGAAAAGCTTTGTAAGTGGTGAAGCAGTGTTGCAGTTATCTCTATCTCTCTTCCCCTCTCTTTCTCCCTTCTCTCTCAATTTCTGACTGTCTCTATCAATAATATAGATAATAATAAAAATTTAAAATAAATGTTAACTTAAAAAAAAAGATATTGCTTTGGGGCCAGGCAGTGGTGCACTGGGTTAAGTACACATAGTACAACATTCAAGGACTCACACAAGGATCCCGGTTTGAGCCCCCGGCTCCCCACCTGTGGGGTGGTGGGGGGTATCACTTCACAAGTGGTGAAGCAGGTCTGCAGGTGTCTTTCTTTCCCCCATATCTATCTTACCCTCCCCTCTCAATTTCTCTCTGTCCTATCCAATAAAGAAAAAATGGAAGAAATGGTCACCAGGAGTAGTGGATTTGTAGTGCAGGTACCAAGCCCCAGAAATAACACTGGAAGCAATATATATATTGATTCTTCAAGCACACATTGCATTTTTAACAAAATATTTGTTACTTTCATCTTGTCTCTGTACAAAAGCAAAGTAGCATTTGTTTTCCGCAATTTAGTCTCTGATTACATTTATAATGGTCAACCACTCACCAAGGCCAGAAGAAAGTGGGTAGGACTCCACCAAAGCATCATATTGAGGTAGCATAAGGACTTCCTGAGAGAGAGAGAGAAGAAAAAGAACTCCAAAAGGCATTTGGCAGTTCCAACCAACTGAGAATTGACTCATGCTATAATCCACCTACTATGCCATAGATGAGTTATTAATGGGCCATCATCACCTTTGTGACTGTACTCAGGATCAGTCCTGTCTTGAAATCATTCTGTGAAATGAGTCCCAGGAATATGTCAGTGACCAAAGCCCTGAAGAGCAGATTACAAAGTCATAGCAGAACCTACAGAGCATAGATAGCATTACCATTCATACTCCACATTTAACTTTCCACTCCCCAAAACCAGTTGAAATGTAGGTACTATGTATAAAATACAGCCTGGCCATTGTTCTATCTGATGGCTAGTGTTTGCTTTCACTTTGAAATTTATATATAGAAAGACAAGTGCATACACACATGCTTTCCTATTGTTAAAATTTCTACGGCTCTAGCCGGCCGGGCTGGCTTCACGGGCGGGTAACAGAGACGGCTGGGCAGGGAAGCTGTATTTCTTTATTCAGGAACAACGATTCATAAACTAAGACAAACTAATCACCAAACAGAACTCTGCTGTCTCTTTGCGGCGGCACAAGCACTCTCTCTTACTCTCGAACTCAGGAACCCTCCAACTCTGGAACTTTCCCTCCCTTTGCTCTTCAACCCCCTCACATACACACACACATCCTCACTTACATGCACAATATGATTGCCTTAGCAATTCTCTGTCCCAGAATTCACAACTTTCTGGCACCCTCACAACTCAGAGAACTGACAGCTGAGATTGGCTTTGTCACCATCACCCAATAGCACCAGTGGATTTCTCTCCTTTGCCAAATGAATGCTCCATGATCTTTGTACCTACCAGAACTGACACAAACAAGCATTTCTTTCATGTATACAGTCCTGTCATGATGGACCTTGGAAGTAAAAGGAACTCTTCCCGTGTTGTTTCTGGCAAGCTCCTAGATCAAGTGTTCTGCTTGTACCTCTCATAAGGAAAAATAAGTAGTCTTGAAAGTCTGAAACTTTCCCTTCTCTTTCTCAAGTACCTAAAAGATAACTCCTCTTCGATAACTCCTCTTCGTTAGCGTGCCCAAAGAAAGCTTGTCTGTTAACAACCCCCCAGCAGTGTCCTACTAGTTCCTTTTACACTGAGATTGGCTCAATTAATCATTATCTGATCTCCTCCCCTCTGCCCTGAATAGTCCACAGTGAGGCCAAGGAAGAACTGCGCTGCTCTCTGGTGCCCTAACTGGTCCTCTTCTAGTACTAATGCAGCTCTGTGACTGAATAAGCCAACATTACTGAACCTCTGCTTCATTGTCTTAATAAATTAATAAGAATACCAAAGTAGAGGGGGACTACATCACCATACATGAGGAACTGGATTTAAGTCCCCCATCCCCACCTGCAAGGGGAAAGCTTTAGAAGCAGTGAAGCAGTGCTACAGATGTGTCTGTCTGTCTCCCCCCACCACCACCATCTTTCATCCTCTATCAAAAAAGGGGGAGAAGAAATGGCTGTGAGCCATCGTGCAGGTGCCAAGTACCAGTAATAGCCCTGGTGGTAAAATATTTTAAAATAGGAAGAAAAAGAAAGACTGGGAGTCGGGTGGTAGCGCAGTAGGTTAAGTGCACGTGGCGCAAAGCACAAGGACCGGTATAAGGATCCAGGTTTGAGCCCCCGGCTCCCCACCTGCAGGGGAGTCGCTTCATAATTGGTGAAGCAGGTCTGCAGGTGTCTGTCTTTCTCTCCTCCTCTCTGTCTTCCCCTCCTCTCTCCATTTCTCTCTGCCCTGTCCAACAACAACGACATCAATCATAACTACAACAATAAAACAACAAGGGCAACAAAAGGGAATAAATAATAAATATTTTAAAAAATAAAAAGAAAAACTAAAATATAAAAAGAAACATATGTTTTGTAAATTCATATTTATATAAAACTATTAATTTTAGCATTTATACCCCTTCCATCTTCTTTCTCTTCTCTTCAGAAATGTTACTTGTCTGCATTGCTGGAATATTTTTTAACCTTTATTGGGGGAATTAATCATATAGAGTCAAAAGTAAAACTGTAGTTTGTACATGTGTGACATTTTTCAGTTTTCCACATAACAGTCTAACCCCCTCTAGGTTCTCCTCTGCCATGATGCTGGAACATTTTTAATGGTTACTTGAATAACAGCAGGAGAATAATATAAAAAGAAACAAAAAAAACTGTATTTTAAAAAAGAGAAGGAGCTTATTATAATATTGTAGAAGGTGGAAGAAAGAGGATAATCAGAGTTTAAAGGGAGAGTGGGGAGAAGAGAGGAGGCAGGAAGAACTGAGACAGAATTAGGGCCACATGATATGGAACTTATTACAGACAGGTAAGGAAAGAAGATTCTGAGAAGGGTGTAGGGAGTGTTACAGACCAAATTCTTGTGTCAGGAGTCTTTGATTTTTTTCCCCCCCCTGGGGTTCCATGCCAGCACTACAAATCCACCACAAGCAGCCACTTCTTTCTTTCATTCTCCCTCCCTCCTTTCCTTTCCTTTCCTTCCTTCCTTCTCCTTCCTTCCTTCCTTCCTTCATTCTTTCCTCCCTCCCTCCCTTCCTTCCTTTCCTTCTTTCTTTCCTTCCTTCCTTCCTTCCTTCTTTCCTTACTTCCTTCCTTCCTCCCTCCCTCCCTCCCTCCCTCCATTCTTCCCTTCCTTCCTTCCTTCCTTCCTTCCTTCCTTCCTTCCTTCTTTCCTTCCTTTAATTTTATTTGACAGAACAGAGAGAAATTGAGAGGGGAGGGGAAGTAGAGAGGGAGAAAGAGAGACACCTGCAGACTCCTGCAGGAGGGAAGCAGGGTGGGGAGGGGGCTGAACCTGGGTCCTTGCACATGTGTCCTTGTACATGATGATATGTGCACTTAACCAGGTATGCCACTGTCCGGCCCAGGAGTCTTTGATGTTTACCTTATTTTTTCAAGACTCATAGCATACTTGTGTTTCTTTTAGATATAACACCATACTTAGACTGGCCCCAACACAGTCCAGGTTTATGTGAGTTACATGTAAAATAAATAGTCACAGACTACTAGCAGTATCTGTCATGTCAGTATGGAAATGAAGGATTCCCTTTCCCCATGTGATGTGGGGTGTGTGTGTGCGTGTGTGTGTGTGTGTGTGTGTGTGTATGTGTGTGTGTTTCACCTGTTGTATTATTGATTTTTCTATAATGAATACATGCTTCTCAGATAATTAAAAAAACTACCACTCCTTCTTTATCCAACCATCTGTTATTGGACATTTAGGTTGCTTTCATATTTTGGTTATTGTAAGTAGTGCAGCTGTGAACATAGAGGTGCATATATCGTTTTGAATTAGTGTTTTCATGTCCTTTGAATATATGCTAAGAAGGAGCCAGGTGGTGGTACACCTGGGTGAGCATTACATGTTACAGTGCGCGAGGACCCTGGTTCAAGCCCCCAGTCCCCACCTGCGGGGGAAAAGCTTTGCAAGTGGTGAAGCAGTGTTGCAGATGTCTCTCTGTCTCTCTCCCTCTCTATTACCCCCTTCCCTCTCAGTTTCTGGCTGTCTCTATCCAATAAATAAATAAAGATAATAATAAAAAAGAATATATGCTTATACTTTATATTGTAAGATCATAAGGTATTTCCATTTTCATCTGTTTAAGTCTTGTTCATACTGTGTTCCATAGGGGCTGTATCAGTTTGCATTCCTACCAACAGTATATCAGAGTTCCTTTTTCTCTACATCCTTACACTACTTGTCATTTCCTGTTTTGTTGATGTAGTCTATACTTGGAGGTGTGGGTGCTATCTCATTGTGGCCTTAATTTACTTTTCACTCATAAGTGAGTGATAAGAAGCATTTTGTCCCATGCCTGTTAGCCATCTAAATGTCGTCTTTTGAAAACAGTCTGTTTAAATCACCCATTTTTTTTAAACTGGGTCGTTTGTTTTACTGTTGTTGAATTGAATGATTTCTTTGTAAAAATTTTGTTATCCCTTGTTGAGTATATGATATAGAAATATCTTCTCCTGATTCCTTGGTTGCCTTTTATCCTTGTGGAATTTTCTTGCAACATTTACAAGCTTTTTTATCTGACAAAAGCTTGCTTGTTTATTCTTTATTTTGCCTTGGAGTTGAATCTTTGATGTTAAGGTGCTGACATGTTTCACCTGTGTGTTCATCTATGTATTTTGTAGTTTCATATCAGATACTCAATTCGTTAATGCATTTTGAATTAATGTTGGTGTTGTAGTGTTAAATGAAAGTCTCGTTCATTTTTATATGAGTCTAACCAATTTTTCCAACACCATTTGTTGAAGAGATTATCATATTTCTGATAGATATAAATACATGTAAGCAATTCAGCATGAAAAAAGGATAAATAAAAACCAGTAAACCTCTCTACAGAGAAGTGTACCTTATTTGTCTTTTTTAAGTAAAATAGAGAAAGAATATACAACTAAGACAATGAAATGGACTTCAGCATTGGATTAGAGTCATGGCAGATCATATGTGTTATTCCCAGAAGTCACCATCTCAAGTCCTACCTGGCAAGTAGGACTTCAAGTCCGTACAGATTACCAGTCACCAGCAAACTCTGGTGATGGCAGAATAAGCTGAATGTCTTCTTTCAGTAATCTTCAAAGAACTTGGAAAGCCAATACTGAAAATCTTCTGAGGCAGATGGCAAACTCTTCAGCAGAGAACAAAACTCAGTCTTATCACATGTTGTAGACTATGACTTCAGAGAACAGAAGATCAACAAAAGTTTGCCATGGTAGGTCTAGAAAAAAAATGCACTAGACCTTGAATTATAGGCTGAATCTAAATAGAGAATAGCTAGAAAGAGAACAAGAAAGCAACCTGGACACTGGTTTAGCTTAGAAACCCAAGAACCAGAGTTATTGGTCCACTACTAACCCCATTCAGCTCTTTGCTTTCTTTATTGACAAGTTTCTCAACCTCTGAAATTCTGTCTTCTCACCTTGATCTTATTTATATCTGTACAGTGGTAGTTATTAGAGCAACCTGAGAGTCCACGGCACCCAGAAAAGGAAGGATTTCCTGCTACCCCTGAGTCCCACCTGGTATCTTCTGTTTCACTCAGAAACATTCTTATTTGGATGATAGATAGTATTGTTATCCTTGACTCTACCTGAATCCTGTAAAGAACAGGATATGGTCAAATTGCACTTAAGAAAGTGCTTCCTAAACAGCATTTCTAGATACCTGAAAGTGGAAAGTACTTAATATTAGAATCAAGTGGAACCTTTCCTTTGTATTGCAAATATCACTAAGTGGACTGAAAAATGCCAAATGGAAGTTTACAACATTAAGAAGTTAGAGACTCATCAACTAAGATTAAAGTAAAAACTGCATAAAATCAAATTAATGAAACATAAAATGTGTTAGTAGCTGTAGAAAGAAATGAAACAGTAAAATAAATTAATAAACACAAGTTATAATTCAAAGAATGACAAGAAAAATGTAAGACATTATCAGACATTATCAGTAATTCTTTTTTTATTATTTTATTTATTTATAAGAAAGATAGGAGGAGAGAGAACCAGACATCACTGTGGCACATGTGCTGCCAGGGATCAGACTCAGGACCTCATGCTTGAGAGTCCAAAGCTTTATGTTACGCCGGACCACATCAGACATAATTCTAAAAAGCCACAAGACCCCATCTACATTTCATAGCATATTTGAATTAGAACAGGCTACAAATGAACTAAGATTAGCTGTGAGAGCAGTTGTATGTGTCTACTATATCCCAAATAGTAAAAGTCTTTTAAAACCCACCACTACAGAAATAGAGATGGTAATGTTAATAGTATCAACGAAGTTCACCTATCAAAGGGAGAAGCAAAAATGTATTCTATTTGAACCCTAAATCTATTTCTTTGAAAATAATGGTAAGATGTAGATCTGTCCAACCTGAGATCTTACTTTTATGCCTGTTATTTGCCAAAAATATATATTCTCCACCGCCTTGTGCTTCTTTTGACTGGATTACTATAGTAACCTCAGAGCTTGGCCCTTCCTACTCAATTCTATTCCCCAACTTTTTTCTTCTTTTTTTAATTATAGATACATGAGAAGATATGAAGAATGAACAAATCCCATCTGTTCTTCCTCCAACTCCCCCTGGTGTAAACCCCTGCAGTAATTTCTTTTTTATAATTTTTTATTAGAGATGGGGGGGGGATAGAGACCAGAACTGCTCAGTTCTGATTTACAGTGGTGCTGGGGATTGAATTTTAAGATCTCAGTTCCTCAGGCTTGAAAGCCTTGCATAACCATTATGCTGTCTCCCTAACCCCCTGCTGGGGCTTCTAACTGCTCTGTGACTAATGTCCAAAAACATTAACTTGATCTTCCAAGTTTGGAATCTGCTCCTGTTCCTCCTGCTTACAGAGTTCCACCTCAGTGATTCCTGCTGTTCTTCAGCTGAGTGGGGATATAAGTCTGCCTGGGGCCTTTGCACCCAAACCATTTCCCTTGAATGCAGCCCTCCTTTCTTCCACACTCTCTCATTTTTCTGGTCCCTTAACTCTTCTTAGTCCTTCTGCCATCGAGTTCTTTGTCCCTTATCTAGTGAGCCTTCCTTGACCACTTACTTATTCCATGAGGTTCTTCTCACACTGTTTGTTTATAGCCTCTTCAGTCCTAGCCCGTGGCATCTAGATTGCTTGTGTATGTTTAATTTTTCATGACTGACTCATCCCTGCGGTTTTGTTTTCATTGTTATCCAGGCCTAGCCAAGATCTGTACATAATAGGTACAGCAGAGGAGTTCACATTAGTTCTGTTTCCTTCACGTAAGAAGGAAATTGGATCATCTTAGGAACCCTCTGAATTTCAACCTCTTCCCCTTGTGCTTATCACAACTCTAATATCCATGAACTTGTTCTGTGCTTGACCCAGTTACCATAATGAAACTTAATTGCCTCTTTGATTTTCTTTCAATAACAGATTGTGACTAGTAATTTATTTAGCATACATTGAATCCTGAATGTCTACTGATTATGTTTCCCAAGCACCAAGCTTGCTATAATAGAGACAGAAAAAATGTCATCTCTTGAAGAGAAACTGGAAAATGATTACCTCTGGCAGAAAACTAGTTTTGTCTCGTAGACTTTTTACATTAATTTGTGAATGAGTAATGAACAGAGGAAAAATCAACGAAACATTCTCTTAGCCCTCTCAACCTATCTTACTGAGAACTGAATAAGGAAAAAGTTCAGAGGGAATGATTTAGGAAGATAAAGTATTGTTGCTGTGATTCTTGAAAGAAAGACATAGGGCAATTCATCAAGTTTACTATGAATAGCTTTTCAGTCTCCAGTCATGAGTCACCAAGACAATTTTTCTCTGCTATTAAGTTAAAGTATTTATATATTTTTATTTTCCAAAAGTAAGTAACAGTGTACAAAAGCCAAAGATTTTTTAATTTTAATGATTTAATACAGATTTACAATATTATAAGATAATCAGGGTATAATACCACTCCCACCACTAGAATTTTGTGTCTCCATGCTCCTGTAGTGGTAACTGCCATAGTTCTCCCAAGGTCATAGATGTGGGTTGACTAGATAAGTGTGTGTGTGTGTGTGTGTGTGTGCGCGCGCGCGTTGCCCATTTTTATTCACATCTATGGTCCTGCCTTCCCTTTCCTTTATTTTTGCCTCCAGAGTTGAACATTCGTAGTGCAGGTCCAACAAATCCACTGCTCCTAGAGGCCATTTTTTCCCATTTTTTTGCCCTTGTTGTTATTGCTGTTGGACAGGACAGAGAAAAAATCGAGAGAGGGGGAGAGAAAGAGAGACATCTGCAGGCCTGCTTTATTGCCCGTGAAGCAACCTCCCTGCAGGTAGGGAGCCGGGGGCTCAAACCAGGATCCTTCTGCTGGTCCTTGCACTTTGCACTATGAGCACTTAACCTGCTGCACTACAGCGAAGCCCCCCTGCCTTCCCTTTCTAAGAAACACCTACACCTATTACAACTTCCAAGTGTCCTTCTTTTTCCACTTTCCTTTGAGGTTAGAGAAGCAGTGCCTGACTTCCTCCGGTACTCTGCATAACTCTCAGTGATAATATAAAAACAAAGCTTCCTGGTCATAAAAGTTCTGGATCCCAGTAGAACTGGGGTTCAGAGCCCTCTGGTCATTTCCCCCTAACATTCACAAAATTTACTTGAACATTATTTTCACAGCATACTTATGAATGAATAGCCTATAGAACAACGTTCTAAAGAATAAAATTATACATGAATGGAGTTCTAAGTAGAACTTTTCTAAAATAGTCATGTTAAAAACTCCATCTAGATATGTATTTACTTCAAAATTTTCCCAAGTATTTCTTTTAAAGTTCTTTTTTTAAAAAAGACATTGATTTAATAATGATCAGCAAGACCATAGGGTAAAATGGGTACAATACCACACAATCCCTGCCACCAGAGTTTTGCATCCAATCCCCTCCATTGAAAGCTTTCCTCTTCTTTCTCTCTCTGGGAGTATGGACCCAGGATCATTATGGGGTGCAGAGGTGGAAGGTCTGGCTACTATAATTGCTTCTCTGCTGGACATAGACATTGACAGGTCAACCCATACTCCCAGCCTGTCTCTGTCTTTTCCTAGTGGGACAGATGCCAAAGGATTTTTAAACAAGGGACAGTAAATATATTAGTGGTGTTTGCTTTCACCTATGACATGCAGTTTTAATCTAATGTCATAAGATTTTTTTTCCTTTATGGAATTATTTAAAACACTTAATATATTGTCATCCCCTTTCTTGATGGATGATGATGAGTCCCCCTCTGTAAAAATCTTTAATGATGTAGAATAACTTCAAATTAAATAGTACAATCAAAATCAAGTATTAGAAATAGTGATATAGAGGCTGGGGGGTAGAATATTAGCTATGCAAAAAAGATGTTCATGCCTAAGACTTCAAGGTCCTAGGTCCAACCCCCAGCACCTCTATAAGTAATAGCTGAACCAGTGCTCTGGTAAAATAAAAAAAAAAACAATGAGATAGATGGTTAATGGTGCTTAAGACCACAAGGTAGGTTGTGCAGCATACTCTATGTAGGCAGATGGAAGAGTAAGAAATACAAAAAGGACCCTGCTTAGTAACTAGAATGTGCCCAGTCTCTTAGCCCAAGAAAGTCATTCTGGCCAGGCCATCATGTCTGGCTGCAAAATCAGGGATGGGAAATGCCCAACCTCAATAAATCACTTGATCTGACCTTGCCAAAGCAACAGCAGGTGGGACTGAAATTTCAGTAAATCTAGGAGGTTTTCAAATAGCAACACTAAGTGCTATTTATTTTCCCTCTTATTGGGGGATTATTGGTTTACAGTACAGTTGTTGACATGGGGGGTAAAATTTCTCACCCCCAATTTAGGTCATTTTCCACCATCATGCATCAGGACCCCAAAACTCACCTCATCCCCCAACCCACCCTAGTTACCCAGAATCCTTTGCTTCAGTGCAATACCCCAAATCCAGTCCAAGATTTACTTTGTGTTTTCCGTTTTTGTCCTTGTTTCTTAAGTTTTGCCTATGAGTGAAATCATACCATATGCATGCTTCTCTGTCTGGCTTATCTCACTTAACATGGTTCTTTCAAGCTCCATCCAAGTTGAGATGAAGAAGGTAAATTCATCATTCTTACTATCTGAATAGTATTCCATTCTCTATATAGAATAACTTTCTCAGCCATAACTTTCTCAGCCACTCATCTAGATTGCTTCCAAGTTTTGGCTATTATAAACTGTGCTGCTATGAACATAGGTATACACAGAACTCTTTGGATGAGTGTGTTTGATCCCTTAGGATATATCCACAGGAGAGGAATTGCAGGGTCATAGGGTAGGTTCACTTCTAGCTTTCTAGACTGCTCTCCACAGAGGTTGGACGAACTGATATTCCCACTAGCAGTGCAAGAGGGTTCCTTTACCCTCACAACCTTTCCAACACATATTATTACTGTCTTTTCTGATGTAAGACATTCTCATAGAATGAAATGATATCTCATTGTTATCTTTATTTGCATTTCTCCAATAATTAGTGACTTTGAACATTTTTCATATTTCTGTTGATAATTTTGTATGATCCTAAGCAGAAAAAAAGGTCCCCTACTCCTGCACTAAAGAAAATCAGTCCCTGCTCCAACTTTCCAATTCAGTTTATAATATACAAGTTGGCCAACACCAGTCCTACAAAGATACTCTCAGTCACCACCACTCTGGATATATCAACTTGTAGTTATTCTCGTTATGATTGGGTGACTGAGTTTCTTTCGTTTGCTTGGGTTTTGTTTTTTTTTTGTGTGTGTGTGTGTTTTTGTTCATCCATGACATTTATTATATCAATGGAGATAAGTTATTAGGATGTAGTTTATAATAATGATATTAGTGGGGACCACACGGTAGTGCAGCTGATTGAATGTACACACTATAATAATGACATTAGTTATAGCACTTATTTCTTGCTTATGGTAATTTTAATTATTTTATAATGTGTTAAAAGATATCATGATGATAGATTTCTCAAAAAAAAAAACTTACATGTAGATTTATAACAGTGACCAGTGCAAATATATATTGCTCATCTTCATTCCCCAGACCAATTGCTTAACTTCCAAGACATATGCTGGCTTTATTTTGTTTTTGCTTTGTAATGTAAGAAAAATCTTTTTTTTTTACAGCCTGCATATCAACAAGCACTGTTTCCTTATCACAAAAGTCAGCAGGGAGTTTTTGAAAGCAGGAGAGAAAGACTCAATAGATTTTTAAAATATTGACAACCATGGCTAGGGGAAATTCAGACATGTAAGAGGCTTCTATTGAATGTTTACTCACATCATTTAGGAATTTTGTTATTCCAGGGAGAGTCATTATCTAGTGCCTCCCAGTGAAATGATGTTAAGACTATAGTAATTATGCATGCCATCTTTGCTTTGGGGAGTTCAAAATACTTTTTGAACTGTGTCAGGAGTAGCCAAACTGTGTCAGGAGTAGAGGTTCTTTTCAAGTAGAGCTGCCAAAGATGAAAGCCATTTTGCTGAGCAATAAAAGAATCCTTTAGGAGATAAACCTGGAAACAATGATGGCTGCCCATCTCCCACTGGGCTCTTTTAGAGCATGCCCCTGGACTGGCTTTCAGGGAGATGACAGAGCTAAAAGGAGAGAGAAGGAAGTACCCTTTCTTTGATTCCCCTGCCACACTCTACTCTTACTGATGATTTTGCTCATCTTCTTTCGTTTTTAAACCTAATTATGTGGCATGAGAATGCCAGGACATGAATCTTAGAAACCAAAAAAGGAAACGAGTAGAAACCCTTAGTTGCCCACAGCAAACAGGACACTGACTGGACTATTCTGACAAGGCAAGGACAATTGGAAACTGAGATGGAGACTGAGGAACAAGGTCCAGATGCATGATATAAATTAACATCAAAATTCTCCTAGACTCCTAGACTTTCAGTTCTCAGTTCAAAAGATTGTGCGTCCTGGGAGTCGGGTGGTAGCGCAGTGGGTTAAGCGCATGTGGCACAAAGTGCAAGGATCCCGGTTCGAGCCCCCGGCTCCCCACCTGCAGGGGAGTCACTTCACAGGCAGTGGAGCAGGTCTGTAGGTGTCTATCTTTCTCTCCCCTTCTCTATCTTCCCCTCCTCTCTCCATTTCTCTCTGTCCTGTCCAACAATGACATCAGTAACAACAACAATAATAACTACAACAATAAGGCAACAAAAGGAACTAACTAAATAAATAAATATTTTTAAAAATATTGTGGGTCCTATTCAAGTTCCTCCTACAATTTGCCAGACCCAGAAGGTAATGGGAGTTCCCTGTGTCGCTTCTTTCAGATCTACCTTTTTTTTCCTGCTTTACAGTGGGTTTCTTTTTTCTTTTTTCTTTTTCTTTTTTTTTTTTTTGAGGATATTTTTCTGAAATGTTTATTTAAGTTTACTTTTAAGTAAAATAAGAATGGTTGTACTTGATTACTTTCTAGATTCATCTAATTCTTTTTTAAAAAAAAATTATTTATAAAAAGGAAACATTGGCTAAACCATAGGATAAGAGGAGTACAGCTCCACACAATTTCCACCACCAGAACTCCGTATCCCATCCCCTCCCCTGATAGCTTTCCCATTCTTTATCCCTCTGGGAGTATGGACCCAGGGTCATTATGGGGTGCAGAAGGTGGAAGGTCTGGCTTCTGTAATTGCTTCCCTGATGAACATGGGCGTTGGCAAGTCGATCCATACTCCCAACCTCTCTCTCTCTCTTTCCCTAGAAGGGTGGGGCTCTGGAGAAGCAGGGCTCCAGGACACATTGGTGCGGTTGTCTGTCCAGGGAAGTATGGTTGGCATCATGGTAGCATCTGGAACCTGATGTGCAGTGGGTTTCTTAGTAGAGGCACCATTGCCACCTCAAGAGTACCATTCCTCAGTGGGCCTTCTTGATCTTTGAAATGCTTTAAAAGCCCTATTCCCAGACACACAAAAAAATGCCAGTGATGACCCACCTCATGAGTATAGCATGTAGAAACACTGCAGTTTAATTCCAGACACACTGGAGTTGGGGTGAGGGATGCCCTAGTAGAGAACTGTTTCCAGAGACTTGTACAGGCCCTTGCCTTTCCTTCTAGTCCAGTACAATCAATACCTGACGACATCTTCCTTGCCTTTAGACTTCCACTCGGATTTCAATTTGGATTTAAGCAGGTTTCCCTAAATGATTCGTTCATTTAACTTTTACTCAGTAGCTATTACTGAATACTGCTAACAGGCACAGTTTGAGAAGTTACTAATCTACTGACCATTAGTTACCCCTCATACCTGTACCTGCATAGCACTGTCCTACTGTCTTTCTATATTTGCTACTTCTTAAGTTTTACTAACTCATTCCTGCCCCTATTGTGACTCCCTACTCTGGGACTGAACTTCTCCAGGACAATTACCTCTTAACTCTGCTTTTGTTTTGATCCCTCTGAGGAGCCTAATGCAATAATTTCCACAGTAGGAATTCAGCTAGTGTTGAACTAACTGGCAGATTCATGAACACACAACTATTACCATGGGAATATTTCATTTCTGAAATAGAGATGTCGGTTCTGGTGTGTTCTTTTTCTAATATAAGATTCTATTTTGTCTCTTTACTACATGTAATGATGAAGACTATAAGAAACATTTGATAGAAAAATGACATTATTTAGTGTGCAAGCTGGAAAGGGATTATATGTGGTCCTTATTTTCCAGCATATCCTGAATAAGCACTGATCTTAGAGATTATGCTTCTAGAACAGAGATCAAGTGTGTTCACTATCTTGTGTAATGCCAGAATGCTCAGTGATTAAGAAAAAAAAGCAAATGGAGGGGCCTAGAGCCTGAGTTAGTTGTATGATGACACCCTGCATATGTGATGTCTGAGTTTGATCCCTGGAAGGATGCAAGGTCAAATATAAAGCATCATAAAGAAATGGCACAATGGTGCTTTTCCCCTAACCCACACTTCTTAGATGTGTGTGTGTGTGTGTGTGTGTGTGTGTGTGTGTGTGTGTGTCAGTGGCCAGGTGGTAGTGCAGTGGATTAAGTGCACATGGTGTGAAGTGCAAAGACCGACATAAGGATCCCTGTTCGAGCCCCCCACTCCCCACCTGCAAGGTGATTGCTTCATAGACAATGAAGCAGGTCTGCAGATGTTTATCTTTCTCTCCCTCTCTGTCTTCTTCTCCTCTCTGTTTCTCTGTCCTATACAATAACAACAGCAGTGGCAACAACAACAACAAGGGCAACAAAATGGGGAAAATGGCCTTCAGGAGCAGTGGATTCATACTGCAGGCACCGAGCCCCAGCAATAACCCTGGAGGCAAAATAAATAAATAAATACATAAATAAATAAATAAATAAAGGTGTGTGTGTCTAATTAAAAAGAATAAGTTAAAATAAAAGGCACATGGAATAAAATTAGACAAAAAGAAAATGTGTGTAGCAGGACCTTAATATATAAAGCAATGTTTTTCTCTTCAGCATTGTTTTGTTCTGACATTGAAAGTAGAAAGGGAAAGTTATTCCCTGGCCTGGCCACTGTGTGGATTTTGCACTTTCTTCCATGTTGATACAGACTTTCTCCAGGTATCTGAGCTTCCTTCAGCACTCCAGAGGTGGGTATGGTAGGTTTGTGTCAAAATTCACCCTGTCTGAGTGAGTGTGTGTACCATACAATGGAAGGGTATTCTGTCCATGTTGGTACCTGCACTTCAGTAATGCTGAGCTACCCTTGACTCTTTAATTAATTAATTAATGCACATGATTGTTTACTATTAAAAGTACTTTTGGTCTTTAGTTTTGTTAAGAGAAATATGCCATAGGAATTTAAGCCTTACTTACGTCAATTAGTGGTAAAATTGGTTTCATTATATATCATTTCACTTAAAGTCACAATTTCCAAGAACCTATTGATGATGTTAAGTGAGGACTTAGTGTACATAACCAGGAGACTGTAAAGAAGGAAAGGAAGCCATGTTCTTTCATCAGATTATATAGTATGGAAATTTCTGAAGACATACAAAATCCAAGATAATATAATAATCCTCAAATGTGCTTATTACCTAACTTCAACATTTAATCAACTCTGGGCTGGTCATGTGTCATGTATATGCCCATCCAATTTCTCCTCCTCTTCAACTGTGTTGTTTTAAAGCAAATGCCAAAATCATGTCAGTATAGCCATAAATATTTCGATGTTTTAAAAAGGAAACATTCCCACAGTACAATTACTAGACTAAATCAATAATCTCATAATTTCATCTCATTGTTTTAGTTTCCAGTTGTGGTAACTTTTTCAATGAATATTAAGACTGGGTCAAAAATCAATTCCTTCACTAGGAAAGAAGATACCAAGAAAGCAGAGCATCTTTTTTCTTACATAAAAGTAGAATAAAGCAACAGTAAGAGTGATCTCGGAGAGAAAGGTGAAGTCACTCCAGTCTCCGCTGGCTCTTCTGAGACCTTCCTGTACTTCTTGCCTCTTTCAGCTAGTCCTGGCAGCAGGTGTGCTCTGCAGGGGCCTCCATAATCTCCTCAGGAATGTTCATTTCACAACATGATAGGACTCTGCTAAGTTCCTCATAGTTTAATGTTTGACCACATGGCAAAAGCGTGTTTGACACAGTTTTTTTTTTAAGTGTTGATTAAGCACATAATTTAAAAGTCAGAATATTAAGTAAACATCTCTGCCCTTTTTTCCAGCAGGCAGCCCAGAGAACTGCTCTCCATGCTCTGTCTGACAGGTACATTTTGTCATTTTTATGAACTATAAATTGCTTTATGAAACATTGAGCCCTATTTATTGTGGCATATAATTCATAATTGGATTTTTCCCCTAAAGTATCTGTGAACTGGGATGTTAAACATTTTGCATGCTTGGATGTGTCATGCATGTGTGAAGTTTATTACAGCAAAAATCATCTCGTATTTTATAAGAAGTATGAAGAATCCCTTGTTGTGCAGTGAAACAAGAAACTTAGAGGAAGGCCTGAATTGTACAGTAAATTCTGAACTTTGATATTAATTGAGATCTAAACACATGTTTAGTAATAAGTACTTTGTTTATTTTGAGATGTGTTATTCAGATTTTGTCCAGGTCATTTCACTAGGAGCTGTCTTTTGATGAGATACTCTCTTGAAATACTTTATGTACATAACAAATTCATGATCTTATATGCTGCCTTTTAACTCCTTGCCTTGGCTTGTTTTTTATGGCTTGTGTTATTAAATGAGATATGTGAGCTTAATCAACAAACACACTCAAACTATATTTCATACCCTGCTTTGCCTAAAAGCTATAGAAGATAAACTGAACAGGAATACATAAAACTACTTTCTAGCTTTGTATTTGTTTGTTCATTTTGTACTTATCAAAGTTGAAGTGTTTTTATGTCTGTTTTTACATAATTGTGAAGAGGTACAGATGAAGCCCCTGTTTCTCTCCACAAGTGAGGTTGTTTTAGTGTAAGAAACAGCTAACTTGTGGGCACCTGAGCATTGTCTAGCCAACCTTTACTGCTTTGCCTTCCTTTCCAGTACCTTTTTTTTTTTTTTTTTTGTGGAATGAACAATTGTGTAAACCAGCTCAGCTCAGTCCTTCAAGGGAAAGCCTGTCACTGAGGTAAATTATCTGTGCACATGGAGGGAAGCCTTTCTCCTTATGGTGGCAGGCTGCACCTAAGTATTTTTTTATTTCAATTGAAAACCCTTCCTTATGACACCCACACAGGTCTGTGTGCTCTAAGAGTTTTTGGTCACATGGTCTTTTGGAACCGTTTTTGGTATTTGCACAAAAACTGACAACTGTACCAATTCTGAGTCTGGTGGTAGGAGGAGAGATTTGGATCAAAACACATTTAAGATCTAACACATTAATTCCTTCCCTGTGCATAGTTCTTTCCTCCCTTTGACTTATCAAATAAGCAATTTCTTCCACAAAGAGACGCATTGAGAAGCAAGAGGAAGGGGCCGGGCTGTGGTGTACCTGGCTAAGCACACATAGTACTAAGCACAAGGGCGGGCGCAAGGATCCCTGTTCAAGCCTCCAGTTCTCCACCTACAGGGGCTGGTCATCACATTACAAGTGACGAAGCAGGTCTGCAGGTGTCTATCTTTATCTTTCCCTCTCTATCTCCCCCTCTTCTCTTGTTCCTGTCCAATAATGGGGGGGATGGTCACCAGGATCAGTGTATGTGTAGTGCTGGCACTAAGCCCCAGTGATAATTTTGGAGACAAAAATAAAAAGAAGTTTAGAATATTGGCATCATCATTGTACAGTGTCGATATACGGTGAGAATGGCACACCAAGGTTACAAGGTTTCCTATTGGAGTAATGAAAACGTTATAAAATTAACTTATGATTCTGGTTTCACAACTCTATAAAGATACTAAAAACAAGAAGGATAAAGAAGGGAAAGCTGTCAAGGGAGGGGATTGAATATGGAGTTCTGGTGTTGGGAATTATGTGGAATTGTACCCCTTTTATCTTATAATCTTGTCAATACTTCCATTTTATAAACATACAAACAAACAAACAAATAAAAAGATACTAAAAACAATGAACTGCATATTTTAAAGAGGCAAGCTTTTGGTACATAAATTACATCTCAGTAGAACTGCATATGTGTCTAGGGAAATAGCTCAACTGATAGAGTGTTGGACTTGTGCACCTGAGGTCCTCAGTTCATTTTGTGATAGCACGTATATCAAAGTTATACTTTGGCTTCTCTTTCTGCCTCATGTGAAACTGTTTCTCTCATATGTAATACATATGATAAATCTTAAAAATAATAATGCCACATATTAAGGTACAAAATGTTACAAAAACCTATTTTAGGAAAATTCAGAGTTTGTTTGAAGACACAGTTGCAAATGCAAAGGCAGTTCTGCAGAAATCAAGACTGACACAGCCTAAGGCTTCTTTCTGAAAGATATGTGACTCTGTTCTGGATAGAAATGTTCATGGATCTTAATGAGATAGGCTATTTCCTTTGACTTACTACTGATAGTCTCTCTAAAATCCTCCTCAAACCCAATAATTAGCTGGCTACTTAATTAATAAATCTTAGTCCCTGTTCTGCTAACAGAATACTATGAGAAAAAGAGTTCATTCCCTGGAAACAGGTTTTTTTTTCTTTTCTTCTTTTTTATTTACTAATGATCAATAAGACCATAGGATAAGTGGGGTACAGTTCCACACAATTCCCACCACCAGAGTTCCATATCCCGTTCCCTCCATTGGAAGCTTTCCTATTCCTTATTCCACTGAGTGTGTAGATCCAGGATCATTATGGGGTGCAGAAGTTGGATGGTCTGGCTTCTTCACTTGCTTCTCCACTAGACCTGGGCGTTGGCAGGTCGATCCATGCTCTCAGCCTGGGAAACAGGTTTTCATTGTCACTATTCTCCTTATGAATTTCTGTATTTATAAATGTAGTATACAGTGGAGAAAACTGGAGACACAGTACCTTAGCCAAATGATCAAAATCAGCATCAGCAAGATTGCCCCCATGTGATGCACTGAGAACAACACAACATGAAAACTTTGGTATTTTTGTCAAGAAGCATAATTTTAAGAAAACCCAAATTAAGAGACAGACTACAAAATAACTGGTTTGTACATTTAAAAATTGCAAAATTAAAAAGGAAAAAAAGCAAAGGAATTTTTTTCCATGTGAATACGACTACAGAGACATAAAAGTCTAATGGGTCATTTTAGGGTAGTGCATCTGGTTGAATGCACATACTGCAGTGCACAAAGATCCTGGTTCAAGCCTTTGGTCCTCACCTTCAGGAGGAAAATTTTACAATAGATGAAACAATGCTGCATGTGCCTTTATCTCTCTCTCTCTATGCTTTCCCTTTCATTTTCTCACTGTAAGGCAGGGGAGATAGCATGACTATGCAAAAAGGCACTCTTGTCTGAGGCTTCATCACCCCAGGTTCTATCCCCCACACCACCATAAGCCAGAGCTGAGCAGTGCTCTGAGAGAAAAGAAAAAAAAAGTCAATTAATCAATTTCTTTCTGTCCTATAAAATAAAGAATTTTTTTTGGAAAAAAAAGATCATTTTAGGTTAATAGGGGAAAACATAACTATAGAACATTGCTGAGATCTGTTGAAATAATCAAAGAGATTATTGGAATGGGTGGATGGTGCTAGGTGGTTTTTTTTTTAAGTGTTGGCTATTTTTTTCATATTTATTTATTTTCCCTTTTGTTGTCCTTGTTGTAGTTATTACTGTTGTTGTTACTGATGTCGTTGTTGGATAGGACAGAGAGAAATGGAAAGAGCAGGGGAAGACAGAGCGGGGGAGACAAAGAGAGACACCTGCAGATCTGCTTCACCGCTTGTGAAGCGACTCCCCTGCAGGTGGGGAGCAAGCAGGTGGCTCAAACCGGGATCCTTATGCTGGTCCTTGCGCTTTGCGCCATGTGCGCTTAACCCGCTGCACTATTGCCTGACTCCTGGTGCTAGGTATTTTTAGAAAAAAGAAGAAAACTTAAATGTCAAATTTTATTTGATACATGAAAATAAGACTCTTAAAAGTTAAAAAGAATAATAGAGCATGCCTTTCTTAAATGTAACCATTTTCCTGTTAAAAATTAGAATTAGGGTTTATTGCTCATAGGTTGACTTTGTTGTTCTAAGAGTGAAGTTTTGTAAAGTTACTTTCTCTGTGCTTTTTCTCTTATGTATCTCACTAATTTGAGGTCACATGAGTAATTACCAAAAGTTTATAGAAGATTTTAAGAGCACCTGTAATCTGGAGATGTCATTTAAAGTCTTGTTTAGAATAAGAACTAAAATACCTACTGATTAATTGGATTCACATTTTCTAGTTTCTTAAATTAGAAAATATTCATATCAAGTGATGTCATTTTCTTTTTTTAATATTTATTTATTCCCTTTTGTTGCCCTTGTTGTTTTATTGTTCTAGTTATTATTGTTGTTATTGATGTCGTCATTGTTAGATAGTACAGAGAGAAATGGAGAAAAGAGGGGAGACAGGGGGGAGAGAAGGATAGACACCTGAAGACCTATTTCACCGCTTGTGAAGCGACCCCCCTACAGGTGGGGAGCCGGAGGCTTGAACTGGGATCCTTATGCCGGTCCTTGTGCTTTGTGCCGTGTGTGTTTAACCTGCTGTGCTACGACCCGACTCCCGTGATGTCATTTTCTATACATAAGTTGCTATGTTGAAGAAAATGGTGTTTCCTAGAAAATGATTAATGTGCCTCTGGGTCAGATCCCTGCATGACTTGTCTCTAATATTCTGTAATTATCTTCCTCTTCTGATTATTTAGAACCACATCTAGGTAGGAATGACATTGAGCAAGACTCCCCTCTCTCCCCTCTTACACCCACCCCCTTCCCAACCCATTGTGACCCTCCCAAGGTAGAAATTTACCTCTGGCTATGTATAGTCTGGTATTTATCTATTACACATTCATTTACTCACTCTTCTTGTTTCCTAGATTATGTTTAGATTCAGTCTATTGTCACCTATTAATATAGAATTCTGTAATGAGTAGGCAACACCTTCTTTTTGTTCTAGGAAAAAAAAAAAAAAAAAAAAGGTACTTTTCAGACCTTCAAAGGTGCTTCCTGAATTCTGCAATTATGGAGTTGGGCAGAAAAACCCAGCTGAGCCCATACCATGGATTTCCTGTCTCAAAGTTTCTGCTATTGTGTTCATCTGTGGACCATGTTACTTCCATTTGCCTTAAAATTAAACTACCTTGAGTTCCAGTGAGCACAAGGGCATTTGATTTGGGAGGAGGGAAATTTGTTTCAAGATGCAAAAATGGATGAGGAATTAAAATTTGAGGCCTTGGGACTGTCAGGGTGAATTTGAACTGTAAGAAGTTCAGTTACTGTTCTCTGTTTCCACATGAGAAAACTTGCCTTCATGGCTGGGAGACCCGATCTAATGAGACCAGTTATTGGGGCATTTCCTGTTGCTTTCTTTCTTTCTCTTTTTTTTTTTCTTTTTTTTTTTTATTTAAGAAAGGATTAATTAACAAAACCATAGGGTAGGAGGGGTACAACTCCACACAATTCCCACCACCCAATCTCCATATCCCACCCCCTCCCCTGATAGCTTTCCCATTCTCCATCCCTCTGGGAGCATGGACCCAGGGTCATTGTGGGTTGCAGAAGGTGGAAGGTCTGACTTCTTGTAATTGCTTCCCCGCTGAACATGGGCATTGACTGGTCGGTCCATACTCCCAGTCTGCCTCTCTCTTTCCCTAGAAGGGTGGGTCTCTGGGGAAGCTGAGCTCCAGGACACATTGGTGGGGTCTTCAATCCAAGGAAGCCTGGCCAGCATCCTGATGGCATCTGGAACCTGGTGACTAAAAAGAGAGTTAACATACAAAGCCAAACAAATTGTTGAGCAATCATGGACCCAAAGCTTGGAATAGTGGAGGGGAAGTGTTAGGGAGGTACTCACTGCAAACTCTAGTGTACTTCTGCTTTCAGGTATATATTTTGCAGTAGTTTATAGATACGTGTGAAGATATGCTCTCTCTCACAGAAACTGGTGTATATCTAGGTTTTGGGACTTTGTTAGAAAGTGAACCACCTGAGATGAAATTAGAGTATACTATGAAAGGAAAGGTCTCACCCGAGTAATGAAGCTGAAGGGTTGTCATTCCACACGTGAAGTCTCTGGACACAGTCTGAAGTGAAGCATGTTGAGGTGGCAATCATTGCGTTGGTTAGGTTGTGGTCGGCGGATGCAGTATTATTTGATATGGATTGGGAGAGGCATATGGGAAAGTGGGCCCTATCCAAGGGTTCCAGGACTGGGGGAAGTAGGGGCTCTATAGTGGAGATGTGAGGTTCCTGCTGTCTTAGGGTTCAAAAAGACAATCAATAGTTAATGTTATCATCACATTATTTGGTAATTGGGTTAACTTTGAAAAGTCCTTTTGTTATGGTTTGCTGTACAGTACCCAGTATCTTATATATAGCTGTGCTATTGGATGCTTCTAATCTACTTGGTCTAGGCTTTTGAGAGAGTCTGCATATCAAATACACAGCCTATATATTAAAAAGATTCAGTTTGTGTTTTGAAAAACTTTGAGACATACAATTGATTTTCCCCCTCTCATATTAATTAACTAGTGATTTATATGTCTACATTTTACTAGGAGTGTACATAAACACCATTCCCACCACCAAAAGACTGTGACCCATCCCTCTGTCCCACTCCCACCCCCCACTGGCCCAGGAAGCTGCATGTCTACCCCTCACCACAGGGTTTTTACTTTGGTGCCCTACTTACAATTTGATCAGGTCCTGCTTTTAGTTTCCCTTTCAGATCTTCTTACTCAACTTCTGTTGATGAGTGGGATCATCCCATACTCATCTTTATCTTTCTGACTTAGCTCACTTAACATAATTCCTTCTAGCTCTGTCCAAGATGGGTCAGAGAAGGTGGGTTCATTGTTCTTGATAGCTGCATAGTATTCCATTGTGTATATATACCACAGCTTTCTCAGCCACTCATCTGTTGTTGGGCACCTGGGTTGCTTCCAGGTTTTAGCTATTATGAATTGTGCTGCTATGAACATAGGAGTACACACCTCTTTTTGGTTGGGTGTTATGGAGTCCTTGGGGTATAACCCCAGGAGAGGAATTACTGGGTCATATGGAAGGTCCATGTCTAGCCTTCTGAGCGTTTTCCAGACTGCTCTCCACAGAGGCTGTACCAATTTACATTCCCACCAGCAATGTAAAAGGGTTACTCTGTCCCCACAACCTCTCCAGCATTTGTTGCTGCTCTTTCTTTCTCTTTCCTACCAGGGTTATGACTGGGGCTGCACAAGTCCACCATTACTGGAAATCCTTTTTTTTTTTTTCTGTTGACTTTTTATTTTTTGATAGAAAAGAGAGAGAAGTAGAGACATCTGCAGTACTGCTTCACCACTCATGAAGCTTCTCCCTGCATGTGGAGACTGAGGGCTTGGACTTGGGTCCTTGAGCATTGTAATACATATGTTCCACCTGGTGTGCTAAAACCCAACCCCTCCCCTTTCCTTTCTAAAGGCAGATTGAAATCTCATCCCTGAGGAACATCAGAGGTGAGAAAACATCCAAATGTCTCCTGAAGGCGAATTTTATCTGTATTCCTATTTCTCCAGCTTCCTGGTTGATTTTTCTAAATAGACATTCTAGCAGAAATCTAGTATCTGGCAGTTAATACTGTATCCTTTAAAGTTCAGCAGCTACTAAATGCCTTGATAAATTGAAATTGTGATAGTTTCATTACCTAAATATAAAAATCATGGTTACTCCCAAAGAAAACCTTTAATCTTGTTTAATTTTATCTGAGCAGGTTTAATTTCTGGTGCATCCAAAGTAGCAGCATATACTGCATGTCACAGCTGGGCCACAGTGCCAAGAAACAGCTTACAGTTGTAGAGTGCATTCCTTGCTATGGAAAAGTCCCTGGGTGTGAGCCTTGACATCACATGGGGGCATCATGGATGACACTAAAGTAGTCCCATGGTTACTGGAGTAAAACAGTGTTGTGCGTGTATTTTCTGTCCCACGTGATCTCCTCTATTCCTCTTCTGATTATTTCTGCCTCTCTAAGAATAAAGAAGAAAGAATAAAGAATAAAGAAAGTGGCATGTGGTAGCATCACACAAATGAGGCTTAATCCCACACTAGAGAGTAAAAGAGAGAGAGAGAGTGTGTGTGTGTTTTACAATTAAAGATGCATTTGGCTTTATTCCTACCAATTTGAGCTGCCCTGCTATGATAACAGTTGTTTATGTAGGTATGGGGTGGAATGATTTTTTTCTTCTTCTTTTCCACATCTGACTGTAGAGTTTCTTTCTTTCTTTCTTTCTTTCTTCCTTCCTTCCTTCCTTCCTTCCTTCCTCCCTCCCTCCCTTCCTTCCTTTCTTCCTTCCTTTCTCTCTCTCTCTCTCTCTTGCCTCCAGAGTTATTGCTGAGACTCGTGCCTGCACCGAATCCACTGCTCCTGGAGGCCATTTTTTTTTGTTGTTGCCCTCGTTGTTCTTGTTGTCGTTATTGTTATTGTTGCCATTGATGATGTTGTTATAGATAAGATAGAGAGAAATCGAGAGAGGAAGGGAGACAGAGGCGGAGAGAAAGATAGACACCTGCAAACCTGCTTCACTGCTTGTGAAGAGACCCTTCTGGAGATGGGGAGCCGGGGGCTCGAACCAGGATCCTTATGCCGGTCCTTGCTTTTCACTCCATGTGCGCTGCACTACCATCCGACACACCCCCCCCATAGAGTTTCTTATCTATTTTATACCATTAAAAGTTGACTAGCCTACCAAGGACCCTGTGATGCCCCAAATAATGAAGAAAAGAAAAATATGGGAAAAATTCTTGACAAACTAAACAAGCCACTTACAAGAAAAACTCAGTTCACAGAGGAGAAACACTGTGCATCTTACTCATTCTTATATTATGCCTCTCAAGTAGTTTTTCTTCTTGTGGATTAGTGTATGGGGGAAAGGAATGAGAGAGGCAGGGAGAACAGGGATAAATGGGCTTGAGGTTCCTGCATGAGGGTCTGTCTGTCTGTGGTGTAGAAGCACTGCACTGTGAAAGCTGCCCCATTGCCAGTAATGTGGAAAATATGCAAAGTGCCATTAGAAAGGAGAAAGGATGTGTGTGCAGCGTATGAAGTGCTTCTGAATACGATTAACTTCCCTTCATAAGTAGTAAATAGTAGATAACTGTGATCAAAAAGAGGATTTGTGTGATTTATCAAGCTGAGCAACTGTGCATTTGCAGAGAAGCTGGAGGTCAATCTTGAAATCTAGGGCAAGAGGAGCACTAGGAAATTGCCAGGACTAAGAAGTTAATCATACCCTTGGACTGCTTCCATCTGTCTCAGAGTGACAGAGCTGCTGCAGAACGAGCAGGGATGCTTTATAGCAGCAGATCGGGAATTAATATTTTCTGTGAAACCTCAAGCATCATTTGCAGTAACTTGGGTTTTATAAAAATGGAGCATAATTTCATATGAATAAATCACATTCAGCTAGAAATATGAGAAGCCAGGAAAAATTGTGCTTGACTTAAAAAAAAAAAAGAGGAACACACAAGAAAACCAACATGAAGGCAGCTGTTGAAGTGGTGGCACTGGGAGGGCACAAATGGCCATGTGGTTAAATTGTGCATATAATCATCTTCTGAAATGTCAGCCCGTGACTCCAGAAACAGCTACATTTTTATAGCCTTGGAGATGCATCACCCGACTGTAACCTGTCGGTCCATCTGGCAGTACCTCAGGTCCAAGATCCATTTATACTGAAATCCAAGCAACTGCCATTGATTTATGCATTTATGCGACAAGTCTTTCCTGAAAGTACCCTGCATGTCCTCTGGTTACTGTGCTGGTGCAAGGTGTGCAGTTGTAAGCGGAAGTGGCCATGCACTTATACTCTGCATGTCAGCCTTCAGGGGGTGCTGGCTATGCAGAGGGGACAGTCTGTAGGCTCATGTATTTGCTATGTCTAATTCTGTCTTTTCTCAAATAAATCTCACCCAGCAAGTCTCCTCTTTCCCACTAAAGGAGTTATGGTGAGATTAAAGAAGAAATAGCCTTAACTGTTGCTCTTATCTAAGAGAGAAGAGGGAAAAGGGAAAGACATCCAGAAGTGGTAATAGGTGTAGGGTTGACTTAGAAAGGAAGTAAAGGCAGGGCCACTACCAAAAAAAAAAAAAAAAGGGCTCAAGGACTGGCCTAAGGATCCCGGTTCGAGTCCCCGGCTCCCCACCTGCAGGGAGGGTCACTTCACAGGTGGAACAGGTCTGCAGGTGTCTATCTTTCCCTCTCTCTGTCTTCCCATCCCCTCTCAATTTCTATCTGTTCTATCCAACAACGACGACAACAATAATGATAAAAAGGCAAAAAAATAGCCTCCAGGAGTAGTGGATTTGTAGTGCAGGCACCGAGCCCCAGCAATAACCCTGAAGGCAAAAAAAAAAAAAAAAGGGAAAAAATTATATACATAGGTATAGATAAATAATTATAGAATCAGCCCGTATTGGTGACCTTGGGAGAACTACTACAGTTTTCATGGAGGGGATGGGACACAACACTCTGGTGATGGGAACCAGATGGAATTATAACCCCTGTTATCTTACAATTTTGTAAATCAATATTAAATCACTTTTAAAAAGTACATTAAAAAAAAAGAAGTAGTCTAGGTGAAAGGATTTATTTATACCTCCAGATGGGTCTGATCTGCATCAGAAAGTGGAACTGACAGTGGGGAGAGGAGGGTGGACACCCAGTGTTGTTCATACTCAACTTCATGTTCCTCATCCCTTATTCAGTAAGCGCCCTTCAACAAAGCGAAGGGAGTTGTGCTGGAGTTGGTCACCAGCACAGAAATGTAATTTTCTGGATAATACTTTACACCATGAGAGCTAGCAAGATAGTTACCTAGAGGGTGCCTGCCTTCCCAGTTCAAACCACACCAGGAGTTTGGGTGCTGTGGCATCTCTTGCTATCTCTCTCTCCCTCAGTCTTTTACTCTCCACCTAAAAGTATGTGTGGAGGGGGTGATGTGACCACTGGGAATAGCGGAATTATGCAGACACTGAGCCCCAGCACAAATCCTAGTGGCAAAAAAAAAGTAATTAAAATCAGACAAACCAAAAATTAAAATGATTGAGTGGCCCAGTGCAGCTTTCTCTGCTGCATCATTTTTTACTTGACTCACATAGAAAAGTTGTCCTGGGTCATTTCCTGGCACCTTTCCCAGCTGGTCTCCAAAGAATCAATCTCAAATAATTCAATTTTAACAGCCCTTATTACTTCAAAAGCAGAGTGATTCTCAGATAACATGGAGTGATCCCTAGTAGAGATCTGTTGAGGGATCAGCCAGGTGAAGAGGGAAAAACACTGCCGGAGTGGCTAAGCAGCACTGTTCCTTCTATCAGTCCCAACAAAACCCATCAGTATTCAGAAAAGAGGCCACCTTCAACCTCACTGCTCCATCAGGAGAGGCCAAGTGTTTCCTCACTGCACTTGGGTGGCTGTGAGTTAATTAATGCATTAACACTGTGAGCAAATTTATACTGAAATCCAGACAACTGCCATTGATTTATGCAGGTTGTCAGGCCTGAAAATTAGTGCTAAACCCCCCCCCCACTTCTAGGGGCCAGTCAGTGGTGCACCTGGTTAAGGCATACATCACAGTGCATAATGACCCAGGTTCAAGGCCCTGGTCCCCACCTGAAGGAGGGAAGTTTCATAAGTCAGTGAAACAGGGCTACAGGTTTTCTTTTTCTTTCCCTCTCTACCTTCCCTTCCCTCTCAATTTCTCTGTCTCTGTCCAATAAATAAAGAAAAAAAGGAAAAACAGAAAAATTATCTCCCTACTTCTAATTTCTACAATAAAACTGAATAACTCCAGAGAAACCATTGAGTTCAATCAGGTAAATAACACACATTTTAAAAGGTCCCAAACATATATTTTACACAAAAGAACCAGCAACCTAGAAGTGCCTGTTATATCCTTTTGAGTAAATAAATAACAAGTTGTATAAAGTCACTAATTGCCCTTTAAGTTGACTTAGCAGCTTAGAGCATTACAGCCTGAGAATCCCGTGACTGCTGCCACATGTCTGGGCGGGGGTGGGGGGGACAGCAGGGGCCCCATTGGGTGAAAGTAATGCTTAGCCCTTATAGTCAGTCCTCACAAGTGCATCAACTCCCAGAACAAAGAATGCATGCTTAGAAGGGCTTGGCCTCTTTTTAAAAGAATAATGGTGACAGCTCTGCACAACAGAGTGAATATACTTAATGCCATGAGGCTCAACACTTGAAAATTATTAAAAATAGTAAATCATGTGTGTATTTTGCCACTATAAAAGGGTAGAAAAGGGGGGAAATATTAATGTATGTTCCTGCACATGTTAATAATCCAGCTTTTCAAGATCTCCTTTCTCCTGTGGAGAGAAAGAGAGAGAGAGAGAGAATGGGGTAGGGGGTCTGTCTCACTCTTTTGGGTGTATGGTGCTGGAGTTAAAGCCTGAAGATTCCTCCCTCTCTTCTCGCCTAGAGAGAAGATTTCCCACATGTGACATTACCTTCTGTTGTGGGGACACCTAGTACCCTTCTCTGCTCCCTCCCAGAGTCAGGGCTCTGTCCCCACAGAAGAACAGAGCTAATGTCCACACTTCCTGGGAGGACTAGCCTCAAGAATTGGCCCAGGATTGAGGGTGGGAGTGAGGAGAGTGAGGTGAGAGGAACCAAACACCCATAGATGGAGTGAGGTTATAGAGCCACACTTTAAATCAGTAGTGTTGACTGATTACTATTCACACTGTGTTCCTCTTTTTTGGACTCATTCTCTAGACTAAGTAATCAGAGATAAGACACATATTTTTTCATGTTTTTAAAATTTTTTAAATCTTTATTTATTGGATAGAGACAGCCAGAAATTGAGAGGTAGGGGGAATAGAGAAGGAGAAAGACAGAGAGACACCTGCATCCCTGCTTCACCACTTGTGAAACTTCCCCACTGCAGGTGGGGACCAGGGGCTTGAACCCTGGTCCTTGAGCATTATAACATGTGCATTCAACTAGGTACGCCACCACCCAGTCCCCTGAGATAAAACATTTAACAGATCTCTAACTTATTTTCTTCCTTCCTTCCTTCCATTCTTTCTTTCTTGCCTCCAGAGTTATTGCTGGGGTTTGGTACCTGAACCACAAATCCACTGCTCCTGGAGGCCATTCTTTCCCATTTTTTGTTGCCCTTGGAGGCCATTCTTTCCCATTTTTTTGTTGTTTGCCCTTGTTATTATTATTGTTGCCATTGATGATGTTGTTGGATAGAACAGAGAGAAATCTAAAGAAGAAGGGAGGCAGAGAGGGGGAGAGAAAGACACCTGCAGACCTGCTTCACTGCTTATGAAGCAGTGGTGGCTCACAGTATGAGGGACCTTGGTTCAAGCCCAGGGTCGTCACATGGTAGCACCTGCAAGAGAGATACTTCATGGGTGGTGGAGTAGTGACACAGTGTCTCTCCTTATCTCTTTGTCTCTCTCCATTATTTCTCTGTTTCTTACCTTCTATCTAATATGGAAATAAAATGGTCACTGGGAGGGGTAGAGTTGTGTAGGCACCAAGGCCTATTGATAATCCTTGTAGAGAAAAAAAACAATAAAACCTTTGTAACTGCATCATACTTGTATTCTTTTAAATTTGTGAAAGAGAAAGTAGAACAAAAAAACACTACTCTGATACATATGGTAGATAAGAAACTTAGGACCTCATGCCTGAAAGTCTAGCACTTTTACCCACTGTGCCACCTTCCAGGCCACTGTCATATTCCTTGTGAATATCATGGAGTTCCATTGGTATACTTTCCTGTGGTGCTGAGACTCCAACCCATAGCTTCACTTACGAGATGGTACATCCTCTCCTGGAGGAGCTATCTCCTGCCCTGCTTCATATGTGGATAGAACTTGAAGGAATCATGTTAAGCGAGATAAGCCAGAAAGAGAAAGATGAATATGGGATGATCTCACTCATAGACAGAAGTTGAGAAATAAGAACAGAAGGGGAAACACAAAGCAAATCTTGGACTGAGCTTGATATATTATGCCAAAGTAAAGGACTCTGGTTGTGGTTGTGGCGGGGTGGAGGGGTGCTTTCAAGGTCCTGGTACATGATGATCAAGGAGGACCTGGAGGGGGGGGGATGGGCAGGTAGATTGTTTTGCTGAAAACTGAGAAATTTTTCACATGTTCCAACTACTGAGCTTGCTGTTGGCTATAAACCATTAATACTCCAGTGAAAAAATAAGTAAAATAAAACCAATCTCTTTTTTAAGGGAAGTTTGTTTAAATTGTGACACCAATTCTGTTTGTTTGTTTGTGCTTGTTTTTTGCTTTGTTTTTCATCTCAATTTAGTGGATTAAACTAGCCACAGACCTGGAGCCTTTTTTCTTTGCTTTAAGGCCAGTCTCTCGCACCACTCCCACCTTCAGTACATAGCCTTCCAGACAGCCTTACCCAGGGCCTTTTCACTCCCTGGCCCTTGAAGAGCCAGCTGGAGTGAGATGCCTCTCCAGCTGTTTACTCTGGACACAAGGCCTCTCCTCCCCATCTCGCCTCCCCAAATCAGCCTCCCCGTGACCCACTCCATTAACCACCTCTCTGCCAGATCAGCCTTTGAGCCATGGGCCTGCTTGTTTGTGCTGGCTGGCTGGCCTTTGAGGGCTGTATCAGGAGCCTGGATGAGTTCCCCTGCTGTTGCTGAAAGGTTAATGTGTGCCTCATCCACTAGAGCAGCACGACCTTTCTCGACTCTCTCCAGCTCCTTTCCCTGAGTTGGTTCCCAGACGGGACTGGTGGCATAGCCAGCTGCTTCCTGTCAGCCGGCTGGCTACAGTGCCCATCTCTGCCCTCACCAGGCAGCTTCATAGTCCCACCATCGGCATCCTTGTTGTCCAGAACAATGCCTCAGCCTTGCCTTCCCTCTCTAATCTCCATGGTTTGGGATTTGAGTTTTCATGATGCCCTACACCCATTGTTCCTCCCATCCTGAGAGGCAGCACTCTGTGAGTCAGTGCTCACAAATTAACAACAGGTCAAATGTCAAAATCAAACTAGCCACTTGTAAGACTCCATATCCCCTCTCTTCATTTCACAGGTCAGGTAGACCAGCTGGCTTGCCCTAGTCTGGCTAACTAAGTAGGGATCCTGAGAAATGCAGCCCATGCCAAGAATCTGAAGGCCAGGCAGCTCCAACTTGCCTTGACTTCTGCTAGTCACATTGTCTTTCTTTAGGGCCACATTAGGTCGCTGTTATTTTTCTTTCTTTTTATTTTATTTTATTTTATTACTGACTTCTGGTCTTTTTCTTAAATGGATACAGTATACTCTATCCATCCAGCCTAATTTTGGTGCTGAGAAGAGAGCAGGAAAATGAGGCTGCAAAGGCTCCCTGCCATGACTGTGACGCAAGCACAGAGAATTAAGGTATTTATTAGTTTTCTGAGGGAACATGTGAAGGAGGTCCCTATTTTCTTTGAGTCATTGCCCCAGCCAATGAGTCATATTGTGCAGTTTTTAAAGGGCCTGAGTGTGGGCCTTTGTTGGAGATAAGCACAAAGCTGAATAATAATCCAGCCTTCCCTGACAATGGCAGGTGTCTACTGTTGCCCTCGGAGTAGCTCTTCTGCTGTAACAGACCTTGTGCTGGGGCTGTATTTCATTGTCCCACTTCATCCCCACTATGGGCTGCTTGATGGATGCCATTGCACTCATTTTCCATATGGAGAAACTGAAGCCATTGTACCCATTTTACCTATGGAGAATCACTTGCCCCCGGTTGATGAAGAGATAAAGCTGGCCATGTTTTCAAGTGTCAGTTTAGTATTGAGCAAGGAGAGTTTGGCAGACAGAGCTCATGAAATAGGCATGCTGCCTAGTGCCCATTTTCCCAAGGGCCTCATCCTTCCTTCTTGCCTCCCCTTAAACCAAGATAAAATCCAGCCTTGCCTCTAACTTACATTCACAGCACACGCTCCAGCTCTGCCCACAGGGATGCCTCGTCCCTTGCTCTTATGGCAGAATGTCAGAGTATAGCCACATTTAATCAGAATCAAGTTGTTCCCTCCAATTTGAACATGAAACAGGAATGAGCATGCACCTGTGAAGAATTCTGCTGGGGGCTTGCTTGGTAGAACATACTTCATCTCGAGCTGTTCTTTCCAAGAAAGTAGTTCCAGGGATTTTAGTCCTCCTTCTGTGCATGTGCTTGAAATAAAAGATGATGAAAAACTTAAAAAGTTTTACATGGTGATGAGGAAAAAGATAAGCCAACATTACCAAAAGTGTTCTATTTTTTTTTTCCTTCCCATAGGCTGGGGAAATGTTAGCTATTCACTAACACTTTTAAATGAAGTCAACGTTTGACATACTTCTACAGCAATTCTCTACCCTGTGTCATTAAAATGTGAACCCCACTCATATATCTTCCCTTGATGCATTGGTCACCAGTCACCCTAATTCCCTTGCCTTAATCAAGTAAACTAAAGCACCAGCATCGTGAAGAAAACACTGGCTGGCTGGCTGACAGGAGGTGTGTAACAACAGGACACAACCAGAACCAGCATCACTTCTCACACACCCTGTAAATCCTGCCCCTGTGCAGACTGTCCATTACAAAACATTTCATTCTCCTACCCTTACACTTGTGCCTTTCCTTCTGCCTGGAAACATGTTCCTTCTCCCCACATACCTGACCTGTTCCCCTCCAGACTGCAGCTCTCAGCTTTCCCATTAGAACTTTCTCCCTTTGTGTCAGGATCCTTCATGGACCCTCTCCTCAGTCAGACCTGGTCAGCTAACCCATTCTGTTGCGCACCAGAGGTGGGGGCCAAAGAGGTCTAAGCCGAGGGCAGCAGGGGAGAGTGCGCTGGGATCTCTTTCTGGAGACAGGCGGCAAGAGACAGAATCAGTAATCACCTAGGGTACCATTGCTGGAATAGTATGTTTATTGTGCAGCAGAGCAGAGCTTTTAAAGGGTGGTAGGGGCGAGGAGAGGTCTGTTAAGGGATACCTAATATGGTCAAGACAGCAGGGGAGTAGAGAAATTGTGAGGGGCTTTCTAGTAACTGTTGGGTAAATGGTTGAGCTAGTTTAGGGAATGAGGAAGTGAAACCACCAGCTAGCACAGAGGGGATGTGGGTTCCTGCACAAGGGAGATTCATAGGGGGGCTGGGACCCGTTCAGCAAGTCCCCTCTTGCTCAACCCATAGACGGGAAAAGCCCCTGGGGAGACTGACAGAAGGCTTTTACCTCCCAGGCATCCAGAGGTCCCCCCCTGGATGGCCCGCGCCACACTGGACCTCAGCTTATGCAAGGCCCCACACCTTTGCAGTCTTTAACCCATTGCTGTTGTCCTAGGCAGCTTAATTCTCTGTCCTCCTGCAGAGGACAAGTTCTGTCATGTGCCTGTCATATCTCACCACCTCATGCAGTGCCAGGTGTGTGACTTTAATACTTGGTGACTAACTGTATTTCTCTGACTCACTTTTCTCATCTGTAATTTAGAGATGGTAACATTTGCTCTGTCTACCATGAATAATTCTAAAGAGATGGCTTTGCTAAAGAACTCTATAGGGGGGGGAAAGGACAATTATAGATTGGACACATTTTAATAATACAGTTGCTATCAAAAACGAAAGAATAGTCTATTTGAGTGACTATTGTTCTTACTTGTAAAAAGTAGAGCCAAAACACCCCATTTCCTCCATTACTCTTGACTCTTTTGTGTTGCCCTTGTTTATTGTTATTATTATTGCTGTTGTTATTGTTGGATATGACAGAAATCAAGGTGGGGAGACAGGGGAAGAAAAAGATAGACACCTGTAGACCTGTTTCACTGCTTGTGAAGTGAGACCCCCCCCTACAGGTGGGGAGCTGGGGGCGTGAGCCAAGATCCTTATGTTGGTCCTTGCACTTCGCACCTTGTGCGCTTAACCCGCTGTGCTACCGCCCAGCCCTTACTCTTGACTCTTGATGCTAAATTTTGGGAGGACTAGTGACATTTTTAGTGAAAAAAAAAAACATTGGTTTATGATATTTAAGTTTCAGGCTCACAGGACTGGCTGGTGGTGCACCTGGTTGAGCACACATGTTACACTGCACAAGAACCCAGGTTTGAGCCCCCAGTCCCCACCTGCAGGGGGAAAGTTTTGTGATTGGTGAGGCAGGGCTGTAGGTGTCTCTCTGTCTCTCTCCCTATCACCCCTTCTCTTGCAATTTCTGGCTGTCTCTGTCAAATAAATAAATTTTTTAAAGGTTTCAGTCTCACAACATGATATTTTCTATCTGTACCTTACTACCTTAGAATCCCCACCAAAACACTTCTTTCTAACCATCACTCTTTAGTTAATTGGCCCTGCTGCTCATTCTGTAGGCCTTCTTTCCCCTTCCCTGTTCATAACTTCTACTCTGCTCCATAATCTGAGTTTTTTTTCTACTTTATGTCTTTATGTTCCACATATGAGTGAAATCATTCCATATTTCCTTTGACTTATTTCACTTAGCGCAGATTCCCTCAAGATTCCTGCCATATTGTCACATAGGCAAAATGTTCATTTTTCTCATAGCTAAGTAACATCCCACTTTATTTATTTCTCTCCAGACAGTAATTATTTGATAAATTACACTGTGCCAGTGGTAGTATGTGAACTTGACCAGGTGCGCCACCGCCCAGCCCCCCACTGTACCAATGGCAATAACTTTTATAACATGAAGGCAGTAACTAAAGGGGTGAGTTTATTTTTAACTTCAGTATCACTTTATTCAGGGAAATGTTGATTTACAGGATTGATGCTATCATGAGGGTACAAGATACGCATCAGTATATCTCACTCTCCACCAGACCTTCGTCCTGTTCCACTATAAACTTAGATCCCTAGCACCCCCATAGGGGGTGCAATTTTAATTCAAAATCATTTTACTTATAAGGAAATCTTATAATTATTTAATATCTTGTTTCCATGGAAGCTTCCAAAACTACCACCATCTTGTTTAACTGGAAATACTCTGCAAAATTTTCTTCCACTTTTATGTTAGTGGAGATACCAAATAGCTGGGTGGATGATCAAAAGGAACTGGCCCCCCCTCAGAAGGCTGTCTCAACGCTCCTCAGCACCTTGAATTCTGGACTTCCATGTCAGCCTCAGAAGATGTGAGAACACAGTACAAATTTCCCATGTGACTCTCCAGGAACCCCAGTCAGTGTCTGTGCACAGCTGACAGGCTGTGTGAAGTGATGCAACCACTATGGGAGATAGGAAAGTTCCTCAAAAAAGATTCAGAAAGAATTACCAGGGCATAGGCAGTGGTGCATTTTGACTAAACAATCACACTACAGTGCTCAAGGACCCAGGTTTAAGCCCCTGGTCTCCACCTGCAGGGGGGAAGCTTCAAAAGTGGTGAAGCAGCACTGTAGGTGTCTCTCTATATCTCTCCTTCTCTGTGTCCTCTACCCCTCTCAATTGCTCTCTGTCTCTATCCAATAATAAATATTTAAAAAAAGAATTACCATATGATCCAGAAATTCCATTTTTGGGGTGTATATACCAAAGAATTGCAAACAGAGTCTCAAAGAGATATTTGCACACCTGTCTGGATAATAGTAATGTTCACAATAGCCCAGAGACATAGCTGCCCAAGTATCTATAGGTAAATTAACAGATAAGGAAAATGTTACATATGTATGTATATATATATATATACATACACAATGGAATACTATTTAGTTTTTAAAGGAAGGAAATTCTGACATAAACTATAAAATATATTTGAAGGCATTATAAGTGAAATATGTCAGTAGCCAAAAGATAAATGTTATTTGATTCCCCTTACATATATTGCCTAAAATAGTCAAATACAGCCACATAAATTAGAAGGGTTGTTTCCAGGGGCTTGGGTGAGGAGACACAGTAAGAGGAAGTTTAATGGAGCTTCAGTTTTGTAAGATATAAAGAGACTTGTAGGCGGAAGTCAGTGGTGCAGCCAGTTACGCACACAAGGACTGGGGTTTAAGCCCCAGCTCCCCAGCTGCAGGGAAAATGGATGCTTCACAAGCAGTGGAGAGATCAGCAAGTGTCTCCTCCCCTCTCAATTTCTCTCTGTCCTGTCTAATAAGGAAAAAAAAAAAAGGAAAAATGGCTGCTGAGGGGGTGGACATGTAGTGCCAGCACTGAGCCCCAGCATTAATCCTGGGGACAATAGAAAAAAAAAAAAAGAGTTGGGAGTCAGGTGGTAGCACAGTGGGATAAGCGCATGTGGCACAAAGCACAAGGACTGGCGTAAGGAAAAAAAAGAGTTTTGAAGATCGGTAGTAATGATGACTGCACATAATGCTACTAAACTGTACATTTGAAATGTTTTAGATTGGGGTTGGAAACATCCAAGTTATATATTATCCTCAAAATCATTTGGTCTGGCCCTGCCAAGACAACCAGAGCTTTTTCATAGCAACATCAAGTACTTATTTTTAAGTTGATAATTTTGTATGGCCTGAGAATGATGTTGGAAATATCCAAGTGATTCCTGGCAGAACAAAGGTTCCCCCACCCCTGGTTTAGATGATAAGTTGTAGTATGTATATTTTACCACAGTTTTTTTTAAAAATGTCACTGACATAATAATGGGAAGTGTAATATATGGTCTAAATCAGGATGCTTTCATTTTTAATTATCTTTATTTATTACATAGGGACAGCCAGAAATTGAGAGGGTAGAGGGAGATAGAGAGAAAGAGAAAGACAGACACCTGCAGCACTGCTTCATCACTTGCAAAGCTTTCCCCCTGCAGGTAGGGACTGGGGGCTCAAACCCAGGTCCTTGAATATTGTAACATGTGTGCCCAACCAGGTGCTCCACTACCCAGCCCCTCAATAGTATTTTTTATTACCCTTTTATTTCCTATGGTGGAGTAAAAAAATCCTTCATTCAAAGGAACCTAACCTCTTGGCAGGCAGATGAAAGTTATTATTATTATTATTATTATTATTATTATTTATAAAAAGGAAACATTGACAGAACCATAGGATAAGAGGGGTATAACTCCATACAATTCCCACCACCAGATCTCCATATCCCATCCCCTCCCCTGATAGCTTTCCTATTCTTTAATCCTCTGGGAGTATGGACCCAAGGTCATTGTGGGGTGCAGAAGGTGGAAGGTCTGGTTTCTGTAATTGCTTCCCTGCTGAACATGAGCGTTGACAGTTCGATCCATACTCCCAGCCGGCAGGTGCCTCACAGATGAAAGTTTTAAAGATGTTTGGGTTGGTGGCATGACAAGTAGAAGCCATTCACACAAGAATCCGACCACCAGTGACCTGGGGTTTGATCCCTAGCAACCATGTGCCTCCCCACCACCCAAAGTTTACAGATACTGTGCAAGGTAGAGACGGGGAGAGTGGTGGTGCCAGGACTCAGGGGCTGACAGCTTTGAGATCCTCTTCAGAGAGGGGGAACAGCATGTGAGCCCACATTCTAAACTGCTGCATGTTCATTGCTCCATTAGACTTTACTTGTGGAACACAAAATCCTACGATCCAACTATTGAATTTCTAGAGAGGGAGTCAGTAGCGCAGCGGGTTAAGTGCACGTGGCACCAAGTGCAAGGACTGGCTTAAGGATCCCAGTTCGAGCCCCCAGCTCCCACCTGAAGGGGAGTGAAGCAGGTCTGCAGGTGTCTATTTTTCTCTCCTCCTCTCTGTCTTCCCCTCCTCTCTCCATTTCTCTCTGTCCTATCCAACAATGACAACATCAATAACAAGAACAATAATAACTACAACAACAATAAAAAACAAGGGCAACAAAAGGGAAAATAAATAAATATAATAAAAATGTTTTTAAAAAAAGAATTTCAACTGCAGGGCTTTAGAGCCAGTAAAGCCTGTGAGCACGCTCCGGAGCCTCTTAGATGGAACCAGCTGCTTCTGTCTGAAGCTCTTCTGTCTGAAGCCTCCTTTGTCCTTCTGTTAAATAAAATGCCCAATGCACAGGTTATCTTCTGGGGTCCTGGGATCATAATATTTGAAGGGGATCCAGTTATAGTCTACTCAGTGTCTTATTCACTTGAAGTTCCCAAGCTACTCATTAATGTCAAGGTAGGAAAAAAATTCAAGACTACTTCCTGATAACCAAGGTGGTAACAATTTTGGAAGCTCAAAAGAGGCTCTGTAGAGACAGGATTTTAAATAAGCCAGAGCCCCATATAATTAAAACAATTTTGAATTAAAATTGCCCCTTCAGTAATTTCTTTTATGTTTTAATATTTACTATCATTGCCATTGTGTAACGTACCTCATTAATCGCATGTGGAAAAAAAAAACTAGGCAATGAATAATTAATATGAAGTGATAACCGGGGGAGTCAGAGCACTTAACAAAGGAAGCCTGAAACAAGTGTCACCCACAGGCAATCAGTTCTGCTAGCGAGAGCCTCACAGACCTCTGACCACCTGCTAGGAGATGACCGCTTGGCCATTACCTGCTGTTCTTAGAGGTCAACAGAACAATCTCTTTGGCCTAATGGCAGATGTGGAAATAAGCCAAGATTTCTCAACAACAGCAAGAAAAAGCTTTCACTTGATCAGGAGCCAGGTGGTGGTGCTCCTGGTTAATCGCACGCATTACCATGAGCAAGGACCCAGTTCAAGCCCCTGGTCCCCACTGCAGGGGGAATATTTCATGAGTGATGAAGCAGTGCTGCAGATGTCTCTCTGTCTCTCTCCTTCCCTCTCTGTCTCCCCCTCCCCTTTCAATTTCTCTCTACCCAATAATAAATAAATAAAAGATTTAAAAAAATATTTCCAACTTTGTCAAAACAGACCAAAACAACCCAGCGAAATACAAATTAGAAATGGCACCAAAAGGTCAGCAATATGCTGGGCAGAAGCCCAGGCCTCATAGAAAGTGGAAGTCTGAGGACATGCATGGGGCAGGGGGAGAAAGGAAGAGAGCAGGAATTCAGGCAGATGCCATCTCATCTGCAGACGGCATCCACCTGGCGTTCCAAACAGGCCCAGTGCTAACTGCAGGTACAAAACAGGCTCTACACACACAGCTATGCACTCATAAAGAAATTTAACAGCAACCAATGAGTATTGCTTCCTCTTGAAGAGGGATACTTAGGCTACTACCGTCTGAAAAGAAAGAACATCAGCTTTCAAGGAAGCTCTCTTTGAGACTGGGTTTAAACTGAGTGATAGTTTCAATGCAGATAACTTTCTAGTCTTAACATTTTCTTATGTAACTCCCAGAAAGGATCAAATGCTTTTGACAAAACATATTTTGTTTTGTCTTTTTCTTTTTTACCAGAGCACCACTCAGCTCTGGTTTATGATGGTGCTGGAGATTGAGCCTAGGACCTTTGGTGCCTCAGGCATGAAAGTCTTTTTACACAACCATTATTCTGTTTCCCTTATGTGGTCAACCTCATCTTTCTCTGCATCATACTTTCCAAGGAGACTGGGCTGCACTCAGAATATCAGGAAAGTCTCCATCATAGGATCAAAAGGAAGAGAGTTACTTTCCAAAGGAACTTTCTATGTATTAAAAGAAAAAAAATGTCAACAACACACATGATTTTAACTGGTCTTCCAGTTAAATTATGGGTTGTCAGATAAAATTCAAGAAACCCAGTGAAATTTAAATTTCAGATATACAAAGAATAATAAGCAAACTCTGGAATTATTTATACTAAAGAGTGATTTCTTGTGTCTGTATCTCTACTTGACAAACCTGGTTGCCTTGAGTCTGTGATCTCTCTTATTCATTCAGTGTAAAATCACTTAGTGCTAAGTGCTGAGATCTCCTGGAAAGTATGTGGATGAATGGCACCTGGTAAATAGCATCACCATTAGATATTGTATAGGGATTTCCTGTTGGAAAGATAGCAAAGTATTTCTGGGTTATTAGACCGAATCCTGGATGGAATGGTACATGAGAGCATTAATTACAATTAATCACAGGTTGGGAAGCTTAGGAAACTGGGAATTCCTACTTCAGGTTTCCAAAGCTGTATTTTAAGAGCAACATAATCTAATAGACCTTGTGATGGCAGAATAAGGCAGAAGATGAAAGTTAGGGGGGATGATATTGCCTTTTCGCACTTTTCATATTTCTAAGGGAAGAAAAGTAAGCCTTATGAAATCACTTTACCAATAAAACAGAAATTGTTTATATCTCTGCAATTGCAATACCCAGAAGCTAATTTAGAACCCTAAAGTGGCCGTATGAGCGGATTAGGATTTCTATAAAAAGAAACGTACCAAATTGCCTTCCCTAGCAGGTGTAGAGCATTCTGATTCTGAAAAGTTTTCAGTGCATCCAAACAAGCTGAGCTCCATCTCCCCTAAACAGTGTTCTGGTGCACTTTCCCAACAGAACATTGGGAGATTGTATTTTATTCAACAGAACAAGCTTGTGCTAAAGTCGGAGTTAATAAAGACAAGCCCTCCTAGGGGTGTTTCACTGAAAGAAATCCATCTATTAACCTAGAGTCCATTTCCCAAGTTCATGTTTGTTGTTGAAAATTTTATTCTTATAATACATAGAAAAATAGGGAGCTGGGTGGTAGCACAACCAGTTAAGTGCACATAATACTTAGGGCAAGGACCCACACAAGGATCCGGGCTCAAGCACTCATCTCCCCACTTGCAGGGGGAACGCTTCACAAGCAATGAAGCAGGTCTGCAGGTGTCTATCTTTCTCTTCCCCTCCTCTCTCATTTTCTCTCTGTCCTATCCAATAAAATGGGGGGGGGGGGGGAATGGCCACCAGGAGCAGTGAATTCATAGTGCTGGCACTGAGCCCTAGCAATAACACTGGAGGGGGGAGAGGGGAGGAGAAGATAGAGAGGGAGAAGAAGGAGGAGGAGAAAGTTGCTTTTTAAAGCAACTCTCCTTCTGATCCTATGATTGGGACCTTCCTGACACACTGGGTACAGCCCAGCCTCCTTAGAACAGGAAAGTAGGATGGAGAGAAAGATGAGGTTGACCACATGTACAAATGTCCCTTCAGATTCATCTTTGGGAGTATTCAGTGGGGAAGTGACTGATAACAACTCTTGAATAATGTGACCCTTATGGAAGGGAGCAATCATAAAGGCCTGAATTAACCCTTAAGAGCTCTGCCTTAGCTAGGATTTTAGCACTTAAGATTTCTTTTGTTCTTTTTTTCTTTCCTTCCTTCTTTCTTTCTTTCTTTTTTAGTGATTTAATAATTATTGACAATATTGTGGTATAAGAGGGGCACAGTTCCATACAGTTGCCACCACCAGAGTTCCATATCCCCTCCTCTCCAATGGAAGTTTCTCTATTCTTTATCCCTCTGGGAGTATGGACCAAAGATCTTTATAGGGTGCAGAAAATGGGAGGTCTAGCTTCTGTAATTGCTTCTCCACTGGACGTGGCAATTGACAGATTGACCCATACCCTCAGCCTGTTTCTATTTTTCCTTAGTGGAGTAGGGTTCTGAGGAGGTGGGTTCTAGAACACATTGGTGAGGTTGTCTGCCCAGAGAAGTCAGGTTGGCGTCATGGTAGCATCTGCAGCTTGGTGGCTGAAAAGCATTAAGATATAAAGCAGAGGTGGTCAGACAGTAGCATAGCAGGTTAAGTGCACATGGCTTGAAGCACAAGGACCAACATAAGGATCCTGTTTCAGGCCCCTGGCTCCCCACCTGCAGGGGGGTTGCTTCACAAGCAGTGAAGCAGGTCTGCAGGTGTCTTTCTCTCCCGTCTGTGTCTACCCTCCTCTTTCAATTTCTCTCTGTCCTATCCAACAACAATGGCAACAATAACAACAACAACAAGGGAAACAAAATGGGGAAAAATGGCCTCCAGGAGCATAGTGTAGGCACTGAGCCCCGGCAATAACTCTGGAGGAAAAAAAAAAAAAAGATATAAAGCAGAACAATTTGCTTAATAATCAGGAAACTAAAGGTAAGAGTATAGCAGATGAGATTTGGGGTCTTTATGTTGGGAGGAGCTTGGAAGTCTATTTTAGGTATATTCCAAGGGGCCTGTAGCTTTATTAATTTTTGCCTGAGCCCAACAGCTAACATGCAAGTGGACTGGAAGTATTGTCTGGGAAGTTGGTGTCAGAGTTGAGGATAGGACTAGAAAGCTGGATAAGGGCAGAGAGCAGCTCCCAAATATGGAGAAAGTATATAAATACCATTAACTGTAAACCCCATCCATCTGACCTAGGGCCCATGACTATTCATATTTAGGAGCCTGTGTAACCTCTGCATCCCTGTTGGTCTGAGCTCGCATTCCATGATCACAGCTAAGAACATTCTAGGCTGCACTCATTTCAGGACCAGTCTTCTTTAAGTGGCAGAATATTTTGACCCTGCCTCTCTTCAGAGAGTGGGGCACTTTCTATCACTGTTGTTCTACATTGAGGGCAAAGTCCTGTAGAGGCCCACAAGAGGGTTTATGATGTTGTTCCTGAGGGAGATGACCAGTGGTGGTGGAGAGAGAGAGAAAGATTTGTTAGAGGTCTAGGCCCATCATATCTATAGCACTTAAGATTTCTAGTAGATAATCTTTATCAGAAAGCTGAGAGAAGCATAGAGCTCAGTGGGTAGAATACAGCCCTTATTATGCATGAGGTGCTGGGTTTGGTCCTTGGTACCTTAGGAGAGTAACATGGACAATACCAACTAGGTAATTCCATGAATGGTGGAACAGTGCTATGGTGTCTCTCCTTTTCTCACCTCTCTCTATCTTGTCTCTCCCTCTCTCTAAAATTACAAAATAAAAATTGAGGCAGTGATACTATTCAGTGGTATCATGTATGCATGAGGTCCTGGGTTCATTTCCTGGCATTGACTTAAAAAAAAAATGAAACTCAGAGATAAACATAAAGTGCAAGGCATGATGAGGATACATTTAATCCTGTGGTTGAGTGCACATACACCCAAGGCACGGTGGGCATCCTTTTCTCCCTGAGTCTGCAGTAAGGGATCTGTTTAGCAAGCAACTCTTAGAGGGAATTCTGCTCTCCTACCCTGACACAGGTTCCTAGTATGTTCCAGTGCAACAGGCACAGCACCTTTGTTGTTTGGAATAACAGACTAAAGAGAAGGCAAAATAGCTTGTTTGACTTCCCCAGACTGTGGGTAAGAGTGATCCTAGTACACTTTTCAGTCCTGCCTTTACCCAGAGTTCAGTAGGGTTTTCCTGCATTTCCTGTCTCCTTGTTGTGTCTTGAGTTAAAGAACCAGCTACATACAGCCCCGCAAATCTGGCGTGTCCCTTTGTCCAGGGGGCCCTTCAGACTTTGCAGGGAGAATAAATCAGGCCAGCTTGGGCTGAGTATTTTATTGACCTGCTGTGTGATTGCTTGTGGGCAGCTCATTTCTGGGAGCTGGGAGCAGGATTACTCACATTCTTCATGACAGTGGAGCTAGTGAGTCATAGGATTCAGACTAATTGGCACCATACTCAGGAATAATACAGCAAATAAAATTATATCCCAAATCACATTCCAGCTTGCTTCAGTCCCTCTCCTTTTTCTTACCATGCCTTCTCGTCCTCTCTCCCTGTTTCTCCCTATCCGTAAAACAACCTTTCTATTTTCTGCAAACTGTAATGAAACCAAGGCTAAGTTTGCACTTTTCTGGCCTTGAGTAAAGTGTTATCATCCTCATGATTTCCCCTTACAGTTCAGCTCACTCAGCTTTGGGCACATGGGTGTCATTTTCAGTCCTGATCACCTCCCTGTGTTTTCTCTTGGGGGCACAGTTTCTGCAGAGTATGTGAGGAAGAGGTTGTGGGAGTGGATGGAGACCCCACCTCCCTGATTCATTTTCCCTTCTCTCCAACAGCACCCATACTGACATGGTACTTGAGATCCTTGGTTCAGTGTTTAGCTCAAAAAATGTCCCACTTAGAGCAGTCCTTTTATTTTATTTTATTTTATTTTATTTTATTTTCCACTAGGGATAGTTCTGGGGCTCCATGCCTGCTGGATGCTGCCATCCCTGGCAGCCATTTTTCCCCTTTCTTTTCATTTTGATAGAGACAGAGAGAAGTAGAGAGAAAGGAGAAAGACACCTGAAACACTGCCCCACTGCTCATGAAGCTCCTTATCCTGCAAGGAAGGACCGGGAGTTGAACCTGGATGGTAATGCACCAGCACCCAGCCCCAATCTTACTGTGTGCAACCATGGAAATTTGGTCATAGCATCTTCTCTTCTTCTAATACAGGAAATAGGTCAGTTTCTATGTTTTGCAATTCTTTCATCATCACCCATGAATCAAATTGTTTGATGATAGATGCTAGAAAATCGAGGGAGGAGTAACTCACTCTATGTAACTCTTCCTTCTGTGTCCGAACTGCTTGCAGCAACTCCTGTTCTACCCTCCAGATAAATCTTCCCTTAAATTTAGGCCTCTGCTCAAGCCCTCCTTCCTCTAGCATCTCCTCTCCTGAAAGCTAGTCCTCATTATTTCCCTGGTCTTTAAACTCTTAGAACTAAGAATTTTCATACAGAATGCAGCACTGAATGCCAGGCAGTAACACACTGGATTATGCACACAGAATACATTGCACAAGGACCCATGCAAGGATCCCGGTTCAAGCCCCCACCTCCCCACCTGCAAGGGGGTCACTTCACAAGGGGTGAAGCAGATCTCCATGTGTCTATCTCTCTCTCCCCCTCTCTGTCTTCCCCTCCTCTCTCAATTTCTCTCTGTCCTACCCAATAAAATGGAAAAAAAAAATGGCCTCCAGGAGCAGTGAATTCGTAGTGCCAGCAATAACCTTGGAGGCAAAAAAAAACAACACAAGGGGGTTAGGTGGTGGCGCAGTAGGTTAAATGTACATGGCACAAAGCACAAAGACCAAAGTAAGGATCCTGGTTCGAGACCCTGGCTCCCCACCTGCAGGGGGGATCACTTCATAAGCAGAGAAGCAGGTCTTTAGGTGTCTGTCTTTCACTCCCCCTCTCTGTCTTTTCTCTTCTCCATTTCACTCTATCCTATCCAATAATAACAACAGTAATAAGCACAACAACGATAAAATAACAAGGGCAACAAAAAGGGAAAAAATAGCCTCCAGGAGCAGTGGATTCGTGGTGCAGGCACCGAAACCATAGCAATAACCCTGGAGGCAAAAAAACACAGAATTCAGCACCGGATATAGATATACTGTCTCTTTTTGAATATTGTCTTGGCCCTCCACCTTTGAGCACATAGCACTTCTTGTCTCTGCTACACTTAGAACAGTGCCAGGCAGGTAGTGAGTATAAAGAAAGAAGCATATTCCTAATGGGAAAGCAACAGCCATGTTGGAAGAAACTCGTGGGCTATGTGTCTGCCTTTCTCTTTCTGTGTGAAGAAAAAAAATTAGCCTGGTGGTCTGGAAGATGCCAGAGTGGATAAAACATTGGACTCTTGTGTATGAGATCCCAAGTTCAATCCCCAGCAGAACATGTACCAGAGTGATGCTCGAGTTCCCTCTTCATCATCATCCACCTCCTCCTCTCTCTCTTCCTCTCTCTTTCTCTCTCTCTTTCAACATAAGTTAAAATATTTTTAAAAGGTCAACATGAACAGTGAAACCCTGATAATGACAACAAATAACTACCAAATGATTTCATTTATTTGTAGACTATTGATAAACAGAACGTATTTTTTATTTAGAAAGGATTAATTAACAAAACCATAGGGTAGGAGGGGTACAATTCCACACAATTCCCACCACCCAGTCTCCATTTCCCACCCCCTCCCCTGATAGCTTTCCCATTCTCTATCCCTCTGGGAGCATGGACCCAGGGTCATTGTGGGTTGCAGAAGGTAGAAGGTCTGGCTTCTGTAATTGCTTTCCCGCTGAACATGGGCGTTGAATGGTCGGTCCATACTCCCAGTCTGCCTCTCTCTTTCCCTAGTAGGGTGGACTATTAATAAACAGAACGTACAAACTTGCAAAAAAATATTTAAAAGCAGTAAAAATATCCCTCAGACTTTGTGATAACTGTGGTGGGGTGAGGAGCAGGCGTAGAATTAGAAATTAATTTGGCTTCTATTATGAAAATCTGGTACAAGGCAATACTAGGGATAAAACAAAGATTGCCAGTTTTTCTTTTAAATTATCTGTATATTTATCAAAGGACCTTAAAAATCATCTGATCCTGAGAGGCTACTTGGTTTGCTACATTTACACAGGATCTCATTTAATGGACCAGACTTTCTGTATGAGGAAAATGCCAAGAATTACCTTTCCAATTACCTTACCTCCTCTTTCAGACTCCGACTCAGTTCATCTACTCTGAATGAGCATGCTCTACAAGGGAACTTGATGAATTTACAGGGTCACTCTTGATTGATCTAAGCCAGTCTTAGTCCTCTTTCTCCATTGTATGTCTATAAAACAACCTAGATCCCACAGATCTTTAAAAAAAAAAAAAAAAAAAGCAAAGGCCAGGGCACTGGGTGGTAGTGCAGCAGGTTGAGTGCACATGGTGCGAAGCACAAGGACCAGCCTAAGGATCCCTGTTCAAACCCCTGGATCCCCACCTGCAGGGGTGTCACTTCACAAGCAGTGAAGCAGGTCTGCAGGTGTCTGTGTTTCTCTCCCCTCTTTGTCTTCCTCTCTGCTCTCAATTTCTCTCTGTCCTATCCAACAACAAGAAAAGCAATGACAGATGTGAGGGTGATCTGGCTGTGACATCTGTCACCCCTTTGATCGCCAGGGTTGATTCGGCTGATCTGGCTGGCTAGGCAGGTGTCCCCTTCCTCCCTCACCACTCCAAGTGCGTCCCTCCCGAAGCTGCACGCTCGGTCGAAGAGGACGGCCTTCCCCGAATAGAGACAGACCGGTCTTCGGTCGAGGGTATACGAGTAGCTGCGCTCCCCTGCTAGAACCTCCAAAAGCAATGGCAACAATAACAACAAGGGCAACAAAAATGGGAAAAATGGCCTCCAGAAGCAGTGGATTTGTAATGCAGGTACCAAACCCCAGCGATAATCCTGGAGGAAAAAAAAAGCCCAAAGGCCAGGTTTTCACATCCTTGACCTTGAAATGAAGTGTTATCGTCATTGTAATTTTCCCTTATAGGTTCAGATCATTCAGCCTGGCTATGGAATTGGTATGGTCAAATGGTGTGATTTAAGCCAGTGGAGCAGTGAGTCACTAAGAGCCAGTCTACATCCAAGGAAAACACAGGGAGAAATATTCCTTTTCCTGGGCATATCTCTTATATGTAATGACTATAATCTCTTGTATGTAATGACTATAACAGTCATCTTAAGGCAGGCAAGAGAATCCGCATAGAGACAAGTTAAGGATTGCCATGAGAAATATCCCTGAGTGTCTGAATAAACCAGTCCTAGAAAGACTGCTCCCTTCAATCTTCATGTAGGATTTGCATGTCCTTACTGTGTTTTTGCTTATTAGTCATGGTTCTTGTTTCCTGTTACCATGTGCAGTCACTATCAAATGTGCCCAATTACATATCCTTTCAAAAGGTCCTTGTAAACAGATCCCACAGAAATACCTGAATAGAATTTTATACATTTGCCATGTGACTGCTTATCTGAGGAGCAAACCCAGCTTCATTTATGATAGCTAACAAAATCACAGCTTGAGATAATCTGGCCACAGTTCTGTGTCTCAGATGCTGAGACATAAAAATCCTTTTTGCTCATCATTCTTAAATCTTACATTCCTTGGTGAGATGCAAATTAAACACCACATGCTGCTGACATTCAGAACCTTGCTTTATTTGCTTTAAACACAGGAGGAAAATTGAATTGGTGTATTCAGATAGAGATTACACTAGAAGGAAGGTTTTCAAGATGCTAAACATGATTCCAAATTAAGATCAAGGTGCTGCCATCTCTCTGGACCCCTCCAGTGTCCCTTGGGAGCTCACTTTGACTTTTTTTAAGATCATAGTTCTCTGTAGCCTTGCACTAAAATGGCCAGATTCGAGAAAATAAAAGAGGGGAATTCCAAGTACTAGTATGAGAACGCTCATTTGCTTAATTTTAGATACACCATGCTACATCCCTTTTCCAAGGAATTAAGCTAGTTTATTTGCCAAATTCCTCTTTTTTTCTTTATTGGGGGATTAATGGTTTACAGTCAACAGTAAAATACAATAGTTTGTACATGTGTAACATTTCTCAGTTTTCCATACAACACTCTAACCTCCTCCCCACTCCCTGACCTTCCTCTGCCAACATGTACCAGGACCTGAACACTCCCCCACACCCCCAGAGTCTTAATGCAATACACCAAACCCAGTCCAAGTTCTGCTTTGTGTTTTCCCTTCTGTTCTCCCCCCCCCCCAAATTCTATGAGTGGGATGATCCCATATTCATCCCTCTCTTTCTGATTTATTGCACTTAATATGATTCCTTCAAGTTCCATCCAAGATGGGGTGAAGATGAATTCACCATTTTTTAATTTTATTTATAAAAAGGAAACATTGACAAAACCATAGGATAAGAGGGGTACAATTCCACACAATTCCTACCACCAGAACTCTGTATCCCATCCCCTCCCCGATAGCTTTTCTATTCTTTAACCTTCTGGGAGTATGGACCCAAGGTCGTTGTGGGATGCAGAAGTTGGAAGGTCTGGCTTCTGTAATTGCTTCCCCACTGAACATGGGCATTGACAGTTTGATCCATACTCCTAGCCTGCCTCTTTCCCTACTGGGGCAGGGTTCTGGGAAATCGGAGCTCTAGGACACATTGGTGGGGTTGTCTGTCCAGGGAAGTCTGCTTGGCATCATGCTAGCATCTGGAACCTGGTGGCTGAAAAGAGAGTTAACATATGAAACCAAACAAATTGTTGACTAATCATGAACCTAAAGGCTGGAATAGTGCAGATCAAGAGTTGGGGGGGGGGTGTCTCCATTTTGTAGATAGCTAGTAGACATATTTTAGTTAGATTCCAAAGGGCCTATGGCTATACTTGTTTGGTTTTTTTCCCTGAGCCTGAAATCTGATATGTAGGTGGATCCAAGTTATTGTCTGGGAAGATGATGTCATGGCTGGAAAAGGACCAGAAAGCTAGATCTGGGAAGAGAGTAGCTCCCAAATATGGGAAAGGTGTATAAATATTATTGACTGTAAACCCCATCGATTTGATGTGATCTGGGCCCATATTCAGCTTAGGAGCCTATATGACCTCTTCAATCTCTGTAGATCTGAGCTCACATTCTGTGGTCATGAGAAGGAATGTTCCAAGCTGCCCCAATATCAGGGCCATCTTCCTCAGGTGTAACATAGATTATGTTGTCCAGCCTCCCTTCTCTACTGTTGTTGATCCAAGTTGAGGGCAAGGTCCTCTATAGAGCCTATATTTCCCCCAGTCCTGGAACCTCTAGGGTGGGGCTCACTTTCCTGCATGCTTCTCTCAATTCATACCAAATGATGTTGCATCCGCTGATCCCAACCTAGTCAACGCAATGAGTACTACCTCAGCATGCTTCACTTCAGACTGTGTTCAGAGACGTCAGGCATGGATTGTCTAACCCTTCAGCCTCATTACTTGGATTAGACCTTTCCTTTCATAGTATTCTCTAATTCCATTCCAGGTGGTTCACTTCGTAACAAAATCTCAAAACCTAGATATAGACCAGGTCCCGTGAGATAGGGCATATGTTCACATGTATCCATAAATTAGGGCAAAATATATACCTGAAAGCAAAAGTGCACAATAGTCTGCAGTGAGTCAGTATAAAGTTCATAATGAAATAGTATCTACTTAGACTTAGATACCCTCCTCACCTATTCCCTATTACAGTTTCTCACTTACTCCAAAGCTAACCTTATCAAAGCAAGGACTGCAAAAGCCGAATAAGGGCAAAAGACTGACATACTTTAACGATGACTCTTTAGTCACTATCAGGCCACCCCATCACCTGGGGCCCTATTTAGGGAGTCCTGAAGTTCCCAAACAGACATGATGGACCTAGACCTCTAATAGATCCCTCTCAACATTGTCACCGGTCATCTCTATCAGGAACAACAAAATAGACCCCTGTGTGGGAATTCACCATTTTTAATAGCTGAGTAATATTCCATTGTGTACATATACCACAATTTTCTCAGTCACTCATCTATTGTTGGACACCTGGGTTGTCTCCAAGTTTTGGCTATTATAAATTGTGCTTTTGTGATCATAGATATACACAAATCTTTTTGGATGGATGTGTTTGCTTCCTTAGAATGTATATCCAGGGGAGTCGGGCTGTAGCGCAGCGGGTTAAGCGCAGGTGGCGCAAAGCACAAGTACTGGCGTAAGGATCCCGGTTCGAACCCCAGCTCCCCACCTGCAGGGGAGTCGCTTCACAGGCGGTGAAGCAGGTCTGCAGGTGTCTTTCTCTCCTCCTCTCTGTCTTCCCCTCCTCTCTCCATTTCTCTCTGTCCTATCCAACAATGACAACAACAATAATAACTACAACAATAAAAACAACAAGGGCAACAAAAGGGAATAAATAAATAAAATAAATATAGAAAAAAGAAAAAAAAAAGAATGTATATCCAGAAGAGTGATTACAGGATCATAGAGTAGGTCCACTTCTAGCCTTCTGAGAGTTCTCCACACTGCTCTCATAGGGGTTGGACCAATTGACATTCCCACCAGCAGTGCAGAAAGGTACCTTTGTCCCCACAACCTCTCTAGCATTTGTTGCTGCTACCTTTTCTGATGTGTGACATTCTTACAGGAGTGAGGTGATATCTCACTGTTGTCTTTTTTTTTAATATCTTTTTTTAATTATCTTTATATATTGGATAGAGACTGCCAGAAATTGAGAGGGAAGGGGTGATAGAGAGGGAGTGGGAATGGGGGTGAGAGAGAGAGAGAGAGAGAGACAGAGAGACACCTGCAGCACTGCTTTACCACATGCAAAGCTTTCCCTCTGCAAGTGGGGAATGGGGGCTCGAACCTGGGTCCTTGTGCACTGTAACATGTGCGCTCAACCAGGTGCACCACCACCCGGCCCCCTCACTGTTGTCTTTAATTGCATTTCTCTGACCAAATTCCAAATTCCTTCTTGATTGGACGTTTTATAGTCCTGTAACATGACCAGATGGGGTAGTAAGTTAAGGATGCAGGTAAATTGGAGGAATTCCATTTATTTAGTCTGTCATACTGGCATAACTAGTTGTCAAAAATTAAACAACAGTATCAGCCTATCAACTGAATGCTTACCATATGTGAGGCAGGCACTTGGAACACTACCTGGGTTTTCTTATTTAGTCCACCTGAAAGCATGATGTTAGCCTCCGTTATTATCTCTTAATACCAGTGAGATAGCTGAGGCTCAGAGAAATTAAGTAACTTCCCCAAGACCACACAGCCAGCAAGTAAAATGTCCATCTGAGTCTAGCTAATTCTAAAGGCAGCATACCATCCTGCCTCATGTGGGGAAAATGTCTAAATTTGTCTGACTTGGGCCAAGGCTCAAGGCTGAAAATTTACCCCCACTTGCTGACTCTGTTTTATCTTTGATAGAAACAAACATAATGATACCCAGGTTTCCTGCTTCACAAGTTTATTGTGAGGTTCATATAGGGAAGTTGAAAATAAAAGGCCTTAAAACAAGTTAGCCACATAAATTCAATCCTTTATTAATAGTGAAAGTAGTCACATAAGGAAAAGTAACAAAAGAAAAAAATAATAATTTAGTTGTACTAAATAGTTTTAAATAATGCCATCAATAAAGTGAAAAGACAGCCCATACACAGAGAGAAAATATTTGCAAATTGTACATCAGATTAGAAACTTTTACCCAGAATATATAAATAATATTTTACTCAATAATAAAACAACTTAGAAAGGCAAAACAACTTGACAAGATAGTCTCCAAAGGAAATGTACAAATAGCCACCCAGCATATTTTAGGAGGCTCAGCATCATCCCTCATTATGGAATGCACACTAGAGTCACTGTGAGTTCTCGAGTCACACCCACCACTGTGGTCAAAATCAGAAAGATGAACAATAAAAGTTTTGGTACGCATATAAAGAAATGGGACATCTTATACACTCCTGCAGGGAATGTAGATGAATTTGATGTTGCGTAAGAGAGCAGAATGGAAGCTCCTCAAAAGATGAGAGTTACCATAAGGCTCAACAATTCTAAAAATATACCTAATAGAATTAAAAATGTACGTCCACACAAAATTTGTGCACAATGTGTATAGCTTTCGTCATAGCCTTCTCAACATGGAAATTGTTGCAGTGTCCATCAATGAATGAATATCAAAACAAAAGGCCTATCCATGCAGTGGAACATTTTTCAACTACAATATTGTTCCATTCTACACCATAAATTATCCTTAAGAACATTATTCCAGGTAGAAGAAGCCAATCACAAAAGACCATATGTCATACAATTCCAGTGACATGAAATATCCAAAGCATGAAAATTTATAACAAGCAGCAAGTAGATTAGTGATTGCTTAGGGGTAGAACAAGAGGAGTTTAGGGTGAAGGGAGTGGCCATTGATTGCTAAAAGGGAAAGACAAAAAAAATCTCAAATTAGATTGTGATGATGGTTGTGCCACTCAGAGAATATGCTAAAATGTATTGAATTATTTTCTTCCCATGGTGAATAGTGTAATATGTAAATTATATCTCAATGAAGCTGTTTTGTAAAATCACTTTTGTAGTCAAGAAGGTCAGGTGATTTTTCTATTACATGAATTTTAGAGTTCCCATGAGTGGCAACAGTGGGGGCTACACTGTATAAACATCCCCCTTAACTAATGGATATACATACAAATAAACATAAGAGCCATCTAAGCAAGCACATGGTTAGCAGGACCTTTAATTGGTAATGCTTTAAAACTCTTCATTTGTTTAAAGGAGCAAGAGGTGCTTGCTCATCATAAAAGAACCTTTTTTCTCAGAACTGCCATACTGAAACGTGGAACTCAGGGTATAGTAGCTCTTCTCTGTCTGACAATAAAATGTCTCTCGAAGCAGTCCTTGGCCAGCTAGCCTCTGAAGATATGGTGGAAGTCAAGTTCAGTGCTGCATTAAATTATGATAGCTCAGAACCTTTCAACGTTTCATTGCAAACCAGATGGCTGAAAAGCAATTAAGTAGGGAGATTCTATGACCACACTCAGCAGCTGCAAGGTCAAGGACAAACATGCTGAGGATATTAGAAGAGTCATGTTTGTCTTAGAAGCAAGTCAAATCCAAATCTACTGAGCAGCCCATAGTCTAACCAATGCCTTCTTGGCAGCTAAAGTGTGAGCCCCTGCACCTGGGAGAAATGCCATGCCTGCCTGTCAGCTGCCCAGCTCAGCCTGGCACAGTACTTCTACCTCCTCCATGACCTTTACCTGACCTGTGTTTCAGCTCTCTGCCAGTAGGCAGTTGTAAGACTGGGCCTTTCCAGCTTTCTGACTGTTGGTCTCATGCTCTCCAGAGCTGTTGCCATATTGCAATATCCATCTCAGTTGTCAAGACAAGGGTTGTTGAATCCCATGTTTTAAGATGCTCTCTGAGCTAAGGAGAGCTTTTCCACTTAATGTTTCTGGTGGTGCCACCCCACCCCCAACTGCAAGGGAAGCAAATTATTACCAGAAGGCAGCTGCTTCTTGGCATAGTCTCGTCTCCCAAACTGCAAGGACAAGGTGGAAATGCATTTGTAAGCTGGTTTTATGAAGCTTTTTGGTACAAATGTGGTGCAACCAAGTCAACAAAACACTTTTGGAGAAGCACTCCCCCTGGGCATAAACCCACCCTCCACTTGAACCCTCACCTAACTGAACTCCCAGTTTTAATGATGTCTGTTACACAAATAAGATGTGCAAATGTTTCTCTGTAATGTTTATGCACCTGCCCCCAGCACACTTCCATCTGAGTAAGGGGCCACTGAACTCCATCCCTTCCACAGTCTCAGTCCATAAAAGATAAGTGAATGCCAAATACAAAAGTAAATTGTAAATGGATCAAGGACTTGGATGTTAAACCAGAAACTGTCAGATACTTAGAGTAAAATATTGGCAGAACTCTTTTCCGCATAAATTTTAAAGACATCTTCAATGAAATGAATCCAATTACAAAGAAGACTAAGGCAAGCATAAACCTAAGGGACTACATCAAATTAAAAAGCTTCTGCACAGCAAAAGAAACCACTACCCAAACCAAGAGACCCCTCACAGAATGGGAGATCTTTACATGCCATACATTAGACAAGAGGCTAATAACCAGAATAAATAAAGAGCTTGCCAAACTCAACCACCAAAAAACACATAATCCCATCCAAAAATGGGGGGAGGACATGGACACAATATTCACCACAGAAGAGATCCAAAAGGCCGAGAAACACATGAAAAAATGCTCCAAGTCTTTGATCGTCAGAGAAATGCAAATAAAGACAACAATGAGATACCACTTCACTCCTGTGAGAATGTCATTCATCAGAAAAGGTAACAGCAGCAAATGCTGGAGAGGTTGTGGGGTCAAAGGAACCCTCCTGCACTGCTGCTGGGAATGTAAATTGATCCAGCCTCTGTGAAGAACAGTCTGGAAAACTCTCACAAGACTAAATGGACCTACCCTATGATCCTGCAATTCCTCTCCTGGGGATATTATCCTAAGGAACTCAACACACCCATCGAAAAAGATCTGTGTACACATATGTTCTTAGCAGCACAATTTGTAATAACCAAAACCTGGAAGCAATCCAGGTTTTGGCACACCTGGTTAAGTGCTCACATTACAGTGCTTAAGCACCCAGGTACAAGCTCAAGCCTCTAGTCCCCACCTGCAGGGGGAAAGCTTCATGAGTGGTGAAGCAGGTGTCGCTCTACCTCTCCTTCTGTTCTTCCTCCTTCCCTTTCAATATCTCTCTGTCTCTATCCAATAATAAATAAAGAAAAAGAAAAAGAAGAAAAAAAAAGTTTAAAATAGGGGCCAGGTGATGACACACTTGGGTAACTGCTCACATTACAGTACACAAGGACCCAGGTTTAAACCCCTGGTCCCCACCTGCAGAAGGAAAGCTTCATGAGTGGTGTCTCTGTCTCTCTCCCTCTCTATGTCATCTTCCCCCTCTCAATTTCTCTGTCTCTGCCCAATAGCAAATAAATAAATATTTTAAAAGAAAGAGTTTAGAATAGCAGTAGGTAATTATTACTATAACCAAATTAGTTGGGGGTTGGTTTTTCTATGAAAATCCAATAGTTAGGATCTACTGTAATATGCTTGACCTCACTATGCTTTGTGCTATTTAGGGGTATCTACTTATCGCCATATCCTAGATACTGACAAGGCTTTTGATTTTGATTTATCTGGCCTAAGGTTGTTTGTAACTTAGATACTTTATTTTTGTTTAAATATCTTTGTTTATTTATTAGATAGAGACAGCCAGAAATTGAGAGGAAAGGGGGTGTTACAGAGGGAGAGAGACAGAGAAACACTTGCAGCACTGCTTCACTAATCGCAAAGCTTTCCCCCTGCAGGTGGGGACCAGGGGCTCGAACCCAGGTCCTTGCACATTGTAACATGTGCGCTCAACCAGGTGCACCAACACCCAGCCCCATACTTAGATACTTTAAAGAACTATATATACAAAAATATTTTTAGAGTTCCTTGAACAGTTTAAGCCCAGTGTCAGGATTTGATCATCTTAAAAATCTGAAACATTAAATACTTAGGATAAAGAAAATATGTATACTCAGAGCTATGGTCTAGGCAGTTAGAGAACTTAAAGTATTAAATAAGATAATATTTTAGAAACAGCAAAAAAAACTATCATCAACAAACCTAGGAATATCTGCAGCCAGTACACAGTGGGACGTTGTAATAATTCTCCCTTTGTGAAATACTTTTCTCTTTGTTTGGACTACATGTGGGTCTTTGTTCAACTGAAAGTAAAATTGTGTTCTACCATGGTCCATACAGTAGAGAACATTCTTCATTCTCTCTGGGGGCAAAAAAATCTGGGGCCAGCAAGATAGCTCGTCTGGGTAGGTGCCTGCTTTGTGTAAAAGCCACATTCCAATCTCGTCCTTGTTTCAGGTGGAAGCATCGGTATTCTGCTGTCTTTCTTTCTCTCCCTCTGTCTCTCTCTTTCTGCCTAGAAAAAAAATGTCAGCCTAGAGCACTGAGGCACTGGTCATGGTAAGAACATAATTATAAATAAATTAATTAAACTCTTAATAAGGAAAGAAAATCTGGTAAGTTCAAAAGCAGGGCTGCCTCCTCCCTTATAAAATAACTCATATTCTTTTTTTAAAGTACTTCTGTGAATTCAAAATTCATAAACAAATGTCCTCGTGCTATCTAAGCAGCATCCCCACACCCTGGCACCCCTCTGAGCTAGGGAAAATAATGACAAAACTGGGCAAGGATTAATGGTTTATTAACTATGATATTTGATGTCACAAAGAATGGAAATCCAGGAAATGACAAGTGCCCTCACGAGGTGATATCTATGTTCTCTGATGTCTGAAACTGATTAATTATGTCTCAAGCTTATGTCCCAAAACTTTCCATGAAACTGGAACTTAGTCATTAGATCTTCATTCTCTCCCTCGTCGGGGTATATAAATGACCTCACTGACAGATCAGGAAAATCTCTGAATGCTTTGGTTTGTACCAGAAAGAATCCTATAGACTACAAAAGCACCAGGAGTAAAGTCATATGTGGCATAATTTATGTCTGGGTTTAAAGACCTCCTAAATTACTGAATTTATTCTCTGCTAAATGAGGCTGGTTCTGTTGACTTTTATCCTTCCCTGTGGCCAGTGAAAGGTTCCAGGGACCTTTGGGATATGTGCAGTGCTGCATACGTCTTCTTTATAGCCTTAACTCTTCCCCAGACTGTTCCCTACTCTCTTCCCCTCCCAGATCATGATAAATGTGCTAGATTCCCTTTCCTTCCCTTGTCACCTTTGCCAGCTGTCTTGCTGAGTCATAAAGACTCTCCTCCAAGCTGAACTGCCACCTTACCTAAAGTTTTTATATATGCTAAGCTATATGCTCTATGTTTATCCTTCTAAAATGTCATTTTTGTGTTGAGAAGCAATCTTGGAGGTAACTGTTTATTTAAGAAAGACTTACAACTACTAGAACAACCTATTTACAAAATAGAAAAGATATCAAAAAAGAAAGAGAAGCAGCATAACAAGGTTGTATCATAAATACATCGGAAGAGGAGTTGGGCAGTAGCGCAGCGGGTTAAGCGCACGTGGCGTGAAGCATAAGGACCGGCGTTAAGTATCCGGGTTCAAGCCCCCGGCTCCCCACCTGCAGGGGAGTCACTTCATAGGTGATGAAGCAGGTCTGCAGGTGTCTGTCTTCCTCTTCCCCTCTGTCTTCCCCTCCTCTCTCCATTTCTCTCTGTCCTATCTAACAACGACGACATCAATTACAACAGTAATAACTACAACAACAATTAAATAAAAACAAGGGCAACAAAAGGGAAAATCATATTAATATAAAAAATCAAAAATACATCAAAAGGTGAATAACAGGTACAGATGCCTCCATTATTAATAAAAAGTAAAAATTAAAAGAAAATTAAAAATAATAATTGGAGTAATCCTTCAACTCAAAAAATGTGTGAAAGATCCATAAAATAATCTTGAAAATGGGAGTTGGGCTGTAGTGCAGTGGGTTAAGTGTTCGTGGCACAAAGCACAAGGACCAGTGCAAGGACCGGTGAAAGGATCCCGGTTCGAGCCCTGGCTCCCCATCTGTAGGGGAGTCACTTCACAGTCGGTGAAGCAGGTCTGCAGGTGTCTATCTTTCTCTCCCCCTCTCTGTCTTCCCCTCCTCTCTCCATTTCTCTCTGTCCTAGCCAATACCGACGACAATAATAATAACTACAACAATAAACAACAAGGGCAACAAAAGGGAATAAATAAATAGAATAAACATTTTAGGGAAAAAAATCTTGAAAACTTTTTGCTGTTAAAACTTTTCAAATTAGTTAGCAGCGGGAGTCGGGCGGTAGTGCAGTGGGTTAAGCACATGGCGCAGAGTGCAAGTACTGGTGTGAGGATCCCGGTTCGAGCCCCCGGCTCCCCACCTGCAGGGGAGTCACTTCACAGGCGGTGAAGCAGGTCTGCAGGTGTCTGTCTTTCTCTCCCCCTCTCTGTCTTCCCCTCCTCTCTTCATTTCTCTCTGTCCTATCCAACAACAATAATAACTACAACAATTAAAAAAAGGGGCAACAAAAGGGAATAAGTAAATTAAAAAAAAATTTAAAAAAATTAGTTAGCAGCATTTAAAATTGGGAAATTGTATATCAATGTCCAGACTTGAAGCTTCCTCTTGAACAATCAAAGGATTGTGTAGTATCTGTTCCTTACTTCCACACAGAAGAAATATACTTGAGAGTGGGCAGCTCTATGCCACATGAGTCTCTCCCGTGACCCCTTCCCCACTAGGAACTAGGGGGCCATTCTCATTTATCATTACATGCTAGCCATTTGTCTTTTCGAACAACTCACTTGTGTATGCTACTTCGCTGGTTGCTGTAGTGATTCACTTTTCAACCTCTAATATAGATGTAATATAGTTACCAGTTTTATGAACTCTTAGGCAGACCCAGAGCAACAGGGAAGAAATATATATATAAATATCTCATGGGCTTTTTCTTAGTATAACAAAATATATTGTCTGACACACTATATCAAACATTATTTCTCTTTTACTCATACAATCAGTGTTTCTGAGAATATGTGCCAGACCTTTTGCTAGCTCTGGGGTTACAAGGATAAATTAAATAATTCCCATCTAATGTAGAAAGGAATATAATGGAGAAATGGACAGTGTGTTATAAGGTCGGAGGTTGGCAGGGTAATAGCTCACTTGACCCAGGTTTGAGCCTGTCCCCCACTGCACTGAAGGATGTTTTACTTCTGTGATCTCATTCTCTCTCTTTTCTGCATTTATCTAAGATAGATAGATAGATAGATAGATAGATAGATAGATAGATGATAGATAGGAAGAGCAAGCTTGAAAATGATAGATATCAGTTATGCCAAGAGTAATTAGGATAACTTTGCCAAATAAGGTCACATGTTAACTCAGTCCAGGAGAGTCTATAGGATTTAATCAGAAGAGGAAAAGAATTGCTGACACATAGTCTTTGCAAAGACACCCAGACATGCACAGGCACAAGAATTCATTATGACTAATATTTAAGGATGGACCCAGGAAGGTGAAACAAAAAGCATAGCTATACGTAGACCACCAAGAGTATTAAAAACAATGTTTAACAGTAGGTTTATTCCCTAAGGTACAGAAGCAGTTTTTAAAAATTTTTTATTAGTGATTTATAAAATTATGAGATAACGGAGGTATAACTCTATACTTTTCTCACCTCCAGAGGTCTGTGTCCCCATTCCCTCCATTGGAAGCTGCATTAGATATGGGTTGACTGTTTTAATTTTTTTAAGTATCTTTGGTGTATTGATATAAATATTACAATATATAAATATTACAATCAGGTCTCCCAGTGAGAGATATAAATATTACAATCAGGTCTCCCAGTGAGAGAGAGACATACATGAGTGGCCAGGCCCAACACAACCATAGTAACAGCTGCCAGCCACAGCAGCACAGAAGAGCCAGATACAAAGAGGGGCTGTTTGTGGAGTGGGGAGGGGGCTCAAAAACAAATAAAATGAAATAAACATGACAATCACTTGGCATGCTAATATTTTGTGTCCACACCTATAAATGTAGAAAGTCTAAAGTCTTCTTTCAAGAACATTGTTCTGGGGCAGGAGAGATGATAGCATAATGGTTATACAAAGAGGCTCTTATACATGAGGCTTGAAAGGTTCAAACCACTGCATAGGCCAGAGCTGAGCAGTGGTCTGGGTAAAAAAAAAAAATATATATATATATATACACACACACACACACACACACACACATAAATATACGGTTAAAAAAATAATGTTGTTAGGAGCCCAGTGGTGGTGCACCAAGTTAAGCACACATAGTACAAAATGCAAAGACTCCCTCAAGGATCCTGGTACAAGCCCCTGGTTTGAGCCCCGCCTCAGCTCCTCACTGCAGGGGAGTCGCTTCACAAGTGGTGAAGCAGGTCTTTAGGTGTCTGTCTTTCTCTCTCCCTCTCTGTCTTCCTCTCCCCTCTCAATTTCTCTCTGTCTTATCCAATAAAGCAGAAAAAGTGGCCACAGGAGCAGTGGGTTCACAGAGCCAGCACTGAGCCCCAGCAATAACTCTGGAGGCCAAAACAAACAAACAAACAAACAAAAAATAATGTTGTTCTCATATCTTTTTCCATCCTCTTGCTTCACAAAAATCGAAAGTCCAGAGTTCCTGGCTTAATTTGGACCCATTCTTTCATGATCACTAGTCGGTAGCGATAATTGTCACCAGCCTCATTGCTGCCACTACCCCAATAGAGTTAACACAGCTACGTGTCCTCAAGCACTCAGTGTAAGAGCTGTCATTCTGCAGAATGCAGACCACCCAGTTGTCCCCCATGGACCTGCACAAAAAGCCTAGTTAATGGAGCAGTCCCCCTGGAGGGAAGGATAGGTGTCTGATTCCACCAGAGTCCTTCTAGGTAAACATACCTCACCCTTAAATGGATTGCATCTGGAGACATAGTCTATACCTGGACCCTTAAAACAAGAATAGATTCCATCCTGACCCCAAAGGCATCATGAGTTGTGCAGACCTTATAGCAAAGCATGCAGAAGCAGTTAAATTTCTTAGTTATCTTCGCTGTCTTAAAAACAAATAATAGTTATGCCAGTAAAACTTGTCATCTTAAGTGAATTTTTCTAATTTAAGGAAAGAAAACATAGAAGGAAAGGTTTTTCTGTCAGTCCCAGGGCTTTGTCTCACTGGGCTAGTACATTTCGTTATTCTCTGACAGCGGTCATAAAGAGAAGGCAGCACTGTAACTGTTTAATGGACTTTTTCCCAAAAGTTGAAGTGCTACTTTTCAAAAGACAGTCACATCGTGGTGCAAGCCCTTGGGAGCTCCACACATACTGCTGCTTCTAATACGCACAGAGCACCCAGGTTCTGACGTGACCAATGTGGTTTTCTTTGTTGCTTTAACTAAAGCAGGTAGAGTATACTGCTCAGTGATCACACTCTTTGACCATCATGTAAACCCAATCAAGATGCTCTTTACTCATTTTCATTTCCTAGTCTTCAGCAAATGTCATTGCAGAACCTGACATAGTCCCAGAGGAGGTAGCCTAATGTAGAGCACAGGACTTGCAAGCTGCGTTATTGGAAGGATCTGTGGCTGCCAGTGCATGTTGTTTTACTTTGAAGGGAAAGCTTTTCATTTAAGGTTTTACCCTCATTGCCTGGGAGTCCTGCTGGGATATTCACATTTGATTAGAATCTTTTGTTGTGGTGGTGGTCGCCACCGGGGTTTCACTACTCCTACCTGACTATTTCAGATAGAAATTGAGAAACAGAAGGAAACAGAAGGAAAGGCACTGCAGAACCCAAGCTCCCCTCAATGGAGTAAGGGCTGTGCTCAAATCTGAGTAGTGCACATGGCAAAAACAGGCACCCGTCCTGGTTACAACCTCACTGGCTCTAGAATATTTTTAGTGACTCCATTGATCCAGCGAACAGCAATATTAGCAGTCCTTTGATCACTAACCTTCCCATCCTTGCCTCTCTGTCTGTCTGAAGATCCAGAATACCTCATTCAATGCCAAACACAAATAGTAGATTGAAAAAGAAATTGGCTGCAGCTCAGACAAAGCATACATGTGCAGATGTTGTCTGATGTTGAATTTTTTGAGACAGTAGGTATGAACATGTCATTGGAAATTGGAAAAAGAAAACACTCAGCAAGGTTATATTCACACTATTTTCTCCCATCCTCACAGTTAAAAAAAGTACTTTTATCTTCAGATATATCATTCAAGATAGTTTCTTGTCAGTCTTGTAGGAGAGGCAAAACCCCAATGAGTGTCATTCCCTCTCCCTGCCTCCACAGCAGAGACTTACGAGATTCTGTCTTGAGCAGTCATTTGTTAAAGATTTAAAGGACTGGTGAAAAGAGCTCTTTGCTTTGTCCAGGCTGCTTTGCCCCCGAGACCTTGATGATCTCCCCCAGCCCCTGGTCTTTACCACTGTTCAGTACTGTTATAACCGTGGTCACTGTTGGGTGGGATCAGCAGACACTTGCTGACTTGACATAATATGGTCACTGAATATTCTGGGTTTAAAATTTGACCTCAAAAGGACAGATTTGAGTGTGATCCAATGCAATTAATAAAGAACTTTGAAGACATTAAATGTTATGTGAGTACCAAGACTTTTTTTTTTTCGCTCAAACACTGTTTGGGCAGGTGTGTGCTACTTTGATTTTTATAGTAAATTAATCACCTTTTGAAAACATTGAATTGTTTTCTGTTGTCTTTCAGTATTTAATGACTTTCTGTCAAATTTTAGCATGTAATATGAATATCAAATATGAATTTGAATTGCTATAAGCCACTGTACCAGGTTTTAGTTTTAAACTCTCAGATATATAAAAATGTGTAAGTGATAGATTCTGCAATAAAGGGCTTAATAGGAAGTTATTGTTTATACAGCAAACCAGCTCCAGTAAAGACAATGGCACTTGACTCTAGGCAGAAAGAGGTGGGAAACAGGACTGTAATTTTAACCGTGCTGTGGTCTCCAAACCTTTTATCAGGCTGTGAAAGCACAAAGCAGAATGGTTGTGTCCTTCCAGCAGACATTTTCATTCCTTATGAAATATTTCAAGCATTTTTTTATATCCTTGCATTTTTGTAGATGATTGGATTTGGAGATGCATTTGAAAAGCCATTTGCAGAAACAGCAGCAAAACAGAGTCATCCTGAAACCATACCACCTCCCCTTATAAATAGGCAGAGTCCAGTTTCCAAGGGGCACCAACTTCCATTCCTAATTTTATTTTTATATATGAGGTTTCTAACCATTAGCATGCCTTTGATGGTGATGAGGCTCTTCAAGTTCCAGGTGACGGATGACAGATGTGTAGCCTGTGTGCTTCCTCTCCCCTTTGGTTGAATGTGACAGCCTTGCTCAGTGGTGATTTTGTGTTTGCTCACTCGACTTCCCTTCCCTTTCCTTCCTGGGGGCCTCATGGGCTGGCAGTGCCGTGGTCCAGCAGGCCAATTGCCGAGCCGCCGTGCCTTCCAGCAAGGGCAGCAGCAGCGGCAGCAGCAGCAGCGGCAGCAGCTCCTCCAGCGACTCAGAGAGCAGCTCTGGATCTGACTCGGAGACCGAGAGCAGTTCTAGCGAGAGCGAGGGCAGTAAGCCTCCCCACTACTCCAGCCCAGAGGTAAGACTGTACTAATTCCAGCCCTTTCTTCTGTCTACTTCCCTACAGAGTAGTCCAGCCTAGTAGAGCACTTCTTACACCTCCCCAGGTCACCACCCTTGGCAGCCTTTCTGGATTTCCTGGGCTCCACTTTGTCCCCACAATGGCCCCAACCACACACTTCTCCTAATTACAGAGCTTCCTTTGAAATACATAGATTTTATTTTTCACTGTCCAAAAATCTTACCATGGCTTCCATAAATTTCCAACATGCTATAGGCATCACTCATGGAAATAGCCTGTGGGTCAGGTCTCCCAAAAGGACAACCTGGCAGTTCTCAGACAGGGCAGTTCACTGCCTGGGAACTATGGACCCCCCATAAATCACAAGGAAAGGAGTTTTATGGATTAGACATGGTTAGAATATTACCTTTTTGCAGTTTGTCACAGATTAGAAAAACAAGAGCTATAAATATTAATAAAACCTCCTTAACTGTGTTTTCTTTGTGAAAACATAAAAAGAAAAATTAGCACTAACCTACAAATAAAAATGAAACCTTTTATAGCTGTGATGAGTACCTTCGTGGAAGATTTAGGTGTCTCATATAAAAACAATATAAGGTGCCAATAAAAACCATTGCAATTTCCATTTTAAAGGGGAAAATTAAATGGTTCTTCAGAGTGTGGAGATTGTTGGAGTTGAGAGTAAATTCTCAAGTTTTGAATCTGTGTGGAAATAGAGCTTAATTTGCAAAGAAAAAATAAAATAGTTCTTTCTTCTCAAGTGTATAAAAGTTTGACATTACCATGAATTGTGGAGTTTAGGTTTTTTTTTTTTTTTAACCTAGAATCCGTATGATTATAGGTTAAAAAAAAACTTTCAAAGTCTATCTTTTAAATAGACTTTGAGATGAAGCCAAGCCCTCTTATGCAAACGTGGCAATGAAGCAAAGAGCACAGCTCCCATGCCCCCTTCTTTTTTTTTTTTTCAAATCAAGGAGTGCAGCCAGACCCTAGAGCCATGTGGGTTACTGCTGTGCCACCTCCTCAGCCCAAGTTTTATTCTATGGTTATTTGTATTGCAGGAATGGAAAGGACAGCAAAGCACCACTCTGCCATCCTTTATACTGTCTGTGGTGCTCCCATGTGGTGTCGGATGTCAAGCACAGAGCCTCATGCATCCAAAGGCATATGCTTTACCTGCTGAGTCATCTCTCAGTCCCCCAGGCCCAATTTTTGGCACCTGTGAACTTACTTTGTTACTATACCTGAAAGTAGACTTTTTATCTCAGTCTCATAGAGTGGCTCCTCAGTTCTCTTTTCATGTTTCTCTAAAGAGACTGAAACCAGGGGGGCAGGCAGTGGCACACCCAGATAATTGCACATAGTATGAAACACAAGGAATAGCGCAAGGATCCAGATTTGAGACACACCTCCCTCCTGCCCCCGCGCAAGTATCTATCTTTCTCTCTCCCTCTTGATCACCCCCCCCCCTTAATTTCTCTCTGTTCTATTTACAAAAAAAATTAATGGAAAAAATGACCACCAGGAGCAGTGGATTCTCAGTGCCAGCACTAAGCCCCAGCAATAACCCTGGAGGAAAAAAAAAAAAAAAAAAAGAAGAAAGAAAAAGACTGAAACCTTTTGCAGGAGCACTGAGAAACCCAGAGAAGTTTCATTTTCATACACCTTCATCTTGTCTCCAACCCTCCCTGCTTTGTATCAAGAGCTCTCTGTTTGTCCTAAAATAAGTCAGTTCTTCTGCATTTTTCTCTCTTCTTTCTATGATATGATCCCTGCATCCATCTCTCTATATCTGTCTCTCTCTATTTAAGGAGTAGGCCCTCAGGGTGGGGAAATTTATCTGTAGAAATCATATTTTATTGAAACTTTGACTTTTTCCAGAAATTACTTTTCTTATTCCTTCTTCATGGTATCATTTGTTTGTTCAATGTTAAGTCAATAAGCGTTTATTGAGCTCCTGCCATAGATGAGGTGCTTGGTTCCAGGAGACAGCAAGTATCTGGCAGAAAAGGCCCCCTTTTCCAGAACTGACATGTTGGTGGGAATAATTTGAAACAGAAAACGCAGGAGCTAAGTAAAATAGAGGCTTCTTCAAAGTTATGTACAATATGTGGGGAAACAACAGAACATGTTTTTCTAAGAAATAACCAGGTTTCAGATACACTGCCAGAGCCAAAAGGGAAGGCAGAGGTGGATAAACAGTATTAGTATCTGTGAAGACCCTATCCAGACTCTTTGTCACTTTGAAAGTTATAGTCATGAACACTGAGTCTTCTTTACATACGGAAATCCTGGCTGAAGGATAGCTTAAGAGAAGAGCAGTTATAAAGTCCTGTAGGCTAATTCATTCTAAGTATCACAGAGATAGTTGCAAAGACTTGAGCTCCTTGGTGATGAAAGGAAGTTTTTGCCATTTCTTCCTTCAGCTAACAGATATCCCAGGCTAAGGTGAGGGAGCTTGAATCTGCTAAAATAGACATGAAAGTTGAAGTTGCCTAAGGCCACATACAATTTTCCACTGCTCACTTCTATATGCAGGGTACCATCCATGCTATATGTTTATTTCTGTCTGCTGGAAATAATATATTCATTGGGATAATAGCAAGGTTGCCTTTAACATTTTTTTCAAAATTAACATACACACAAACCCTTTAGAAATAAATTTAGTGGGGCTTGGCAGTGTTGCACCTGGTAAAGTGAACACATTGCAGTCCTCCATCTCCTGCAAGTGGGAAGCTTCACGAGCTGTGAAGCAGTGCTGCAGGCGTATGTCTTTCTCCCTTTCTTTCTCCCCCCTCCCCTTTCTGCCTCCTCTCCCTCTCAGTTTATGTCTATTAAAGAGAGAGAGAAAGGAAAAATAGTGGTCACAGGAGTGGTGGTTTTGTAGAACAGGCACCAAGCCCCAGTGATAATTCTGGTGACAAAAAAAGGAAGAGGGGGAGGAGGGAAGAAATAAAGTTAGTTTGTAGAATGAAAAATCCCATAGATAAGTAGCATTATTCTGCAGGCCCTCTGCAGTGTCACTGTTTCACTCTGGCTGGCCCAGGTCACCTTAGACAGAGCATTCAGATTCATTTCCTGAACTCTCATAACAGTGGAGCTCTGGATAGCCACACATCTCACATTCCACCACACAGCCAGGTTTATGTTGCTTTGAAGCCCTCACTTCCCCTGCTGGTAATATCTTAGAATGGTACTATAGCCCTTCATGATGTTCCAAGGTGCCTGCATCCTCTCCCTCAGCATGCTGGCCTTGTAAACTCATGCGACTCAGCTGATTGTCATCTGAATTCACAGAGGATGGTTGCTAAAAGCCACTGCATTTTACATGAACGACTGTGCTCTGTAGCACAGTGTCTGAAAGGTAGCATGGAAGGGTCACTGGGAACATTATTTCCCTCATATCAGATCCCTCATTATGGCTTGAGACTTGCTTAGTTGTTTTCAGTCTGATTTTTTTTTTTTTTTTTTTTAAAAAGGAACAATATATATATTTTTTTTTAAAAAGGGGGTAAAAATCTATCCAGGAGCAGTGAAATCACAAGTATCTGAGGCCCCATCAGTCTGATTTTTTTTTCACTCGAGTTTTCTCTTCCTTGCTGGCATAGCACATCCTTTCATGCAGTGCTATACAGAAGGAAAGTACTTTTCCTCCTCGCTAGCAAATTCACACTGGCACACAAAGAAAGCTCTCTGGAATGTCCATTCCCTGAGTGGTAGATTCTTCATGGGGGAAAAAATCATGATTACATGATTTTTAGGAGCACAAAAATAAAATAGGTGTCACCCATTTCTTTAATCTAGGGCATCATCGAAGCCTTAATATCACTCATATAAATTGTGTCTTCCATTGAAGCTCTTCCCACATTGATCTGAGCAGGGAAACCATTCTGTATGAACTCAGAGCACGATTTAGGAAATGTTGCTTTTCATGATTTCTGAAAATCAGCAGAAATGTGACTCTAATTATTCACTAATCCCACCAGCTTCTCCTTAATGAAGCATCTGTGAGGCATGTGGTGACAGTGCTCTGAAGGATACAGGTACTAACATACATGGGGAAGAGCTTGCTCACTGATCCCAAGAAGGATTTCTCAGGAAGGACGGTTGTGACTGAACATATAAAGCAGTAAGGGAACAAACAAAAACCTGGGGCAGAAGCTCCAACATCTCCCTTGGGAAGTGAGCTGTGGCCAGCAGCATGCCCGCAGAGGAGGGTGTCAAGCCCCGAGTCCCCCCTTCTCCACAGCTTTTTAGCCCTTTATTGTTTGTGCTTCTGTGGCTACAATTGCCTCATCCCCAAAATAGCTGTTAATTCCTGCCCTATCTCATCCATGAGAAATAAATGATTCCCATATAAACAATAGTTCTATGTGAGCTGTCCCATTAGGAACAGTCATAGCAGTCTGCCTGCAGACACTGTTACACATGCTGCCAGGGATCCACAGCCTGGAGACATGCCCCTGCCTGACAGAAGTCTTTGGCTTCTAGGAAGACATAAGATACTTGTGTGTGAAAAGAATATCAGCACCAAACTATTAGACAGTTGAGATACTAGAGGACAGTATATACTGTTTGGAGTTAGTGGTCACCTCCAAAAATCAAATCTAACTTTGCCATTTTAGATTGAAGACTGGCATTGTTCAATGGAATACCCCCCCCCCCATGAGGCTGCACCACAGAGTAGCAGGAGATTAGGTGAAGCAACAGGAAAGAGAATCTGATTTGGTTTTTTGTTTGTTTATTGCTACCAGAGTAATCACCAGGGCTTGGTGCCAACACTATGAATCAACCACTCCCAGAGGCCATTTTTTCCTTCTTCTTCTTTTTTTTTCTTCTCCTATGTTATTTGACAGGACACAGAGAAAAATTGAGAGGAGAGGGGGAAAGAAAGATAGACACCTGCAGACCTGCTTCACTGCTCATGAAGCATCCCTCTACAGGTGGGGAGTAGGGGCTTAAACCCAGGTCCTTATATATGGGAACATGTGTGTTCAACCAGGTACACCACTGCCCAGCCAATCTGATATATATTGTGTACCACTCAGAAGCACTGGAAATAGCTTCTAGCAAAACACAGTGCTATACCCTTGTTTTTCCAAACTGGCTTCAAACTACTTTGCTGACATTTCAGTGCCTTGGGCAGGAAGGGAACACCATCCCAGCACCTTCTGTGGCAGCTGAGAGCTGCTCCATACTCATGGTTTCTATTTGCCTTTGCTTCCAGTCCACTGGTTTTCTGCTCACCTGCCTAGAGAAGTAAGTCGAGATTAAGATAACCTTTTAAGTGAGTGTACAATAAAAATTGTCTTTGTTGCTGGTTTTCTGCTTTTAGGCTGAACCAGCATCTTCAAACAAGTGGCAGTTGGATAAGTGGCTAAACAAAGTTAACCCCCATAAGCCTCCTATTCTGATTCAAAATGAAAGCCACGGGCCAGACAGCAGCCAGTACTACCCACCAGTGAAAGATGAGGGACAGGACTGTGGGAAGCTTCCTGAGCTTTGCCAAACCAGCCTGAGAGAGAAGGATGTCAAGAGCACCTGCAAGGAGGAACATAGGCCAAGGACAGCAAACAAGGCCCCGGGTAGTAAAGGGCTGAAGCAGAAATCCCCACCTGCGGCCGTGGCCGCTGCCCCGCCGCCTCCTGTGCCCCTTACACCTGTGGACAGTGCGCCTGCGCCCACCAGGAGGTCAGCGAGCAAGAAGCCCACCAGGCGCACAGAGAGGACCTCTGCAGGCGACAGCGCTAGCTGCCACCGGCCTGAGGAGCCCGTGGCCACCAACACACTGGGGGGAAGTGTGGTAACCCCTCCAGAACCCACCAAAACCAGACCCTGTGGCAACAGCAGAACCAGCCACCGCAAGGAGCTACGCCCCTCCTCCGTGACCTGCGAGAAGCGCCGCACGAGGGGACTGGGCAGGATCGTCCCCAAATCCAAGGAATTCATTGAAACAGAATCATCATCGTCTTCCTCCTCTTCCTCTGACTCGGACCTGGAGTCGGAACAGGAAGAGTACCCTCTGTCCAAAGCACAGACGGTGGCGGCTAACACTGCCACGTCTGGGGGTGAGCAGAGGCTGAAGGAGACGGCCGCTAGCATCGGTGGAGGCTGTGGCCCCCGAGCTCCCGTAGGTTCCATCAACGCCAGGACCACCAGTGACATCGCCAAGGAGCTGGAGGAGCAGTTCTACACTCTGGTCCCCTTCGGCCGGAACGAACTTCTCTCCCCTCTGAAAGACAGTGATGAGGTTAGGTCTCTCTGGGTCAAAATTGACCTGACTCTCCTGTCCAGAATCCCCAAACACCTACCCCAGGAGCCAGGGGTCTTGAATGCTCCCGCAACCAAGGACACTGAGAGTGCACCACCCAGCCACACATCTGACACACTCACTGAGAAGGCTTTGCCAAAATCCAAGAGGAAACGTAAGGTAAACCTGGGGCTGTGAGTAGCCTGGAGGGAGGGTCAGCTCTGGCTTATGGTGGTGCTGGGGATTGAGCCTGGGACCTGGGAGTCTCAAGCAAGAAAGTCTTTTCCATAACCACTGTGCTATCTCCCGTGGGCCAGGAGGGTTTTTTTTTTCCAACTGTTGGGCCATACAATAGAGTTCTAGCAGGTTACAGGTCTAGTAGGCACTCAGCAGCAGGTATTTGATGTGCCTTACTTACTTATTAACGGAAGTCCATACTGTCTTATTTACAGTTCAAGTGTGTCAGTATGCTGTGTAATAAATATTAACAAGTAATATATAACTGCTATAGAATTATTTTTAAATGTTAATTCTGATTTATGATAAATGCCACCCAATGATTTATTACTCTACATTCTTATCTCTATATTTAAGCTCTGTATATGCCAGAAGATACTGTACATACTTGATATCTACTGACTCAGGCAAATCCTTAAAATCACCCAGTGCAGGGAATTCCAGTGTTGTCCCCATTTTGCTGTCATAGGGTAATTAAGCCTCTTTCACAGTGTGCAAGGGTACCTGAACTGGACCTGTCAGAAAAGCTTTATATGTGATGTTCTCATGCTTTGCTAAGAGAGATAGAGCTACACTTTGGGTGGGATCACTCACCAACCTGAAGTTATTTGATCAATTTCAGAATAACTTAGTCTGAAATTCAAGCCCCTTTTTGATCCTCTTCTGTTACTATATTTCAAATGCATACTGGACCATAGTGAAAAATGCAGTAAAAGAGCAAGACAGTTATCCTGGACATTTCCAAATTTAGTACATCATTAACAGCAGTAATTACAGATCAATGTCTTTGTGAGGAACGCTGTTCTAAACACAGTTCACCCAGGGGTGGGAGATAGCCCAAAGAAGAGGAAATGCCTGTATTCCCACCACTGATGGAAGATGAAGCCCATGTCCTACCCTGGGCCCCCACACCTACCAGTGGACTAGTCACAGCACAAGAAATTCCCCTCACCCACACACACACATCCCTCACACGTATGTTACCAGGAACACAATATAGAGTTGCAAACACCACTCTAATAGGCCAAGAGAGAAGAAACCTTATAAATAGGGAAATATTTTAGTACTTAATAACATTACTCTTTTTCTGCTGTTTGAACAAGAGGTCCAAAGTTTTCATGTAGTCATCTCCGGCCTACTGGGTCACTTTAATCGGGTGACTCTATTATCTTTTTTTTTTTAATTATCTTCATTCATATATAGCCAGAAATTGAGAGGGAAGGAGGAGATAGAGAGGGAGAGAGATAGAGAGACACACCTGCAGCCCTGCTTCATCATTTGTGAGCTTTCCACCTGCTGATGGGGGCTTGAGCACAGCTCCTTGCATACTGTGATATGTTCACTCAATCAGGTGACCCTTTTCTCTTTAAACTTTAGTTGGTTCATCTAAAATATTAATGTCTGAGCAATGTTATAACACTATATGCTTTAGGACTTTGGTTAGTTCACCCCTTCCCTCTGTTTATTCTCTAGATACTCTGACCTCCTCATTACTTGTTGGTGCTCAATTAATTTTTGGTGAATGAATAAATTGATTAATTAATCATTTGGGGATTGGTAAATTGGCTGGTGGAAAGAGTTTAAGAAATACATACGTATATAAGAAATATGTACAGTGGGTTAATGCACATGGAGCAAAGCACAAGGACCGGTGTAAGGATCCTGGTTCGAACCCCCGGCTCCCTACCTGCAAGGGGAGTCACTTCACAAGCGGTGAAGCAGGTCTGCAGCTGTCTATCTTTCTCTCCCCCTCTCTGTCTTTCCCTCCTCTCTCCATGTCTTTCTGTCCTATCCAACAACAATCACATCAATAACAACAACAACAACAATAAAACAACAAGGGCAACAAAAGGGAATAAATAATTATTTTTTAAAAAGAAATATGTAGCGCACCTGGTTAAGCACATAAATTACAGCACACAAAGACCCAGGTTCAATTTCCTGGTCCCCACCTGCAAACGGAAAGCTTCACAAGTGGTGAAGCAGGGCTGCAGGTGTTTCTCTGTCTCTTTCCATTTATATCTCTACATGTATAGCTACACAGACATAGCGTGTGTACAGAAAGATATACATGTAAGTAGTGTGATATTCTACATTTAAATATAATTACCCATGGCCTTTATTTATGCTACATTATACACCTGCTTTCATGATTTATCATCACTAAACACAAACACGAGAAGTAAAAGAACATTTTCATAGCACTAGTTACTCAGCATCTGGGGTGTTAAGCATCCAGTGCCTGGTGCTAGAAGTAGCACATCATTGCCCTGGCTGCAAGGATTCAGGGCTGGGTACTCAGAGCCATAGTTTTGGTTTTTGCTGGGGACTTATTTCAGTGAGAGCACCTAGAACCATTGTAACAGAGACTGTGTGACAATCACAGCTAGGCCCAAAGTACATGATTTTTATGCCTTATTATGATACCAGGAAATGACACAGTGAGAGAATGAAATGAGTGAAGATCTCTGGAGGACTAAATCCTGGGCCTGTTGATGGCAGAACCATTTTCATGATTCACAGTGTTCCCTCCCAAGTTTTGATCCTGGTAACCTGCTTGTCCTCTCAATAAGCTGTCAATAGTAAAACCAAGTCTTCCTATTTTTAGTGCCTGTGCTTGTCTCCTGGAAAATACTGCTGAGATCCTTGAATATCCCATTACTATAACCAAAAATGGAACTCTGACAATGCATTTGCATGACACCTAATATAATACATCTCTAAAGTTAAATGCAACCATGAAAACAATTATTCAGTCAAAGTTGCAGTTTAAGGATCATTTTTTTAAAAGTATTTATTCCCTTTTATTGCCCTTGTTGTTTTATTGTTGTAGTTACTGGTGTTGTCATTATTGGATAGGACAGAGAGAAATGGAGAGAGGAGGGGAAGACAGAGAAGGGGAGAGAAAGATAGACACCTGCAGACCTGCTTCACCACCTGTGAAGCGACTCCCCAGCAGGTGGGGAGCTGGGGCTCGAACTGGGATCCTTACGCCGGTCCTTGAGCTTCATGCCAACTGCACTTAACCTGCTGCACTACCACCCGACTCCCTAAGGATTATTTTAATGAGAAATGAATATAGAGAAGATAGAGAGTTTAGAAAGAGGCCAGAGCACTGCTCAACTCTGGCCTGTTGTAGTGCTAAGGACCTCAGAGCCTCAGGCATGAAAGGTACAGTTTTTTTTTTTTTGGGGGGGGGAGCTTGGGGTTTTTTTTGTCTCTAGGGTTGTTGCTGGGCTCAATGCCTGCACTACAAATCCACTGCTCCTGGAGGCCATATTTTTTCCATTGTTGTTGTTGCTGCTACTGCTGTTGGATAGGACAGAGAGAAATTGAGAGAGAAGGGGAAGACAGAGAGAAGGGAAGAAAGATAGACACCTGAAGACCTGCTTCACCACTTGTGAAGCAACCCCCTGCAGGTGGGGAGGCGGGGGCTCAAACCAGAATCCTTGCAGTGGTCCTTGTGCTTCACACTATGTGTGCTTAACCTGGTGCACTACCGCCCGATCCCCAGGCATGAAATTTTTTTACAGAACCATTATGCTATCTTCCCTCCCACCCCCAAAGCACTATTGTTTAAGAAGGCACTTTCAAGATTCTGTGTTGTGATGGGATAGTAATTATTAACTAAAATTAAGGCACCAAGGGGGTAACAACTTTTGCTTGAAATTTACTAAAGCCAGGAAGTTCCGGCCTTTAAAGCATCAAGCCCAGAGTACATTATTTTTATGTCTTATTATGATACCAGGAAATGATACAGTGAGAGAATGAAATGAGTGAAGATCTCTGGAGGACTAAATCCTGGGCCTGTTGATGACAGAACCATTTTCATGATTCACAGTGTTCCCTCCCGAGTTTTGATCCTGGTAACCTGCTTGTCCTCTCAATAAGCTGTCATTAGTAAAACTGACAGATGCCATTTTTTATCTGTAACAGGCCAATGCATGAATACTGTAACCACATTACCATTGAGGGCTTGCCAGAGAAACTGAGTGAGAGGTTCTCCAGGAGTTATCACAGGAGCTCATTATGGCCAACCCTTTGAAATCCAGAATTGATTGAGTCTTGCTTCTTTTCATTTAGTGTGACAACGAAGATGACTACAGGGAAATCAAGAAGGCCCAGGTAGAGAAAGAGTGCTCTTCACGACTGACCACCTCTGCCAACACCACTTTATCTGCAAACCACTGCACCATGAACATCAGCAGGTGTGTGTGTCCCCTGGGAGAAACAGCTGCAATGGAGGAACCCAACTCTAACAGTTATATGCCATGTTGTGGGGGGATCAGGAATATATATAATTTTATTATTCCCTTGACCTGACAAGGAATCATGATTCCTGACGAAATTATGTTAAGTGAGATAAGTCAGAAGGAGAAGGATAAATACAAGTCAGGTGTTTTAATGATTACTCTGGTGTTGTTCTATGAACTTCCTTCCCTTGATGCAGTCTAAAGCTAGTATTTTTACCTGTGTTAGTCACAGTGGATGTCATGTCACAACTCTGTATGCCATATTAGCACAGTTAAACCTTGAAAGACAGGAGTTTGAACTATGTGAGTCCACTTACATGCAGATTTTCTTCTATCCGTATGTTATGTATTCACACAGTCAGCCAGTCACAGATGTTCAGTCAGCCGAAACCTCACATGTAGAACTTTCAAATATAAAGAGCCAACTATAAGTCATAGGTGAATTTTCAGCTATGTGGGAAGTCACTACCCCAAAGGCCCACTGCTTGCTATTCAAGGCTTGTCTGCACATCTATATAACAAAACACTAGTGACAGAGCTCTACGCTCCCAAAGAGACTTGTTTCTCTGAAAACTTAATAACTGAATGTTCTTTTTATTTTTCATTTTTATTAGTGGTTTAACAGTGGTTTATAAGATTATAAGATCACAGATATATAGTCCCACAATATACCCACCATCAAAGTTCTGTGCCCTCTCTCTCCCCACCATAACCACCATAGTTCTCACAGAATTTTAGAGATAGTTTGACTGACTGCTTCTTTTTTTGTCAATTTCATGTAATTCAAATATCTGTATTCTGCATACAAGCAAAACTATCCAGTAGTTGTCTTTCACCTCCTTACTTATTTCACTAAGCATGATCACCTCCACTTCCATCCCTTTTTTTTAAATATCATCATTTTTATTTGCAGAGTAATAACTAAATTTTCAAGTCACTGATACAATGTTAATCCATAGGCTTATTACAGGGATGACAAAATGTAAACTTTAAGTGGGATCTCCACATGATAACATTTAAAACTCTTGAACATGGGCTAAAACTGTGGTGTTCAACAGGATCTTTGTCTCCAAGGTTAAATGGATAGCCAGTCATTCCTTTAACGGGGTTCCAGCTGCATATTGCTCTGAGTACCGCCTGTGACAAATGGCTCTCCAGCATGGCAAGGTCCCAGATATTTATTATAAGCGAGTAGCTTATATCATCAGTCACAGAAGCTCTTCCCATTTAGAAATACCACAGTTCAGAAACCACTTCTCCTCTGCTAAGACACTCCTCACTCTCCCTGACTATATACATAGAATTTTTAAGGGGAGATTAATGTCTCAGCAAACACATAAAAATGTATACTGAAAGGTTAGGAAAAGATGTAGAGCAGTACTAAAACTCAAAGCAGAAATTGGAGAGCAAGGGCAGAGCACGCAGTCCCACTGCAGCATTAGTCACCTTGAGAAGGAAAACAAGGACTCCGAAGGTCTGAGTGGGAGGGAGAGGTGTGCATGAAAGCTGGCTTGGTCTATATCCTCCGTGCAAAGGGAATTGGTACCCCCAAATGTTGGGATAGTGTGAGTAGAGAAAAGGTGGTCCAATTGTCTTTTTTTAAAATATAAACTTTTATTATCTTTATTTATTGGATAGAGACGGTTAGAAATCAAGACAGAAGGGGGTGATAGAGAAGGAGTAAGACATAGAGACACCTGCAGCCCTGCTTCACCACTCACAGAACATTCCTCCTGCAGGTGGGGAGCGGGGCTTGAATCCGGGTCCTTGCACATTGTAACCTGTGTGCTCAGCCAAGTGCACTCCCCCACCCCCCACCCCCACCCCCCCTTTGTAAACGTGTGCTATAATGCACTACTAATGCATTAACCAGTTTTTCTAGAAGACCTAACACTACCATGCTTCCTAAATAGTGATGAGTATAAGATGTCTGCAACAGCTATAGCATAACATGAAAATGTCTGTTTTCTGCCAGTGATAGAATCATAGGTGTTGTTAGTGCCACTCTTGCTAGACTTCTACTCTGGCTTCTTTATTCCTGATTGAAGGCAGTGTTCAATTTCAGTAAGAGGTTAATGAAAATGAAGATGTAACTTTTTTTTCCTTTCAAGCTCATAGACCTCAGGAGAAAAGCACTTGCTCTTAGCATAGCAGTCTTCTAGCTTTGAGAGTATGTGTTTGTGTCTCTCTCTCCTTCTCTAGCTCCCTTACCTCTCAATTCCTCTCTGTCCTATCAAATAAAATAAATAAATAGTAATGCTCTTAAAAATTTTCAAAGAAGTCATACTGCAGGAATAATGATGGACTAAGTCTGTTAAATAGAAAATGGGCTTACCTTTTTTTTAACCATCAGATGATCTCTAAGGGACGAAAATTAGCAACAAGTAAGTTTATTGAGGGGCTAGTATGTCTTCCTTAGTTTTTTTCAAGGTAGAATAATGTAGAAAGTCATGACAATATAACATATATTGCAAAGACATAAATATGAGCAGCTTCCTCTCTGGTGATTAATTTGGAGAAAGAAGAGTTATATTTAGGCATAGGCGGTTGTTTTTGAAGATGCTAGGAATAAAAACATTTAACTTCTAGTGATAGTTTTCATATTCTTTGTTTTACCTGAGCAATGACTTATTAGTTTGGAAATCTAGAGATTCAAATTGATTTCAGGCTATGTGGGATATACTGTGATTTTGTTCATGTCCATTAGGACAGGCTCAGGTTTTAGCAAAAGTCCTCTTAAAATAAAAACACTTGTAAAAAAATTTCTTTTAAATAGAAACTTGTGTATCATCTGACTGACTCCCACTATTTTCTGCATAGGATTAGTAGTTGTGTGTTTTGAAATCCTTAGATGAAAAACTTGAAAAATGAAAAAAAAAAATCTCATCTGTATACTTTAGTGTTAACTCCAGAACTACAATTCATCTTGATAAGAAGTGTAAAGAAACAGTGAGCGAAATCTATTTATTGTTTATTATGGTCCTAATGCCATAAAATTGTTTCCTGGTATAATAATTCCCAATAAACATCTTCCTACCGGCAGGTTCTAAATGGGAGGTTTGGATCATATATAAAACATTTACCTTTCCCTGTGCTGACTGTGTGACATTCCATTACTGTGATTTCCTCTTTCAGCTTGCCAATACCAATAAATAAGAATGAGAAAATGCTGCGGTCACCTGTCTCACCCCTCTCCGATGCATCTAAACACAAATACTCCAGCGAGGACTTAACTTCTTCCAGCAGATCGAATGGCAATGGTCTGTTTACATCCACCTCTTCCAACAAAAAGCATAAGGCTGAGAACCAGCTGCAGTCTCATGCTGGAGACCTCACAGTATGTTGATATTCTTCCTTTCCCGTTTAAAATTAAAATGGCATTGAACATGCCCTGACCTCTCCGTCTAGCCTAAAATAGTCTAAGCATATCTTTGAATCCCTAAATGCTAGCAAAGGAAGGCACCCCATCACCTCTCTCACTGGGATGTTGGTGACTAGAGTAGCGGCCACAGCATAGGGAGGATCCACTGCCACCCCTCTTCCTCTGACCTCCTCAGAGTTGGGTCTAGCACCTTGTACTCCCCTGGGAAGGACAGGGAACTGGGGCCTGGTTTCTCTTGGCCTGCTCACATCTTAACCGCCATGTTGCCTTGTGCCTGTTTAATCTCTCTGAGCCTATTTCATTTTACATTGGTGGGGCTAAGATTTAAATGAGAACATACAGCTAAAATACACTACATCTGTGGGGACATATTCATTAATAACACTTGTTAGTTCCCCTTTATATCCACTCTCTAGCACTGGTGGCCCTTGGCCACGTAATCTCTGAGCTACGCAATTTAATTCCAAATTCCCCCCATTGAGTTCTCTGAAGTCACTATGCCTGTCAAAACCAGTGGGGCTTTTGAGGCAGGGAAACTATATCACAGGATGGGGCTCCAGAATCAAAGGGCAGTATTTAATGCTGTATCCCATGAATTAAAGAAAAGTTTAAAAGTTAGTAGATGGTTCTGCAAGATCCTAGATTTCATCATATCATCATAAAATTAATCTACTTATTCATCCTCATCTGGGAACAATTATCTCTAATTCTTGATTACTTTTAAACAATAGAAAATGGGTGCTGAGAGGTGGCACACCTGTTTGAGCATACACATTCCAGTGCATAAGAACCCAGGTTCAAGCCCCCGCTCCCCACCTGAAGGGTGGACGTTTCATAAGTGATGAAGCAGGTCTGCAGGTCCATCATCCCTCCCTCCCTCCCTCCTTCACTTCCTCTCTGTCTCGTCCTTCCCTTTTAACTTCTCTCTGTCTCTTAAAAAAAAAAAAAAAACTATATTGGGAAAACTGGGGATAGGGGGAAACAACAAATTTAAATTTAAAAACTTATTTTTCCCTTTAGGCCTCCCTTTGACTATGGTATGCAAAGCATTATAAACCAATTACAGACTTTGGCCTTTTTTTTTTTTCACCAAAGAGCAGCTCATTGAACAAGTCCTTTATGTGTGCCAGGAACTGTGCTAAACAATGAAACTACAATGACTAGCTAACAGATTCCATGTACACTTGCACAAAACTTGCATTCCAGCCATGAGAAACACTTAGACAAGGGATTATGTGTGTACAGCCATAATTAACTGCCAAGCATGTCTAAAAGGAAACAGAACCCTGGGGGCTTTCATAATAAGGATGCTCTATCCACATACAAAATGGGTCCAAATTTAATTACTTCAGAAGAAGCAGCTTACGTTTCATAACTAAAGACAACTTATCATCCACATGTTCAGCCCACTAGTAGGTGCTCTACAAATACTTGTAGCCTCCTAAAAATACGGTTGTTTTAAGTTTTCTCACAAATCAGTAGTGTTTCTTTTTCAGATGTATCTTGGGAGCCCAGGCGATAGTGCAGCAGGTAGAGCACATGCCTTACCATGCGTAAGCCCTGAGTGCAATCCCCAGTACCATAGGAGAACAGCAAAGAACAACACCAACAGAAATCCATAAAGGATTCCATTGCTATTTTCCCTTCTCTCTCTGTCTCTCTCAAAATATTCTATAAAATTGAGCCAGGAGGTATCTCATTAGAGTTGTATGTGTATGATGTCCTGAGTTCCTTCCCTGGTACTGCAAAAAGAAGAGAGAGGAAATTGTAAATGATTTCTGCCAATTCCCTTTTGCTTTACTTATTCTTTGCAAACAGTAAGTAAAAACCAGTCCACTTGTGATCTGAATGACTTCTCTTTTGGAGAGGATGATAATAGCTCATTGGTTCCTGGGTTGACATGACCTGAAACTTAGTAGAAATGCATGTCCTTGTGCCCACCCAGACCTGATGAATCAGATACTCAGGAGCTGGAAACCTACCACCTTCATGTTCACAAGCAACTGCTCAAATACAAAGTCATTTTTGTTTGTTTTTAAAGCAATTTTGTAATATTATTACTATTATCATTATTTATTGGATGAGACAGCCGGAAATCTAGAGGGTTGGGGGGAGATAGAAAGGGAGGGAGATAGGGAGGGAGCTGGGCAGTAGCGCAGTGGGTTAAGCTCAACATGGCGCAAAGCGCAAGGACCTGTGTAAGGATCCCAGTTCAAGCCCCTGGCTCCCCACCTGCAGGGGAGTCGCTTCACAGGCGGTGAAGCAGGTCTGCGAGTGTCTTATCTCTGTCTTCCCCTCCTCTCTCTATTTCTCTCTGTCCTATCCAACAACAACAACATCAATAACAATAATAGTAATAACGACAACAATAAAATAAGGGCAACAAAGGGGAATAAATAAATAGAGAGAGAGAGAGAGAGACCTACCTGCAGGACTGCTTCACCATTCACAAAGCTATCCCTCTGCAGGTGGAGACCAGGGGTTCAAACCCTCGTCCTTGTGCATTATAGTATCTGTGCTCAACCAGGTGCTGTACCACCCTGCCCCTACAAAGTCATTTTGGAGAAAGAATTTTCTGGCTAACAGGGAGATAAGGGCATAAAAAGTCCCAACCCTTAACCTCCATCCACAGTAGCTACATAGTCCTGGACAAGTTGCTTAATCTTACTAACTATAGGTTTGTATCAACATCCTCAGTATCTGAATAACCCCTTTTCTGGGTCTGTGAGCAGTAGAGAAACTGTTGTCTTTCTTTCGTTCTTCCTTCCTTTTCTTCTTTATTTCTTTTTTTTTTTAAATCACACATGAGTGATACCACTGTTGCCTTTTTTTTGTTTCATCCTTTTTTATTTAGATAGGTGAAAACATCCCAGCACTGCTCCACCACCCATGGTGCTTCCTCCAATGTTCCAGTGCTCCAATGTGGTGCTGTGGTTCAAACCCAGGGCCTCAAACATGGCAAGGTGCATGCTTTACCAAGCAATCTATCTCCCAACATCTTATTTCTCTTTCTATATTGTTTTAAATATCAAATTTGACAACATGTATAAATATCCTTTGCTTGAGACCTGGAATCCATTTTTTTTTCAAACAGTAAGCAACATCAATCCTAATACAGCAAACCAGATATTCTGTTTAATGTATTGTCCTTCCAGCCAGGTGGCAAATTTCTCAGACCGGTGTGTTGTTCATTGTTTGTTGTTTAGAAAACAGCTCACAACAATTCTGAAAACATTCTCCTTCACAAGTCACGGCCACAAACAGAACCCTGGTCTCCAGGCTCCAACAGCCACCGGGACTGCAAGAGGCAGAAACTTGTCTTCGATGACATGTAAGTGTCAACTCTCTATATATGTGATGTAGGACAAAATAAAAAGGAAATTTTACAAGTGGACAGTTTATATGTATCTAACTTATAGTGTGATCACTTCTGATACGTGCTTTGGTCAGTTTTAAATGTTACTGCTTCAAAATTTAACTTGGAATGCACTCCTATGTCCTTATGGAGGTCTTAAATGAATAAAACAGCCAGTTCTTTTTATTAATTTTTTATTTATAAAAAGGAAACATTGACAAAACCATAGGATAAGAGGGGTACAGCTTCGCACAATTCCCACCACCAGACCTCCGTATCCCATCCATTCCCCTGATAGCTTTCCTACTCTTTAACCCTCTGGGAGTATGGACCCAAGATCGTTGTGGGATGCAGAAGGTGGAAGGTCTGGCTTCTGTAATTGCTTCCCTGCTGAACATGGGTGTTGACAGGCTGATCCATATTCACATCCTGTCTCTCTCTTTCCCTAGTGGGGAAGGGCTCTGGGGAAGCAGAACTCCAAGGCACATTGGTAGGGTTGTCTGTCCAGGGAAGTCTGGTCGCATCCTGCTAGCATCTGGAACCTGGTGGCTGAAAAGAGAGTTAACATACAAAGCCAAACAAATTGTTGACCAATCATGGACCTAAAGGCTGGAGTAGTGCAGGTGAAGCATTGGGGGGGGGGGGGGTCCTCCATTTTGTAGATAGCTAGTAGGCATATTTTAGTTATATTTCAAAGTGCCTGTAGCTATACTAGTGCTTTGTTTGTTTGTTTGTTGTTGTTGTTGTTTTTGCCTGAGCCTGAAATCTGATATGCAGGTGAATCCTAATTATTGTCTGGGGAGATGATGTCATGGCTGGGAAAAGGACCAGAAAGCTGGATCAGGGAAGAGAATAGCTCCCTAATATGGGAAAGGGGTATAAATATTACTGTAAACCCCATCAATTTGATGTGATCTGGGACCCATAATTAGCTTAGGAGCCTCTACATCCCTCTAGATCTGAGCTCACATTCTGTGGTCATGAGTAGGAACATTCCATGCTGCCCCAGTATCGACCCGTCTTCCTCAGGTGTATCAATGTTCCCTTCGGAGGATGGAACATTCTCTACCATTGTTGATCCAGGTTGAGGGCAAGGTCCTGTGGGGGCCTGGCGGGCTGCACCGCATAGAAGAGAGAGAAGAGATCCTGAGCGAAGAGGGAACACAAATCTTTATTCGCACAGGCACCTCAGAGTTGGGTGAGAGCGCAGTGGTTCGGGCCACGAGGAGGTAGCAAAACTGGCCGCCTCCCGGAACACCCTCCCTTGCATCTAATCACCAATGTGAAAAGCGGGCAAGAGAGACGAGGGGCGAAGAAGAAGGGCTTTATAGGGAACAACCAGGAGTGACGTGTTGGGACAGGATTGGTTGAAAAAGGCATTATGAGAATATCAAAGCCTGAGGGGACAGCTTGGCAGATGTAACTGCATCTGCATAATTCCCCAGCAGGGGCCCACAAAGGGGTCTGTTTTGTTGTTCTTTATAGACATGACCAGAAGCAATGGAGAGAGGGATTTATTTGAGGTCTAGGCCCATCAAGTCAAAACAGCCAGTTCTAATGAGCTTGCATGCATGACACAGGAAGCTAAGGCAAATGGCATTAGCAAGTCTTCTATTTGTAAGCACCTCTACTTTGGGTTGCTGGTGGTTTCATGCTAACAGAAGGAGAAGTACTTTGTTTTTGCAAATTATAACAGGCAAGGAATAATAGTGATTCACTTCTGGAAGCTTTTTTCCTCTAAAATGCTATATTCTTTATAACAGTATAAACAGTTCTTATACAGAAAAGAAAAATAGTCAGTCATCTTCCCCCGTCCTAGCTCTGAAACCCAAGTATTACTCCCATTCCTAGCATCAATTTGAAAGGAGTAGAAACAAGAGAAGATGAGTAAAAATAACATCCTAGAATGCTCTTGAGATGCTGCAAATGACAAATGAGAAGTGGTAAAAATGATACCGAAAATTATTTAGGCTCTTAGGGGTGGGGAAATATATGTCAAAGACAAGCCTGGAAGATAAAATATAAGCTTTCAAGAGTTTGCTTTGAGTCCTGTTACCAGCATCAGTACCTGTCTATGTAAGGGACTCACTCCATTTAGGTCTATGAGTGGAAAGGGAGAGCATTGTACACTAGGAAGAGACCCTGCCCTCTGATTGCTTACTGTTCAGCTGAGGAGACACTATAAACCACTAATCCCAGACAGCATTGATAAGTAAAAGGATGCTAAATGCTTCTTAGGCCCAGCCACCTTTTTTATGAAAATGATCATCAGGATACCTGTCATACCTGTCACCCAGGAGACTCTCATAGGATCCACTTGGGTGGCATGTCTTGAGGATCATCATCTGGAAAGCAGACAGCTCTGTGCCAGAGTGGTGACTCTCCCACCTATGTCTTCCGCCTGTCCTCTCTTCCACCCCTAACTTCATGCAGAGCACATACGTGGTTTATGGATTCAGGTCTTTAGACTTCTACGAGAAAAGAGAATACTAAGTTGCTGACCTTGGTTTCCTTTGGATTTCCATAAGATAACTAAGGCAGAGGCTGGGCAGTGGTGCACATGTTACCATCCATGTACACAAGAACTCAGGTTCAAGTCGAGACTTTTCTTTTTTAAAGAACTACTTTAAATAAACATGTGATAAGCTAAGACTGTGTGTGTGTGTGTGTGTGAGTGTGTGTGAGTGTGTGTGTGTGTGTGTGTGAAAGTGGCAAATTTTTATTCCAAGAAAAAAGGTTTAGAGAATTCATTAGTTTTCCTTTTTCTTTTTTTTACAAATATGCCAATATTTCCAGCTGTTTTGAATAAAGTGTGCATTAGAGTTCTCTGCTTCAGCATCTTTACAATTCTTTTTTAAATCTCTTTATTGAGGTATTAGTGGTTTATGGTTGAGAGTAAAATACAATAGTTTGTACATTCATAACATTTCCCAGTTTTCCACATAACAATTCAACCCCCACTAGGTCCTCCTCTGCGATCATGATCCAGGACCCAAACCCTCCCCCAGCCCCAGTCTTTTACTTTGATGCAATTGGGACTTTTCATGAGTAGTGAAGCAGTGCCACAGGTGTCTCTCTTTTATCTTTCCCTCTTTATCGCTCCCTCCCCTCTCAATCTATCCTATCAAGTTAAAAAAAAAAAAAAAAGGAAAATTGGCCACCCAGAACAACTGATTCACTGTACAGGCACCAAGCCCTAGCAGCGACCCTAGTGGAAAGGGAAAAAAAAAAAAAAAAAAAAGCAAGGCACAGAATTTGGGGACTGAACACCAGATCCACAATTTTGGTTTATGTGTTTCATTTACTTAACATTTCCAAAACAATTGGGTTTATGAAATTTCAAGGAGAAAGTATTGTTTTTCTTTTGTCTCTGTGGCTGCTGCAACCCTCCTGAACACTACAGATGCCCTTGTGCTTGCCCCTCCCCACCTCCTTTTTTCTCATCTTCCCAACTGACCTTGCTCAATAGGGATGAAGGTGGTAATTAATCCCCAAGTGAGGGCGTGTAATGGGAGTAGAGTCTGTTGGTCAAATACATGTATAATTAAGATTTGAGCAGTGTGAAATATTCACCTGAGCTTTAACCATTTGTAGAAATAGGTTGGAATTAGAAATAGAATTGTGATACAGGTCCAAAGAGCGTGACAGAGAACCTACTGGGGGTTGTATTGTTATATGGAAAACTGGGAAATGTTATACATGTACAAACTATTGTATTTACTGTCGAATGTAAAACATTAATTCCCCAATAAAGAAATTAAAAAAAAAGAAATAGAATTGTGGGAGTCAGGCAGTAGTGCAGCGAGTTAAGTACATGTGGCGCAAAGCGCAAGGACCGGCATAAGGATCCCGGTTCAAGCCCCCGGCCCCCCACCTGCAGGGGAGTCGCTTCACAGACAGTGAAGCAGGTCTGCAGGTATCTTTCTCTCTCTTCCCCTCTCTGCCTTCCCCTCCTCTCTCCATTTCTCGTTATCCTATATAACAATGATGACATCAATAACAACAACAATAATAACTACAACAACAATAAAAAAACAAGGGCAACAAAAGGGAAAATAAATAAATTTTAAAAAGAAATAGAATTGTATTTAAAGATAAGGTGGAAGTGTGCACCAAGAAGTCATAACCCAACAACACAGTCAAACAGAATGTACCTTAAAGACTAAAGTGCTAGGGGTCGGGCAGTAGCGCAGTGGGTTAAGCCCACGTGGCGCCAAGCACAAGGACCGGCATAAGGATCCCAGTTAGAGCCCCCAGCTCCCCACCTGCAGGGGAGTCACTTCACAGGCAGTGAAACAGGTCTGCAGGTGTCTATATTTCTCTCCCCGTCTCTGTCTTCCCCATCCTCTCTCCATTTCTCTCTGTCCTATCCAACAACGAACATCATCAACAACAACAATAATAACCACAACAAGGCTACAACAACAAGGGCAACAAAAGGGGGAAAAAATGGCCTCCAGGAGCAGTGAATTCATCATGCAGGACTGAGCCCCAGAAATAACCCTGGAGGCAAAAAAAAAAGACTAAAGTGCTCAAAAGCATCAAACAATTCCAGCAGATAAAGCCAAGGATGTAATATACACAGAAGAAATGTTGTGTGGACCAGAAAGCTAAGTCAGAAAGAGCAACAGATAAATGGTCATGTTTCCATCTGCAGCTTCTTACTCTTGTCCCAAGAAGAAATGTTTCTCAATCTGATGGGGCTGCAACTAATCCAATTTGTCACTATCTGTATCAAGGAAAAGACTTGTTGTTTGTTCTTTGTGTTAGCAATATGTATAATTTCTCTGGGTGACAGCTATAATAAAACTATTTCACCTGTTATAGATATAGATATAATTGAATAAAAAAAGCACTCCTACATATTCATCAGATACAGAGAGATAAATGTCATGTCTGTTTGCCATGTATCCCAATTGATTTGGGATCTGTAATAGTAAAATCAACATGCAACTGAAACAGCCAGGTAGCCACTGAACTTGGAGAGTCATGGGAAGGTTCTCTTTTCTGTTTCTCCTCTAGATAGAGGGTAAGATGAGAGAGATAGGGAGTGACACACAGAGAGAAGGAGAGACACTACTGCACCACCCTATGCCTGTAAAGCCCCCCCCCCACCCTCCATGGGTGCTTCCATATGGTTGGCCCTGAGACTCAGGTCTGGCCTCTTGCCTATGGTAACGTGTGCACTCTACCTGGTAAACCACCTGACAACCCCATTCAGAGGAGGATTCTTAAAGTTTAAAAATTAAAAAATGGGCATTATACCCTCCTAGAAACAACAACAACAAAAAGGATTCCTAAGATGAGTGGGCCAGAAGGTCACATAAAATTGTCCAGTGTGCTCTCAGGTTCAACTGGTAAGTAAACACTTACCTAACACCGTGTACAGTCAGTGGCAGGAACTAAAATTACACTTATTGATTCAGGGGAGAGGGAGGTATTGGGTGGTCTTCCTAGGAAGATTCCCTGGGAACCCACACATTTCCCCCTCCGCCCCCCAAAAAAAGAAGAAAAGAACACTTCAGTGCCTCCTGCTCCACTGCCCCATCAGCAGCCAGGGCTCCTCCTCCTCTTGACTTCTTGCTGGGAATGTTAACAGCAGCAAAATAACCAAAGAGAGAGACCCCCCAGTTCAAAAAATAGAAAGCACTGGAGACTAAACCCTAGAGTAATTTAGAATTGATAGAAATTCAGTTACAGTGATCCAAACAGTAACAGATGTTAAACTGTCATTCAATTTCTAAAGCCTAATCATGTAGCTCTTTTAATAAAAAAAAAAAGGGGGAAACTCATCCTTTTGTATTATAAATACTCACTAATGATTGAATAAACATGCTATTGAGATAACAGCTGAATTCCTGATTCCAGTGGGTGTTCTTTAACAAGTATTGAATGAACCCTGTTGAATTAGAATATTTTTCCTAGTTTTTTTTTCTTTGCCTGCATTTTTCTTCTCTATTTTTTTTCCATATGTGTAAGAGATGTACATGCAGGTAAATTAAATTCATGGGCTTCTAATCCCCTTTTCCTCTTAGCAACTAAACAGACACCAGTTTGCACCTTCAGGATACAGATAAAACTGAACAAAACAACACTTGTTTTAAAAATGTGATCCAGGTCAGCTTGTTCTGCAGGAGTTGCAGGCTCAGATTAGTGGCAGTGTGACTGCGCCTCCTCCCCTGACATTCAGCCACTCACAACACTCACTACTTGACAACCACAGTTTGAAGGTAACTGGTGTGAATTCCAAACTTTTGTTTTAGAAAATGTATCTGTAAGAATGTATGTCAGTGAATGACAGCATTTGGTTCAACTCAAAGCCCAAAAACTGATCTTATTAGTGCAAAGACACACGCTGTAAATTACTTGGTGTCATAATTAGTGACAGGGGAGTTCTTGGCAGGGAGAGGCAAGAGAGAACAACTGTGTTGTGAGGGCCTTGGTACAGAAGTCCTGAGCAGAGCTGCATGGTGAAGTGGTTGGCTGGAAACTCCAGTCTGCATTCCCACCAGCCATATTGCTGTATTGAGAAGCCAGCGACCCCCAAGTGCCAGAATTGCCTTCTGCTCTCAGGAGGATGTGCTTCCTCTTGGCCATATTTCACAGTGAAGAGTCAGTCACAATCATCACATTCTGCTATACCACCAAACGTCCCATCTGTCCCCCACGGCACCAGTAGCAGGAGCCCAGATACTTAAAGCTTCTGACATTGGGGGAAGACTCCCTCCGCCACTCAGAGCGGAAGGCGATGGCATGTGAAGTGTGGCTGGGGGAAAGCTAGTAGAGCAGTTTGGCCTTTGCAGTGTAATTATACTCAGCAGTCTCATAAGTAAAAGGCTTTTAATTTTATAGAGGGTGGGTAGAATCCTATATTGTAAAAGGTCGGATCTCTTGAAGCATGATTTGTTAAAGGACATAAGTTGAAATCATTAAGTAGGCGATATTACAGTAAGGCAGGTTAGGGTGCTTGCCCTAGGCTTTGTTCTTCTGAGCATCACCCCTTTCCATCACTTAAAAGCTGCAGCCCAGGGGGCTGGACAGTGGCCCAGCAGGTTAAGCGCACCTGGCGAGAAGCACAAGGAAGTAGGGATCCTGGTTCGAGCCCCTAGCTCTCCACCTGTGAAGGGGGGGGGTCGCTTCACAAGCGGTGAAGCAGGTCTGCAGCTGTCTATCTTTCTTTCCCCTCTCTGTCTTCCCCTCCTCTCTCTATTTCTCTCTGTCCTATCCAACAACAGCAATGGCAACAATAACAACAACAACAACAAGGGCAACAAAGATGAGGAAAAGTGGCCTCCAGGAGCAGTAGATTCGTGGTGCAGGCAAGGAGCCCCAGTGATAACCCTGGAGGAAAAAAAAATTTTTTTTTAATTTTTTTTCTTAAAAAGCTGTAGCCCATCTTTTTGTTTGCCTAACAAATGGTTAGTTTGACTCCATGTTCTGCACATGCAATTATTTCCATTACAAAATTCCTGTCCTTCAGCCAGGTCATTACCATGTTCTAACCAAAACAAAGAGAGAGACCAGAGATATGACACACTCATATAGTCCCTGGATTACCATGAGCCTGACACAGGTTTGGGTCCTGGTACCACATGGGAGGTGTTGTGGCAATAGAGGAAAGTTTTGATTCTCTTGTCTCTCTCTGTCTCTGTCTGTGTCTCTCTGTGTTTCTCTTGTTTCTATCTCAAGGAAAAGTGGCCCAGAACAGAGAAATCACACATGTAGTGTGACCCTGTTCTACACATACACACACACAAAAATTAACCATAAAACAAAGAAAGAATAAAAGAGGGGGCGGGCGGTGACGCAGTGGGTTAAGCACATGTGGCACAAAGCGCAGGGACCGGCGTAAGGATCCCGGTTCTAGCCCCCGGCTGCCCACCTGCAGGGGAGTCGCTTCACAGGCGGTGAAGCAGGTCTGCAGGTGTCTATCTTTCTCTCCCCCTCTCTGTCTTCCCCTCCTCTCTCCATTTCTCTCTGTCCTATCCAACAACGAATTGCGTCAACAAGGGCAATAATAATAACCACAACGAGGCTACAACAACAAGGGCAACAAAAAGGGGGAAAAAATGGCCTCCAGGAGTGGTGGATTCATGGCGCAGGCACTGAGCCCAGCAATAACCCTGGAGGAAAAAAAAAAAAAAGAAAGAAAGAAAGAAAGAATAAAAGAAGAGAACACTCGGCTTTAGGGAGCATAGAGGATGAGGCCTTTCATATATCCCTGATTGAAACCTTAAATGTATACACTCTTTTTTAAAATTATCTTTATTTATTTGTTGTATTGAGATGGCCAGAAATTGAGAGAGAAGGGTGTGATAGAGAGGAAGAGAGACAGAGAAACACCTGGATCCCTGCTTCATCACTCACAAAGCTTTCCCCCCTGCAGGTGGGGACTGGGACCTGGAACTTGGGTCCTTGCTCATGAGGACTCAAGCAGGTATGCCACCACCTGGCCCCAAATGTATAAACTTTTGTAAAACTATTTCATTTTTTTAAAATCACACATTTAGAAGAACAGCAATTTAATTGATAGATTTCCATCACATAGCAGAAAACTGCTTCTGATTGAATGAGAAAAATCTGTCACATTAGCCTGTGAAACCTAAAAGCACACTGTTTTCTATATGTAGAGAGAGACAGTCACCTCCAAGAGCCAATGACCTGTGAGCCACAAGGGTGTTCAATCTTGCTTCTGAGAAACTGGGGTCAGGGAACTGTGGGTTCCCTGTCAGCATCATGGTGATGGGAACAAAAGCTGCATGTGAATCCTTGCTGCCTAAATGCAGTCTATCTCATTTCCTCTAAAAAGCACTGATAAAGCCAAGAAGTGCCTTCGTAAAGAGTGTTCCCTTGCTCGGTACATTAAAGATAATTACTTAATTTCTTACACATTCTCTTTTGAGAAGGCTGTCCCTCAAAGTTGAGGCATAGTAACATCTCTGGATTTATCAACTGGCAAGCTGACAAGATATCAGGTGATTAATTCATTTGGGATGCAGTTGTCTATTTGTCTGTCTTGGATTTCATTTTCCCTAAGAAAATTATCCAGATTCAACTGTGCCAAGGAACCCATTTGTTCAAACACTTTGCGCTCTCATTCCTGCCAGTTTTCACAAAACAGGTTGGCTCTGCTGGGGGGGTGGGGGTAGGACTGAGGGATTTCACAGAGGTAGGAATTATATATGAAAGCCTGCCAAGCTCTCCATGGGAGACCGTTCAACTCCATCTCAACCACAAAGGAGAACAAAAAGCAAGGTTTAACACTTCTGCAGCAGAAGAAATATTGGGATAGCTCACTGCTCAGACCAAAGCCCTGGGTTTGTAGGTAAGGGGTAAAGGAAAGGTGAGAAGGAAAGAAAGCATTCTGTTTGGATCAAGTGCTCAGACTGTTTTTGTGGCAGAGACCTTCTATAACAAAAATAGAAGTGACGGGGGTCGGGCGGTGGCGCAGCGGGTTAAGCGCATGTGGCGCAAAGCGCAGGGACCGGCGTAAGGATCCCGGTTCGAGCCCCCGGTTCGAGCCCCCGGCTCCCCACCTGCAGGGGAGTCGCTTCACAGGCAGTGAAGCAGGTCTGCAGGTGTCTATCTTTCTCTCCCCTTCTCTGTCTTCCCCTCCTCTCTCCATTTCTCTCTGTCCTATCCAACAACGAATTGCATCAACAAGGGCAATAATAATAACCACAACGAAGCTACAACAAGGGCAACAAAAGGGGGGGAAAAATGGCCTCCAGGAGCGGTGGATTCATGGTGCAGGCACCGAGCCCAGCAATAACCCTGGAGGAGGAAAAAAAAATAGAAGTGACTAAACTTTGGTTTTTAGACCACTCATTCCCCATCTCTGAAGAGCCCAAGATACTCAACTAGCCAGATATATATGATATTTAATTGAACTTTTGTTAGGCTTACCCATACATTATCATAAAGTGCCATCACAGTGAGAAATGCTGTCAAGGATGATACTATCTAAAATAAAATTTAAAAAAAAACACACACACCCAGGTCTTATTGTAAAGATAGAAAAATAGATGAAAAGACTGAATACTGAGATAGAATTCATTTTCACACTTTGATGACTGTGTTATCTTCTCCCTGCCACAATGGGCACAGTAGCTTGACCTTCCCACTGACTTGTGTATGACAGTCAAAGAGATACCTTCCTGCAGCAGGCATCTGTGACTCTGCTGGACAGTCAGGTGACAGTCCATTTTTTCTCTGCTTTTATGATGAGCTGACATTTAGAAATCTCCTAAAAGGAGAAAATGGGCCAATCATCAGGCACTTTTCAGTGACTCATCATAGTACATCCTCCATTATATGCAAAGATGAGAATTCTAACTGATGTGTTCCTAAATGAATTCTGAATGGTACGTTTTCTTTCAGCCTCTCGGGTCACTGTTGTAGCCGCCATGATACAGTCGGAAAATGACATATGTTACTCATCACATACACTACTGTGACAGTTTATGCTTCAGTCCCCCTGTCAGGTTTTTAAAAATTCATTCTTACTTTACAGATAAAAACAGTCTTGATTAAGGAAGCCATTTAGGAAGCAGGCGTGACTACCAGCCCTTAGGGTAACTTAGAAAGCTAGTAAAAAGTAAGATGCCATAACTTATTACCAAGAGAATATTTTCATGAAGATGAAATGCATTTGGAATGATGATCTGTTAGTGACAAGGTCCACAAAAAAGGCCAGGAAAAAACGGACCAAACTCATCTACTAGAATGTGGAGCAGATAATGATGTGGAGAATTTCAAGTTGCCATGGTGATATTCTCTGGCTCATTGCCTGTGATGCTGCACCCCTTCGGAAGCCACCACTCTTCTAAGCTCAAAATGACTTCAGTGCTATTTAAGGGGATTCATTCACCTTCAAACTTGTGTCTAAAACTACAGGATAGGGAGGATCAAAGAGGCCTGCAGCATGGTTCCTGCTGAAAATGTACTGACTGTGAAGTTGCAAACATGCAATGACTGCAGTCCAGAACATCTCAAAGGTGACTAAGGGCCCAGAAGTATAATGTTAACAAGAAGTTGTATCTGAGATCAGAAAGACAGATGAACATCAGTTGTAGTCACCACTCAATAAATGAGTACTCGGTGAGCAGAGAAAAGAGCATCCCTTAGGGGAGGAAAAGGGTGAGTGGAACTCTTAAGATAGGGATGCATGTTAAAAAGACAGTGAGGTAACCACCTTTGGCCATGGTGGAGGACCTTACTGAGTAAGTGATAAGATCACTTAAGAGAACTAGACAAGATTATTGAGGTCCTGAACTGACAGTTGATCTCATTGACTCTGGAGATTGATTTTCAGTCTGTGAGTAGGTAGGTTTGTGATGTAATGAGAGCCATGTTTTACATTGCCCAAGGGCTAAAGCTTAAAATAGATTAGAGAAGGGGTGGGTGGTGTGGCATAATTGGTTAAGCACACACATTACCATGCACAATGGCCTGGGCGTAAACCCCCTGCTCCCTACCTGCAGGGATGAAGCAGCTTCACGAACAGTGATGCAGATCTGCAGGTCTCTTTCCCTCTTACCTCTCAATTTCTCTCTGTCCTATCAAATAAAAAGTAGAAAAGGAAAAAAAAAAAAAAAGGTGGAATGGAAGAATGGCTGCCAGGAGCAGTGGACTCATGGTACCTGCACTGAGACCCAGCAAAAAAAACTTGGTGGCAATAAAAAAAATTGATTTGAGAAAAGTGAAACTAAAAACTGATAGATTTGCATGGTAGGTGTGCTCACTGGAAAAAAAAAGGAATGAGGCTGGGCAGTGGCACACCGGGTTAAGCGCACATAATACAAAGCACAAGGACCCATGCAAGGATCCAGGTTCATGCCCCCAATTCCCCACCTGTGGGAGGTCCCTTCACAAGTGGTGAAGCAGGTCTGCAGGTGTCTCTCTCCTTCTCTATCTTCCCCACCCCTCTCAGTTTATCTCTTGATCTATACAACAAAAATAGAAAAAATTACCACCATGAGCAGTGGATTCATGGTGCAGGCACGGAGCTCCAATGAGAACCCTGGAGGCAAAAAAAGGGGGGGGGGAATGTCTACAATGACAGCATTTGCTAATAGAGAGGAGTAATGGATTGCATAGATGATGGAACCCCCTCTGGCATTCAGGAATCAGATCTGTGTCTGGGCTGCAGGTAGAGGCTGGTCTTCCACTTTGGAAACAAAAGGACAAAGAAAAAATACTGGAGAGCTGGAGAGATACCAGAGTGGTAATGCAAACAACTTTCATGCCTGTAGTTCCAAGGTCCCAAGTTCAGTCCCTGCACTACCACAAGTCAGAGCTGAGCAGTTCACTTGGAAGAAGCAAAAGGAAAAATAAAATAGAGGATTTCCGTGGCAGTTAACCTACCCTGTATAATACTACAGTGGTAGATATGTGTCATGATACCTACAGAATATATAATACCAAGAGTGAATCCTAATGTAAACTGTATGTCTTGGGTGATCATTATGTGTCAGTACAGATTCATCCTATGTAACAAACGCACCACTTGGTTGGAGGGGTGTTAATAGTGTGAGAGAGGCTGTCCATGCTTAGAAGCAAGAGGTGAATGAAAATTCGATTTTGCTGTTAATGTAAACTGCCCTAAAACAAATAGCTTTAAAAAAAAAAGGATTATTCTCAGTGATTTTCAAATATTTACTACAGTAATATTATAGTAGTTTCTTTTTTTCTTTTTTTTTTTTTTTTTTACCAGAGCACTGCTCATCTCTAGCTTATGGTGGTGCTGGGAATTGAACCTATGACCTCGGAGCCTCAGGCTCACGTGAAAGTCATTTGTATGACTATGATGTCATCTCCTCAGATAATGTTTAAATCTTAAAAGTCTTCACCACAAAACATGTGAGACTATATCTAGACTTACTATGGCGATCACTCCATAAAATATATAGTCATTATATTATGTCTCTACATACATGGAACTAATATAGTACCATCTTTAAGTTATATCTGAACTTTAAAAATAAGCCCTATGACAGAAATAATGTAAATTGCCAAAGTTAGAATAAAAAACCAAACAGAAGTATGTGTGTCTTGTGACCAAGGTTATAGTTCAGGGCAAGATTTGTATGTCTGGGGTTCCTAGTTGAATCCCCAGTGCCCCATGTGTCAGAGTGTTACTCTGGCATCTATCTCTGTCTCTCTTTCTCTCTCTCTCTCTCTCCTATGAAATAAATAAAATAGAACTTGAAAAAAATCACAGGCATATGAGCATCTAGGAGATGAACTAGATAGAGCCTCCCTGCAATTACAGAAGCCACAAAAAGAATGTTGGTCCATACTCCTAACAGGGGAGAAATATTAGGGGAAGATGACTAGAGGACTCTGAATTCCAGCTCCATCAGGACTGGAGAGAGAAGATGAAAAAACGTATATTTGAAAGTAGTAGTAGGTATAGGTAAGACTTAAAAAGGAAGAGAAGGCGGTTCCATAGGGAAAAAATGGACAAAAATATAGATAGGCAGATAGTTATATAAATAATAGTCAATCCATATCTGTGACCTTGGGAGAACCACTGCAGTTTCCAGTGGAGGAAATGGAGACACAGAACTCTGGTGGTGGGAACAGTATGGAATTGGACCTCTGTTACTTTGTAATTTTGTAAATCGCCAATAAAAAATAGAAGGGAGGGAGGAAGGGAAGAGAGCCTTCCTATGAATAAAACCTGAGGCCTTGCCTTCCAATGAAGACCCACTAAGATGAATGGAAGGGTTCAGTCTGAGTGGTGGTGAGAATGGACAGAGAACCAGAGACTGGAAGCTTATACATGTTAAGAACATTCTACAATTATATTTCTCATTTTTGTTGGGAAAGTTAAATATTTTATACCAAACTGAAAGACAAAAAAAAGTTCCTCTTTGTTGTTTCCATGACTTGTAACCTGAAACTAATTATCTGATATGATCCTGGCTTATTTCTTTGATTGATTGATTGATTGATTGATACCACTAAAATGAGGGTAACAGTTCTGGACTGTAATATCTTTATCACTGCATGAATGATTTATCTAATTGTTTTGACCTCTTTGGATAAAAGGATGCTCTGACTACATAATAGTGCAGTAAGAAAAGAGATCTGTTAGAATCCTAAAGAGCATAGCTCAAAATACACTTCAAGCAACAGGTCAAACAGTCCTTTATTAATATCACTTCCATGCCTACAGTTATGAGATCACAAGTTCAATCCTTGTACCACCACAAGTCAGAACTGAGCAGTTCTCTTATATCTTAGTTCCCATTCAGGGGAGTACTGGATTATAGTGGATATTCATAAAGCCAAATGTATTAGATCCATATTTGCATTATACTAAAGACCTATAATAAAGAAAATAAAAGTTTGCGCTGGTGGCACCTAGAGAATTTAAATTTTAAAAATCTATCAGGCCACACATTTAAAAGTACTGTTTGAGGAGTATCTTAGTGTAACTTAGGGTCATTACACACTCTTGAATCAGTCTCTGGATGAATTACCTCCATCTCCCAGTAGAGTCAGTGCTGGCCAGGGTTATTGCTTTAATAATGCACATGTCTGCTGTTAATGTTTACCAGCAAGCTAATCAAAACTCTAGAGAATACATGTCACGTTTGCATTGTTATGAGGTAGACATCATTTTACAATTAACTTCATTACAATTGGAATGTAATCATACAGCATTACCTTCTATTTTATTTGAAGCTTTAAAATAATTATATCTATCGATACATACACTCTGGCCGCCATTTATGCATGTAAATGATATTTATTTTCACAAGGACATATAAATATATTCACCACACATATCCATATGATTGGTTTGCAATATATTTGCAACCTTTGCATTAAAAAGAGATTGTTTTGAGTGGGGGTTGTATTGTTATGTGGAAAACTGAGAAATGTTATGTATGTTTTGTATTTACTGTCAAATATAAAACATGTATCCCCCAATAAAGAAATTTTAAAAAGTGAGAGATTGTTTTGTATAAACATCATCATGTGAAGTAAGTTTTTTTCACTTGTTTTCTTAACCATGCAATAAAAATATCTGATTCACAAATTAGGCACTGGGGAACCATTTTAAAATCCCTGTAAATGTAGACTCTCTGCATATATTGAGTATGTTTTAAATAGCTAACTTAAGAAAAATATAATTATGCTATCTTGCTGATAGACACAGTAAGAAACACAAAGAAAAACTTGATTGCATATTAAGCAGAGTTTTAAAATTGTGCTTCAAGATTGAGCAAAAGGATGTAATATTTCCAAAAGCTCCTACACTTACACAATAATGACATAATATCATTCTCTTCTTACAGGCCACGCAGTGCAGATTATTTTATGCAAGAAGCTAAACGGATGAAGCATAAAGCGGATGCAATGGTAAGACACTTTTCTTTCGAGATACAGTCTTCCAAATTATGTTTGTACTGCAGCTTCATCACTGGAGCAATATAGCTAGGGTAATTATAAAATCTATTACAAGGATGGCTGGGTCTGTTAAATGGAGAAATGTTTATATAATCAAGTGCTCATAGCCCAATAAATTATGACCTCAACCAATAATGTCTGACTGGGAGAAAGTCTTGAAGAAATGAATATTTCAATTCAATCCTAAGGTTTGAATAGTAACTAGAGGCAATGGAGTCAGTGGGTGGTAGTATTTACTTTCTTTAAAAAAATAAATAAATAAAGTCAAGGTTTTCATTTCTCTGTCTTGTTAGCCTGACCAACCCTTGGCTTAGTCCCAGGGTTAAATCCCATTTCAGAAAGACTCACTTTCTTCCTGTGTATCTGCCAAAAGTATTCTTCCTCTGACACTATAAAGCACAGAAACTGTTAATGCTGCACACAAGATGTTCAGGTCATCACAACTTGATGTTTTCAAAAATGTAACTTTTCAGGGGTCGGGCGGTATTGCAGCGGGCGAAGCGCTCGCGGCGCAAAGCACAAGGACATGCGTAAGGATCCCGGCTCGAGCCCCCGGCTTCCCACCTGCAGGGGAGTCGCTTCACAGGCAGTGAAGCAGGTCTGCAGGTGTCTTCCCCCCCCACCTCCTGTCTTCCCCTCCTCACTCCATTTTTCTCTGTCCTATCCAACAACAAACAACATCAACAACAATAATAACCACAACGAGGCTAAAACAACAAGAGAAACAAAAGGGGGGGGGGAGTAACTTCTCTTACTAGAATGATCTGTTTTGGAAAGCTTGCAATTTTTAGTCAAGTGATAGAAAATCCTTTGTTGTTAATTGTTGTTCACTTGGTTTGGTTTTTTTTCTAAAAGAGATTGGGTGGCTATTCCATTTTAATATCTCATCTAAAGAGACTCCTTCCCACCTAGTCACCTAGTCAATCTAGCTCTGTCCCTTTCTGACTTTCATAACTGAGATCAGTATTCTAGAAATGAATAAGTCACTTCAAATGATACTCAGAATTTTATTCCAGTGTTGAAGATGCTTTGACCACTGCAGTACCACCCCTCTCCCAGTGGTACTGATATCAGCCATAAGCACTTACTTGTATGATAATTACTGGTGAGATACACTTAGGAACTAGGGAAAATGCATTAGAGTATTACAGACTATAGGAAAGGGAACTGGGAGGTCCTGATCTTGTCCTCATAGTACACAGTTGATAGAAACTTCTGTTAACCTAAGAAGCTGATTCATGGTCACTATTGGATCTGAACTTTTTGAGTTTTATTGTATAATTACATTTCCTGTCTGGATCATCTAAAGTTCAACAGAATTATTCATTCAATGTCATCTAACTCAGCTTGGCCTTTCTGCTTTCTGCTGGACCGATCTTCTGTCTGTCTTTGTCTAAACATACCCTACCCATGCCAGCCAGAGGGTCTTTGCACCTGGAGAGCCTTACATTCTTGCAGACATTTCTCACATGCTCTCACACTCACTGTCTTGCACACTCATACCATCATCAGTGTCCTCCCCAACTCCAGTCAGTCATTCCATTCCTTCTCAGTATTGGGTCTCTTCTCTGGGCCCACATCCACACTTCAGGTTTCTACAGTCCCCTCCCTGACTCCCTCCCTCTATCTCATTTGCACTGGACTCAATTTGCATTTTTGTTTTTTGTTTTGTTTTTTATTACCACCAGACTTATGGCGAAGGTTTCATAGTGCCAACACTATAAAATCCAGAGCTCCCGGAGGCCATTTTTTCCTCTTTTTTTTTTTTCAAATATTTATTTATTTATTTCCTTTTCATTGCCCTTGTTTTTATTGTTGTTGTAGTTATTATTGTTGTTGTTGTTATTGATGTCATCGTTGTTGGATAGGACAGAGAGAAATGGAGAGAGGGGGAGAGAAAGATAGACACCTGCAGACCTGCTGCTCCGTCTGTGAAGCGATTCCCCTGAAGGTGGGGAGCCAGGGGCTCAAACTGGGATCCTCACGCTAGTCCTTGCCCTTTGTGCCACCTGCACTTAACCCACTGCACTACCCCCTGACTCCCCCTCCTCTTTTCTTCTTTCTTTTTTTAAAAATATTTTTCTTTGTTATTAATAATTTGTTACAAGATTGTAAGAATATACCCTATTTTATTTGCTAGAACAGAGAGAAATTGAGAAGGGAGAGAGAAATAAAGAGAGAGAGAAAGACACCTACAGACCTGCTTCACCACTCGTGAAGCTTCCACCCTAAATGTTGAGGAGCAGGGGCTCAAACCCAGGTCCTTACACATGGTAGCATGTGCAGTCAACCAGATGTGCCACTACCCAACCCCTCTTAATTTGCTTTTTGTTCATTACAAGCTGCCGTATACCTTGAAACTATCTTTTTTTTCTATATAGAATGAAATGATTCTTGAATATGAAAGCATTATTCAGAAGTTATTGCTCTGGGGACCAGATGGTGGCACACCTGGTTGCACGTACATGTTATAGTGTGCAGGGACCCGAGTTCGAGCCCCTAGTCCTCACTTTCTGGGGAGAAAGCTTTATGAGTGGTAAAGCAGTGGTGCAGGTCTCTCTGTCTCTCTCCCTTTCTATCACCCCTTCCCTCTCGACTTCTTACTGTCTCTATCCAGTAAATAAAGATAATAAAAACAAATTTTAAAAAATTGAAAAAGTTATTGCTCTGTAACCTGTTAGGACTATAAAATGTTTGAAATTTTTATTTCCTCAAAAAATGATAGCTTCTTTGTGAAGGTACTTGCTTTGTCATGAGCATAACCATGCTTTGAGCCCACCCTTGCTGCCCTGGGTGAAACTTTGGTTCTGTGATATCTTTCCCTCTCTCTCTCTCTCTCTCTCTCTCTCTCTCTCTCTCCCCCTCTGTCACTGTCTCTGTATCTCTCGGTCAGCCCTGAGCATGACAAAAAATAATGTTGCTAGAGAGGACTAGTTTTGCTCTGCATTTCTGTTTTTCAGGGTATCATCCAATAAGAACTTTTTTAGAGGCAAACTAGATTAGTAGTTAATTTACATAATTCTGTTTTGTTTGATGAATGAACATTTGAAAACGAGGGAGACTATTAAATCCAAATTTAGAATATTTAATTATACACAGTGTATTTCAGGAATTTGATGTGTAGGTTTAGATTTATGAGAGCCTAAGAATATAAAGCTGATTCTTTATGATCCTGGCTGATAGAGAAAGGAAAAAGATTAACATACGTTTAGGCAATTATAGATAATCCCAAAAGTCAGTTTTTGGTAATTTTTCATGTTAGGTTAAAGTAGTGCTTTAAGTGTTATGTCCTCTCTTTTCCTCTTCTCACTTTGACCCTTACATGAGATTCTTTTTCTTTTTTTTTTATTTATAAAAAGGAAACATTGACAAACCATAGGATAAGAGGGGTACAACTCCACACAGTTCCCACCACTAGACCTCCGTATCCCATCCCCTCCCCTGATAGCTTTCCTATTCTTTAACCCTCTCTGAGTATGGACCCAAGATCATTGTGGGTTGTAGAAGGTGGAAGGTCTGGCTTCTGTAATTGCTTCCCCGCTGAACATGGGCATGGACAGGTTGCTCCATACTCCCAGCCTGTCTCTCTCTTTCCCTAGTGGGGAAGGGCTCTGGGGAAGCAGAGCTCCAGGACACATTGGTGGGGTTGTCTGTCCAGGGAATTTTGGTCTAATTGTCAGCAGAACAACTTAAAAATACATATTAAGTGGAATGTATGGAGATGCAAATGTCAAAAATAATACAAAAGAAATAGCCAAAGATATAAATCAGCAGAATTGGAGTGTATAGGGAAGAAAATGTGAAAATTCCTGTGTAATCAGAGTTGCCAAATTTTTATGTATATTTGGCGTAATATGGGTGGATGGGGTTCCAAGGAATGAAGTTACCAAGTCATTAGAAGTTCAAAAAAGGGAAACAAATTAAAGTAACATGAAGTTCTGAATAATTCTGATTGGCAATTTTTGAATGAATTTCATCCAATTTTATGTATAGCCATTTGTTCACTTGTCCTAAACCTATAGCACTCTGTGAAAACAACTACAGAAGAGAAGGAAGTATCCGATGTTTACCTACTCTTGGCTCCATTCACAGGATTTTGAAACTTGAAAGTCAGGTTTCTCAAAGTGTGTAGACTATGACAATGCCACTTTAAAAAAAAAAAAAAAGCTATACTTAAGGAAGACACTGTGTTAACTCTGTCAATCAGGTGGAAAAGTTTGGAAAGGCTTTGAATTACGCCGAAGCAGCCTTGTCATTTATTGAGTGTGGAAATGCAATGGAACAAGGTCCAATGGAATCCAAATCTCCTTATACAATGTATTCAGAAACAGTAGAGCTCATCAGGTAAGCACTGTTTTCCTGCTTGGGGTGGGGAGGGATGTGAGAAATGTATGTAAGTACTATGAACATTGAGAAAATATGTCAACTTGCACTTCAGCTATCAAGAACCAATAGTGTTCATGTCCCAAAATAAGGATGTAATATTTTGTAAGGCACTTTCATACACCCTTGCCTCCTTTGCTGTCTTTGTGCAAAAGGCGTGGCAACTCCTATAACCCCTGATTGCTGCAGAAGGCAAGCTGAGTCTGAGTAAGACCCAGCTAGGAAGTGGCAGATTTTGAACTTACCTTACTTCTAAGCTGCTTTTAAAAAAATTTTTTTTTTATTTATAAAAAGGAAACACTGACAAAACCGTAGGACAAGAGGGGTACAACTCCACACAGTCCCCACCCCCAGAACTCCGTATCACATCCCCTCCCCTGATAGCTTTCCTATTCTTTAACCCTCTGGGAGTATGGACCCAGGGTCATTGTGAGATGCAGAAGGTGGAAGGTCTGGCTTCTGTAATTGCTTCCCCGCTGAACATGGGTGTCGACAGGTTGCTCCATACTCCCAGCCTGTCTCTCTCTTTCCCTCGTGGGGCAGAGCTCTGGAGAAGCAGGGCTCCAGGACACATCTAAGCTGCTTTTTTAAAACTCTGGTTCAGGTTAGTATGATCTACATCCTAACTTCATCAGTAAATGATTCCAGAGTATTTAATGAAAGGAAAGAAGATTTGGGGGCTGGGGAAGCATATCAGTGTTATCTCAAAGAGTACTAGTGTTATCCACTGGTCTAACATGTACCTGAATGCCATCTTCTAACCTGGGTTGAGATGTGTGCTATAAATAGAAGCAAGATTTCTGACAAGAATACATCAAATAGTTGGGTGGGAAACACCTGTTTTCTGTGATAGAAACCTGGGCACATCCTTAATGTCGCCTCAATAAACCATTAAGGAATTCCATCCATTAATCCAATTGAGAACTTTTGTCTTCGATTCTATATTTAGGACTGACTCAAGCACTTGCGATAATGTCTAACACTTATTGTGTTAAATAATTCTCCCCCAAACACAGGTACTTTTCTAATTCTAGAATTCTAATTACAATCTAAGATTAGATTTTTTTTTCTCACTGTGTCTTCTCATTCCACAATGATTTCTTTCTTCTTTTTTTTTTTTTTTTTAACCAGAATGCTGTTCAGTTCTGGCTTATGGTGGTGCGGGGGATTGAACCTGGGATGTTGGAGTCTCAGGCATGAGAGTCTGTTTGCATAACCATTATGCTATCTACCACAATTATGCTATCTGCTCCACAATGATTTCTTAACATCGTAGGTTATAACTTTTTGGTCTACATTGGACCAAAGATACATCTTGAAATTAAACGTGGATGTGAAAACTGAGAAATGGTGTGCATGTATAAACTAGCCATTAATCCCTCAATAAAGAAATTAAACATGGGGGCCAAGCAGTGGTGCACCTGGTTAAGCGCACAGGGTATGAAGCCCAAGGGTCTGGGTAGAGACCCTCCCGATCCCCACCTGCAGAGGGGTTGCTTCACAAGTGGTGAAGCAGGTCTGCAGGTGTCTCTTTCTCTCTCCTTCTCTATATCCTACTCCTCTCCCTCAATTTCTCTCTGTCCTGCCCAGTAAAATAGAAAAAATGCCCTCCAGGAGCAGTAGATTCATATTGCCAGTACCAAGCCCCAGAAATAACCCTTGAGGCAAGAAGAAAGAAAAAGAGAGAGAAAAAAAAAAAAGGAAACTAAACATCATTGTCTTCCGTGAACAGTTTCCAGTCTTTGAAACTATCATCCCAGTATCAAAGAACACATCGTCTTGAAACACATTACTTGAGATTTTTTTTTTAATTTCTTTATTGGAGAATTAATGTTTTACATTCGACAGTAAATACAATAGTAAATACAATAGTTTGTACATACACAAAATAGTTTGTACAATTTTCCATATAACAATACAATCCCCACTAGGTCCTCTGTCATCCTTCGAGAATTTTTTGAAAGTCAACACTGCACAGCAATAGAAGATTTAAAAAGAGAGAGAGAGAGAGAACCTAGTAGAAATTATGGTATTGGGAGTCGGGTGGTAGCGCAGCAGGTTAAGCACAGGTGGCACAAAGCACAAGGACCAGAGTGAGGATTCCAGTTTGAGCCTCTGGCTCCCCACCTGCAGGAGAGTCACTTCACAGGCAGTAAAGCAGGTCTGCAGGTGTCTTTCTCTCCCCATCTCTGTCTTTCCCTCCTCTCTCCATTTCTCTCTGTCCTATCCAACAATGACATCAATAACAACAATAATAACTATGACAATAAAATACAACAAGGGCAACAAAAGGGAAGAGAGAGAGAAAGAGAGAAATAAATAAATAAATTATGGTACTATAAACATAATAACTTAAATAAATAAGACCTCACTGGGGGCAGGGAAATAACACAGTTTGTTTGCGCAATAACACAGTGATTTACTCAAAAGGCTTTTATGCCTGCTGCACCAGAAATTACAGGTTCAATCCTCAGCACTACAGCTAAGCAGTACTCTGGTTAAAAAAATAAAGTAATATTAAGATTTAAAATCTCAATAGGTGAGTGTGCATGAGCTAAACAGTAGAGGTGAAAATGACAGAATAAAATCAATTGAAGAAATAAAATAGAATCTACTCTTCAGTCTTACAACAGAGAGAAAAAAGTGAAAAATGAAGAAAGCCTCAAAAACATATCTAAATGTGTATGGCACACGAAGGTTAGCACATGCATTACCATCTACAGATCCAAGTTAAAACCCCTGGTACCCCCTGCAGGGAAGAAGCAGAGAAGCAGGAAGGAAGTGCTGCAGGTGTCTTTTCTCTCTATCTCCCTCTCACCTCTCAGATTCTCTCTGTATCATCAAATAAAAGAAAGGGATAATGACCACTGGGAAAAAGAGATTTATTGTACAAGCACTGAGCCCCAGCAATAACCCTGATGGCAAAGAAAAAAAATTTTTTTTTAGGGGACCGGGTGGTAGTGCACCAGGTTAAATGCATGTAGTGCGAAGCACATGGCCTAGCACAAGGATCCCAGTTCTTCAAGCCCCTGGATCCCCACCTGCAGGGGGGTGGGTCACTTCACAAGTAGTAAATACGGTCTTCAGGTGTCTATCTTTCGCTCCCCCTCTATCTTCCCTCCTCTCTCAATTTCTCTAAATCCTATCCAACAACAATAACAACAACACTGGGAAAAAGATAGCCTCCAGGAGCAATGGGTTCGTAGTGCAGACACTGAGCCCCAGCAATAACCCTGGAGGCAATAATAACAATAATAATAACTTTTAATCTACACATATATAACATTGGAGTGGAACCGGGGAAGTTTTTGAAGAAGTAATGACTAAAATTCAATGGATTTGGCAAAAAGAAAAAAAAAATACCAGTTCTAGAAATTGAGAAAAGCTGATAAAGAATGAACTCCCCAAAATGTATGATAAGGCATATTATCACTACATTTCTCAAAACCAAAAACTAAGAGAATTTTCTGAAAGCAGCCAGAGAGAAATGACATATTGCCTACTGAGGAACGCTAATTCAAATGACAGCAGACTTCTCAGCTGGAACCATGGAAGCCTGAAGGAAGTGGCATAATTTTTCAAGAGCAAAAATAAGCCCTGTTAAAATGTGAATTCTAGAGTCCGTGGAATCTCACTCTTTTAGGACTGAAGGAAAAAGTAAAAATATTCCCAGACAAAGAAAAACTAGAAGTTCTTATATCTAATTGACTCACCCTTTTGAAATTGATTTTAAAAACTTCCTCAAACAAAGGAAGCAAAAAAGGAATCTTGAAATATCAGTAAGGAAGAAAGATCAGGAGAACAAAAATGTAGTTACATTCAATAAACTATCCTCCTGAGTTTTACACGTCATATTTGATGATTGAAACAATTGATAAAACTATCTCATACTTAAGATGATGTTACTTACAAGTGGGGAAAGTAAAGGGAGCATATTCAGTGGAGAAGCAATTACAGAAGCCAGAATTCCCACCTGCACCCCAAAAATAATTTTGATCCATACTCCCAGTGGGGGAGAAGTAGGATAAAAAGACTCTCAACTTCCAACTCCATCAGGACCTAGAATGAGAAAAAGGAAAAGAGAGGGACATTTAGATGTAGTAATAGTAGCTTGGAAAAAAAGATAGGACTTTTAAAAAAGTGGGTAGGGGACACACAATTATATACAAGTATAGACAGATAGTTGTAGAAATAACAGTTAACCGGGAGTCGGGCGGTAGCACAGTGGGTTAAGCGCCCATAGTGCAAACCGCAAGGACTGGCATAAGGATTCCAGTTTGAGTCCCCACTCCCCACCTGCAGGGAGTCACTTCACAGGTGGTGAAGCAGGTCTGCAGGTGTCTTATCTTTCTCTCCCCCTCTCTGTCTTTCCCTCTTCTCTCCATTTCTCTCTGTCCTATCCAACAATGACATCAACAATAATAACTACAACAACAATAAAAACAACAAGGCCAACAAAAAGGAAATAAATAAATAAATATTAAAAATCTTTATTAAGAAAAAGAAATAATAGTTAACCAAAATCTGCAACCTTAGGAAAACTGTTGTAGCTTACAATAAAGGGACTGGGGATTCAGAACTCTGGTGGTAGGAATAGTGTAGAATTAATACCCCTGTTGACATATAATTTTGTAAATCAATATTAAGTCACTAATAAAAAATAAAAATAAGAAAGTAAAGGAAACTTCAGTGCTAAGGCCTCTTTCTCTCTTACTGTCTCTATCTTTTAAAAATTTGTTTTGTTCTTGTCATTGTAATGATGTAACACTTAGAGAAAACAGCAAGATGAGCTAGCTTTTTGAAAAGAATCATTAGCGAGCAATAGGAAAAATAAATACTGGGCAGAAAGAGCTTCCATCATGTTCTGTTGTTAATAAGAAAATGTTTAGTGTGTTAATTTTCCTTTCCTTTGTTTTTTCCTAGGTATGCTATGAGACTAAAAACCCACTCGGGGCCCAATGCTACACCAGAGGATAAGCAACTGGCTGCATTATGGTGAGTGCATCATACTAGCTCAGAAGAGCTCCCCATCCTTGTATATCTCCATTGGCAAGTCTGGTGTTGAATGCATTACATAGCCGTAGAGATTTCTAACATGCAAAGCCAAATGCATTTCTACTTGTGGCCAGGAAGCCCCCACACATCTCTTGCTGCTATACCATGCATGGTGTGAACTCACAGTGATTAAAAACATTATATAAGGATACTTTTTCTGTGCATTTGTGTTTTAAAGTAAAACAGGCTTGTGTTAATTCAAGTATGAATTGTGCCAAATGTAATTTCTTCTGTTTCTAACATTTTGGGTGCAATCAAAAGAACTCATCTATCTTTTTACATGTGGCATTAGTGTGACTGAATGAAGATGGTATCTTAAAGTTCTCAACACATTAAATGGAGAAGCAGCTCATTATGCTTTCTTAGTCCTTTTTCATAGCATTAGCCAACGTTTAATAGACTTGTCTGTATTGATGGTGACTATACAGTGATGACTATGTGATTATATTAATGACAATATCCTCCTCATAATGTCTCCTCAGGACACCTCCCCCACTTCTTAAAATCACAGGACATCTCTGTTGGCTCTGCCCGTGCTAGGAATCCAATTTTTCTCTCTCCACAAGTTCATACCCCATTCTAAAACCTGATCTGCATATTAGAGAATCAGTTCTAAGAACTCTCACCTTCTGCACCCCATAAATAATTTTGGTCCAGTGGCCTGATGGTGGCACACCCAGTTAAGTGTGGATATCACCATGTACAAGGACTTGGGTTCAAATCCCTGCTCCCCATCTGCAAGGGGGAATGCTTCACAAGCAATGAAGCAGGTCCAAAGATGTCTGGATATCTTTCTCTCTCCATTTCTAACACCCCTTCCCTATGAATTTCTTTCTGTCCTGTCAAACAACAATAGAAAGAAAAAAGAAAAAAAGGAATTTTGGTCTATACTCCCAGAAGGGGAGAAATGATAGGGGGAGACAGCCAGAAGGCTCTGAACCCCAATTCTATCAGGACTCTGAGAGAGGAGAGGGAAAAAAGGAAGGTGTGACTGAGAAAGGAAGGAAAGGCAGGACCATAGGAAAAGTGGGAATATAGAGAGAGAGACAGTTACAGAAATAATAGTAAGATAATATTTGTGACCTTGAGAGAACTACTACGATTTCTAATGGAGGGAATGGAATAGGGACACAGAATTCTAGTGGTAAGAACAGTGTGGAATTATACCACTGTTACCTCATAATTTTGTAAGTCAACACTAAGTCACAAATAAAATTTATAAAAGAGAAAAAATAATCTCAAAAAAGAGAGTCAATTCTAAAAATTATCATAATAGTAATAATCAGAGCAACAAGAGGAGTGGCCTCAGATTGTTCCACACACTATCACATTGTGTGAAGCTTAGTGTACTAAAATGAGACTCTTATTTCTGGTATTTTGATTTTCTAGCGTGCCAACACTAGATCTGAGTTAGCAAATAATTATGAGTGAAAATCAGCATCAAGGGAAAGAGAATTTATATAATTAGGAAATATTTTCTATTCTCTTTCCTAAGTTTTAGTTCAGATTTGTTAATGGTGGTTAGTAATTAATATCATGTCAGATAGAATATCAGTATTTAAATAATTTACATATAGGTCAGGGCAGACAGCATAATGATCATACAAAAAGATTTTATCCCTGAGGCCCCAAGGTCCCAGGTTCAATCCCCAGCAACACCATAAACCAGAGATGAACAGTGGTCTGGTAAAATGACTTACTTAATTAAACATTTAATAGTTTATAAGATAATAGCTGCTCCCACAACAGAGCTTATTGTTTGTAAGACACATTCATATCTATTACTTACTTGAACTAATTGTAGTCCAGTAGGATAGTTTTAAAATGAATTTAAAGCAGATGAAAGGGTAACTCCAGAAAAGCTTGCAGCTGCCAGTAATTCAAAGTTCAGATGTCAGAAATCAGAGTGAGATGACTCCCTGGAATCTTAGCCATTGAGGAGTGAAAATTGTGTGAAAGTGCTCTTGAACTCCTCTCATGGAGAAAGACTGTCCTCTAGTGGTCAAAAGAGGAAAGGGCCAGACCTGGGCCTCAACAAAGAAGCAATAAAGCCAATAAAAATAACCTCATAACAATTAGAGTTCTAGATTCCTTTCTTGAAGATCACATGCTGACAGATATAAACATTTATGTAGTAACATTGTATGTTTCATATACAGATACGCATGTGCCTGTGATACAAATATAAGTGCTTTGGAACAGTACTTTTTTTTAAATCTTGCTATTCAGGATACCATTTTCTCTTTTTCTGCTGTAGTTACCGATGCCTGGCTCTCCTATACTGGAGGATGTTTCGACTCAAAAGGGACCATGCTGTAAAATATTCAAAAGCACTTATCGATTATTTCAAGGTACTGGCTGACTAACGAATAACACTGTTCCTTATATTTAGTTGTCTTCCTGTCAAGGACATTCATTTTCGAGGCACCTCACAGAAGCCATTGCTAGGAGGATACTACAGGAAACCTGTGGTAGCCACACTAACCCCATTCGTACATACTTGCAGTGTTCAAGGTTCAGAGAATGGGCCTTGAAAGTGCTTCTAACTTACCCTCCTTTCTGACTCCCAAATATTTGTATGTGCTTAAGAAAAAAAAATTCCATTACTCACCCCACTATCCAAGAAAAATTACTCTTTATAGTTACCATAAATTCTTCATGTCCGTTTAGAGTTTCCTCCTCTTAGGACTTACTACATATAGCTGTTTGTTAGCTATCTCTAGTAGTTAATTATAATATAAGTGTAATTTTACATGATGAGATATGATTAGAACTCAGAGACACTAAGAAAATAATAATGCATTCATATAAGGACAGGACATAATTCAGGGAAAGAAATCATTTTCACTGGGAAAATATAAAAGAGGAAGGAAGAACTCTGGTGTACTACTGTGAAATGACTTGAAAAAATAATTCATTTAAGATTTTTGGGTCTCTTTGCTATTTGTCTATAGAAGGAGCAAATGGTACCTTCTCTACCTATACAAACTCCCAGTCTGGTCCACAGCCATCATTTTCGATCCTTTAATCCCCAACCTCCACTTTGTTTGGGATGATCTCTGATAATGGGCTCCAGAGGGGTCCCTGCGGCCTTGCCCAGCATGGCTTTTCCTTCCTGGTCATGCTTGTGGAGTAGCCAGTGCTCAGCCAGGGAGAGAGCCGTTCTGGCCCATTGACTGTCCTCATGTGTCATAATGAAAAGAACAAATATTAAATTTCTCCCTGTACTCTAAATGTCTAAGGTCAAGATCAGTCGTCTAAAAAATTTAGAGTCCAGAGGTTGGGCAGTAGTGCAGTGGGTCAAGCGCATGTGGTGCAAAGCACAAGGACCAGCATAAGGATCCTGGTTCAAGCCCCCAGCTCCCCACCTGCAGGGAAGTCACTTCACAGGCGGTGAAGCAGGTCTGCAGGTGTCTCTCTCTCTCTCTCTCTCTCCCCTGCTCTGTCTTCCCCTCCTCTCTCCATTTTTTTGTCCTATCCAACAATGAATGACATCAGCATTAACAATAATAACCACAACAAGGCTACAACAATAAGGACAAAAAAAAAAAAAAATAAGGACAACAAAAGGGGGAAAAGGTGGCCTCCAGGAGCAGTGGATTCATGGTGCAGGCACTGAGCCCCAGCAATAACCCTGGAGGCAAAAAAGAATAAATAATAATAATAATACAACTTATAAATCAGAGTTTCCCCTACAGGAGTTATTGGTAGTTACCTTTAACCAAAGGGCTTGTCATCATCACTGTGGCTTCTCAACTCCAGTGCAGTTTTTTCAGGTAGGATGACTGTGACAGAGAGAAAGAGATCAAAGTTTCCTACAGATCAGTGTGGCCAGGCTTGAATCTTAAAGAGGTTACATTTACCAGTACATTTTTAAATTTACTTGTTTACTTTGATGGAACATAGTTGTATTATTATTGTTGTTGTTGTTATTCCTAATGTGGCACAGGGAGGTGACCTCAGGGACTTCTGTATGTCTTCTGATACACCACTGAAGGAACTCCCTAGGCCAATTTGTTTTACCTTCTTTATTTCTGGGGAAGGGCAGCAGTGGAGGGGAGAGATACAATAAGAAAGGAAACAACCCAACACTTCACCATCCATGGAACCTTCCTCCTGTGCTGCCATGGTACTGCAGTGCGGTACCAGGACTCAAACCCAGGGCCTCTGCTTAGCTAGGTGCAAATTCTACCAAGTGAGCTGTCTCCTGGAGCAAAACTCCTTTATATCGGTTTTCTCTTTGGACTTGGTGTACTATTATACTTACACTGTCATTTTTTTTTTTTGCCTCCAGGGTTATTGCTGGGGCTCAGTGCCTGCACCATGAATCCACTGCTCCTGGAGGCCATTTTCCCCCTTTTGTTGCCCTTGTTGTTGTAGCCTTGTTGTGGTTATTATTGTTATTGTTGATGTCATTTGTTGTTGGATAAGACAGAGAAATGGAGAGAGGAGGGAAGACAGGGGGGTGGGGGGGATACCTGCAGACCTGCTTCACTGCCTGTGAAGCGACTCCCCTGCAGGTGGGGAGCCGGGGGCTAGAACCGGGATCCTTGCGCCGGTCCTTACACTTTGCACCATGTGTGCTTAACCCACTGCACCACCACCAGACTCCCACTGTCGTTATTTTTAAGAATATAGCAGTAAATTACAAGCCTAGAGGACAGCTCACCTGGTCGACTGCATGCTTTACCATACACAAGGACTAGGGTTGGAGCCAGATAGGAGCACCATGCATGAACAGTGGTGTGTCTCTACTTTCTCTACCTCTCTCCCTTTCTGTTGACCATGAGCAGTGGAATCTCATTGGCATGAGGTCCCAATGACAATAAAAAAAATTAAAGAAGTACATTACTTTTAAAAAGCTTTAATAACTATGATGCTTTCTAAACAAGTAACTAAATGTGTTTTTCAAAAGTTAGATTTCCCAGTATTAAGAAGGTAGTTGTGAGAAGCTATAAAGTACAGAATAATAATAATGTTCTGAAATCCTGACAAAGCAAGGAAACTATATTAACAGTTTCTAATGCTGCTTAAAGTTCAGAGATCATGAAACCATCAGGTAGCATTGTCAGTTTGTTCATAAAAAAGGTATTTTGCGGGGTTCAGGCAGTAGTGCAGCAGGTTAAGCACACATGATGCAAAGTGCAAGGATCCCAGTTCGAGCCCCTGGCTCCCCACCTGTGGGGGGGGGTCACTTCTCAAGCGGTGAAGCAGGTCTGCAGGTGTCTATCTTTCTCTCCCTCTCTCTGTCTTCCCCTCCTCTTCATTTCTCTCTGTCCTATCCAACAACAATGACATCAATAACAACAATAATAATAACCACAACAATGATAAAAACAAGGGCAATAAAAAAGGCATTTTGCCAATGCAGAGCTGTTTCTGGGATCCTTGCACTTCATGCCATGTGCACTTAATCCGCTGTGCTACTGCCTGGCTCCCAAATTAGAATTTTTTAACACCCCGTCTGTTAAGGAATTCTGTTTTAGAGACACTTGCAGCCCTGCTTCACTACTCACAAAGCTTTCCCCCTGAAGGTGGGGACCAGGGGCTCAAACCTATTTCCTTGCACATTGTAACATGTGCTCAACCAGGTCACCACTACTAGGCCCCCTATTTTATAAACAATTGAAGAGCAATTTCCTTTAAAAGAAAATTTTTTCTAGCCCTTGCCTTGGCCTCACTACTCCAGGTTGATTTTTCAGATAGAGGGATAGAGACAGAGAAACAGAGAAAGGAACATACACAGTAGCCCCAAACGTTCCCCCCAATGTGGTAAGTCCCACATGCAGCAAAACAGGAACCCTCCCAGGTAAGCTATCTTGACTACCCTAAGAGACATATATTTGGGGACTGGGTGGTAGCGCAGCGGGTTCAGCACACTTGACGCGAAGCCCAGTGACTGGTCTAAGGATCCCATTTGAGCCCCGCTGGCTCCCCACCTGCTGGGGGGTCGATTCACAAGCAGTGAAGCAGGTCTGTCTTTCTCTCGCCCTTTGTCTTCCCCTCCTCTCTTGATCTCTCTGTCCTATCCAACAACAACAATAGCTGTAATAACCATAACCACAACAAAGGCAACAAAATGGGAAATGTGGCCTCCAGGAGCAGTGGATTCATATTGCAGGCACCGAGCCCCAGCAATAGCTCTGGAGGCAAAAAAAGAGAGAGAGTGAGAGATATTTAAGCTTAATAAATTTAGAAGAATAGTTTGGTGTCTTGTATTTCATAGACATTAAATTTCTAATTTCCTCTCTAAGAACACAAAAAGGACCTGAGTCTATAGGACTGTTAAGAGGGAAAATGATTCTTTATAATGCAGATGTGATTTTTCTCTTCCACAGACAAGAAAATAGCTCCAATCTGACTCCCCAGAGAGTTTAGGCATTTAGAAACTGTCTTACTCATTTTTTTTTGTAAATACACCTACATTTAAAAAATGAGACATTTTCAGAAAAATGGGTTGCTTGCTCTTTTTCCTTTTCAGAAAAATTAGGCATTCTGAAAAATGTTAAGATAAAAAAAAAAAAACTAGATTAAGGTTCCACAGCTGCTTGAGATTATAATTCCGTTTGGTACGTGGAAGTTGGTACATGAAATCCCAGGATTGGGGGCGAGCTCTTCATTTCAGCCTGATGCCATGCAGCTGCTCCCCAACTAGTTTCCAGAGAGGAAGCCTATAGCCTAGAAATTGTAACTTCCCAGGTCTAATTTCCAGGAGTCAGCATTTTATCTGCAACGTCTGCTATTACTTCACTCAGTGGTTACCCGAGAGCGTGTCATTGTTGACTGTTTAAATCCATGCTGTTGGCACTCACTGTCATTGTTTTCGTTTGCCTACAGAATTCATCTAAAGCTGCCCAAGCCCCATCTCCATGGGGAGCCAGTGGAAAGTAAGTTCATTTTTAACAAAGTAAGGGCAATAAGTGAGATGCTGCATGATTTGGGACAATGTGCATCTTTACTTCCAGTACACTGAGGGCTGCTCTGCCTTACCTGGTACCAACCTGTCCACTCTTGTTTTTCTCTGCTTCCTCCCTCCCCCCACCCACCCCCGCCTTACAGAAGCACTGGCACCCCATCCCCCATGTCTCCCAACCCCTCCCCCACCAGCTCCGTGGGCTCTCAGGGGAGCCTCTCCAATGTCAGTGCCCTGTCCCCTTCCACCATCATCAGCATCCCACAGCGCATCCACCAGATGGCAGCAAATCATGTCAGCATCACCAACAGCATCCTGCACAGCTATGACTACTGGGAGATGGCAGACAACCTGGCCAAGGAAAACAGAGGTGTGTGTGTGTGCGTGCGCGTGTGCATGTGCGCCTCTGTGGAGTATGGACCAGCTTTCAGGGAGGCAGTCTCACCCATGGGTGTATTTTCATCTTTTACCAAAGGAGAAATGGTTGCTAAGGATGAAATTTTTTTCACCTCACTTCTCCTTGCTCAGGGCCTCCTAAGCCTTTACATATATTTGTCTTACTGTGGAAGATCAGGGAGAAATAGAGTTGGAGATACTATAGATAAAAATGATACAAGTGGGAGTCGGGCAGTAGCGTAGCGGGTTAAGCGCACGTGGCATGAAGCGAAGGACCGGTGTCAGAATCCTGATTCGAGCCCCCGGCTCCCCACCTACAGGGGAGTCACTTCACAGGTGGTGAAGCAGGTCTGCAGGTGTCTATCTTTCTCTCTCCCTCTCTGCCTTCCCCTCCTCTCTCCATTTCTCTCTGTCCTATCCAACAACGACGACATCAATTACAACAATAATGATAACTACAACAATAGAAAAAAACAAGGGCAACAAAAGGGGAAATAAATAAATATAAAAAAATGATAGAAGTATAGATACATGCAGATATAGATGATACAGATATGTTTTTCCCTTTAGACAGTGAACTCCTTGAAGGTGGGAACTATATGTGTTTCAGCTTTTTATTTCTCCTTATTGTATTCTTATTAATTATATTTTGCACCTCAGGACCTCATGCACACATGATTTCGCCACATCCTGGATGACTTTTTTATTTAGGGGTGTGTATGAGTGTGTGTGTAGAGAGAGAGAGACTAGAGGTTCCTTTATTGCTGTAGCACCTCTCATACAATATTGGGAGCTTGTACCTAGACCACATACATGGCAAGGCAGACAGTCTAGTCAGTGATATCTCTCTCTCTGACCATCAGCTTTATATTTATAAGATTTAGTATCTAACAACTCTCCCTGTGTCCCCCAGAATTCTTCAACGACTTGGATTTGCTCATGGGGCCTGTTACCCTGCACAGCAGCATGGAACACCTGGTTCAGTACTCTCAGCAAGGCCTCCACTGGCTACGGAACAGCACCCACCTGTCATAGGGACCTCACCCTTGTGCGGAGTTGTGCTCTCATCTTCATGGGTGGCTCAATGTTTCTGGACACTGTGCTACTTGAGAATTCTAGCCACAACATATATCGAACTTCAGTGAGCATTTGTCAGCATCAAATAATGGTCTTTTCCCAGGGCATGTATGTTTGTATGTGTGGGTGTCTAAGAAGCTGCCTGTGTATGTGTGTAAGATGCACAGCTTTTTAGAAGATATTTTGTCTAGTTTCCATAATCCTAGCCTAGGCAAAGTGAATCAGAGGTCTCTGAGAAAATACAACTCTTTATCACACACACACACACACACACACACACTTTGTTTCAAAGTTAAACCATGACATCTTAGAACATTCAACCAAAATCTCATGGGTTAGTTAACAGGTGCAACACAGCACACCAAAAGCTTGACTGCCAGGTAAGATGAGCTTCGTTCTTATACTGTTGGTTACGTTCAGTATTACTATACTATTCCCCAGTTATTTTTTTATTGTGTGTATTAATGGGTGATTAAATAATGAGAAGTCAGTTATTTTTGTGCTGGGCATTTGCCAGGGTACATAGTACCAGACACTCTGCCTTTCATCTAATAACCCCCTTCATCTAACTTTATTATCAACTAAATGTGTCTGTAAACAAATAGAAACCGTCGCAAGTCTTCCCTGGCCTGCTCACAAATCAGTGTGTAAATGGCACTGAAATTTGGTAAAAACAAAAACCAAGTGTCTTAGAAAGTTAATCAACAGCAATACCTGTACTCTGGAGCTCAGTTAGAAATTGAGGTCTTCTGCACACATGACGACAAGCCCGCCCAGCACTTATTCCTCCTTCTGCCACCGCAACCTGGTGACTACACGGCCATGTGGCATTTGCCAGCCAATGATTTTCTTTTCACGGTAGCTTTCAAGAAAACAGATTGTTGTGGTCAAATTGGGGCATTACTTAGAATGTCCCTAAGCTATGAATCTGGATTAGTTGCTGATCAGGCTGAGAACTATTTGCTGTGTGATTACTGTCTAAGCATCTCACTGCTTGTGCAAATGCACCACTGCAAGACATTAATGCATTTTTAACTGCGGGGGGGGGGGGGTTCAGACTTCAGTGAACAAGCTGCTTGCTTTGCAGGGTAAGTTATTCTTGCCATGATTACAATTCTGTTTGGAGTAGCAACAAACAGAACGTCATGCTTCCATCCTGTGCATCTGGTATGTTTACATCTTGCCCCTGACTGGTCCCTTTTCCTTTCTTTTTCATTAAGTTTACATTTTAGTTTTTTGACATTCGTTTACAGTTTCCATTTGAAACATATTTCTTTTCTAGTCCTTTCTATGTCCTAGATATTATATATATCTATTATTATTAGATATATATATTATCTGAATATATTTAACATATATATGGCTAGAAAGGGAAACACGTCTGGGAAGGTAATATAGTCCTGACCACATTTAAAAACAAGAGTGAAGTCTTTGAGGCTTCACACATGACCAAATTGCATAAGGACAGGTCAAGAGAAGCAGGCAGTACAGTATGTAGAGCAATCTACTTTTCCAGGTGATAATGATACAAAACATTTATTCTAGATACTGATAACTGCTTTCACTGGTGGTCTCATTGGTTTGGTCGCTATCTTAATGTTTTTCTCAGCCTGCCCTATAGATGAGAAATAAGATTACTATAATTCTCCTGCTCTCGTCATTGATTCTAAACTATACAAATGACTGGACAATTTCTTGTGATTTGAAAATAATCTAAAATGAGCAAGTAAAGGGTTTGTGAAATTTGCATTTGGCTTTGGACTTCAAGCATCTAGAATTAGTAGCCGTACTTGTAGTTTACATTTATCCAAATGAGGTGCTTCTTACTAAGTGTTGGCAGCGTTCATGATATTATCCTCTGTTGTAAATTTGATTCTAATTTAAGGGGGGAGAGACATGTTTTTAAATATTAATGCTTAGTTCTACTCACTCTTGATGAGTTCTGATGAGATGTTCAAACTCTCACAGAACAGAATGTTCATCAGTGTCCAACCTACATCCTCAGGGTGTTTATCTGGTTTGTCTCTCTTTAGAGTCATTGCAGGCCTTGTGGTGGTGCCATGTGGTGTGCTTGCTCTGGAAATGCCATTTAAGCACACACATAGCATCTGGCTGATTGTGCCAGCTGCATTTTATCAGCACTTTGGTGACCCATGTTTCCCAACAGAACTTGAAATGTGTCACTTGGAGGATGGTCAGAGCATGCACTTCCACTCACTACATCTCATTCCATCAGTAGAACATGTTGTAATAACAGTTTTTGTTTGCTGTAGCATGGATGATTTTGGCAAGGAATGGTCTTCTGATTGTTGCTTGTGAAAGTCATACATCATTTTCTTTCTTTCTCCCTTTCTTTCTTTCTTTCTTTCTTTCTTTCTTTCTTTCTTTTATACTTACTTTTTTTCTAAGTAGAAAACCTTGTACTTTCTGATTATGAGAGTAACACATACTGTTGTGAAAAATTCAAGCAATACAGAAAGTAGAAAATCCTCTCCCCTGGAGACAGCCACTGGTCAGTTTCACTTATGGCCTCCTGGATCTCTTCTACTTAAGCATGTAACATCTACTATCATTTTTTTCCTTCATGAAGACATGTTATTTCCTCAAAAGTTCGGCACAAAGTCAGCTGACTTCATATTCCCATGACCTTAATGGATGCCAACCTTTATCACAATGTTAGAGTTCTCTTTGAAAAAGAGTAATCCAGTGTATTCCTGCCCAAAATTTGAAAATTGTTACTACTCTTTATGAATCAGATTTACGTGCAGAATTGTAGCTAAAGAAGAGGTTTGGTTAAAACAACTATTTCTGGGAACTTTCACCTTGCAAATGGAAATCTGGACCCACTATCTAAAAAGGAACAGACTGTAAAAAGGAATCTGAAGCATTGACAAATTGTGTACTAGATTGGACACCTGGAATACAATGCAGTGAGACTTTCTGCACTAAGACTTATCCTCCTATGTACAACAATGTGTGTATTATATAACAGTGATGTATACATTTCTGACATCCCATGCATAATATACACAGTTTGTATAAATGCATACTTTTAAAAATATATATGTACAATACAGCTAACATGAAACTGTAGTACTCCTGAAGGATATTACTAGTGCCTAACGTTGAGTATAAGTCACTGCGTGTTCACATCACCTTGGAAGTGCAGTAATTGTTATAAAGTTAATCAGTGCAGCCAACATTATTTATGAATCACATCTTTGAAACTGTGCAGTAGTATATACATATATATTTTTAAACAACATTTTTCACAGTTTTCCAGAGTTACTGTTGAAATCTGTATCACCAAAAAAAAAAAAAAGCAAGATTTTTTTAATGACGTAGACACTCTTCAGACCCAGTAATCTATGTGTGATTTCCTGTTTGTAGATACCCAAGAGACTTTAGCAGTCACCAGCCTTAATGCATGTACAGGATATTATTGTGACTTAATTTATCTGCAGTTTTTAATCCATGTGAAATTGGAATTTATAAACTGACTTGGATTAAATATGTCTGCCTTTCTAAGGTTGCAAATGTTACATTAAATGATTTATGTTGTAAAAGAGAGAACTCGAGTTTTACATAAAAACATCCAACATTTTCTGTGAATATATTTACAAGGAAATTTCAGAATCAAAATATGTCAAAATAGCTACTTCTGGCTCCCAGTTCATAATCTCTTCAGAAATGACCTTGTTGTTTCATGAATTTTTAAAATGTAGTCTCTACAGATTATCAGTACTACACCTGTGATTTTTCTTTTTTTTTTTTTTTATTATTTTTATTTATTTATTTTTTTTTTTTTTACCTGTGATTTTTCATGGAGAAAGAAGTCTGGTTTTCTTGATGATGCTAACAACAGTTTACTCCTTATCTTTTGCATTCTTCAGCATGTGTATATACACACACACACACACACACACACACACACACACGTGTGTGTATGTGTGAGAATAGACCCGATGCCCCAGAAAATGCTGACTGGGAAGCTAGGTGACTGCATTGCTGCCTGTCCACACAGTAACCCTGGGACCCTGAAGTTAGTTTTCTGACTTTCCCAAGTCAAGCCAACATAGTAAAATAATATTTACAACATGTGATTAAGCAAAATACAAGATTTTTAAACTAAAGAAAACAGAAATATGAGACCATTGGCTTAACCTGATTCATACCACTAGGTGGGAGCAACTTTTGTTAACTTCATTTGTACTCTTCTCAGTTCCTTTCCATTTCCCTTCTACTCAAACTAAAGAAGGAAAAACAGCAACAGTAACAGAAAGGAAGAAAAAGAAAGAAAGAAAGAAAGAAGAAGAAGCAAAAATTTCACCATACCCTGCCTGTATCCTTAGATACAAATATGCCTTGTCATACAGCAGAGCACTGGCTCTGGTCACTGCAGAGAGCCCCTCACCCAAAGGACGGCCAGGGACTTGACTTTGCTTGCTCTACAGACCACTGAATTTGAGTCTCTTCAGAGGTGGCTTGGTGGGGAGTGGAGGGGGGAACACCAACCAACAGAGTCCTTCAAGAACTGTCTTACTTATATCCAACTTTTGCATGCTACTTCGTTGAAGTTTATGCCTATCATATCTTATTTTTTTGGATGGGGGTAGATAGCATAATGGTTATACAAAAAGACTCCCATGCCTAAGGCTCCAAAGTCTCAGGTTCAGTCCCCCACACCACCATAAGCCAGAGCTGAGCAGTGCTCTGGTTAAAAAAAAAAAAAAATCTTATTTTTAAAAAAGATTTTCAGGTGCGAAATGAAGCACAAGGACCGGAGTAAGGATCCTGGTTCTAGCCCCCAGATCCCCACCTGCTGGGGGTTCGCTTCACAGGTGGTGAAGCAGGTCTTCAGGTGTCTGTCTTCCTCTCCCCCTCTCTGTCTTCCCCTCCTCTCTCCATTTCTGTCTTATCCAACAACAACAGCAATAACAACAACAATAGCAGCAAAAACAACGGTAAACAAGGGCAACAAAAATGGGTTGGAAATAAAAATAAAAAGATTTTCAGTATAACTTGAATGAACTGGAGTCTTGAAACAGGGTTTTGTTTTGTTTTTTTCCCTAATGAAAAACAAAACCCAACAACAAATTCAGTTTCCAACAACATGGAACCATGTATTTCCTTACTTTCTCATTCTCAAAAGAGGATGACTTTCTAACAGCACAAGAAATGTTCAGACGTGAGATTTATATTCTTTTTGTCAAACTGAATTATTCTGTACGTGTCATCAGAGGGTTCAGTTTATTTGCTTGGCATGAGGAAAATGATAAAACTCTGTTCTCAAACTAACTACATCTGACCACAGTTGGGATTTTTATTATTTAATTGGCACTCCAAGACAGCTGGGGGTAAATTTTGGGTCAGCTGCAAGGAGATTTTGATTCACAGCTATTACTGTAATGAGAATCAGGGGATTAAATCCCTGTGCATTACTTTGAAAATCCCCCTTTAACAGTCAATTCTGAGGAATGAATTCAAGGTACTAATTGCAAGTCAACACAAAGACAACAAGCATTTGTCTTTAAGCATGGAGAGGTAATGATGAGGCCTGGAAAGCTGAATCAAGAAATTCTTCTCTACTCACTTTTAACACAGGAAAAGATCATTAAAAAATATTTACATCCAGATATAATGTGAAAATACACCAAGAGTTACTTTGTCAATAGTGCACTTCCATTATAATATTGATTAAACTATTCTAGTTTCGGGGGCTGGGCAGTGGCTGATCGTGTTAAGCACACAGTATGAAGCACAAGGACCCGTGCAAGGATCCCTATTTGAGCCCCCGGCTCCCCACCTGCAGGGGGATCACTTCACAAATCATGAAGCGAGTCTGCAGATGTCTTTCTCTCCCCCTCTCTATCTTCCTCTCCCCTCTCAATTTCTCTCTGTTCTATCTAAAAAAAAAAAAAAAAAAAAACAGCCGCAGGAGCAGTGGATTTGTAGTTCAGTCACCAAGCCCCACGGATAACACTGAAGGGGGAAAAAAAACTAGTTTCCATATTGTTCTTTGACAGGTTTGTTGTTGTTGTTGTTTGTAAAATAAAACCTATCTCCTCAAATATTTATGATCAAATGCGCAAAGAAACTGTACATTATGTTACTGAACACTATTCTAGTTCACAGTAGCCAAAGACTCTTCAGAGAGCATTGGAGTATTCAGGTGCTTCAATTATTCTCCTGACTTCTTACCTCAAACATCAACAATATCTAATATTGACTCCAGTTACTTAAAGGTCCCACTGTTCTAACAACTGTTCTTCTCAAAAGTCTAGATATTATATCTGACTTACAGAACTTAGAAGGGGCAAAGAAAAGTCCTAAGAAAAAGCAATTAATCAACCTCACTTACAAAGGTGGACATTTTGAGTTAAGCTGGCAGCCTTAGAAACTCCATAATCAGTTTACAAAAATATATAGAAAAGGTGTTTTTTTTTCCTTTTTTTTCTTTTTATTAGATAGGACAGGTAAAAATTGAGAAGGGAAGGCAGAGAGGGAAAGAGAAACACCTGCAGACCTGTTTCACTGCGGGCAGGGAGATCAAGGGCTTGAACAAAAGGAGCACCTGAATACTCCTCCTTTTTTCATTTAATTTATAAAATAGAAAATATCAACAAAACAATAGGAAAAAGAAGGGTAAAATTCCATACATTTCCCACCAACAGAGTTTCATACCCCATCCCCTCTACTGGAAGCTTTCCTATTCTGTTTCTCTCTGGGAATATGGACCCAGAATCATTATGGGGTGCAGAAGGTGAAAGGTCTGGCTTCTGTAATTGCTTCTCCACTGAACATGGGCACTGGCAAGTCAATCTATACCCCCAGCCTGTTTCTATCTTTCCCTAGTGAGGCAGGAATCCAGAGAGATGGGATTTCATAGTACATTGGTGAGATGGTCTGCCTGGGGGAGTCAGGTTGGCATCATAGTAGCATCTGTAACTTGATATCAGAGTACTGGATTCTGCTACACCCTGACCCCTTACTACAGCTCCTTCCCCAGCCTCAGTTTCCTCTAAATAAAGTGTAATTCAAAACATCAACAACCTCCCTGAGAGAATATGAGACAACAGATTTAGGCAACTATTTGGGGAACTCCATTAATCACACTCAGTATTAATCATACTAAGCATTGCTGTCCATACAGAAACCTCAGAAGCACACGGCATATATAGGCACCAGGATGTAAAGGTGTATGATGGGGGAGATGACACTTTTTTCCAGGTCTACTAGGTTCTTGTTCTCAAGGACCAAAAGGGTGACATAGAGGTAGTGCAGGCCCCTCCATAGGACAGAGGGTGACCGGAAACTTCTTGATCTTTGTCAGCATTTTGAGTCCATCCTGCCTGCTGGCAGAGCTTGCTTTGATAGACCAGTGGTTTGGACGGGGGTGGGAGACTTTGCCAGGAACAGCAAGGCTGCCAAGTACCCCACAGTCGGTGGTACAATCTCATCCTCCCCTTTCTCATTCAGTGCTCTCCTTAGATAATAATAATAATAATAATCCTGGGAGTTACCCAACTAGGGTAAGATAGAAACAGGCTGGGAGTATGGCTTGACCTGCCAACGCCCATCTCCAGTAGAGAAGCAATTACAGAAGCCAGAAATCCCACCTTCTGTACCGCTAAAGAATTTTGGTCCATACATCCAGTGGGGGAGAAATGTTAGGGGAAGATGAACAGAGGTCTCTGAACACCAATTCCATCAGGACCAGAGAGAGAAGAGAAAAAAGGAAGGACATTCAGAAGTAGTGGCAGGTGTAGGTGTGACTTAGAAAGAAAAGATGGTACTATGGGTAAAATGGATAAATATATATAAATATAGACAGATAGTTATAGAAGTAGTAGTCAACCCCAATCTGTAGCCTTAAGAGAACTACTGTAGCTTCCAATGGAGGGAATGGGGATACAGAACACTGGTGGTGGGGAAGGTGTGGAATTATAATTTCTGTTATAATTTCTGGATCAATATTAAGTCACTAGTAAAATTTTAAAAATAAGGCAGGACCATAGAAAAAAATGGACAAATATATATAAATGTAGATAGATAGTTATAGAAATATTAGTCAAACCTATATCTGTGATCTTGGAAAAACTACTGCAGTTTCCAGTGGAGGGAATGGGGACACAGAACTCTGGTGGTGGGAAAGGTATGGAATTATACCCGTTATCTCATAATTTTGTAAGTCAATATTAAATCAGTAATAAAAATGCAAATTAAAAAACTAGGTGTAGGCAGATGGAACAGGAAAGAAGGAATGCTGGGTTCAAACTTCCACACTGTGGCATTTTCAGAAGAAATTAACTTGGCCGTTGAACACCATTGCTAGAACATTCTCCTAAGAACCAGAGGCCAAAAACAGAGCCTTGTTGCCAGTTCTCTTATGGTATCCCTGTGAAGACCAGGAGATTGTGTTCTCTTTGTAGGAACTGGATGCCTCTGATGGTGAATTTTGTGTTTAGGACCAGAGGGTAGAAGGCAGATGTTCTGAGGGTTTGTCCCTGGGAAAGGAGATCTGTCATAAGGGACCTGGCTATGCCGTGAACTTTAAGAAAGAGGAAACCCCTCTTGAGAAAATGGATGAATTTGTTCTCCAGTGGCTTAGGTCGTTGCCACAACATAATCTCTTAATTGAAGGCTAGACTTCAGTTGGTGTGCGAAGAGAGACAGAACTCCCTATAGCAACTTAGTGGCTTTTATGATGATCAACTAGAGATTGACTTCTCTAGCCCCAAACATGGGAATAAAAACTGGAAATCTGACCGATAATCCAAATGTTTCATGCCACTGAGGTAGTTTTTATTTAACATTTGTATTTAGAGGCTGAACGTCCTTGTGTTTCTTTTCTTTTCTTTCTTTTTTTTTTTGTATTTATTTTCCCTTTTGTTGCCCTTGTTTTTTTATTTTATTATATTTATTTATTTTCCCTTTTGTTGCCTTTTTTCATTATTGTAGTTGTTGTTATTGATGTCATCATTGTTAGATAGGACAGAGAGAAATGGAGAGAGGAGGGGAAGACAGAGAGGGGGAGAGAAAGATAGACACCTGCCGACCTGCCTCATTGCCTGTAAAGCAACTCCCCTGCAGGTGGGGAACTGGGGGTTTGAACCGGGATCCTTATGCTGGTCCTTGCGCTTCGTGCCACATGTGCTTAACCCGCTGTGCTACCACTGATTCCCCCATCCTTGTGCTTCTAAGTCAGTGTTCTGACTTTAGTTGTGGCTATTCAAATGGGGACACTACTAAAAAAAAAAAAATAGGGGTGGGTCAGTAGCCTTTCTTTCATTCTCACTGAAAAAAATCTCTTCCCTCTCCTTTCTCTAGTAGGAAGTAGCAACAAGCTGACTTGTGCCCAAGTTGATAAAAACACCCTTTTCATAGTAACATTATAACTTACCCAGTATGAATGCTGAGTATGTAAGGTAAAAAAGAAAAGAAAAATCTGGGTCTACAGTATAGCTTACTTGGATAGTGTACTGCCTTGTCATGTACAACCCAGATTCAGGCCTCATCCCCATGGCATTAAAATGCTTTGGTGCTGTGGTTCCTTTCTCACTCTCCCTCTCGGCCTCTATCCCTACCTCCCTCCAAAAAAGTAAAACTCAAGATTAGTGTGAAGAATCTGGCATTATGCTATTCCACTGCAGAATACTGTGCCCCAGTATGGTTCCGTAGCCCCCATGTCCACTTGGTTGATTCCAAATTATATTCCTCCATGAGGATAATTTCTGGAACCATCCGTTCCACCCCGGTTCCATGGCTGCCAGTTCTTAGCAACATCGCCCCGCCAGATATTCGTCGGGATGCGGCATCATCTAAGTTCATTTCCCACGTCTACGCTCGACCGGACCTGCCAATATACGCGGATATCTTCACCCACCCTGTCCAATGCTTGACGTCTCGTCACCCAATCTGGTCCCCTATGCCTACACTGAACTTCTTTGTTCCAGACTCTTGGAAACAGAGTTGGCAGTCAGCTGAGGTAAAGAACAAACACCTCATCACAGACCCCTGCAAGCGTCAACCCGGCTTTGACCTAGCACGTTATGATTGGGCCCTCCTCAATCGCTATCGAACAGGCCATGGCCGGTGCGCCGCTATGTTCCATCGCTGGGGAGCCAGAGACGACCCAAACTGCCCCTGCGGCTACAGACAGACTATGACCCACATAGTCAACGACTGCCACCTCTCCAGATTCAAAGGAGGTCTCGAAACTTTACATCAGGCTCAACCTGACACTGTTGACTGGCTACGGAAGAAGGGCAAACGCTAGAAGAAGAAGAAGTGTGAAGAATTGTAGATATACTAGCTGGACACTTGTACTTCACCTTTCTCTGACAGGATGTTTAAACTTACCTGGCATCAAGGTTTTTGGTGATTTAATAATGATCAACAAGATTGTAGGATAAGAGGGGTACAGTTCCATACAATTCCCACCACCAGACTTCTGTATCCTAATCCCTCCATCGGCAAGTTTCCTATTCTTTATCCCTCTGGGAGTATGGACCAAAATTCTTTTTGGGGTGCAGAAAGTGGGAAGTCTAGCTTCTATAATTGTTTCTTTGCTGGACATGGACGTTGACAGATAGATGCATATTCCCAGCCTGTTTTTGTCTTTCCCTAGTGGGGCAGGGCTCAAGGAAGGTGAGGTTCCAGAACACATTGTTGAGGTCGTCTGTTCAGGGAGGCTAGGTTAGCATCATGGTAGTGTCTGCAACTTGTTGACTGAAGAGCATTAAGATATAAAACACAACAAAGTATTTAATAATCAGGAACCTAAAGAGAAGAATAGAACAGACGAGATTTGGGGTCTTCATGTTGGAAGAAGCTAGTGGAATTTTCCTCCATCAAAACTGGAATTTTAAAAATTGCCATCTTTCTTATACTACGCCATCTTGGAAGCTGGCAACTTGAGTTCGTATACTGATATCAAAGGCCTAGACCTAGTGTGTAAAATCAAACAGCATTTCAAATTCTGCATCTAGATCTTGGGGAAGCAGTCAGAAACCTAGGAACCTACACATCTCCCATGAGGCCTTTTTTTTTTTTTTTTAATTTCTTTATTGGAAAATGAATGTTGACAGTAAATACAATAGTTTTTACATGCATAACATTTCTCAGTTTTTCCATATAACAATACAACCCCCACTAGGTCCTCTGTCATCCTTCTTGGATCTGTATTCTCCCCCCACCCACCCCAGAGTCTTTTACTTTGGTGCAATATGCCAATTCCAGTTCAGGTTCTACTTGTGTTTTCTCTTCTGATCTTGTTTTTCAACTTCTGCCTCAGAGTGAGATCATCCCATATTCTTCCTCTTTCTGACTTATTTCACTTAATATGAATTTTTCTTTTTTAAAAAAAAGTTTTTTATTATCTTTATTTATTGGATAGAAACAGTCAGAAATTGAGAGGGAACAGAGTGATAGGGAGAGAAACAGAGACACCTATATCCCTGCTTCACCACTCGCAAAACTTTCCCACTGCAGGTGGGGACAGGGGGCCTGAACCTGGCTCCTTGCGCATTCTAACGTGTGCGCTCAAGCAGCTGCGCCACCAACTGGCCCCTAACATGAATTTTTCAAGGTCCATCCAAGATCGGCTGAAAACTGTGAAGTCACCATTTCTTACAGCTGAGTAGTTTCCATTGTGTAGATATACCACAACTTGCTGAGCCACTCATGTGTTGTTGGACACCTGGGTTGCTTCCAGGTTTTGGCTCTTACAAATTGTGCTGCTGAGAACATATGTGTACACAGATCTTTTTGGATGGGTGTGTTGGGTTCCTTAGGATATATCCCCAGGAGAGAAACTGCAGGATCATAGGGTAGGTCCATTTCTAGCCCATGAGGCCTATCTAGTGACTCCGTTTTAGCAGACTCCAAGCCAAATTATCAGGCCTCCAGCTTCCCTCCTTACAAGATTTGGTTTTGGGATTCTTTCAAGACTTGAAAAGAGTTTTAAATCAGATAATTCTGTACAGTAATGTATGTTGTAAAAATGTGCATGTTTCAGCGTTGATTAAAGTGATGTATTTATGAAGTTCAGTACCACTTCTATTTTTTTTTTGCCTAGTTATTCAACATTGAAATAGTTAAAATTCAGTTTCATTGTGTAATAATTCACTTTGGGCTCCTGTTAGAGCATTTAGATATGGTTATAGAGAAAAATCTAGTCACTGTATTAATCCACTTGCCATAATACTTTATTAAGCATCAGATTATAAACACTGATACTGGTGAAATTGTATGCTCTTATCTGTGTCTTTAATGTATGCAAAAAATCTAGGGGAGGAGAAGGGTACTTTGTAAATGTAGCTTAGTTTTTAATAATAGAAACCAAAAAGGGGGGCCTGGGGGGTAGCACAGTGGCTTAAGCGCAAGTGGGATTCCTTATGCCTGCCCTTGCACTTTGTGCCACGTGCACTTAACTCGCTGCTCTACCGCTGGACCCCCAAATAAAAATAATTTAAAAAAAATACTTGTTAGAGGGTCAGGCCGTGGCACGGTGGGTTAAATGCATGTGGCGCAATGTGCAAGGACCGGTGTAAGGATCCCGGTTCGAGCCCCCAGCTCCCCACTTGCAGGGGCGTCGCTTCACAGGCGGAGAAGCAGGTCTGCAGGTGTCTATCTTTCTCTCCCCTCTCTGTCTTCCCCTCCTCTCTCCATTTCTCTCTGTCCTATCCAACAACGAACAACATCAACAATGGCAATAATAATAACCACAACGAGGCTACAACAACAAGGGCAACAAAAGGGGGAAAAAAAGGCCTCCAGGAGCGGTGGATTCATGGTGCAGGCACCGAGCCCAGCAATAACCCTGGAGGGAAAAAAAAAAAAAAAATACTTGTTAGACTAGTGTCAAGAACTTTTGTGCTTTTCTTCCAGTTCTCTTTTTTTTAGTATTTATTTATTCCCTTTTGTTGCCCTTGTTATTTTATTGTTGTGGTTATTATTGTTGTCGTTGTTGGATAGGACAGAGAAATGGAAAGAGGAGGGGAAGACAGAGAGGGGGAGAGAGAAATATAGATACCTGCAGACCTGCTTCAGCGCTTGTGAAGCGACTCCCCTGCAGGTGGGGAGCCAGGGGCTCGAACCGGGATCCTTACGCCGGTCCTTGCGCTTTGCGCCACCTGTGCTTAACCCGCTGCACTACCATCTGACTCCCTCTTCCAGTTCTCTTAACCATTTTTCAAACCTTTCTGTCTCCTGATCCATTAAGAGAATTCATTTGTTCAGTCTTTCAACTCTTTCCAGCCTCAGTGTTTTCACCATTTACAGAGAATTTTATTTCAATCAGCAAGTTTTTTATTTCCAAGATCTCTGAAACATTTTTTTGTTTTTTTATTCATTTGATAATGATAGACAAGACCGTAGGATAAGAGGGGTACAATTCCACACAATTCCCACCACCAGAGTTCCATATCCCATCCCCTCCATTGGAAGCTTTCCTATTCTTTATCCTTCTGGGAGTATGGACCCAGGATATTTATGCGGTGCAGAAGATGGGAGGTCTGGCTTCTGTAATTGCTTCTCCACTGAACATGGGCATTAGCAGGTTGATCCATACTCCCAGCCTGTGAAACATTTATTTTTATGCGTGAAACATCATGTTATTACTCTGAGGAGTCTAATTATACAGGTGCCAATTTTTTGTTCTCTTTTCTCCCTTAGCTCTACTTCTTTGGATATAAACTCCTCTTGTTTGGGGTTAATACCTCTATTTTGTAACTTAAATTTTTTATTAGTGATCTAAAAGATTATAAGATAATAGAGAAGTATAACTTGACACCATTTCCCCCACCAAAGATCTGTGCCCCCCACCACCCTCCAACAGTAACCACCATAGTTCTCCCAGTTAACAATATGTATCTTTTCCCCCCTTTCCAAGTTCATGTGTTTCAATTCTCTCTCTCTCTCTCTCTTTTTTTTTTTTTACATGCATAACATTCCCCAGATTCCCATTTAGCAATACAACCCCCACTATTTCATTCATCATTTTTCATGGACCTGTATTCTCCCCACCCACCCACCCACCCCAGAGTCTTTTACTTTGGTGTAATACTCCAATTCCATTTCAGGTTCGACTTGTGTTTTCTTTTCTAATCTTGTTTTTCAACTTCGGCCTGAGAGTGAGATCATCCCATATTCATCCTTCTGTTTCTGACTTATTTCACTCAACATGATTTTTTCAAGGTCCATCCAAGATCGGCTGAAAACGGTGAAGTCACCATTTTTTACAGCTGAGTAGTATTCCATTGTGTATATGTACCACAACTTGCTCAGCCACTCATCTGTTGTTGGACACCTGGGTTGCTTGCAGGTTTTGGCTATTACAAATTGTGCTGCCAAGAACATATGTGTACACAGATCTTTTTGGATGGATGTGTTGGGTTCCTTAGGATATATCCCCAGGAGAGGAAGTACAGGGTCACAGGGTAGGTCCATTTCTAGCCTTCTGAGAGTTCTCCAGACTGTTCTCCAGAGAGATTGGACCAATTGACATTCCCACCAGCAGTGCAGGAGGGTTCCTTTGACCCCTTACCTTTTCTGATGTATGACATTCTCACAGGAGTGAAGTGATATCTCATTGTTGTCTTGATTTGCATTTCTCTGACAATCAGAGACTTGGAGCATTTTTTCATGTGTTTCTCGGCCTTTTGGATCTCTTCTGTGGTGAATATTCTGTCCAAGTCCTCCCCCCATTTTTGGATGGGGTTATTTGTTGTCTTGTTGTTGAGTCTGGCAAGCTCTTTATATATGTTGGTTATTAAACTCTTATCTGATGTATGGCATGTAAAGATCTTCTCCCATTCTGTGAGGGGTCTCTTGATTTGGGTAGTGGTTTCTTTTGCTGTGAAGAAGCTTTTTAATTTGATGTAGTCCCATAGGTTTATACTTGCCTTAGTCTTCCTTGTAATTGGATTCGTTTCATTGAAAATGTCTTTAAAATTTATGCGGAAAAAAGTTCTTCCAATATTTTCCTCTAAGTATCTGATAGTTTCTGGTCTAACATCCAAGTCCTTGATCCACTTGGAATTTACTTTTGTATTTGGTGAAATACAGTGATTCAGCTTCATTCTTCTGCATGTTTCAACCCATTGTTTCCAACACCATTTGTTGAAGAGACTCTGCTTTCCCCATGTAATAGTCTGGGCCCCTTTGTCAAAGATTAGATGTCCATAGGTGTGGGGCCTCATTTCTGGGCTCTCAATTCTATTCCACTGGTCAGTGTGTCTGTTCATGTTCCAGTACCAAGCAGTTTTGATGACAATGGCCCTATAATATAGTTTGAGATCTGGCAGTGTGATGCCTCCGGTTCTGTTCTTTTTTCTCAAGATTGTTTTGGCAATTCTAGGTCTTTTCTGGTTCCAGATAAACATTTGTAGCATTTGTTCTATTCTCCTAAAAAATGTGCTTGGGATCTTGATGGGGATAGCATTAAATTTGTAGATGGCTCTGGGTAATATATTCATTTTGATGATGTTAATTCTTCCAACCCATGAGCATGGAATATCTTTCCACTTCTTTGTGTCTTTTTCAATTTCTTTGAGTAGTGACTCATAATTTTCAGTATACAAGTCTTTCACTTCTTTGGTTAGGTTTATTCCTAGATATTTTATTGTTTTTGTTGCTATAGAAAAAGGAACTGATTTCTGGATTTCAATTTCTTCTAACTTAGTGTTTGCATAGAGGAATGCCACTGACTTTTGAATGTTAATTTTATAGCCTGACACATTACTGTATTGCCTGATGATTTCCAAAAGCTTCTTGCTAGATTCCTTAGGTTTTTCCATGTATACTATCATGTCATCTGCAAATAAGGAGAGTTTGACTTCTTCTCTTCCAATCTGTATTCCTTTAATTCCTTGCTCCTGCCTGATTGCTATGGCAAGAACTTCCAACACTATGTTGAATAGTAATGGTGATAGTGGGCAGCCCTGTCTAGTACCTGATCTGAGGGGAAATGCTTCCAGTTTTTCACCATTGAGTATGATGTTGGCTGTAGGTTTGCTATATATAGACTCCACTATCTTCAGGAATTTTCCATCTATTCCTATTATTTGTAGTGTTTTGATCATAAAGAGATGTTGTATTTTGTCAAAGGCTTTCTCTGCATCTATTGATATGACCATGTGGTTTTTGGTCTTGCTTTTGTTGATGTGGTGGATCACATTGATTGATTTACGTATATTAAACCAACCTTGCATGCCTGGGATAAACCCCACTTGGTCATGATGAACAATCTTTTTGATATACTGCTGTATCCGGTTGGCTAGAATTTTGTTCAATATTTTCGCATCTATGTTCATCAGAGATATTGGTCTGTAGTTTTCTTTTTTGGTTGTGTCCCTGTCTGCTTTTGGTATCAGGGTGATGTTGGCTTCATAGAAGCTGGCAGGGAGTATTCCAGTGTCTTCAATCTTCTGGAAGACTTTTAAAAGTAGAGGTATTAGTTCTTCTTTGAAAGTTTTGTAGAATTCATTTGTAAAACCATCTGGTCCAGGACTTTTATTTTTGGGAAGATTTTTGATAACTGTTTCAATTTCATTAGCTGTGATGGGCCTGTTCATGTTATCCACTTCCTCTTTACTTAGTTTTGGAAGTTGGTAGGTATCTAGGAAATCATTCATTTCTTCCAAGTTCTCTAGCTTGGTGGCATATAGTTGTTCATAGAAGCCTCGCATGATATGTTGAATTTCTGCAGTGTCTGTTGTGATATCTCCTCTTTCATTAACTATCCGATTTATTTGGGTCTTCTCCCTTTTTTGTTTTGTGAGTCTGGCTAAAGGTTTGTCGATTTTGTTTACTCTTTCGAAGAACCAACATTTACTTTCATTGATCTTTTGTATGGTTTTCCTATTCTCAATGTTATTTATTTCTGCCCTAACTTTAGTAATTTCTGTCCTTCTGGTTGCTTTAGGGTTCCTTTGTTGTTCTTCTTCTAGGTCTTTAAGATGTGCAATCAGGCTGTTTATTTGTGCCTTTTCTTGTTTCCTAATGTGTGCTTGTATAGCTATGAACTTCCCTCTTAGGACTGCTTTAGCTGTGTCCCAGATATTTTGATAGCTTGTGTCTTCATTTTCATTGAACTCTCGAAACATTTTGATTTCTTCCTTGATTTCCTCTTTGACCCAGAAGTTGTTAAGAAGTGTACTGTTGAGCTTCCACATTTTGGCACTGTTACTAATCTTTTGTTGATTGTTAAGTGTTAGTTTAATTCCACTGTGGTCTGAGAAGATGCTTGGGATGATTTCAGTGCTCTTGAATAGGCTGATGCTGTCTTTGTGGCCTAACATATGGTCTATCCTTGAGAATGACCCATGTGGATTTGAGTAAAATGTGTATTCCAGTTTCTTGGGATGAATGACTCTGAAAATGTCCAATAGTTCTAGTTTATCTATCTCTTCATTTAGCTCCCTTATGTCTTTACTGATTTTCTTCCTGGATGATCTGTCAAGTTGAGATAGTGGGGTGTTGAAGTCCCCTACTATGATTGTGTTACTGTTAATAATTGCTGTAGCTCTTTCAGTAGAAGTTTGATGTATTTAGATGGCTTCTCATTAGGTGCATAGATATTAATAATTGTTAAGTCCTCTTGATTGACTGATCCTCTGAGCATTAAGTAGTGTCCATTCCTATCTTTTTTAATCTTATCTATTTTAAAGTCTATCATGTCAGATATGAGAATAGCTGTTCCTGCCCTTTTTTGTGGGCCATTGGCTTGTATGATAGTTTTCCATCCTTTCACTTTAAGTCTGTGTTTGCCTTGTTGCGTTAGGTGAGTTTCCTGTAGACAACATATTGTTGGGTTGTGTTTTCTGATCCATCTTCCTACTCTGTGTCTTTTAATAGGTGAATTCAGGCCATTCACATTTATTGATATCAAAGATTGAAGATATTTTAACGCCATTCTTGTAGAGTTTTAGAGTGTTTTGATATATGTCCTATTTGTGGTGGTCTGGTTGTTTATAGGAAACCTTTCAGAACTTCTTTCAGGGCAGGCTTGGTGATGGTTGCTTCCTTCAACTGTTGCTTGTCTGAGAAGGTTTTGATGCTTCCATCTAGTCTGAATGACAATCTAGCAGGATATAGTATTCTTGGCTGAAAGCCTTTCTCATTGAGCACTTGATAGATATCTTGCCATTCTCTTCTGGCCTGTAGTGTTTGTATGGAGAAGTCTGCTGCTAATCTTATGGGTTTTCCTTTGTAGGTGACTCTTTGTTTTTCTCTTGCAGCCTTGAGGATCCTTTCTTTATCCTTATTCCTTTCCAATCTAAGTATGACATGTCTTGGTGTCTTTAGGTCTGGGTTAATTCTGTTTGGGACCCTCTGGGCTTCTTGAATCTTTATGTCTTTGGTGTTGTCTAGACTAGAGAAATTTTCAGCTATTATGGCCTGGAGAACGCTTTCTTCCTCCCCTTCTCTTTCTTCCTCTGGTAAGCCAATAATGCGTATATTGTTTCTTTTGAAGTCATCCCATAGGACTCTGTTGTTGTTTTCAGCATCTCTTAATCTCTTTTTGAGATCTCTTACTTCTTCTTTAGTTGTCTCTAATTCATCCTCAATCTTGCTAATTCTGTCTTCAGCCTCATTGATTCTATTCTCTCTGCCCTCTGCTGCTTTCTGGAGTTCATCTATTTTGTTGCCCTGCTCTGATACTGTTTTAGCTTGTTCAGCTAGTTGCCTTTTTAGCTCAGCAATTTCAGCTTTCAGCTCTCTAATAACCATGAGATAATTAGAATTTTCTTCCATATTCTCATTTGTTGTTCCTACATTTCTGATTACAATTTTTTCAAATTCTTTACTCACTCCTGTTATTATTTCCTTAGCTAATGTTTGGATGTTGAACTCGTTTTGTGCTTCGCCCTCTGGACGACTTTTAGCTGGACTCTTGTCCTGGTTCGAGTCTCCAATATTTTTTCTTGTTGTTTTAACCATTTTATATAAGTTAACAGTTTTTTCAATCCCTGAGTTGGAGTTCAGTGGTGTAAAAGCCTTTTTTTTTTCCCCTGTAGGCTATGGTAGCCTGAGGGCTTTTAAACTATCAATAGGCTTCTTGGCTTAATCAATGACTCCTGACCAAGAGATAAAGCAGGGTGTGGCAGAGATAATCCAGTGGTTATGCAAAGAGACTTTCACAGCCCTTCAGCTATGCCACCGAGGTATAGGTCTTCTCCTGAGTTTCCCCGTTAGATCTCTGTGCCCTGGTGTCCCTCCCTGTTGCTGCTCCAGATTCTGAGGGTAGTAGCAATGGAGACTCAGAGTTGTACTTGGTGAGTCTCTGGGGAGTCCTTTCCTCCCTTCAGCTGTCCCCTTGTTGGTGGAGCAGACTGGAGGTGGTGTCTCCACTGACAAACTGTCGAACTGTTAGCAGTCACTTAATCTCTCCTTAGGCCCCTCTCTCCTCTCTGTCACCAGCCACACGTGTTTGTACTCACGGGTGATTTACTGGGTTTCTGTGGTCATTCTAGTCCTGTCTTGTTTCGGTCCGGGTTGATCCCTTTTTTTTTTTTTTTTTACTGGAGCACTGATCAGTTCTGGCTTATGGTGGTCTGGGGAAATTGAACCTGGGACCTTGAAGCCTCAGGCATGAGAGTCTTTTTGCATAACCATTCTGTTATCTACCCCCACTCAATTCTCTATATTCCACATGTGAATGAAATCATCTCATAGTTGTCCTTCACTTCCTTACTTTACTATGTAGTTTGCTTACATCCATTCTGATTTTTTTTGTTCTGAAGTTATTTTAAATTGTTGATTATTTTCCCATTTGCTTCTGTCATTTTGTGTGGATTTATTTCCTTTTTGTTTTTTTCCAGCATTATGAATCCACTGTTCCTGGCAGCCATTTTTTTCCATTTTATTGAATAGGACAGAGAGAAACTGAGAGAAGAGGGGAAGATAGAGAGGCAGAGAGAAGTCGCTTCACAAGTGGTGAATCAGGTCTGCAGATGTCTATCTTTCTCTCCCCCTCTGTCTTCCCCTCCTCTCTCCATTTCTCTCTGTCCTACCCAACAACAATGATAGCAACAACGATGACAATAATAACAACAATGATGATGATACACAACAAGGGCAGCAAAAGGGAAAAAAATAGTTGTCTTTGACCTCCTTACTTGTTTCACTCAGCATAATCTCCAGTTCCATCCATGTCATCCCAAAGGACACAATCGCATCTTCTTTATTGCTGAATAGTACTCTATTGAGTATATGTCCTATAACTTTTTTATCTAGTCATCTTTCAAAGGGTATTTTGGTTGTTTCCAAGTTTTTACTATTGTGAATGAAGCTTCTGTGAACACGGGTTGTATAGATCCATTTGAATCAATGTTATTGTATTTTGGGGGTAAATGCCTAAGAGTGGGATTGCTGGATCATAAGGTATTTCCATCTGTATTTGACTAATACAGATTGTTCTCTACAATAGCTGCACCAATTTGTACTCCCACCAGAAGTGTAATAGAGTTCCTCTCTCTCCACATCCTTTCTTATATTTTTTTGTTTTATTAATAGAGCCCATTCTCACAGATGTGAGTTGGAATCTCAATGTGATTTTAATTTGCATTTCTCTAATGATGAGTGAATTGGAACATTACTACATATGTTTATAGACCATGTGCATCTCTTCTTTAGAGAACTATCTATTCATATTTTCTGCCCACTTTTTAATTGTATTGTTCTTTTCCTTCTTGCTGAGTTGAATTAGTTCTGTATAGATGTTTGCTATCAGCCACTGGTCTGAAGTATAGTGTGCTAATATATTTTTCCATTTACTGGATTTCCTGTTTATCCTTATGGAACTTTCTTTTGATGTGTAGAAGCATTTCAGTTTGATATAGCCCCATTTTTTCATTTTTGGTTTTGTTTCCCTTGCCCATGGGGTGGAGTTTCCAAATACGACTTTAATGGTAAGGTCCTGAAATGTTTAACCAACATATTATTCTATGTACTTTATAGTTTCAGGTTTAATATCCAGATCTTTGATCCATTTTGAGTTAATTTTGATGCCTGGCGTTAAGTGGTGGTATAGTTTCACTTTTCTATATGTGGTTGTCCAATTAATCCAACACTATTTGTTGAAGAAATTTCCTTTTCCCCATTGGACAGTTTTGTCCCTGTTATCATATATAATGTATCTATATGTGTGTGAGTCTAGTTCTGGGTTCTCTATCCTATTCCACTGATCCATATGTCCTTTTTTGTTCTAATACTACACTCTTTTAACTACTATTGCTTTGTAATATAAACTGAAGTCAAGAATTGTGATGTGTCCTTTTTTTTTTCTTTTTCCTCAGGAGTGCTTCTGCCATTTGTGTGTTTTTTTAAAGTTCCACACAAATTTTTGGATAAAGTTGGTTAATTTCCTTAATATATGTCATTAGTATTTTAATAGGGATTACACTGGATGTATAGATTGCTTTTGGCAGGATTGCCATTTTGATATTTATTCTTTCTCTCCATGAACAGGGAATGTTCATCCATTTCGTTGTGTCATCCTCTATTTCTTTTAACAATGTCTTATAGTTTTCATTGAAAAGGTCCTTTATCTCTTTTGTTAGATTTATTCCTACGCATTTTGTATTTTTGGATTCAGTTGTAAATGGGATTGCTTCCTTGAGTTCCCTTCCCTCTGGTTCATCTGCCACAGATTTATGAATATTGATTTTTTTAACCTGCTACTTGCACTGAATTTATTGATGATTTCCAGTAGTTTTTTGGCATAGTTTTGAGGTCCTATAGATATAATAGCATATCATCTTCAAATAATGTTAATTTAACTTCCTCCTTTCCAGTCTGAATTCCTTTGATGTCTCTTTCTTGCCTGATTGTGATGGTGAGAACTTCTAGTACTATATTGAATAGAAGTGGTGAGAATAGACATTCTTGCCTAGTTCCTCATTTGAGGGGGAAAGCTCTCAATTTTTCCCCATTAAATATGATATTAGTCATGGGTTTTTATATATTGCCTTTAATATGCTGAGGAATTTTCCTTTCACTCCCAATTTCTTGAGGGTCTTTCTGAGTTTTGACAGTTTTGTAAATTGTAAAATCATATGTCTTGGTATTGGTCCTATTGGAATCTGGAACCTGGGTGTTTGCTCTGATTTCTGGATATCTATGTCCTGAGGATTGCCCAGGTGAGAGAATTTTTCTGCTCTGATATCCTTGACTATGTTCCCTTTAACCTGTCCTCTTCCTCAGGAATTCTTATCACTCTTACATTCAACCTTTTGATGGGATCTGCTATTTCACAAAGAGGTGCTTCATTCTACCTAAACCTTTCTCCTCTATCATCTTCAAATTGGCAGAGTGAGTTCATTGAACTCCTTTTATTATTTTGTATCTTTTGTTTTTTTAATCTTTTTTTGTTATTTTTTTTTCCCTCCAGGGTTATTGCTGGGCTCGGTGCCTGCACCATGAATCCACCTCTCCTGGAGGCCATTCCCCCCCCCCTTTTGTTGCCCTTGTTGTTGTAGCCTCGTTGTGGTCATTATTATTGCCATTGTTGATGTTGTTGATTGTTGGATAGGACAGAGAGAAATGGAGAGAGGAGGGGAAGATAGACACCTGCAGACCTGCTTCACTGCCTGTGAAGCGACTCCCCTGCAGGTGGGGAGCTGGGGGCTCAAAACGGGATCCTTACACCAGTCCTTGCACTTTGCACCACCTTGCGCCACATGTGCTTAACCCACTGTGCCACCGCCCGACCCCTTTTTGTTTTTTTTATCTTTGTCTTCCTTATCTTCTTTTTTATCTTCTTTTTCTTCTAGCCCAGATATTCTCTCCTTTGTATGATTGAGTCTACCTCCTAAGTCTGCTACCTCAGTCTATACTATATTTATAGTGTTGTTCACACCCTAAAACTCTGTTTGAAGTTTTTGTTTCATGCTTCCTAACTCTGTAGTGTCAGGCTGTGCTGCAAAGGAGAGATAGAGGAGATCCGGGGCAAAGAGGGAACGCAAATCTTTATTCACATGGGCACCTTAGAGTTGGGTGAAAGCGCAGTGGTTCGGGCCACATAGAGCTAGCAAGAATGGCCGCCTCACGCAGCACCCTTCCCTGTGTCTAATCACCAAGGTGAAAAGCGGGCAAGAGAGAGAGAGAGAGAGACGGAAATAGGAGGCTTTATAGGGCAAAAACCAGGAGTGAAGAGTCGGGACAGGATTGGTTGGGAAAGGCACTCCAAGAATATCATATTAACTCTCGTGGGAACTGGCAATAACCTGAGGGGACAACATGGCGGAACAGGCACTCCGAGAATATCATATTAACTCTTGTGGGAACTGGCAATAACCTGAGGGGACAACATGATGGCTGTGACTGCATCTGCACAATTTCCTAGCATCTCCCCCTTTCCTTTTATCTAATGGCCACAGTATAGGAAATTTAGAGTGGAGCAGGCTTAAATGTTTTTAAGGAATGCCATGCTCAGGTGGAAAGATGTAGGATGTTTTTGTGGGGGAGGGAAGACTTACATGGCCGCCAACCTTGTGAGATTCATGTGTCCCCCCTTCTGCTCAACCCCTCTGTAGAAAGAGAGACTTACCTGGAGGGATTCATCTCATAGGTTAAGCTCTGCCAGGCTCCACCATCTCCTCACAATTTTTCTACTTCTTTCCCTATCTTTCTATCTAGTCATCACATTAAGATGGGTCAATGTCTGTAAAAGACTCCATCTGTGACAGAGGAATAGTAATGTAGAGGTGAGAAGAAACCTTTTGGTCATAAGCCTGAATGCTATAACAAAACAGGAAGGGACAAGTAGGGGAGCAGTAAGAACCAGTGTGATGCCAAGGGTAGGCTGTTGGGCAAGGGGGCGTTTCCTGTCTCTGGGGGCATCTCCTGCATCTGGGGGCATCTCATGCCTCTGGGGGAAGGGGCTAGTAATGGCTGGAGGTGTTTCTTGCCTCAAAGGACAGGACCTGCAGGTGGGAGGGCATGGCCTGCCACGTGCAGGGGCTATTTGGCTGGCGTTGTATAGCCCTCAAGGCAACAGGCTGCAAAGTCCATGAACTACTGCAGGTCAGTCTTTGAAAAACCAACAGTGTGAAGGGAAGGAAGCTGCTGGAACTGCCAAAACGTGACATGCAAAGCAGAAGCAGGAAGGGAAGACAGGCAGTAAGAAAGTTCTGTCCTTGGAGTCTGTGAATCAGGTTCTTCAGATCGTGTCAAGTCATATCATGGGTTTTGGGGGGTGTGCCACTGTAGTTGTGCCGTCTAGTGGGCGATGTCAGAGTATGCAGGGGTCCAGATGGTTTTTCCGGGGATTCCTGTGAAAGAAACACAATCTGCTTCCTGTGACCAGGGCATCTGATTCGAATTTTTTATAGAAAAAGAGGTTTGGTGCCTTAGCCAACTGAATATTTGGGGGATGTATCACCCCTTATTTCTTTCTTTACTTAACTGTGCCTAGGCATTTGACAGGCCTTCTCAACAACCATTTGTCTTTGGGGTAGTAAGGGATGTCTGTGGCATGGGTGATGTTATAAGGGGAAAAATCTTTAAATTGTTGGCTGACAACAGCAGGCCTATAGTGGCAAATGAGATACACCAGTTAAGTGTAGAAAAATATGTGAATGTTAATTCACATGAGTTGTATATGGAGGAACTTCTTATAGTTTAATACCTTACCATATGAGCAGATGCTTCTTCATGTGAAGACTTTGACATAGTTGTAGTCAATTACTTGTGAAAAAAAAAAAACTTTTGACAAGTTAGAAGTTTACTATAATTCAATGATTATAATTGGTTTAAGTATCTTTATAATTTTGTTTAAAGGTCATCTAATGTAACCTCCTGTAGCAGCCTCTACAGCAGGATATTCAGACCAATTTTAGTTAAAATATATATTGATTTTTTTTTAACTATTTTTACTTTGGACTATAAACAGACTCAGGTTACTTAGAGAGTTAACGCATGTTAGTGACAATGGTTTTAACTTTTACAGTGTCAGATTGATGCCAGATCTGTTGTGGATTAATTTCCACAAGATTAGTTTACAGGGCACTTTTGGGAGCCCTCCAAAAATGTCCTGTATAGAGAATTTGTATTTTAGTTTTGAGGATGTATTGTCATGCTAAATATTTAGATTTTTACCTTAAATAGTTAGTTACTTTTAGAAAATTAATTTTACCTTGCCTGGTAATAATGTAGCTTCAAGGTTACACTTTTAACCATTAAGTTAATGTTTACCAAACTTGAAACATACCCATAAACATTTAGTTATAACACACAGGAGGAGAAAAACTTTTGTTACAAAACATATCATTTTAAAAATGAATTTAGATCTGTCTTTACTCACACAGTTTAAGACTAAGTACATTTATACCAAGACTTAGATATAAAAAAATCAAAAGAGGAAAAAACACATTTTTGGACTGTTTCTTGACATCTCCAAAAACCTTAGCTGCATCCAGCATTTTTATATAAAGTCAATTACGTTTCAGAGTACTCTGAGCAAAATGGGTCATACAAAAATTTTTGGTCATCTAACACACTCACAAAACACAACTGACCAGTTATAGCATAAGATATTCAGAGAAGGGGTAAGAGAGAGGGCTCTGTGAACCAGATTTTTCAGATTCCGCCATGTCGTATTATGGGTCCTGGGGTGCATCCTGCATCTAGTCCTCTTGCAGTATATCTTGTTCCTCAGGGATAGCAGCTCTATCATGCAGGTATTTCCATACATGGTGGGTGTGGGGAGCCACATGTGCCCTCAAGGTTGCTATTGGCATGGCCACAGAGTCTCTGTTCACAGAAGGCCTTACTTAAAAGATAATTTCCTGCTTTTCTACTCTTTAGAGTCTTTGTTCACATCTGGCCTTGCTCAAGAGATAAGTTTCTGTCTCCCAACTCCACTTCCCCATGAATCACCCAGGACCTTCCAGATAATGCTGATCACCATGGCAACACACCACTTCAATCAGTGGTCCCCGACTGCTAACTAGCCCCTTGCCCTGGCCTTAAAAGCAGCACCTTTGGTGCTAATAAACAGACTTGATCAGAATCTTGACTTGTCTCATTTCTCTCGTGTGTCTTGTCCCCTTCCCTCTCCCCTCTTGTCCTTTTCCTCACTCCCTCTCCTAGGTTTACCCATGTTGAAGGTCCCACGGGACGGGACAGGCGGGCAGGAACCCAGACAGGTTTGGAGTAATTCTGTGGAAAACCCCATGCGGAACCCCTACCCACGGTCAATAGGGGGTCAGGCCCTTTCCAAATTTTATCGAGTGGGTCTTTCCATTTGACCTTAATAGCTGGGAGGGTAGATGGTGTTTGCCAATGAAGAATAATAGGAGGTAGGTCCAAGTTTTGGTAAATATTAAAGAGATTTAATGTAGTTAAGGCTTTTGCTAGCTGGATATTGGGGGGGGGTACATTCCCTTTATCTTTATTTAATTGAGCCTTAAGGGTTTTTTGGGCCCTCTCGACAATGCCTTGTCCCTGTGGATTATAGGGAATGCCTGTGGTATGAGTAATGTTCCAGAGGGAACAAAAATCTTTAAATTGTTTGCTGGTAAATGTACCCCATTGTCAGTTTTCAGTTGAATAGGTAATCCCATTACAACAAAACAGGAGAGCATATGGCTTATAAGCTTTTTTGACCTTTCTCCCATCTGAGCTGTCACCCACATAAATTTAGAAAAGGTATCAATTGAGAAAACACACATTTTTGTTTGCCAAAGTTGGGTATGTGGGTGACATCGATTTGCCAAAGAGCGTTGGCTTTTAAGCCTTGGGGGTTAACCGCAAGAGTTTGAATAGCAGGTGTTTTTATTAGCCCTGCACAGGAAGAACATGTAGCAAGAATATTTTTCAGCTGTGCTACAGGAACATCAGGAAATCGAGCTCGAAGGCCTTTAATATTAACATGGGTTAGGGAATGAAAGTCAGCAGGATTAGAGACAGAGGCTAGGAGAATTCCTGTGGAGGCAAGGCGGTCAGCTGCAGCATTCCCTTCAGACAGGGGACCAGGAAGAGGGCTGTGGGAATGAAGGTGCTGAACATACAGTGGTTGGGTTCAAGAACAGAGCATAGAGGCAGTTTGAATTAAGAGAGGGGAAAGTGGGTTGTCATCATTTCTCACATAAGAACGAGCAAGCCATGGAAGTAAGTTAACAGTATACACACTGTCAGAAAAAAGGTTGAAGGATTCTGGTACGGCTTTAAATGCAAGGAAAACAGCATAAAGTTCTTTGTACTGAGGGGAATTCTCAGGAAGCTCAGTAAAGAGAGGTTTGGGGTATTGCTGGTCTGGATAATATATAAGGGCAGCAGCTCCCTTTTTTCCACAATCAGTGAAGACTGTAGAAGCAGAGGGGATGGGATCTCGAGAGAAAAGTTTAGGTACTAGTAGAGGCAAAAGAGGTAAAGAAGCTATCAATTTATTAGAAGGAAAATGGTTATCTATTTGTCCTGGAAACCCCACTGAACTTACAGCAAAACGAGAACGGTGGTGTATGAGCCACTCTGTATCTGTGAGAGAAAAGGGAAGAATAACTGAATCAGGTTCCTTTCCTAAGACCTGCCCCAATCTGTTTTCTCCTTGGCGAACCATGAATGCTAATGCGTCTATCTCGGTAAGGAGTCTTGGATCTCTGCCTACTGGAGTATGAAGCCACTCAAGAACGCCATGGTTCGGCCACAGTGCCCCCACTACTGTGGGGGTGGAGTTAAAGATTAGAAGGTTTATGGGTGGGGGGGGGAATCGAACAAGGTGCTTGTCTTGGAGGGCCTGGTTAACCCTTTCCAGTGCCAAGGAGGCTTCAAGAGTTAATATACGTTTTGAAGAGGGCTGGTTGTTTCCTTTTAACAGGTCAAACAGCAGTTGCAGGCAGCTAGTAGGCAGATAAAGATACTGCCTAAGCCAATTTAAATTTCCAAGAAAACTTTGTAAAGAAGCAAGAGTGAGATTAGAAGGAAAAGTAGCACAAGATTTTTTATTGTTGTTGTAGCTATTGTTGTTAATGTTGTCAGTGTTGGATAGGACAGAGAGAAATGGAGAGAGGAAGGGAAGACAGAGAGGAGGAGAGAAAGATAGACACCTGCAGACCTGCTACACCATCTGTGAAGCGAACCTCCTGCAAGTGAGGAGCCAGGGGCTTGAACCGGGATCTTTATACTGGTCCTTGCACTTTGCGCCACATGCGCTTAACCCGCTGTGCTACCACCCGACTCCCGTAACACAAGATTTTAAGATACAAGTCTACGTTAGAGAAATCTCTGAACCTAAGGAAGATATTGGAGGAATTAGCTGTACCTTCTCAGGAGCTACATTAAGGCCACTTTTCTTTAAGGCAGGAATAAGAAAATCATGTAGGGCACAGAGATCTGTATCTAATTCTCCCCATATTAGCATGTCATCCATATAATTAAGAACCTTAAGGCCCTTACAAATATATGGAAAAAGGGAAGATTTAACAGCCTCTTGACAAATTGTAGGACTATTGGCCATGTCCTGGGGCAGTACCACCCATTCATATCTATCGGCAGGGCTGGCGTTATTAATATAAGGAACAGAGAAGGAAAAACATTTACAATCTTGTGGGTGCAAGGGAATAGAGAAAAAACAATCCTGTATATCAATAGCTATGATTGGAATTCCCGTGGGAATTGCAGAAGCAAGAGGCAAACCCCTTTGAGGGGAGCCCCAAACCTGCATGGTTTTATTAACTGAACGGAGATCTTAGAGGAGGCGCCATTTTCCCGAGCACTTTTTAATCACAAAGACAGGAGTATTCCATGGGCTTTGGGAATGACGAATGTGTCCCAAGGACAACTGCTCTCAGACAAGCTCTTTTAAAATTTATAGCTTTTCCCTAGGCAAAGGCCACTGTTCCACCCAGACAGGTTCATTAGAAAGCCAATCTAAGCAGTTTGGTTATGAATAGTGGCAGTTAGTATTGGGGGTGCTGTTTAGATCTAGGAGTCTTGCAGGAGTGGATGTTGCGCCCTGCAGAGGCATCTGTGGATATTACTACATCAAGAGATTACAGCAGATCTCTGCCGAGTAAGTTGGTGCTAATATCAGCTACCAAAGGATAAAAGTGTCTGATAGTCCCTTCCGGGTCTTCCCACATAAGCGAATCTCGTGTGAGAAAGGCTTGGGTTAACCCTCAAACACCGTGTAAATGATGTCCTAGGAGGAGTTCCAACTCTGGGGAACTTCTGCTTGCCTTAAATCGTCTTTTCTGCCCCCATGTCAATCAAACACTTAAAAGGAATATTACCAATCCTTACTGTCATAGTAGGGTGACCTCATTCTAAAACAGGAATGGTCCACAAATTTTCAGGCTCTGAATTCGTGCCATTCAGGGGGGTGCCATTTTTTATGAAACTTGGGCCAACGATCTCTTCTCCAATGAAAACCTTTCTGGCATCTAGGACAAGGTGTTTGTGGTCTCTGGCTCCCTGACTGGAGGCGGGTTGCCCTGACTGGAGGCGGGGTCGCGGCTTATTTTCTGGACATGGGTTACGCCAATGCCCTTGGTGACCACACTGAAAGCAAGTCCCCTTTTGCTTACATTGGGTAGTAGCATAGGCCTGTGTCATAGTGGGTGCCTCATAAGAGCCTGGTCTAAGTTCCTGTGTAGCTAAGATCCAGGCATCTGGGTGTTCATGTTTAAGACTGAGGCATGCCTGATGGAATTCCGGAAGCATGCCATCCCAGACAATAGAACGCAGGAAGAGAAAATGGCTGTCAGGATTATAAATCTTTCTTTTTTTTTTTAAATTTTTTATTTAAGAAAGGATTAATGAGCAAAAACATAAGGTAGGAGGGGTACAACTCCACACAATTCCCACCACCCAATCCCCATAACCCACCCCTCCCATAATAGCTTTCCCATTCTCTAGCCCTCTGGTAGCATGGACCCAGGGTCGTTGAGGGTTGCAGAAGGTAGAAGGTCTGGCTTCTGTAATTGCTTCCCCGCTGAACATGGGCGTTGACTGGTCGGTCCATACTCCCAGTCTGCCTCTCTCTTTCCCTAGTAAGGTGTGTCTCTGGGGAAGCTGAGCTCCAGGACACATTGGTGGGGTCTTCAATCCAGGGAAGCCTGGCCAGCATCCTGATGGCATCTGGAACCTGGTGATTGAAAAGAGAGTCAACATATGAAGTCAAACAATTGGTTGAGCAATCATGGATCCCAAGCTTAGAATAGTGGAGAGGAAGTGTTAGGGAGGTACTCACTGAAAACTCTAGTGTACTTCTGCTTTCAGGTATATATTTTGCAGTAGTTTACGGACACATGTGCACATAAGCTCTCTCTCACAGAAACTGGTGTATATCTAGGTTATGGGACTTTGTTAGAAAGTGAACTACCTGAAATGAAATTAGAGTGTACTATAAAAGGAAAGGTCTCACCCCAGTAATGAAGCTGAAGGGTTGTCATTCCACACGTGAAGTCTCTGGATACAGTCTGAGGTGAAGCATGTTGAGGTGGCAATCGTTGCGTTGGTTAGGTTGTGATCGGCGGATGCAGTATTATTTGATATGGATTGGGAGATGCATACGGGAAAGTGAGCCCTATCCAAGGGTTCAAGGACTGGGGGAAGTAGGGGCTCTATAGTGGAGATGTGAGGTTCCTGCTGTCTTAGGGTTCAAAAAGACAATGGATAGTTAATGTTATCATCACATTATTTGGTAATTGGGTTAACTTTGAAAAGTCCCTTTGTTATGGTTTGCTGTACAGTATCCAGTATCTTGTATATAGCTGTGCTATTGGATGCTTCTAATCTACTTGGTCTAGGCTTTTGAGAGAGTCCGCATATCAAATACATAGCCTATATATTAAAAAGATTCAGTTTGTCTTTTGAGAAACTTTGAGACATACAATTGATTTCCCCCCCCATATTAATTAACTACTGATTTATATGTCTACATTTTGCTAGGAGTGTACATAAACACCATTCCCACCACCAAAAGACTGTGACCCATCCCTCCCGCCCACTCCCACCCCCCACTGGCCCAGGAAGCTGCATGTCTACCCCTCACCACTGTGTTTTTACTTTGGTTACCTACTTACAATTTGATCAGGTCCTGCTTTTAGTTTCCCTTTCAGATCTTCTTAGTCAGCTTCTGTTGATGAGTGGGATCATCCCATACTCATCTTTATCTTTCTGACTTAGTTCACTTAACATAATTCCTTCTAGCTCTGTCCAAGATGGGTCAGAGAAGGTGGGTTCATTGTTTTTGATAGCTGCATAGTATTCCATTGTGTATATATACCACAGCTTTCTCAGCCACTCATCTGTTGGTGGGCACCTGGGTTGCTTCCAGGTTTTAGCTATTATGAATTGTGCTGCTATGAACATAGGAGTACACACCTCTTTTTGGTTGGGTGTTATGGAGTCCTTGGGGTATAACCCCAGGAGAGGAATTACTGGGTCATATGGAAGGTCCATGTCTAGCCTTCTGAGAGTTTTCCAGACTGCTCTCCACAGAGGCTGTACCAATTTACATTCCCACCAGCAATGTAAAAGGGTTCCTCTGTCCCCACAACCTCTCCAGCATTTGTTGCTGCTGTCCTTTTTGATGTATGCCATTCTTACAGGAGTGAGGTGGTATCTTAGTGTTGTCTTAATTTGCATTTCTCTGACAATCAGTGATCTAGAGCAGTTTTTCATATGTTTGTTAGCCTTTTGGATCTCCTCTGAGGTGAATGTTTTGTTCATTTCCACTGCCCATTTTTGGATGGGGTCATTTGCTTTTTTGGTGCTAAGTTTGCTGAGCTCTTTATATATTTTGGTGATTAGTTTCTTGTCTGATGTCTGGCATGTGAAGATCTTCTCCCATTCTGTGAGGGGTCTCTCTGTTTGTTTAATAGTTTCTTTGGATGTGCAGAAGCTTTTCAATTTGATGTAGTCCCATTGGTTTGTTTCTGCTTTAGTCTTCCTTGCAATTGGGTTTGATTCATCAAAGATGTCCTTGAGGTGTAGGTGGGAAAGTGTTTTACCAATGTTTTCCTCTAAGTATTTTATTGTTTCTGGTCTGACATCTAGGTCTTTGATCCATTTGGAGTTGATTTTTGTTTCTGGTGAGATAAAGTGGTTCAATTTCATTCTTCTGCATGTTTCAACCCAGTTTTCCCAGCACCATTTATTGAAGAGAGCCTCCTTTTTCCATTTAATCCTCTGGGCCCTCTTATCAAAGATTAGATGACCATAGGTGTTGGGATTTACTTCTGGGCTTTCAATTCTGTTCCACTGGTCTGTGTGCCTATTTTTGTTCCAGTACCATGCTGTTTTGATGATGATGGCTTTATAATATAGTTTAAGGTCTGGGAGTGTGATGCCTCCATTTCTGTTTCTTTTCCTTAAGATGGTTTTGGCAATTCTAGGTGTTTTCATGTTCCAGATAAATGATTGTAGTGTTTGTTCTATTCCCTTAAAGAAGCTTGGTGGAACTTTGATGGGTATTGCATTAAATTTGTATATGGCTCTGGGGAGAATATTCATTTTGATGATATTTATTCTTCCAATCCATGAGCATGGGATATCTTTCCATTTCTTGGTATCAGTTTCTATCTCCTTGTGTAGCGACTCATAGTTTTCAGTATACAAGTCTTTCACTTCTTTGGTCAACTTTATTCCTAGGTATTTGATTGATTTTGCTGAAACAATAAATGGGAGTGATTTCTGGATGTCTTCTTCAGATTTAGTGTTTGCATAAAGAAATGCCACTGATTTTTGTACATTGATTTTGTACCCTGATACCTTGCTATATTGCCTAATAACTTCCAGTAATTTTCTACTGGATTCCTTAGGTCTTTCTATGTATACTATCATATCCTCTGCAAATAGTGAGAGCTGACTTCTTCCCTTCCAATCTGTATCCCTTTGATTTCTTTCTCTTGCCTGATTGCTATGGCAAGAACTTCCAATACTATGTTGAAGAGTAATGGTGACAGTGGACAGCCCTGTCTAGTCCCCGATCTGAGGGGGAATACTTCCAGCTTCTGTCCATTGAGTATGATGTTGGCTGTAGGTTTGCTATATATAGACTCCACTATCTTGAGGAATTTCCCATCTATTCCCATTTTTTGTAGAGTTTTGAGCATGAATGGGTGTTGGATTTTGTCAAAGGCTTTCTCTGCATCTATTGAGATAATCATGTGGTTTTTGGCTTTGCTTTTATTGATGTGAATGACATTGATTGACTTACGGATGTTGAACCAGCCTTGCATTCCTGGGATGAATCCCACTTGGTCATGATGAACAATCTTTTTGATGTGTTGCTGTATCCGGTTGGCCAAGATCTTGTTTAATATTTTGGCATCTATGTTCATCAGAGATATTGGTCTGTAGTTTTCCTTTTTTGTTCTGTCCCTATCAGCTTTTGGTATCAGGGTGATGTTGGCTTCATAAAAGGTGGAAGGGAGTATTCCTGTTTCTTCAATCTTATGGAATAGCTTAAGAAGTATGGGTATTAACTGTTTCCTGAAAGTTTTGTAGAATTCGTTTGTGAAGCCATCTGGTCCAGGACTTTTGTTGTTGGGGAGATTCTTAATAACGGTTTCAATTTCGTTGTCTGTGATTGGTGCATTTAGATTTTGTAGTTCTTCTTGGTTCAGTTTTGGAAGTGCATAGGTTTCTAGGAATTGTTCCATTTCTTCCAGATTCTCTAGCTTGGTGGCATATAGTTCTTTATAGAAGTTTCGCAGGATTCTCTGGATTTCTGTGGTGTCAGTTGTGATATCTCCTCCATTGTTTACAATTCTATTAATTTGAGTCTTCTCTCTTTTTTGTTTGGTGAGTCTGGCTAGGGGTTTGTCAATTTTGTTTAATCTTTCAAAGAACCAACATTTGGCTTCATTGATCTTTTGTATGGTTCTTTTATTTTCGATGTTGTTTATTTCTGCTCGAACTTTAGTGATTTCTGTCCTTCTGGTTGCTTTAGGGTTCCTTTGTTCCTCTTCCTCTAAGTCCTTGAGGTGTGCAGTAAGGTCGTTCATTTGGGCTTCTTCTTGGTGTTTAATATGTGATTGTATGGCTATAAGTTTCCCTCTCAGTACTGCTTTAGCTGTGTCCCAAATATTTTGATAGGTTGTGTCTTCATTTTCATTAGTTTCCAGGAACATTTGAATTTCCTGCTTGAGTGAGTCTCTGACCCAGTGGTTCTTAAGGAGCATGTTGTTTAGTTTCCAAATTCTATGTCTTTTAATAATTTTCCGTTTGTTGTTAAATGTTAGTTTTACTCCACTGTGGTCTGAGAAGATACTTGGGATGATTTCCATGCTCTTGAATTTATTGATGCTGTCTTTGTGGCCTAACATGTGGTCTATCCTTGAGTATGTGTTATGTGGATTTGAAAAGAAGGTGTATTCCAGTTTTTTGGGGTGGAGGAGTCTGAAAATGTCCAAGAGGTCTAGTCTGTCAATCTCTTCATTCAATTCTCTTGTATCTTTATTGGTTCTCTGCTTTGTTGATCTGTCTAAGTGTGAGAGTGGGGTATTGAAGTCTCCCACTATTATTGTATTACTATTGATGTATTTTTGAAATTCTTTCAGTAGATGCTTAATGTATTTAGATGGTCCCTCGTTGGATGCATAGATGTTAATAATTGTTAAGTCTTCTTGGCTGATTGATCCTCTAATCATTATGTAATGTCCTTGCCTATCTTTTATTACTTTATTTAATTTAAAATCTATCATGTCTGAGATGAGAATGGCTGTTCCTGCCCTTTTTTTGTGGACCGTTAGCCTGTTTGATAGCTTTCCATCCTTTCACTTTAAGTCTGTGTTTATCTTGTTGTGACAGATGGGATTCTTGCAAGCAGCATATGGTTGGGTTATGTTTTCTGATCCATCCCCCCACCCTGTGCCTTTTGATGGGTGAGTTTAAGCCATTGACATTTATTGATATTATGGATTTAATGTATTGTAGTGCCATTGTTCTAAAAAAATTTTGTTTACTCTGATATATTGCAAGTATTATAGTGATGTTCTTGTTTATAAGAGGTCTTTTAGTACCTCTTTCAGGGCCGGCTTGGTGATGGTTGCCTCCTTTAACTGTTGTTTGCCTAAGAAGGTTTTGATCCCTCCATCTAGCTTGAATGAAAGTCTAGCAGGATATATTATCCTTGGTTGAAACCCTTTTTCATTCAGGGCTCGATAGATAGCTTGCCACTCCCTTCTGGCTTTTAGAGTTTGAGTGGAGAAGTCTGCAGATAATCTTATGGGTTTTCCCTTGTATGTGACTTTTTGTTTCTCTCTTGCAGCCTTTAGGATCCTTTCTTTATCCTTACTTCTTCTCATTGTGACTATGATGTGTCTTGGTGTCTTCAGGTCTGGGTTGATTCTGTTTGGTACTCTCTGGGTCTCTTGAACCTTGATATCCTTTCTGTTATTCAGGTCTGGGAAATTTTCTTGTATTATTTCCTGTAGAATGTTTGCTTCCCCTTCCTCTCTTTCTTCCTCTGGCAGGCCAATTATACGAATGTTACTTCTTTTGATATCATCCCATATGTCTCTGTTGTTGTTTTCAGTGTCTCTCAATCTCTTTTTAAGCTCTTTCACCTCTTTCTTAGTTTTCTCTAACTCATCCTCTGTCTGACTAATTCTGTTTTCTGCTTCTGTTAGTCTGCTTTCCCTTGCCTCAGTTTCTTTCTTCATTACAGCTATTTCAGCTTTCAGTTTTCTAATTGCCTCAAGATAATCAGTATTTTCCTTGGGGGTCTCAACTGTTGTTTCCCTAATACTGCCATTCCTTTCCTCCAATGTTGTTTTCATTTCTGTGATTAATAAGTTTATTATTGCTTGCATACTTTTCTTATCTATGGTTACTTCTGGCTGATTTGTAGTTTCTTCTGGGCTCTTGTCTTCATTCATTGGAGTAGCAGTTTTATTTGTTTTTAATCTACCCATTTTTTTAATTTATGTGTTTCTCTTTTTTTTATGCTCTGTTGTTCCTCAGTTGTTGTGTCTTGAGTACAAGTAACACTGTACTAAATACCTTTATGACAATTGCACTCACCAACCTCTGGAATTACAGTAGCAACTGAAGTAAGTATTGAAGTAGTTTAATCGTTACCAGTTAGCCAATTTCTCCAGTCCGTGAAAAAATAGTAACCAAATCCCAGTGAAGAAAGAGAAAAGAAAGAGAGGATAGCAAGAATAGACAGTTATGCAAATCTACTATCCACTGTATATTCTAGGGGTAACAAGAGGGGAAAGGGAACTAGAGCAGAGATATACACATAGAGAGTCCACTCTGAGTCAGATTTCTTCCCCAAAGTAATTCACAAATTCAGAAAGGCAAAGAAGAAAGAAGAAGTGTATGACAAGATAAAAAAAAAAAGAGAGAGAGACAAGAGAGAGAAAAGGGAGAAGATAAGAAAAAGAGTTGTAATTAAAGAGCAGTGCAAGGAACTTCCCAAATGTGTATCAGTGAATTAAAAAAAAAAAACACCCTGTTTGGTGGTATGGGGTATCCTGCTTGGAGCTGGTCCCCAGGGACTGCTTATGGGGGGGGCGGGAAGGGAAGGATGTATGCTTGAAAATTAAAAAGAAGAAAAAAGAATTTTTTCCCCTACTCTAATTCTTAGCCCAAATTAAGTTATAGTCATCTCTTTGTCACCGCTATGACATCTTATTGGCTGGCCTGCTAAAGGCAGAAAATCCTATTGTTTCCAGGGAATTTGTTTGGAGCTCAGTGGCTAGCAGCTTCTCCGTCCACCATCTTCCGGGAAACCCCCCCCCTCCAGACTTTTTTAAAGGATTTCTCAAAAATGAAAACTAGCTCCAAGTCCTTTGATCCAATGAGAGCTATACTCAAGAAGTCTTTGGATCCGCCCTCAGGGTCGCGGTGGTCCCTGGAGACTCCCAAAAGAAAGCCCCCGAGCTAAAGTGCTCTCTCCAGGTCCTCTGCCCGCTGCCCAGCAGCGCTCTGCAACCGGTGGAGGAGCAGCCTTCCCGGGCGGAGGACAATGCCCAGCGCACTCGCCTTGCCCGGCGCCGCCTGGGAAGTCTGGAGCCCCGCTAGTCCATGTCACCTTTAATTCTTAACCCAAATTAAATTATAATCACCTCTTTGGTGTCACTCCTTATTGACAGGCCTGCTAAAGGCAGAAAATCCTACCGTTTCCAGAAGATGTGATTAGAGAACACGCTGTTAGCAGCTTCTCAGTCCGCCATCTTCCCCAACCCTCGATTATAAATCTTTCTAAGCTTGACTGGACCCTGGTAATGAAGTTAGCTAGGGATTCATTGCATTCTTGGCAAAGGGAGAGAATGGGGGCTGAGGCCGCTCCCATGGGTGGTGTTAATCTCTCCCATGCTTGGGATGCGCAGATGCGTACCTGTTCAAAATAACCAGCTGAAAACTTGGCCTCTGCCTGCTGAATTCCGGTTTCAAAATCACCCGTTCCAAACAGTGCATCAAAATTCCACTCCAGCTGATTCTGACTATTTCTCCAGGATTGCTGTAAGCATTCATCACAAAAAAATGCCTCCCATTGCAGGAAGAGAGAACCTGGGAGCATAGCACGAGCTACGTCCCTCCAATCTTGGGGGGTATTAAGGTGCTGGAGAAAGACTCGTAAAATAGACTTGGTCCATGGAGCATGAATCCCATCATCAATAGCCTGGCGAATTTCTTAAAGATCTTTGGAGGAGTACAGATGCCACACCTGAGGGTTTTGTCTTTTGGGGGCCACATTTACCGGGAAGGTGTGGACTTGCTTTGATAGCGGGGTAGCAGCAAGGGGAGGAGTCATGGAAGTGGAAGCTGCCTGAGGAGCAGCAGCAACAGCCAGAGAAGCCAAACGTGTGTCTGTCAAAATGGAATTCTTGGGGCAAAATGCAGAGGGCTTAGGGTGGGTAAGTGCCAAGACAATATCCCTTAACTCTTGTATCTCAGCCTTAAGGTCTCTTAACTTTTTGGGAGGGCACCCTATATATACCCTGAAAGCTGCGAACATGGTCAAGAGGATCCATGGTGCGGCCCTGAGTAAAATGTCTCATAGAAAACCTGTCTCGGGGGTCGGGCGGTGGCGCAGTGGGTTAAGCGCATGTGGCGCAAAGCGCAGGGACCGGCGTAAGGATCCCGGTTCGAGCCGCCGGCTCCCCACCTGCAGGGGAGTCCCTTCACAGGCGGTGAAGCAGGTCTGCAGGTGTCTATCTGTCTCTCCCCTTCTCTGTCTTCCCCTCCTCTCTCCATTTCTCTCTGTCCTATCCAACAACGAATTGTGTCAACAAGGGCAATAATAATAACCACAATGAAGCTACAACAAGGGCAACAAAAAGGGGGGAAAAAAAACGGGCCTCCAGGAGCGGTGGATTCATGGTGCAGGCACCGAGCCCAGCAATAACCCTGGAGGAAGAAAAAAAAAGAAGAAAAAAAGAAAACCTGTCTCATGAGAAAAGAGTAGAGGGTTTGGGAAGCCTCTTTGTAAAAAGGTAAGTCTCCCATGGCGGAGAGGAACACGAGGCCGCAGAGAGTCAAGTGGTTGTATACTTAGACCTGAGTCTGGGCAGGTCAGGTCCCTGTTCAGGGCGCCAGATGTCAGGCTGTGCCGTGGAGGAGAGAAAGAGGAGATCCAGAGCGAAGTGGGAACACAAATCTGTATTCGCATGGGCACCTCAGAGTTGGGTGAAAGCGCAGTGGTTCGGGCCACATGGAGCTAGCAAGAATGGCCGCCTCACGCAGCACCCTTCCTTGCGTCTAATCACCAATGTGAAAAGCAGGCAAGAGAGAGAGACAAAAGTAGAAGGGCTTTATAGGGCAAAAACTAGGAGTGATGAGTCGGGACAGGATTGGTTGGGAAAGGCACTCTGAGAATATCGTATTAACTCTTGTGGGAACTGGCAATAACCTGAGGGGACAACATGGTGGCTGTGACTGCATCTGCACAATTTCCCAGCACTGTAGGTAACTCTGGAGTCTTTTTTTTTTTTTTTCATGATTCCTAACTGCTTAGTGAATTTCTTCTTTCATATTTTCTAACTTCTTAGTCAACTCTGGAGTTGTTTGTTTTGCCTCCAGGGTTATCACTGGGGCTTGGTGCCTGCACTATGAATCCACTGCTCCTGGAGGCCTTTTTTCCCCCAATTTTGTTGCCTTTGTTGTTATCACTATTGTTATTGGATAAGACAGACAGAGAGAAATTGAAAGAGGAGGAGAAGATGAGAGAAAGATGAAAGACAGACACCTGCAGACCTGCTTCACTGCTTGTGAAGCTACCCCCCTGCAGATGGGGAGCCGGGGGTTGGAACTGGGATCCTTACATAGGTCTTTGTGCTCCGTGCCATGTGTGCTTAATCTAGTGCACTACCACCTGTCCCACTCTTCTTTTGTATTTCCTAACTCCTTGGTGAAATATTCTTTCAATGCTTGAATATGAATCTCCATGTTAAGCTTATCCCTCATGATGATTTCTTTATAGTCTTTCTCTGATAAGTCCTCCAAGTCTATAATTTTATAGAGTTCTTCTGTTTCATTTCTCTCTGTAAGGCCTGTCATTTGTAGGCTTCTGTTTTTGGAAATTCTCAGCTGTTTGCACATTTAATGTGCTGTTTATTGCTGTACCAGAAGGTGGTGCTGTTGTTGTGCCACAAGTTTTCACATTGTTGATGTATTAGGTAGTGGGAAGTGGAGGGATGGGATTGTGTTTCTTGTTATTTCCTTGAGCTGATTCTATTATTTATTTATTTATTTTAATGATTTTTCCTTTTTGTTGCCCTTGTTGTTTTATTGTTGTAGTTATTATTGTTGTTTTTAACTGATGTTGTCATTGTTGGCTAGGACAGAGAGAAATGGAGAGAGATGGGGAAGACAGAGGGGAGAGAAAGATAGACACCTGAAGACCTGCTTCACTGCCTGTGAAGTGACACCCCTGCAGGTGGGGAGCCAGGGGCTTAAACTGAGATCCTTACACCAGTCCTTGTGCTTTGCACCACCTGTGCTTAACCCACTGTGCTACCACCCAACTCCCTCTATTTATATTTATATAGGGCCTCTCTATAATTTTTCAGCCTGCATCCAGACCTCAGGGTCTTGCTGTATAGTGGAAGCTTTCTGCTGTGTGTTTGAAGAAGCAGGGTATACTGTTCCATTTACCAGTGGTCTATTTACCTTGCTATATGTAGGCCTGAATATTAGGACAGACCACATAGCTTCTCTACCAGATATTTTTCTGGACACTATTGTGTGTCCTTGCCAACAGTTCAGTGCTCTCTCTGACTTGCCTGAGACTATGAGTTCAAAGGCCAGAGATTCCCCTTCCTTACAGCCAACACCGTGTGCTATTGCATAGAATCATTATGATGCCAATGGACTGCCAGCACTCTTCACTTCTATTGCCTGGTTTCTGTCCCATGCCCCTTCTCATTCCCTGACCATGTGCAAGCATCCACCTGAGACTGCAGTGCTTCTTCACTGTAGTTTGATGAGGTTTACTAAATTCATTAGTTGTCAATCCTTGTTGTTTAGGGGAGCAACTTTTTGTCTACTGTTGTTACATAGCCATGCCTCTCTTTTCTGATGTTTTTGTGATTACTTTTAATATTCATGATTTGTTGGCTACTTGCTGAACTTCACATGTGAATTTTCCACCTTTTTACCAATGCTCTTCTTTAAATTTTTTAATATTTATTTATTCCCTTTTGTTGCCCTTGTTTTATTGTTGTTGTAGTTATTGTTGTTATTGATGTTGTTGTTGGATAGGACAGAGAGAAATGGAGAGAGGAGGGAAGACAAAGAGGGAGAGAAAAAGACACCTGAAGACCTGCTTCACTGCTTGTGAAGTGACTCCCCTGCAGGTGGGGAAACGGGGGCTCGAACTGGGATCCTTACACTAGTCCTTGCACTTTGTGCCACCTGCACTTAACCTGCTGCACTACTGCCCGACTCCCACCAATGCTTTTTCTAGTCTTCTCAGTGGGGAGAGAACTCTACCCCTTCTGAATGCTGACAGAGCTCCACATGGAGTTCTTATCCCCATGTCTAAAGTCCCTGTTCAGTTCTGGGGAACTATTTTCTCTGGTGCCTGCTTCTTGGTCTCAGGATGGAAAGGCTGTTGCTCCTTTTGGTCTCCCCAGTGGTTGGTCCTCAGCAGACCCCGCCTGCCCCAATATTCACCTCCAAACTCATCACATCTTGGATTAGTCCTCATTCTTGTCAGTTCCTCACACCCTCTGAACTATGGTTTCCTTCTTCATGAAGATCCTAGGCTTTTTCTATCCTTTAGAGATATTACAACATTCTTGGATCTTTACAGTCACCCCTTCTTTTTTCAATGCAGTTATAGATATCATTGTTGTTATTATTACTAATTAATTTCTCTTATTATATGATCTCTAGTCATCTTGACTTTCTTTCTCCTTTAACAAAATCATGACCTAATTCTTGCTAGTGGTTAGTTTTGTTCAGGTCTCTACTGTTATGGGGGGGGGGGGGTCATGTACAAAGTCTAGAAGATAGCTCACCCAGTAACACACATGCTTTGTTGTGTTTGAGTCCTGGGATTGATCCCAACCTCTGCTATATAAGCCCCTTGGTGATTTGGTTCTTGCCTCTCTTACTTGAGTCTACCTACTGTTCTCCACTGAGAGGTCCAATAATGCTGCACCTACTTGAGGCCCTTGAGCTATATCACACTCTTATTGCCTCTAGGTCTATCTCTAATTTCTTGCAGTCAATTAAATCCACAGAGGCAGCCATCTGCCAAATGCAGCAACCTTCTTTTACTTCTCTCCCACCAACATCTGTTCTATTTCCTTCTTGGTGAGGGACCAACTTCTGGGTTCTGGAAGCAACTAACTCAGAGCTCCACCTACCTCATACTGCCTTTGTGCAAACTAATATGATACCAGACTTGAGACCAGATTCCCTGTTGTCTACTACATCTCCATTGTTTATGTATTTGCAGTACCTAGCACAGTGCCCAGCATATTGTAGATGCTGAAAAAAATGAATGGATGTGGAAGCATGAGAGGTGGAAGAAGACAAGGAAGGGAGAAAGAGAGGAGTGGAAAAGGAGACCAAAACTGTTAAGAGATTTTTCTAGTGTTACATGGGTAGCAAATGTTACTCTCTATATTCATTTTTTATTTCTAGCAGTCCATTATCTCAACCAGAAAAGCAAATGTTGGTCCCTCATAAAAATGTCGATAAAGTAGGCTTGTAGTAGTTAGATGAGTTTCTGTTTATTATTATTTTTATTTTTAATCCCAGGTAAAGGACTTTATTCATTTTCTGATGGTTACTGCTTAATTTTTAAGAAAGAACCAGATGGACCATCAAACATTGTGCTTTCTGGTGCCCCTCTTTGCCTAATGTGCCAAATTGCCCCTTGCTAGCTGACTAGGAGGGGGTGGGGGCCCATTGGTACCAGCTGCAACCATCAAGACTTTTCCAACCTGTTTCCTATATTGAGCATGTCCTAAACCACCACCACTCTCCCCCCAGTTTGTTCTTTGCTCTCATAGCAATCCACTCTGTTGATTTACTCTCTTCTGAATTGCACTAGCCATCTGCTGGTCCCATCAAGTATCTCTCTCTCTACCTTGCAGATTAGATCCTGATGGAACAGCCAAGGATACTCCAGCAAGTTGGTAAACAATCCATTACTGAGCAGAAAATAGATACTTAATCTCTTGACTTCCCTGAAACTGAAGGTCCTTCTGCTGAAAGAAAGCATACAGAGCACTGTGAAAATAAATTCAGGCCCTCAACTTGCAGTGGGTAAAGAAAGGGAAGAGACAGGAGGGAGGGAGGAAGGAATAAGAAAAGAAATAGAGGGGGTCGGGCTGTAGTGCAGCGGGTTAAGCGCACGTGGCGCAAAGCACAGGGACCGGTGTAAGGATCCCGGTTCAGGCCCCGGCTCCCCACCTGCAGGGGAGTTGCTTCACGTGGCGCAAAGCACAGGGACCGGTGTAAGGATCCCGGTTCAAGCCCCCGGCTCCCCACCTGCAGGGGAGTTGCTTCACAGGCGGTGAAGCAGGTCTGCAGGTGTCTCTCTTTCTCTTCCCCTCTCTGTCTTCCCCTCCTCTCTCCATTTCTCTCTGTCCTATCCAACAACGAGCGACATCAACAACAACAATAATAACCACAACAAGGGCAACAAAAGGGGGGGAAATGGCCTCCAGGAGCAGTGGATTCATGGTGCAGGTACCGAGCCCCAGCAATAATCCTAGAGGAAAAAGAAAAGAAATAGCAAAGAATATACAGGAAATACGTCATAGGTCAAAATGAATATTTTCTCTTCAGCTGGAATATTTTCTGATTTTTCCTGGTTGGTTTCCTAATTCTAAAACATGTAGTACCTACTACACCTCAGAATTCAAGACCACCAAGCCATTCTGTTAATTATTTTAAGGGAAGGATTATTTGTCAGGGAAGAGGGGAGTTGGAGAGAGCTAAGCATTTGAGGTAGAACTAATCCAGATTGAAATGTGCTAGGGAAAATATATCATGTATCCTCCAGAGTTTGAAGACTTTATATAGGCTAGGAGAAAACTATACCATTAATAATATCTTTACTGATTACATGCTTACTTAATAGTATTTTGATATATTGGATCAAATATTATTAAAACTGATTTCACCTTTTTAGCTTTTGGGATGTGACTTTTAGAGAATTCTAGGTGATACATGCAGCTTGAATCCTATTTCCACTGGATAGTGCTGTCCTGAAGGAGAGAGTTCAGACCTTTGACAGACATTAGTATTCTGCTTCATCTGTATGAATCGACTGTTTTTGTAAGCTCAGAACCAACATTTAAGATTTCATTTCATGTTTTCATGAGAAGTGTAAATGGATACAAATTTTAGATGGGGGGTTTTGGGAGGCGGAACATCACGTTAAGTACACATAGTACAAAGCACAAGGACCCTGACTTCCCACTTGCAGGGGGGGCTTGCTTCACAAATGGTGAAGCAGGTCTGCAGGTATCTAACTTTCTTGTCCTCTATCTACACTCCCCTCTCAATTTCTCTCTGCCCTACCCAATTAAAAAAAAAAAGTCTAGGGCACCAAAGTAAAAACCCTGTGGTGAGGGGTAGACATGCAGCTTCCTGGGCCAGTGGGGGGTGGGAGTGGGACGGAGGGATGGGTCACAGTCTTTTGGTGGTGGGAATGGTGTTTAAGTACACTCCTGGTAAAGTGTAGTCATATAAATCACTAGTTAATTAATACGAGAGGGGGAAAATTAATTGTATGTCTCGAAGTTTTTAAAACACAGACTGAATCTTTTTAATATATAGGCTGTGTATTTGATATGCAGACTCTCTCAAAAGCCTAGACCAAGTAGATCAGAAGCAACCAATGGCACAGCTACATACAAAATACTGGGTACTATACAGCAAACTCTAACAAAAGGACTTTTCAGAGTTAACCCAATTACCAAATAATGTGATGATAACATTAACTATCGATTGTCTTTTGGAACCCTAAGACAGCAGGAACCTCACATCTCCACTATAGAGCCTCTACTTCCCCCAGTCCTGGAACCCTTGGATAGGGTCCACTTTCCCGTATGCCTCTCCCAATCTATATCAAATAATATTGCATCTGCCGATCACAACCTAATCAATGCAACGATGGCCACCTCAACATGCTTCACTTCATACTGTGTCCAGAGACTTCACGTGTGGAATGACAACCCTTTAGCTTCATTACTCGGGTGAGACCTTTCCTTTCACAGTATACTCTAATTCCATCTCAGGTGGTTCACTTTCTAACAAAGTCCCAAAACCTAGATATACACCAGTTTCTGTGAGAGAGAGCATATGTTCACACGTATCCATAAACTACTGCAAAATATATACCTGAAAGCAGAAGTACACTAGAGTTTGCAGTGAGTACCCCCCTAACACTTCCTCTCCACTATTCTAAACTTTGGGTCCATGATTGCTCAACAATTTGTTTGGCTTTGTATGTTAACTCTCTTTTCAGTCACCACGTTCCAGATGTCATCAGGATGCCGGCCAGGCTTCCCTGGACTAAAGACCCCACCAATGTGTCCTGGAGCTCTGCTTCCCCAGAGACCCACCCTACTAGGTAAAGAGAGAGGCAGACTGGGAGTATGGACTGACCAGTCAATGCCCATGTTCAGCGGGGAAGCAATTACAGAAGCCAGACCTTCCACCTTCTACAACCCACAATGACCCTGGGTTCATGCTCCCAGAGGGATAGAGAATGGGAAAGCTATCAGGGGAGGGGGTGGGATATGGAGATTGGGTGGTGGGAATTGTGTGGAGTTGTACCCCTCCTACCCTATGGTTTTGTTAATTTATCCTTTCTTAAATTAAAAAAAAAAAAGTCCACCAGAAGCAGTAGATTTGTAGTGCCAGCACCAAGGCCCCCAATGGGAGGCAAAAAAAAAAAAAAAAAAAATGGAGATTTAGAATGTATCTGGTTTACTTTCCCTTTTTAAAAGTTGTATTTATTTATTTATTTTTATTAAATTCCTTTAAATTTTATTTATTTATTATTGAATACAGACAAGGAGAAATTTAGAGGGACAGGGAAGATAGAGACACCTGCAGCCCTGTTTCACCACTTGTGAAGCTTTCCCCCTGCAGGTGGGGACCAGGGGCTTGAACCCGAGTCCTTGTACACTGTAGTATGTGTGCACTTAACCAGGTGCACCACTGCCTGGCCCCCATATTTATTTATTTTTAGGAGAGAGAAGGAGAGATCAGAGTACTGCTCATCTCTGGCATAGTGTTGGAAATGCAAAAACTTGTGCTCTCAGTCTTTTAAGTCCAGTGCTGAGATATCACTGAGATGTTACCCAAAATAATTCCCTCTTTCCAGTCTCTTGACTGAAACTTATATTTTCTTGTTGTATAGTTTTTATGTTGTGAATCATCTATTTTAATCTTCTAACACTCTTAAAATTAAACTAGAGTATTTTCTGTTTGGATAGTATGTGACAGATTCATCTCTCCTGGATCCTCCAGTTAAGTGCAACTTTAGAACCTAGACACAAATCAAGAGAGAAAGGAGAGCTCTGGTAACCCAGGGAAGTGATTTGCAAGTCTGACCCCCCAAAAAAACCTCTCCCCACCCAGGTTCAATCCTCCGTACCCTGTATGGCAGGGCAGGGCAAAGCAAGGCAGAGCAGAGCTCTGGCCTTTCACCCTCTCTCTCAATTGTCATGAACTAAGTAGAAATAAACCTTTTTTAATCCGAAACATAGGAGCACTCTGACAGGTGGAAAGAAAAAAGTGAACTCATTAAGAGCTAAATAACATAAAGCAGGTTGTCTCCCACTGACCACCCAACAAGTGACCCATGTATGACCTCTCCTGACCTCCAACCTAGCAATGGAAGGTGAATGTTATGATCCAGTTTCTGTAACATCTTGAAATGACTCCATTTTAGGAATAGGAAACAGATGATTGGTTGTTAGGAGCTGAGGTGAAAGGAATGGAGGGAGGAGGGTGAGTGTGGTTATAAAGGAACAGGGAGAGTTCCATAATGCATCAAAGGAACTGTTCAGTATCTTGACTACAATGGTGAGTATATGAACCTCACATCCTATAAAACTGTATGAAACTAAGTATACACATCCACACAAGTGGGACAAGTAACAGTGGAGATAGCTGGGATACATCAGTGTCAATATCCTTGTGAAATATTTACAGTTTTCAGTGGAACTAACTGGATAAACTGTTACTGAATCTAGTCTTCTCAGTGGGGAGAGAACTCCACCCCTTCTGAATGCTGCCAGAGCTCCACATGGAGTTCTTATCTCCATGTCTAAAGCCCCTGGGGAACTGAACATTTTGGAAACTATCACACAGAACTTTCTTGGGGGGAGGGGGGGGAAGACCTTCATTCAGTGTTGTAAAATAGCAAGAGAATAAATTCAAAGAGGTATCATCAACAGCTTAATCAACATATTTAGACAGTATTCTGTTTAGCTCCTGATATAATTTCTAGTTTCTCACTTGTTTTTGTTGGTGATATAAAGGCAGACTTCACAGATTTGGCATATTAAAAGAATTGGCTTGCAGATTACCCTGTTTTGTGAATTTCAACATTTGGCTGAACATTTTGAAGAGACTTTAGAGGCCCAAGAGAAAAACAAACTAATAAACAAAGCACATCATGTTGTAATTAAAGCAATTACGTTTATCCCCCTCACCCTCAAGAGACAATAAAAACTTTCTCTATGACAAAGACACTTAATAGTACTGTTAAAAAAAAAAAAAAAGAGGGGATAGGCACTCTAAACATAATTAACCCATGTTAACTAAAATCAGAAAGAACTAATGCTTCCTCTTATTTCAAATAGGAATAATGAAAAGACTATGAGGCATATTTTAAAGTTCAATTTTAAATGATTCTATAAATCAACAGGAATTATTTTTTTAATAATAGCAGGACGAATCCAGCCCTTCTTGATACAAGTATTACTCAATCAGTTGTAAATTTTACCAAGATTTCCACCCATCTTTTTCTTTCTACCTTTTTATACTGACCTTTAAAAGAAGTTTACAAGCCATTTTTATTTGTGATCAATAGTGTTTTCAAAATCGTAAAATTTGGGATCTGGATGGTGACACACCAGGTTAAGCACACACATCAACAGGATTGTAATATTACAGTGTTCCACACTGCACCCAACCGCTAAAGTTGTGTATCCCCCACCCTTCCAAAGAAAACTACCATAGTTCTCACAAAGTCTTATAGACTGTTTACTTCTGGATATATATTTTTTTTTGGCAAGTTTATATGTTTCAGTTCTCTAGATTGTGTATATGAGTGAAACCACTTGGCACTTGTCTTTTACCTCTTATTTTGCTAAGCATAATCACTTCTAGTTTCGTCCAGTTTATCCAAAATGATACAATATTATCTTTTGAATTTCTTATTCAAATTTCTTATTTTGAATAACTTATTCAATGGAGTATATATCCCATAATTTCTTTACCCAGGCATCTATATCTATCCACCTGTTTCAATCATTAAACTATTCAGCAATTATGTGCCAGCAAGATACCTCACTTGGGAGGGTACCTGCTTACCATGAGCAAGACCCAGGTTCCAGTCTGGACCTCACACTGCACAGAAAATACATTGATGCTATAGTGTCTATCCCTGGAGGGCTCCTCCACCCCTCAGTTTCTGTCACTATCTTTCTATCCGAAATAGTCAGGTAGGTTGTAAAGTAGGTCCCCTTCTAGAGAGGCAAGCAAGGCTTAAATTCTAAAAAGAGGCGGTAGCGGAGCGGGTTAAGTGCATGTGGCAAGAAGCACAAGGACCAGCGGAAGGATCCTGGTTCAAGCCCCTGTCTCCCCACCTGCAGGGGAGTCGCTTCACAGGCGGTAAAGCAGGTCTGCAAGTGTCGATCTTTCTCCCCCCATCTCTGTCTTCCCCTCCTCTCTCCATTTCTCTCTGTCCTATCCAACAATGACAACATCAATAACAACAACAATAATAACTACAACAATAAAAAGGGCAACAAAATGGAAAATAAATATTTTTTTAAATTTTTTAATTCTAAGGGACTTAGAATCTGCTACTTCTACCCAAGAGTCTGCTGATAATCCAAATTGTACTCTCTGTCCACAAAAAGAAAAAGTAACCTGTTAAGCTTGTTGCTATGAGTTACTATGGGAAAGCTGGTAACTATATAAAAGGACAAGTGCAGTTGTGCTCATGCTTGAGACTCAGTCTTTTGTGGATATGAGTCCAGCTGGGTCTGTCGGCATAAACATTGCTTCCTGCATTAAAGCCTCAGTGTGTCTGTTTCTCTGCCTGAGAATCTGATAACACTAGCATTCTGATGAATCTCCAGACTGTTTTTCACAGGGGGAAGCATAAGGTGAAACTTTGACAGGATGTGGTGTATTACACCAAAGCAAAGGACTCTGGGGAAGGAGGCAAAGGAATGAGATGGAGGGGCATTGAGGGTTGCGGTATGTGATGAGGGAGTGGGCCCTAGGTTAGGGGAGCAAATGTCTTCCAGACACCTAGATACCTATCATGGGGAGATGAGAGATTGTACCTGTGTGCCAGAAGCTGTACTATTAAGTCATTAATCCCACAATTAAAAAGTATATACATGGAGGGGGCCAAGGGTTCAGGTCCTGGAACATGATAGCAGAGGAGAACTTAGAGGAGGTTGAATTGCTATGTGGAAAACTAAGAAATGTTACACATGTACAAACCACTGTATTTTGCTGTTGACTGTAAACCATTAATCCCCACAATAAATAAAGTATATGCATATAGTCATACATATGTGTACACATATTATTGTTGGAAAAGTCATGATGTATTTTTCTGTGCTTTCCTATGCAAAACTGAGTCATGACTTTTCCAACAAATATGTATATGTCAGCCTGGAGCAATGAAGCCCCAATGATAACAACAACTAAACTGTGAACCAATTTCAAACAGTCTTCAATTTCTTCATATTGCCCAACCTAGAACTATAACTCTCAGCTCCTCACTAGTCAACATGTATTCCTTTAATTTTTTAAAAGATTTTACTTATTTATTTATTTTCCTCCTGGGTTATCGCTGGGGCTCGGTGCCTGCACTGTGAATCCACTGCTCCTGGTGTTCATTTTTCCCACTCTTTCCTTTTTTTTCTGTTGTCGTTATTGGGCCGGACAGAGAAATTGAGAAAGGGGTGGGAGATGTGGGAGATAGAGAAAGATAGACACCTGAAGGCCTGCTCCACCACTCATGGAGCTTCCTCCCTGTAGGTGGAGAGTGGGGCTCCAACCCAGGTCCTTGTGCAGGTCCTTACGCTTAGTACTGGTGCACTTAACCAGATATGCCATCGCTCAGCCCCCAATATTATATTCACATATTAATGAGAGAGACAGGATAGGGAAGATGAACCAGAACATCACTCTGGTACATGTGCTGCTGGGGACTGACCTCAGAACTTCATGCTTAAGAGCAATTCAACACTTATTTCTTATCTGTGATGGATATTACCAAGTGCACTTTACCATTACAATACTGGTAAGTTATATCAGAAGTGGCTTTTTTCTTTTTTCCTTATGGGGGGGGGTGGTTAATGGTTTATAGCCAACAGTAAAATACAATAGTTTGTACATATGTAACATTTTTCAGTTTTCCACAGAACAGTCTAACCCCTCCCTCAATCTAACTCCTCTGCTTTTATGTTCCAGGACCTGAACCCTCCCCCCCCCCCACCCCAGAGTCTTTTACTTTGGTGCAATATGTTGTTTTCGTCGGGCTGGCTTCATGGGCAGGTAACAGACGACCAGGGACTCACGGTTGAGCTGTAGGCAGTATCTCTTTATTCATGCAGGACGCAGCACAATTTAAGCTGCTAAAAACTACAATCTTGTCCTTATAAATATACTAGCCCAGTAGGGTGGGAACAGGATGCCATGCAGAGAGGGTGGAGAGAAAAGTGGTGAAAATCAGGGTATGATAAGGAGAGGGGGCGGAGCAGGTGAGAATTCGACCACTAAACCACCAATGCCCTGGAGGGAAGGTGGTGCTTGTTAACAGAGGTTATGTGAATAGAATGAAGTGGTTACAGAATAAATAGAATAGTGTTAAGCAGGGGGGATTAAACTAATGAAACAGAAGGGGTTTTTAGAAGCATACCAACAGCAATACACTAACTTCAGGAGGGGCTTTTATGGAAATAGAAATTCACTCTCAAATGTTCTTCAGATGAACTATTTCTAGAGATACCTGAGGACTCCACCAGGCCTAATCCTTTAATAGTACAATTTCGATGGTACTTTACCTAGTCCTAAAAAGTTAGCCTAAACTCAGTTTAAGTAGTTGTGCGAGATCCCTGATTCTCTCTGAGCCATCAGTTCTACTGAAGAATTCTGGAGACCAAACCCATCAAAATAAAATTGACTTTTCTAAACCTTTACCTGTACCCTTAGAACCCTGAGGCTAAGAAAGGATTGAGGCTCAGAGTAGAAGATTTTATAGAGCAGGGGTTCATTATTTCTTGCATCAACCTTTAGAGTTTTCTGAGATGCCTAGTAAAAAGCCTCCTGGGCCTGGATACTGATTATGTAAGAGTGGAAGACCATAAATAAGATTGTGACTTCCCTTCACCCAGCTTTCCTTACCCCATCCACTTTAATGTGATGGGCTAGTGTTCTTAACATTCTATTAGATCCAGGAAGTCAATGCTTTTTTCCTTTCTCATAGAAAAATCAACAGCATACCAGGACTGTTTTGCAGGTTTACAGGTGTCTGTCTTTACCCCCCTCATCTCTGTCTTCCTCTTCTCTCTCTATTTCTTTCTGTCCAGTCCAACAGCAGCAAATACAACAATAATAATGACAACAACAAGGGTAACAACAAGGGCAACAAAAGGGAAAAAAATGGCCTTCAGGAGCAGTGGATTCATAGTGCAGGCACCGAGCCCCAACAATAACCCTGAAGGCAAAAAAAAAATATATATATATGTATATATATATATATATATATATATATATATATATAATAACAGTGGCTGCTCTTCATATTGTCAATTCTCCACTCTGTTGCTCTGTGAGTAATGAAACCATCTCTCCAAAACCTAGTCTTTCTTAACTTTTTGACTCTGAACCTTTTTTTCCTCAGCATATGAAAACACTTCAAGTCTTGTGTATGTGGCTTAAAAACCTCTGATTATGAATGCCACATGCAATATTGAGCCTCTTGGTTTTTTTTTATCTTTCTCTGATTAAGCTCACATAAATATTAATTCCTCTTGTCTTTTATAATTTCCTTACCTTTATTCTGGCTTCCTCAGATTTTTTTTTTATGCTAAAAACAGAAGCCTTCTCTCTTGTTCTCCCTGTCCTTAATTGGACATATATTCCTTGACCATTTTATATTTTGATAATTGTATGAAATGAATTATATTATTTTAAACAAGCCAGCATTACATGGACCAATTATCATTATAAGCCATTTTATTTTCTCTCTGAATCTTTAAAGCCAAGGGTTCCATTAAATTTTTTTTAAAAAGTGGGGTTTACTACAAGCCTTCATTTCACAAAGCAGTACTTTGAAGTCCAGAGAGAAGTTAAACTATTTGTCCAAGAGGAAGCAGCTCATTAATTCTAATATCATTAATTCTTATATCTGGTCCCCAACTACCTTTACAATGCTATTCCTATAAGAGAATTGCATCTCCATTTAAAGTCTCCTTTGTGTTTGAATACAGTTAGGGTGCCATTATTTTCACAACATGTGTATTGACCTTTTTTCCTTCAGTTTTGTTGTTGTTGTTGTTTGTTTGTTTTGTGGCCTCCAGGGTTATCACTGGAGCTCAGTGTCCACACTAGGAAACTACTACTCCTGGCGGCTATTTTTTCCCTATTTTATTGGATAGGACGCAGATAAGTCGAGAGCAGAGGGGCAGATAAAGAGGAAGAAAGAAAAATAGACACCTACAGACCTGCTTAGCCGCTTGTGAAGCCTCCCTTCTGCAGGTGGGGAGTGGAGCCTTGACCCCTGAGCCTCATGTGGATCTTTGCGCTTCGTACTATGTGCACTTAACTGGGTGTGCTACTACTGCCCAGCACCTTCCTTCAGTTTTTGTATTTGAAATACACATAAGCAGAAATGCCCCAATGAAATCCAACAACAGATTCCAGTCTAAGATCTCTAGAAGTTTCTGGAGTCTACTGAGAGAGTGATCAATAAAAGTCCTCACATTTTATTTCCAATTCTCCTCATTTGGTACATAACTTTGGGAACATTATCCCTTGGGATGTTTTTTAATGTGTGAGGGTCCAGTTATAGATGCATCCTATGAAAAACATCATCCAAAATAGTCAGAAAGCAAGATAAACAGTACTACTTAGGACATTAAATTTGGAGGAATGTGATTATTTTTATATATATTATTTATTTATTCCCTTTTGTTGCCCTTGTTGTTTTATTGTTTTTTTTTATAAAATAAATTATTTTAAAAATAATAAAATATGATCTTAGGGTGTCAGGGGAGGGAGCATACAGAGCAGAGGACTTGCTTGTCTGGATAGACCAGTGATGCTCTGGTGTGTTCTCTCTCTGTGCGGCTCCCTTTCTTTTTTTTTTTTCTTTTTATTTTATTTTTATTTTTTTTATTAAAGAAAGGATTAATTAACAAAACCATAGGGTAGGAGGGGTACAACTCCACACAATTCCCACCGCCCAATCTCCATATCCATATTTTATTGTTGTAGTTATTATTGTTGTTGTCGTTGTTGGATAAGACAGAGAGAAATGGAGAGAGGAGGGGAAGACAGAGAGGGGAGAGAAAGACACCTGCAGACCTGCTTCACCACCTGTGAAGCGACTCCCCTGTAGGTGGGGAGCTGGGAGCTCGAACCGGGATCCTTACGCTGGTCCTTGCACTTGGTGACACATGCGCTTAACCTGCTGTGCTACCGCCCAACTGCCAGAATGTGATTATTTTAAATCTAGAAATATCTATATGAGTACATTTATCTTCTTCCTCCCCACCCCAACTACACACACACATATATATATATATAGAAAGAGAGAGGCAAAGAGAGTGGAAGAGACTATAGCACTGAAACTTCCTTTAATACAGTGAGGGGCCATGGTCAGGTAGGTGATGCATTGGATAAGGTGTTGGATTCTCAAGCATGAGGTCCTGAAGTTCAATCCCTGGCAGCACATGCATCAGATTGATGTCTGGTTCTCTCTCTGCTGTATCAGAGTGATGTCTGGTTCTCTCTCTCTCTTTTTCCTCTCTACCCTCTCAATTTCTCTCTCTCTCAATTCAAAATTAACATAAAAATAAATTAAATTAAAAGGAAATCACTGCTTCATGACTTGTAAAGCTTATACCTCTGCAGGTAAGAACCAGGTACTGAAGCCCAGGTCTTTTTGCATGGTTATGTATGCTTTACCAGTCAGTTCCACATTCCCAGATTGATTTCTAGTCAGAGCACTGTTCAGCTCTGGTTTATGGTGGTGCTGGGGATTAAACCTGGGACCTCAGAGCCTCAGGATGAAAGTATTTTGCATAACATTTATGCTAACTCCTTAGCCTGGATTATTCTTTTTTTTTTTTTTTGCCTCCAGGGTTATTGCTGAGGCTCAGTGCCTGAACCACGAATCCACTGCTCCTGGAGGCTTCCCCCCCTTTTGTTGCCCTTGTTGTTTAAGGTTTTTGTGGTTATTATTATTGTTGTTGTCATTGATGTCATTGTTCTTGGATAGGACAGAGAGAAATGGGGAGAAGAGGGGAAGACAGAGAGGAGGAGAGAAAGACACCTGCAGACCTACTTCACTGCCTGTGAAGCAACCCCCCTATAGGTGGGGAGCCGGGGGCAGCCAGGGGCTCGAACCAGAATCCTTACGCCAGTCCTTGCACTTTGTGCCATGTGTGCTTAACCCATTGTGCTACCGCCCGACCCTCAATTTCCTTAATTTTGAATCCAAGTGAAAAGATTGTAGGCCAGGAAATAGCTCATGTAGGAGGGTACCTCCTTTGCCATATGTTTGACTCGAGTTTTAGTCCAATCCCCAAGGCACTGGGGAAACTTTGGCGCTATGGTGTCTCTCCTTTTTGTGGTGTCTCTTCCTTTTTCTGTCAATTTAAAAAGTTGACCTGGAGATGTGAAGTCCTGATTATTGAAGAGACTATTCACTAAGTAAAAAGTAAAGGAAAGAAGGAAGGAAGGAAGGAAGCTGTGCTACAGGTACCTCTCTTTCCTTGTCTCTCTTCCTCCCCTCTCATTTTTTCTCCATCTCTGTCCAAAATAAATAAATAAAACATAGAAAAAAAATAGATATCATTAATGATAGTAACCATAATAGTGAATTTTAATAAAATTCAGAACAAAGGAAATAGATGCAATTTCCCAAAGCACTTCCCCAAGTATGGGAATCCAGAGTGACCATCTCAAATGCTCTAGAGGAAGGAATGTCAACCTGGGCAAAAGGGTTCTCATGGGAATACAAGGAAGAAGAGAAATGAGTGGTTGTGGGTGGCATTCAGTAAAAATTGAATTGAACTGAAATGCAAGTTTCCTTAAACAGTGTGCAATCTATGATTGGATAGCATGATTTAGAATATTCTTGATTGGGCAAAAGTACAGTTTCACTGTACTTTTTTAGGAGTAATGTAATTTTCTTTCCTCTTTAGGGACGCTGTCACTAGTCTGCATCAAAGTACACTTAAGACTATATGGCTAGGTTCTGTGGTATTGCCAAAGTCAGTGAGCTGACTTTTTGTGTTTCTTGCCTAAGAAAATACAGGAAAAAGAAAAAGGGAAAAAAATTGACTTGCTAGGCAAGAGTATGAATGAAAATTAAAACTGAAATGCAATGGTAGGGGCTAGGCGGTGGCACACCTGGTTAAATGCACACATTACAATGTGCAAAGACCTGGTTTCAAGTCCCTGGTCCCACCTACAGGTGGAAAGCTTCATGAGTGATGAAGTAGGGCTGAAGATGTCTCTCTATATCTTTCCCTCTCTATCTCCCTCTCCCTTATCAATTTCCCTCTGTTTCTATCTAATAAAAAAATAAAGTTTAAAAATTGTTAAAAAAATGCAATGGTGGGAGTCAGATGGTAGCGCAGTGTGTTAAGCAAAAGTCGTGCAAAACACAAGGACTGGCATAAGGATCCCGGTTCGAGCCCCTGACCTGCGGGGGAGTTGCTTCACAAACAGTAAAGCAGGTCTACAGGTGTCTTTCTCTCCCCCTCTGTCTTCCCCTCCCCTCTCCATTTCTTTCTGTCCTATCCAACAATGACGACATCAATAACAACAATAAAACAAGGGCAACAAAAGGGAATAAATAAAAATTTTTAAATGTCATGGTATTTTAATAAAATTCCATGTTATTTTACTAAAATCTAATAAAATTCCATGGTATTTTAATAAAATTTTAAAAATACCAATTTCCTTTAGAGTCATACATTATTTTTCAGTCTGAAACTCAGATTTTGCCACTTTTACTTAGTGGAAATAATTGTCCCTTAGAAAAAACATAACATATCCCTCTTTTTTTGCCTCCAGGGTTATTGCTGGGGCTCAGTGCCTGCACCATGAATCCACTACTCCTGGAGGCCATTTTCCCCCTTTTGTTGCCCTTGTTGTTGTAGCCTTGTTGTGGTTATTATTGTTGTTGTTGATGTCGTTCGTTGTTGGATAGGACAGAGAGAAATGGAGAGAGGAGGGGAAGACAGAGCGGGGGAGAGAAAGAGAGAGACACCTGCAGACCTGCTTCACTGCTTGTGAAGAGACTCCCCTGCAGGTGGGGAGCTGGGGGCTTGAACCTGGATCCTTAAGCGGGTCCTTGTGCTTAACCCGCTGCGCTACTGCCTGACCCCCAACATACCCTTCTTATCCTATGGTCTTGTCAATGTCTCCATTTTATAAATAAAAAATTAAAAATTAAAAAACATAACTAATGAGGAATTGCCAGTTTTCTTGGGGTACCTAAGCAGATGAAACCCTGATGCTGCAGTTGGTAGTTGTGAACCTGTTGAAATTAATGCATTTTTATTAAATTATGATGTCTTGGAAGTGCATGCAACCTGAATTGGCTGGGTTGACAACAAGAATACTGAAATATGGGGGTGGGGCGGTAGCTCAGTGGGTTAAGCGCACGTGGCACAAAGTGCAAGGGCCGGCGGCTCCCCACCTGCAGGGGCATAGCTTTACAGGCAGTGAAGTAGGTCTGCAGGTGTCTATCTTTCTCTCCCCCTCTCTGTCTTCCCTCTCCTTCCCATTTCTCTCTGACCTATCCAATAACAAAAGGCATCAACAATAACAATAATAATAATAATAACCACAAGGAGGCTACAACAACAAAGGCAACAAAAAGGAAAAAAATGGCCTCCAGGAGTGGTGGATTCATGGTGCAGGCACTGAGTGAGCCCCTGCAATAACCCTGGAGGCAAAAAAAAAAAAATACTGAAATAGGGGGTGCATTTATAAAAGCCTATAAAACAGCAAAACAAAAGGTACTTGAATGTTCTTCAGACTGCCAGTAAACAATTTCTGGTGCTGCTGAATTTTTCTTTTCCTTCCCTTTTGTTTCTTTTCTTTTTCTTTTTTTAATATTTATTTATTCCCTTTTGCTACCTTTGTTGTTTTTGTGTAGTTATTATTGTTGTTGATGATGTCGTTGTTGTTGGATAGGGCAGAGAGAAATGGAGAGAGGAGGGGAAGACAGAGATGGGGAGAGAAAGATAGACACCTGCAGACCTGCTTCACCATTAGGCTCAAACCAGGTTCTTTAAGCTGGACCTTTGTGCCTTGCATTATGTGCGCTTAACCCGCTCCACTACCACCTGACTCCCTTTTTTTTTCTTTTCTTACTTAACCAGAGCACTGCTCAGCTCTGGTTTATGGTAGTGTATGCGGGTTGAATCTGGGATTTTGGTGCCTCAGGCATGAAAATCTCTATACACAACCTTCATGCTCCCTCCCCCAACCTCTGAATTCATTTTTGTGAGTCCTGTCTGAGCATAGGCTTATCGTTCACCTGGGAAGACTCCTGCTCTGTCGTGTGTCTGACCCAGATTCCCAACCCTATTCTCACACCAGTTTGGGTGCTGTGGTCCCTTTATCTCTAGCTTGGGGGGGGGGGAGCAAAGGTCTACAGTGGGGACTCCCAGTGAAGAGAAACACACACACACACACACACACACACACACACACACACGATTATTTCTTCACTACAGGCTTCTGGCCCTTCACACAAGGACCTCTGCTAAGGGAATGAGAGGAAAGTTAGTTCTGAGGCTTTGCAGGGAGGGTCGTTTCATGTGTTACTCTAAATTATAATACTAGTGCATTTATTATTCTAGTACAAGACCGGGGTCTCCTGGCAAACTGACATTGCCAAGAGGGGATGTTTATTCTTGTGGGACAATTGCCCTTTAATTAAGAAGGCTTTCCATAAAACTATTTCTTTTTTTTTATTAGTAATTTAATAATGATCAATAAGACTGGGATAAGAGGGATACAGTTCCCACCACCAGTGTTCTGTTTGCTATCCCCTCCATTGGGAAGATTTTCTATTCTTTATCCCTCTGGGAGTATGGACCCAAGGTCATTGTGGGATGCAGAAGGTGGAAGACCTGGCTTCTGTAATTGCTTCCCGGATGAACATGGGTGTTGGCAGGTGGATCCATACTCCCCGCCTGCCTCTCTCTTTCCCTAGGGGGCAGGTCTCTGGGGAAGTGAGGGTCCAGGACACACTGGTGGGGTCGTCTGCCCAGGGAGGCATCACAGTAGCATCTGGAACCTGGTGGCTGAAAAGCATTAAGCTGTAAAGAAGAGCAAATTGCTTGATAATTATGAAACTAAAAGCAAGAATATAGCGGATGAGATTTGGGGTCTTCATGTTGGAAGAAGCTAGTAGGTCTATTTTAGGTATATTCCAAGGGGCCCATGACTTTACTAATTTTTTGCCTGAGCCCGACAGCTAACATGCAGGTGGGCTAAAGGTATTATCTGGGAAGATGGTGTCAAAGTTAAGAATAGGACTAGAAAGCTAGATAACGGCAGAGAGAAGCTCTCAAATATGAGAAAAGTGTATTAATATTGTTAACTGTAAACCTCATGCATCTGACCCAGGGCCCATGTCTATGCATATTCAGCACAGGAGCCTGTGTGCCCTCTGCATCCCTGTCGGTCTTAACTCTCAGCCCATGGTCAGAGCTGAGAACATTCCCGGCTGCACTCATTTCAGCACCAGGCTTCCTTGGAACTATTTCTGAGTGTACTGAATCTGTGTTTACTAGTCTTAGCGCGGGGCCGTGGGGTCTGCGGCTGCGGCTGCGGGGCTCAGTGGAGTGTCCGTGTGTGTCTTTGACGACCACTAGGTGTCGCTGGAAATCACTCGTTTATGGAGAAAGCCTGGTCAGTGTCTACACTTGTTTTCTCCCGGATTTGAGAGCCGTGTGTGTGTGTAACTGAGACCGCAGAGGAGAGGACCGCGTCGCGATCGATGCGGGGACCCGGGCCCAGGCCTGGCTCACGCCGGCTACCCCGGAGCGACGCGCTGCGACACGCCGGCTCGGCTCTCCCCCCAACCCCCCCTCCCCGCGCGCTCACCCGGGGACCGCGGAAGGCGGGCTCTGGGAGGGGCAGCGCGGTCGACGCGCCTCGCCCGCTGTTGTGTTCGTCGCGGGCCGCGCGCGCGCGCGCGTAGCGCACTGTGAGAATCTGTCGGGAGGGGTGGGTGGGGGTGGGGGACCGCCCAGCGACTGCGGTTGGAGGACTGGGGGCGGGGCCTGGGTCGAGCGCGCGCCTCGCGGGAAGGGGCGGGGCTTGGGAGCGCGCCGCTGGAAGGGGCGGGGCTTGTGTGGCGCGCGCGTCGGAAGGGGAGGGGGAGGGGCGGGGAGCCGCTGCGGAGCGCGCGCCAAGCCGGCCACCGCGAGCGTGGGGCGAGCGTGGACCGCGGCGCGGCGGAGCGACTCCTTCCAGCGGTCCTGCCCACCGACCCTCGGCGAGGGCGCTGCGCGGCGGCGGGGCCCGCCAGGCCGGAGGAGGCGGCCGTGCCCGGGCATGGTGGTCTGGGGCTCCGCGGAAGGTGAGCGACCCCGCGGCCGGTGGCGGGGTGGGGGAGGGGTGGGACCGGACACGCGTCGCCTGCCGGTGCCGCACAGCCCCCGCCGGCGTCCCGAGCGCGGGCGACCTGAGGCGGGGCGGGGGCGCCAGTGTGCTCGGCCGGCCGGCCGGCCTCTCGCGGCCTGTGCGACCGCGGCGCTCAGAGCGCGGCCGCTGCCGGGTTATGTAACGCGTGACCTCCCCTTCCCCCTCCGCCATGGCGCGGCCGGCCCGCCGCCGCCGCCGCCGCCGCCCCCCGGGCACCCCGCGCCGACGCCTCGCGGCCTCCCGCCGCTCCCCGCGCGTCCTGCGGCGGGCGGAAGCCTTTCCCCGCCCCGGTCCCGCTCGGACCGCGCGGAAAACTCCTTCCTGCTGCGCCGGCGCCTCGGCCGGCCATTGAGCGCCGCGCCATTCATTGCCGCGCGCGCTCGGCGGCGGGTTCGCCGCGCGGTGCGGAACGTCGGCCGGGGCCTCCCGCCATAATGCCCCCGGCAGCACCGCTCGCTCCCCTTTGGGAGCCGGAAGCCGGCCCCGCAGGGTCGCTTCCCCCCCCTTCCTCGGCTGCCTCCTCCCACAGGTCACCGGCCTCCATTTGTCTTCACAAGTGGCCGGGTCCACGCTGACCCGAGCCAGCCGCAGTGGACGCGGAGAGGGGCCTCTCGGCACGCGAAGTGCAGCCTCTGACTCTCTGAGCCCCACTTTGTAAAAGGAGCAGACCTCCAGGCAGCACTTCACCCCCTTCCCCGTGGTAGAAACAAGCAGAAGAAAGAAAGAAAGGAGAGAGGAAAAAAAAAGCAAATGGTGTCATTCTGCCTCCCATGGTTTCGTGGGTCAGCTGCAGAGTACAAGTGGCGTCGTAGAGGCGAAAATAATGTCGGGTGGCACTTGCCCTAAGAGGCTCACTAGGAAGCTTGGGTGACACTCTGCATCTGGGCGCCGCAGTCCTGGAGAATCAGCCAGTTTCCTCTTTCCTCGGTCTGAGCATGTTCCCCTGTCCCTCTGCCCCGCCTGTCGCCCTGTCCCCCTGTCCTGTGCAAGTACTGTGTGCCTGCCGCAGGCGCTGCTAGCAGGTTGCTCCCTTATGTGACTCTTCCAAACTCACCGGAGGCCCCTCTCCCAGCTCCAGGCAAGTCTTAGGCTGCCTGCCACTCTTCACGTATCTGCTGCGATTCTCTTTTTTATCCATGGCTTTTCCTCTTTATTCTCTGGTAGGGCTCCGTTAGGTCAGAGTCTAAACTGTGAAGTCCAGTTTTTGTCATAGCACGCTTGCCCATGTTTTAGAGTAAGTAATACATTAAAAGAAATGCTTTTCTTCCATAAAAAGGTGCAATTACTCTTTTCTGATTAGCTTATATGAAGTTCCAAATAAAAAGTAACTCTTTAAGAAGATGTGTGAATGTCTAAGATGCTTTTCACCCCCAGCTTCAAAAATCAGATTCTGCATAAGACAGACTTTTTTCTGTTTGTTTTTTTTAATTCTACTTGTTGACAAGAAATATTGGCATGACTGTAGGATAAGAGGGGTACAACTGCACACAATTCCCACCACCAGATCTCCGTATCCCATCCCCTCCCCTGACAGTTTTCCTACTCTTTAACCCTCTGGGAGTATGGACCCAAGGTCATTGTGGGATGCAGAAGGTGGAAGGTCTGGCTTCTGTAAGTTTCCCTGCTAACATGGGCGTTGACAGGTTCATCCATACTCTCAGCCTGAAAGAGACTTTTTTAAAATCAGCGAAGAGCTAATCATGAGTACTAAGATATACAACTTATATTTGATGGTCCTTTCTTGGATAGCTTTTGAAGTAAGACCAGAACTAGGGGGCTGGATAGTGGTGCGCTCAGTATAGTGCACCCATTACAGTGTGTGAGGTCCTGAGTTCAAGCCCCTGGGCCACATCCAGGGGAGAAGCTTCACAAGTGGTAAATCAGTGCTACAGGTTTCTTCCCTGTTTTTTTTTTTTACTCCCCTCCCCTCTTAATTTCTCTGTCTCTATCCCAAAACAAATAAAATATAAAAAATAAAGACAGGAACTTTACTGTTAAGGTGTAGATTGAAATTCTGGCCTTGACAGAATTATTAGCTATATGACCCTGGGTAGTTTAAGTGATTAGTATCTAGTTTCTTCTCATTTGTAGAATGAAGACATAATTTCTTCCCTTGGGGGCTTGAAGACTAAGCAAGCTTTTTTTTTGTTTTTTACTTATTTATTTTTGCTTTATTTTGGGGGGCTCCAGGGTTATTGCTGGGGCTAAGCGCCTGCACTGCGAATCCACTGCTTCTGGAGGTTATTTTTTCCCTTTTGTTGTCCTTGTGATTTATGGCTGTTGTTACTGTTATTATTATTGCTGTTGGATAGGACAGAGAGAGATGGAGAGAGGAGGGGAAGACAGAGAGGGAGAGAAAAAGAGACACCTACAGACCTGCTTCACTGCCTGTGAAGGGGCTCGAACTGGAATCCTTACGCTAGTCCTTGCTCATTGCGCAGCGTGCGCTCAACTTGCTGCGCTACTGCTGGACCCCCCCCCCCCAAGCAAGCTTTTTAATTATTTACTTTTTTTTTTTTTTTAACCTCGAGGGCTATCACTGGGGCTGTCACGGGAACTGAGGTTCCTCCAGTGCTCCTGGAGGCCATTTTTTTCCATTGTTTTTGGATAAGACAGAGAGAGGGAGAGAAGAACACCTGCAGACCTGTTTCACTGCTTGTGAAGCAACCACCCTGCAGATGGGGAGCCGGGGCTGCAACCAGGATCCCTGCAACAGTCCTTGCGCTTGGCACTATGTTCGCTTAACCTGGTGCACCAACCCCGGCCCCCCTAAGTAAGCATTTTAAGGCTTCCAGCCCTTGGTACATTGTGGTGCTCACGAAAAAACATACTCCCTTCATCAGACCACTTCATTGCAATTCAGAATCTAGACAGCCTGGGTAAGCTGGAGACAAAGCATGCCAGGAAAGCTAATCAGAGAAGATGATAGGAACCTCTTTAAGTGAACTAAACCGCTAGGAGAAGCAAATATATGATCAAACTAAAGAGCTAAATTCTGTTTCTTGGATGAACAACTCTATATGATATATTAGAAATCAAGGAATATTAAACAGTATGTTTATAAATGGAGAAAGAAGCCTAATTTTTTTTCATCCTATAATAGTACCAATTGAAGCATTAATATGGATATTTTTAAAGGATCTCTATTTTCAGTCAAGTCAGAAGTGGGGAGGAGGCATATGTTTTTTTTAGAGACAATTCAAATACTTGCTTTTTATAATTTGTCTCCTTAACATGTAGTATGTGAATGATATTGTAAGTTCCAGTATCTCTGAATGAGACATTAACATGATTTTTTTTTCAAGATTTTATTCATTTATGAGAGAAAAAGCACCAGATATCACTCTGGCACATGTGCTGCTGGGGATCAAACTCGGGACCTCATGCTTAAGAGTCCAAAGCTTTACAAAACACTGAGCCACCTCCCGGATCACAACATGAATATTTTTAAAGACAAACATCATATTGTCATTCTCTTGTTCAGAATCCTCCAAAAACGTCCTGTCATCTTAAGAATCAGAATTTACTGCAGCTGATTTGAGAAATATATGACTCGGTAGTTGCCAGTTCTAAACTTACTCTTTTATCACCTTGCTCCAGTTTCATTCCTGATGTTTAATTTTTTAATTTAGATTTGTTTTTATTTCATGAAAGATTATGAGAGAAGAACAGTTGGGAAGGGGGTGGGCGTGATGTGGAACTGTTCCCCTGTAAATATAAGTATATATATTTATTTCATTTTGCTTATTTATTTATTTATTTTTAACCATAGCACTGTTATGCTCTGGCTTATGGTGGTGTAGGATTGAACCTGGGATTTAAGAGCCTTGGGCATGAGAGTCAGTTTGCATAACTACTATTATGCTATCTTCCCCTGCCCTTGTGATTCTCTAATCTTGTAGACCACGATTAAATCACTAATAAGTATTAGCAACAAGGGGCAGAGCAGCACTTTGGCATAAGTGGTACTAGGGATTGAACTCAGAACCTCATGCTGCCACTGTGCTACCTCCTGGGCACTTTCTGTTGTTTCTTGAACTAATCAAACTCCTACTAATTGAAGTAATCAAATGCCTACTTTTTGTGTGTGCTTGGAACAGAGGTAGTATAAGTTTAACAATTCTTTGTCATTAACTCAAGAGTATTCACTTGTGATTTTGTGTATATTTGAGATAAAGGTACAAGCATTGGATTTTGCTGAAAATTTTGGCTACCTGAGTTGTATGTATAGATCATTCTTTAAATGCATTATAAGGATGTCTTGAACAGATTAAGAAATAAACTGCTGAGAATAGTGACCAGTATTTGGTCTGAATGTGTGAGTCAGCTTTTTTATTCTTAGATCTGTGGGAGATACTAAGGGTGATTAGCTCAGTAACTGCCCTCCAAACTGGCTTTTATATATTTCCCTTTGAAGTTTAGCTGGAGATACGGTTTTGGTGATGAAAGAACTTGCTGGAGGCTGTAGACAGGGAACTCCTTGCAGATCTAGCTGGGTCTTCTGGTACTTGGGGAAGAAGAGTTGTTTTATCATACCTGGTATGTTCAAAAGATTTCTCTCTTTCGTAATGGATTTTTCCTTCTGGACTGTACTTGATTCATGATTAGAACCTGTAGCAATTCAGCTCTGTTTTATGTATTTTTCATAACACTTAGAGAAAGAGATGAAAGAACTGAGGACAATAACTTTCTAATACTAGAGACCTTGAGTAACTATAACTTGAATCATCTTTGATACTAAGACTTAACCTATAGTCTTATTTATACATTACCAGTTATTTTTACATAGTCAAGTCACTTGTCCTTGGTAAACTTGATCTTTGTAGAGTCATTTTTCAGTTGCCCAGGGTTCATCACTCTGGACTTTTCTTTCAGATAAAAGGGAAGGAAAAACACTAAAGCACCAAAGCTTCCTCCATTGTGGTGGGGACTGGGCTGTGACCTGGGTCATCCTCATGACAAGCAGGTGCACTATCCGGCTGTTTTACTGACCTGGGACATTTCTCCCCCAATCTGAACTTTTAAGTAGTAGTAAGATCCTAAATTTTGGGTCTTAAAAGTAGGAAATAAAAAAAAAACAAAAAACAGGGAGCCGGGTGGTAGCACAGCGGGTTAAGCGCACGTGGCGCAAAGCACAAGGACCGGAGTAAGGATCCCGGTTTGAGCCTCCGGCTCCCCACCTGCAGGGGCGTCGCTTCACAGGCAGTGAAGCAGGTCTGCAGGTGTCTATCTTTCTCTCCCCTCTCTCTGTCTTCCCCTCCTCTCTCCATGTCTCTCTGTCCTATCCAACAACAATGACATCAATAACAACAACAATAATAACTACAACAATAAAATAACAGGGCAACAAAAGGAAATAAATATATAAAAAAAAAAACCTTAAAAAAATCAAAACACTTAACTTGCTTCTATAACATTTGTTTGAAAAATCTAATTGCTACATTATTAAGTAAGTGCAGTGTCTCTTCTAATATTCACAATTACTATATAAGGAAGGTATACTTCTAAAGATTTAGAGAGATGACATTACTTGTCAGGTAACATAGCTAAGAAAGGAGCCAGGAGTTCAGTCTTTCATCTGGTTCTACAACACAAAGTCATGTAAAATCAAAATTTCTCTTTGGAAATTTGCCTTTGTGTGTTATATCATGAACCCCCAGCCACATCCTGTGGAGGACTGTGTAAAGTATGCTGCCCCACAAGACCAAACAGGATCAGGGTGCTCTGGACCATATCTAGGTGTTTGATGGCGCTCCACTGCCCTATGGCAAGCGGAATGAGTTGGTCCCTGCTTTCCTCAAGGTTGTGTGTTCGAAGCCTACAAGAAAATTTGCCTATTTGGGGCACCTGGCACATGAGGTGGGCTGGAAATACCAGGCAGGGACCACCACCCTGGAGGAAAAGAGAAAAGAGAAGGCCAAGATGCTTTACTGGAACAAAAAGCAGCTCATGTGGCTATGGAAACTGGCTGAAAAGAATGCAAAGAACAAAATTAAGAGGTCCTAAGACCCAATAAACATGACTTGTTTCTTTAACAAAAACGAAAACAAAAAAAGGGAGTCGGGCGGTAGCGCAGGGTTTAAGTGCAGGTGGCACAAAGCGCAAGGACCAGCGGAAGGATCCTGGTTTGAGCCCCCGGCTCCCCACCCGCAGGGGTGTCTTTTCACAAGTGGTGAAGCAGGTCTGCAAGTGTCTATCTTTCTCTTCCCCTGTCTTCCCCTCTCCCTATTTCTGTCCTATCCAACATGACATCAGTAACAACAATAATAATTACAACAGTAAAACAACAAGGACAACAAAAGGGAATAAATAAATATTAAAAAAAGGAAAAGATAGTAAAGAATGATGTTATGGGACAGATTTTTGTTATCTTTTCTGTTGTATGCTTTATGTATATTTTATTACGATTTGTTTTTGCAGAGCCAGTGCTTGCATATATAATTTCACTGCTTTCAGACTGCTTTTTCATTCAATTAGAAAAAGAAGGGAGGGGGGCCACCATAGCATCAGAGATTCCCCCAGCTCCCTGGTGCCTCCACTTAATGCTGGAACTTGAACCTGGGTCCCCATGCTCAGGTCCCCATGTTCTACCCATTGAACTATCTAGCTGGCACCTATACTTTGTTCTTGATAAGGGGAGATAGTAATGGGTTTTTATGCCTTGATAAAACTTTAATTTTTGCCACTTTGACTTTTGAAACTTTTCTGTAAGTTCAGGATGTTAGTACTAGAATGAGACTTTTTTTTTTTTGCCTCCAGGGATATCACTGGGGTTCAGTGCTTGCACTACAAATCCACTGCTACTGGAGGCCATCTTTTTTCCATTGTTGCTGCTGGTGCTGTTGTTCGATAGGGCAGAGAGAAATTGAGAAGAGAAGGGGAAGACAGAGAGGGGGAAAGAAAGATAGACACCAGCAGTCCTGCTTCACTGCCTGTGAAGCGACCCTCCCCCCACCGGTGGGGAGCTGTGGGCTTGAACCAAGATCCTTATGCTGCTCCTTGCACTTTGCAGAGACAGAGGGGGAAAGAGACACCTGCAGACCTGCTTCACTATCTTGTGAAGCAACTCCCCTGCAGGTGGGGAGCCGGGGGCTCGAACCGGGATCCTTATGTTGGTCCTGGCGCTTCACACCATGTGCACTCAACCCCACTGCCTGACCCTCAGGTTTCTCATCTTTTTAACAATTTTTATTTATTTGATAGCACAGAGAGACATTGAAAGGGGAAGGGGACATAGAGAGCTACTTGCAGCCTTGCCTTCACCATAGAACAGCTATGGTAGGGACTGTTTCAGTCTCCAAAGGGAGGCTGGGGTATCCTGCCCTGCCACTCAAGAAAGTTGGTCCTGAAATGAGTGCATCCCGCACTGTTTACAGCTGTGACCATGATCTGGGAGCTCAGACCAGTAGGGACATAGAGGTTACACAGGTTCTGGTGTTAAATATACATATGGACCCTGGATTGAGTGGATGGAGTTAAATAGTTTATTTTTTTTAATTTTTTTTAATATTTATTGGATAGAGACAGCTAGAAATCTAGAGGGAAAGAGGTGATAGGGAAAGACAGAGATACACCTGCAACATTGCTTCACCACTCACAAAGCTTTTCCCCTGCAGTTGGGGACTGGGGGCTCGAACCCAGGTTCTTGCGCATTGTTACATGTACGCTCAACCAGGTGCGCCACCATCAGGTAGGTCCCTTAAATAGTTAATTTTATCCACAGATTATTTTCAAGAATGGGAGCTACTCTCTGCCCTAATCCAGCTTTCTAGCCCTTTTCTCTACTCTGACACCATTTTCTCTGACAGTGTTTTTATCCAACTCACGCTAGCTATCAAAGTCAAGCAAAAACTGCTGTAGTCGTGGACCCTTAGAAAAATGCCCAAAATAGACTTCCAAACTTTCTTCCACCCTAAAATCCCTAATCTCATCTGCTCTGTTCTTACTTTTTGGTTTCTGTTCATTAACCATTTTGGCCTCACTTTATTGTCCTGCCACCTTCCGGACATCAAGTTGATGATTCCACCTGACTTCCATGATTCCACCTGACTTCTCTGGGCAGATGACCTCACTAATATGTCCTATAACCTCACTTCTCCAGAGCTGTACCCCACTAGGGAAAGATAGAAACAGGCTGGGGTTATGGATTGACCTGCCAATGCCCAAATCCAGCAGAGAAGCAATTACAGAAGCTAAAATTCCTATCTTCTGCATCCCCAAAACAACTTTGAGCCATAGTCCCAGTGGGGGAGAAATGATAAGAAGAGGGTAAGAGGCCTCTGAACTCTAGCTCCATCAGGTCCCAGAGAGACGACAAAAAGGGGAGAGATATTTGGATGTAGTAATAGGGTTATGTGTGGCTTGTAGGGGAAGAGAGGACCTGGAAGAAAAAGGTTAATTATATGCAAAAGTAGACATAGTTGTAGAGATGACAGTTAACCCCTATCTGCAACCTTAGGTGGCTTGCAGTGAGGGTCTTGGGATTCAGAACTCAGTGGTGGGAACAGTGTGGAGTTATACCCCTGTTGACATGTAATTTTGTAAATCAATATTGAATCACTAATAAAAAATATTTAGAGAGAGACCTACAGCACTGCTTTATTGCTCCTGAAGCTCCATCCCTGGGGGCTTGAACTTAGATGACCTTGATCATTGTGACATGTGTAGTTAACCAAGTGCCCTACCACCCATGGTCTCTTGTGTTTATGCTTGAATTGCAAGACAAGTTTGGAATGGACAAAAACATTGGTTGTGATGTAAGCAGTTTATACTTGAACTGGGTTTCTGAGTAACCAAAATATTGCTTGTTGGTTTCTGTCACTAGTTCATAATCAAGTCTAAAATGAATTTTTTGTAGATTTAGCTAGCAAGGGCCTGAACATGTGTTTGCTGCCATAAATCTGAGCACAAGGAAGGAACAGGAGAGATTTCAGAAGGTTTCTTCTTTGTTTGATCTTACTTACAGAGGCAATTTCAGATTCTTGGTAACATTTGAATGGCTCCATGTATCAGTCCAAATACATTTTTCTGTTCGTTAAAGTACGTTTGGAGTCTTGGCTTCCAATTCAGTTTCATCAACATCATTACTTTTTTCTTTTTTTTTTTTTTTTTTACCAGATCACGGTTTACGGAGATGATGGATTGAACCTTGGATCTTGTTGCCTCAGGCATGAAAGCCTTTTTTCAGGCTGAGGAGATGCATAATGATTATGCAGCATTATTTGATACCTGAGCCAAAGACCCAGGTTCAGTATTCTTCCTTCTCAGAGCTAAGCAGTGTTCTCATTTACAAACTTTTTTGTTGAGGGGGGGTGAGTGGGCACTGTCATGATCCCCAGCCCAATTTAAGAAAACCAAGTTGGGGAGTTCAAAGGTCCTCCACAATGGTTTGGCATTATAAACTCTTTTTTAAAAAATTTTTTTAAAAAATATTTATTTTCCCTTTTGTTGCCTTTGTTTTTTATTGTTGTAGTTATTGTTGTTATTGATGTTGTCGTTGTTAGATAGGACAGAGAGAACTGGAGAGAGGAGGGAGGGGAAGACGGGGAGAGAAAGACACATGCAGACCTGCTTCACAGCCTGTGAAGCAACTCCCCTGCAGGTGGGGAGCTGGGGTCTTGAGCTGGGATCCTTACACCGGTCCTTGCACTTTGCGCCACGACGTGCGCTTAACCTGCCTGACTCCCACTTTTTAAAAAATATTTATTTATTTATTCCCTTTTGTTGCCCTTGTATAAATTACCCTTTTTAGTTAAAAATCTGCGTGAGACAATGATGAAGCTAAAATATTGTCAGTAGACGTTCCTGAAGAAGAAGCACTAGCCAGAATCCCATTTCTTTTTACATTCATGAATTAATACTCTTGGTTCCATGCACATGGCCCACATTCAAGCACTGGTGACCACATGAAAAGTGTTATGGGAGAAGCCTTGAGACTGGTATCTCTCTATCTCAGTGAAAAGAAAAGTGGCCCAGATTGGGGAATTTGTGCATGTGTGAGAGACTCAATTCAAAACAAGCAAACAAACAAACAGAAAAATTAATTTCCAAAAATGACCTTTTCCTTTGTAGTAGGATGCCTAGGGCCATTTGGATATTTATAACATCATTCATGGGCCATACAGAGTTAAAAATTTAGCCCTCAACATTGCTGTGAAAAATGCTTTTGTTGCCTTGGCAGGGCCAATCTAAATTATATCAAGAATTGTGCGTTTTCCACCCCTAATAAGACTCTTTAAGTAAAAATAAATGAATCTGTTAAAGATTGACACAGGTCCACTAGGATAATCCAAGCCCTGTAAGTAGTGGCTATTTGAGACATCTTGTAGACACTGTAGACCTCCCCAAGCAGTTAGTGCCTTAACAAATTTCTAAGTATTGGTTTTTCAGAATAATCATGATTTTTTTTCTTTTCTTTTAAAAATTTATTTATTTCCTTTTGTTGCCCTTGTTTTATTGTTGTAGTTGTCATCGTTCTTGGATAGGACAGAGAAATGGAGATAGGGGAAGACAGAGGGGGAGAGAAAGATAGACACCTGCAGACCTGCTTTACCACTTGTGAAGCGACTCCCCTGCAGGTGGGGAGCCTCGGGCTGGAACTGGGTTTCGTATGCCGGTCCTTGTGCTTTGTGCCACCCGCACTTAACCTGCTGCACTACCGCCCGACTCCCATGACGTATTTTTCTATGCAAAAATGTGTCATGACTTTTCCAACAACCCAATAATTCCCTGAAGATTTTAATGCCAATTTTTGGGAATGTCAGATGGGAAGGATGGGGACTTAGCTTAAAGCCCCAGGATGGGTGAGGACGGAGTGTGCCAGTTGGTTCAAAGGGTACCACACCTGTCTGTCCATCAGCTTGGGAGTTGTTAGAATTTTTATCTCTTGATTACGGTATTGACCACCAAGTCTGTTGACCATAAAAGCAAAACAAAACAGTAAAACCTGGCTTATTTGGATACAACAGAAAATAATACTAACTGGAATGGGTGTTCATGGCTACACCTATGTGAATCAAGTAGTTGGGGCAGGGTCCAGGTCCTGGGGCATTTAGAAGAGTGTACATGTTACCATGCACAAGGACCTGGGCTCAAGCCCTCTGTAGTTCCCACCTGCGGGGGGAAGCTTTGTTGAAGCACCGTGCTGCAGGTTGTCTCTTTCTCGGTCTCCCTCTTCCTTCTCAGTTTCTCTACCAAAATAAATAAAATTAAGTATATATAGGAATTCAGTTTTGCAGTTTGGAATTCAGAAAAAATTGAGGGAACATGTTTGGAAACCAGTTAATTTTGCTGCATTGTAAAGCCAGATATGACAGTGTTCTGTATGTTATTAAAATGATGTCATCAAAGAAAAGGGGGGAAATGATATCTTCATGTCTTTCCCTCAATGAAAATCGGTAACTGTAGTGATTCTTTTTTTTTAAAGGAAGCTTTTTTCCCCTTCTCTCCCTTTCTTCCTTCCTTCCTTTCTTTTCTCTTTTTGTTTCCCTTGTTTATTGTCATTGTTGTAGTTATTATTGCTGTTATTGCTGTCGTTGTTGTTGGATAGAGAGAAATGGAGAGAGATGGGGAAGACAGAGAAGGGGAGAGGAAGATAGACACCCACAGACCTACTTCACCACTTGTGAAGCAAACCCCTTGCAGGTTTGCCAGGGTCTCTAACTGAGATCCTTATCTGGATCCATGTGCTTTGTGCCATGAGTGTTTATTCTGCTGCACTAACACCCAACTCCCACTATAGTGATTCTTTTAAGAGTGTCATTTCTGCCATTCAAGAGGTTGGGAGTTTCAAGAACACCTTCAGGCTTAATAATTCATTGGTTATACTTAAATTAGAAACTTTGAAAGCTGTTGTGCTCTGTTTACAATTCATAGCTGTTAAAGTTTGTCAGAGTAAAAGGATACAGAGGTTTTCAGTGTTTTTTTTTTCAAGGGTATTGGAAACAAATTTGCACCCCAAGCTTGCTGTAGCAGCTGCAAGCTTTGGTTTTCACCATTACAATGTTCCCCTTGGATATCCTCTTGGGAGTTCAAAGCATCCAGTAAACTGACAAGGCAGAGTCACCAGAAAAGGACACCTGATTTCCATGATAAATATGGTAATGCTGTATTAGCTTAGTAGAGCTGCTGCTTTTTGTGTTGCTGTATGGACATACACTAGGAATCACTCATAGCTTATAGGTAAATATTCATCAAGATGAATAACATCATGGACTTAAAGATCACCTCTCACTAACCAAGGACAAAAGCTAGACCTTTCTTTGAATATCGTTAATCCTTCACAGACACATCTGTGTATGGGAAGTAAAGGCAGTTGCATAACATAGATGCTTTCATTTACAAAGTTTTTTTTTAAATGAGTGAACATATAAAATACATTTAAGAAACTGTGACTAGAATTTGTCAGGTTTACCTCTACCAGCTGCCTGACTGCTTGTGAGTTTCCTCTTTCTCTTTCTTTCTTTTTTTTTTTTACCAGAGCACTGTTCAGTTCTGGTTTATGGTGGTGTGGGGGATTGGATGCTACCTACCCCCCCACCCCCACTGCTTGTGATTTGCTTAAGGTGACACAGTTTTTTTGTTTGTTTTGTTTTTTGCCTCCAGGGTTATCCCTGGGGCTCGGTGCCTGTACTACTATGAATCCACTGCTCCTGGAAGCCGTTTTTTCCCCTTGTTGTTTATTGTTATTATTATTGTTGTTGTTATTGCTGGACAGAACAAGAGAGAAATCAGGAGAGGAGGGGCAAAGGGTGAGAGAAAGACACCTGCAGACCTGATTCACTGCTTGCGAAGCAACCCCCCCTGCAGGTGGGAAGCCACGGGCTTGCGCCAGTCCTTGTGCTTTACAATATGTGCGCTTAACCCGCTGTGCTACCACCTGGCCCCCAAGGTGAAACAGTCTTTTTAAAAAAATTATTTATTTACTCCCTTTTGTTGCCCTTGTTGTTTTATTGTTGTAGTTATTATTGATGTTGTTGTTGGGCAGGACAGAGAGAAATGGAGAGAGGAGGGGAAGACGAGAGAAAGCTAGACACCTGCAAACCTGCTTCACCGCTTGTTAAGCGACTACTTGCAGGTGGAGAGCCAGGTGCTTGAACCAGGATTCCACGTCATTCCTTGCGCTTTGTGCCACCTGCGCTTAACCCTCGGCGCTACCGCCCGACTCCCGGTGAAACAGTTTTAAAGCTGGTACTTTCTGAGTCTTGCTCATTCTTCTAGCGTTTGCCCAGTCTTGCTCATGAGGGTGGGCCACTTCCAGTTGTGTTCTGGATGAAACCTATTTGTAAGATCTGTTTTCCTCTGTCACATATATGTTGGCTGTATTTAATATTGACAGGCAGGTACTAAATTCAAAGCATCTTTATTATTTTTTTTATTGCCACTGGGGTTTATGCTAGGGATCAGTGCCTGCGTGATAGATCCACTGTTTCTGATGGCCATCCTCCCCCTCCTCCCTTTTTTCTTGACAGAGAAATTAAGAGGGAAAGGAGAGAGAAAAATAAGCTTAAAGCATAGTGGAAATCTAGTGTGAACTGATACTTTGCTTCTGCTAAAGATTAAATAGGGGAAAGGATGCATGCCTAATTCTTACATGATCTTTTTAAAAATATTTATTTCCTTTTTGTTGCCCTTTTTTATTGTTATAGTTATTATTGTTGTTGATGTCGACGTCGTTGGATAGGACAGAGAGAAATGGAGAGAGGAGCGGAAGACAGAGAGGGGGAGAGACAGACACCTGCAGACCTGCTTCACCGCCTGTGAAGCGACTCCCCTGCAGGTGGGAATCCGAGGGCTTGAACTGGGATCCTCATGCTGGTCCCTGCGCTTTGTGCCACGTGCGCTTAACTCGTTGCGCTACTGCCTGACTCCCCTCTTACATCATGAGACTTACATCATACTCCCCTCTTAAGTCCATCATGAGACTACCTCATAGAGATTTGAATATGCCCATTAAGAGAGTGGGAGAATTGGGAATTTTTTCCCCCCCATTATAGGGTTTCAGGTTTCCTGGGCTCATTACAGAATCAGCTGCTTTTCCATTTGCTTTAAATTTGACCCACCTGAAAAGCTGCTGTATGTTGACCCTGGGGACTAGGTGTGAAATCACTGACAGGCTTGGTTTGCCTTTATAATTGTTATTTTGAATATAATGCCTGGGAGTGAACCCAGAACCTGATGCATGTGATAAAGACAGAAATTGAGAGGGAAGGGAGAGAGAGAGAGGGAGAGAGACAAGGTATCTGCAGCCCTGCTTCACCACTTGTGAAGCTTTCACCCTGCAGGTGGGGGCCAGGGGCTTGAACTTGGGCCCTGTGCACTGTAATCTGTGCACTTGAGGGTAGAGTGAAGAAGAGCTATTCTACCACCCGTGGATTTCTCATGGTGCTGTTCTTGGTCCTCTTTTGTTGCTGGGTATGGATGCCACCCATGGTAGGACCTGAGCTTTCCCCACTGGATGTCTGGCAAGGCTTTGTTACTTTTTTTTAAATTTCTTTTTGGGGGATTAATGTTTACAGTTGACAGTAAAATACAATAGTTTATACATGTGTAACATTTCCCAGTTTTACACATAACAATTCAACTCTCACTAGGTCCTCCTGCCATCATCACCATGTTCTAGGATATGAACCCTCCCCCCACCCCTGAGTAAAGACTTTGGTGCAATATACCAAACCCAGTCCAAGTCCTGCTTTGTTATTTCTTATTTTTCAACTTTTATTATTATTATTATTGATTTAATAATGATCAACAAGATTACTTTTAATTTTAAGAGATGCTTCAGCTTTCCTCTGTTCTAGAGCTTTTCTCTGTTCTCTGTCCTATTTGAAGAAGCAGATCAGTTATTTATGAGTGAAAAATTGTCTCCTGATTTCAGACACATTGACAGAAGCCTTTATTTGCTGATATACCATTTTCCAAGAGTCGGGATTTACTTTTGCTACTTCCTGATCTCATACTACAAAGAAAGGTTGTGCTACTTTTTGGAGAACAGAGTGTTGTTTTGTTGGGGGCTTAACAAATGGGACGTTTATTACATTGAGGGTTATTTGAGTACATTAAAACCATGGCAGCAAAATAAGCGGGGGAAAGAACAGTTAACCATGTGGTGTGGAGCCATAGTCCTAGAGCTTAGTTACCAGTGCTAAGCTACATGTGTTCAGGTCCTGGGGAGAACGCCAGCAGCAGCAGGAACAGAGTCATAACGAGAGAAGAGTCAGAAGGGGGGAGGGCAATCAGTAAAAGAGTAATTTCCACCAGACACTTGCTTAAATAACTTCCTGTACACCTACAGTTCCTTGTGGGTTTTTGTAGGACTGTCCCATGCTCTTGACTTGATATCAGGTGGATTATTTTCATGCCCCATAATACATTTTTCTTACCATGAGTTGTGTTCCCAACACTGTGCACCACAAAACTGTGGCTCTTTGAAAAGATCTTTTAAAATATGAGAAATAAAAGGTAGATAAAATGAAATTTATGAAAGAGAGAGTTTGAAATATCAAGATATTATGGTATACTATACTTGACATTACTACATCTTCTCTCAGATAAGAGAAACCGGACCTGGCTTCCTCTGGTGTTTTCCAAAAGTATAGCAAAACATCTTTACCTGCTGTTTTGTTTTGCGAAGGAGGTAGTTTAATGGTTATGCAAAGGGACTCTTGTGCCTGAGGCTTCAAAATCCCAGATTCACTCCCCTGCTCCACACCACAAGGCATAGCTGAACAGTGCTCACTTGGGCTGGGTGAAGCTTAGGGGTTAAACATATAGCAAGGCATGTGCTCTATTGGGTCAGCTCTCCTTTTGCCCATCCATCGTATTTCTTGACTAGGTTATTCTCTGATATAGATAGTGAAACAACCAGCAGCGGTTTAGATAGATAAAAATGATGGCTTAATTAGGTTCTTGGAAGCCAATGCAGCAGTTCGGTGTTCTGGTCTTAGGGCCCAATAAATAAAGCTAAATTACACTGAGAATAGGTGTAAGAACGCCAGTCTTTTTAAAAAATATATATTTTATGTGGTCCGGGAGGTGGCGCAGTGGATAAAGCATCGGATTCTCAAGTATGAGGTCCTGAGTTCAATTTCTGGCAGCATATGTACCAGAGTGATATTTGGGTCTTTCTCCACCTATGTTACTCATTAATAAATAAATAAAATCTTTAAAAATATATATATATATATATATTTCATTTATTGATTAGAGACAAATCAAGAGCAATGGAGAAGATAGTGAGGAAGACAGACACCTGCAGCCCTGCTTCACCACTTGCAAAGCTTTCCCCCTGTAGTTGGGGACCAGGGTCTCGAACCCAAGTCCTTATACATTGTAACATGTGCACTCAACCAGGTGGGCCACAACCCGGTCCCAAGAAATAAATGTTAACGGTAACCCATTCAGCATGAATTAGTTTCTGTCATAAGTCAACATTCTCTAGTAATCAGCTTGCATTCCCAAAGAAACTGGATATTGGGGCCATGTGGTGGGTCACCGGTCAAGGGCACATATTACTATGTGCAAGGACCAGGGTTGCCCCCACTCCCCACCTACAGGGGACATACTCTCTCTTGCCCTCTATCCCTCCCTCCCCTCTCAGTTTTTCTCTGCCTTACCCAATAAAAAAAAAATGGCTTCCAGCAGCAGAGGATTCATAGTACTGGCACCAAGCCCCAGTGATAACCCTGAAGGCAGAAAGAGAGGGAGCAAAAAAGGAAAAGGAGGAAGGCAGGAAAATAGAGATTGGGTACCAAGAACATAGATCCCAAGATGGAGCTGGCGAATCGGCTCTTAAGTAATTTTTTCCACATTGTTCCATCATATGCTAATACTAAAATGAATAAGCTAATTATGCCCACATGGTCCCACCTTCCTCTTTGTCAGCTCTGACAGGTAACAGGCATAATTCATCATGTATTCCCACAATATAGAATTCTAAACTAGTTGGGAGTCGGGCGGTAGTGCAACAGGTTAAGTGCAGGTGGCCAAAGTGCAAGGACCGGTGTAAGGATCCAGGTTCAAGCTCTCTGCTCCCCACCTGCAGGGGAGTGCTTCACAGGCAGTGAAGCAGGTCTGCAGGTGTCTTTCTCTCCTCCTCTCTGTCTTCCTCTCTCCATTTCTCTGTCCTGTCCAACAATGACATCAATAATAACAACAATAATAATTAAAACAAGGGCAACAAAAGGGAATAAATATTAAAAAAAAGAATTCTAAACTAATAATTGTTTTTCTTAAAAAGCATTTTTGTCTTCTGGCTGTAATGTTTCTGATTAAAGACAACTGTTTAATTGTTTTTCCTTTGAGTATTTTGAATGATATCTTTATATTCTCCCCACCCATAAGAATTAAAAAAAAATATTTCCTGCTTTTACTTTTTTGCTGTTTTAATGTAATCTATGTAGGTATAAACTTCTATGTTTTCCTTCTTGATCTTCATTGGGCTTCTGGAACTTGTGGTTTAATATCTTAAATTAATTTTAGAATGCTGCTATTATTTCTTAGAATATACCTTCTGTTTTTTATTCTTCATTTATTGACTTTTTATTTTCTACTATTTTTCAACTCTAGAATTTAGAAGTTACATGTTTTCCAGGTTGTGTGTTTGTGTGTATGTATGCACTCTCACGCTCACTCATGCGCTCGCTCTCTTTCTCTCACACATACACACACACACTCACTCATTCATGCCCTCTTTTTTTTTTTTTTTTTTTTTTGTCTCCAGGGTTATTGCTGGGGCTTGATGCCTGTACTATGAATCCACTGCTCCTGGAGGCCATCTTTTCCCCCTTGCTGTCCTTGCTGTTTATCGTTATTGTTGTTATTATTGTTGTTGATATTGTTGGATAGGACAGAAAGAAATGGAGAGAGATGGGGAAGACAGAGGGGGAGAGAAAGATAGACACCTGCAGACCTGCTTCACTACTTGTGAAGCAACTCTCCTGCAGGTGGGGAGCCCAGGGTTCTAACCAGGGTCCTTACGCAGGTCCGCGCTCTTTGCGCCACATGCGCTTAACCCTCTGTGCCACTGCCCAGACCCCTCATTCATTCACTCTTACAACCTTAACATCACACATTTACAGTTTTACTACCCCTGGGCTGACTTTTTCATTTAGGGAGAGAGAAGTTTCCCCACTGCTGTGCCACTTCAGGATTGGCACATGGGCCACATTCATGGCACAGTATGCTTCCTACCTGGAGATCTACCTGTCCAGCCTAATTTTCCAATTCTTTACTGATACCCTGAAACTTGTCCATCATCTCATGAATCATAGGAAGCATGACTATTTTAAAGTGCTAAGATTACTATCTGGCATCTGTAGGATTTGCTTATTTTGTTTCTCACTCATGATCTTATTTCTAGTCAATAAAAAATTGGTATAGGCATATTGAAACTGGTTTGACCTGGATAATGAGTAAGGATTTTCCAGTGATAGTATAACTATTTTATATTAGTCTATATAATTATTAGAAAAGAAAGATCCAAATGCATCATGCTAATTTTGTAAAAGATTATGCATTAGTGTACCAATATGTAGCCATTTCAATTAGAATTGGACTGGACTGGGGAGAAAGCTAAAACTGTTAGCATAAACTTCCTTGCCTGAGGTCTTAAAAGCTCCAAGTTCAGTTCACCTTATGTCAGAACTGAGAAGTGTTCTAGTTTCTTCATTTGCATGCTCTGTGTGTCTCATTCTTATAACATAAACATTTTTGATGAGGAGAATTTCACTTTATAAAGACTTCCATTTAATGCATAGTTTGACTTAGAAATCATTTTATATCTTTGCTATCTACTTAGCCAGCTGGTGCAGAGATGAACCATCATTTGTTTGTTATGGTGGTTTATAATATAGTTGGTCAATTGTTGCCTCAAGGAAAATACCAGGTTTACTAGTTTATTATCATAATATTTCTACATCATGTCTCCTAGATACAGTTTTAATTAACATCTTTTAGGACTTTTTACATAGTGGATGAATTACACTCTGAGTACATTTTAGGTATCTGGTATGTGATAGGGAAGACATACTTAAGTGCATGTTAGGATTGGTACTTAGGAATATGTAAATTTTGCTGGTTAATATCTAAAGGAGTCATAATTTAAACACAGTAACTTAAATGTAGGAGGATGTTTTGAGTAACAAATTTTATTTGTGAACCAGGAGAATGAAATGTTTTGGAAGAGTTTTCTCAGCATTGTATTTATTTTTATGACTTGAACATTTAAATTTACTTAAATTTTATATTTTTTTAAAGTTGAAATAAATTACCAATAATACCACATTGAAATGTTGATATATTTCTTTTTCTTCTAATACAGAAGCTCCACCATGAGACGAGGTGGATGGAGGAAGAGAACTGAAAATGATGGCTGGGAAAAATGGGTGTGTTTTAAAAGAATAAAAATAATTATGTTGAATTGTCTAGGTATTTTTCCTTTTTCTTTTGGCTTATATTATGGCTTAAGACATGTTTTAACTTGTAAATTACTGGAGGCACTTTCTTTAAATATTAAAAAATATACTACAAACTAATGCTTTACCTCCTAAATTTTACTCTTAAGAATTTTATCTTGAGGAAAGAAATGTCTAGTTTGCAAAGTTAAGCATAATTTTATTGCACCATTAGTAACAGTACTGACAAATAGGGAAACAGAAATCCAGTAAGGGGTTTAGTCAGATAAATTTATCTTAGATAGTAAGACATTGTACAGTTATTAGCTTTCCATTTCTTAATCTGAGAATTTTTTAGTCTGGAAAGATGGTCTTGATTAGAGGATGTGTCATAAAGGAATACTATATAGAATTCTATTTTTGTAAAACTTCTGTGCTCTGAGACACAGATATAAACTTTGATAATGTGGCCCAAGATATTGATATTGAATAGGATATAATATTGTATTTACTTATTAATGAGAAAGGTAGGAGAGAAAGAACCAGACATCACTCTGGTACATGTGATGCTGGGAATGGATCTCAGGACTTCATGCTTAAGTTTGATCTACTGCACCACCTCCCGGACCACAATAGTTTTCTTTTGCAGTTGTAGAGCTTTGCACCTGCATATGATTCCACCACTCCTGACAGACTACTTTTTGTTCTGTAATTTTTTTTTAAGATTAAGATTTATTTAATTTAATAGGACAGAGAAATTGAGAGAGAAGGTAGATATAAGCAGTGTTTCACTGCTTGTAAGGCTTTCCCCTTGGGGACTGGGAGCTTGAATCAGGGTCCTTGTGTGTGGTATTATGTGCACTTAATCAGGTGCGCCACCATTCAGCCCCTTCTTTTGTAATTTTAAGATAGAGAAGGAAGATAGTATATTCACCAAATATTGTACTTGGTGCTTCCATGTGATATGCTGAGGGCTTGAACATGGGTCCTTATGAATCCTAAAATGTATGCACTGTAGATGAGCTATTCTCTAGGCCCTGTTTTATTTTATTTTTTTCTGTTTCTTTGCTGAAAAAAATACTGCTTTAGCAGTGAGAATGTAATACTGAATAATTAAAAGCAATGGATATTTTAAAGTTATGAACCATTTCTGAACACCTGTTGTTTTAAAGTCCTAATAATTTAAGCTTAATTAATTCAAGGTTTAGAAATTGTATAGATGAGTGTTTTGCATTCTTTTTGAGGTTGATATTAGTGATAAATAGTACTATTGTCATATTTGATTAGAACCAGAATATAGTCACTGAATGGCTGGCCAATATAGAATTTATTGTATTCTTGTTTACATCCATTCATAATACTGTACTCATTTGTTAAACTGTTAACTTTACTGAATATTTGTGAATTTAAACTTTTTCTTGACTTTTCCCTTTTTAAAAAAATAACTTATAACAAGGTGACAAAATTATGTGAATCATAATAGATGATAGATGAAAATAATAGATGAAAAGAGACATTTGACTTGTTTTATCACCTTGCCAACGGTTCATGCTTATATGCTGTATGTCATCATTAAACTTTCATCATTGGCGCAGAATATTCCTTTATAGAAATGAGCTGCTTTTTTAAAAATAGAGTAAAAAAAAATACAACTTTTATGATTACCTTTTCTTTAATTCTAGGGTGGATATATGGCTGCCAAGGTCCAGAAATTGGAGAACCAGTTTCGATCAGATGCTGCTATGCAGAAGGATGGAACTTCATCTACGATTTTTAGTGGAGTTGCCATCTATGTTAATGGATATACAGGTTGAGTACTTTGTTCTTTTAGGTACCCCATTTTGGCGTGTACTTTCGCTAGGAATAAGAGCTACTTGTTTTGAATACTGTTATTGATAATTTAACTTGAATGTGAAAATCATACAAAATAGCAGCAGTAAAAGCATAGGACTTGGATGTGTGAGGCCTTGTATTCAATCCCTGGTGGTAGCCATATGCCAGCACTGAGTGAGTGATACACTTGTCTCTCTTAAAAATAAATGAAAATGATTTTTTAAAAAATAAAAATGAAATTCTTTACTTAGATATTCCACATTTCCTGTCTTTACTCTGTTGGCCATTATAGAATTACATGATTTTAAGAATCAAATGAAGTTAAAAACGAAAGAGTGTAATCCTCTTGCTTTAACAGTTGATTGACCATTCATCACAGTTGTGTGGGACTTACAAACTATGAACTTTTCCATAATCACTGTAGCTCTTTTGTCTTAAACTGATAGCTCTACTTATTTTTGCTACCAGGATTTTCCATAGTAAGTTCACTCCTGCAGTTTCACTGCTTGTGATTGACTTACTTATTATTTGTTTGTTTATTTTATAGAGGAGGGAGAGACAGAAAGAAGGAAAGATAGCATAGCACTATTTATGAAGCATCTTTTGCATGGTTTTCCCATTTGGTAGCTAAGGGCTCAAAAACCTAGGTGCTTGCATAGGTAAAGTGTTCGCCCTTAGATATGAGCCCCCAAACCAAACGTGCAGCCTGGGAGGTGGCACAATGGATAATTTTAAACTCTCAAGCATGAGGTCCCAAGTTTGGTCTCCAGAATTGCATGTTCCAGAGTAATGCTCTGACCCTCCCTCACTCCCTCTCTCATTAATTAATGAATAAATGAATTTTTATTTTTTATTTTTTAAAATTTTTTATTTAAGAAAGGATTAGTGAACAAAAGCATAAGGTAGGAGGGGTACAACTCCACACAATTCCCAACACCCAATCCCCATAACCCACCCCCTCCCATGGTAGCTTTCCCATTCTCTATCCCTCTGGGAGCATGGACCCAGGGTCGTTGAGGGTTGCAGAAGGTAGAAGGTCTGGCTTCTGTAATTGCTTCCCCGCTGAACATGGGCGTCGACTGGTTGGTCCATACTCCCAGTCTGCCTCTCTCTTTCCCTAGTAGGGTGTGACTCTGGGGAAGCTGAGCTCCAGGACACATTGGTGGGGTCTTCAATCCAGGGAAGCCTAGCCAGCATCCTGGTGGCATCTGGAACCTGGTGATTGAAAAGAGAGTTAACATATGAAGCCAAACAATTTGTTGAGCAATCATGGATCCCAAGCTTGGAATAGTGGAGAGGAAGTGTTAGGGAGGTACTCACTGCGAACTCTAGTGTACTTCTGCTTTCAGGTATATATTCTGCAGTAGTTTATGGATATGTGTGCACATAAGCTCTCTCTCACAGAAACTGGTGTATATCTAGGTTATGGGACTTTGTTAGAAAGTGAACTACCTGAGATGAAATTAGAGTGTACTATTAAAGGAAAGGTCTCACCCGAGTAATGAAGCTGAAGGGTTGTCATTCCACACGTGAAGTCTCTGGATACATTCTGAGGTGAAGCATGTTGAGGTAGCAATCGTTGCTTTGGTTAGGTTGTGATCGGCAGATGCAATGTTATTTGGTTTGGATTGGGAGATGCATACGGGAAAGTGGGCCCTATCCAAGGGTTCCAGGACTGGGGGAAGTAGGGGCTCTATAGTGAAGATGTGAGGTTCCTGCTGTCTTAGGGTTCAAAAAGACAATCAATAGTTAATATTATCGTCACATTATTTGTTAATTGGGTTAACTTTGAAAATGAATTTTTAAAATACCCAAATGCATAGACTATGAAGTGGTTTACTTTTTAGGCTTATTAAATTGTTTTTTTTCCTGAGGTAGACCCATGGAATGTTTATTTTCAGTGAACTTTCTTATCAAAATAAAGCTGGTCCATCAAATCTAGCTCCTCTGGAGAGAGGTTAGTTACTATGCGAACCAGTGTTGAAATTATCAGTTTTTAAATTTTGAAAATATTTTAAAGTCATATTTATTTATTTATTTGGTAGAGACAACCAGAAATTGAGTGTAAACGGGGGCTAGAAAGGGAGACCATTCTTGAAGCGTTCTTCCTGCAGGTGGGATCGGGTCCGCACATGGCAACATGTGCACCACCACCCGATGCCAAGATTACTTCATTTTTACAATGTGGGTAAAAAATCCAAGTCTGGAAACTTTGGCACTGGTGATGTTTCTGAAAATGTAGTTGGCAGGAATGTGGCTTGATAAGATTTATAACGTGAAACAAGGGAATGTAAAAGTATAACACATTTCATTTATATGGACTTGCTTGAAAACTTAACCCTACATTGTTGGGGTTTGTGTGTGCTATCACAGAGCTTAGTACCTATATGGCTCGTGTGTGTGTGTGTGTGTGTGTGTGTGTGTGTGTATGTGTATTATATATATATATCATCACAGAGCTTAGTACCTATATGGCTCCACTGTTCCTAGCTGTAGTTTGTTTAATGTTCTCCCTCTGTCTTTGGTAGAAGGTGAGAGAAAGGCAGTATTGCTTCACTGCTCATGAAACTTCTTCCCCCCTGCAGTTGGGGACTAGTAATCCAGATGCTCCATGCCTGGCCCCACTTTGCTATTTTCTGTTCTTATGAATGTGCTGCATTAGGAAAGAGTCTGTCATCTTGACAGATCTAGTTGTTTTGGAGATAGATATATTCCAGTGATTATTTTTTTTTCAATTTTTTAAATACTCCCTTTTGTTGCCCTTGTTGTTTTATTGTTGTTGTTGTTATTGATGTCGTTGTTGGATAGGACAGAGAGAAATGGAGGGGAAGACGGGGAGAGAAAGAGAGACCTGCAGACCTGATTCACCCCCTGTTAAGCCGACATGGCGAGAAGTGCACGGATTTGCGTAAGGGCACCAGTTTGAGCCCCACTGGCTCCTCACTTGCAGGGGACTTGGCTTCACAAGCAGTGAAGCAGGTCTTCAAGTGTCTGTCTTTCTCTCCCTTCTCTGTCTTCCCTTCCTCTCTCAATTTCTTTCTGTCCTATCCAGCAACAACAGCAGCAATAACAACAACAATAATAACAACGATAAACAACAAGGGCAACAAAAGGGAAAAAAATTGCCTCCAGGAGCAGTGGATTTGTAGTGCAGGCACTGATCCCCAGCAATAACCCCAGAGACAAAATAAACAAAAATAAAATGTCACATCTAGAATATATAAGAACTCCTGTAATTCAATGCAAAAAACAAACAAACAAAAAAAAAAAACAACTAATGTTTATGCTTAACAAGGTGCACCACTACCTGGCCGTGGGATATAATTTTAAACTTTAATTCAGGTGATAACTTTAGTGTCCTAAAGTGCTTTCATTATTATTAAGAACACTTTTTATTTGATGTAAAAATTCTAAAAATAGTTTGGATGTTTAGAAAGTCGTGATTCTTCAAACCATACATCTTTGTATTACTTTTTTTTTTACATTGTCATCAAGTTTAATACACAATTTTCAGCCTACAGAAAGACAAATCACTGACAACGGGGCCAAGGTCTCCTTTTTGAGGGCTGGGTTTTTTTTTTTTTTTCTCCTTTTGCTATTGGGAAATAAATTTAAAAATTGTGTCATTGAATAAAAAAAAATGAGGAGAAAATAATTCACTGAGTAGATGGCTTTTCTGGTATTCTAGCCCCCCCACAGTGACCCCCTGTTCTGTTTTTAAATCTAGTACCTGTTTAAGAGGAGATGAACATTATTTAGTGTATTAGATTTGCACTACTGGATTTATTTTATTTTTTTCTTTTAAAAAAATATTTTATTTATTTATTTATTTATTTATTTATTTATTTATTCCTTTTGTTGCCATTGTTTTATTGAGAGAAAGAAACCTGCAGACCTGCTTCACCGCTTGTGAAATGACTCCCCCACGGTGGGGTGGCATCTCAAACTGGGATCCTTCCACTGGTCCTTGCGCTTTTGTCACGTGTGCTTAACCTGCTGCGCTACCGCCCGGCTCCCTTTTTTTCCTTTTTTAAAGTGTTACCTTGTCTAGCTATCTTTACTGCTTATCCTGTAAGAGATCAGCCAGTCTGCTAATAAAGAAAATTACCTATCAGGGTGGAGGTAGATAGAATAATGGTTATGCAAAGAGACACTGATACCTGAGGCTTCTAAATCCCAGTCTTAATCCGCTGCACCACCGTAAGACAGAGCTGATAAGTGCTCTGGTAAAAATAAATAATGAAATAATTATCTGTCTTAAGTTTCTTTCTCCCAGTAGTCTGTAAAAGTGGATGAATATAACTCCATGATGAAAAAAACCATGAGGATAGAGGCATTGGCTCTGATTGCTTCAAGCCTGTTGTAGAGTGCTGTAAGAACTAAAAATCTGTGTAACAGGAATGAGAATAGGGAGATATGTGGGGCTTGGTTTTGAGAGAGCTGGCCCAGCAGAGAGCATTACTGTATGTGAGGCCTGGAGTTGCCATTCCATAACCACATGGGAGCATCATGAGGGTAACTCCAAGAGTAGTAGAGCAGCACTGGTATCTCTCCTCTCTTCCTCTGCTCTTTTTCAAAAATAAATAAGTGTAAATAAAGAGGGACACGGCGATGAGTGGCATACCTGGTTGAGCACACAAATCATTGTGTACAAGGACTCAGGCTCAAGCCCCTGCCCTCCTCCACCTGCAGGAGTGGTGAAGCAGATCTCTGGGTGTCATTCTCTCTTGCGCTCTAATAAAAAAATAAAGAGAAAAATACTAAAAAATATTAAAAAAAAAAAAAAAAAAAGGAAAGGAAGAAAGGTCTGGGGAGGCCTCTCAATGGCTTACCTGGATCCAGTCCCCAAAGTTCCATTAAAAAAAGGGAGGTAGAGGGGGAGTCGGGCTGGTAATGCAGCGGGTTAAGCGCACATGGCTCAAAGAAGGGCCAGGACTAGTGTAAGGATCCCAGTTTGAGCCCCGCTGGCACCCCACCTGACGGGGGGTTGCTTCACAAGCAGTGAAGCAGGTCTGTAGGTGTCTGTCTTTCTCTCACCCCTCTGCTCCCCCTCCTCTCTCCATTTCTCTCAGTCCTATCCAGTAGTGACATCAATAACAACAAGGGCAACAAAAGGGAAAAAATAGCCTCCAGGAGCAGTGGATTTGTAGTGAAGGTACTGAGCACCAGCAATAACCCTGGAGGCAAAAAAAAAAAAAAGTGGGGAGGGGTAAGCAGGGGGCCAGGTAGTGTCGCATCTGGTTAAGATCCAGAGAGAGTTCACGCACATGCCCCCCCCACCCCCACACACACAGTGTGAAGACCTGGGTTTAAGCCTCTGGTCCCCACCTGCATGTGGGAAAGCTTCATGAGTGATGAAGCAGTGCTGCAGGTATCTCTCTCCCTACCTACCTCCCCATTCCCTCTCACTTTCTGTCTCTACCCAATAATAAATAAATAAAATTTTTAAAACTTTAGTTAAAAAAGAATAAGCAGAGTGATCCAGGATGTGGCGCAATGGATAAAGCATTAGACTCTCAACCATGATGTCCCAAGTTCAATCCTCAGCAGCATATGTACCAGAGTGATATCTAGTTCTTTTTCTTTCCTCCTTTCTCATTAATAAATAAATAAAATCTTAAAAAAAAGAATAAGCAGATATGTGAGATATATGTCTTTATCTTACTAATTATATATATATATATATATATATATATATATATATATATATATATTCCCCTTTTGTTGCCCATGTTGTTTTTCATTGTTGTAGTTATTGATGTAATTGTTGTTGGATAGGACAGAGAAATGGAGAGAGGAGGGGAAGACAGAGAGAGGGGGAGTGGTCACAAAATTAGTGTTATTTATTTTTCTTTGTTTCTGATTACAAAGCTCTTAGTGCCAACATCACCACCTGAGCTGCTTGATGCAAAAATTTAAGATTAGTTGTCAGTTGCCCTACTACATTATTACTTAAAATATGTTTCTAAAATAAATACATAATATTTTGCATATCCCATTATAGAGTAAATGTTCTTGAAATAAATTTACTAATGTTGTAAAAATAAGAACTACAGGGTGTTTTTGCTGGAGTTTGTGAAAGTGATAGCTTTACTAGGTACATTAAAATTGCTATGGGAGAACCCCCGGCTCCCCACCTGCAGGGGTGTCGCTTCACAGGCGGTGAAGCAGGTCTGCAGGAGTCTGCCTTTCCCCGTCTTCCTGTCCTCTCTCCATTTCTCTCTGTCCTATCCAACAATGACGATACCAATAATAATAATAACAACAATAACAATGAAAAAGCAACAAGGGCAACAAACATGGAAAATAAATATTTTTTAAAAAATTGCTATGGGAAAAGAAGCAGAGAGAAGGAACAAACTAGCCAGTCATGTGACAGGAGCCATTTCACGTCAGAGTCAGAGCAGGGTCAGAGCAGAGCAGCTCTCGAGCAGCAGCAGTTGATTGTAAGTCAACCCTTGATATAAGACTTTATCTTTAAAAAAGAAAAGGTTTGAACCTGTACAGCTTGGACTTTAGGAAAATCTGTTGCTTTAATAACAAAATAGATATTTAAGACTCCTACACCACCACCACCCCTATTCCCAGGTTATGGTAGTTGTTAGTTTAATTTAGATCTTTCATTAGGATATTAAGAGAAAGAAATGAGAAATTAGGAGCCAGGCGGTGGTGCACCTGGTTAAGCTCACACATTACAGTGCATAAGGACCCAGGCTCAAGCCCTTGATCTCCACCTCCAGGGGAAAAACTTCATGAGTGGTGAAGTAAGGCTGCAGGTATCTATCTCTTTCCCTCTCTATTTTCCCCTCCCCTCTCAATTTCCCTCTGTCTACCCAATAATAAATAAATAAGTTTTTTTTTTGCCTCCAGGGTTATTGCTGGGGCTTAGTGTCTGCACCATGAATCCACTGCTCCTGGAGGCCATTTCCCCCGCTTTTGTTGCCCTTGTTGTATAGCCTTGTCATAGTTATTGTTGTTGATGTTGTTCGTTGTTGGATAGGACAGAGAAATGGAGAGAGGAGGGGAAGATGGGGAGAGAAAGATAGACATCTGCAGACCTGCTTCACCGCCTGTGAAGTGACTCCCCTGCAGGTGGGGAGCCGGGGGCTTAAACCGGGATCCTTATGCCAGTCCTTGCACTTCGCACCACGTGTGCTTAACCTGCTGCACTACCACCCAACCACCAAAAATATTTTTAAAAAGAGGATGAGAGAGAAATTAAATTAGCCCAGGAGGTGGTACCATGGACCACAGTGTTGAACTCTTTAATCATGAGGTTCAGAGTTTGATCCTGGGCATTGCATGAGCCAGAGTTGTGCTCTGATTCATGTTACCATGTTCTCTCTCTCTCTCTCTCTCACACACACACACATTAAATGCCTTAAAATACAGTTTCTTCTTTTTTTTTTTTTTTTCCCTCCATGGTTATCGCTGGGGCTCAGTGTCAGCAGTACAAATCCATTGCTCCTGGTCGCCTTTTTTAGAAGTTTTTTTTTGTTTTATTGGACAGGACAGAAAGAAATTGAGAGAGGAGGAGGAGATAGGGAGAGACAAAGATAGAACCCGCTTTGCCACTTGTGAAGTATTCCCCCTGTGAGTGGGGAGCCAGGGGCTTGAACCCAGATCCTTGTGCAGGTCCTTGCGCTTTATACTACTATATGTGCTTAGCTGAGTGTGCCATCACCTGGCTACCGAAAATTAGTTTAATATAATATTACTGCTATAATTGGTGGCATGAGCTCTTGGCACTGCCATAAGAAGAAATTCAAAAGCACACTAAAAGATTTAGCAAAGGGCAAGTAAAGTTTATTTAGGAAACAGAAAAATGTACACATGCACAGACTTGAGTGGATATGCTTGAGAAGCAGCTTCTGAACTTTTGTGTTTTTGTTTGTTTGCCACCAGGGTTATTGCTGGGGCTCAGTGCTTGCACATTAAATTGGCTTCCAGCAATGATTCTCCCCGTTTTCCTCCATTCTTGATAGAGACAGAGAAACTGAGAAGGAACAGAGAAAGACAGAGAGACCTGCCAGCACTTCACTCATGAAGGTTTCCTGCTGCAAGTGGGAAGCTTGAATGTGAACTTGTGTCCTTGTTATGCAGTAAATGCATGTGCTCTACAGATGTGCCATTCCCCAGTTCATGTATACCTGTTGATATGGTGCTTTTGGGTGGAATGATAATCAAGTACACTGGATAATGATTGATTCAAGGGGTAGGAGGGCTGAGGCAGAAACTAGCACTTTGAGTTAGCCTACAGTCTGGAATTCCTGGCTGTTCATAGAGTAAGATAATAGAAAGGGGATAAAGAATTCATGATAAGTACTTTGGTGGCAGGTACAGTGTGGAACTATACCACTACTACATCAAAGAAAAATCCATGTTAAACTAGAGAGGAAACTCATTTTCACTGAATATTAGCAGACAGTAAGTTTTGAGGCTACAATTTATGTGGCTATGCTGAAAAGGGTAGTAATTTTATGTTTGCTGGATTTTAAAGGTGGTGGGAATTGGGGTAACTGTTTACATGCTTTCTGCTCTAGGAAGATGGGTGCTTTATTCACAGTGGAAAGATTTAAAATTGTGGATGGCAGAGTCAGCAGTTTAGTCCATAGCTAGTAAGCCAAATGGTTAATAATTAATCATGCTTGTTTCTTCTCTTTAGAATGCAGCTCAGAAATGCCTGTATTTTTACCAGGGTAGAAAAGTTAAGAGCCTGATACTCTTACAGCTATTTTATAATTCAGATTTTTAGTCATTCCTGGTGATTGTTCATAATATGATGGTGATGTGATTATCTCTCATTTCTCTTGCCTAAATCAACTTGCCTGCTTTACTAGTAATGCAGTCCAAAATAGAGGTTTAGTGAGATAAATATCTCTTCAAAGGACAGCATAAACCACAGTATTCTGGTCTAAGGTAATTCCTATTGCTTTCTTTTCTCATTTTATTTTATTTTATTGGATAGAGACAAATATTGAGGGGGATGGTCCAGAGCTCTCAAGCATGAGTTCAATACGCGGCAGCACATGTACCAGGGTGATGCCTAGTTCTTTCTCTCTCCTCCTATGTTTCTCATCTTAAAAAAAAAAAGAAAAGAAAAGAAAGAAAGAAAAGAAAAATAAATTGAGGGGGGATAGAAAGGGTAAGAGATAAGACACCTGCAGCCCTGCCTCACCACTTGCGAAGCTTCCTCCCTGCAAGTGGGGAGGGATCAGGGGCTTGAACCCAGGTCCTATAATGTGTGTTCTTAACCAGGTGTACCACTGCCTGACCCCTAGCTTTATTTTTTGTTTTATTATTTTTTAAATTAACGATTTAATATCAGTTTATAAGATAATAGGAGTATATTTTTACAACCAAAGTTCTATACCACTATGCCCCAGCAATAACCACTGTAGTTCTCCCAAGGTCTTTTAACTTTACAAAGAGTAAAATTTACAATTAAAAGAATTTTTTTTTTTCCAAAATGTGTTTCTTATGCTGCAATTTTTGTCATCTGTTGACTTTATATTTTGGCTATGATACAAGTTCATAATAGGTAATGGAATGGAGCATCCTAACTTTTTATCTTTGCAAATAAAATTGAACTTAATAGGGGAAAGTTGTTTCTGTAATAAGTTTGTTCATAGTAAGCATGAGCACTGTCTGACTACCATTGTATTATTCTATTCTAAAGGAGTTTGTCAGATTAAGTGTAAGCTCAACAATAGATCTATAAGTAGTTTATTATTATTTTTTTAAATTAATTTATTCACTTTTGTTACCCTTGTTTATTGTCGTTGTTGTTATTGCTGTCATTGTTTTTGATAGGACAGAGAGAAATTGAGAGAGGTGGGGAGAGAAAGACACCTGCAGACCTGCTTCACTGCCTGTGAAGTGAACGCCCTGCAGGTGGGGAGCTGGGGACTCAAACTGGGTTCCTCATGCCGGTCCTTTTGCTTTGCACCATGTGGCTTAACCCGCTATGCTACTGCCCGGCTTCCGAGTAGTTTATGTCTTAAGATACAGTATCAAGATAATATAGCTGAATGTAATCGAAGCTTTTAATAGTCTTACCCTTTTATTAATACTTGATTTTTCCCCCCAAATGGACTGGTATTTATTGCATTATTAAAGTAGTACCCTCTCTAAAGTCATCTGAAGTGTACAGGAAACATTAAAACAGGTCATGTTGGGGGTCGGTCAGTGGCACAGTGGTTAAGCGCACGTGGCGCAAAGCGCAAGGACCTGCATAAGGATCCTGGTTTGAGCCCCCGGCTCCCCACCTGCAGGGGAGTCGCTTCACAAGCGGTAAAGTGGGTCTGCAGGTGTCTATCTTTCTCTCACCCTCTCTGTCTTCCTCTCCTCTCTCCATTTCTCTCTGTCCTGTCCAACAACTAACAACATCAACAATAGTAATAGTAACCACAATGAGGCTACAACAAGGGCAACAAAAGGGGGGGGGGGATGGCCTCCAGCAGCAGTGGATTCATGGTGCAGGCACCGAGCCTAGCAATAACCCTGGAGGAAAACAAAAAAACAGGTCATGTTATGACAGCAGCTGATGACTTTCTACCTTCTGCAAATATATATTTGTCTCAGGGAAATACTTCACTTACTAGCACTTTGTCACACTGCTTGCTTCTCGTTACCATTTCAGATGCACTTTCTGTGCTCTGAGGTACCTCTCTGTTGCCCCGGGGCTTTGCCAAGACACTAAAAAGTTTAGTTGCCAGGCATTAATATTTGATTCTTGACATCTCCACTTCTTAGGTATCTATTAGCATTAGAATTTTTTTATGTTTGTCAGTTATCTCTAGCAATGAGGAAGAAGTTATGCTTTGTCAGTCTTTTATTTACTTTTCTTCTTTGTTTATTTGTAACAGCCATATGGGAAGTGAACCATTGGCATATTCTTTACATTAACCTGTTTTAGGGATTATTCAACTCGGATTCCACTTCCTTGTTTGTATGACTCAGTAAATATTAATTTTACAGATCCTTCTGCTGAAGAACTGAGAAAACTAATGATGTTACATGGAGGACAATACCATGTTTACTATTCCAGATCCAAAACAACGCACATTATTGCAACAAATCTTCCTAACACCAAAATTAAAGAGCTGAAAGGGGAAAAAGTAATAAGGCCAGAATGGATTGTGGAAAGGTAAGTTTAGTTACATTAGTAAGTTGTAAAAATGGAAATATTTAAAAACTTTTATTATAAGCATTTCTCTAACCTCCCTTGTCTCTTAAGGGTGAAAAATAATGTCATAGCATTACTGTACTGTGGTTGGTCTCAATTGACAATTCAGATACACTCAGATTTAGCATCCTATTAAATTGGTGTGTTAGTTGTCTTAAAAAACCTCAGCTACTAGAATTCAGGGGAGATAACCTCCAATATGCAGCAGGAAGCAGTGATGAGGGAGCTGTTTAGTTAAGCATTTTATTTACTTATTCAACAATATTGGGGCGGGGTAGATAGCATAATGGATATGCAAGAGACTCATGCCTGATGCTCCAAGTCCCAGGTTCAATCCCCCACACCACCATAAGCCAGAGCTGAGCAGTGCTCTGGTAAAAACAAAACAAAAAAACAATATTTGGTGAGGCTTTCTGACACATAGAAACAGAGACATATATTATAAATATATGTCTGAGATATATATATATTATAAATTATATAGAAACAGAGACAGAGAGGGGAAGATAGCTCAACACAGAAGCTTCTTCCAGTGTAGTAGGGCTTGGGCTCAAGCCTGGGTTGTATGCAAGTCAAAACAGGTGAACTATCTTGCCAACCTATATTCAACAAATATCTTCGCATCTTATAAAACTAGACAGTATTCTGTTTACTTGGAAAATATTGATGAACACAGGGATTCTTTCTTTACCACTTGGAGCTCCTCCAGGATCGGTGGATTCATGGTGCAGGCACTGAGCACAGCAATAACTCTGGAGGAAACAAAACAAAACAAAACAAAACAAAAAACTTACCCCATCTGTGCAGGCAGGTCAGGGAGAGGTCGTGGCAGCGTTTGGGATTTGATGGCTAGGCAGAGAGAGCAGTTTTTCCACTTTGTGTTGAATCTTTCGTATTATGAAAAACCTACTTCCTGTGGTTAGATTCTCATAGAGATCTGCTGTGAGTTGAGAAATGATAGTGATTGGGGGCTAGGCGGTGTTGTACCCACTTTAGCACACATAGTACTGTGTGCATGGACCTGTGCAGGAACCTGGGTTTAAGCCCCTGCTCTCTACCTGCAGTGGGGTCGCTTCACAAGTTGTGAAGCTGGTCTATAGGTTTTTTATCTCTCCCTCTCTGTCTTTCTCTCCCACCTCAACTTCTCTCTGTCCTAGTCAATAAAATAGAAAGGGGAGGGGGGATGGCTGCCAGGCAGGTGGTAGATTCGCTGTACAGACATCAAGCCCCAGTGATAACCCTGGAGGCAAAAAAAAAAATGGTTTGTTTTAATGAGAGAGAGAGAGAGCAAGTACATGTGCACACTTTCGAGTGAGCTCTGCCTATCTCTGGCTTATGCTGGGGATTGAAACTGGGACCTCAGAACCTCAGGCATGAAAGTCTTACATAACCTCTATACTGTCTCCCCCAAAATATGTTGTATTTTTTTTAAACTTTCAGACTATAATAAATTAGGGATCTTAGGGATCTGGGGAGGTGGGGCTCTAGGACACATTGGTGGGGTTGTTTGCCCAGGGAAGTCCAGGTTGGCTTGGTAGCTGGTAGCTGGTGGCTGAAAAAGAGTTAAGATATAAAGCAGAACAAATTGTTGACTAATCATGAACCTAAAGGAAAGAATATTTGGAAGATGAAGATTTGGGATCTCTGTTGTGGAAAAAGTTAGTAGATCTATTTTCAGTATATTCCAAAGAGTCCATGCATGACTTTACTAGTTTTTGCCTAAGCCTGACATCTAATATGCAGGTGGACCCAAGTTATTGTCTGGGGAGATGGTGTCATAGCTGGAAAAAGGACTAGAAAGCTGGGTCAGGGAAGAGAGTAGCTCCCAAATATGGGAAAAGTATATAAATGTTACTAACTGTAAACCCCATCAATTTGATATGAGGCCTATATTCAACACAAGAGGCTATGTAGCTTCTGCATATCTGTAGGTCTGAGCTTTCTCAGTTTGTGTGTTTACTGTCCTTTACTGTGTGTGAGGACCTGGATCCAGTCCGGAACACCATGAACAGCCCCAGAGGAAGTTCTACAGAAGTGGAGCAGTGCTGTGGTGGTAGTCTTTGTTTCTAAAACAAAAAATAAAGGATGAGCTGGGTGGTAGTGCAGCGGGTTAAGCGCACATGGCGCAAAGCACAAGGACAGGCATAAGGATCCTGGTTTGAGCCCCCGGTTCCCCAGCCCCCCCCCAAAAAAAGTAAAATAAAGGGGCTGAGTGGTGGCACACCTGGTTGAGTGCACATGTTACAATGCACATGTTACAAAGACCTGGGTTCAAGCCCCCAGTCCCCACCTGCAGAGGGAAAGCTTTGCAAGTGGTGAAGCAGTGTTGCAGTTGTCTCCCTTTGTCTCTCTCCCTCTCTGTCACCCCTACCCTCTGAATTTCTGGCTGTCTCTATCCAATAAATAAATAAAGATAATAAATTTTTTTTAAAGTAAAATAAAAACAAGGAGAAAGGAATAGACCCGGGAGTAGTAGAATTATGTATATGGGAGGTTTCCGTGACATGGGGAAAGAAATTAAAAGCGGGACTCATTTATATTTTTCTCTCAGCACTGATTTATTTTAGAATTATTTTTACTTGCCTAACCATCTGTGCTTCATGTAGGTGCTATTTTTTCTTAATATTTTATTTATTCATATATTTTGGGTAGAGACAGAAATTGATAAGGGAGGAGAGAGAGACCTTTACCACTCCTCCACTGCTTGTGAAGCTTCTCCCTTTAGGTGGGGACCGAGGTTTTTGTACACTTAGTGTGTGTGTCAGCCCCCCCCCCCACACACACTGTAGGTACTGTTTCTTTTCTTTTTCTTTTATTTATTATTGGGTAGAGACAGAGAAGGGAGGGGGAGAGAGAGATACCAGCAGCACGACTTTACCACTCATGAAGCTTCCCCCTGCAGTTGGGGAGCCTGGGTCTTTGCCCACTGTAATGTGTACACTTAACCAAGTGCACCACTGCCTGGCCCCTGTAGGTACTATTTCCATAGATGATATATTCTGGGTCTTGAGGAGCTAATGAGTGAAAAGCTTTAATAATCTCTGGTGACTGAGGAAGTGGACTTGTAAGCCTACGGTCACAAGTTTGATCTCTACCTAGCACCATGTGTACTAGAATGCTACCATGGCCCTTTTTTTTTTCTCATAAAATAAATTTTTTAAATATAAGAATTTTAAGAGAAAAGGCAAGAAGTCATATACACCTTTCTCATAACTTTTTCTGAGTTCATCATAATTGCTCTTGTTTGTAGTTCTGGAGTTAGTAATGTAAGATAAAGAGGTTTTAAATTTTTAATGTATAGTGATTTTTTTTTCTTAGTTGTGGAATTTAAAAAAAACATAGTTTTTACGTAGCACACAATTAGAACTTTGTTGCTTTATTTAATATTTTATTTATTTATATTTTCATTGGGTAGAGACAGAAATTGAGAGGGAAAAGAGAGAGAGGTAGGTAGGTCTGGGAGGTGGCACAGTGGATAAAGCATTGGACTCTTAAGCATGATGTCCTGAGTTTGGTCCCTGGCAGTACATATACCAGAGTGATGTCTGGTTCTTTCCCTCTTTCTTCCTATCTTTCTCATTAATAAATAAGTAGAATCTTTTTTTAAAAAGTGTTGAATATTATTAAAGAGAGATACTTGCTCTCCCTGCACCCACTGCAAGTGGAGACCAGGGCTTGAATGTGACCTAGTACATGGCAATCAATATGTGCACTCAATTGGGTGCACCACTGCCCAGCCCCCCTTTGTTGTTCTAAATCTATTTTTAAATAAGGAAGAAGATAGGTATGAATAGACAGTTAAGCATACAAGTGTTAAATGCTATTTCTCCCATAGAGCTTGACTGGGACATCCCCAGGAACTTTAAAAATATTTTATGTTCAGAATTGTAAAGAAAATGCTTTTTGGGAGTTGGGCGATAGTGCAGCAGGTTAAGCGCATGTGGCGCAAAGCGCAAGAACAATGGTAAAGATCCCGGTTCGAGCCCCCAGCTCCCCACCTGCAGGGGAGTTGCTTCACAAGCTGTGAAGCAGGTCTGCAGGTGTCTCTCTTTCTCTCTCCCTCTCTGTCCTTCCCATCTCTCTCCATTTCTCTCTGTCCTATCAAACTACAATGACATCAGTAACAACAATAATATCTACAACAACAAAGCAACAAGGGTAACAAAAGGGAAAATAAATAAATATTAAAAAAAGAAAATGCTTTTCACCTCAAGCTATAATTAAAATGTTGAAATATAAATTAACAGTGATTTTTATTATATCTTGACTTTTTTGTCGAGCGCACGTTACAATGCAAAAAGACCCAGGTTCAAGTCCCCCCGTCCCCACCTGCAGGGGGAAAGTAAGTGGTGAAGCAGGGCTGCGGGTGTTTTATTCTCCTCATCTTTTTCTTTTTCCTTTAGGGTTATCGCTGGGGCTCGGTGCTTGCACTGAATCCACTGTTCCTGGACACCATTTTTTCCCCATTTTGTTGCCCTTGTTGTTATTGCTGTTGTTGTTGAGTAGGGCAGAGAGAAACTGAGAGAGGAGAGGAATACAGAGGGGAGAGAAAGAACATCTGTAGACCTGCTTCACTGGTTGTGAAACGACCTGCTGGCAGTTGGGGGTCCGGGGACTCAAACTGTGATCCTTATGTCAGTCACTGCACTTCAGTCCATGTGTGCTTAACCCATTGTGCTACTGCCCATACCACACCCTTACTCTCTTCTTAACCACAGTTAAAGCAGTTGGGTTGTCAGAAAAGTCATGGTGTATGCTTTGCACAGAAAAACATAACTTTTCTGACAATCCAACATATTAAAGTGAAATGTATAGATAATGAAGGGTGGGATTCAATGTCAGCTGTTAATATTAGTGTCCTTTACTATTGAGTGGCAACCAGATGAGATGGAAGGAAAGTTGTCAGTAATTTGATGAGAGTAAAGTAAAAGAATAACTGTTCTGATTTTAGAATTTTTATTTGACTTCTTGAATAATCTATAACCTAGGTACAATTAGCTGGTAACCTTCAAATCTTTAAGTGAAAATGGAAATGTTTAAAAAAAATTGAAATGTCAACCATCATAATTTAGCTTCATTATTTGGATATAGCTTAAGATGCTTTAATTAGAAAGACTAAATGCATAGTTTCACCAATGGTATAGTTTAACATGTAATTTCATTTTTTAAAACTATTAGTACTCTTTTCTTATACACAGAACTTTGACTTGGATATTTAAAATTTTTTTTTTTCTATAAACCAAATTAGATATCCGTTACATTGTGGTAATCGCTACTAATTTTTGAGTTTTGTGTTCTTTGAGTCAATTTTTTAAAATTTATCAAACAATAAGAAAAGTAATTTTGAGGGTCGGGCCGTAGCGCAGTGGGTTAAGCGCACATGGTGCGAAACTTGATGACTGGCGTAAGGATTCTGGTTCAAGCCCCCAGCTCCCCACCTGCAGGGGGGGTCGCTTTATAAGCGGTGAAATAGATCTGCAGGTGTCTATCTGTCTCTCTCCATCTCTGTCTTCCCCTCCTTTTTCCATTTCTCTCTGGTTACTAATGTTGTTGTCCTCTGGCAACAGCAACATTAGTAACAATAACCACAACAATGATAAAAACAAGTGCAACAAAAAAGGGAAATAAATAAAATATTTAAAAAAGTAAGTTTAGTCAGGAGTGACTTCTCTTAGTATGTATTTTAGATTTAAAGATGTTTATGTTTTGAAATATTTTCTGGCAGGGCCAGGTGGTGGTACACCTGGTCAGGTGCACGTTACAATGCAAAAGGACCCGGGTTCAAATCTCTGGTCCCCACCTGCAGGGGAAAGCAAATGGTGAAGCAGGGTTGCAGGTGTCTCTCTGTCTCTCTTCCTCTTGCACCCATCCCTCTTGATTTTCTGGCTATCTCCAATAAATAAAAATAGTAAAAAATATATATAAATATTTTTTGGCACTTAACAAATCTTTTGAAATTTGGGTATTAGCATAAGTACGTTGGTTCACTTTGGAAGTGAAAATTATCATTTAAAATACATATAGGAGTCTGGGCCTGCAAAATAACTCAGTTGGGTAGTGAGCTGCTTTTCCATGTGAGTCACCGAGGTTTGGGCCATACTCCCACTACACTAAAGGAAGTTTCAGTCCTGTGTTTTCTTTTACTCTGTCAATAAATAAGTCAAATCACATATAATGGGTTGTGGGAAAAGTCATGACTTATTTTTTCTGTTTTTCAAAGCAAAACTACATCATGACTTTTCCAGCAACCCAATGTATATGTCAGCCATACATAACTCCATTTATTAAATACCATAATTATTATGCAAAAGGCTTTCATGCCTGAGGCTCTGAAGTTCTAGGTTCAATCTCTAGCACCAATATAAGCCAGAGAGGTGTAGTGTTCTGGTGCATCTGCCTGCTTGCCACCCTCCCCCATCTGTCTCTTTAATTAAAAAGTAAATACATATTTAAAAATATTTTTAAAAAAACAATCAGTTTTAGTTATCAAGTACAAAAGGAAATGGTATTAGTTCATATTCATTAGTTATTAATATTCATTGTTAATATTCATTAATACCTAATATAGTATAGAGTTTACTGACTGAGGATTTTTGATAAGTAGTAAACATTTAACAGAAGAGATAGATGAAAAAAAAAAAAAGAAGAGATAGATGGTTGCTTCTACTTGCTTCAGCTTCATAGTCCTCATCACATTTTGTCACATAAAAATAGTTTAAATGGGGTGGGGAGAGGCGGTGGTGCACCTAAGTGCACACATTACAGTGCACAAGGACCCAGACTCAAGTCTCTGGTTCCCAGATGCAGGGAGGAAGCTTCATGAATGGTGAAGCAGGGCTGCATGTGTCTCTCTGTTTCTCTTCCCTTCTATCTCCCCCTCCTTTCTCAATTTCTCTGTCTCTATCCAATAAACAAAGAAATATTTGTTTAAATGGTTCACTAATCTTAAAATTGAGACTTTTTAGTTCTTGTTTTGTGTTTTGCTGTTTCTCATATATGTCTTTGATTCTGTGTAAATTGGGTAGAATGGGAGTAGAACTGTGGTAGTGAAAATATTGCTTGTGTTGACTACTAATTTAAAAAAGAAATCAGGCCTGTATTTTTTTCTGAATGATACTCTAAAGTATTCAATTATAATTATATTGTGTGAGGGTCACTAAACCAGAAGCAGGAGGAAAAAACTAGCAAAACACATGTCTTCCTTTCTCGAAGAAAGGAAGAATACTGATTTTTTTCATGAATCTCATTTTCTTCAAATACTGAGTTCTTAATTTAGTGTTATTTTTGTTTCAGCATCAAGGCTGGACGACTCTTGTCCTGCATCCCGTATCAGCTGTATAGCAAGCAGTCGTGTGCACAGAAAAGTCTCAACTTTAATCCTGTATGCAAGCCTGAGGATGCTATGCCAGGTCCAAGCAATATAGCCAAACATCTCAACAGGGTGTAAGTTTTTTTTTTAATTTATTTTTTTATTGGGGAATTAATGTTTTACATTCAACAGTAAATACAATAGTTTGTACATGCATAACATTCCCCAGATTCCCATATAACAATACAACCCCCACTAGGTCCTCTGTCATCCTTCTTGGACCTGTATTCAGAGTCTTTTACTTTGCTGCAATACGCCAATTCCATTTCAGGTTCGACTTGTGTTTTCTTTTCTGATCTTGTTTTTCAACTTTGGCCTGAGAGTGAGATCATCCCATATTCATCCTTCTGTTTCTGACTTATTTCACTTAACATGATTTTTTCAAGGAAGGTCCATCCAAGATTGGCTGAAAACGGTGAAGTCACCATTTTTTACAGCTGAGTAGTATTCCATTGTGTATATGTACCACAACTTGCTCAGCCACTCATCTGTTGTTGGACACCTGGGTTGCTTGCAGGTTTTGGCTATTACAAATTGTGCTGCCAAGAACATATGTGTACACAGATCTTTTTGGATGGATGTGTTGGGTTCCTTAGGATATATCCCCAGGAGAGGAAGTACAGGGTCACAGGGTAGGTCCATTTCTAGCCTTCTGAGAGTTCTCCAGACTGTTCTCCAGAGAGGTTGGACCAATTGACATTCCCACCAGCAGTGCAGGAGGGTTCCTTTGACCCCTTACCTTTTCTGATGTATGACATTCTCACAGGAGTGAAGTGATATCTCATTGTTGTCTTGATTTGCATTTCTCTGACAATCAGAGACTTGGAGCATTTTTTCATGTGTTTCTAGGCCTTTTGGATCTCTTCTGTGGTGAATATTCTGTCCAAGTCCTCCCCCCATTTTTGGATGGGGTTATTTGTTGTCTTGTTGTTGAGTCTGGCAAGCTCTTTATATATGTTGGTTATTAAACTCTTATCTGATGTATGGCATGTAAAGATCTTCTCCCATTCTGTGAGGGGTCTCTTGGTTTGGGTAGTGGTTTCTTTTGCTGTGAAGAAGCTTTTTAATTTGATGTAGTCCCATAGATTTATACTTGCCTTAGTCTTCTTTGTTATTGGATTCGTTTCATTGAAAATGTATTTAAAATTTATGCGGAAAAGAGTTCTGCCAATATTTTCCTCTAAGTATTTGATAGTTTGTGGACTAACATCCAAGTCCTTGATCCACTGGGAATTCACTTTTGTATTTGGTGAAATACAGTGATTCAGTTTCATTCTTCTGCATGTTTCAACCCATTGTTTCCAACACCATTTGTTGAAGAGACTCTGCTTTCCCCATTGAATAGTCTGGGCACCTTTGTCAAAGATTAGATGTCCATAGGTGTGGGGCCTCATTTCTGGGCTCTCAATTCTATTCCGCTGATCAGTGTGTCTGTTCATGTTCCAGTACCAAGAAGTTTTGATGACAACAGCCCTATAATATAGTTTGAGATCTGGGAGTGTGATGCCTCCAGTTCTGTTCTTTTTTCTCAAGATTGTTTTGGCAATTCTAGGTCTTTTCTGGTTCCAGATAAACATTTGTAGCATTTTTTCTATTCTCCTAAAAAATGTGCTTGGGATTTTGATGGGGATAGCACTAAATTTGTAGATGGCTCTGGGTAATATATTATTTTGATGATGTTAATTCTTCCAACCCATGAACATGGAATATCTTTCCACTTCTTCGTGTCTTTTTCAATTTCTTTGAGTAGTGACTCATAATTTTCTGTATACAAAGGCTTTCACTTCTTTGGCTAGGTTTACTCCTAGATATTTTATTGTTTTTGTTGCTATAGTAAAAGGAATTGATTTCTGGATTTCAGTTTCTTCTAACTTAGTGTTTGCATAGAGGAATGCCACTGACTTTTGAATGTTAATTTTGTAGCCTGACACCTTACTGTATTGCCTGATGATTTCCAAAAGCTTCTTGCTGGAGTCCCATGTATACTATCATGTAGTCTGCAAATAAGGAGAGTTTGACTTCGTCTCTTCCAATTTGTATCCCTTTAATTCCTTGCTCCTGCCTGATTGCTATGGCAAGAACTTCCAACACTATGTTGAATAGTAATGGTGATAGTGGGCATCCCTGTCTAGTACCTAATCTGAGTGGAAATGCTTCCAGTTTTTCACCATTGAGTATGATGTTGGCTATAGGTTTGCTATATATAGACTCAACTATCTTCAGGAATTTTCCATCTATTCCCATTTTTTGTAGTGTTTTGATCATAAAGGGATGTTGTATTTTGTCAAAAGCTTTCTCTGCATCTACTGATATGACCATGTGGTTTTTGGTCTTGCTTTTGTTGATGTGGTGGATCACATTGATTGATTTACGTATATTAAACCAACCTTGCATGCCTGGGACAAACCCCACTTGGTCATGATGAACAATCTTTTTGATATACTGCTGTATCCGGTTGGCTAGAATTTTGTTCAATATTTTCGCATCTATGTTCATCAGAGATATTGGTCTGTAGTTTTCTTTTTTGGTTGTGTCCCTATCTTTTGGTATCAGGGTGGTGTATCAGGGTGATGTTGGCTTCATAGAAGCTGGCAGGGAGTATTACAGTGTCTTCAATCTTCTGGAAGACTTTTTATTTATTTATTTATTATTTTTATATTTATTTTCACTTTTGTTGCCCTTGTTGTTTTTCATTGTTGTTGTAGTTATTATGGTTGTTATTGATGTCATTGTTGTTAGATAGGACAGAGAGAAATGGAGAGAGGAGGGGAAGACAGAGAGGGAGAGAGAAAGATAGACACCTGCAGACCTGCTTCACCACCTGTGAAGTGACTCCCCTGCAGGTGGGGAACCGGGGGCTCGAACCAGGGTCTTTAGGCTGGTCCTTGCTCTTAGTGCCACATGCACTTAACCTGCTGGGCTACCACCCGACTCCCCTTCTGGAAGACTTTTAAAAGTAGAGGTATTAGTTCTTCTTTGAAAGTTTTGTACAATTCATTTGTAAAAACATCTGGTCCAGGACTTTTATTTTTGGGAAGATTTTTGATAACTGTTTCAATTTCATTAGCTGTGATGGGCCTGTTCATGTTATCCACTTCCTCTTTATTTAGTTTTGGAAGTTGGTAGGTATCTAGGAAATCGTCCATTTCTTCCAGGTTCTCTAGCTTGGTGGCATATAGTTGTTCATAGAAGCCTCTAATGATATGTTGAATTTCTGCAGTGTCTGTTGTGATTTCTCCTGTTTCATTTACTATCCGATTTATTTGGGTCTTCTCCCTTTTTTGTTTTGTGAGTCTGGCTAAAGGTTTGTCGATTTTGTTTACTCTTTCGAAGAACCAACATTTACTTTCATTGATCTTTTGTATGGTTTTCCTATTCTCAATGTTATTTATTTCTGCCCTTACTTTAATGATTTCTGACCTTCTCGTTGCTTTAGGATTCCTTTGTTGTTCTTCTTCTAGGTCATTAAGATGTGCAATCAGGCTATTTATTTGTGCTTTTTCTTGTTTCCTAATGTGTGCTTGTATAGCTATGAACTTCCCTCTTAAGACTGCTTTAGCTATGTCCCAAATATTTTGATAGCTTGTGTCTTCATTTTCATTGAACTCTCGAAACATTTTGATTTCTTCCTTGATTTCCTCTTTGACCCAGAAGTTGTTAAGAAGTGTACTGTTGAGCTTCCACATTTTGGGACTGTTACTAATCTTTTGTTGATTGTTAAGTGTTAGTTTAATTCCACTGTGGTCTGAGAAGATGCTTGGGATGATTTCAATTCTCTTGAATTTGCTGCTGCTGTCTTTGTGGCCTAACATATGGTCTATCCTTGAGAATGACCCATGTGGATTTGAGTAAAATGTGTATTCCAGTTTCTTGGGATGAATGACTCTGAAAATGTCCAATAGTTCTAGTTTATCTATCTCTTCATTTAGCTCCTTTATGTCTTTATTGATTTTCTGCCTGAATGATCTGTCAAGTTGAGAGAGTGGGGTGTTGAAGTCCCCTACTATGATTGTGTTACTGTTAATATATTGCTGTAGCTCTTTCAGTAGAAGTTTGATGTATTTAGATGGCTTCTCATTGGGTGCATAGATGTTAATAATTGTTAAGTCCTCTTGATTGGCTGATCCTCTGAGCATTAAGTAGTGTCCATTCCTGTATTTTTTATCTTATCTATTTTCAAGTCTATCATGTCAGATATGAGAATAGCTGTTCCTGCCCTTTTTTATGGGCCATTGGCTTGTATGATAGTTTTCCATCCTTTCACTTTAAGTCTGTGTTTTTCTTGTTGAGTTTGGTGGGTTTCCTATAGACAGCATATTGTTGGATTGTATTTTCTGATCCATCTTCCTACTGTGTCTTTCAATAGGTGAATTCAGACCATTGACATTTATTGATATCAAAGATTGAAGATATTTGAACTCCATTCTTGTAGAGTTTTAGAGTGTTTTGACATATGTCCTATTTGTGGTGGTCTTGTTGTTTATAGGAGACCTTTCAGAACTTCTTTCAGGGCAGGCTTGGTGATGGTTGATTCCTTCAACTGTTGCTTGTCTGAGAAGGTTTTGATGCCTCCCTCTAGTCTGAATGACAGTCTAGCAGGATATAGTATTCTTAGCTGAAAGCCTTTCATTGATCACTCGATAGATATCTTGCCATTCTCTTCTGGCCTGTAGTGTTTGTATGGAGAAGTCTGCTACTAATCTTATGGGTTTTCCTTTGTAGGTGACTCTTTGTTTTTCTCTTGCAGCCTTGAGGATCCTTTCTTTATCCTTATTCCTTTCCATTCTAAGTATGATATGTCTTGGTGTCTTTAGGTCTGGGTTAATTCTGTTTGGGACCCTCTAGGCTTCTTGAATCTTTGTCTTTGATGTTGTCTAGACTAGGGAAGTTTTCAGCTATTATGGCCTGGAAAATGCTTTCTTCCTCTTCTTCTCTTTCTTCCTCTGGTATGCCAATAATGCGTATATTGTTTCTTTTGAAGTCATCCCATAGGACTCTGTTGTTGTTTTCAGCATCTCTTTTTGAGATCTCTTACTTCTTTTTTAGTTTCCTCTAATTCATCCTCAATCTTGCCAATTCTGTCTTCAGCCTCATTGATTCTATTCTCTCTGCCCTCTACTGTTTTCTGGAGTTCATCTATTTTGTTGCCCTGTTCTGATACTGTTTTAGCTTGTTCAGCTAGTTGCATTCTTAGCTCAGCGATTTCAGCTTTCAGCTCTCTGATGACCATGAGATAATTAGTATTTTCTTCCATATTCTCATTTGTTGTTCCTGTATTTCTGATTACAATTTTTTCAAATTCTTTACTCACTCCTGTTATTATTTCCTTAGCTAATGTTTGGATGTTGAACTCGTTATTTTGTGCTTCACCCACTGGAGGACTCTTAGCTATACTCTTGTCCTGGTTCGATTGTCCCATATTTTTTCTTGTTGTTTTAACTATTTTATATATTATGTTATGAGTTCCCTTTATCAGTACTTTTCAAATTATTGATCACTATTGCCTGTATTGACTTGTGTCTAAGTAAGTTAATTAAAGGGTTTACAGTGGTGGAAATTAACAGTTGTTTCAATCCCTGAGTTGGAGCTCAGTGTTTTAAATGTCTCTTTTTTTTTCCTTCCCTGTAGGCTATGGGAGCCTGAGGGCTTTTAAACTATCAATGGGCTTCTTAGCTTAATCACTGACTCCTGACCAAGAGATAAAGCAGGGTGTGGCAGAGATAATCCAGTGGTTATGCAAAGAGACTTTCACAGCCCCTCAGCTATGCCACTGAGGTATAGGTCTTCTCCTGAGTTTCCTGGTTAGATCTCTGTCCCCTTGTGTCCCTCCCTGTCGCTGCTCCAGATTCTGAGGGTAGTAGCAATGAAGACTCAGAGTTGCACTTGGTGAGTCTCTGGGGAGTCCTCTCCTCCCTTAAGCTGTCCCCTTGTTGGTGGAACAGATTGGAGATGGTGTCTCAACTGATAAACTGCTGAACTGTTAGCAGTCACTTAATCTCTCCTTAGGCTCCACTCTCCTCTCTGTCACCAGCCACACGTGTTTGTACTCATGGGTTATTTACTGGGTTCCTGTGGTCATTCTAGTCCTGTCTTATTTCGGTCCGGGGTGGTCTCCTTTGGTATTCCTAGTTGATCCGGGAGAGAAGAGGAGAGGAGGGGAGGGGAGGGGAGGGGAGGGGAGGGGAGGGGAGGGGAGGGGAGGAGAGGGGAGGGGAGGGGAGGGGAGGGGAGAGGAGAGAGAGAAAGCGATCTGCTGCTCATAACTCCACCTCCCTGTTTCAAAGTTTTTTTATCGTGTAAGTTTTTCTAGGTTGTGAATATCAGAGTTGGTCTTTAAAAGTGGGTATGAACCCTGCTCTGTTGTAGAGAGAGTAATAAACCTGGCCATTCATCTTTATTAAAGTTGTTGAAATATATGTGTTTTACTACAATAATTTACTTGCTTATTTACCATAGCACTGCACAGTTTTGGTTTATGGTGGTGCCAGGTATTGAGCCCAGGACCTTGGAGTCTCAGGCATGAAAATCTTTTTTGCATAACCACTTTGCTATCTTCCTGGCCCATATTATTTATTGTTTATCTGGCAGTTTTCATATGTAAAATATAAACAAGGAAACTTCTTCAATTGGGTTAGTTCAAGTAGTGGGTCTTAAGTCATTAGGAGTAAGGTTTCCTTCAAGAATTTCTTAAAATAAGAATTTCCACACAAGTATTTTACTATTTAATGTTCCTCTCAAAAACTGAACTGTGCCAGTTATATTGGAATGCTGGAAAAGTCATGACATTTCTTTTCTTTTTCACTTTTCTGTTTTCTATGTAAAATGCATCATGGGTCATGACTTTTCCAACAATCCATAACTTTCGTATGCTGTACATTAATGTGTTTATATTTTATATTTTTAAAAATTTTCAAATTTGTAATAAATCTGAATGTGAATATTTTATTTATTTTTTCTCCTGGCTGCCAGAGGTTTATTATTATTATTATTTATAAAAAGGAAACATCGACAAAACCATAGGGTAAGAGAGGTAGAACTCCACACAATTCCCACCACTAGAACTCTGCATTTCATCCCCTCCCCTGATAGCTTTTCTATTCTTGAACCCTCTGGGAATATGGACCCAAGGTCATTGTGGGATGCAGAAGGTGGAAGGTCTGGCTTCTATAATTGCTGCCCCGCTGAACCAGAGGTATTTTTTAAAGCCTATTCTTTGCTTCCATTAAATGATGCTTCCAATAAAATCACTTCTAGCAGTGTGCCTGCCACAGCACCCTGTTGGTTTACTCACAGCTCTTATCACAAGTTGAATATTTTATCTTAATTAAAATGTTTAAAGTGAAGATAATCTTTATTCCATGTTACTTAAAAAAGAAAAGGCTGATTTAATTGTAATAATCCTGAGTAAATTGGTTTCACAATTAATTGCAATGTTGCCTTAACTTTATATCAGGTGACTCATTATCATTTGTCTTCTTATTTATTAAATTGCTCGCTTTGGGAACAGGATTTATTTTTTCCAAAAGGCCAAGAGTCTAATTAACCTAGAAGGATCTAATGTTATTACTTCCTGTACCTTTTGTTGTCATTTGTTCTTTAACCCATATCTGTTTATTCAGATGTTTTTCACATTACCTAAAACTTTACAGTTTTCGGTAGCATCAGGGTATTCAAAACATATCAGAAAAGTCTTTCTTCATACACATTATCTTTTCATATCCACACCTAGTATAAGTAAAAAAAACACACAAAAAAAAAAAAACTATATATTTTGGGAAACTGTAAATTTTAGGCAGATTTTATTAGTATATTTACTCTGGTAAAAGTATATCTGCTAGCTATGTACTTAGAGCGTAGCTATTTCTTTTTTGAGGTTTTACATCTGTGAAGATTGAACTTAGAGTTGGCAACCATGGTACTTAAGAAGGTCTGTCAAAACCAACCCAGAAACGGGTGGTAATGTTTTGCATTCATGTGTGCCTTCTCTCTGTAACTAGATTGTCACTACTAATATTCCAAGTTGGTCTTACAAAGAAGGAATGTTAATGCTGTTAATGGTGTGGTGCTCTGTTTCTCTTTTTTAAATTTTTTAATATTTATTTATTTACCCTTTTGTTGCCCTTGTTTATTGTTGTTGTAGTTATCATTGTAGTTGTTATTGATGCCCCTTTTATAGATCTACGCCCTCACATGTACAGTTTCAGCATTCTAGCCTTACTTTTTTTTACCCATACAGTGAGAGAGTGATACAGGGGCTCAAACCTGAGTTGTGTGTATGAAAAGACACACTTTCCACCCGGTTTGCTAACTCTCTAGCTGTGGTTCTTACTCTTCTGTATACTTGTAGTACAATAATTAGCCCTGTTAGTAGATTGATAAATATAGCATGTCAGCCTTTCCTGATTGAAACTAATTGTCCTCAGGATGGTAGCAATATTTTATTTTCTATGTTGAGTAATGCCTTATATAAATCTGAAAATAAATTCAAACAAAATGTCTTATTTATTCTTATCGCAGTGATTCATATTGTATTAATTCGCAAATATCAGTGACTGTTGTAAATGTAAGTCATTATGCTATAGACAGGTTATATAAAACTTAGATTCCAGTTAATTTCTAATCAGGAAAGAAAATGAAAATAGTTTTGGTTTTTTTCTTCACCCTCAAAAAGATTCTTTCTTTGTATACGTGTCTACAATTTTAAAAAGCTGTTAGCTTTGTAGAATTATCCTACTTACCTTGCTACTTTTTTAGCAAAGAATTATCGTTAATTCTTAGATGGGAAAGAATTTAAAATTTGTGACATTTTTGGTTTTGGGGTAGGAGTGCGTATTCAAGTTTGTACGTATTCCAAGTTTGTATTTCTAAGAAAAGAGAACGAGAATTGTTTTTTTTTTTAAATTTTATTTATTTTCCTTTTTGTTGCCCTTGTCTTTTTTTTATTGTTGTTGTAGTTATTATTGTTGTTGTTATTGATGTGGTTGTTATTGGATAGGACAGAGAGAAATGGAGAGAGGAGGGGAAGACAGAGGGGGGAGAGAAAGATAGACACCTGCAGACCTGCTTCACCGCCTGTGAAGCGACTCCCCTGCAGGTGGGGAGCCGGAGGCTGGAACCCGGATCCTCATGTCGGTCCTTGCGCTTTGCGCCACCTGCGCTTAACCCACTGCGCTACCGCCTGACTCCCGAGAATTGTTTTTGCAGCCACAAGTGACTGTATGAGTAGAGGATAGGGCTTTGATGTCCCATGCCCCATCTGCTCCTCCCTCCTTGCCCCGTTAAAGATGTCTACAAAGAGAAAAATTGTTTTAACTTGAGAGTCAGACATTATTAACTGTTTTTTCCTCTTTAGAAATCATATAATTAAGAAGATTGAGACAGAAAATGAAGTCAAAGTTAATGGAATGAACAGTTGGAATGAAGAAGATGGAAAAAATGATTTTAGTTTTGTGGAGCTGGAGCAGATGTTTTCAGGAAGGAAACAAAATGGGATTCCATGTCACAGAGACAGCACTGCCATTTTTAGTGGACGCTCTCATTCCTCTAATGGTGCCTTAAAGACACAAGATTGCTTGGTGCCCACGGGCAACAGTGTTGCCAGCAGACTTTCTCCAGACCTTGTCCACGAGGAAGAGAAGCCTGAGAAGAGCAGCACTGACTTCAGAGACTGCATTGTGCAGCAGTTACAACAAAGCACCAGAAACATAGATGGTTTAAGGAATCCACACAGAACTAATTCCTTTTCATTATCTTCTTTGCACAGTAACATTAAAATAAATGGCGCTCACCACTCCACTGTTCAGGGGCCTTCAAGCACAAAAAGCACTTCTTCAGTACCTACTGTTAGCAACACAGCACCTTCAGCGCCGTGTAAACCATCAGACTGTAATTTTATTTCAGACTTCTATTCTCGTTCAAGACTGCATCATATATCAACATGGAAGTGTGAATTGACTGAGTTTGTCAATACCCTACAAAGGCAAAGTAGTGGTATCTTTCCAGGAAGGGAAAAGTTAAAAAAAATGAAAACAGGCAGGTCTGCACTTGTAACTGACACAGGTAGATACTAGCTAAAATTATTTTCTTATGAAACAATATTGGTGGTGCTGGGAGAAAACTCACCTGCTAAAGTGCACACATTAAGACCTGGAGTCCCTGGCCATCATGGGAACACCTACCTGCATGGGGGAAACTGTGTGGTGGGCATAACTGTGGTGTCTCTTCCTCTCTCGCTTCCATTTTCTCACCTTCTACTTAAACAAAAAAAGGTCCACACACAGCCCCAACCAAAAAAAAACTATGTTTGACTCATATAATTAAGCGTTTAGTATTCTGATAAGATACTGCACTGTCATAAAACTCAGGGTGGGGTGGTATTCAAGGAAAATTAGGTTACATAAGTCAAACTAAGTATAACAGAAAACGTTCTTATTTAAAATTTTAGATTCAAGTGTAGCTAACTGAAAACTGTAGGTAGTTTATACAACAAATGTTGAGATTCTGAACATTTGTTCCTCATACAGACCTACTGATGTTTTGAACTATATAAAATACAACTTGTTTCTAAAGTGTTGAGTTTGGTTCAGGGTGGCTTTCCTGTTCTGTTAATTAAGCTTTGGGATATTGAAATACAGTCTAGGGAGGATAACTGGGTAGAAAACGCTACTCTACTCATGTACTTCTCAGCCTACAACAATGCAAAAAACAAAAAGAGCAAAAATAAAACTTTTATTTTAGTCAACTTTAGTTTAAACAAAAATGAGTTGGTTTAGTAAAAGTAACTTAATAGCTCTTGCTTCATGATTTTAAATAAATAGCGGATGTACTATGCTATTCTATAGCATAGTAAACTCTTGTTAATGAGATGAAGTATTTTCACATGTAAGTATGTTGATTAGCTGTATTTTTCTCCTTTAAAAAAAAAGATACATTTTTTACTTATGTATTTATCAAAGAGAAAGAGCCAGAGCATCATTCTGACATGAGTGATGTGCATGGACCTCCTGGTTAAGAGTCCAGTGCTTTATCCACTGTGTTGTCTCCATGATTGCTGATTTGCTCTTTATAATACTCTTTGTTAACCAAACAGACCCAACAATAGCAGACTGTATTCCTGTGCCAGTTAATATGTTGTTTGACGTGTTAATTGCTTTTTGCAGATTATATGGCTTCATTTTATAGGCAGATCAAACTCAGAGATTATCTAATAATAATGTCTGTTCACTTATAGTTGTGGGGCCTGAGAGATGGAGAAAAGTTTCTGTCCTAGAAACTGATAGTCTCTCCATCTGGTTTTCTTGTGATAGTTCGATGCGTTCCTAAAACCACACTATTTGTGAAATATTTTAAAGTAATGCTGTAGGTATTAGATTATCCTTCTATTGTGTCCTAATCCCAAAACTCAGTAACATTAGAAAGCTTCAAGGAATTGTTATAAAACATGAGTAAGTTTTATTGTAAGCATTCAGTAAGTAAGTCTTTGGCATATTCATTCTTTGCCACTTTTAAGTTATAATTTTGGGTTATTTACATTATGCTTTATTTAAAAAAAAGTTCATTACTGGATTTCAGTGCTGGCACTGAATCCATTGCTCCTGGCCGTATCCTTCCCTCCCCCCTCCCCTCTTCCCTTCTTTCATTTTGTTAGGTAGGAGAGAGAGAAATTGAGAGGGAGAGAGAAAGGTAGACAACCTACAAAACGTGCTTCACTGCTCATGAAGCTTCCCAACACTTCAGGGGTTGAATCTGGGTCCTTGTATGATAGATAGCATGTGTGCTCAGCTGGGTGTGCCACCACTACACCCCTCATACATTATGTTTTAGATAGTGCTTTTTAAAGATTTTTTTTTATTATTTTCCCTTTTGTTGCCCTTGTTGTTTTATTGTTGTTGTAGTTATTGTTGTTGATGTCCTTGTTATTGGATAGGACAGAGAGAGGAGGGGGAGAGAAAGCTAAGACACCTGCAGACCTGCTTCACCACTTGTGAAGCTACTCCTTCCAGGAGGGGAGCCAACGGCTCGAACCAGGATCCTTACTCTGGTCCTTGGTGCTTTGTGCCACCTGTGCTTAACCCGACCCCCTAGATAGTACTTTTATGGAACAAGATTTTGATGACTAGGATTGTACAAATTCTTTACAGATGTATAGCAAGGAATTGTGTTGCCTTGAGGTTAGAAAACTGCTTGAGGGAGCCTGGCGGTAGCACATGGCGCAAAGCGCAAGGCTGGCGTTAAGGATCCTAGTTCGAGACCCAGCTCCCCACCAGTAGAGGGGTTACTTCACAGGCAGTGATGCAGGTCTGCAGGTGTCTGTCTTCCCCTCCTCTCTCCATTTCTCTCTGTCCTATCCAACAATGAAGACAACAGTAAAAACTACAACATAAAACAACAAGGGCAACAAAAGGGAATAAATAAATATAAAAGAAAGAAGAAGAAAACTGCTTGAATCTTAATTCTGACTCTGCCACTGTTACCATGTAAGACCTTTGTATAGTTGGTTCACCTCTTTGAGACTCAGTCTGTTCACAGAAGAGTGATAGATCATTCTTACCTCTCTGAAACCTAATGTCCTCTTAGCAGAGCAGTGGTAAGTCATGTTGCTCATCTCATGTTGTTTTAGGCAAAGGCTCAGTGCCTTGAAAATGAAACCAGGTAAATAACTTCCCGGTCACAATATGGTAAATGACATGGTCTGAACTTACTTGGTGTTGGTGAGCAGTGGCACACTCAGTTAAGCGCACATAGTACTGTGAGCCCATGTTCCCCTTCCACAAGTGGTGAAGCAGGTCTGCTGGTATCTGTCTCTTTATCTCCATCTCTGACTCCTCCTCCCCTCTAAGTTTCTCTCTGTCCTATCAAATAAAATGGGGCAGGGGCAGGAAGGAAGGCCTCTAGAAACTGGGTTTCATAATGTAGGCAACAAACCCCAGCAATAACCCTGGTAGAGAATGTAAGATTTGGGGCTGGATGGTGACACACCTGGTTAAGTGCACGTTATAGTGCACAAGGACCCAGGTTCAAGCCCCTGGTCTCCACCTGCAGGGGCAAGCTTAATGAGTCGTAAAGCAGGGTTTTGTGTCTCTCCCCTTGCTATCTCCCCCCAACCCTCTTGATTCCTGGCTGTCTCTGTCCAGTAAATAGTTAAAAATAATTTTAAAGAGAATGTAAGATTTAGGAACCCTTTTTTTAAAAATGGAGACTATTCTTCAGTACAATGTCTTATCAGAGAAAAATATCTTATGAAGCCAGAACATTTTTCTTACCTGAGATTCTTATTTCTAAGACTTGTATATATTGGAGAATATACAAGGGGAAAAAGCTAATTAAGGATGAGTTGAAAGATTTAGAGGAAAGTTCTAGTTGTGGCTAAATTAATATTAAAGAGTTTCTGTATACTCAGGACAATTAGATGCCCATGTCTTAAGGAGAAGATGTTTCCTTGAAAATGCTGTACAGACTTCAGAGTTAGTTAATTGTACTTAAAGTCATGAGTAAAATGTCACTTATACAATTTTATTTTATATACTATTTGTACATTTTACCAGAGCACTGCTTGCCTCTGACTAGTGGCTGTGCCAGGAATTAAACTTGGGACATGCAAGTCTCGCTGCATAGTCATTGTGCTGCTCCCCCTTGCCCTTATAGGCTAGCTGGCGTGTGTGTGTGTGTGTGTGTGTGTGTGTGTGTGTGTGTGTGTGTGTGTGTGTGTATTTACCAGAGCACTATTCGTCTCTGGCATATGGTGCTGTTGTAGATTGTACTGGGACCCCAGGGCCTCAGATATTAGAATCTTTTGCATACACATTATGCTATTTCCCCACTCCCCTTAATGTGTGACTGTTTAGAATAGCACTGTGGTAGCGTGATGACTCTGAAATCAGACTGCCTGATATTGTATATCTCCTCAGCATTTACTGACTATGACTTAAGTTTTTGTGAAATGAAAGTAATAATTGGCAAATAGTGGTGCTGAAAGAATCTAAATATATTAACATCTAAACCTTCAACAGTACCTGATAAACCTATTAAGCATTCATCAATAGTAGTTTTCTTATTTTATCGAGATATGTTTATAGATTACTTGGACTAATGATCATCTAATGTTTCTTAGCCTACATTAGCTAAATATATGCAACATCTTTATGTTTTATAAACTTCACAAAGATAATAAACATTTAGATAAACTTTTAGTGAGTCTTAGAAGATACAGGCTAGGGGGTGGCAGCACAGTGGGTTAAGCGCACATGGTGTGAAGTGCAAAGACCAGTGTAAGGAGCCTGGTTCGAGCCCCCTGCTCCCCACCTGCAGGGGGGAGGTCATTTCACAAGTGGTGAAGAAGGTCTGCAGGTATCTTATCTTTCTCTCTTTGTCTCCCCTCCTCTCTCAATTTCTCTGTCCAACAACAGCAATGACAACAATAATAACGACAAGGGCAATAAAATGGGATAAAATGGCCTCCAGGAGCAATGGAATCGTAGCGTGTGTCTAGCCTTTATCTTTTTGCATCCTGGGTTATTGCTGGGTCTGTGCTGACACTATGAATGCACTACTCCTGGCAGCTATTTTTTCCATTTTACTGGATAGGACAGAGAAGTTGAAAGAGGAGGGGGATATAGGGAGAAAGCTAAGACACCTGTAGACTTGTTTCACTGCTTTTAAAGCACCCTCCCCATAGGTTGGGAGCAGAGGCTCAAACTGGGATCCTTGAAATTTATACTATGTGCCACCAAGTACGCCACTACCCAGCCCCTGACACATGATATCTTCATAGTAGACCTTAAATCATATTTGGAAGCTAAAGTTAACATCTCTGCATTGCATATAAAGCTAAAAAAAAGAAAAAGACAATGACTGTCTCAAGTGATGGAATAGATGGAATTAAGGCTTATTTTCTTCCCTACTGTGAGCATATGAAAATATAAATTCTAAGTTTCATTAAACCTGACTTCAATGAAAAAATTAGTTTGGGGTTTGAACATTGTTGTTTTTTTGTTTTGTTTTGTCTTATTCTTTCTAGGAAATACGTCAGTATTGAGTTCACCCAGACATCAGAGCTGTATAATGCATGTTGATATGGATTGCTTCTTTGTATCAGTGTGTATACGCAATAGACCAGATCTCAAAGGTGTGTACTTGTTTCTGTTTTAAAATAATTTATACCCACACACATTTGGCAATCACAAAATATTTAAGAAATCCAGTATTCTTTGTAAAATCATATACTGTTTCTAAGTTTCCTAGTATCCACGATCAAAAAAACTTAGAAGTTTCCTTAAAAAAAAAAAAAAAACTTAGTTTTTTTTTTTCTCTTTAAAGAAATCTCCAGAGAATAATACTTATTTTTTTAATCTTTTATTTATTACTGGATAGAGACAGAAACTGAGAGGGAAGGGTGAGATAGGGAAAGAGACAGACTATTTGCAGCCCTGCTTTACCATTTGTGAAGCTTTCCCCCTGCAAGTGGGGGCCAGGGTATTGGACCCTGGTCCTTGTGCACTGTAATGTGTATGCTTAACCAGGTGTGCCATTGCCTGGCCCCTTACTTATTTTCAACAGAAAGATATCACCTAGAACTAATAGTGTAGGTGGGATCTGCACTGGGCATATTTCTATCTTTTTACTATATTTACTAATACTCTTAATTGTTATGGTACAACACGTCTTTGGGTCACTATGAATAAATAACCTGAATACCCTGATGCTAGTAAACAATTCCAATTTCTTGGTTTTAGAATAATTCTGTATTATTAAATATTGCCGAAAATACATGCAGCCCTTCTGTAGTCCTAGTGTATGGAATTTCAGGTATTTGTGACCTGGCCAATATTTCTAAAAACAGTATTTTTGGGGCCAGGCAGTGGCACACCCGATTAAGCTGGGTAATGTTACCTTGTGCAAGTACCCATATTTGAGCTCCCCACATCACACCTACCAGGGAGGAGACTTTATGGGCTGTGAAGCAAGTACTGTGGGTGTTTCTATACCTCCTCAGTTTTCTCTCTGTCCTATCAAATAAAGAATAGGAAAGGAAAATAGCTGCCAAGAGCAGTGGATTTACCGTGTAGGCACTGAGCCACAGCAATAACTCTAATGTCAATAATCAAACAAAAGAAAAAAAGTTTTGTTTTTTCTAAAATTTTCAGTTATACTCTATGTCTAAAGGAGATAACTTAGTATTTTCTTGGGAGTCAAATTTTCCCTTAAAGGGAAGCAGTAGTGAATTGAACTGCTTTGAATTTATCATGAGTAGTTGTTGCTTCAGTTTTAAAAGGGTGTTTAGAATTTTAAATAACTGACTTTAAGTCAGGGTTTTTTTTGGGGGGTAGTATTTATTTTGTCTTCATAATATGCATTTAGTAAAATATGAATTAACCACTCAAATAAGTTATAATTATCTGTACTATAACACATAAGTATATATGAAAGATTTTATAAATCAAAAACATGCATCTATAGAGTCATTTGCTTATAGTACAGGCCAGATTGTGATTCCTCGGCATATGTATGTATTTTTTTTTTACTTGTCCTAGATAAACAAAATTTGCTTGTTGTAAAATTAAAAGTAATTTTTGTGTTAGCCAGCTTTTCTGATACCTGAAATATAGAGATACAAAAGCATTTTTTTTCTCTGCAAACCCCCCCGCCCCCAGTCTGGATCTAGAGTTTACTTTGCCTGTTTTCTGTTTGTAAGAAACCAAATCAAAGCCTTGCTAAGCTCAGTGATAGCTTTGCTTTAAAATGAATATATGTAGGCAGGGGTAGATAGCATAATGATTATGCAAACAGACTATCAAGCCTGAGGCTTCAAAGTCCCAGGTTCAATCCCCTGCACCACCATAACCCAGAGCTGATCAGTGCTCTGGTTAAAAAAAAAAGAAAAAAAAAGAATATATTCAATTTGTTGTGAATAGTTTCTATCTTTGGGGTGCTGTGAGACTTTTCCCTGGTGCTTAATACTTTTTAAAGATATTAGCTCTTACATGAATTAATATCATAGAGCCGGAAAAAAAATTCCAGGCGCAGGGGTAGATAGTATAATGGTTATGCAAAGAGACTCTCACGTCTGAGGTTCTGTAGTCCCAGATTCAATCCTTTTTACCACCATAAGCCAGAACTGAGCAGTGCTCTTGTAAGAAATACAAAAGGAAAAAAAAAATTCCCATTATTTTCAGATGCTTTTAGAATATTTCCTTACATATTGTCAGTGTTGTTAAACATTCTTGTACTCAAATTTAAAAGTAATTTTATAAACTTTTCCCATATTTGGTAACTTTAAAAAAAAAAAAGTAATTTTGTCCTTTTTTTCACAGGAAAACCAGTGGCAGTTACAAGCAACAGGGGCACAGGAAGAGCGCCTTTACGTCCTGGCGCTAATCCCCAGTTGGAGTGGCAGTATTACCAGAATAAAATCCTAAGAGGCAAAGCAGGTACAAATAATGAGCTCTCTTTGAAGTATAAAGAATTCTTGGTATTGTTGTAATAGAATGAAATAATAAGAGTTTTAATTATTAGCCTTTTCATTAAAGAATTTTAAGTGGTAACATCTTAAAGCAAAACCTGAAGGTAATAGAGAAGTTGTTTTGTATTAATATTTTGATGATCACATTTGCCTGGAATTGAGTGAAGAAATTTGAAAAGGTATGGTTTATTTGCTTTAGATAGGGGCATAAAACTCATACTTCTTTTTTTTTTTTTTAACTATTTTCCATTTTGTTGCCCTTGTTTTATTGTTGTAGTTATTGATTTCGTCGTCGTTGCATAGGGCAGAGAGAAATGGAGAGAGTAGGGGGAGAGAAAGATAGACACTTGCAGACCTACTTCACCGCCTGTGAAATGACTCCCCTGTAGGTGGGGAGCCCCGGGGATCGAACATGGATCTTTACGCCAGCCCTTGCGCTTTGCACCACGTGCACTTAACCCGTTGAGCTACTGCCTGACCCCCAAAACACATACTTCTTGAGGAAAACTCTAGATTCAAGAGTTAGTCATTATATGACCTCTAATCATGATCAGGACACTAACTCTGTTGCTAAAGATACTGTGTGAGGCAACAAAATATGAAATAGTAGGGCTGTAAATTATTGGGATTAGGAAATAAATGCCAGCAATCAATTCCCTTGTCTTTGTTGAACCTATTGTATATGAGAAATGTTTTCTTGCCTTCCTTGCTTTTAAATTTTTGCTGTTAGTATATAAAAATGATAATTTACACTATAATACTATTAAAGCTTTGATATCTGTTCCCCTAAATAAGTTTCCCAAGAAATGTTTGCTTAGAAATTAAACGAGTTGGGAATCAGGCAATAGCACAGCGGGTTAAGCACGATGTGGCACAAAGTGCAAGGACCGGCTTAAGGATCCTAGTTAGAGCCCCTGGCTCCCCACCTCTCCCCCTCTCTATCTTCCCCTCCTCTCTCCATTTTTCTGTCCTGTCCAACAATGACAACAATAATAACTACAACAGTAAAAAACAAGGGCAACAAAAGGGAATAAAAAAATTAAACTAGTTGACAATCAGTTTTCTCACACGTCTGTGAACCCCAAATTTCTTTAGTTTTCACAAAAAAAAAGTCTAATGAGAAAGTAGTCTAAAATTAGGTATACAGTGGAGAGGGAAGCATACAGTTTAATTTTAGTCCACTTATTTCAGGACTCATGTTTTTAGTTGTAAATCTTAGTTATAGTCTGTCAAAAATACATTGAAATGAAGGCAGAAGGAAAAAAACCAGTGGAGATCTCTTTGGGCATTTTGGGGACAGAGTTTATTCTTTTAGTTGGTTATTAACTATCTTAAGCTTCATGTATATCTGTGTTGTCTAGATTTCCTAAAATTGTTCTTGGTCTTTAATCCCTTATGAAGAAATTTTTGAGATTCTCGCTCTTTTGTGTTTATCATGAGTAGATGTTTGGGTAGCTAATCATGAGCTTGTTGAGATGTTACTGTACTGTGGCACCAGACAGTGAGTAGTTTCTCAAGTGGTTGTAGTATGGCTTTGTGGTAGATTGACTTGTCTTTCTGTATTTCCTATATGGTATTGAGAAGATGAAATACTTCTTGAAAGCAGGTTGTTTGAGGAAATGCATAGCCTTTTTTTTCACATGTTGGGTACTCAGTAAAAACTTAATGAATGAACACTGAAACAAGGACATTGTGCCCTGTGCATATCTTTCAATAGCATTTCAGTTACCCAGTGCTGAAAATTACTCTTTGGCAGAATCTTGTTTGCTCTACGCATCTTCATTTCAGCATTCTTTATCAGAATTTGTCCTTGGCAGGTACCCATTTCTTAGAAACAGCAGGAGACCTAGTCCTCTTTTTGTCTTCCTCTGTCACAGATAATCTAACCATAAACAGTTTATTATCAGTGTTGTAGCTGACTTCCACTGAATTTTCACATTGTAATTACATTGTAATACACATACTCCCCCCACTTTTATATGGGTGGCAAACTAGAAGGCAAATATTAAGACAAATCACTGAGATTTCACTTGCCATTGCCTAAAGATTTTTTTTCCCTGTCACCAAAGTAATTATGATGCCTAGAACTTTTCCCACTACCTTTACTCCTTTCATTTTGTTATTTCTTAATCTTTCTTTCTGAGTTCTTATTAGACATGGCAACAAATTTTAAAATATTGAGAATTGATTTGGGAATTAATAGTCTGTGACCTTTTGTATACTCACTTAAAAAAAAAACACCTCAGTTCTAACATTTTGGCTTATGTGTCTAGGCAGAGTGTTAGCTAGCATCTTTAGTCCTATACAGAACCTCTTAGTTTCTTATGTGTCATATTCAAATCTTTATCTGATCAGATCAGATCAGATCAGCATAACCAGTTTTCCAACCAATCAGCAACCTTTGGAAGCTGATTCCTGAGCAGTACTCAGCAGTGACACTTCTCATTGAAATCTTATTATTTGAAGTCCATTTATATTTATGATTTTTATGGTTGGGCCCTTTTATTCCTTCCTGGAGTTCAAGATATAGGTGTTTCCTATATCGACAACTTCAGTTTTCATTCTAAAGAGAAACAGTTTTTAACTTCGTTTTAGTCATAGATTTATTCTCAGCGATTTTTTTTTTCACAGACCTGGGTCCTGGCCTCTGATTTCTCCAACCGTTCCTCCACATTCTCCATGTGCCCGTCTAGTTTGTCAAGTTTTGATGAGCAGTTCTCTACTTTGCCCTCCAGTGAGGACTGTGTGTCCCTGCATTTCCCTGAATCTCCCATGAAGCAACTTTACTCCGCTCGTGGAGGGATCACGCAGTCTGCAGCACTGTGGAAAAGGTCAGCCAGCCCAGTGAAGAGAAAAATGAGGTGCTGCCACACTCGGGCAGACGTTGAGCACAGGGATCACAGGCACTATTCTCACTAAGCACGATTTTTCTGTAACTTTCAAGACATTTATCTTGAGATTATTTAGTCCTAACTCCCAAACTGCTAAAGCATATCTCAGGGTTATTAAACTTTTGAAAGGTAGCTGGTTATGACTGTTCAAAAACTTCAACTGTTTTCTCTCTGTCTCTATCTCTGTCTTCCTCTCTCTCTTAGTAGAATGCTCTGTTGAACTCTAGTAAGGACAGTTCTGAAACTCTTACGTATCTTCAGCTTAGAATAAAGGAAATAATGAATTATTAAAGTTGATACTTCTAAGATCCTTTTAAATCACTGGATTTTCTGCTCTGTATTGTCTTTAATTTGCTATAATACAGCATACGTTAATCATATCAAATTCATAGCTTAAATAATGTACCCTGTTTTAATATCTGATGCTAATGGAGCTTGACTCCGTTAAGATACCTATCACTTTGATTTATGTCTATAGGTGCTGGAATTCAGAAGTGCTTGTATAGGTTGCATAGTTGGATGAAAGATGTTGATTACTAGAATCAAGTCAGGATGATCTGTTTTAATCTACAAAAGGTCGTACACTTTGCCATGTTTTTTGGCAGTGCTTTAATTTATTTTCATGGAACTTGTCTCTAAGATAAATGAAATAATTGGTTTATTTCTCGATTTTTTAATTAGATACTGTTACAGTGTACTTGTAGGTATGTCAGAGTTACCTGGAGTGGCATATCTTGGTTTTGTTTGTTTATTTATTTATTTTTGCCCCCAGGGCTATTTATTGCTGGGGCTCGGTGCCTGCACCATGAATCCACTGCTCCTAGAGGCCATTTTTCCCCCCTTTTGTTGCCCTTGTTTTGTAGCCTTGTTGTGGTTATTATTATTGTTGTTGACGTCATTTGTTGTTGGATAGGACAGAGAGAAATGGAGAGAGAGATAGATAGCTGCAGACCTGCTTCACCACCTGTGAATCAACTCCCCTGCAGGTGGGGAGCCAGGGGCTTGAACCGGGATCCTTAAGCCAGCCCTTGCATTTTGTGCTAAACCTGCTGTGCTACCATCTGACCTCCCACATCTTTGTTTTGTTTTGCTAGTGATAATTTTGTTTTATTAGTAGAACTGTGAGATTATGTTTTAAAGTATTAAAACCTATTCTTGTTGTTCAATAGTAGTACCCCAAGAGACCTATTGCTGAAATTGTGTCTTGATCAGTTATCAATTACTAGTGAAGGTAAAGGTGGTTAAGAACTAGAGTGCCATGCAGTTAGGAACCTCTCTAGACTGCTTTTTATAGTTTGTATAACAGTGTAAGTTTGTTTTGGGTACTAAGAGAGATTGGTAAGCTGAACTACTGAGGCTAGAACTGTATTCTCTAACGTATTTGGTATTTTGGTAGCACTTGAATGTTCAGTTAAGAAATTGAACATGTATTGTTAAGCAAAACAAATTTTTCTAAAAGAGGAATAATGTGAAATACTACATTGTGTATTCAAAAGAAAACTTTTTCAATTGAGAATGAAATCTTTATTATAAATTAGCTTTAAGGTTTACAAATAAGTTCTTTTAGGAAACAGCAAAAAAAAAAAAAATTCAGAGGTTATATTTTCCACTAACTTTTACAAAAAGAAAGTACTTTTGAAGACATAGGAGGGTGTTAATTTTGATCACATTTAATTTATGTCCATTTCAAAGGGTGTTTGTTTATTATTATATCTAAATTATTGACAATTTATGATATATTAAAGCTTTGTGGGGAGGGGAGGTGTTTTCCTTTTTCTTTTTATACCAGAGCACTATTTTTAGCTCTGGCTTATTGGTAGTGCTGGTGACTGAACCTGGGACCTCAGAGCTTCAGGCATGAAAGTTGTATGGGGGGGGGGGGATAGTGCAGGATAGAGACACCTGCAGACCTGCTTCGCCACTCATGAAGCTTCCCCCCTGCAGGTGGGGACCAGGGGCTTGAACCCAGATCCTTGCGCACTGTAGTGTGTGCGCTTTAACCACGTGCACCACCGCCTGCCCTCCCTTTTTTATTTAAAATGTCTTCCCTTTATTTTTTTATCTTTATTTATTTGTTGGATACCGACAGTCAGAAATTGAGAGGGAAGGGGGGATGATAGGGAGAGAAACAGAGAGACACCTGTCGCACTGCTTCTCCACTTGTGAAGTTTTCCCTGTGCAGGTGGGGACAGGGGCTCAAACCTGGGTCCTTGCACACTGTAACATGTGCACTCAACCAGGTGTGCCACCACCTGGCCCCGGCATGAAAATTTTTAACACTGCTCAGCTTTGGTTTATGGTGGTGTTGGCTATTGAATCTACGACATTTGGTGCCTCAGACATGAAAGTCTTTTGCATAGCCATTATGCTATCTACATAACCATTATGCATAACCATATACATATCCCCAACCCTTAGTAATGTACTTTTAAAAACTTATTAACACAGAATAATTTGTGATAATTTCTTGTCTGACTAATGGTAGGTAATATAATGAATGCAAACCCTTTTAGAGTTACAGAGTTAATATTATTTAACAAGGAGAAAAATACTAATGGAGATATCTATCTACTAAAACGTTTATATATGAAAGGAATGGAAAAATGTCTTGAATTAAGGTTAAAAATCAATTTTAGTATATAATCATTGAATTTTTTATTTTTCAAAGCAAATATACCAGATTCATCAATGTGGGAGAATCAAGATTCTGCACAAACAAATGGAATTGATTCTGTTTTGTCAAAGGCTGAAATTGCATCTTGTAGTTATGAAGCCAGGTATGTAGAAATTAAATGTGTCATAATCATGAATCACTTAACTTTCTGGTCTAGGGAGATAGCATAATGGTTATGCACAGTGCTTTCATGACTGAGACACCAGAGGTCCCAGGTTTACTTCCTCACATTGTCATAAGCCAGACACCGGACACTGCTGCTTTGAAACCATTGTCTTTTAAAGTATGAGATTAATAATTGCATATTTAAAAAAAATTTTATACTTAGTGTTTTTATATTGTGTTAAAATTTGATTGACTAGTAAGTCACAGGTACATCCATACTTGTAGGCCTAACAATCTCATTTAAATTTCAGTTCCATCAACTTTATTAGCTTCAACCTTGTGTGAGGGTCTTTATCTTATAACAGCCTTAAACCCTATCTGCGATGGGATATTTCACTATAAGACAGAACAAACCTATGTGTATTTATTTTGTCCCTTTTTATTTATTTTTTTTTAGTGGCATCAGTGCCTCATGCATGAATGTTTACACTGCTCCCAGGACAAATTTTTATTTCCAAAGAGATAAGCGAAATGGGGTGATACCATAGCACTAAAACTTCTGAGTACTGTGCTTCTTTTTTTTTTTCCCTCCTCCAGGGTTATTGCTGGTCTCGGTGCCTGCACTATGAATCCACTGCTCCTGGAGGCCATTTTTTCCCCCTTTTTTTGCCCTTGTTGTAGCTTCGTTGTGGTTATTATTTATTTTATTTTATTTTATTTTATTTTATTTTTTTCCTCTTCCAGGGTTATTGCTGGGCTCGGTGCCTGCACCATGAATCCACCGCTCCTGGAGGCCATTTTTTTTCCCCTTTTGTTGCCCTTGTTGTAGCTTCGTTGTGGTTATTATTATTGCCCTTGTTGACGCAATTCGTTGTTGGATAGGACAGAGAGAAATGGAGAGAGGAGGGGAAGACAGAGAAGGGGAGAGAAAGATAGACACCTGCAGACCTGCTTCACCGCCTGTGAAGCGACTCCCCTGCAGGTGGGGAGCCAGGGGCTCGAACCGGGATCCTTACGCCGGTCCCTGCGCTTTGCGCCACATGCGCTTAACCCACTGCGCCACCGCCCGACCCCCAGTACTGTGCTTCTTCCATGTGTTGTCAGGCATTGGACATGACAAGGAATGTTTCTACCTAGTGAACTATCTCCTGGTCCAATGTATGTTCCTTATACTTAAAAAAAAATTGATCTTTTACAAATCATTGGACTATTATAATTGTAAAAAATAGAGTGATAATTGATTAAAAAGAATACTTCATTCTTCCCTGATGGTCATAAAAATTATAAAAATTTTACCTTTATGACATAGTAACAATATATTGTTGGCAGCTTTTAAAGTTTTTAATAATTATAAATGTCATCAGTTATGCATGCTTTTTTCTTTTTTTTTACTTGTAATTGGCATAACGTTACTTTGAGGTATAATATAACATAGTGGTTTCTTTTTTTGGTTTGATTACTTGTTTATTATTGGATAGAGACAGAAATTGAGAGGGGAGATGGAGAGAGACTCCTACAGTACTGCTTCACCACTTGTGAAGCTTTCCTCCTACAGGTGGGGAACAGGGGCTTGAACACTGAAGTGTATATGTGTGTGTTTAACCAGGTGCGCCATCATTTGGCTCCCCATAATGCATTTGTGTTACGTCACCTTTCCCAATCTTAAAAAATTGGATGTTTTTTAAGCTACAGTAAATCGAACAAACAATATTTACTAACAAGGAGTAGAGAAACCAGAATGCCATTCTGGCTCAAGTCATCAGTATTGGGGATTTAACTCAGGACCTTGTGCTTCCAAGTCATACTTTCTACCACTGCACAAGACTGCTTTAAGGGTAAAAGCACAGCTTCTAGAAGTTTCAGTTTTGGATTGTGTGGGCTTCTAATGGTGATTGGGTAGTATGTCGGTAATGTACTACAGAATATATGAGGTGACTATATCAGGGCCGGCTGTAACAAGCCAGTTAACTATATCTTAAATGGAAACTTTTAAAAATTTTTTTATTTATTTATTAGATAGAGACAGAGAGAAATTGAGCGACGAGGGGGAAATAGGAAGAGTCAGAGAGACAACCTGCAGCCCTGCATCACCACTGGTGAAGCTTTCCCCCTACAGGTAGAGACCAGGGGCTTGAACCCAGGTCCTTGCATTCTATAATGTATGCACTTAACCAGGTGTGCCACTGCATGGCCCTTGAAAACTTTTTTTCTACTAAGAATAGATATTTTAAAAGTAAATATGGTGTTGGTGTTAACCAATTACAAAATTATAAGACTGTAGAGGTATAGTATCACACTTACACATATATACATACCACTCACCACACCTGGCACCAGTGTTTTTTTTTTTTTTTTTTGCCCCCAGGATTATCACTGGGGCTTGTTGCCTGCACTACAAATCCACTGCTCCTGGAGGCTATTTTTTCCCTTTTGTAAACTGAGCCCTACTTAGTTCTAGTTTATGGTGTGGGGGATTGAACCTGGGACTTTTGAGCCTCAGGCATGGAAGTCTCTTTGTATAACCATTTTGCTATCTACCCCATTGTTGTTATTGTTATTGCTGTCATTGTTGGGTAGGACAGAGAGAAATCAAGAAAGAAAAGAGGGAAAGACAGAGAGGGTGAGAGAAAGATAGACACCTGCAGACCTGTTTCACCGCTTGTGAAGTGACCCCCTGCAGCTGGAGAGCCGGGGGCTCGAACCTAGATCCTTGCTTTAGTCTGTGCTTAATCCATTAAGCTACCGCCCAGACCCCTCTTTTTTTTGTTTGTTTGTTTTAAGTATCTTTACTTATTATTAGATAGAGACAAATAAATTGAGGAGAAGGAGAAAGACAGACACCTGCAGCACTGCTTCACCACTTGTGGAGCTTTCCCATTGCAGGTAGGGACCAGGGGCTTGAGCCTGGATCCTTGTGCACTATAATGTGGGTGCTTAACCAGGTGTGCCACTGTCTGGCCCTGCTTTTTATTTATTTATTTATTTATTTATTCCCTTTTGTTGCCATGTTGTTTTATTTTTATTGTTGTTATTGATGTTGTTGTTGGATAGGACAGAGAGAAATGGAGATGGAGAAGACGGGGGAGAGAAAGATAACCTGCAGACTTGCTTCACCTCATGTGAAGCAACACCCCTGCAGGTGGGGAGCCGGGGGCTTGAACCGGGATCCTTACACCAGTCCTTGCGCTTTGTACAACATGTACTTAACCTGCTACTGCCTGACTCCCCCCCCCCTTTTTAAATATTTATTTTATCTTAGAGAAAAATAACAGAGACCAGATCACTGCTCAACTCTGGCTTATGGTGGTCCCAGGGATTGAACCTGGAACCTTAGCCTCAGGCATAGGCATGAAGATCTTTTACATAATTATGATGTTGTCTTCCTGGGTCTCCTCTCTGTCTTGCCCTCTTTCTCCCCTCTTCCTATCTCTTTCTCTCTCTCTCTCTTTACTATTTATTTTTAATGTAGGAGAGATATCGAAAGAGAGAGACCAAAGCATACCCTAGCTCTGGCTTATGGTAGTACAGGCAATTGGACCTGGAGTGTCAGAGCCTCATGCATAGGAGTCTGTTTGCCTAACCATTATCCTATCTCTCCCTCCTATCTTCCTCCTTCCTTCCTTCCTTCCTTCCTTCCTTCCTTCCTTCCTTCCTTCCTTCCTACATATTGGTTTGTCAGAAAAGTCATGATGCATCTTTACATAGAAAAACAGAAAAAATTGATGCTGGCTGGTAGTACACCTAGTTAAGTTGAGTGCACATGTTAAAATGCACAAGGGACCCAGGTTTGAGTTCCTAGTTCTCACCTGTAGGGAGGAAAGCTTTGTGAGTGGTGAAGCAATGTTGCAGGTCTGTCTCTGTCTCTCTCCTTCTCTATCACTCCCTTCCCTCTCAATTTCTGGGTGTCTTTATTCAATAAATAAAGATACTAAAAAAAATACTTTGCATGGATTTTTCTGAAAACCCATTATTTTATATTTTATTTAATTTATTTAGACAGAGAAATTGATAGGGTAGGGGGGAGGTAGGGACAAAGAGAGACACCTGCATCATTGCTTCACCACTCATGAAGTTTTCCCCATGAAGGTAGGAATCAGGCTTGAGCATGGGCCCTTAAACATTGCAGCATGTGTGCTCTACCAAATGTGGCAAAACCTAGCCGCATAGAGCTTTGAAGTTAATGTTTTTATATCCTTTGAGTGTATGCCTATAATTGGTATTGTTGTGTTGTAGGGTATTTCCATTTTCATTATTCATTTATTTTTTAAATATTTATTTTCCCTTTTGTTGCCCTTGTTTTACTGTTGTAGTTTTATTGATGTCATTGTTGGATAAGGACAGAGAGAAATGGAGAGAGAGGGGGAGAGAAAGATAGACACCTGCAGAACTGCTTCACCGCCTGTGAATCGACACTCCTGCAGGTGGGGAGTTGGGTCTCGAACTGGGATCCATCCTCTGGTCTTTCTGCTTCGTGGCAGCCGTGTGCTTAACCGCTGCGCTACTGCCCGATTCCTATTTTTGTTTTTATTTGTTATTTATTTTGTCTCCAGGGTTATTGCTGGGGCTCAGTGCTTGCACCATGAATCTACTGCTCTTGGAGGCCATTTTTCCCCTCTTTTGTTGCCCTTGTTGTTGTAGCCTTGTTGTGGTTATTATTGTTATTGTTGATGTTGTTCGTTGCTGGATAGGACAGAGAAAAATGGAGAGAGGAGGGGAAGACAGAGGAGGAGAGAAAGGCAGACACCTGCAGACCTGCTTCACCGCTTGTGAAGCGACTCTCCTGCAGTTAGGGAGCCGGGGGCTTGAACCTTAGGATCCTTAGGCTGATCCTTGCACTTTGCACCACGTGTGCTTAACCCGCTGCGCTACCGCCCAACCCCCTCATTTTTATTTTTTACGGACTCTACATACTATTTTTCCATAGGGACTGCACCACTGCATTCATACCAGCAGTGTATCAGAGTTCCTTTTTATCCCCCCTACATACTTGCCAATTTGGAGATGTGAATTGGTATCTTATTGTGGCTTTAATTTGCATTTCTCTAATAAGAAATATGGAGCTCTCTTTTTCTTCCTTATCTGTGGACCACTTGTATATCGTATTTAGGGAACTGTGTTCAGATTTTTTTCAGAAGTAAATATGTTACTAGTGTTCTTTTTATTTATTCAGCAATAATGTTACTGGGGTTTAGTTCCACACGTATATGTACAACTCAGATACCTATCACCAAAGTTAATAATTTATTAAAATTCATTTATAATACTTTTCTTACTAGGTTACATTTTTGTTGTTGCTTGTGTGTGTGTGTTTTAATTTATTTATTTATTCATGAGAAAGATAAGAGGAGAGAAAGAACCAGCCATCACTCTGGTATATGTGCTGCCAGGTATCGAACTCAGGACCTCATGCTTGACAGTCTAGTGCCTTAGCCACTGCACCACCTCCTGGACCACATGTTGTTTGTGTTTTTTTAAATATCAGTTCCTTGCCGGGTTTGTGAAGTGTGTGCTTTTGGCTAAATGGAGTGGGGGAGACACTAAATACTATTATTTTGAGCATAGTACATTACAAGGAGGAGTATGCATTTTAAACTTGGGAATTGCTATTGTATTATGAAGTACTGCATGCTATTTTGGTCAATAGGAATATAGTCACTTGGGACTGTTTTGTAATGCTATTTTTCAATTAATCAAATTTCTTGTGCCACCCACTTAACCCGCTGAGCTACCGCCCGACTCCCCTAATCAAATTTTTTAACTACCAACTTCTTTATTTATTTTTCTTTTCTATGAGAAATCTCTTAAGTGCTACTCCCCCTGTAAAATAACAAACCAAAAAAACCAACATTGGTTGGTTCTGGCATATGGTAGTATTGGGGATTTGAACCTGTAGCCTTTGGTGTCTCAGATAAGTCTTTTTGCATAGCCATTAATGCTGTCTCCCCAACCCAAGCATCTCAGTTTTTGTTTGTAACTCCTTATTGTGGGTTCTAAGACATTTCTCACTGGGCTGTGTCTATGCATGTGTATTTAAGTAGTTGTATTATTTTTTTCCTGCCTCCAAAGTTATCGCTGGGGCTCAGTGCTGGCACTACGAATCCACTGATTCTGGAGGCCATATTTTTCAGGGTTTTTTTTTTTGTTGGATAGGACAGAGAGAAATTGAGAGAGATGGGAGGAATGATGGGAAAGGGGAGAGAAAGACACCTGCAGACCTGCTTAACCATTTGTGAGATAATCACCTGCAGCTTGTGGGGTGGGGAAGGTGTTCAAATCGGGATCCTTGTGCTTTGTACTATGTGCTCTTCACCCAGTGCCCATTGTATTATATTTTTCTCTTTCTTTCTTTCCTTCCTTCCTTCTTTCTTTTCATTTATTTATTTTGTAAATTTTTAAAATTAATTTATTTTTCCTTTTTTGCTGACCTTGTTTTTATTGTTGTTGTGGTTATTCATGTTGTTATTATTGATGTCGTCGTTGTTGAATAGGACAGAGAGAAATGTAGAGACAGGGAGAACCGGGCACTAGAACTGGGATCCTTACATTGGTCCTTGCACTTCGTGCCACGTGTGCTTAACCCGTAATGCTACCGCCTGACTCATTTATTTATTTATTTACCAGAGCACTGCTCAGCTCTAGCTTATGGTGATGTAGGGGATTGAACCTGGGACTTTGGAGCCTCAGGCATAAGAGTCTCTTTGTATAACCATTATGCTATCTACTTCTCCTCTTGTATTATTAATATTTTTATATTTTTCTAACTTAGTTAATTCCTGAAATTTTCTGCATAAGTGACAAGTTACAAAATGAAATTAATATAAATCTAAGAATATGATACTTTTTTTTCCTCCAGGGTTATTGCTGGGGCCTGGTTCCTATAGTACAAATCCACTACTCATGGAGGCACTTTTTTTATAGGATAGGACAGAGAGAAATTGAGAGAGGAGGGAAAGATAGAGAGGGAGAGAGACAACTGCAGACCTGCTTCACTGTTTGTGAAGCGATCCCCATGGAGATGGGGAGCCAGGGCCTCGAACAGGGATCCTTGCATGCGTCCTTGTGCTTTGAACAATATGATACCTTTTAAAGTAGATTATTACAACTTTTGGTATACTTAACTTTCATATGCTGATCTATCTGACTTGTGGAAAATGGCTTAAATTAGACGTCTAAACTATTACTCAAATTTTCTCCTCTTACTGAAAAAAAGTCTATAGACTAATCAATCCATTCTCTGCTAGGTGAGCAGGGTCTTCATGGAGAATATGATGTCTGTTGTATTTGTGTCTTTTCTCAGCTGCCTAGGAAAATGCCTGAGGCATAACTTTCTGTTGTATGAATGAAATAATCCTTTTCTTTACCATGCAGATTGTCAGTTATCACTTTATTTTATAGTCATTTCTTCCTTCCTATTATTTCTCATCCATCAAGGACAAAATGTATCTAGTTAGATACATTTTTTGTAATTAAAGAATGCAAATAATTTTGCATTTGACTCCTAACTAATTTGAAGGATTCTTTTCCTTCTTAGCTCTCATTTATGGTTTGTGTGGGGAGAGTGTCAGCTGCCTCTAATCAGTTGAAGGCTCTGTTTCTTAAAACATGGCCCATTCTAAGAAAGCACTTAGTAAGTAGTTACTGAATGTTTAAATATGTTTTCTTTTATATAGTAGCCATTTGCTTTATCCTCATAAGAGTGTAACTTGGGGAAACAATGCTGATTGTTACTTATGCTTTTTTTTTCCTTAATTGATTACAGTGTGATAAAATGGAATTTTACTAATTAACTACTAATTCCATAATTATAGTTTTTTGCTGAATGCTCCAAATATAAAAGGTAATGTGGGGCATTAAGACACACAGTAGATTTAAAATTTACCATTTTCAATTAGGTCCCTCAAAGTTCTGGAACCCTGGCTCCTGCCCAGAGTGATGTCCTACCATATACAATGCTGTTGGCATCTCAACCACTGTGGAGCCACTTCAGGAGCATGGAATTGGTCAATTGGGAATTGGGTGGTAATAGGATGAGTACATTTTGTCTGTTTGTCACATAGAACTGTTTTGTGTAGTTCTTTTGTTTATATTATTTGTCTTTGGGGGATGAACCCTGGCCAAACCGTGCCATGTGTTAGGGGAAGAAAACCTCTTTTTGACAGCACGTTCCTGCTCTGTGGTGGTTGTGATATCACCAGCATATGGCATGCTGGCATCTCTGCAAAGGGGCCAGAGGTGTGAGTTTTAGGCAAAATCTTCAGATACAGACAAGAGCCAAACGTCACCTTTTAATAACATTTTGGCACATCTACCTATGTCATTTACACTAATCAGTTAACTGTAATTTTCCTCTGGGGGGTAAAACCTATAATTTTTAAAAATACCTCTTCTCGACCCCTCACAAGAGTGGGTCTAAATGAAAATTGCATATTAACGGCATGGGGAAGGACTACGACTTGTTTGATGATTTGACTTTACATTTTAAAATTCCTACTGTAACATCCTTTGTATTCTATTTTTTCTAGACAAGTTGGCATTAAGAATGGAATGTTTTTTGGGCACGCTAAACAGCTTTGCCCTAATCTTCAGGCTGTTGCATATGATTTTCATGCGTATAAGGAAGTTGCGCAGATGATGTATGAAACACTGGCAAGGTATATTGTTTGACATCAGTTACTCTCATGTCTGTTATTGTACTATAATATTAAAGGCAGGTCAGTGTTCTTTAACACCGTCAGGATCATATTTGCTGGACTTGTATCTCAGAAATCCCTTCCCCCACATTTCTCCATGACAGCCTTGTCTCTTTTTTTTAAACATTTTAACTTTTTAAATAATACTTATTTTATTATTCACTTTTGTTGCACTTGTTGTTTATTGTTGTTATTATTGTCATTATTGCTATCATTGTTGGATAGGACAGAGAGAAATGGAGAGACGAGGGGAAGATGGGGAGAGAAAGATACCTGCAGACTTGCTTCACCGCTTGTGAAGTGAATCCCTTGCAGGTGGGGAGCCAGCAGCTCCAACTGGGATCCTTACGCTGGTCCTTGCGCTTTGCGCCACCTGTGCTTAACCTGTTGCATTACCGCCCGACTCCCAACCTTGTCTCTTTTCTTTGAGCAGCTGCGGTAATTGATGTAGCTCACTCTTTTTTTTTTTTTTATTTAAGAAAGAATTAATTAACAAAACCATAAGGTAGGAGGGGTACAACTCCACACAATTCCCACCACCCAATCTCCATAACCCACCCCCTCCCCTGATAGCTTTCCCATTCTCTATCCCTCTGGGAGCATGGACCCAGGGTCATTGAGGGTTGCAGAAGGTAGAAGGTCTGGCTTCTGTAATTGCTTCCCCGCTGAGTAGCTCACTCTTAAAGGGCATTTTTGCACTGCTAAAGTGCTTTGGGTTCTTTTTATGATGAGATATAAAATAGAATTCTCAGCCTACATACCTTTTAGTTAATGTTCTAATATTCTTCCCATGGGATTAAGTATATGAAAGAGTAGTTTTTTTTGTTTGTTTTTTGTTTTTAGCTTGATTAACCTTTCATTATATATTTTAGACATTGCCTCACAACAAGCCCAGGATGTTGGACCTATATCATATTTCCCCAGCTACTTTCCCTGCCAAGGATTTATTTATTTGTTTGTTTCTTTGTTTATTTTAGAGAGGCTAAGACACAAAAGTACCATTCATGGAGCTCCATAATCTTTGTGTCTGGTGCTTTCGTGGTCTGCCAGAATCAAGCACAGGGTCTCACACATGGTAGACATATGCTCTACCCACTGAGCCACTCCTTGGACCCCTCTTTGATCACATTTGAGTTTAATTAAATTTGACCTGGTAGATTAACAAGTAGCGACTCTAAAATTTATATTAAATCATTGGCTGTGCCAAAAGTTAGCTTTTATTTTATTATTTTTGTGTTTTTTCATGTGTATGCCCTAGGCCCCTCCACCCCCACTCCCCCATGAAGACAGAAATAGAAAAGAGGAGAGAGGGAGACACCTGAAGCATTGCTTCACTGCTCCTGAAGTTTCCACTGGGTGGGGATCAGGTCTCAAACTGGTCTTCATGGCAGTGTGTGCTCTACTGGGTGTGCCACTGCACAGCGCCCCCCCCCCCCCCATAGTTTTTAAAAGTTAGGTTTTAGGGGCCAGTTGATGGCACACCTGGTTAACTGCACACATTACAATGCTCAAGGACATGTGTTCAAGCCTCCAGGCCCCACCTGCAGGGGGAAAGCTCCTCAAGTGGTGAAGCAGGACTACAGGTGTCTCTGTCTCTCTCCCTATCTCCCCCTTCCCTCTCAATTTCTGGCTGTCTCTATTCAATAAATAAAGATAAAAAATGTTTAACAAAAAAGTTAGGCTTTCGTAATAGATTCAAATGTAGTTAGTTATTGAGCAAAGGAGATTGACTTTTAATAAAAGTACTTACTGTGTAGGCAAATTTAATATTCAAAAGTTAAAAATTCAAATAGGCCTGTAGCAAATCATGTATACTTTAAAGCAAGATTATTTTTCCTACAAAAGGCCAGATAAAGTATTTATCTCAACTAGACTGTAAAGTGAAAGCAGCCACAATATATTATTGAACGTGCCAGCACAGTTCTCTGACAGCTTGTACTAATGTTCTGAGACAAACTTCTTGCTTAATTACTTACTTCTGTATAAACCTCTTCCTCAATTGTCATATATTTCATTTTGAATACTTATTGAGTATTAAGTATAGACAACTATCTATCTGTACAAAGGAATAAGATCAAATCTTGCCCTTGTAGGAGTTTATCATCAGCATGTAAGATTTAGTGTTGAGTGATAAGCCCCTTATAATCACAACTGCCTTTAAGGCTACAAATACAGCAGTGTTGATGTTAGCAAAAGGAAAATGTTGCTTTTAAATCCTGTTCCAGACTGAGGTCCATAGTAGCATCCAGTTAGCTGAGCTGAGCAGTGGTCTTCTGTGTTCTGGGTATGAAAACTCTTAAGTTTCAGAAGTACCAGCCTGAACCTCAGATCCAGAGAAATTAAGGCAAAGCTAAGATACTAGGACTGGCAGAGTTTATGTAACCTGTGAGATACTTTTAGTGTTGTATGTCTGTTCTTTGGGGGACACTATTTGGTATGTTTTACCTCCCACCCTTTGTAAGTCCTGTCTCAGCTTCATATACGCTATACCTAAGAGCAACACTGCAGCAGAATTCATCATATTAAGTATACCCTTCTGCTCTTATGGATTTCACTCTTTATTTAAGCCTCAACAAAACAATCCTTATTGAAATGAGCCCAAGTATTAATTTGGCTTGTAACTTAAAGTATAGGTGAGAAGCAAGTGAGAACTAGCTGTCTAGTGTAAGTTACCAAGTGGACTATCACAGTTTTTATCTTGAGTTCTTCCTCATTGTCTCCCATTTGTGGTTCATGTATTTGCTTAAATGTTGGAACTCTGTGGAAGCTTCCACTTAAGATAGTACCAGTTGGGGTTTGGGTGGTAGCGCAGTGGGTTAAGTGCAGGTGACAAACTTGCAAAGGTTTTCTCAGTATAGGAAAACTGAAATGATAATTACTGTATTTTGGGTGGCTAATATGGAAAAAAGAACATTAACTTAGCAGTTAAGTATGGATATAATCCACTTTACCAGCCTAATTAAAATGGTTAAACTATTTTTTAATTGGCACCAGGGCTTTTGCAGGAGCTCAGTGCCCACATAGCCATTTTCTTTCTTTTAGTCCCCTCCTCCTTTTTTATTAGATGGGACAGAGAGAAATTGGAGTGGGAGGGAGAGACACACCTTTTGCTTCATCCCTTGTGAAAGTTCCTTCCTGTGGGTGGACAACTGGGACTTGAACCTGGGTCCTAGTGAATGGTAAAGAATACACTCAACCGGATATGCCACTGCCTGACAGCCATTTTAATATTGCTAAGCCTTCTTGTTTGTTTGTTTTAATGTTGATGACAGATACCGAAGGAAAGCAGTTTTACAACACTTTGGTCTACTAGGTGGCAAGCTGTGATTGTAATTAATTGCTTTTGTTTTGTGTTGGTAGCTATACACATAATATTGAAGCTGTCAGTTGTGATGAAGCACTGGTTGACATCACAGATATCCTTGCAGAGACCAGACTAACTCCTGATGAATTTGCAAGTGCTGTCCGTATAGAAATCAAAGATCAGACTAAATGTGCTGCTTCTATTGGAATTGGTTAGTATTCAATATTAACTCATTTTACAGAAAAAAAACATTGCTTTGTGATGAGTGCATACTTCAGTTTTTAGAAATGAGTTTTAAACTTTAACATAGACTTTTTTTAAGTGTCTTTTTTTTTTAAAAAAAAATTTATTTATTTATGAGAAAGATAGGAGAGGAAGAACCAGACATCACTCTGGTACATGTGCTGCCGGGTATTGAACTTGAGACCTCATGCTTGAGAGTCTAGTGCTTTAACCACTGCACCACCTACCAGACCACATAACATAGACTTCTGTCAGTGAAAGTTACAGCACTGCTCATGTAATTGTGAAAAAATACTTTTAAAATGCTGGAATAATATATAAATTTTTTCATAAGTGAAGAAGTAATATTTAAAAGCCATGTATGGGGAGGGGGGCTATAATTGAGTTGTTAATATATATATTTTTTAATTTAAGATTTATTTAGTGTTCTGGGGCGGTGGCTCAGCAAATAAAGCATTGGACTATCAAACATGAGTTCCCAAATTCAATCCCCAGCAGCACATGTACCAGAGTGATGTCTGGTTCTTTCTCTCCTCTTACCTTTCTCATTAATGAATAAATCACTCTAGGGCAGAGGTAGATAGCATAATGGTTATGCAGAGAGAGTCTCATACCTGAGCTTCTAAAGTCCCAGGTATAATTCTTCCCCTCCCCCCACAACCATAAACCAGAACTGAGTAGTGCTCTGGTTAGAAAAATAATAATAATTAAGTAAATACAATCTCAAAAAAAAAAAAAAAGATTTCTTTACAAGAGAACATCAGAGTATCACTTCATCATATTTGGTGCTATAGTTTTAGCCCAGGGCCTCCTACATTGAAGTGTAGTGCTCCATCTCTATATTTGTATTTTTAATATAACTTGTATATAATTTGTATTTTTATAATTTGTATATAATTTATATAATTATAATTTTATAAGTATATAATTTGTATATAATATAATAAATATAATATATAAGTTGTATATACTTTGATATAATTATATAATTTGTATATAATTTTTTGTAATTTGTATATAATTTGTATTTTTAATATAACTCTTGTAACAGTTACATTTAGTATGCCTTTAGGAATACTCAGCCAGTTCTCCCCTTCTCTCCTCATTAAAAAATTTTTTTTTCTCTCTCTGAAATTTCCTCTTGTTTTTACTCGGGGTATTTTTTTTTTTAAACATTTTTTTTTAACTTTTAAAAATTTGTTATTGGATAGAGACGGAGAGAAATTGAGAGAAAGGGGGAGATAGAGAGGAAGAGAGATAGAGAGATGCCTGCAGACCTGCTTCACTGCCTGTGAAGCAACCCCCCTGCAGCTGGGGAGCTGGGGGGGGGGGGTCGAACCAGATCCTAACCGGTCCTTGTGCTTTGCGCCATGTCCGCTTAGCCCACTGCACTGTGGACCGACCCCCCCCCCCCCCCCGGGTATTTTTTTTAAATTGATTTTAATAATGATCGACAAGACAGTATGATAAGAAGGGTACAATTCCACAAATATCCTACCACCAGAGTTCCATATCACATCCCCTCCATTGGAAGCTTCCCTATTCTTTATCCCTCTGGGAGTATGGACCCAGGGTCATTATGGGGTGCAGAAGGTGGAAGGTCTGGCTTCTGTAATTACTTTCCCACTGGACATGGGCGTTGGCAGGTCGATGTATCCCCCCAGCCTGTTTCTATCTTTCCCGGTGGGGCAGAGCTCTGCAGAGGTGGGGGTTTCAGGACACATTGGTGAGATCATCTACCCAGGGAAGTCAGGTTGGCACCTGCAGCTTAGTGGCTGAAAACAGTTAGTGGTGTTTATATTCTCTTCCCAGATTCGGGAGCTACTCTCTTCCTTGATTCAGCTTTCTAGTCTTATTTCCAACTCTGACACCATCTCCCCAGACAATATCTGTAGCCCACCTGCATATTGTTGGGCCCAGGCAAAAATGAGTTAAAGCCATGGGCCCCTTGGAATATAGCTAAAAGAGACTTCCTCGCTTTTTCCAAAATGGAGATCCGCAAATCTCATGTGCTATATTTTTAACTTTTGATAATTTAAAAAGCATTTTAATATTTACTTTATAAATTAAAATTTCTCATGAGAGTACTAGCTGGCATATGTAATGGCAGGAATCAGACCAGAAAGGAACCTCAGGCTCCTTTACTCTACCGGATTCCCCTGACCATTTAAGATTTTAATTTCTGTGAGTCTGGCAGTAGCACAGCGGGTTAAGTGTAGGTGGCACAAAGCGCAAGGACCGGCGTAAGGATCCCGGTTTGAGCCCCCAGCTCCCCACCTGCTGGGGAGCTGTTCACAAGCAGTGAAACAGGTCTGCAAGTGTCTATCTTTCTTTCCCCGTCTTCCCTTCCTCTCTTCATTTCTCTCTGTCCTATTCAACAATGACATCAATAATAACTATAATAATAAAACAACAAGGGGGCAACAAAAGGAAATAAATATAAAAAAGATTTTAATTTTTGGGGTAGGGTAGGGTAGTTATAATAGCTATTCAAAGACATTTTTAAGTCCTGAGGCTCCAAAATGCCACGTTCAATCCCCTGCTCCACCATAAACCAGAGCTGAGCAGTGCTCTGGGGTGGAGGGAAGAGGGAAAAAAAAAAATTAACAAGATTTTAATTTGTGGACATCACTAAAGTGGCAACTTTCCAGATTTTCATTATTTATGTAACTTATTACATGTTCCTAAGAAAGTGGGCCTTGCAACACCATGCAGAAACATGTAGGGGAATGTTAGGTTTTAGTTAGGAAACAGTATCAGGAGTGGGGGGAGGGAACTTCCAATATAACCTTATTGTTTGGGCATTTGTCAGAAAAAAACAGCATAAGACTGGCTACATTGCCAGTAAGGTGTTACTATCTCTATAATTCAGGGTAGAAGTGTTGGCTTGGTATATGTTTGATAAGATGATTGAAAGTGACAGCTGACTCATGAGAGACATTAAGTTCAAGCCCACATTGAAGCAAAAATACATTATTTCTATTTATTTGATAGAGAAATTGAGAGGAGGCTATAGAGATAGAGAGATATCTGCAGCCCTGCTTCACCACTCATGAAGCTTTTCCCCTGCAGGTGGGTACCAGGGCCTTGAACCTGGGTCCTTGCACATTGTAACATGAGTGCTTAATCAGGTGTGCCACCACCTGTCACCCTACATGTTATTTCTGGTATTCAGCACCATTCTCCAAAACTCACAAGTTTTTTGGTATAACTTTCCAAAGTTGTTTTATTTTTCTGCTGGGTCCTATTCATCTCAACCTTGAAATGCTGTGATTTCCTATGTTAGCCAAAATGTGTTCTTCCGCCAGCGGTCTCTATCAGAGTAGTTACTGTTATACATGCCTAGTTTGGGTTTTTGTTTTTTTCTTTCACTTTTTTAATTTTTATTTATTTATTTTCTGCCTCCATGATTATTGCTGGGCCTCAGTGACTACACCACAAATCCACTGCTCCTGAAGGCCATTTTTCCTATTTTGTTGCCCTTGTTATCATCATCATTATTGTTGTCATTGCTGTCGTTGTTGGATAGGAAATAGGGAAATTGAGAGAGATGGGGAAGACGGGGAGAGAAAGACACCTGCAGACCTGCTTTACGACTTGTGAAGCAACCCCCCTATAGGTGAGGAGCCGGGGCTCAAACTGGGATGCTTATGCTGGTCCTTGCTCATAGTGCCATGTGCGCTTAATCCGTTGTACTACCACCTGACCCCTTTTTATTTTTTATTTTTACTGGAGCACTGCTCAGCTCTGGTTTATGGTGGTGTGGGTGATTGAACTTTGGAGCCTCAGGGATGAAAGTCTGTGCATAACCATTATGCTATCTACCCCCACTAAATATCTAGTTTTTCAGGGGAAAATCTTGATGTCACCTTTGAGTCCTCTATAGCTCTCATAACTTTTTTTTTGTTCACCAAATGAATCCTATTAAAACTACATTTGAGTAACATTCTTTGATCTAGTTTCAGCCTTCTCCATCTCTCTCATCAGTTGATGCTCAAAGAAGTCTTTTACGTTACTTCTGCTGACAGTTCTTCCCCATAGTAACCAGTGAGCCCACCCACCCCCATTTTGTTGAGTTTACAGTATGGTTGTTGACACGTTTGCATCAAGATCCCAAAGCCCTTGGTGTTTTTTCCCCCTTTATGAATACCTATTTACCCTAGGAAACTACATTGTTTTTTCATAAATTTGCCCTAGTTCCCAGAGGGCCTTAAAAAATATTTTAGTATATTTACTTATTTATTGGACAGAGACATAAATCAAGAGGGAAGGGGAAGATAGGGCAAGAGGAGAATATAAAACTGCAGTACTTTTCACCACTGCAAAGCTTTTCCCCTTCAGGTGGGGCGAGGGGCTTGGACTCATGTCCTTGGGTACTGTAATGTATGTAATGTACTCAACCAGATGCACCATTTCTAGGCCTCCCTGTTTTCAGACACTTTATTGTGTTTGTTTCCATTTCTATTCCTTTGTCTTCTGATTTAGTTGTCCATATTGACTTCCACACATTAGATGAATATCGCACTATCAATATCTGTGTTTGAGTTCCATGACCTTGGTTTTTACTGCGCATATTTGATTATAATAAGAATTTGGTTCTCTGTGGCTCTCTTTTTCTTTATAGACTATTATCTTTATTCATTGGATAGAGACAGCCAGAAGGTTGGTAGAGAGGGAGAGAAAGCAAAAGTATGCATTTGAAATTATAATTGTTTTTAGAAATTTGATGGGTAGCCTATCTAAATGTCTTTGCTTCAAAAAATCTTGATTTCTTGACAGACCTTTTTTTCTTTTCTTTTTTTTTTTTAACCTTTGTAGGTTCTAATATTCTCCTGGCTAGAATGGCAACTAGAAAAGCGAAACCAGATGGCCAGTACCACTTAAAACCAGAAGAAGTAGATGATTTTATCAGAGGTCAGCTAGTTACTAATCTTCCAGGTAAATATAGATCTTTTTAGATTTTAATATAGTCTACAATTTATCAGTGTTTCTATAAAGAATCTACTTTCTCTAAAATATGAATTAAGATTTTTAAGTATTGTGTGCAATGAAAAACAAAATTTGGAGTTTCATAATAGGTCAAATTTTTTTTAATTTTTAATATTTATTCCCTTTTGTTGCCCTTGTTATTTTATTGTTGTGGTTACTATTATTGTTATTGATGTTGTTGTTGGATAGGACACAGAAATGGAGAGAGATGGGGAAGATAGAGGGGGAGAGAAAGACACCTGCAGACCTGCTTCACCGCTTGTGAAGCGACCCCCCTGCAGGTATGGAGCCAGGGCTCCTTGCACTTTGCACCACCTGCACTTAACCCGCTGTGCTACTGCCCGACTCCCTCAAAATTCTGAATTATTAAGATCTAGATATGGCTTCACTTTTTGTGTGTTTTTAAGTTTTTTTTTTTCAGCAAGATCAGGAAATTCTAAGAGATGATTTTAACATGATAAAAATGACTTCCAGGACAGCATAATGTTTATGCAAAATGATTTTCATGCCTTAGGCTCTGAGCTCCTAGGTTCAGTCCCCTACACCATCACAAGCTAGAGCTGAACAGTTTTCCATAAAAATAAATATCAAATAATGACTTTTCTGTCCTTTAGATGAAATTTAAATAGTTTTCAGGTAAAATTTTCTAATGGAGAGATAAAATTTTGAGGATTTTTCTTCTGTTTCCCTAAGTACCCTACAGGACTGATATATAAACAAATAGTGTTACCTTTTTTTTTTTTTTTATAGTGATTTTGGTGGTTAGAATTTTTATAGCCACAGTTTTCACCCTGGAACATAACACCCGATGGCTGCTGGACTTGAATCCGGGTCTTTCTGCATGTTATAGTGCATGTCCCCTCTATTTGGTCATCTATCTCCCAACCCCCAGTAAGCAAATGGTTTTTAAAATAGAGCCATGTTAAGAGGAATAAAGCCACCAGATGAATCGTTATGATTTTAAGATTTATGTAATTGTTATTTAAGGTGACAGAGAACCAAAACACTGACACAGATACTGGGGATTGAACTCAAGACTTAATGCTTGAGATTCCTAGCCTGTATCCATTGTGCCACCTCTAGGGGCCCTTCTATATTTTTTGTGTGCTTCCCATATGGGAAGCCGTGAGGAAGTAGTTTCCCTTTGAGGATCATGAATTGATATTTTTGTGTATGTAGTAAAACTCATTCCACCGTTTTTTAAGTTGTGCGTGTGTGTTTAGGTCATCCCTCTCCAGTATGTGAACCTTTCTATTGTACTCATTCTATACTCAAGATATTCTGAAAAGCTATTTCTGCCCTACCCAAACAGAAATACCCTGAAGTATAATTATTGCCTCTTGTCAGTTTTTCAAGTTAGTCTGTGTACAGATAAATGGTTTGAGACAGTTACTGGAAAGCAGAAGCAGCGACAAAAATATATATATATATATCCTTGAACAAAAAAAGCAGTGCAAAGTCTCTAGCTTTGTTCAACGCACTTTATGATTTTCCCATTCTCTTGGGTTTTTCCATCCTATGTTCAAAAATACTGTTTTCACCATTTTGTGAATGTCTTTCTTCTGGAGGATGTTTTTATTGTTATCAGATTCTTTGCATTTTTCCCCTTTGTTCTGACTTGAAGTTTAAAATGGCACTAATAGGAGGCAGTACCATTAACACTTTTTATCTGACTTCCATTAGGGAATGAATTATCTTGGTTTAAACTTACTTTCATGCCTCCAGTGCCATAGGTCTTTTGTAAAGCTGACAACCTATGAACCTTGTTTCATATTTAACTGCTTTGAGAGATTGCTTATAGAATATGGACTAGAAGTAACAGTAACATTGATGGTAACAAATTTTCAGACTTCACAATGGCACACCCCCCCTTAAAGATTTTATTCATTTATTAATGAGAAAGATGGGAACGAGAGAAAGAACCACACATCATTCTGGTACATGTGCTGCTAGGAATCAAACTCAGGACCTCATGCTTGAAATTCCAATGTGTTATCCACTACGCCACCTCCTGGACCACCACACTGAGCCCTTTGAGTAAGCCCTTCCAGAAGACTCAAAAGATTCTTTTTTCCTCATTGATGGAAAACACTGAATATGTGAGGAACATTTAATGCAAATGTTAGTTTCCCATGGTCACTCTTAAACATGTTCCCTAGGTATGCATACTTTGTTAAGATTCTAGACAAGGGAGTCGGGCGGTGGCGCAGTGGGTTAAGCGCACGTGGCGCAAAACACAGGGACCGGTGTAAGGATCCCGGTTCGAGCCCCTGGCTCCCCACCTGCAGGGGAGTCACTTCACGGGCGGTGAAGCAGGTCTGCAGGTGTCTATCTTTCTCTCCCCTCTCTCTCTGTCTTCCCCTCCTCTCTCCATTTCTCTCTGTCCTATCCAACAACAAAGCAACGTCAACAATGGCAATAATAACCGCAACGAGGCTGTAACAACTAGGGCAACAAAAAGGGGGAAAAATGGCTTCCAGGAGCGGTGGATTCATGGTGCAGGCACCGAGCCCAGCAATAACCCTGGAGGAAAAAAAAAAAAAAAAGATTCTAGACAAAACTGAGAGCTAGAAAACTCCAGGTATGTCAAACATAAGGCTTGAAGCAGAGCAAGACGGGGATTGTTACATGCTGGTCCAGCTGTAGGAGGATTGGTATTTAGGAAGATAACTTTTTTTTTAAGATTTATTTTATTGCACATGAAAGATAGAGTTTTCTATGAAATTAAGTCAGAGCACCACTCTGGTACATGCAGCACCAGGAAAAAAAAAAGCTGACAGTGTCATGGAGGAAGACCCCCACATGTATGTCTGATGCTCAACCACTTGAGTCACCTCCCCAGCCATTGGAAGATGCTTTGTGGCATGAAACATGCCTGTCTGGCTAGGGAGGTAGCACCATAGTTATGCAAAAAATAATCTGTCATAACGAAAGCAGCACTAACAACAACGATAAACAACAAGAACAACAAAAGGGAAAAAACAGCCTCTACTGCAGCCCCAGCCATAACCCTGGAGCCAACAACAATAATAATCTTACATCCTACTTCCCCTTGTTTGCTTAGAAATTTTCCCCAGGTTACTGGTACTGTATTATCCAAAGACTAATGGAGAGGGCATCATAAACTAGTATTCTAGTTTCATTCAGTGAAAATGACACAAACTGCTTTGAAGCTTAGTCTTCACTGAAATAGTAGAACCCCCCAAATTCTCCTAGTAAGATTCTAGTATGTTTTTCAGTCATCTGGTAGGCTCTTTTAAGCAAGTTTATTACTTGCAGTGTGTGTGAACAAGACAAAAATCTAGATCTTTGTAATGAAAATTTCTCTTTTGAGAATTTTAGTGGCATATTTGAGAAGTTCTGGTTTACGCCCCACCCATTCATTTATACTGAATTCCAAACTGAGTAGTGGATTCTAATCTATGATTCTAATCAGTTCAGTTAGCAAAGAGACCCTCATGCCAGAGGCTCCAAAGTACCAGATTTAGTCTCCCACCCCACCATAAGCTGATCAGTTCTCTGGTCTAAAAAAAGTAGATAGTTTCAAATTCATTGTTTTGTGCATAGTAATAGTTTTTTATAAAACTGTTTACGTTTTTTACTTTTAATAGTTCATATCCAGAGAATTAAAGAGTATCCCCTCCTTTTCTAGGAGTTGGACGTTCAATGGAATCCAAATTGACATCTTTGGGAATTAAAACTTGTGGAGACTTGCAGTATATGACCATGGCAAAACTCCAGAAAGAATTTGGTCCCAAAACAGGTCAAATGCTTTATAGGTTCTGCCGTGGTTTGGATGATAGACCAGTTCGAACAGAAAAGGAAAGAAAATCTGTTTCTGCTGAAATCAATTATGGAATAAGATTTACACAGGTACTGAGTTTATAACTAGTTTTACCTTACTAGCATTTTTACACAGTCCTGTCTTTCCAGCTAAATCACAGACTGTTAATGCTATAATTAAAAATCTTTAAACTTTTCGTATTCCCAGAGATTTCACCAGATTTAAAGTTCTTGTGAACTATTAGATATATAAGAAAGTAATATAAAATTTTTCCTATCTGTTTTTCTTTAGCCAAAAGAAGCAGAAGCTTTTCTTCTGAGTCTTTCAGAAGAAATTCAACGAAGACTTGAAGCTGCTGGTATGAAGGGTAAACGACTAACTCTGAAAATCATGGTACGCAAGCCAGGGGCCCCTGTAGAGACAGCGAAATTTGGAGGCCACGGAATTTGTGATAACATTGCCAGGTAAATTTATCTGAAAAGTATACTGACTATTGACATTTCAAATTCAGATTATTGTGTTTTCTCTAAAAATAATAGTAAAATACGGATGGTAGGAGGTTACGAGAATCGGTCTGGCCCATTTGCACTGGGAATTGAATGCTTTATCCACTGTGCCACCTCCCAGGATTACTCTGTTTAACAGAAACTGTGGTCAGCAGAGATACCGTATGGTCTTGCAAAAAAAAAAAAAAACACTTTCATGCTCAAGGCTCCACAAAGTCCCAGGTTTAATCCTCTGCATCATATTAAGACAGAGCTGAGCAGGACTCTGGTCTCATCTCATTTCTTTCTCTCATTAAAATAAAACAAAATATAAAAATGAAGTCCAAGGAAGAATTTTAATAAAGATCCATAGATTTTGAAGTTCTTTGATATTCTGTGCATCAGCCTGGCGTCAAATTTTTGATACTCTCAGGTTATTGTCATGCAGACAAGCAAGCCTGGAGTTTTGAGCCTGGAAGTGTGCTCCTCACCTAAATATGGACAGGCTCCATGTGGCTTTGTCAGCCTGATGACTCTAGTAGATGGATGATATAAAAGCAAGGAAACTCTTTAAGAACTTCAAACTGGGGGGCTGAATGGTAGGGCAGGACCTGGCTCCACTTACAGCGGGAAGCTTCCTGAGTAGTGGTGCAGTGCTTCACATGTCCCTCTTGATCCCCGCCTTCCCTCTCAATTCTTCCCTGTCTCAGTAAGGTAGATTTAAAAAAAAAAAGACCACAAGGAGTGGAAGAGTAATGGTGCTAGCACCAAGCCCCAACAATATCCATGGTGGCAATAAAAGAAATTAAAAATAACTACAAACTATGCCAATTAAGGACTCGGTGAAATGGTCCAAAAGAAAAAATTCAATATAGTCATTTCAGAAAATTATTTGAGACAGTTCACTTATGTTAGAAGTGATTTTAGTTTATTAATCAGTGTTAAGAATATAAAGTGTCAGTGCTGGGGAGACAGCATAAAGCTTGTGCAAGATTCTTTCTGAGGCTCTGAGGTCCCAAATTCAATCCCCAGTGCCACCATAAACCAGTGCTGAATAGTGCTCTGGTCTCCCCACCCCCCCCTTTCTGTATTTTATGAAAAAAAAAATGTACAAAACTTCCTATGAGATTTGTGATCAATATGTACTGACATATTGCACTGAATTTTAACTGTCAGTTGACTTTAAAAAACCATAGAGACTTTCATTCCCCTCCCCCCCTTTCTTGCACTTCCATGACCTTTCTGCAAAGTCAGCCTTTTCATTCTTTTCATTTCAGGCACAGTGGAAAGATGCCATAGTAGTTCTCCACAATCCTTGGAACACCCAAAGTTATGTTCATGGTGCTTTCATGTGGTTCCTGGGCTTTATTTAACCTGGGGCTACACATGGGGATTATCATACTTGAGTGACATATAACTGTTTTTGCTTATAACATTTCCTTGGAGGCTAGGAATCCCTCTCAGTTGATATGTAGCTACAATTTGAAGTATTTGTCTATATGTAATACCTGTATGTGCGTCTGCTTGTCCTGCTATGTTACTCTGGGTACCATTCTTGGCAACACTTAAGTCTAGATGTTTATACCCTTATTTCTAGATATATACTTGAAGTGCTATTTCTAGATTTTTTATTTTAAAGATTTAATTGCTGATGAGAGAGAACACACAAGAGCACCACTCTGACAGTGTTTAAGCATCAAATATCTTATCCACTTTGCTATCTTCCAGGCTGCATTTTCTACGAAATTTCAGTTTTGAGAACATTAACTTCCTTTTGTCTGATTCTCTCTTCTTCATGAATAAATAAGATCTATAAAGAGAGAGAAAGACACCTGTAGACCTACTTTTATCTTAAACCCAGGTCCTTGCACACTATGAGTGCACTTAAGACAGATGTGCGACTGCCTGGCCCCTGAATGTTTACTTTGTACTATAGATGATTTATTCTCTCCCATTGTTCACTGCTGTTCTATATCTTTTCTCTCTCCTTAGTAGTTTTCCTGTTTTTGGTTCAAATTGTCTAATGCTGTGCTTTGTTGAGGTACATAACAATCATATTTCCTTCCCTACTGAAGTTGTTATTCTAGAGGTAGTTTGGGAAATTGCTGTTGAACTTGACCCTCAAGTTGCTTCTAGTGTTTTTTGGTAGATCTGGAATCTATTGACTTCATCTTTTTATGTGGGGGTTATCTCTTGTTAGGACCCTCAAACTGTTACTAGTCTGTATGGTTTTGATCTGCAAATTTGGAGTCCCAGTGTTGGGTCTTTTCCTGAATTGCAGCTCTCCTTTTAGCTTACTTTTTGTTATTGAAACATTTGTGGTGTCTTACTAAGAAAGAATAGAGGGACAAAAAAAAAAAAACCTCGTGAGGGCCAGAGGATATATAGCACTATTCTCTCGTCTCAAATATACTTACAGCACCATTACTCTTTTCTGAGATGTGTTTTTTTTTTTTTTTTAAACCCAGTTGATGTCCTTCCCACTTGTCTTAACAAGCTCTGGATTCTAAATAGGATGCTTATGTGTGCATACATGCGCACACGTACAAGTTGACTTTCCCATGAATAGGTGGTTGTAAGGACTTACTCTTTGGCAGCCACAGAATGTCAAGTTTGTGCAGAATAGAGAGGCCTGCAATATTGGCTTAAAGGATGGGTGGGATACAGAGATGACAGGTTCCAAGAGTTGTAGTTTTATCTTTTGCGAGGCTACACTCTGCCTGTGTTCGATTCCATAGCCTTCTTTTCAGTATGCCTTAGTCTAGTCAGTGTTGGACTAGGAGAAGGGATATCAAAGAACCTTCTCAGACCTATCTGCTGTCTCCATAGACAGATTCTAACACCTACGAGTGAGCTTTTCTGATGATGTTCAGTGGCAGAAACTGACTTTTCTCAAGTTGAAATTTTGCTTATGGCATTTAACAGGCATTTGGAAATTTACCATTTAGTAATTTACTTTCAATGTTCCATGTTATATTCTTTCAGTCTGCTGTTTATATCTTTTAAAAATCATTTCCAGTTTTTTTTTTTTCAGTGATCTGTTGGAAATAAGGGAAAATGAAAAACCTATTCTGTACCAAAAATAAACTGATTAGCTAGCAAAATGGTGGAAAGAAACATTTGGCATATTGTTTTCTGGACACTTATCATAGATGCAATTATGTAAAAAGTTCATGGTACTGACAAACATGCAGTAAATATTACTTGGGGCATGTAGTATTTATTCCTTCAAGAGTTCTTAAAGGTGTTTAACAATTGTATATTCTACTCTCTGGATTTTAGACAGCTGTTTGTCTTAGCTACACATTCCACTTAGTCTTGGGAGGGGGGGAAGGCCAGGGAGAAATACTTGTAACGTGCACACTGCCTGGTGTGCCACCACCGAGCCCCTTTGCATATTTCTGCGTCCACTTGTTGAGCTAATGAACAGGGCCAGGCAGTAGCACAGTGGGTTAAAGGCACATGGTGCGAAGCACAAGGACCAGCATAAGGATCTTGGTTCAGGCCCCCAGCTCCCCACCTGCAGGTGTCTATCTTTCTCTCCTCCTGTCTTCCCCTTCTCTCTCAATTTGTCAAAGTAATCATTGGCTCTATGCCAAGCATAGCAAAAGCTTTCCTGCTTTAGCTGTTGCATAATATTGCCTGTATTGTAATAACTAAAATTTCTTTTAAAGCATACTAAGTTGTTTTCAATTGACTGAGTCCTCTGGTAACTTGTATCTTCATTTCCAGTGTTATACCTCTTTCCACCAGTTATTAAAGTTTCTATTACTGGCTTCTTTGAAAACAATACTTAAATTTTTAAGGATGCTTAAACGTTTTGGTAGCTTTATAATTTCCCTGATCCCTTAGATTTCACGTCTGACATACTAGTGAATATAAGCTTCTGCTCATTTAAATGTAAAAATTAATGTTTTCATTTACAGGACTGTAACTCTTGACCAGGCAACAGATAGTGCAAAGATCATTGGAAAAGCCACACTAAATATGTTTCATACAATGAAACTAAATATATCAGATATGAGAGGGGTAAGTATTCAGTATGAGAGGGGTATGTGAGTTTCCTTGGAAGTTTTCAGTGCCTTTGATAAAGAACAGAAACTTAGAAGCTCTTCTATAAACTCTCATCTGAGTTACCTTTACTCAAGAGTCAATTTTTGTTCTCTACCTGTAATACTTGGATTAAAGATTTTAGTTTGCCAGGAAGGGGTAGGTAGCATAACGGTTATGCAAAGATACTCTAAAACCTAAGGCTCCCAAGTCTCAGGTTCAACCCCCACACCACCATAAAGGAGAGTTAAGCAATGCTCTGGTAAAAAAAAAAAAAAGCTTTAGTTTGTATTTTACTAAGAACTTTTTTTTATTATTACTATTACCCTGGAAGTAATAGATGGACCCATAAGGAGTATGAAGTAGCAATCTTGTAACTTCAGAGTGCCTCCTAACACTGGTATCTGATAATCTAGGAGAATCCCTTTTAATAAAGGATGTTACACATATATGAAAACCTTAGTTACCTCTAAAAATCAACCTGTGGGTTCACTTGTGTTTGTAAATGGTGGCTGTTGTCTTGTAAGTCAATTATGCAAATGTCTGGATGTAATAGAAGTGATTCAGTCTTTTATTTTAGAAATAAGATTTTTTTAAAGGGATTAGCAGAGAACTTTTGCTTTATTATTCTTAACATAGATTTTCCTAGAATGTGTTCTTTATTCTGGTTCTAGGTTGGGATTCATGTGAATCAGTTGATTCCAATTAATTCAAACTCTTCCTCGTGTCCCAGTTGCCCATCAGTTAAGCCAAGCCACTTTGCTGGTGGGTCACATTCTGTCCTTGATCTCTTACAAGTTCAGAAAGCTAAGAAATCCACAGAAGAGGAGCATAAGGAAGGTCAGTGCCATCAGTGTAGTCTTCATTTTACTGCCAATATCCTTAGAAAACTCATTGGAAAGGTACCTGGAGACCATTGAGGTAACTTAATTTGGGGGGGGGGGGGCAATTGCTCAGCACAAGACCCAGATACGACCCATCTACTTTTTGGCACTGGGGGGTCAAAGTTTCTGCATTCTGGAGTCTGAAAAAAATTCATCATGGAGCAGTGATGCCCCAGCGCTGGTGCAAGAAGGTAGAACTAGAGCAAGCATCACTGCGATGTGCGGTATTGCAGGTTCGAGCTATGTATGACACAAGTCTTGTGCTCTATTATACCTGATATAGCCTCTCGGTGCTGTAAGCAAAGAAAATCTGGATTATGGTAAACAGAAGTCACATTTCCCATATGTATTTTTTGTATTTCAGTATTTCTAGCTGCTATGGATCTGGAAATATCAGCTTCTAGAACTTGCACCTTTTTGCCGTCTTTCTCTACACATCTGACGTCAACTCTCAGTCCTATCACCAACAAAGCTGAGTCTTCAGGGAAATGGAACGGTCTACATTCTCCACTAAGTTTAAAGTCAAGATTTAACCTGAGCATAGAGGTCCCATCACCTTCCCAGGTATACTTAACTGTTCTGAATATGTTTTAAGGTCCTCAGTGAGAACAACAGCTTTATACACTGCTATAGTCATGTAAAAGGCACTTTTTACCCCATGAGTCAGCAGGTACTTGACCTCTATTTTGGACATCACGTAATGATACTGTTAGAAGTGGGGGGAAAAAAATTTTTGAAGCTGCGTCCCCCACTATTCTCTGAAGTGACTGTTCACGTAACATGTATAAATCTAGCGGTTCAAGCCACTGATAGGGGGTAGGGGCTTCATAAGTGAAGCAGTGCTACAGGGTCTCTCAGTTACCTGTCCTATGAGACCACAGGAGAAAAATGCTTTTAGCTATCACCATTTTGGGGAAATTGTTACTAGGAGACTAAAGAAGATCATGCTATCTGTGCTTGGAAAGGGGGCATTGAGATTGCTTGTTTCCAGAGGGAAGATGTGTAGGCTGTAGATAAGTTATTTCTAGAACCCCCCCCCTTTTTTTTTTTTAGAATTTATTTATTCATAAGAAAGGAGGAGAGAGAGAAAGAACCAGCCATCACTCTGGACCTCATGCTTGAGAGTCTAGTGCCTTAGCTACTGCGCCACCTCCCGGACCACTAGAACCCCCTCTTATCAAAGGCAAAGCAGTAAAAAGTAAACTGACAAATCTTGTTTCTTCTCCATCTAGTGTGATACTGACCAGTGTACACTTAGGAGGCTGGGGGTGCTGCTTTAATGGCAAAAGATCAAACAAAATGTTCTAAAATACTCTCCTAGCTTGGTTATCAGCACTTGATGTTCATTATCCCAGATTGTTCACAATGAAATTGGTAATATTCTTTTTCCAAATAGAGCATGCTCAAACTCTTACATATGTTGTTTTCTAGCTCGATCAATCTGTTTTAGAAGCACTTCCACCTGACATCCGGGAACAAGTAGAGCAAGCGTGTTCTGTTCAGCAAGAACTACAGGGTGATAAAAAGAAAGAACCAGCAAATGGCTGTAACACAGGAATTTTGCCACAAGCAGTTGGAACAGTTTTGTTACAAATTCCGGAACCTCAAGAGCCTACCAGTGATGTAGGAATTAATGTGATAGCCCTCCCAGCATTTTCACAGGCACGTTAAATCTTACACCATCATAAATACTCTGACCCATCCCCCAAACTATTCCATACTGGGATAGGAAATTGTCACATCCGCATAGACTAACAGCAACCTCTCATGTAGCAATGAAGTATGACAAAAGAGCAGCATAAAAGGCACTACAGTTTAAACACATTCTGTTCCTATTCATTGCCTTAAGAGGTCTGCTTATGTAACAAAGCCTGAGTTTGAGCCCACTTCTGCATTAGAGGATGTTCTGTGCTTATATTACATGAGTATTCCTGAGCGTGCTTATTTTTGACTGGTGTGTGTGTGGGGGGGGGGGGGGGGAAGACCAGCTCTATTCTACCTCTAAATCCTTGTAAGGATACAATGAATGCTGATAGGTGATCTGCTAAGAATGACATGCAGTTAACATTGGCCTTTGAACTGTCTCTTCTAGGTGGACCCTGAGGTGTTTGCTGCTCTTCCTGCTGAGCTTCAAAAGGAACTGAAAACAGCATATGATCAAAGACAGAGACAGGGAGAGATAGGAAGCACAACTGGTAAGCCTTTGGATGTGACATATAACAAAATGAAGATTAAGGCATATTATACTACGTAAGGCCACTCAGTCACACTGAGTTCTTCAAGTCGGTGTTCGTGAACTGTAACTTGTAGTTGCATTTGTTTATTTACCTGTGGTATATTTAAATGTCTGAATGCACATAATATTTTTACTAGAAAAATAACTTTAGAGTAGATGACAGTTAATTGCAGCCTATTATATCTAAGTAATAATAAAAAAAATAGAGGCCACCCTTACTATACAAATATTGTGATTAGGATTTTTTAATGTTAATTCTTTTAGTGCCAAAGAATTCGTTACTTCAGTTAAAACCAGCAGTGGTGAAAGAAAGAAAAAGAAACAAGAAAAAAAACCCAAGCAGTCCTCAGAAAAAGATTCAAAGTCCTCTGAAAAACAAGCTGCTTAACAGTCCTGCAAAGATTGTGCCAGGGGCTAGTGGAAGTCCCCAGAAGTTAATTGATGGGTTTCTGAAACATGAGGGCCCAGCTTCTGAGAAACCTTTGGTAATGTTTTCTTCATATTGACGCTTTCTTTTATCAAATCTAAACATACTTGGCAGTGCTTAACTATAGCACTTTTTCAAAAATTTTTTTTTTAGCAGGGAGAATTATCTTCCATGTCAGTTGTACCAGGCCTTCCAGCTGACCCATCTGACCGTGTTAGACCCCTACCACCCAACCTAGCTGGAGCCGTGGAGTTCAGTGATGTGAAGACCTTGCTCAAAGAATGGATAACTACTATTTCAGGTTGGCTTGACTGGTGAAGACTGAGGTGTTAATTAACATGGTTCTAGGAATTTCAGAGCTTAAAATCAGTGCTAGAATTGGCAGTTTTCCTTCATCTATACAGATTTCTGCCTTTCTTCTTCCTAGATCCAATGGAAGAAGACATCCTACAAGTTGTGAAATATTGTACTGATCTAATAGAGGAAAAAGATTTGGAAAAACTGGATCTAGTAATAAAATATATGAAAAGGTAAATGTTTAGTATGTACAAAAGAAAAATCGTCAAGGCACTAAACAAGAGCTGTACTTTTGGATATCACTGAGATAATGTTTATTTTTTGTCCAGACAGTAAGGAATACTTAAGATACGTTACACTATTAAAGGAATTAGTCTTTTACTCAGGCTGTTTCTTTCTTCCCCCACCTTTAGGTTGATGCAGCAGTCGGTGGAATCAGTTTGGAACATGGCATTTGACTTTATTCTTGACAATGTTCAGGTGGTTTTACAACAAACTTATGGAAGCACATTAAAAGTTACATAAATACTACCAGGAAGCCTGCTGCTCCCTGCTAGTTGTGCCATAAGTGCTTGTGAGGTATTTTCAAAGTGCATGATAGTAATGCTCTGAGTTTTTATAATTTATTTTAAAGCCTTTTGTACATTTCTTTTCAATAAGTGCCAAATTTGTCAGTATTGCATGTAAATAATTGTGTTCTTTTACTGTAGAATAGATTCTATTTACAAAAATGTTTGTTTATAAAGTTTTATGAATTTTTACAGTGAAGTGTTTACAGTTGTTTAATAAAGAACTGTATGTATATTTTGTACAGGCTCTATGTTAAGTTTTGAAATTCCTGAGAGGTCTGAGCCTGGGATTCTGCTTGTTTCAAGCAAAAGTAAAGCTTCTAGACAATCTTGTCTCCAGTCATAAATACAGGAGAAATCTTTACTTGTCCATTAAGATTATTTGTTCCTGGAAAAGTCAAACAAATGGTTAAGAGGTGTTAAGTATCTGAAAATTCTTGGAACATTTCCCTTAAACCCCGATACTGACTTCAATACTGTGCTACAAATAGACACACTAATAATTTCTTAAATTGAGGAAAGTACATATGCTCATGTAGATAGACCGTTCCCACACTGCTCACCGCAGCAACTCTCAGACTGTCTCGTCAGAAAAAGTTCCTAAGACAATGTAGATAAAAATCCAACTGCTAGCATGTATGAATACACAGGGTATGACACTTAAGGATAAGGAGTCATGGTAGAAGAGCTACTCTAACATGGAAGCCTAACAGAGCTGACTGGTGAATGTTTTCTTTATTGGTAGTTCAGAATTATGCTGATTACAGTGACTCTTGTGACTATACAAGCAGTAAATAGCCAGCTATGCTTTACACCATGGTTTCACACAAAGCAGATAAAGCAGTATTAGAATACCTAATTTTCTATTTTTAAAAAATCCCTAAAGGCATATGCAGAAAAATGCTGGGGGGAGAGAATCACCAGGAAAGATATGCATAAATAAAAATTACTTGTTACATCAAAAAAGTCCCAAGAATCACAAAATCTGCAGAAGCCTGGTTAATCAAATACTGTAGTACTGACTTAATCAGTATAAAATTGAAAGGGCTTTATTTAGATCTGTAATAAAAATCCAAATTTGGGGAAGGGCAACCTTTAAAACAGCAGCCAGTAGAGTGGGTGGGCAAGTGAACAGGCACATTGGGACTGTGGGGACATGTAATTGACCACTGTCAAACCAGTGTAAGTTTCTTGGTTTCTCATGGAAAACATTTTATACACCTATTTTTCTCCTTCCATACTTAAGTTCATCAGTGTCCACATACACCCATTCATTTTGGTCTTATTGGTGATATCACAACATAATATTGCATTTACTCCAATTTCTACCTCGTGGAAAAATTAGATGATTTCAAATACTTTCTTCAACTCCACAATGAGCTGCCAGTCACTCTTCTGCATTTCATCTCTGAACCAGTCTTTGAGGGCATCGATAGACTGCCGACTAATCTGCAAAGTACAAATAGTAGAAGTGTTAAGTGCCAAAGAAAAGGCATGTCTGCTCTTCAGGGGAGTAGAGTTCCAGTATACTGTACCAGCCAAGTACAAAAGGAACTATACAGGCTAAAGGGGGCATTACTATTAAAAGCCAGATTATATCAAGTCCTAAAAAAATAGTCCTCTTGCTAAAATGCTTACCTTACTGACAAGAATGTCTGTAGCTTCAAAATGTCTTCCATACATTTTGGGAGATTCACCAGGGATAGGTTCTATTTTGACACAAACTTCTTGTCCCTTTTTTGCAACATCCACTTGTTTATGGTTTATTTCAATACTTGTTACTATTCCAATGTCAACAAACTAAAGTAAGAACAGAAACTATAAATATTGATGACACTACCACATCCCCACTGCCTATGGTTATAAGAATAGGAAGTAACTGATCTTTTTTCGGGGGGGGGGGGGACTGTTGCTTGCTTTGTTGGAGATACAAAGTGCTAACAAGAACACGTTTCTGAACTACATGGGGGGGGGAATTACTACATATAAATAAATTCAATGAAACAGTATAGAAGCACAGACTCCTAGAAACCAAAAGTCAGGTAACATCTATGTGTGATTTACCACTGAAGAAACACTTGGAGCAGAGAAAATATATAATTTTTTTTCTTCTTTTAACCAGAGCACTGCTCAGCTCTGGCTTATGGTGGTGCGGGGGGATTGAACCTGGGACTTTGGAGCCTCAGGCAAGAGAGTCTGTTTGCATAACCATTATGCTATCTACCCTTCGCCTGAGAAAATGCTTCATTACTATTCCACCTGCTGGTCTGGCCCAGAATCCTTCAAGGTGTGCATTGCAAACATGATACCAGGGCAAAGGACATTAACATCAGAGAAACTCCTATGCAGAAAGCCCAATGTAGCAAGGACATCTAAGCTGGCAGTTACTACAAACCAAAACGGTTATCAGGATGAATGGTTACACACTACACCACATACAAAAGAATTAATACTACATACAGATAACAGAATAAAAGTTGGAGAGCTCACAGAGCAGGTTGTTTACACTGAATACATGTGATCCAGGTTTAAGCACAGCAGAGGAGGAAGTTTCACTGCTGTAGTTATCTACCCCCTCCTGCCGTGAGCAGGGGAATCATACATGCAGGGGCTTAAAAGCTCCACAAATAAATAGGGAGAAGATCCTTTACAGAAGATGAAGAAAAAAATAGTATTTTTGGAACTACATGATATAGTTGATTTAAGCAAGAACTGTCACTTGTTTTCTAAGTGGCAGATTCATAGGGACTGAAAGTCCCCTTCAGGCATGCCACAAAGCACTTTGGAGTTCTTACATGATTATAGTCATTATAAGAGATAAATCTCACGCTTTGAAAACCTGTAAAAACATGATCTGTACTCAATCCAATAAACAAGTGATTTGTGATAAACACTGAAATACAAACAGGGCACACCTTGAAGGATTCCTGGTAAAATGTGAATAAGGACTATTGAGTCTTAATGTTTTGTTTATTTTAATGAGACAGACACCAAACACTGCGCAGCTCTGGCTTATGATGGAGTTGGAATGGACTTTCCCTTAGGAAGATTTTTTAATAAAAATAAATGGAAATAAAGTACACTGTAATACTTTCTAGGATGAACACTGCTTAAGGAGTGTTAATCCTGCTGAGGTATAAGTTACAAAAAGCAGATTTGCTTGTCAATACCTTTACACTTCCAGGCTTTAACAGATGATGCTTTAAAAATACAATTCTGGGGCTGAGTGGTGGTACACCTAGTTTTTTGAGTACAGAAAGACCCAGGTTCATAACAAGTGTTCCCCATCTGCTGGGGGGAAGCTTCACAAACAGTGTTACAGTTGTCTCCCTCGCCCCTCTTTTATTTCTCTGTCTCTATCCAATAAATTAAATACAATCACAACTCACGTTTTTGCTAGGCACGCACATCGGTGTCCCCTGCTTCACCTGACCTGCTTCTACAGTGACTCCCATCACTATTGGATCTCGAGAATTGAAAATAAACTGAGGGAGTATTTTCATCTTACAAGGAAATACTGCTATGTGCCTAAAAGTAAAAAGTAAAGAAATGAAATCCAAGACATTTTAAACTTACACAATCACTTCAACAAAAAATAAAGGATAACTGCAAGGCTTTTCGCAACGTAAAAGAGATACTTTTCCTTCTTGGGCATGGAACACCAGCAGCAAAGATACTGCTGGTCTAGTAGGTATGCTACGTAATTCATGTCTACCTACTTACGCTCAATTATGTGGGGTTTTATTGTTTGCTTTTATTATTATATTACCAGAGCACTGCTCAGCTCTGATTTATATGGCACTGAACCTGGGACTTTGGGGCCTCAGGCACGACAGCCTCTTTGCATAACCATTATACTTTTTTTTTTTTTTTTAACTAGAGGGCTACTCAACTCTGGCTTATGGTGGTGTAGGGGAATGAACCTGGGACTTTGGAGCCATAGGCATGGGAGAGAGTCTGTTTGCATAACCATTATACTATCTATCCTTGCCCTCAATTATCTCCATCTTTCACTCTTTCCAAGTTGAATCACTGAAGACTGTAAGCAGATCAAAACTCTAAGCTCTGTCCCAACAAGCTTAGAACTAAAGTAGAACTTCTCCATTTTGATTTGTGTGGTCTATTTTGTAAACCACATGAGTCTCAAACCCTAACCACCACCCGCTCTTTCAGAATTCAAAAGCAGTCCTCCCAAAAATTCTCTATTTTCCCACCAACCCATGCATATATGCCTAAAATGGTTTGTTAGGATAAGTTTAGACTGCAGTTTCTAGCAGTCTGTTTCCGCTCTGGAGGCCCTGCTAGGAGCTTCAGGAAACAGACTCTTGGTAGTTGAAAAAGGCCCTATTATATGTTCAGTAATTCCCAGTCAACTTCATTCATTACCAAAGAATAAATAAAATCAGTAACTTACTTAAATTCTTCTTGTTTTTGTTTCTTATAGTCTTGTCTATATTTTGTAAAGGCATCAAATAAATGATAAATAATTTCTGCACTAAAAATTCTAACTCCTAAACTATCAGCCATTTCCTGTGCATCCCGCTCAATTCTCACATCAAAGGCCAAAATAACTGCATATCTGAAAGGATAAAAGAACATTAAATGTAAAACAGTATGTCACAAAGCACAGTCCTTAAAAAAAAAAAAAGGAAATTACAAAAGTCTTTGTAGCAGAAAAGAAATCACTTACTGAGGATCATGTTCCAGCATCACTGAAGCCTTCATGACATCTTTTTTGTGGACTGGGCCGATGTTAATTCCTGCATACTGGAAAAGGAGAGTTTCATATTTTAACTGCATTAAGTAACAAACAGTACAAACCAACCTGTGGACTTTAGTAGAATCACTTACGGGTACTTCTGATGTTTTCAAAAACTCAAGGAGAGCTTCTAAAGAACCCAGTGTAGATGCCTGAACATAGACTCCTTTTTCTTCTAATTTGATTGCATTTAGTGTCTGTTTCAACTCATGAATCAATTCATCCTTGAAAAGAAATATAAATACATCTCTAATAGCAGCAACTTAGAGTTAAATTTTTTTTTTTTTCCATTTTGCCACCAGGTTTATTGCTGGGGCTCACTTGCCTACATGAAGATTCTACCAGCTTTGGGCAACCATTTTTTTCTTGCTAACTTCCTTGTTTCCTGATGCACTAGACATGTGGATGGGGGAGGAGGGAAGGGCAGGGGAGACAACAATAAAAGCAAAGAGAAGACCACCTCACCTCTTCAATGTTTGTGAAGCTTCACCCCCTCTACTCTACAGGGGGACCATGAACTCAACATGAGTCCTCCCGGATAATGACGTGTGCGATCCAGCAGGCACACCACCAGCCAGTCCATTTTCTTCTTCTTCTTTTTTAATACTTATTTATTCCCTTTTGTTGCCCTTGTTGTTTTATTGTTGTAGTTATTATTGTTGTTGTCGTTGTTGGATAGGACAGAGAGAAATGGAGAGAGGAGGAGAGAAAGATAGACACCTGCAGACCTGCTTCACCGCCTGTGAAGCGACTCCCCTGCAGGTGGGGAGCCGGGGTTCGAACCGGGATCCTTACGCCGGTTATCCTTATCCTTGTGCTTTGCGCCACCTGCGCTTAACCTGCTGCACTACAGCCCGACTCCCCCCAGTCCATTTTCTATCCTTGAATTACCCGTTTGAAAATATGAAGCCAGGACTAAGAAAGAGCACAAGTATAGCACAACTGGAAATTGCACTGGAATGAAGGAACTTTGGAACCATCCATTTCTTAATTTACAAGATGGAATATTAACTTCTAATCAGCTTTTAAAAAAAGGAAAAGAGTAGAATGACAAAAACTCTTAAAATATTAAAATACTATGTAAATGAAATGTGACAGCTCATAGTCTCCTTGACTGCCTTACTTATGAAATGCCATACAACCATAATCTCAACAAGTCTTCCCTCTAGCACTGCTTATCTGGAGATAGAGGGTAAATTTTAAGGGGGGTGGCGTGGGGCCAAGGGAGAAGAATCATGTAGATGCCACTGAGATGCAAAAGTCCATGTCACAGTAACTGCCCAGAGGGACACTAAGGTAGCCTGGTGCTACTCCATGGAACAGTGGTGATCTCAAAACCTCAGACCTAAGTACAGATGTATCTTTAGTAATGAACAAGTAGACTATGGCTCAAAGATAGGTTTTTATATGACTACAGACTCAGGTGTCCTAAGTTCCTATGAATAGGCAAACAAAACTCTGAAGTGACTTCCAGTCATTTTTAAGATTTTTTTTCTAGTTGTATCTACATTAGGGGATCTTAACAAAATAGGAATGAAAGCTGAGCATACTGGGTAGGGTAACTGAGGTTTTTAACATGGGCAGTTTCAGTTTTAAGCCCTTGTTCTATATATTGGACGGAAGTTCCACTGCTATCAAGAATGAAAGTCATCAGTGGATCGGTGAAATCTTGCACACACTGAGTGTGCAAAAAGGGAAAACCTATACAACAACACTGAATTTCTAACTTTTGATTAACTTTTACTTTTATTATTTTTAAAATGATTTTTTAAAAATCTTTATTTGATAGAGACAGCCAGAAAGCCAGAGGAACACCTGCAGCCCTGCTTCACCACTTCTAAATCTTTCCCCATGCAGGGGCTTAAACCTGGGTTCTTGCACTTTGTAACATGTGTGCTCAGCCAGGTATGCCATCACCTGGCCCCACTTTTGACTAACTTTCTCTTTATTGTTGTTGGTTAGGACAGAAGTTGAGAAAGGAGAAGATTGATAAAGAAGATATAGAAAGATGGACACCTACAGACCTGCTTCACCTCCTGTAAAGCAACTCCCCTGCAGGTGGAGTGATTAACTTCTTTCTTAAATGTTTCCTTTCAAAATTCTACTGTAGATAACTCATCAGGTCCAGCAGAACACCTCACTCTGTTTCCATCATGACATAAGAGAGAGGAAAGGGGGTGGAAGGAATCACACTCAGAAGTAGTAGGTGTGAATTAGAAAGGAATAGAAGACAGGACCACAGAAAAAAATAGTTAAACCATATCTGTGATCTTGGGAGAACTAGTGCGGTTTCCAATGGAGGGAATGAGGACACAATCTGATAGTGGGAAAGGTGTGGAATTATACCCGTTATCTTATAATTTTTTAAATCACTATTAAGTGACTAAAAAAAAAAAAATCAAACTTGCAGAAGAGGAGACCTCTTCAGAGTAGTTAAAATCAGTAAGACAACTGCAAAATGTCTCTCAGTAGACGGCTAGGTTGAAGTTTGAATTACAGTCACTTTCGAGAGAAGTGGTGAAGCTGAGCTGCAGTGCCTCTCTTTCCCTCTCTACCTCCTATCCCCTCTCAATTTCTCATCTTTATTCAATAATAAATATATAATAAATTTTTTAAAATAAATTCAAAGCATTAAGTTGGAAAAAAATAAACCTAAAAAATTCTACTGTATATGTCAATATTCACATGACTGCACAAAATTACTTTAGAGCAAAAAAAAAAAAAAAAAAAAATTACTTTAGAGCATCAACTGTCTACTAGGAGGCCACCAGATAAGGCTTCATAAAAATGAACATACCCATTATTTTTTCTTGGCAACTTGCTAGCTGAGACACGGCAGAACTCAAATTAATACTGAAATAACTTACTTTAAGAACTGGAATTTCATCTTCTTTATAAGCCACCAAGAGAGGTAAGCCAGCCAATGTTTTCTCCAGGTCTTTTCCAAGAATCTTGACTCCCTGAGCTGCTTCTACTTCTTTATGCTTTTCATACTGATTCTACAAAGATCAAAACACGTTAGTTGCCACACTTATCTGAAAGATGATTTGCAATGCCAGGTGTGTAATGTTTTCTTTACACATGACAAAATGATAACAATAAAAAATGGAGACATTCAACTTTATTCGCCCCCACAGGGCCAGGTGGTGGACCCACGGGGTGGGGGTGGGGGAGAAGCTTCACAACAAGCAGTCTTGGAAGTGTCTGTCTCTCTTCCATCTTGGTTTCTCTGTCTCTATTCAGATAAAAATAAAACAAGTAAAAAGTGTTTTTTTTTAAATTGTTCCCAATTAAAACTGGAAAAACTTATGTGAGGTAATACAAGAATGCTCACAATAAGTATTAGTAAAAATTATAATTTTTATGTGGAGATAGCGTACTGCAAATCAACGGGGAAGAAAAAACCATATGGTACATTTATGCAATGGAATAACACAACAAAAAAGAACTATAACTATATGCAACAATAGAGATAAATATTTTTTACTAGAAGAAAGCATATATGAAAGAACATACAGTGGCAATTACAGTTTCTTAAGACACATCCTTAGAGATACGCTCTCAAGGTATCAAAACTATCTTAAAAACAAGGACTTAACCATTCTCAAAAAAATATAATAGACCTGATATTTGGGGAGGGAGCTAAATTCATAAAGAGGAGCAAAAAAAGGTTTGTGAGATATAAACATATTCTGATTTTGAATCTGCTAGTTAAATTCTGATTTGTTGATATTGTAGGCTTATGTATTTTACTGAACCAGTATTTAAAAAAAAAGAACAGAAAAAACCTACTTCACCATGAAGAACCAAAACATGCTTCATGTCTGTAATCTGACACATGGCCCCTTCCCTATCACCAGGTTTAATTATCTAATGACCTCAGGAGTGAGGACTATCTTATCTATGTGCTATACATTAAGTAGCTGCTGAAATGAGGAACTTTGAAAGAGCTTCTAAATACTGTACAAGTTTTCATGAACAAGCTTTTTTTTTTTTTTTTTTTACTTACCTTTACTCTTAATTCTTTCATAGGAGGAGGTAACAGAAGGCCCCTAATCTGAGTTACAATGGGCCCTTCTACTCCAGGGACAATAATTGTATCTCCTTCCTTCAAGCGTCCATTGATCAGTATTACGTCTATTGTGGTGCCCATTCCTGGTAGAGCCTTAACCTAAGAAACATTGTCACAAAGTGAGTAATATATGCTACATGGACCAAGCTGATTATATCTAAAAGTAGTAAATATCCCCAGGAATTGGATTTAAAAAAAAAAAAAAAAGGAAGTGAAGTACAAGGACAAGCCTAAAGATTTCAGTTCCAGCCCCCAGCTTCCTACCTGCGGGGGGGAAGGAGTCACTACACAAGTGATGAAGCAGGTCTACAGGTGTCTTATCTTTCTCTGTCTTCCCCTCCTCTCAATTTCTCTATCCTATCCAACATTAACAACAAGAGCAACAATGACAGTAGTAACAATAATAACACCGATAAACAACAAGAACAGCAAAAGGGGGGGAAAATGGCCTCCAGAAGCGGTGGATTCATAGTGCAGGCACAGAGCCCCCGTGATAGCCGTGGAGGCAAAAAAAAAAAAAAAACTGGGGCCAGGTGGCGGCACACCTGATTAAGTGCTCACATTACAGTGTGGCAGGACCTGGGTTCAAACCCCCCGGTCCCCACCTGCAGGGGAAAAGCATCAAAATGGTGAAGGGCTTCAGGTGCCTCCGTCTCTCTTCCTATCTCCCCCACCCCTCCCAAGTTCTCTGTCTCTATCCAATCAAAAAAAGATTTTAAAATAAAACAAATTCTTAAAAAGGGGGGGGGGGGGCGCCAAGAATTATAATATGGCCATTACCTCCATCACTTGTGCTCTCAGCTCTTCACAATGTGCAAGTCTCTTGCTCAACATCGTCTGAGTTAACTCAACAAGAAGGTAGATCAGACTTCCCATGCCATCACCAGTATGTGCAGAGGTAGGTACCAATGAAACAAAAGTGCGTGGATCTTTATTCTCATAAAACAAAGCAGCATTCAAACCCTAGAGATTTAAGAAGCAAAATCATTCCAAAGGCCAAACAGTGAAAGGAAGTATTCAGAATAAAAATGACAGAAACCAAGACTTGTAAGCGGCTAATTATTCTAAAATTCCTCAAAAAACAATCATTCACTATATGTAGGTATTAATATTACACAAAAGTTGTTTCAATAAAATTCCATTTTTTAAATTTAAGCAAACAGCTACAAAGAAATCTTTGAAATATCAAATAAAAGTAAAAGTATGGTATTAAAGTGAAAAGGGGGTTTGGGAGGTGCAATAGATAAAAATGAAACGATATAAATTCTGGCTTTGTTAAAGATACACATATAAGTGTCACAGAATATTTAGTATATTCTATGATAAACTCTTAATAAGCAGGGAGAGCTTTCTTACCTGCTGTGCAAATTCCACAATAATAGCCTTTGCCCGCTCCTCAAATTCATCCTTTGTATTCTTTTTCTGCTTCTTTAAAGTGGCAGCCACATCAGAGTCAGGACTCTTTTTCCAATCATACAACCTGTCAATCTGAAAAGTTTTTTTTTTTCATAAGAAACATTCTATATATCTCTCCAATACTTAAAAATTTTTAACTAAGGCTAAAAACTCTTAGAACTCAAAAGCAAAAAAAATGGAAGGGGGCTGAGGTTAACTTATGATACACATGGATAAAGACATACATCACTACTAATTATGGACTTCTACATATTATATATGGTTCCATCTTATTACTGAGTAATTGTTTTGTTAGAAGGCTTTATTTATAATGAGAAAGAAGAGGGAACCAGAGCATAACTCTGGCATATGTAATGTCTGGGACTGAACGTGAAACCTCATGCTTTAGAGTCCAGTGTCCTACCCTATGTGCAGGCATCTCTCTGCAGGTATACCCTCATGTGCATCTTACTGCATGAGTCACCTCCCAATTCACTTTTTTCTTTTTTATTCAACTTAGATAAGACCGTGAGAAATTGAGAACAAAGGGAGATAAAAAGTGTGTGGCTCAAACGGATTAATTATAATTCAACAATCCATAATCTTAGTACATAATATTTATAATTAATCTGCAATCAAAATATAATCTAATGACCTGAACTGGAATTGGCATATTGCACCAAAGTAAAAGACTCAGGGGGTGGGTGGGTAGGGAGAATACAGATCCAAGGATGACAGAGGACATAGTGGGGGTTGTATTGTTATGTGGAAAACTGGAAAATGTTATGCATGTACAACTATTGTATTTACTGTGGAATATAAAACATTAATTCCCCAATAAAGATATTTTTAAAAAATCTAATGTACTATGTATGTCATATATTCCAGTACACTATGAATATAATAATCTGCTGAAATAAAATCCAGTCATAAATTTAACATTCTATTTCACAATTGCTAAAACTATAAAACAGGCAAAACTAGCTTTTAGTGACAGAGTGTTCAGTTTTAGATAGGTACATTCTGACAATAGAAGCATGATAAAACTGTCTACGAGTTTGGAAATGGTCTTTATCCTGAATGATGGTCGTTATGTGCATGTACAGATTTCTCAAAATACACTGAACTATTATTTTCTTATATATAAGAGACATACTACCATTTTTTAATCACAAAGAAGGTAGGAAGCATCTTTGCAAAATCTGACATCTCAGAAGCACTTACCTTATTCAGTGCAACGATGAAGGGACATTTTTTAGATTTCAGAAGGTTGATAGACTCAATTGTCTGGGGTTCCAAACCATGCATAATGTCAACAACTAAAATGGCAATATCACAAAGAGAACTTCCTCTGTTCCTCAAATTACTAATGAAAAAAAGGAAAAAATGAAATAAATATTAAAGTTGAAATTACTTAAAATTTTATTTGTAAAACCTTAACAAAAATAAAATTAAATAAACACTTCATTAATCTTAACTTGCCGACACTTAAATGAACTATGATCTGAAATTAGCTCCAAAAGTTATTCCAGTATGCCTACCAATTTTGTTGACCTGACCAAGGATTGTACACTAAGGAACAGGACCAAGAGACAACAGGGAAATGCTTCATGTATAATGATACCACAATATATTAAGGCATATTTTTCAAAGTAGAATATAGTTCATTGTATAGAAATCAAATTTCCAAATAAAATGTTACACTCTATCAATGAAAGATCAGAACTGTCTACCCTATCCCTTCTTCCACAGTGGTTTGCTGTGATGCATTACACACAGTACTGCTTTTAAGTTTGTTTTCCCTTTCTTTTAAATTGGTTATTCCTTATTCTACTTCTGGAGGCAGAGCTACGAGCAGCAGATCGCTTTCTCTTCTCTTCTCTCCTCTCCTCTCCTCTCCTCTCCTCTCCTCTCCTCTCCTCTCCTCTCCCGGATCAACTAGGAATACCAAAGGAGACCACCCCGGACAGAAATAAGACAGGACTAGAATGACCACAGGAACCCAGTAAATCACCGGTGAGTACAAACATGTGTGGCTGGTGACAGAGAGGAGAGAGGGGCCTAAGGAGAGATTAAGAGACTGCTAACAGTTCAGTAGTTTATCAGTTGAGACACCACCTCCAGTCTGCTCCACAAACAAGGGGACTGCTTAAGGGAGGAGAGGACTCCCCAGAGACTCACCAAGTGCAACTCTGAGTCTTCACTACTACTACCCTCAGAATCTGGAGCAGAGACAGGAAGAGACACCAGGGGACAGAGATCTAACCAGGAAACTCAGAAGACCTATACCTTGGTGGCATAGTTGAGGGATTATAAAAGTCTCTTTGCATAACCACTGGATTATCTCTGCCACACCCTGCTTAATCTCTTGGTCAGGAGTCAGTGATTAAGCTAAGAAGCCTATTGATAGTTTAAAAGCCCTCAGGCTCCCATAGCCTACAGGGAAGAAAAAAAAAGGCTTTTAAACCACTGAGCTCCAACTCAGAGATTGAAACAACTGTTAACTTCCACCACTGTGAACCCTTTAATTAACTTATTTAGACACAAGTCAATCCAGGCAATAGTGATCAATAATTTGAAAAGTACTGATAAAGGGAACTCATAACATAAAATATAAAATGGTTAAAACAACAAGAAAAAATACGGGAGAATCGAACCAGGACAAGAGTCCAGCTAAAAGTCCTCCAGAGGGTGAAGCATAAAATAATGAGTTCAACATCCAAACATTAGCTAAGGAAATAATGACAGGAATGAGTAAAGAATTTGAAAAAATTGTAACCAGAAATGCAGGAACAAGAAATGAGAATATGGAAGAAAATACTAATTATCTCATGGTCATTAGATAGCTGAAAGCTGAAATCGCTGAGCTAAGAATGCAACTAAGCTGAACAAGCTAAAATAGTATCAGAACAGGGCAACAAAATAGATGAACTCCAGAAAACAGTAGAGGGCAGAGAGAACAGAATCAATGAGGCTGAAGACAAAATTAGCAAGATCGAGGATGAATTAAAGACAACTAAAAAAGAAGAGATCACAAAAAGAGATGCTGAAAACAACAGAGTCCTATGGGATGACTTCAAAAGAAACAATATACGCATTATTGGCATACCAGAGGAAGAAAGAGAAGAAGAGGAAGAAAGCATTTTCCAGGCCATATTAGCTGAAAACTTCTCTAGTCTAGACAACATCAAAGATATAAAAATTCAAGAAGCACAGAGGGTACCAAACAGAATTAACCCAGACCTAAAGACACCAAGACATATCATACTTAGAATAGAAAGGAATAAGGATAAAGAAAGGATCCTGAAGGCTGCAAAAGAAAAACAAAGAGTCACCTACAAAGGAAAACCCATAAGATTAGCAGCAGACTTCTCCATACAAACACTACAGGCCAGAAGAGAATGGCAAGATATCTATCGAGTGCTCAATGAGAAAGGCTTTCAGCCAAGAATACTATATCCTGCTAGACTGTCATTCAGACTAGATGGAAGCATCAAAACCTTCTCAGACAAACAACAGTTGAAGGAATCAACCATCACCAAGAAGTTCTGAAAGGTCTCCTATAAACAAGACCACCACAAATAGGACATATTTCAAAACACTCAAACTCTACAAGAATGGCGTTCAAATATCTTCAATCTTTGATATCAATAAATGTCAATGGCCTGAATTCACCTATTAAAAGACACAGAGTAGGAAGATGGATCAGAAAACACAACCCAACAATATGTTTTCTACAGGAAACCCACCTAACTCAACAAGACAAACAAAGACAAGACAAACAAAGTGAAAGGATGGAAAACTATCATACAAGCCAATGGCCCACAAAAAAGGGCAGGAACAGCTATTCTCATATCTGACACGATAGACTTTAAAATAGATAAGATTTAAAAAGATAGGAATGGACACTACTTAATGCTCAGAGGATCAGTCAATCAAGAGGACTTAACAATTATTAACATCTATGCACCCAATGAGAAGCTATCTAAATACATCAAACTTCTACTGAAAGAGCTACAGCAATATATTAACAGCAACACAATCATAGTAGGGGACTTCAACACCCCACTCTCTCAACTTGACAGATCATCCAGGAAGAAAATCAATAAAGACATAAGGGAGCTAAATGAAGAGATAGATAAACTAGAACTATTGGACATTTTCAGAGTCATTCATCCCAAGAAACTGGAATACACATTTTACTCAAATCTACATGGATCATTCTCAAGGATAGACCATATGTTAGGCCACAAAGACAACATCAGCCAATTCAAGAGCATTGAAATCATCCCAAGCATCTTCTCAGACCACAGTGGAATTAAACTAACACTTAACAATCAACAAAAGATTAGTAACAGTCCCAAAATGTGGAAGCTCAACAGTACACTTCTTAACAACTTGTGGGTCAAAGAGGAAATCAAGGAAGAAATCAAAATGTTTCGAGACTTCAATGAAAATGAAGACACAAGCTATCAAAATATTTGGGACACAGCTAAAGCAGTCCTAAGAGGGAAGTTCATAGCTATACAAGCACACATTAGGAAACAAGAAAAAGCACAAATAAATAGCCTGATTGCACATCTTAATGACCTAGAAGAAGAACAACAAAGGAACCCTAAAGCAACCAGAAGGACAGAAATCACTAAAGTTAGGGCAGAAATAAATAACATTGAGAATAGGAAAACCATACAAAAGAACAACAAAAGTAAATGTTGGTTCTTCGAAAGAGTAAACAAAATCGACAAACCTTTAGCCAGACTCACAAAACAAAAAAGGGAGAAGACCCAAATAAATCGGATAGTAAATGAAAGAGGAGAAATCACAACAGACACTGCAGAAATTCAACATATCATGCGAGGCTTCTATGATCAACTATATGCCACCAAGCTAGAGAACCTGGAAGAAATGGACAATTTCCTAGATACCTACCAACTTCCAAAACTAAGTAAAGAGGAAGTGGATAACATGAACAGGCCCATCACAGCTAATGAAATGGAAACAGTTATCAAAAATCTCCCCAAAAATAAAAGTCCTGGACCAGATGGTTTTACAAATGAATTCTACAAAACCTTCAAAGAAGAACTAATACCTCTATTTTTAAAAGTCTTCCAGAAGATTGAAGACACTGAATACTCCCTGCCAGCTTCTATGAAGCCAACATCACCCTGATACCAAAAGCAGACAGGGACACAACCAAAAAAGAAAACTACAGACCAATATCTCTGATGAACATAGATGCGAAAATATTGAACAAAATTCTTGCCAACCAGATACAGCAGTATATCAAAAAGATTATTCATCATGACCAAGTGGGGTTTATCCCAGGCATGCAAGGTTGGTTTAATATACGTAAATCAATCAATGTGATCCACCACATCAACAAAAGCAAGACCAAAAACCACATGGTCATATCAATAGATGCAGAGAAAGCCTTTGACAAAATACAACATCCCTTTATGATAAAAACACTACAAAAAATGGGAATAGATGGAAAATACCTGAAGATAGTGGAGTCTATATATAGCAAACCTACAGCCAACATCATACTCAATGGTGAAAAACTAGAAGCATTTCCACTCAGATCAGGTACTAGACAGGGCTGCCCACTATCACCATTACTATTCAACATAGTGTTAGAAGTTGTTGCCATAGCAATCAGGCAGGAGCAAGGAATTCAAGGGATACAAATTGGAAGAGACGAAGTCAAACTCTCCTTATTTGCAGATGACATGATAGTATACACAGAAAATCCTAAGGAATCCAGCAAGAAGCTTTTGGAAATCATCAGGCAATACAGTAAGGTGTCAGGCTACAAAATTAACATTCAAAAGTCAGTGGCATTCCTCTATGCAGACACTGAGTTAGAAGAAATTGAAATCCAGAAATCAATTCCTTTTACTATAGCAACAAAAACAATAAAATATCTAGGAATAAACCTAACCAAAGAAGTGAAAGACTTGTATACAGAAAATTATGAGTCACTACTCAAAGAAATTGAAAAAGACACAAAGAAGTGGAAAGATATTCCATGTTCATGGGTTGGAAGAATTAACATCATCAAAATGAATATATGACCCAGAGCCATCTACAAATTTAATGCTATCCCCATCAAGATCCCAAGCACATTTTTTAGGAGAATAGAAAAAATGCTACAAATGTTTATCTGGAACCAGAAAAGACCTAGAATTGCCAAAACAATCTTGAGAAAAAAGAACAGAACCGGAGGCATCACACTGCCAGATCTCAAACTGTATTATAGGGCCATTGTCATCAAAACTGCTTGGTACTGGAACATGAACAGACACACTGACCAGTGGAATAGAACTGAGAGCCCAGAAATGAGGCCACACACGTATGGACATCTAATCTTTGACAAAGGGGCCCAGACTATTAATGGGGAAAGCAGAGTCTCTTCAACAAATGGTGTTGGAAACAATGGGTTGAAACATGCAGAAGAATGAAGCTGAATCACTGTATTTCACCAAATACAAAAGTAAATTCCAAGTGGACCAAGGACCTGGATGTTAGACCAGAAACTATCAGATACTTAGAGGAAAATATTGGCAGAACTCTTTTCCGAATATATTTTAAAGACATTTTCAATGAAACGAATCCAATTACAAGGAAGACTAAGGCAAGTATAAATCTATGGGACTACATCACATTAAAAAGCTTCTTCAAAGCAAAAGAAACCAAGGGGCCCCACACAGAATGGGAGAAGATCTTTATATGCCATACATCAGATAAGAGTTTAATAACCAACATATATAAAGAGCTTGCCAGACTCCACAACAAGACAACAAATAACCCCATCCAAAAATGGGGGGAGGACTTGGACAGAATATTCACCACAGAAGAGATCCAAAAGGCCTAGAAACACATGAAAAAATGCTCCAAGTCTCTGATTGTCAGAGAAATGCAAATCAAGACAACAATGAGATATACCACTTCACTCCTGTGAGAATGTCATACATCAGAAAAGGTAACAGCAGCAAATGCTGGAGAGGGTGTGGGGTCAAAGGAACCCTCCTGCACTGCTGGTGGGAATGTTAATTGGTCCAACCTCTGTGGAGAACAGTCTGGAGAACTCCCAGAAGGCTAGAAATGGACCTACCCTATGACCCTGCAATCCCTCTCCTGTGGATATATCCTAAGGAACTCAACACATCCATCCAAAAAGATCTGTGTACACATATGTTCTTGGCAGCACAATTTGTAATAGCCAAAACCTGCAAGCAACCCAGGTGTCCAACAACAGATGAGTGGCTGAGCAAGTTGTGGTATATATACACAATGGAATACTACTCAGCTGTAAAAAATGGTGACTTCACCGTTTTCAGCCAATCTTGGATGGACCTTGAAAAAATCATGTTGAGTGAAATAAGTCAGAAACAGAAAGATGAATAGGGGATCATCTCACTCTCAGGCAGAAGTTGAGAAACAAGTTCAGAAAAGAAAACACAATCAGAACCTGAAATGGAATTGGCATATTGCCCCCATGTAAAAGACTCTGGGGTGGGTGGGTGGGGAGAATACAGGTCCATGAAGGACGATAAATGACACAGTGGGGGTTGTATTGTTAAATGGGAAACTTGGGAATGTTATGCATTTACAAACTATTGTATTTAATGTTGAATGTAAAACATTAATTACCCAATAAAGAAATAAATTTAAAATAAGAGAAAAAAAAATAAATTGGTTTTCCCTTTTCTTTTTTTCTCCATTTATTCATTTTGATAAGAAATATTGAGAGGGAAGGGAATAGACAGAGGGGACGAGCTGTGGTGTACCTGGTTAAGCACACATAGTATGAAACACAAGGGTTCCTGGCTCGCCACTTCAAGGGGAAGCTTCGAAGGCAGCGAAGCAAGTCTGCATCTCTCTCTCTCATTATCTATATTTGTTGGATAAAGACAATCAGAAATTGAGAAGGAAATCAGAGATAGCAGGAGAGACAGAGACACCAGAAGCACAACTTCACCACTCACAAAGCTCTCCCCCTGCATGTGGGGATTGGGGGGTTCAAACCCTGGTGCTTGGGCACTGTAGCATGTGTACTCAACCAGGTGCACCTCTATCCAGTCATGCCACCCCCCCCCCCCAATTTTTTCCAGCCTCAATTTCTCTATCTAATGAAATGGACAAAAATGGCCACCAGGAGCAGTAGATTCACAGTGTAGGCACTGAGTCCAAGCAATAACCCTGGAGGTGAGAGACAGAAACAGGAAGATACAGCTGTAACCATGCTTTATCACTTATGAAGCTTTCCACCAGCAGATGGGGACCAGGAGATTGAACCCAGATCCTTACATGATGAAAGCAATGGACCTAAGCTGGGAGGTGAGAGTGTTTTGGAGACACCTATCATGGGAAGACAAGAAACAAAAGTAGTGGTCCAGGAGGAGGCACAGTGAATAAAGCATTGGAATCTCAAGTATGAGGTCCTGAATTCAATCCCCGGTAGCACATGTACCAGAGTGGTGTCTGGTTCTCTCTCTCTCTATTCTCTTTCTCTCTCATTAATAAATTAAATTTAAGAGGCCAAGTGGGGGAGCACCTAGTTAAGTACACACAGTACAGTGCACAAGGACCCAAGTTCAAGCCCCTGATCCCCCATCTGCAGGGGGAAATCTTCACAGGTGGTGAAGCAAGGCTGCAGGTGTCTCTCTATTTCTCCCTCTCTATCTCCTCTTTACCCTCAATTTCTCTGTCTCTGTCCAATAATAAATAAATTTTAGAAAGTTAAAAAAAATTAAATTAAAAAAAAATAGAAGTAAGCTTTTAACAGTTTGCTTGATGAAGATGACTCACTGCTCTTACCTGAAAGACTCGTGCCCAGGAGTATCTATAATCAGCATTCCTGGAATCCGGACGTTTTCTCTATCAAACTAGAAATTGTGGAAAAGTAGAAATGTTTAAAAGAATCAAAGTGACCATATAAAACAATTATTCTCCTACAGCAATTCACCATTTTATAAAATATTTATTCCCTTTTGTTGCCCCTGTTGTTTGATTGCTGTAGTTATGATTGATGTTGTTGTTGTTGGATAGGACAGAGAGAAATGGAGAAATGGAGAGAGGAGGGGAAGACAGAGAGGGGGAGAGACAGAGAGTTACCTGCAGACCTGCTTCACCACTTGTGAAGTGACTCTCCTGTAGGTGGGGAGCCGGGGGCTTGAACCGGGATCCTTATGCCGGTCCTTGCACTTTGCGCCACCTGCACTTTACCTGCTGCGCTACTGTCCGACACCCCAATTTACCATTTTTATTGACATAAAAAAAAGGTGAAATGATGTGGTCTGGGAGGTGGCTCAGTGGATAAAGTGTTGGACTCTCAAGCATGAGGTCCTGAGTTCAATCCCTGGCAGCACATGTACTGAAGTGATGTCTGGTTCTTTCTCTCTCTCCTCCTATCCCTCTCATTATAAATAAAATTTTTTTTTAAAAAAAAAAAAGGTGAAATGAAAACATATTCCTGTTAAAGCCATATGCTTATGGTGTAGTCTATACTTACATAAGATTATTAAGAAAGAGTACAAATAAGTCTTCTCAGAGTGGTAACTAATTTGTTTAGTGATTTTTTTTCTTTTTTCTTTCCTTTTGTTGCCCTTGTTTTATTGTTGTAGTTATTATTAATGTTATTGTTGTTGGATAGGACAGAGAGAAATGGAGAGAGGAACGGAAGACAGAGAGGGGGAGAGAAATATAGACACCTGCATACCTGCTTCACCACCTGTGAAGCAACTCCCCTGCAGGTGAGGAACCAGGGGCTCGAACTTGGATCCTTATGCCGGTCCTTGAGCTTTGCGCCACGTGCACTCTCAACCTGCTGCGCTACCGCCTGACTCCCAGTAACTAATTTTTTAAAATATGGCATGCAAGAGAATTATTTCAGCATTTGGAAATTTATGTGATCAAGCTTTTTTTTTTTTTTGTGATCCAACTTTTAAACATCATACTCAATAGTATGATGTTTCCTCTGAGATCAGATATAAAACAGGGCTGAACACTATCGCAATTACTCTAAGTAGTCTTAGAAACCCTAGTCATAGCAATTAGGCAAGAGAAAGGTATGAAAGTGATACAGATTAAAAGAAAAAAAAAGCTGTCACACTTTTCAGATAACATGATAGTATACATAGAAAATTTAGGGGGCTGGGCAGTGGCGCCCTGGTCAAGCACAATGCTATGCACAAGGATCTGGGCAAGGATCGTGGTTCGAACCCCTCCCTGCTCCCCACCTGCAGGGAGGGACATTTCACAAGCAGTTAAGCAGGTCTGGGGGGAAAAAAAAACAGTAGAGAACTCGTAGAAATTGTTAGGCAATGTAATACGGTGAGGCTACAAAACTAATACATAGAAATCAGTGGCAGGAATGCTCTTAGTAGCAAACCAGAATAAATAAATCAATTCCTTTAACAACAGCAGCAAAAACAACTAGATGCTTGGGAATGAAGTTAACAGAAGACGTGAAAGACTTGTATGCTGACAATTATGTCATTACTAAAGGAAAACCACAGCAGCAAAGTTTCCTTCAGTCAACCCTTATCTGTGATCTTGGGAGAACCACTGCAGTTTCCAATGGAGGGAATGGGGACACATAACTAGTGGTGGGAACTGTGTGGAATTGTACCTGTTACTTTCTAAATCACTGATAAAAATAAAATATTCCTTCAATTTAGTGGTACCCATATTTTGAACATGGGTTGCACACCTAGTAAAGCAAGGCTACCAGAATTGTATTAAATCTCAGGATACAAACACAGAACTAATGTAAAACTATTTCAGAAAAATAAACTGAAAAGTATCCAGTGGTCTAAGGTAGTACAGTGGATAAAGCTTTGGGCTCTCAAGCATGAGGTCCTGGGTTCAATCCCTGGCATCACATGTACCAGAATGCTGTCTGGTTCTTTCTCTCCTAGCTTTCTCATTAATAAATAAAATCTTAAAAAAAAAATAGTATCCATAAATTAAGGAGTTTATACTAATACATAAAACCAAATCAACTCAATCACTCTTCATTTTAAAAGTTGGTTACTAAAGCAGTTGAGGACATGTCTCCATCAATCAATAAAGCACTGAACTTCATGCCTGAGGTTCCAGTTCAATCCACAGTCCTCCATTTGATGTCTTGCATGAAAACTACTGTTTCTCATATATAAATTACTAAATAACTAATCTTTAAGAGTACACTAGATTTCTTCTCTAGAATGTAATCCAATACACTAAAATGGGTGATGGGAATGGGGTTATCAACCCAGTAGATATTACTAAAAACTGTTATTATTTTTTATTTTACGAGAGCACTGTGCAGCTCTGGCTTATGGTGGTGCAGGGGACTGAACCTGGGACTTTGGTGCCTCACACATGACAGTCTCTTCGCATAACCATCATGCTATCTCCCGCCCCCAAAATGTTAATAATAATTATTATTGTGGTGGGGGGAAGACAGTTTTAATAAAGAAGGATCACAGATAGCAAATGATGTAACTGACAAAGTTCTATTTCCTAACATGGATAATATAAAGGATATTTATAATTACATAATTAGCCAAGCCTTAGAGAAAATTTTTAAAAATTTTTTAACTTTTTTCCCCTTTTGTTGCCCTTGTTTTATTGTTGTAGTTATTTTTGTTGTTATTGATGTTGTTGTAGTTGGATAGGACAAAGAGAAGTGGGAGAGGAGGGGAAGACAGGGAGGGGGGAGAGAAAGATAGACACCTGCAGACCTGCTTCACTGTTTGTGAAGCGACTCCCCCGCAGTTGGGGAGCTGGGGGCTTGAACCAGGAGTCTTAGGCTAGTCCTTGTGCTTTGTACCACATGTGCTTAACCCACTGCGCTACTGCCTGACTCCCAGAGAAAATATTTATTTTTTGCCTCTAGGGTTATTGCTGGGGCTCAGTGCCTACACTACAAATCCACTGCTCTTGGATGCCATTTTGTTGCCCTTGTTATTATTGTTATTGCTGTTGTTGGATAGAAGAGAGAAATCAAGAGAGATGGGGTAGAGGGGGAGAGAAAGACATCTGCAGACCTGCTTCACCACTTGTGAAACAACCTCCCCCATTTCCCACAGGTGAGGAGCTGGAGGCTCGAAGCAGGTTCCTTAGGCTAGTCCATGTGCCTCGCACCATATGCACTTAACCCACTGTGCTACCGTCCGGCTCCCTAGATTAAATCTTTACTGTGTCATATTCAGCATACGTTGTATTACCACTAAAGTAGTGAAAAATAAGGAGACAAAGAAAGCATGATCAATTAAGCAGAGGGGGGAAAGAGTAAGGGAAGCAAAAGAATTTATAAGCATGAAGATCTATGATTACATGTTAATCATCTATGATTACATGTTAATTATTTTACTGTATAAAATAAAAAGATTTAGTAATACAAATGTGGGCTTGGGGAGACAGCATAATGGTTATGCAAACAACTTTCATGCCTGAGGCTCTCAAGTCCCAGGTTCAATCCCCAGCACCACCATAAGCCAGAGCTAAGCAGTGTTCTGGTCTCTCTCTGTGTATCTCTCTCATTATTTTTTTAAAAACAGTAATACAAATGTTAACTACAAATAATGAGCATATAGGCCTATTATACAATTTTGTTCTCTCTACAGTTTGTAGTTTCTCTCAGTTTTTGTTAGTGTAATGTACTTACATTTTTTATCATCTTAGTCTGTTCATTAATTGCTTCAAGGGGAACATTGGTGGCCCCAATTTGTTGTGTGATACCGCCTGCTTCACCATCTTGTACATGTGTGTGACGGAGCTGAGAGAATAAATAGATCCATTAAAAAAAAAAAAGAAGAAAGAAACCTCAAATTATACTACCTTTATTTTCTCATATTTATTTAATTTCTTTATTGGGGGATTAATGATTTACAGTTGACAGTAAAAAGAAGTTTGTAGTATGCATAATATTTCCCAGTTTTCCACCTAACAATTCAACCCCCTCTAGGTCCCCTCTGCCATCATGATCCAGGTCCTGAAACCCCCCCCCAACACACACATACACTCTTTCACTCTGGTGCAAATACATCAACTCCATGCCAAGTTCTGCTTAGTGTTTTCCCTTCTGACCTCGTTTTTCAACTTCTATGGGTACGATCATCCCATATTCATTATTTTGTTTCTGATTTAATCAGATTCCTATTCTGAAATGCAAAACAGTCTACGACCATACCACCCTGAACATGCCCGATCTCGTCTGAAATGAAAAACAAGTAAAACAACACTACCTTATTTATTCTATGTAGTCACTTCAATTGACTTTTTCAGAAGGTATCACTAATTAAATAATTAAAAAATATTTTTATTCTTTTTAGAAGGAATAGTCAGTACCGTGTGCATGTGATACCCACAAGCAGCCTCCCCATCACAATTTTCTACTCTTTATTTTTATGAAAAAGTAAAAGAGAGAACTAATATAGGAGCTTTCCATGTTCCATGGAGCATTCCCAGTACTATCCACAGTGCTACCACCATGTGATCCTCAGTTTCAAATCCAGATTTATCACACACAGTAAGGCATACCCAGCTGGGAAAGCTATCCAAAGGCAACTTATTTTCAACAACAGATAAAAGATATACCAACAAATACAATATACTCTTACCTTATCAAGAATTTTTGTCTTTCCTGTGTCCACATGACCAAGCACACAAATAATAGGAGCTCTCAGTTTCTCTGTATTTACATTTTTACTATGTTCAAGTCGGCGTCTCTACAAATTAAAAAAAAAAAAAATTAACAAGAATTAAACTTTATCTGAAGCCTTACCATCATTTCTTCAAACTCTTTTGCATTGGCAAGAGAATCCCAAACCAGCATTTAAATTCTTTGCTGATTTAGTAATTTTTAAAAGCATTTTAAAACATGAACTTTACCGTCTAATTCATATTAGAGAGCCTCTGGAAAAGATAGCTATTTAGAATAGATCTCTAAGTAGCACTGCTAATTGTGACTGTAACTGCTATAATGCATTTGTTCAAACCTTCAGAATACATGTCATTAATTGTGAAATAAAATGAATAGCAGAGGAACTGATTTTTTGTCATTTACTGTACAGTGTAACCTTTAACTTATGTATTAAAACCACACTGAGATTCCACCTCACACCTGTGAGGATTGGCTCCATCATTAACACAAGAGAAGGTAAGTGTTGGCGAGGATATGGAGAGAACTCTACTACATTGCCAATGGGAATGTAAACTGGTACAACCACTCTGGAGCATGGAGAATCCTTAAACAAATACAAATGGGGGGAGGGATTAGATAGCATGATGGTTATGCAAAGTGACTCATGCCTGAGGCTCCAAAATCCCATGTTCAATCCCCCACGCATCACCATGAACCACAGCTGAGCAGTGCTCTGGTAAAATAATAAAATAAAATGAACTCATTAAAAAAATACAAATGGAAATTCCATAGGATCCAGAAAATCCACTACTAGGCACATACCCAAAAAATGTAACACTGACTCAAAGGGATATATGCACCCTCACGTTTACAGCAGCTTTATTCACAATAGCAAAAACCTGCAAACAACCAAAATGTACTCTGACAGATGACTGGACAAAAAAAATTGTAAGACAGGGAGCCAGGCAGTGGTGCACCTTGTAAAGTGTTCACGTACAGGCCCCTGGTCCCCACATGCAGGGGGAAAGCTTCAGAAGTGGTGAAGCAGGGCTGCAGATGTTTGTTTCTCTGTCTGTCTCCTTCTCTATCTTCCTCTCCCTTCTCAATTTCTGTCTCTATCCAGTAATAAATATATCTTTTAAAAAGTTATGGGACAGAGACTCAGGCGGTAGCACAACGGGTTAGGCGCAGGAGGTGCAAAGTGCAAGGATCAGCATAAGAATCCTGGTTTAAGCCCCCAGCTCCCCACCAGCAGGGGAGTCGCTTCACCAACTGTGAAGCAGGTCTGTAGTTGTCTTTCACTTGCCCTCTGTCTTCCCCTCCTCTCTTTCATTTCTCTTTTTCCTATCCAACAACATCAACAACAATTACAACAACAATAAAACAAGGGTAACAAAAAAAGGGAACAAATAAATAAAGTTATGGGACATACTTTTTTTTTTTGCCTCCAGGGTTATCGCTGGGGCTCAGTGCCTGCACTAGGAATCCACTGCTCCTGGAGGCCATTTTTCCCATTTTGGTGCCCTTGTTGTTATTGTTGCCATTGCTGTTGTTGGATAGGACAGAGAAAAATCGAGAGAGGATAGGAAGACAGGGAGGGAGAGAAAGATACACCTGCAGAACCACTTCAACGCCCATGAAGTGACCCCCCCTAGGGGGCTTAAACCAAGATCCTGGTGTTGTTCCTTGCGCTTTGTCCCATGTGCAATTAAGCCACTGTGCTACCGTCAGTCCTCAGGACATAACTTTCTATGACATAATACATAACAGTCTGTTTGCAGCAATAAGAAGGGATGATACTGTATCCTTTGGGATAAAATAGGTGGAATTGGAGAACATTATGCTCAGTTAAGTGAAGAGGTGAAAGAGAACTGCAAAATGGTTTCATTCATATATAGAACACAGACATATGAATATACAAATGCGAAAAAAATGCCAACCTATTTTCAAGACTGTGCGAGAACTATAGTCTATAGTGACTACCTATGGGAGTGGGGATGAAGACAATGACCTTTGTTGATGGGAGTGGTGAAAAAATAATAGAAAGATTAAAAAAAAAGAAAACAAAAAACTAAGGGCAGGGGAGATAGCATAATGGTTACACAGACTCTCAAGCTTGAGGCTCCAAAGTCCCAGCTTCAATCCCTCTTAGCACCATAAGCCAGAGCTAAGCAGTGCTCTGACATTGCTCTCTGCATCTCTCACAAAAATAATTTTTTTTTTTTAAAAACTAAAACTTTTCTGACTTTGGTTGTAAAGTAAAATGGTAATTATTATAGTGAAAAGGTGGGTAAAGAGAAATGGAAAATTACCTCAATCCTCCGTTTTGCTTTGTCATAAGCTCTTTCTTCTTTAGTTCGATCATCATCAGAGTCATATTCAGATTCTGAGCTCATTTCTTTACTTGGTTTTTTATCTAATATTTTTACTGAATCCTTCTCATCTGACACCTTTTCATCTTCTTCATCGCCTTCACTGCCTTCACTTTCTCCTTCCTCTTCTTCGCTCTCTTCTTCTTCCTCTTCCTCCTCCTCTTCCATCTCCTCCTCCTCTTCTTCGGGATTTTCTTTGACTTCTATATGTACTGTGTTTCCTTCTTTCAGGAAAACAAAATAATGAAGGTTTAAAATGAGAGATTTCTCTAAAGACTATAGAGATTGGGTGGAGGTAGATGGCATAATGGTTATGCTAAGAGACTCTCATGCTTGAGGCTCCAAAGTTCCAGGTTCATTCCCAGTACCATAATAAACCAGAGCTGAGCAGTGTTCTGGTTAAATTAAGAAATGCCCAGTCTGGGAGTCGGGCGGTAGCACAGTAGGTTAAGTGCAAGTGGTGCGAAGCGCAAGGACCGGTGTTAAGGATCCTAGTTCAAGCCCCTGGCTCCTCACCTGCAGGGGGGTCGCTTCACAGGTGGTGAAGCAGGTCTGCAGGTGTCTATCTTTCTCTCCCTGTCTTCCCTTCCTCTCTCGATTTCTTTCTGTCCTATCCAAGGACAGCAACAACAATAATAACCACAACGATAAAACGAGAGAAACAAAAAGTGAAAAAATGGTCTCCAGGAGCAGTGGATTCATGGTGCAGGCACTGAACCCCGGCAATAACCCCGGAGGCCCCCAAAAAAAAACCAAAAGTCCAGTCATCACTAAAAGACAGTGGAATATTTTAAGATAGTAGGACTTTTCATAAACTAATTTTAACGAACTATTCTTTTATAACACTGAAAAGATACATTTTTCTCTCTTCTTTGTTTATTATTTATTAGACAGAGACAGAAAGATCAATAGGGAGGATGAGAAATACTGGGGAGAGAGATACCTGCACCCATACTTCACACCATTGGTAAAGCTTTCCCCCTACAAGTGGGGACTAGGGGCTTTAACCCAGGTTATTGTGCACTGTTAACATGTGCACTCAAACCAGATGCACCATTCATTGTCTGCCCTCTGAAAACTGATACACTGTAAATCCTATAAATCTTGGAAATGATCACCTGAAAAAAAAAAATTCATTCACAAAGCGAGTTTCTATATGAAGATTAAAGAAATATGGGGCAGGGAAGTGGTGGGGCAGAGCAGTGGCACGCTTGGTTGCGTGCACACATCACCATGCGCCAGGAACTTGGTTCAAGTGCCCTGGTCCCTGCCAATATGGGGGAGGGAACTTCACTTAATGGTGAAGCAGTATGGCAGGTATCTCTCTCTCCTTATCTCCACTTCCCCTTTCAATTTTTCTGTTCTATTGTGTGTGTGTGTTTAAGATATGGCAGTTGAGAGAGCAAAATGATCCAGTATCTTTAGAATATCCATACAGTGTTGATGTTCAGGAGAATGGCTACTCATTTAAATATATACACTTCCCCCGTCCTCCCTATCAGGGCTACAACAGGGGCTCAGGGGATACACAACTCCATTCCTGGCATATTCTTTTTTTTTTTTTTTTCAATAGGAGGGTCACAGAGGAGAGATGTCTATAGCAGTTCTCCAGGTGTGAAGCTTCCTCCCACTGCAGGTAGAAACCCTAGTCCTTGTGCATGGTAACACATACACTTTATATACCATTAATAACCATATTTATCATCTTGTGCTAGTGAGCTACTTACCTTTTTCTCTCTCCTCATCACTGGCCATAGCTTCCCAATCATCTAATCCAGCATCCTCAATTTCTTCTTCCTCTTCTATAAATAAAAATTTTAATTAATGAGAAATTAGCTAGAAAATAAGCCTGCTTTTTTAGGGGGTAGTTTAAGAGTTTAAGGAAATGTTTTAATTATTTAAAAATAAGTTCATTATCTTTGTACTTCTCAAAACACATATCATGTGACAATTTACTATTTATAACTGCTTCACAATTTCCTACAGTTTTGAATATGCATATTAAACTTAACCCCATTGTATGTATATTAGAACTCAGACACTGGGTTCTCTTAGATCTTGAAAGGGGTATACGATCACATTCAGTTCTGAAAAGAAATGAAATATGAGAGAATTGTGTGGTAACACAGAAACAGATATGACTTGAATTTCTGAGGATTTAGAGGCTCCAGGTTTAATCCACAGCATGACCTAAAGTCAGAAGCTGAACAATCTCTCACAAAAACAAATCTTAAAGGGCAGGAGTAGATAGCATAGTGGCTCAAACTTTTTCTTGTGCTACAAATATAGTGGATTGTTAAGCATAACAATCTTAAAGTCGTCAAACTATAGCAAGGATTACCCATGTAAATTAGCTTTTTATAAGGGACAAGAAGAGACAGAAATGCCAAAATTTTCACTACAAAGCTTTCAGGGATTCTAAAAACTGATTAATGTTCCCAATGCTTCTCACTCCTACTCTGAGCATTCATTTAACACCACAGATCATCTTGATTTCATCAAACATAAACGTTGTCTCTCCATCAATATCTAATCTCAAGGACTAGAATAATGTTTATCTAATGAAATTTTTTTCTTCAAGTTCAAAACACCTACAGAATGATTAACTGAATCTTCCTACTGAGTTAACAATTGTTATCGGTAAGGTTTCAAAATGCCAATTTTTGTGGTTCTTACAAGGTTATAATCAAAAAGAAATTCATTTTGCTTCCAAAGGAACAAAGAACTTTAGCTCTTCTTTTTTTTTTTATTAAAACAATTGAAAAATAATAGTGATAAAAAGCAAAAAAATGAAAACTCTATGAAATTAATATTCATAATTTTACATTTACTTTAACTTTAGCTCTTCTTAATGCTACCTAATATTTCTAGTACATAAATACATCAGTAGATAAATCAGAAACCTCCATCCTTTATATTAAATATTCTACTAACTCTGTGGGTAAGGGAACAGCAGTTGATTCAAGTCTAAGTTCTATACTTTTTCAATGTGGAATTAAAATGGATTAGAAAAAAATATAATTGGGGAACAGGGGTTGAGTCTAAGTTCTAAGATAATAAAGACAACTTATGACACATCAATCACTAAAGTAATTAGATACAGCTACTGGCCTGGTTCAATAGGAGGTTGTATCTCTTCTTTCTCTGGTATTCCTTGTTCCAGAACTTCTACAGGAGAACTTAATTCTACTGGTTCACATACTGAAAATGGCAGAAACCAAGTTAACAATATTCTAGTACATAACTGCTACTAGTTTACTCCATTAGCCATTATATAAAAAAGTCATACAAACTTAAATTCTTCAACAATTTAAAATACTTAAATATCTGTCACTTGTCACAGGAAACAGTTGTTTCTGCTCAATGAATAAAGCATGATATTAAAAAAGGCTCAGCAAACAAAATAAATAAATGTGTTTCATAGCTAAAAAGTTATTCACAAGGTTGGATCTAGATTTTTCAAAGCTAGGAACTTTTTCATTAACTTGATTTATGAATTACATATAGATGACATCAGAAAAAAGGTATGGGAAATACATCAATAGGCATTCCAAATCAGTTGGTTTCTTTCTAAAAGACAAGTTTTTGAAGATTATGGTAGAAAATGACTATTCTCTATATCAATCTAATTTTTTGACACAAACCTTCTTTATTTTCTAGTTGCTGTTGTGTTTTCTTCTTCTTTTTATCTTCATAAATTGGCCTTTTCTTTGGCAAAGAATCTTTTGATGGCACTTCAACACCTGAATTAAAAAATAAATAAATAACTGAATCCTCAGGATTATAACTAGTAAGAACTATCTTTTATTGAGGCTTTGGATGTGCCAGTGGATATAGAACTGGACATGAATACATAAGGTGCCAAGCTCTAACTCCAGTATTATATGTGCCAGTAAGATGCAGTACACTCCTAAGTATTTTTAAAATATAAAACATACACCCGTATTTTTTTTTCCAGAGTATTGCTGATGGTGTTGCCAAGGATTGAACCTAGAGCCCTGGAGGCTCATACATTAAAATCTCTTTTGTTTAATCACAGTGCTACAAATAACATTAAGAAGATGACATATGTTCAAGCCCCTGGTCCCCCCACCTGCAGGGGGAAAGCTTAGCAAGTGGTGAAACGGCTGCAGGTGTCTCTGCCTCTCTTCCTATCACCCCCTTCCCTTACAACTTCTGTTTCCGCCCAATAATGGTAATACATAAAAGAAAATTTAAGTGACATAGAAGGCCAGAGCCGTAACTTACCTACAAGGGTGTGTGCCTTGGCATGAGTCCGGGTTTTAAACTCTGGGGACATATGGGAGGACTACAACTGGAGAAGCTCCAGTATTGTGATGTCTGTGTGTCTCCTTTCTTAAAGTAAAAACCAGCCCAAGAGCAGTAAAAGAACACAGAAGAGGCCCTGACTACCTCACTACCACAACAAAGAGTGACATTTATTTCATAAATGTGGGTCTTGTGGTTAAAAACAGTCACATGTAAAAATTCACAAACATAAAACAAGGGCAACAAAAAGGGAAAATGAATAAATAAATTTGAAAAAAAAAATCCACAAACATTAAAATTCCTTGATGGGGGCCAGGTGATGGTACACCTGGTTAGATGCTTCGTGAGTGATAAAGCAGGGCTATAAGTGTCTCTGTCTCCTCTATTTCCCCCTCCCCTCTCAATTTCTCTGTCTCTATCCAATATTTTTTTTAAAAGCACTCACATTAAAATTCCTTGCTGTACCTAAATAAAATGGGGGGGGGGGATTCCCTGCTATGTGTCATCTTAGGAATTCTGGCAAATGTGTGATCACAAAGTCATCAACACAGTGAAGATGTAAAAAAAAAATACTAATACCCTGTGCTGTTGTGTGTAGTCAGAACATATTCACACCCTAGCTTCCTGCAATTGCGCATATTTGCTCCAACCGTTTTTCCCAAAATGTCACAGAAATAAAGCTTTACAAACTGCTTTGTGTTATGATGGATTTCAGAGTCACTCCTACTACTGTATGTACTAGTTACTTCTTTACTTTATACTGTTGTGGTACATTCTATTTTATCAGTGTACCAGAGTTCCTTTATTGGTTCAACAGTTAAAAGATAGTTAAGCTTTTTTTTTTTTTTGTTCCAGCTTTCTGGCAATTGGAAATTAAAGTTGCTATGTTATTTCTTTCTTTTTTTTTTTTTTTCCATTTTTTTTCTCCAGGGTTATTGCAGGGCTCGGTGCCTGCAACATGAATCCACCACTCCTGGAGGACATTTTCCCCCCTTTTGTTGCCCTTGTTGTTGTAGCCTCGTTGTGGTTATAATTATTGCCACTGTTGATGCCGTTCATTGTTGGATAGGACAGAGAAATGGAGAGAGGAAGGGAAGACAGAGGGGGAGAGAAAGACAGACACCTGCAGACCTGCTTCACCGCCTGTGAAGTGACTCCCCTGCAGGTGGGGAGCCGGGGGCTCAAACCGGGATCCTTCCACCAGTCCTTGCGCTTTGCGCCACATGCACTTAACCCACTGCGCCACTGCCCGACCCCAACTGTTATTTCTAGGCAGATTTTTGTGTGAACATTTCATTACGGTAAATATTTTGTGGAGACAGAAGTATATAGCATAATGGTTATGCAAAGAGATTCTCATGCCTGAGGCCCCAAAATCCCAGGTTCAATCCCCTGCATCACAATAAAACAGAGCTGAGCAGTGCTCTGGTAAAAATAAATAGATAGATAAATGAATGAATAATAAAATTGTGAGTGGAATCATGGGATATTAGGTCATTTTTTAAACATTTTAATTTGGTAGAAAAGAAACTGAGGAGGTGGAAAGAGAGAATGGGGATGGACACAGGAAAGGGAGGAAGAGGGAGTCTGAAGAGAGGGCAGGGAAAGGCAGACCTGCAGCAATTGTTTAATGCTGATGAAGCTTCTCTCCTGCAGGTGAGGACTGGGGTTTGAACCCAGGTCCTTGTGCACGGTAACCTGTACTCAACCAGATGTGCTACTGCCCAGACTCTCTTCCCGAATTTATTATCTTCCAATAAATCTGTAATGGTAATGCATTGTGGTTTTTAGCCTGTTTTCTTAAGTCATATTTGTTTTTCCATTATAGATTTTTATAAAACAAGCATGATGAAATTTATAAAATGTGTTAGGGGTACAATGTCACAACTTCTTTATGAAGTGCTAGCAAACCATGTCATACAGTTTTAATCTGAAAGTTCCTAATATCTAAATTTGCTGGACATTCTTTTTATATGCTTAGTTTCTTGATGAATGGCCTGTCCAAATCTTTAGCCCAGCTTTATTTTTATTTATTTAATTCATTTCCACTGACAAAGAGTTGTTGCTGGGGCTCTGTGGCTACATACAAAAATTCCCCTGCTCTCAGCAGATCCTCCCCCCCTTGGGGAAGGATGGAACTTTATTTTCACTTCCATAAAGTGATTAAAACAAACAAAAGTAAGCTGCTATACATTTCAGAGTAATTAACTAAAAATTCCTACCAATACTTACAATCTCTAAGAACTCTGGCTCGATAAATTTATAAAGTTTCGTATTATTCTAGGTAATTAACGTGGTAGTGAATGTGTCTTCAAAAGATCTAAGACCTAACAATGTAATGTTATTTTTTTTCTTCTTCTCCCAAAGGATGACTCAGATGGACTATGGATAACATTAAGCATCAATATAAATGGTATCAATTCTTTTTTTTTTTTTGATCCTTTCCAAAGTTATCATCTTAGTTGGTATCTTTAGTTACATTTTTAACCTTTTTTATTTACTTTATTATTATTATTATTTTTTAACCAGAGTACTGTTCAGCTCTGGCTTATAGTGGTGCGGGGGATTGAACCTGGGACTTTGGAGGGTCAGGCATGAGAGTCTGTTTGCATAACCTTATGCTATCTACCCTCTGCTAATGGTATCAATTCTAATTAATAAAGGGAACAAAGAAGACCAACCACTGGAAAACAAGGCTAGGAGGTGGTGTACTTCGTGGGGCTCACATGTGCAATAATCCCAGCCCCCACTAGCAGAGGGAGAGGGGGTTTGGAGATGGGGGGAACTTCAGGAGCAGGTGTCTCTCCCTTATTTTCGAGGGGAAGGTGGAGGAAGAAAGAGAAAAATGGCCATAAGGAGTGGTAAACTTATCATACAGGCACCAAACCCCAGCAACAACTCAAGTGGCAAATAAAAACAAAAAGATTAAAAACAGAGACTAGGACCAGACATGCTACTAGATAAACTATCTCTTCCAAGCCTGCCCTGAACATAAATGTCACACACTCAACATTTTAAAATATCTAATGAATCTCATATATAAGAATAAACCTACTCCTTAAGACAGTTTTTCTAAGGTTCACAAATCATTCCCTGCTTATCAATTTTAAGAGTTCTTTTAGTTTTTTGTATAATTACTAATCAAATTTGATTTCTGAGTAGTAGGTGCACCCAAATTTCTTCTGAAAATTTACTTTCTTTAAAGTTCTAGCCTTGAGAATAAAACTTTATGGACTATAAGAATAACAAGGAGGTAACCACACAGATTCATTTAAATCTCAGCTCTAGGACTGGAGAGATAGCACATGTACAAGGCCCTAGCTTTGCAAATAAGCTGTCAGTTCTAGTATCTCAAAGTCAAACTGTCTGAGCTTTCTGAATCAACACTTTCCACCTACAAATGAAAGTATTAAGATTTTTATGAGAAAACAAACCAAATCAAAAATGTATACTATAGCACAAGTTATGTATTAACAACATAAGCAAATATTTTGAAGACAAGTAGAAAAAAATAACTGACAGGAATTAATATGTACCAATGGATAGGGAGACACAATAAGAATGTTAAATGCTGATAACTATTTAAATCAAGCACTTGGAACATGGTGAATTACTTTACCATATATATATATATTGGAGAGGGGGGACAAAACACTAATCTACAGATATATTACTGTGTTTTTTTGTTTGTTTTTAATGGGACAGAGTGAAACTGAGAGGGAAAGAAGGGAAGGGAGCAAAGAGGGAGGAAGAACTGCAGTTCTGCTTTACCACTAGCTTGGTAAAGTGTAGACTCAAGCAGGTGTGCCACCATCTGGTCCCTAGAGATAAGTTTCTAAACAATTAAGTTAATTTAAAATATCACTTACCCTGAGCTTGTAGAAGTTTAAGGGTAGCTTCAGCTCTAGCCCTGGCTTCTCTCTGGGATTTAGTTAAAAGTTTCCCTTCCTTCTTCAAGCGTTCTTTTCTTTCTTTTTCTTTTTGTTTCTTCCTTTCTCTTTTTTCTTGTTCTAATCTTTCCTATAACAAAGTATGCCAAATAAAAAACGTACTGGCTTAATGAATTAGAAGACTGGAATATAAACTAAGACTTCAGACAAAGCAAGGTAAATATAAATATTTCTAGCATATTCCAAATGAAATTTCTTAAATGTTGTACATATTATTAATCTGTATCAAAATAGAGTAGAATATGTTGGTAATACATAAATAACTCGTCTATACCTGAGGAAATAAAAGTAGCATTTTCCTATACCTCTTCATTTTATTATTCACATTAAGACATACAACTACAGGGGTCCGGCAGTGGTGCAGTGGGTTATGCACAGGCCCAAGGATCCCGGTTCGAGCCCCCAGCTCCCCAGCTGCAGGGGAGTAGCTTCACAGGTGGTGAAGCAGGTCTGCAGGTATCTGTCTTTCTCTCCCCGTCTTCCCTCCTCTATTTCTCTCTGTCCTATCCAACAACAAGCGACATCGACATCAACAACAACAATAATAATAACCACAACAAGTCTGAAACAACAAGGGCAATAAAAGGGGGAAAAAATAGCCTCCAGGAGCAGTGGATTCAAGATACAGGCACTGAGCCCCAGCAATGACCCTGGAGGAGGGGGGGGGGGGAAACAACTGCAAAATTTTCATAATTACACTCAGATTTGTTATATAAAAAGATTTTAAGTCAAACACAAAATTACCTCTTCTTTACGCTTGGCTTCTAATTCTTCAAGCCGTTTAATACGTTCTTCCTCTTCTCTTTTCTGTCTTTCTTCTTCTTCTTTTAGTTTGGCCAGAGCTTCTTGCATAGCTTTAACAGTGGCTTTACTAGGTCCTTTTTTCTTCTCTTTTTCTTTTTCTTCTTTTTCACCTTTCTTTTTCTTCTTATCTTTTTTCTTTTTGTCTCCTTCATTGTCATCTGCTGGGGAAAAAAAAAAAAGAGCCAAGTGATTTCAAAAAGTTGTTTCTTATGGCAATGTCAAGCAACCCCCAGAATTTAATGCCATAATATAATGAACCAGCAACATGCTAAGATTTCCAGACATCATTTCCAGATATCCAGAGTACCTGCCCTTGAACAGCTAGGAGAATTCAAAACAATTCCACCAGCCTCCTTAGAAACCTGCAATGCTAGTGATGTTTTGAGTTGTTCTGAGGGGTGTAAGATAGAGGATCCAGACAGTAGGAACAAGACAATACTGTTTCTATGTATTATGTTTAAATTCCAAGCTAAATTCTGTAACTTTACTTCTATAAGAGAAGATAATAAAACTGGTACCAATTATAATGAAGACAAATGAAATCAAGGCAAAACACAATACAGATAAATATATTTTTAAAACGAAAATATTATAGCCAGACAGTGGTGCACCCAGTTGAGCGCACACGCTACCATGCAGAAAGATCTGGGTTCAAGCCCCTGTTTGCCCCCTCCCCACCCTTGCAGAGAGATAGCTTCATGAGCAGTGAAGCAGTGCTGTGTTTCTCTTCTCTCTCCCTCTCAATATCCCCTCTTTCCCTCTTAATTTCTGTCTCTGTCCAATAAATAAAATAAAACATTACTCTAAGGATGTTTTATGATATTTCTCCTCAAATGTGACAGAAATAAAAATTACAGTGGTCAGAAAAGTTGGGTCAATATTCGGATTAATTTTTCCACTAAAGTTAAACTGTCATCTAATAATTATTCAAACAGCATCATTTAGTCAGGGAGGTAGTGAGAGGGTGGAGGGGAAGGAGAAGAGGGCATCTACTGGAAGCAGTGAAGCCATGCATGTGGAGAACCCCCAGTGATGAAACTTGATGGCAAAATAAAAGTGGGAGGGGTTGTCAACTAACCTTTAGCATACTATTACTTTTTTTTGGGGGGAGGGCTCTCTCCAGGGTTATCGCTAGGGCCCAGTGCCTGCATTATGAATCCACTGCTCCTGGAGGCCATTTTTCCCATTTTTGTTGCCCTTGTTACTGCTTTTGTTTTTACTGTTGTTGTTGAAAAGGCAGACAGAAATCGGGAGAGGAGGGGAAGACAGAGAGAGGGAGAAAATGATAAATACCTGCAGACCTGCTTCACCACCTGTGAAGCAACCCCCTGCAGGTGGGGAGCCAGGAGCTTGAACCGGGATCCTTACACTAGGCATACTATTACTTTTAATCAGAAACAAAATAACTTTGGTACATATGATCAAAATTTGGGTTAAATATGAGTTAAAGGTTTTCACCTTTTCCTCAATTAATGTTACCAACCTTCAGCAGCTGTGGGGGTCTCGTCTTTCTCTTCAGAGGCAGTTGTTGCAGTTTCAAGAGTAACTTTGGATTTTACTGCTTCCTCTTCAATTTTTTTTTGTGTTTCCTTTTGTTTACTTTGATCTTTTTTACCAGTTTCTAATTCTTCTTTTTCTTTAAGCTTCCGCAGTTTTGCCTTTTCTTCATCTCGCTTTTTTTTCTCACGCTCTTTCTTTTCTGCCTTCTTTTGGGCAACTGTTTTGATTTTGAAGGAAGAATCATCATCTTCATTCCCACTCTCTACATTAGGAACGGGCTTGTTTTTTTGATTTTTTTTCTGTCCTTTCCTGGACTGCAAAAATTCATCTGATTCATCCCCACTATCACCTGAAGAATTTATTCTGGATCGCTCTTTAGTTCTTTTGCTGCTATCCTCATCCTCATTTGATTTTTGAGCTTTCCCTTTAGCTTTTTTAGAAAGTTTACTAGCATTATCATCACCATCATCATCACTCCCAGAATTCATTTCCATTTTGGCTTTTACAGTCTTTTTTGATTTTGAATCTTTGTCCTCCAATTCTTCACTGTCATTATCATCAAAACTTTGTTTTTTGCCTTTCTGTCCTTTTCTCTTTTTATCTTGTTTTGAGGTGAGCTCATCTTCATTTTCTGTTGGCTAAAAATGTTCACTGTTAGAAATATTGGCAGCTATATTTTAAAATAATTTAGGCCTGTCAGGCTCACAAGTACACATAGAAAATTTTCCCAGAGTAATGTCAAAAACTAAGTCCTTGTGGGTCAATAAGTAGCACACCAAGAGAGCACACATCTTGTTATGCATGATGATTATATTCTGGATTTGAGCTTCCAACACCACACAGAAGCATCATGAGAAGCATCGGGAAGTGCCATGAATAATGAAGCAGTGTTGTGTTGCTTCTTCGAAGATGAGATGAATTATGCATGATCTGTGCCCAAGTGCAAATCAAGTGTTTTTATTTGTTTGTTTATTTATATGACCAGAGCACTGCTCAGCTCTGGGTAATCGTGGTATGGGGGTTTGAACCTGGGACCTTCAAGTCTCAGGCATGAGAGTCTCTTTGCATAATCATTATGCTCTCTCTCCCCATCTCTTGTTTTTGTTTGTTTTTTACAAGAATACAGAACTCAACCAAGTATCAAAACTAACACAGCCTAAGGAACCTCTCAGCCACTATACACTTTAGAATCCAGGGACTCTGAAGCAAGCATTAATCATCAGTCTACATTTATAATCTTCTTCAAGGGGAAAATAAATGAAGAAATATTTCCCATTACTTTCAGAGGTATCCAAATACAAAAGGAAAAAAAGAAATTATGCCCTAAAAAATGGCAAATGGGAGTTAGGAAATTTCTCTCCAAGTATCCCAATTTTATGAGCAGGGAGCACACTGCAAAAATACCTTTAAGATTACCAAATAAGAAATTTTTTAAAAAAGTCCCAAAACCTAGATATACACCAGTTTCTGTGAGAGAGAGCATATGTTCACACGTATCCATAAACTACTGCAAAATATATGCCTGAAAGCAGAAGTGCACTAGAGTTTGCAGTGAGTACCCCCCTAACATTTCATCTCCACTATTCCAAGCTTTGGGTCCATGATTGCTCAACAATTTGTTTGGCTTCGTATGTTAACTCTCTTTTCAGTCACCAGGTTCCAGATGTCATCAGGATGCCGGCCAGGCTTCCCTAGACTGAAGACCCCACCAATGTGTCCTGGAGCTTCGCTTCCCCAGAGACCCACCCTACTAGGGAAAGAGAGGCAGACTGGGAGTATGGATTGACCAGTCAACGCCCATGTTCAGCGGGGAAGCAATTACAGAAGCCAGACTTTCTACCTTCTGCAACCCACAATGACCCTGGGTCCATGCTCCCAGAAGGATAGAGAATGGTAAAGCTATCAGGGGAGTGGGTGGGAAATGGAGATTGGGTGGTGGGAATTGTATGGAATTGTACCCCTCCTACCCTATGGTTTTGTTAATTAATCCTTTCTTAAATAAAAAATTAAAAAATTAAAAAAAAAATTTTTTAAGAAGATTGCCAAATAAGGCATCTTTATGTCTTTGACTTTGAACTACATTATTTTACTCCTAAAATCTATTTTCCATGTTTGCATGAGAATTTATAAAATCTTTTAATTAAAAAGTGCCCAAAAGTAGTTCCCTAAAACATATACAAAGAAGCGGGGGGGGGGGGGGGGGGGGAAGAGCCTGAATGGATGGGGAACAAAGATGTCTTTCACCTTTACAGTAGTTTCTCTGTCAGTTTTGATGCCTTGAGCTTCCCAAGACAATTCTTCGAGTTCTTTCAGGATATCATCTTCACTAGAAAAGAATTTAAAATATGTCTTATGCACTGGACTAAAAAGTGAACACAGGACTCAAGTGTAAATAAAACCAATTATATTTAAAATATACTTACTCAAAGTCTTGTCTTTTTTTCTCCTTTTTCTTTTTTCCCCCCTTTGACTTTTGAGGTTCTTGCTCCTTGGTAGCACCAGCTCCTTCTATTTCTGCAGCCAAGGCATTAAGATCAATGCCATCCTTGGTACTTAAATAAAAACAAAGACCCAAGTGTTATTTGAAAGCAAAATAATCTGTCCTATTTATTGATAGAGACTATATATGTAAATTTCATTATTACCATACATTATTAGTCCATTCACTTAGGAAACTGCCTTGGCAAGACTTTTAATGACAAGTTGAATTACACCTTCTCAACTTTCTGGTACCTGTTCTAATAAAATTTGTGAGTTACACTGGGATTAGAGCTATCAGGAAGAGCTCCAGGGAAAATAATCAAAAAAACAAAAAACCTTTTGTTGATATCAAATTTTAATTGTGTTTGTCTGAATTAAATTTATAAGATAATCATGTAAAATTAAAAAGATGAATCTTACTACTTGGTTATCAATAACAATGCTTACATACTTGAATACCTAAACACTTAGTCACTGGAATTTTTCTTTGTTTTGATTTTGCTTTGCTTTAATGCAACAGCACTTCTCAGCTCTGACTCATTGTGGTCTCAGGGATTGAACCTGGGATTATGGTGCCGCAGTAATGAAAGTCTTGTGTATAAATCACTATGCTATATCAGTCCCTTCAACTCCCAAGAGTAGCAGAAATAGTAAAACAGGAAGGAACATAAGAGATCTATCCCATCATCATCATCATCAACGCCACTAGGGTTATTGCTAGGACTCAGTGCCTGCATGCACAAAGAATCCACTACTCCAGGTAGCCATTTTTTTCTTTCACTTCTGTTTTCCAACTGGGGAAAGTAAGATACACATAGTCTGAATGACTCGAGCACGAGAAGACTATATTTCCAAAATCTAAATGAATTATACAAAACACTCCAAAATTCAGATCCAACCTGCTCATAATTTACATTCTTCGCTTCACTTCTAGCATGTGATATTGAGTTCCATCTCCAGCAGTACATGTATCAGAATGACACCTGGTTCTTTCTCTCTCCTCCTATAACTCTCATTAATTTTTTTTTTTTTCTTTAAAGAAGAGACCCGGATTCAAGCCCCCAGTCCTCCACCTGCTGGCAGGACACTTCTGCTTCATGAGAAATGAAAGCAGTGCTGCAGGTATCTCTCCTTCTCTATTTCCCCTTTCCTTTTCCCTTTCAAGTCCTCTGTCTCTTATTTACAAAAGAAAGAAAGGGGGGGGGGGCAGGTGGTAGTGTAGCTGGTTAAGCACACATGGCATGAAGCACAAGGACTAGAATAATCATCCTGGTTTGAGGCCCCGGCTCCCCGCCTGCAGAGGAGTCCCTTCACAGGCGGTGAAGCAGGTCTGCAGGTGCCTATCTTTCTCTCCCCGTCTTCCTGTCCTCTCTCAATTTCTCTCCTATCCAACAATAATAATGATAAACAAAAAGGGCAACAAAAGGAAAAAAATAGCCTCCAAAAGCAGTGGATGTGCTGGCACTGAGCACAGCAATAACCCTGGAGACAGAAAGAAAGGATTCACATAGATGGATTCACTGTGCTGTCACTGAGCCCCAGCAATAACCCTAGTAGTAATTTAAAAAGTAGAGAAAGACCTACACAAATATATTACATATTCATGAACTGGGAAAGCAGAGATTTTATATTGCCAATTCTTCCAAATTAATCTACAGATTCAAACATTCCCTTTCAATTTGTCTCTACCCAAAATAAAAAAAAATCTTTTTAAACTTAAAAAAAAAAACATAAGATATCAATTCTCAAAATGATATACATGCTTATGGCAGTTCCCATCTAAACCCCAGAATAATTTGGGGGATATAATTAATGCAAACAAAATTACTCTGAAAATTATATAGAACATTGAAGGAACAAGGATGGTTTGAATAATTTTGCAAAGAATGAAATAGGAAAATCATTTTACCAGATTTCGAGACTAAATTAATAGCTGCAATAACTAAAATTCTGTGGTACTAGAAGGAATGACAAAAGATCAGAAGAAAAACCTAATGGAAAATAAATTCCCACAGAAGAATAGTAAGCCAGCTGATGTCTGGTGAATGGACAAAAGCAATCCAAATAAGTTAAGGCAGTTTTTTTTAACATGCTGAAGCAAATTAATATCCATATACACCCCTTCTCATCCAAAAGAGTCTACATACATAATAGGAATGCATGACAAGCATGAAAACAAACGTTGTGGGGAAGGAGAGGAGGAATACACTGCAATCTAGCACAAGCAAACAGTTTCCAAGATCTTAAGTTAATGATTCCCAAAAATTGAACATCAAAATAAAAACTCTGACTCTGCCATAGACCATGTGAAAGGAATTAAAAATTAATAATCATCATCATCAGGGTCAGGAAGATAGCTCACCTGGTCAGTGTGCCTGCTGTCATGTGTGTGACACAGGTTCAAGCCTGCACCACCCTCCAAGAGCTGTGGGTGGAAGAAAGGCAGGCTCAAAGCAGTGAAGCCCTTCTGACAACCACCTAAATATACCGGTGGGTTAGGGGCTTAAACCCCAGTCCTTGAGCGCTGCATTTTTTTAAAATTTTTTTTATTTTAGAGACAGGCAGGAGGGAGAAAGAGAAATATTTGCAGCACTGCTAGGCCACTGGTAAATCCTTCTCTCCCCTGACCCTGTCAACAGGTGAGAACTGGGATTTTGAACCCAGGTCCTGGTGTACAGGATCAGATGCATCAATTAGCCCAGCTTACTATTTTTTACAACTTAGTTTTGGGGGGCCAGGCAGTGACATACCTGGTTAAGAGCACACAGTACTATGCTCAAAGACCTGAATTTGAGCCCCCACTTTCCACCTGCAGACATGTATCTTTCTCTCTCCCTCCATATCTTATTCCTCCTCCCTTCTCAATTTATCGCTGTCCTATGGAATAAAATGGGGGGTTAGCCATGAGGAGTGGTGTAGTGGCAGGCATCAAGACTCAACAACTGACTTCCAGAGGCGGAGCTATGAGCAGCAGATCGCTTTCTCTCCTCTCCTCTCCTCTCCCAGATCAACTAGGAATACCAAAGGAGACCACCCGGACTGAAACAAGACAGGACTAGAATGACCACAGGAACCCAGTAAATCACCCGTGAGTACAAACACGCGTGACTGGTGACAGAGAGGAGAGAGGGGCCTAAGGAGAGATTAAGTGACTGCTAAAATTCAGCAGTTTATCAGTGGAGACACCACCTCCAGTCTGCTCCACCAACAAGGGGACAGCTGAAGGGAGGAGAGGACTCCCCAGAGACTCACCAAGTGCAACACTGAGTCTCCATTGCTACTACCCTCAGAATCTGGAGCAGCAACAGGGAGGGACACCAGGGTACAGAGATCTAACCGGGGACTCAGGAGAAGACCTATACCTCCTTGGCATAGCTGAGGGGCTGTGAAAGTCTCTTTGCATAACCACTGGATTATCTCTGCCACACCCTGCTTTATCTCTTGGTCAGGAGTCAGTGATTAAGCCGAAGAAGCCTATTGATAGTTTAAAAGCCCTCAGGCACCCATAGCCTCAGGGAAGAAAAAAAAGAGGCTTTTACACCACTGAGCTCCAACTCAGGGACTGAAAAAAAAAATGTCAACTTCCACCTTGGTAAACCCTTTAATTAAATTACTTAGACACAAGTCAATCCAGGCAATAGTGATCAATAATTTGAAAAGTACTGCTAAAGGGAACTCATAACATAATATATAAAATGGTTAAAACTGTAAAAGACAGTAGCCTTGAAATTCCCTTTTTATGCAGTTGTTTGTTAAGTGCTTTTAGTATGAGTTGCTTGTAGTATGAGGTGTAAAATTCCTTGCCCCTTCCCCCTTGAATAAGCAGGACCTAATCAGTTAAGGCCACCCATTGTTCAAAGGACCCTGCCTGAGGACAAGCCTTATCAGGACCTTATCAGTGAAGGCCACCCATTGTTCGAAGGACCCTACATGGGGACAAGCCTTATCAGGACCTTTGAACAGACTTTGTGGTGTGCTGTCTACCGGATGGGTGGTCATAGCCTATGGCAGGAGGATGTGCCTGGTTGAATTCTATTGGTTGTGTGATCTTACTATATTTGAAACTAGCCCGCGCTTTGCTTTGAATGGATCATGCTTTTGCTAAGTTTGAAATGATTGGATCTTGTGTTTGCTATAGCCTGTTATTGGATGTAGGTTGATAAGGTGATGTGCTCCCCCTCCCTGAGTGTAGTCTGAATTCCTATAAATTGTATGGTTTGAGCCCTGTTCGGGGTCGAGCTTGGTAGACTAACACCAGTCACCATCTCGGCCCGGATTGCAATTCGTCAATAAACATCTTTGCTTCCTTACAGTGGATGGTGGTTTGATTTATGCTCGCTAACAAAAACAACAAGAAAAAATATTGGAGACTCGAACCAGGACAAGAGTCCAGCTAAAAATCCTCCAGAGGGTGAAGCACAAAACAACGAGTTCAACATCCAAACATTAGCTAAGAAAACAATAACAGGAGTGAGTAAAGAATTTGAAAAAATTGTAATCAGAAATGCAGGAACAGCAAATGAGAATATGGAAGAAAATTCTAATAATTTCATGGTTATTAGAGAGCTGAAAGCTGAAATCTATGAGCTAACAAGGCAACTAGCTGAACAAGCTAAAACAGTATCAGAGCAGGGCAACAAAATAGATGAACTCCAGAAAGCAGTAGAGGGCAGAGAGAATAGAATCTATGAGGCTGAAGACAGAATTAGCAAGATTGAGGATGAATTAGAGACAACTAAAAAAGAAGTAAGAGATCTCAAAAAGAGATTAAGAGATGGTGAAAACATCAACAGAGTCCTATGGGATGACTTCAAAAGAAACAATATACGCATTATTGGCTTACCAGAGGAAGAAAGAGAAGGAGAGGAAGAAAGCATTCTCCAGGCCATAATAGCTGAAAATTTCTCTAGTCTAGACAACACCAAAGACATAAAGATTCAAGAAGCCCAGAGGGTCCCAAACAGAATTAACCCAGACTTAGGACACCAAGACATGTCATACTTAGAATGGAAAGGAATAAGGATAAAGAAAGGATCCTCAAGGCTGCAAGAGAAAAACAAAGAGTCACCTACGAAGGAAAACCCATAAGATTAGCAGCAGACTTCTCCATACAAACACTACAGGCCAGAAGAGAATGGCAAGATATCTATCGAGTGCTCAATGAGAAAGGCTTTCAGCCAAGAATACTATATCCTGCTAGATTGTCATTCAGACTAGATGGACATCAAAACCTTCTCAGACAACAACAGTTGAAGGAAGCAGCCATCACTAAGCCTGCCCTGAAAGAAGTTCTGAAAGGTCTCCTATAAACAATCAGACGACCACAAATAGGACATATATCAAAACACTCTAAAACTCTACAAGAATGGCGTTAAAATATCTTCAATCTTTGATATCAATAAATGTCAATGGCCTGAATTCACCTATTAAAAGACACAGAGTAGGAAGATGGATCAGAAAACACAACCCAACAATATGTTGTCTACAAAAACTCACCTAACGCAACAAGACAAACACATACTTAAAGTGAAAGGATGGAAAAATATCATTCAAGCCAATGGCCCACAAAAAAGGGCAGGAACAGCTATTCTCATATCTGACATGATAGACTTTAAAATAGATAAGATTAAAAAAGATAGGAATGGACACTACTTAATGCTCAGAGGATCAGTCAATCAAGAGGACTTAACAATTATTAATATCTATGCACCCAATGAGAAGCCATCTAAATACATCAAACTTCTACTGAAAGAGCTACAGCAATATATTAACAGCAACACAATCATAGTAGGGGACTTCAACACCCCACTATCTCAACTTGACAGATCATCCAGGAAGAAAATCAGTAAAGACACAAGGGAGCTAAATGAAGAGATAGATAAACTAGAACTATTGGACATTTTCAGAGTCATTCATCCCAAGAAACTGGAATACACATTTTATTCAAATCCACATGGATCATTCTCAAGGATAGACCATATGTTAGGCCACAAAGACAGCATCAGCCTATTCAAGAGCACTGAAATCATCCCAAGCATCTTCTCAGACCACAGTGGAATTAAACTAACACTTAACAATCAACAAAAGATTAGTAACAGTCCCAAAATGTGGAAGCTCAACAGTACACTTCTTAACAACTTCTGGGTCAAAGAGGAAATCAAGGAAGAAATCAAAATGTTTCGAGACTTCAATGAAAATGAAGACACAAGCTATCAAAATATTTGGGACACAGCTAAAGCAGTCCTAAGAGGGAAGTTCATATCTATACAAGCACACATTAGGAAACAAGAAAAGGCACAAATAAACAGCCTGATTGCACATCTCAAAGACCTAGAAGAAGAACAACAAAGGAATCCTAAAGCAACCAGAAGGACAGAAATTACTAAAGTTAAGGCAGAAATAAATAACATTGAGAATAGGAAAACCATACAAAAGATCAATGAAAGTAAATGTTGGTTCTTCGAAAGAGTAAACAAAATCGACAAACCTTTAGCCAGACTCACAAAACAAAAAAGGGAGAAGACCCAAATAAATCGGATAGTAAATGAAACAGGAGAAATCACAACAGACACCGCAGAAATTCAACATATCATGCGAGGCTTCTATGATCAACTATATGCCACCAAGCTAGAGAACCTGGAAGAAATGGACAATTTCCTAGATACCTACCAACTTCCAAAACTAAGTAAAGAGGAAGTGGATAACATGAACAGGCCCATCACAGCTAATGAAATGGAAACAGTTATCAAAAATCTCCCCAAAAATAAAAGTCCTGGACCAGATGGTTTTACAAATGAATTCTACAAAACCTTCAAAGAAGAACTAATACCTCTATTTTTAAAAGTCTTCCAGAAGATTGAAGACACTGAATACTCCCTGCCAGCTTCTATGAAGCCAACATCACCCTGATACCAAAAGCAGACAGGGACACAACCAAAAAAGAAAACTACAGACCAATATCTCTGATGAACATAGATGCGAAAATATTGAACAAAATTCTAGCCAACTGGATACAGCAGTATATCAAAAAGATTGTTCATCATGACCAAGTGGGGTTTATCCCAGGCATGCAAGGTTGGTTTAATATACGTAAATCAATCAATGTGATCCACCACATCAACAAAAGCAAGACCAAAAACCACATGGTCATATCAATAGATGCAGAGAAAGCCTTTGACAAAATACAACATCCCTTTATGATCAAAACACTACAAAAAATGGGAATAGATGGAAAATACCTGAAGATAGTGGAGTCTATATATAGCAAACCTACAGCCAACATCATACTCAATGGTGAAAAACTAGAAGCATTTCCACTCAGATCAGATACTAGACAGAGATGCCCACTATCACTGTTACTATTCAACACAGTGTTGGAAGTTCTTGCCATAGCAATCAGGCAGGAGCAAGGAATTCAAGGGATACAGATTGGAAGAGAAGAAGTCAAACTCTCCTTATTTGCAGATGACATGATAGTATTCACAGAAAATCCTAAGGAATCCAGCAAGAAGCTTTTGGAAATCATCAGGCAATACAGTAAGGTGTCAGGCCATAAAATTAACATTCAAAAGTCAGTGGCATTCCTCTATGCAAACACTAAGTTAGAAGAAATTGAAATCCAGAAATCAGTTCCTTTTTCTATAGCAACAAAAACAATAAAATATCTAGGAATAAACCTAACCAAAGAAGTGAAAGACTTGTATACTGAAAATTATGAGTCACTACTCAAAGAAATTGAAAAAGACACAAAGAAGTGGAAAGATATTCCATGTTCATGGGTTGGAAGAATTAACATCATCAAAATGAATATATGACCCAGAGCCAACTACAAATTTAATGCTATCCCCATCAAGATCCCAAGCACATTTTTTAGGAGAATAGAAAAAATGCTACAAATGTTTATCTGGAACCAGAAAAGACCTAGAATTGCCAAAACAATCTTGAGAAAAAAGAACAGAACCGGAGGCATCACACTGCCAGATCTCAAACTGTATTATAGGGCCATTGTCATCAAAACTGCTTGGTACTGGAACATGAACAGACGCACTGACCAGTGGAATAGAATTGAGAGCCCAGAAATGAGGCCACACACGTATGGACATCTAATCTTTGACAAAGGGGCCCAGACTATTATATGGGGAAAGCAGAGTCTCTTCAACAAATGGTGTTGGAAACAATGGGTTGAAACATGCAGAAGAATGAAACTGAATCAATGTATTTCACCAAATACAAAAGTAAATTCCAAGTGGATCAAAGACTTGGATGTTAGACCAGAAACTATCAGATACTTAGAGGAAAATATTGGAAGAACTTTTTTCCGCATAAATTTTAAAGACATTTTCAATGAAACGAATCCACTTACAAGGAAGACTAAGGCAAGTATAAACCTATGGGACTACATCAAATTAAAAAGCTTCTTCACAGCAAAAGAAACCACTACCCAAATCAAGAGACCCCTCACAGAATGGGAGAAGATCTTTACATGCCATACATCAGATAAGAGGCTAATAACCAACATATATAAAGAGCTTGCAGGACTCAACAACAAGACAACAAATAACCCCTCCAAAAATGGGGGGAGGACTTGGACAGAATATTCACCACAGAAGAGATCCAAAAGGCCTAGAAACACATGAAAAAATGCTCCAAGTCTCTGATTGTCAGAGAAATGCAAATCAAGACAACAATGAGATATCACTTCACTCCTGTGAGAATGTCACACATCAGAAAAGGTAACAGCAGCAAATGCTGGAGAGGGTGTGGGGTCAAAGGAACCCTCCTGCACTGCTGGTGGGAATGTCTATTGGTCCAACCTCTGTGGAGAACAGTCTGGAGAACTCTCAGAAGGCTAGAAATGGACCTACTCTATGACCCTGCAATTCCCCTCCTGGGGATATATCCTAAGGAACCCAACACATCCATCCAAAAAGATCTGTGTACACATATGTTCTTGGCAGCACAATTTGTAATAGCCAAAACCTGGAAGCAACCCAGGTGTCCAACAACAGATGAGTGGCTGAGCAAGTTGTGGTATATATACACAATGGAATACTACTCAGCTGTAAAAAATGGTGACTTCACTCTTTTCAGCCGATCTTGGATGGACCTTGAAAAAATCATGTTGAGTGAAATAAGTCAGAAACAGAAGGATGAATACGGGATGATCTCACTCTCAGGCCAAAGTTGAAAAACAAGATTAGAAAAGAAAACACAAGTCGAACCTGAAATGGAATTGGAGTATTACACCAAAGTAAAAGACTCTGGGGTAGGTGGGTGGGTGGGGAGAATACAGGTCCATGAAAAATGAATGAAATAGTGGGGGTTGTATTGTTAAATGGGAATCTGGGGAATGTTATGCATGTAAAAAAAAAAAAAAGAAAGAAGTAGAAACGCAAAGCAAAAATTGACTGAGTTTGGAGTATGGCACCAAAGTAAGAAAGCAGAAGTATACTAGAGTTTGCAGTGAGTACCCTCCCTAACACTTCCTCTCCACTATTCTAAGCTTTGGGTCCATGATTGCTCAACAATTTGTTTGGCTTTGTATGTTAACTCTCTTTTCAGTCACCAGGTTCCAGGTGTCATCAGGATGCCGGCCAGACTTCCCTGGATTGAAGACACCACCAATGTGTCCTGGAGCTCAGCTTCCCCAGAGACCCATCCTACTAGGGAAAGAGAGAGGCAGACTGGGAGTATGGACCGACCAGTCAACGCCCATGTTCAGCGGGGAAGCAATTACAGAAGCCAGACCTTCTACCTTCTGCAACCCTCAATGACCCTGGGTCCATGCTCCCAGAGGGATAGAGAATGGGAAAGCTATCGGGGGAGGGGGTGGGATATGGAGATTGGGAGGTGGGAATTGTGTGGAGTTGTACCCCTCCTACCCTATGGTTTTGTTAATTAATCCTTTCTTAAATAAAAATAAATAAATAAATAAATAAATCCTTTCTTAAATAAAAAAAAAATTAAAAAAAAAGACTCAACAACTGAAGGTTAAAAAAAAAACTTAGTTTTGAAAATGCATATCAAGTTAGACAAACAAAAAGTAAACTGGTTTAATCGCTACTATTGTGACTCATGATTCCCAAAACTAGCGGAAATGTCTTCCCAATATTTCACTTAAGACTTGGTAGCTATTAGTGTTTCTAGATGTGAAAATCACTTTTCATAATTATTGACATTAGACCAAATTCAGTTGTTAAAAGAACAACATTAAGTGCATGTTTAGTTTTTCCTAGATTGCTTCAATAAGCAATGCCTTTAAGAAAATTAACATCCAGGAGTTGGGCTGTAGCGCATGGGTTAAGCTTGGCGCAAAGCAGAGAGACCAGTGTAAGGATCTCAGTACCAGCCCCCGGCTCCCCACCTGCAGGGGAGTCGCTTCACAGGTGGTGAAGCAGGTCTGCAGGTAGGTGTTTTGTCTTTCTCTCCCCCTCTCTCCATTTCTCTGTCCTATACAACAACGACATCAATAACAACAATAAAAACAAGGGCAACAAAAGGGAATAAAATAAAAAACAAAATATATTAAAAAAAAGAAAAGAAAATTAACTTCTGGGAGCCAGACGGTAGTGCAACAAGTTAAGCGCAAATGGCACGAAGCACAAGGACTAGCTCAAGGATCCTGATTCCAGCCCCTAGAGTTCCCCACCTGCGGGGGGTGGGGGTGTTCCTCTCACAAAAGGTGAAGCAGGTTGCAGGTGTCTATCTTTCTGACTTCCCTTACCCTCCTCTCTTGATTTCTCTGTCCTATACAACAGCAGCAATAATAAGGGCAACAACAACAACAACAAAAAAGGGGGGGTGGCCTCCAGAAGCAGTGGATTCATAATGCAGGCACCGAGCTCTAGCGATAACACTGGAGGTAAAATAAAATAAAAATTAAAAAAAAATTAACCAACCACTTTTATCCCAGCTCCTCAGGTTCTCTAGTAAAGTATCTATTATACCACATTCCTTTTGATCTTCCTGTCTCCTGGTGTCTATTCCTAAGTAATTCAGATTCCAACACAATATTGGTGGTTCAACTCCCTCCCTGGCCTATCTACTCCATGCCTCATTTGATCAAACTCCAGTAACTATGCACACACGGAGAGGGAGAGGGAAGTAACAAACAATTGTGGTCCGGGAGGTGGCACAGTGGATAAAGCACTGGACTCTCAAGCATGAGGTCTTGGGTTCAATCCTTGGCAGCACATGTACCAGGGTGATGTCTGGTTCTCGTCCTCTCTCTCTCTCTCTCTCTCCTATCTTTCTCATGAATATAAAATAAAATAAAACTTTAAAAAAAAGAAATGTAACAATCTTAAGTGGTTTAAAAACCTAATACTAGACAATGGCAGTACCGTCCTTATACAGTGTTACATGGCATAAAATACTGACTTTGCATAGGCAAGGCTAACCTCAAGCCAAACTACTTAAAATATATAGTAGCATATATAAATTCTAACATGGCATAATAGAGAAAAAAATCAAAGACCAGCAAAAAAATACAAAGTGGGGTAGAATTGCTTCTTAGCTAAAATAATACCATATGTATTACTAATCAGATACAACATGACTTTAAACTCTAAAATATGATACTAAATTACACTGATAGAAATTGAATTTTGGGGAGTCGGGCAGTAGTGCAGTGGGTGGCACGTAGTGCAAAGCGCAAGGATTGGCGTAAGGATCCCGGTTCAAGCCCCCAGCTCCCCACCTGCAGGGGAGTTGCTTCACAGGCGGTGAAGCAGGTCTGAAGGTGTCTATCTTTTCTCCCCGTCTTCCCCTCCTCTCGACTTCTATCTGTCCTATCCAACAACAGCAGCAGCAATAATAGTAAAACAACAAGGGCAACAAAAGGAAATTAATTAATTAATTTAAAAAAGAAACTGAATTTTATGGGTGCCATGTTATGGCACACCTGGTTGAGGGCACATGTTATAATGTGAAAGGAGCCAGGTTCAAGCCCCCAGTTCCCACCTGTAGGGGGAAAGCTTTGCAAGTAATGAAGCAGTGTTAGAGTTATATCTCCATCTCTATTATCCCCTTTCCTCTTAATTTCTGGCTATTTCTACCCTACAAATAAAATTAAGATAATTAAAAAAATTAAAAAGAAATTCAATCTTATGAGCAGGTAACATGCTTATCTTGCTATGCACATGGCCCAAGTGTGAGTCCTGATACAACAGGGAGGGCCCTGGGGGAAGCTCTAGTGCTATGGTCTCTCTCCAATTCGCTTTTTCTAAATGAAAAAGAAGTCCGGTAGCCATGAAAACACAAGTTTAAGGACCCAGCTCCACAGAAAAAGAAAATTCAATTTTATATCATTAGCCAAGATAAATCTCAAACTAATATACTTTTTAAGGTGAAAGAGGGAAAATGAAACTCCCAAAACAAAATCCAAATTCAAAACAAAACCAGTAACCACTTGTAAGAATACATTACTAAGACTACCCACCATAACCTAGTGGGAACTATTCCAGATTACAAGGTTAGTCTAATGTCTAAAACTGGTCATGTCATCTACCATATGTAACAAGGATTAAAAAAAAAAAAAGCAAACTTCTCCATTCAAGCCCCTGGCTCCCCACCTGCCGGGGAGGTCGCTTCACATGCGGTGAAGCAGATCGACAGGTATCTATCTATCTTTCTCTCCCACTATCTTCCCCTCTTCTTTCCATTTCTCTCTGTCCTATCCAACAACAATATCAATAACAACAATAACTACAACAACAACGATAAAACAAGGGCAACAAAAGGAGGCGGACCCTCCAAGAGCAGTGGATTCGTGGTGCAGGCACCAAGTCCCAGCAATAACCCTGGAGGCAACAACAACAACAAAAAAACTCAGGGAGGGGGTGGGCGGTAGCGCAGTGGCTTAACTGCACATGGCACCAAACATAAGGACCAGTGTTCAGTATCCTGGTTCGAGCCCCTAGTACGTCACCTGCAGGGGGATCACTTCACAAATGGTGAAGCAGGTTTTCAGGAGTCTTTCTCTGTCTTCCCTCCCTCTCTCAATTTCTCTCTGTCCTATCCAATAACAATGACAGCAGTAACAATAATAACAATAAACAAAAAGGGAAACAAAAGGGAAAAAAATGGCCTCCGGGAGTAGTGTTATCTAACAATGACGACATTGTAGCCTGAGAATTCACACAATGAATAAATTGGAGCTACAGGGAGTCAGGCGATAGAGCAGCGGGCGCGAAGCACAAGGGTCCCTGCGTATGGATCCCAGTTTGAGCCCCCGGCTCCTCACCTGCAGGGAGGGGTTGCTTCACAGGCAGTGAAGCAGGTCTGCAGGTGTCTATCTTTCTCTCCCCCTATCTCTCTGTCCTATCTAACAACAACATCAATAACAACAATAATGACTACAACAACAATAAAAAACAAGGGCAACAAAAGGGAAAATAATTTTTTTTTAAAGTTGGAGCTACAAACTTGAAGAACAAACTCATGTTGCCAGAACAATGTTCTGTATAATCAGTCAGTAAATAAACCTTAAAAAAAAATAACGCAAGTTAAAGTCACACTTCCCAACTTCAAAACTTACTCTACAAAACTGCCATGGTAAATTACAGTATATATAACCAACATTAAAGACCCATAGATCAAAGTCTAATTATATAACCTTACACACACACACACACTAAAATTTTGACAGGATTTAAGAGAGAAAAGAGGGGGTTGGGCAGTAGCACAGCAAGTTAAGTGCACATGGTGTGAAGCCAAGACCAGGTGCAGGGATCTTGGTTCAAGCCCCTGGGCTCCCCACAAGCAATGAAGCAGGTCTGCAGGTGTCTATTTTTCTCACCCCCATCTTCCTCTCTTCTCTCTCGATTTCTCTTTGTCCTATGCCAACAGCAATAGCAATAAAAATAACAAGGGCAACAAAATGGGAAAAATGGCCTCCAGGAGTAGTGGATTCATGATGTAGGCACCAAGTTCCAGCAATAACCCTAGAGGCAAAAAAGGGGGGGGGGGGAGAAACATTCTTTAACATGTAATGCTGAGACAAGTGGAAATCCATATGCAAAAAATGAAGTTGGGTATTTAAAACAAAACACAAGAATTAAATGATTCAAAGGTACAAGAGCAAAAACTACACTCGCTTGTGAGCAGGGCAGCACAGTGCTCCAGCTGGCTTGTCAGGAGTCTGTGAGGATGTGGTTCTGGAAGCCTCCGTGTAGAGGGTCTATAGGGTGGAGTAGGTCTGACGGAGCTTAAGGAACTGGCCAGTCAAGGATACTTCATCCTGCAAAACTGTCATTCAAATATGATAAAAGAAAGAACCTCAGGCAAACAATAGTCAACAGAGTTTGTCACCACCAAACTACAGCTCTACTAGAACTGTTGAAACCTCTACAGGAAACGAATACAGGGAGGTTCAGGAGGTGGCACAGCAGATACAGTGTTGGACCCTCAAGCATGAAGTACCTAGTTTTAGCCCCATCATCATATATGCCATGTTGATGTTCTGGTTTTCTCTAATCCTGCCCCTCTCTTACAAATGAATAAACTAAAGAGGGGGACTATAAAGTCTTAAATAGTAATGTAGAACCAGAAACAAACAACAGCAATATGCTACAATAATATAACCTGAAATTAACAGAAGCAGTATAATCAAATGATAAAGTACCAAAAAATACTATTTTTTAAAATATTTCTTTTTGTTGCCCTTGTTTTTATTGTTGTTGTTACTGATGTCGTTGTTGTTGGATAGGACAGGGAGAAATGGAGAGAGGAGGGGAAGATAGAGAACTGTAGAGAAAGAAAGACACCTGCAGACCTGCTTCACCGCCTATAAATCGACTCCCCTGCAGGTGGGGAGCAGGGGGCTCGAACCGTGATCCTTTTGCTGGTCAAAAAAATACTATTTTAACTATAGCAAATTGAATACAACCTCATGGTAACCATGAAATAAAATATGGAAGAAAAAATTGAAACACTAACCACAAAAAGTCAGAAACAAATGGATATATATTTCCTCTATAGGTAAGTAGGTAGGTAGGTAGGTAGGTAGGTAGGTAGGTAGGTTAAAAACACAAAATGGTGGTCCGGGAGGTGGTGCATTGGACTCTCAAGCGTGAGATCCCAAGTTCAATCCCCGACAGCACATGTACCAGAGTGATGTCTGGTTCTTTCTCTCTCTCTTATCATTTCTCATGAATAAATAAAATCTTAAAAAAAAAAATAAATAAATAAAATAAAAACACAAAATGTAGGTGGTGGCGCACCTGGTTAAGTGTACACATTACAATGTGCAAGGACCCAGGTTCAAGCCCCTAGTCCCTACCTGCAGGGGGAAAGCTTTGCAAGTGGTGAAACAATGGTGCAGGTGTCTCTGTCTCTCTCCCTATCACCCTTTGCCACTTGATTTCTGACTGGCTCTATGCAATAAATAGATAATAAAATAAATTTTTTTTAAAAAATGTAGAATGACACTAAGTCCCACATATCTGTCAGGCATGTAAATGGTCTGGATTCACCAATCAATAGACAATGGCTGGATGGATTTCAAAATATTTTTTTAAAAGATTTCAAAATATTTTTAAAAAAGAATCTATATTGTGCAGAGAACAAAATCACATTTGATCTAAATATAAACATAATCTTAGAATGAAAGGCTGGAGCAGCTCAGTTGTGGCATCTGCACCTCAAAAGGCAAAAACCCTCTCTCACACCCCAGTTTTCACTGGGCTTTTCTTGCCTCCAATAGGAATTGTAGAGACTTCATTGTTAACAAATGATTCACGTGGTCCAGGAGGTGGGGCAGTGGATGAAGCATTGGATTCTCAAGCATGAGGTCCTGAGTTCAATCCCGGCAGCACATATACCAGAGTGATGTCTGGTTCTTTTTCTCTCTCCTCCTATCTTTCTCATTAATAAATAAATGCTTTATATATATATATATACATTTTTTTTTCACTGCTGGAGTCTTAAAAGTTAGGAAGATCTTGCTAAGCATTTAAATAGAATACTAAAATGCTGCTAACATAGTGCTTTACAAGAATATTTAGTGGGCTGGGTGGTAGCAAACCCTGTTAAGTGCACACTATTACCACGTGTGCAAGACCCGGGTTCAAGCCCTACTCCCCAACTGCAGGGGGGGATCTTTCTCCCTACCTTCTCAATTTTTCTCTGCCTTGTCAAACTAAATAGAACAGAAAAAAGGGGGTGGGGGCAATGGCTACCAGGAGCAGTGGCTTTGTAGTGATGGCACCAAGTCCCAGCAATAACCCTGGTAGCAATTTTTTATTTAATTAGCTAATTAAAAGAATATTTAATTGCACAGACCAGAAGTCATTAAACACATTAGAGACAGAGAGGGCCAGGAGGTGGCACATTTGGATAAGCACCTATCACCATGTGCAAGGACCCTGGTTGAAGCCCCCAACTCTTCAACTGTAGGGGGGGCTGCTTCATATGTTGTGAAGCAGGTCTGCAGGTATCTATCATTCTCTCTCCCTCAACCTCCTCTCCCCTCTTTTTTTAATAAAATTTTAAATTATATTTATTTATTGAAGAGCCAGAAATCAAGAGGGAAGGAGGAGACACAGACACGTGCAGCAATGCTTCACCACTGGAAAAGCTTTCCCCCTGCAGGTGGAGAACTGGACTCAAGCTCAGGTCCTTGCACATTACAACGTGCTCTGAACAGGGTGCACCACCACCGGCCCCTCTCCTCTCCCTTCTCAATTTCCCTCTGTCCAAACAAGTGTAATAGAAAAAGGGGAGGGGGGAAAAAAAGGAGGAAATAGCTACCAGGAGTGGTGAATTTGTGGTGGCAAAAAAAAGAGACAAACTATTCTAAAATCTCCTTGTGTATATATAATTACAAACTATTTGCCACTGTAACAAAAACACAGACAATATGTAAAAGCATGAGTTTACAATGTTAAAGACTATGCAAAAACAGGCATAATATGCATAGGTGCAGAGCTCGAGTAAAAAACCCTAGTGGCCCAAAAGTAATAATGGCTGATAGCTTGGTGGAAATAATTGCTCTAAAAGAATGTATCTCAAATTTTATAACAGCATGTCTAGACTAGGAAAATGCAAAATATAAAGTCACTGTTAATGTCACTATACATACACACTCCAAGTAATTCCATTAGTCATCTATCCAAGGAACACAAAGACATTTATGCAAAAAAATCCATGCACACTCATGTTTATGACAGTGCTATATGTAATAGCTAATAGCTGGAAGCAACCCAAGAATGATTAACAGAAGAATGATTAAAGAAATTGTGGCATCAATACATGATGGAGTAATACACAGCTATAAGTAACAACAGTAACTTGAGGTGGCACAGTAGATACAGTGTTAAGACTCTCATGCATGAGATCCTGAATTTGATCCTCGGCTTCTCAGAGAGATTTCTGGTTCTTTCTTTCCTCCTGTCTCATAAAGATATATCTAAAATTTTTTTTTTAATTTAAATTTTAAAAAATTAAAAAAAAAAAAAAACCAAGACAAAATAAAGCATTCTCCTTTGCTAGAACATGATGGGACTTAGGGAATCATATTGAGTGAAATAAACCGGAAGGATGAACACCAGATGATATCTGTAATAACTCCTCAATGGACTGTGGTCTACTGCATCAGAGTTGGGGACCTGGAAGGGGAAATTGAGAAACACTTCGGGGAAGGTGAGAACCCAAGTGCCTATGGTAGAATGGGATGATGGTTTGGTGGAGGGTAAAATGTACAGACACCTATTGTGGGAAAATGAGGAAATAATATGCTGGTGGCAACAATCCTGTAAATCAACATTTCCTCAAAAAAAAAAAAAAAAAAAGATTATGAATTAAAAAGTTTACCATTTGCATTCTTATTCATTAAGGTAAACTATCATACTTTTCACATATCCACATCCTAAGTGTCAATGTAGAAACATGCTAAGTTAATGGAACTGACTATGCATCTTTTTTAAAATCTAATTTATAAAGAGTTTTTACTAAATTCAAAGATTTTACTAATTTAAAGATGTGCAATTGAGCAATCTGTTGCTGTTTGAACTAGACTGTTTGCTCCGTGAATAGCTCCCTCTCTGGAAAGTTTTAGGGTACCAACTATGTACACACATAAAGCCACATATTTTGAACATGTTGCTTAAGTGGATCACTGTATTTTCTATCACAGAAGCCTTGCTACTCTGATTATACCTGATTAGGATGAATGTCTGACAAGACAACCATCTAAGATAGCTGTCTGAGTTATAACTACCCCAAAAGGAAGGAGTCTCCCGGTAATGACAGGAACATTATCTAGAATTCAAAGAAAAGGACAATAGAGTCACTGTTTTACCTCTGGCATAGAGAATCACAGTATCAAAAGAAAAAAAAAACTGAATTTGAAGATATCCAGAATTCTACTGAATCTGAAAGACCTACTTTCTGATGGAAGACATTCCAATTTCCACATCTAATTAAACTCACAAAGATTCCGTAGAACCTGAAAATATAACCACTACACTTTAGGAGAATGAAGCAAACAAAAAGTAAAGGGACAGAGAAGTATATGGATAGAGCTTGTCCCAGTTCTATTGCCAGCATCACAAGAAAGCACAACAGAGACAATATGGGTGAAGCCCTAATAATGGTACAGAGATGCTTTGGTCAATTAGTAGCAAAAGCAAAAATTAAAACTACAGTAGCAGACCAAAAGGTGGTGCAGGGGAAAGCACTATATTATCTTTATTTTTTTTATTGTCACTAGAGTCATTGCTGGGTTTTGGTGCTGGCACTACAAAATCCACCCTTCCTGGCAGCCATTTTTACCTTTTTCTTATTTTAATTTTTTAAAAATATTTATTTATTCCCTTTTGTTGCCCTTGTTGTTTTATTGTTGTAGTAGTTATTGATGTTGTCATTGTTGGATAGGACAGAAATGGAGAGAGGAGGGGAAGCAGAGAGGGGGAGAGAAAGATAGACACCTGCAGACCTGCTTCACCGCCTTTGAAGCGACTCCCCTGCAGGTGGGGAGTCGGGGCTCGAACTGGGATCCTAATGCCAATCCTTGTGCTTTTCGCCACCTGCGCTTAACCCGTGGCACTACGGCCCGACTCCCATCCTCCTAATTTTTATTAGATAGGACAGAAAGAAATTGAGAGCGGACAGAAGACAGAGAGGGAGAGAAAGACAGACACCTGGCAGAACTGCTCCACCGCTCATGAAGCAGGGCCCCTGCAGGTGGGCATCAATGGATCCAACGTGAGTCCTCGCGCTTGGTAATATGTGCCTTTAACCGGGTGCATCACTGCCCAGCCCCCAAAGCACATGAAGTCCCAGGTCCATATCAAACTGGCATCGCATGTGCTAGAGTAATGCATTAGTTCTCTTGCTCCTCTCTTATGTCAATAAATAGATCTTTAAGGGAGGGTAACACGCTGGGTAAAAAGAATAATGTTTATGCAAAAGACCTTCATGCCCGAGGCCCCCAAAGTCCCACATTCAATCCCCAACACTACCCTAAACCAGAGCTAAGAGTACTGGGATGGGTGGGTGGGTGTGGGTATGGGTGTGTGTATCTCTCCTTAAAATAAAATAAAGTTTAAAAAACTGAATTTCTTAACACAACACCACGCAGACAATTGCACAGCCACTTGATTGCACACATTACCATGTTCAAGGGCCCAGTTTCAAACCTCCATTCTCCACTTGCAGGGATTTCATGAGTGCTGCATGTGTCTAACTCCCTATTTTCCCTCTGCTCTCATATTCTCTCTATCCTATCCAAAAAATACTAAAAAATAAAAATAAAATAAAGCAAAGCACACACACACTATGCAATAAAGTGCATGAGGTCCTGTGTTTGCTCCCAGACACCACATAATTTTAAAGAACCACAATGAAGAACTAAAGGAAAAGAACACTAAATAACCCATGTGCTTTTTCTCTGCACATAACATTCACTGTATTGTATAAATGTAGGGAAAAGCAGGACATGCTAGAGCACACAAAATCCCATTATGTTCACAAAAGAATAGATCCAAAAGAATAGGCCAGCAGACATGAAAATAATGCTCCAAATCATTGTCAAAGAAATGCAAATTAATATAAAGATACCACTTCACTCGTGAGAATGTTATACATCAGAAAGTAATAACAAAACCCTCCTGCACTGCTGGTGGGAATGTAATTTGGGGAGAGTCTGGAGAATTCTCAGAAGGCTAGAAGTGGACCTACTCTATGACCCTGCAGTTTCTCTCCTGGGGATATATCCTAAGGAACCAAACACAACCATTCAAAAAGATTTGTGTATACCTATGTTCACAGCAGCACAATTTGTAATAGCCAAAACCTGGAAGCAACCCAGGTGTCTTTGTCCAACAGCAGATGACTGGCTATAAAAGTTGTTGCATAGATACACAGTGGAATACTATTCAGCTATAAAGAATGATAAATTCACTTTCTTCACCTTATAGCCAGAAAAAAGATGAATATGAAATGATCTCACTCATGGATAGAAGTTAAGAACAGAAAGGGGAAATACAAAGCAGAACTTGGACTGGGTTTGATGTACTATATATCGAAGTAAAGGACTCTTGGAGGGGAGAGGGGGAAGACTTTCAGGTCCTAGTGCATAATGGAGGGAAGACCGCAGGTGGGGGGGAGAGTGTTTTGCATAAACCAGAAACTTGAGGGCCGGGTGGTGGCCCACCCAGTTAAGCACACATAGTACTAGGCACAAGAACCTGCACAAAGATCCCAGTTCAAGCTCCCCATCTGCAGGGGGTGGGGGAGAGTAGCTGTGAAGTAGATCTGCAGTTGTCTCTTATGTCTGTCTCTCTCCCTCTCCCTCTCTCTCTCTCTCTTTCCTCCTGCTCTCTGTTTCTCTCCTAGAAAATGGAAAAAAATGTCCTCTGGGAGCAGTAGATTTGTAGTGCTAGCACCAAGTCCTAGTGATAGCCCTGGACACACACACACAAAAAAAAAAAAAAGAGAGAGAGAGAGAGAATTAGGAAATAGTACACATTTATCAACAAATGTATTTACTATAAGCCATTAATCCCCCACAATGAAAAACATTTAATTTCATTATGTAAACTAACTACTGGAAAAGCTACAGTAAAGAATAAACTATTTTATCATGTATGATCTGTACATATTGAATCCTCGTGCCACATGAATAGTGCTAGCATTCAACAGACTAATGGCAAGAAAACTCACAAATTATAAAATCTCATTCTCAGAATCAGACAAACTGGAACAAAATTCTAGAATTCAAGTACTTGGACAAAGGTCAGTTACTAATAATACAAAGCATGCTGTGACAGTAAAATTAGCTGTTCAGATTACTTAATAAAACCTAACTTTGTTTATTTTGCCAGAGTCCTTCCCAACTGTGGGTTACAGTGGTACAGGGGGCTGAACCTGGAACTTGAGTCTCAGATGTGAGTCTACTGTAAGCCACTGTGTTGTCTCCCAGGTCCATAAATTCTAATTTTATTAATATGTAAATATTAAGGGTCTTAAATTAAAATAGGGGTTAATTAAACGTGAGAATTAAAACAGCTACATATTACATGCTCTTTCCAAGAACTAAAAGTGGCTCAATGCCTTATTTTGATAAGCAGCAGCTGACCTTTTCTCACCCAATTCCATCTGGCTAGAAACATACTAGATTCAGAAGGAAAGGGGAAGTGGATGAATGTAAAATCTTGAGTATGGTGGCTCTTCATAAAGAGAATAAACTTAAATACACACACACACACATAATTATCAACCCTGAAAGAGTACTTTCTTTCTGACTTTACTACTTTGTTCCTTTTACAAATATTCAAAAATCCTTGAAAGCAAGTATAACTTAGATACACAAAAGATCAAAGCAAGCTAGTTCACAAAGCAGGACTTCCCTCCCCCTCCCCCACTCCAAAATGTAGCATGCCAAAGTAAAAAAGAGCTAACAGTTCTTGTCAAAAGGGATCTTACATAAAGCCTTAAAATGTCTTAGATACAATGTGAAAGACATTCATAAAGCAGGCTAAAGGCAAACTAACCAACAACAAAAACCCCCACACGGTATTCCCATCTGTGAAAATAAATGTTTGTCACTTAAGTTGCCACCATCTCCCCTTCTACATTATCTTACACATATTAAACTGGAGATGGATGGAAACAGTAACATTTCTTTTTTTTAAAGATTTTATTTATTTATTAGTGAAAAAGATGGGAGGGGAGGAAGAACCAGACACCACTCTGGTACATGTGTTTCTGGGGGTTGAACTCAGGACCTCATGCTTGAGAGACCTCTGCTTGATCCACTGTGCCATCTCCCAGACCACCAGTAACATTTCTTTTACACTGCCAAACCAATCATCTAATGACAAACTGCAATTTAAACTTTACATATTTATAAATGAGACCAATTTCTTATTATTTTTTTTTTAACCAAAGCACTGCTCAGCTCTGGTTTATGGTGGTACAGGGGGGAGTGAACCTGGGACTTTGAAGCCTCAGGTATGAGTCTCTATGCATAATCATTATGCTATCCTGGCTTCATAGCAATTCTCTTTAAGAAAAAGACATTAAGTAACTCCCTAATGAATAGCTTTTTCCATTGTGAAATAGTTTAGGAAATAAAAACTAGAAGTGTAAGAAAACCATACATTTTCATCTAAAAACAAACTTTTGTATTCCTGAACCAAACCAATTTAAAATGTAATATAATAAAAAAAAAATCAGTTAAAGTAAAAAATTGTAATGTGGGGCGAGGGTAGATAGAGAGCATAATGGTTATGCAAAGAGACTCTTGCATGAGGCCCCAAAGTTCCAGGTTCAATCCCCCACACCACCATAAACCAGAGCTGAGCAGTGCACTGTTTGAAAAAAAAAAAAAAAAAGTAATATAATAAAAGAGTCAGTTAAGGGCGGGGTAGACAGCATAATAATTATGCAAAGAGATTCTCATGCTTGAGGTTCTTAAGTCCCAGGTTCAATCCCCCCACACCAACATAAGCCAGAGCTGAGCAGTGCTCTGGTGTTTGTGTCTTTCTCTCTGCATCTCCCTCAAAAATGAATAAAAATATTTTTTAAAGATCAGTTAAAGTAAAAAAATAAAAAATATATATCACTGATGTTACCTAAAGCTTAATGACAACATACTGCTTTCTTCCTCAAGTGTTTGTCTGTTAGATTCACAAGTATTTACACAGGAAAAGATGAATATTCAGCAGTAGGATGGAAAAAGGATTGGTGAGACCATAATAATGATCAGAGCTGGCTAACTAGTACATTAAAATTCTATTATACTCTTCCGGATTTAAAAATAAAAAAATAAAAAGGTGCATCAAAAAAAAAAAATCAACAAATATTCTGGGCCTTTTTTTTTTTTTAACTAGTTTAATTAGCTACCACCTGCAACTGAAATACATGACTCACCTTGATGTCCTTTAATACCACTCTTCGGCTAGGTTAAAGGGAGGTGAAGAAAGAATCCAGGATTCCAGCTTATAATTAGTCACCTCATGCTAACGTCAAGACCACTGAACGCCTTGAGCCCCATACATGATTTAAGGGAAAAAAAAAATGCTACCAGGGTCAGTGGGGACTTTTGTTTTGCGGTTTGCTTTTGAAGAGACTTTCCATCTCCCCGTAACATCTGGACGGCGGGCTGCGGGGAGCAGCTGCGGCTCAGCCCTCACAGCCCGGGGCTCGCCCCCACGGCCTCCGGGGCCACAAAGGGGCGCCCCTCCAAGGCTCCTTCATCTCCACCTCCTTAAAGAGGGAGAGGGGGTGCTCTGGAGCAAAGAAATGGCCAAAAGGCCGGAAGAAGCAGAAAGGAGGGGAAGGGAAAAAAAAAGAAAGAAAAAGCATGGTGACGAGACGATCACGTTTCAGAAGTAACTTAAAACTATGCCCGAATCCCAGGCCGTGAAGGAGCCGGCCGTGGAGGCAGCTAAGGAAGCCGCGTCCCACTCAGGGACCGGGACCCCCCCACGCCGGCCCCAAGTATCGCGGATACAAAGGAGGCGCGAAGGCTCCTCCCGACACCCGCCCCTCCGCGGTCGCGGAGCTCGTTCGCTCGCCGCCGCCAGCCCCAGTGCCCCAGCCCCTAGGCCCCGAACACTCGCCGGGGACCCAGCCCCGCATGGAGACCGCACGCCACGCCACCAGGCCGCGCGGGACACCTTGGCGAGGCTGAGCCGGGGCGGGAGCCGCCACCGCCAGCCGCCCGGAACTGCGGTCGGGGACCCCCCCCCCGTGCCCTACCCCGCGGGGCAGCACCGGGACGAGGGGTCCCGACACTCGACCCAGGACAACCCGCGCCGACGGGACGCGCGCGACCCAGCCTCAGGCTACCTGTCTTCGTTCTTCTTCTGCTTCTTCCCCATCGCGTGTCAATGGTGCTCGTGGCCTCAGCCCCTCAAGTCGGTTCCCCACAGACCCACCGTCCCGCCGGCCGACTTTGGTCTCCGTCCGGCTCCGCTCCTCGCGCGCTGCCGCCTCTCGCAGCCGGCTCGCCACAGACCCGCGCACTGGGACAGGGCACATATGGTGTGAGCGCTCAGTGCGCACGCGCATCGCCCCGCAACCTCGGCGTGGGGACGCAGGGCGCCGTGGCTCATCGAGAGCTGCGCGTCGGGTAGAGCGTCTCCGGTTGCGCCGCCTACCAGCGGGAGCCCCAGCGCCCCCTCCCTGCAGACGTCGGCTGTGCACCGCCCGCCCGCGCAGATCGGGTTCTAGAATCCAGAGGCGGACAATAAAGTGAAATCCGCTCAAGTCCGCACTGTTACGCCCTCCACGGAACGCAGACTTGAGAAATGGACGCTGACTCAGGACTAGAATTTGGGTTTCTCACCACCACAATGTTCAACAGGAAAACACAATGAATGAGACCTCTAGGTGTACCCGAAGGAGATAATTCCAGGACAAAACTGAGTCTCTTAGTGACACCCACGAATTGTCAAATATGCATCAGTGCAGTTACTTTAAAAAAAGAAAATTGTTAGGGGCCGGGTGGTGGTGCACCTGGTCGAGCGCACATGTTACAATTTGCAAGAACCCAGGTTCAAGCCCCCCAGGCCCTACCTGCAGGGGGAAAGCTTCACAGGTGGTGAAGCAGGTCTGCAGGGGTCTGTCTCTCTCCCTTTCTATCTTCCCCTTCTGGCTGTCTCTATCCAATAAATAAAAATAACAAAAACAAACAAAATTGTTCAAGCTGAGAACGCACTCTACCAAAATAAAAAACTTCATCTTTACATTCCAAGTGAAAACTCGTCAAAGAGCCAGTCTGAAGGAAGTCAGTCAATAGGAAACGTGTCCCTTGATTGAAATGGTCTATCTGGTTCCGAAGGGTGATACCACGGATATAATCTAGTGTTACAAATAAATAAAATAAAATAACTATTCGTGTCGTATACTTTATGCTTTACTTTTTTTTTTCAGGCAAGTGCTCAGTAAACAGGATGGAAATGAAATTGGGGCGTTACTCCCGAGGAATATTGGAGTTGCCTTCTTTCTGAGGTACTACTATGCACACTGCTGTTCAGCTTCTAAAAATAAAGGGAGACCACGCCAGGCCGAGGGTTAGCAAACTACAACGCCCAGCATGCTCTCTTCGCCGGTTGAGCCGTTTACTCGCTAGAAGTAAAGGAACTGGGGAAGGAAGGAGGCGCGTGCGCAGAAGCGCTCACCGCAGGCCCTTCCCGCCCCCTTAACTTCCGTAGCGCAGGATGTATCACGTGAGAACAGCAGCCAATAAGGAGGCAGAAGTGGCCGGGTCCCTGCCGCCAGCGGCTGCTGCGAATTGAAGCCTGAGTGGACTGTTCTTCTGGAGCAGCTGGTCCTTTTCTACTCAAGTATCACCAAGAGTTCAGGTGAGGCAGAGGGTGGAATGAAAAGGAAATCGTTTCGTGCTGTTGTTAACAGACACTCCCCTAGTCTACGTCCGGACGGGCCGGGGGAGGGGCGCGGCCTGCATCCCGATGGCAGTGCCGCGGAGAGACGTGCGCATGCGTCTCCGGAGGTGATGAGGTCGGGGGTCCTGGGCTCTGCCCTTAGCTGTCCGAGTCACGGATAATGTACCTCTCCTGTGGGGGCAGGTGGATAAGAAAATGACTAAGCAATTTGAGGACAGGTCCCCCTCCCGCAGTTTTATATGAACTGTAGGAAGAACCAGAGGGTCGTAGCTTGAAGAATAAAGCCACCAGGACCACGGACACAACCTCCTTACCACTCATTTGCCCTCCCCACTCCACCGCTTAACATCCCTGAAACACTTCTGCTCCCAGAAGTAAATTCTGAGCTCATCAGCTAAAATTCAGTCTCGCATCTTCTGTGCCTCTCATTTTTTTCAGCTATAGTGTGATGGTCTTATTGTGTCTTAGGATGTAAAACACAGATTTAAACAGAGGCATCGCCCAACTTTGCCCTAAGCAGTTTCTGAATGGTATAACACCTGCGAAATTTAAAAATTTAAATAAAGATTCTGCAGTCTTTACATCAAGTGCTTAGTTATCAGTAGGGCACTCTGGTGTACAAATTATATACTTACTAGAACTTTTTGAAATTAAAAAAAAATACTTTTTTTTTTTTTTAAATAGTTTATTTATTAGGAAGATAATAGGAGAGAGAGAAAGAACCAGACATCACCTTGGTACATGTGCTCCCGGGGATTGAACTCAGGACCTCATGCTTGAGAATCCAATGCTTTATCCACTGCGCCACCTCCCGGACCACACTTTTTTTTTTTTTTTTTTACTAATTTTTTTATTTTTGTTCAGTCCTCTTCCCAGCACCAAGGCTGAAACTGTGCCATTTAGAAGAATGGAGACTGATGGTTCTGCTGCCATGTTTTCAAAAGTCCTTGAGAATCAGTTACTTCAGACAACCAAACTAGTTGAAGAAAAGTTGGATTCTGAAATTCAAAAACTGGATCAGATGGATGAGGATGAATTGGAGCGCCTCAAAGAAAAGAGACTTGAAGCACTAAGGAAGTCCCAACAACAGAAACAAGTAATCTCTCTGCCCTGCTTTCTGACATTGCTATAACTATGATTCAAACAACTATATATATATGCACATCTACATACATATACATACAACAACTATATATATGCACATAATCAGTATATTCACAGTCAATTGAAGAAACCTTTATCTAAGGTCATTTTTGGAGCTGAGGCTTCTGCGTTTGAGGAGAAAGTGCATGCATATGAGGAACAGCACAGGGAGCATTTGGAATCAGTGGTTTCCATTGCAGGTGGCAAAGGAGCTAGTCTCAATACCAAAGCTGTGAGGTAATTTATGTTAAAGAAAGGTTAGGCATTTCCAATGTAGTGTTTGTAAATTAGATTTTTATTTTAAAATGTTTATACTAGCTTAAGTTACATTGAAACATATGATCACTGACTCTAGTTCCCATTCAGTTAGCTGTAGCTAAGAGAACTTTTTTTTTTTTTCCTCCTCCAGGGTTATTGCTGGGCTCGGTGCCTGCACCATGAATCCACCGCTCCTGGAGGCCATTTTTTTTTCCCCCTTTTGTTGCCCTTGTTGTAGCTTCGTTGCGGTTATTATTATTGCCCTTGTTGATGCAATTCGTTGTTGGATAGGACAGAGAGAAATGGAGAGAGGAGGGGAAGACAGAGAAGGGGAGAGAAAGATAGACACCTGCAGACCTGCTTCACCGCCTGTGAAGCGACTCCCCTGCAGGTGGGGAGCCGGGGGCTCGAACCGGGATCCCTACGCCGGTCCCTGCGCTCTGCGCCACATGCGCTCAACCCACTGCGCCACCGCCCGACCCCCAAGAGAACTTTTTTTATATATTCATTTATTGGATAGAGAAAGAAACTGAGATAAAAGGGGAGATAGAGATGGAGTGAGGAAGAGCAACACCTGCAGCAGTGCCTCCCCAGGGGCTTGAGCCCAGGTCCTTGCACACTGTAATACATGTGCTCAACCAGGTGCACCACTACCCAGACCTGAGAACTTGTTCTTTTTAATATAGTCTTGTTTGTTCTGTAGTATCTCTCTGACATGTTTGCATTCTCATTATTTAAAACGATGAGTATGATTGGAAACCAAGAGATTATTATATCTTTAGGGGGCTGGGCAGTGGCATACCAGGTTTAGTGCACATAGTATGAAGGAAGTGCAAGCACCCGATCAGGGATCCCAGTTCAGTCGATCCCCTGGCTTTCCACCTGTGGGGGGAATGGGGGAGACTTCACAAGCGTTGAAGCAGGCCTTCAGGTGTCTCTCTGTCTCCCTCTCTATTTCCTGCCCCCCTCAATTTCTCTGTGCTATCTAACAACTACGACAATAGTACCTACAACAATAAAAAGAAACAAGGGCAACAAAAGGGAATAAATAAATATTTTTTTTAAAAAATATTATTATTTTTGTATCTAAGAATATCTTCCATGGGGCAGGGAGATAACTCATCCTCTAGAGCACACAGCTTAACATGCATGATGCTGACCAGACTTCCCTGGACAGACAACCCCACCAGTGTGTCCTGGAGCCCCACTTCCCCAGAACCTCACCCCACTAGGGAAAGGGAGAAGCAGGCTGGGAGTATGGATCGCCTGCCAACGCCCATGTTCAGCAGGGAAGCAATTACAGAAGCCAGACCTTCCACCCTCTGCATCCCACAATGACCTTGGGTCCATACTCCCAGAGGGTTAAAGAACAGGAAAAGCTCTCAAGGGTGGGGATGTGATACAGAGTTCTGGTGGTAGGAATTATGTGGAGTTATACCCCTCTTATCCTATGGTTTTGTCAGTGTTTCCTTTTTATAAATAATTTTTTTTAAAAAATTAGAAGAAAAAAAAAAACCATGGCTGCCAGGAGCAGTGGATTTGTAGTGCAGGCACCGAGCCCCAGCAATAACCCTGATGGGAAAAATAGAAAGTATTCAAACCCCGCCTTTACTTTTTAATTTCCCATTTTTTAATACTTATGATATGGTTTGCATGTATAAATAGTAATACATAAATACTCAGGAATAAATACATGTTTTAAGAGACTGTACTTAAAACGGTTTTACTACTGCTATTGTACAGTTAGAAAATATTAGAGGGCAGGGGAGATAGCGTAATGGTTATGCAAACAGACTCCCATACCTGATGTTCAAAGATCTCAGGTTCAATCCCCCGCACCACCATAAATCAGAGCTGAGCCAGTGCTCTGGTAAAAAATAAGTTTAAAAAATAATAATAATAACAGAGGACCTAGTGGGGGTTGTATTGTTATATGGGAAACTGGGGAATGTTATGCATGTACAAACTATTGTACTTACTGTTGAATGTAAAACATTAATTCCCCAATAAAGAAATTAAAAATAGTAATACAACAATAAAGAAACAACAAGGGGGTGGGGGTAGGTAGCATAGTGGTTATTCAAAGGTACTCTCATGCCAGAGGCTCCAAATTCCCAGGTTTAATCCCCCGCACCACCATAAACCAGAGCTGAGCAGTGCTCTGGTGTTTCTCTCTGTCTTTCTCTCTCTCAAAAAATAAAATAAATAAAATACTGTAAAAAAGAAAACGTAAAAAGGGGGGCAACAAAAGGGAAAATAAATAAATAAAAAGTTATTGAAAAATAATAAATAAATAAGTTCCAGAAAAAGAAAATATTAGAGACTAGGGTTGGGCTGTGGCGTACCCAGTTAAGCATACACAGCACAGTGCCCTCAGCCCCCACTTGCAGGGGAAAAGATTCATAAATGGTGAAGCAGTCTAGAAGTGTGTCTCTCTCCCTCTCCATCTCTTCCTTTCCTCTTCATTTCTCTTGTCTCTATCCAATAAATAATAAATTCTAAAAGAAAAGAAAATATTAGAGGCTATTTCCTACAGATAATTAGGAACCAAGAGGTAAGCCGCTGAGATAGATAATAATTGCATTACCCATCAACCATTGCTACCTCTTAGGCCTGTTTGTATATGTCTGTTGTGGAATGTGGAAAAACAAATATCAACCACACAAATGAAAGTAAATGGTAGCTCTCTGCATTTGTTGGTGTGTTCAGTCATTAGTTCCTAGTCATTCCTGTACTTCAGAACCAATTTTTCAGTATCAGAGATGTGGTGGGGCCAGGGAGATAGCATAATGGTTATGCAAAAGACTCATGCCTGAGTTTTTTAAATGACTTTATTATGGGGTAAGTCAGTGGACCTTACTTAGGACTTTTAATATCTATTTATTTATTTATTCCCTTTTGTTGCCCTTATTGTTTTCTTGTTGTTATTGATGTCGTCGTTTTTGGACAGGACAGAGAGAAATGGAGAGAGGCGGGGAAGACAGAGAGGGAGAGAGAAAGACAGATACCTGCAGACCTGCTTCACCGCCTATGAAGCGACTCTCCTGCAGGTGGAAAGCTGGGGGCTCAAACCGGCATCCTTACTCCCGGTCCTTGCGCTTTGCACCACGTGTGTTTAACCCACTGCACTACCGCCTGACCCCCGTTTTTATACTCTTTTGACAAGAGTAGCTATAGTAATTTCGATATTCTGACGCATAATGGTATTGGGAAATCATTATAAGTAGTAGCATAGTGAGCTTAGTGAGCTTGTGCTCATCAATGCAGAGCTGTTAACCAATCACTCTCCAATTATAGTAGCTATAGACATAGGACTTGGAAGCAGGAAGACATGATAAGTTGCAGGTATCGCTCAGCAGAAGCTTATGTGAGAGCCACTCAGTGGAGGCCAGGTATTAACCTGCTGCCAGGGCTCAGGTAAAGTCAGTTAGGGCACACCGATCTCTCCTCACTCTGACTGATTCCACTGATACCTATTCTATAGAATAAGCAATGCTGAGTCAAGGGTTGGAATGAGTTTCTTGGGAGAAAGATTTTGCATTGCTACAAGTTCAAAATAGACTTGCCTCCCTGTAAGAAACAAGTTCAGGTCTTCAACTTGTTGAACAACACATATTAATACATAATGAAAAGAAATATTGCGGTCTGAGCTGTAGTGCAGCGGGTTAAGCACATATGGCACAAAGTGCAAGGACCAGCTCAAGGATCCCGGTTCAAGCCCATGGCTCCCCACTTGCAGGTGGATCACTTCTCAATCAGTGAAGCAGGTCCACGGGTGTCTTTCTGTCTTCCCCGCCTCTCTTGACTTCTCTCTGTCCTATCCAATGACAGCAATAACAATAATAATAACAACAACAATGATAAACAAGGGCAACGAAAAAGGAAAAAATGACCTCCTGGTGCAGTGGATTCGTAGTGCTGGCACTGAGCCCCAGCATAACCCTGGAGGCAAAAAAAAAAAAAAAAGAAAGAAAAGAAATAGTAACATATATATATATATATATATATATATATATATATATATGTATGTATCTTAAATTTGAATTTTTAATGTTTTCGGTTTTTTTTTACCAGAGCACTGCTCAGCCTCTGGCTTATGGTGACTCTGGAGCCTCAAGCATGAGAGTCTCTTTGCATAACCATTATGCTACCTACCCTTGCAATATATTTTCTTTTTAATTTGACAGGACTGGGATAAATTGAGAGGAAATAGGGGGCAGGTAGTGGCGCACCTGATTGAGTGCACACATTACAGTGCTCAAGGACCCAGGTTCAAGCCCCTGTTCCCCACCTGCAGGGGGAAAGCTTCACAAGTGGTAAAGCAGGGCTGCAGGTATCTCTCTGTCTCTTTCCTTTCTATCTCACCATCCCCTTTCAATTTGTCTCTGTCTCTATCTGACAATAAATAAAATATTTTTAAAAACTAAGAGGGAAGGGGGAAAGGGACACCTGCAACCCTGTTTTACTATATAAGAATCCCCCCCTTGCAGGAGGGTTTGAACTGGGGTTCTTGCACATAGTAATGTGCACTCAGCCGGGTATGCCACTACCCAGCCCCTAAAAATACTTCTTTACTAAAAAATAAATAAATAAATAAATAAATAAATAAATAAATAATGGGGAGACAGCCAAATAACTCACTTGGATAGTGTTCTTGCCTTGCTGTGGACACCACCACATCGAACCCAGCCTTCATCATATTGAAGGAAGCTTCCGTGGTGTCCTTCCCTCTGAAAGTCAGCTTGGAGTGAGTGGTGAAGCCACAGTATCTTTATCTTTTTTTTTCTTTAAATATTTATTTATCCTCTTTTTTATTGTTGTAGTTATTATTGTTATTGATGCCATTGTTTTTAGATAGGACAGGGAGAAATGGAGAGGAGGGGAAGACGGGGGGAAAGAAAGACACCTGCAGACCTTCACCGCTTGTGAAGTGACTCCCCTGCAGGTGGAAGTATCTTTAATTTTTTAAAAAATTAATTGATTATGTGGGGGCCAGTAGATAGCATTGTATACAGCCCAGCTTTAAGTCCTAGCACCACATGATGCTATAGTGTATTGCTGTTTGTCTATATCTAAAGTTAAAAGATAGAAAAAGGAACAGTGAGAGAGAGAGAGAGAGAGAGTGTGTGTGTGTGTGTGTAGCTCCAGTGCCACAAAAAGAGCACATTTAGTTTTTGAGTTAAAGGACTCATGAAATGTCAAATGTCATTGGTAAATTGTATTTGAAATTTTAAACTGTATAAAAACCTTATCAAGCACACACATACACTTTGGGGGCTGGGCAATGGCACGTGGAGTTAAGAGCACATAGTATAAAGCACAAGGATCCTGGTTCGAGCCCCGGTTCCCCACTTGCAGGAGGGTCACTTCACAAGCAGCAAAGCAGGTCTGCAGGTGTCTTTCTCTCCCCCTCTCTACCTCCTCTTCCTTTCTCAATTTCTCTGTGTCCTATCCAGTAAAATGGAAAAAGTGGCCCCTAGGAGTAGTGGATTCATAGTGCCAGCACTAAGCCCCAGCAATAATCCTGGAGGCAAAAAAGAAAAGAGAGAAAGAAACTTTACTGGGTGGGGGTATAGCATAATGGTTATGCAAAGAGAGTCTCATGCCTGAGGCTCTAAAGGCCCAGGTTCAATCTCCCACACCACCATAAGCCCCAGCTGAGCAGTGTTCTAGTCAAGAAAAAAAGAAATTTTATCAAAGAAATATATATATATATAAGAAGAAAATATTAGGGCTTCCTGTCAGTGTCAGCTCAGTGTTAGGAGCCTAACTATTAGACAAAGTTTGACACTTGAAGATAAAAGGAACTTTTTTCTTTAATCTTAGATCTCAGGATTAATAGACAAAAGATACAGACACACACACACACATTGTAATACACTTTGGGGGGATGTTCTGAAAATTAAGAGTTTGCATGTGCAAATGCTTTGTCAATATATGTGCCATATAGTAGTCATTTTCAGGTAGATTGCTTTATTTTCACAACTCAGTGAGATAGTTACGTTTCACTCCCACTATGCAAATAAGGACACTGAGATTCAGAAAAGTTGTTCAAATTCATAGCCTAGTAGAGTGGCAAGACGGTTATTCAGACCCATACTTTCTACCTATAAGCCAAATGTTCCTGTTTTGATAAAACTAGCAGCCTAATAAAGGAAATCAGCTGGTTCAGGGAGATAGTATAGTGGTTATGCAAAAGATCTTCCTGCCAGAGGCTGGTCCAAAGTTCCAGGTTCAATCACCCACATCATCATAAACCTGAGCTGTGCAGGTTTCTGGCAATAAATAATTTCATATATGTACATACATATAAAGTAAGCTTTCAGTTAGGTCATAAACTTCATGCCACGGAAAAAGTTCAAGAATCTTAAAGGTCTATCAGGCCTGATTGGTATTGTTTGGAGAAGTTGGATTGTGCACTTGTAAGGTTTTGTTTTTGGTTTTTTGGATTTTTGTTTTGTTTTGTTTTATCTTTTTTTTACCAGAACACTGTTCAGCTCTGGCTTATGGTGGTGCAGGGGATTGAACCTGGGACTTTTTAGTCTCAGGCATGAGTCTCTTTGTGTAACCATTATGCTGTCTACTCCCACCCCCTTGTAAGTTCTTTTTTTTTTTTTTAAGATTTTATTTATTTATTTATGAGAAACATAGAAGGAGAGAGAGAAAGAACCAGACATCACTCTGGTACATGTGCTGCCAGGGATTGAACTCAGGACCTCATGTTTGAGAGTCCAGTGCTTTATCCACTGCACCACCTCCCAGACCACTTATAAGGTCTTTATTATTTCTAGGCACCATTTTGAGTAGACATCTTTTTTTCTTCCTAGGATACTACCCATGCAGAACAAGTGTAGGGGCCACTAGTGTAGATGAGTTAATTCCCTCTCTGAAATAGTCACCATAAGCAAATAGGAGACCTGAGCTTCAAAACTACAGTAACTCCTCTTCCCAACCTACTCCCTTTGTACTGGCATTATCTCATGAGCATTTTGTGTTGTTTTTTTTTTTAAGTTTCATAGTAAATTGAATAATGCTTCCAATTTTAGACATTGGAATGCAAAGACTAAATAGATATTCAAAGCCTCTCAAGTCTGTTTATATTATTATATTATTCAGTTTAAAAGCAGTTCATTGGGTAGAAACAAGAGGAAAAAAAAAGGCCTTTCTCTCTCTCTCTCACACATACACACACGCAACACCTACATGGCTTGTACTTTCTTCTTCTTTTTTTTCCTTTTTTTTCTTCCCAATTAATGCTCATCTCCCTAAAAAAAAAAAAAAGAAAGAAAGAAAGAAAGAAAAGAAAAAAAGACAAAGAACTAGCTAAAGTATATCCCCAGGACTGGTGGAATATTCGCTCACTTGGATGGTGCACTGCTTTGTTCTGTGTATGAGCCAGGTTCGAGCTCAGCTTCCACCGATTTGAAGGGAGCTTTGGTGCTGTGGTTGGGTTCTTTTCTCTCTCAAGTTTTTTAGTTGCAAAGAAAAGATACATTTTTCAAGTTTTCAACGGAGATAATTTTCTTAAATAATAGCAACAGTAATCATTATTCACAAACTATTTTCATGTTGACACTAGAAAAAAAAAAGTAAATCCTAAATGTAATTCATCTACATAATCAACTCCATTATAAAATATTATGGTGATTTACACATTTAAATGTAAGTGGTACTGAAAGGGTTATTTCAAATGAATAACATTTTCCCTTTTCTCCATAATAGGAATGGCTTTCAAAAGGACATGGAGAATACAGAGAAATCCCTAGTGAGAGAGACTTTTTTCAAGAAGTCAAGGAGAGTAAAAAAGTGGTTTGCCATTTCTATAGAGATACTACATTCAGGTAACTTTGTTTACATCAGTGACTTTTTGTAAACATGAAATGTACACTGACTTAATAGAGAAATTAAGAGAAAAAAAAGAAATCACTTCCTACATCGTCTCTTCAAACTAGAAGTCTATACATTAAAGATGAACTTTAAAACTAGTAACATACAAAATTATAAATGGACGTTATTGAGTATCAAAAGTATTTTCATTGAATTTTTTTTTTGGTGGTATTAAAATATAACAAAACTCCCAAACTTTTTTTTTAATTTCTTTATTGAGGATTAATGGTTTCCAGTCAACAGTGAAATACAATAGTTTGTACATGCATAACATTTTCACATAACAATACAACCCCCACTAGGCCCTCCTTTTCCCATGGCAAACTTCTTATTGAGAAGCAACTTAAAGGGGTTGGGAAGACAGCAAAATTGTTACACAAAAAGACTTTCAGGCCTGAGGCACCAAAGGCCCCAAGTTCAATCCCTAACACCACTCAGTGTAAGCCTGAGCTGAGCAGTGCTCTGGTAAATAATAATAATTAAATAAAAATAGGGCAGGGTAGATAGCATAATGATTATGCAAAGAGACTGTCATGTCTGAGGCTCCAAAGTCTCAGTTCAATCCCCCACACCACCATAAGCCATAGCTAAGCAGTACTCTTGTAAAAAAAAACAGAAGCAACTATAGAATTCTACCAAAAGTTGAGGTTGGGCAGTAGCTCAGCAGGTTAAGTGCACATGGTGCAAAGCACAAGGACTGGCATAGGGATCCTGGTTCGAGGCCCTGGCTCCCCTACTTCAGGGGAGTCGCTTCACAAGCAGTGAAGCAGGTCTGCAGGTGTCTTATCTTTCTCTCCCCCTGTCTCTCTTCCCCTCCTCTCTTCATTTCTCTCTGTCCTATCCAACAACAAATGACATCAACAACAATAATAACCACAACAAGGCTACAACAACAAGGGCAACAAAAGGGGGAAAAATGGCCTCCATAATAACCAAAACAAGGCTACAACAAAAAGGGCAACAAAAGGGGGAAAAAAATGGCCTCCAGGAGCAGTGGATTCATGGTATAGGCACTGAGCCCCAGCAATAACCCTGGAAGCAAAAAAAAAAAAAAAAAAGAATTCTACCAAAAGTAAGCTGTTATACTAAGTAAACAGTTATGTGCACAAGGTCTAGGACTCAGGTGACTCCACATGAAACAGAATCAATAAGAATATAGTGGTGACAGAATTAGAGAGCACTGAATCCACATACTACAGAAAATGGTGGTTTCTTCATGAAGACAGGTTTAACAAAAGCCCCAATATGTTTCAAGATTTTGAAGAGGTTTACTTAACTAGGGAATAACTGGATTTGAATTCCTTTTAAGTACATAAAAAAAAAAAAAAACTAGTAAGGGCTGGGGAGATAGCATAAAGGTCATGCAAAAGGCTCTCAGGCCTGAGGCTCTGAGATCTCAAATTCAGTCCCTAGCACCACCATAAACCAGAACTGAGCAGTGCTCTGGGATTCTCTCTCTCTCTTCCTTTTATCTCTTTCATTAAAATAAATAAAAATTTTAAAACTAATAAGCAACAGAAGATCATTTCACTACAGGAAAAATAGTATATACAGGAAAGGACAATATATTTTCCTTTTTTTTTTTTTTTTTCTGTGAGAGACTAGAGAGAGCATTGCTTCACAATTTATGGTGTTCTGTTTGTTTTTGCCTTTCATTTGATGTGGGACTGGGGTTTGACCAGGTTTTGAACTGAACTTACTGTTTTCTGAATTATCCTGTATTATGATTAGCAAAATATTCATTTATTGATCTAATGCCAGGAATCAAACTTGGGATCTTGTGCATGCAAATATGGCACTCTGCTTATTGTACCACCTCCACCTCCAGGACCTCAACTCATTTTTTTATCTAAATGACAGAATTACTTCTGGGGTTTTTTTGTTTTGTTTGTTTTTCTTCCTACTACTACTATCATGTAGGCACTATGTTGGAAATGGGACTCAACCCATTAAATACCACCTTTGAATACCGTTTTAACTAGCAACTTACTGTGAGACTGACTTATTCAAACCTTTCACTGGAAAATTGTTCGTTGCTTCCAGTGTAGACTAGAAGATGAAGTGATTTCTCTTCTACCAAGTTAAGTCTGCAGATCTCTATACAGGTGAACTATACCCCCCCCCAGAAGAGAGGTTATATCTTAAACTAGAGAACATTCAAGCCTTTGCTTTGCTTTTTTTTTTTTTCTTTCTTTCTTTTTTTAGAGCACTGCTCAGCTCTGGCTTATTGTGGTACAGAGGAGGACCTTGGAGCCTCAGGCATGAGAGTCTTTTACATAACCATTATGCTATGCTATCTCCTCTGCCTGTATTTACTTGTTTTTAACCCAGAATTTGATTAAGTCACCCATATTTAGAAATTAAGAGGTTCCCCTACTTAAAAAAATTAATATTTCAGAATGTTTCTTAAGACAATCAAAAAACTTAGTTATGGCAGACCTGAAATTCAGTATGATAGCAGTTTGTTGATGCGGAGTAGCAACTGCCCCCTTTGGTCAGATAAACACTCTCATGTAGAGTCTGTCACTCACTATTCTCTCAGCCCTGTCTTGTTTTATTTCCACATGTGGCCCTGGTCTTCATCTCATACCTAAGAGCTTAATTTTAGGACCTTTTCAGAGATTGGTTGCATGAGATTCATTGGCAAAGAAAATAAAATTGAGGGGTCAAGCAGTGGCATACCCAATCGAGTACACATGTTTAAGGACCCTAATCATCACCTGCGTGGTGGGAGCTTCACACTGTGAGGAAAGCACGTGCTGCAGGGTGTCTCTTTTTCTCTCCCTGTCCCTTCTCAGTTTCTCTCTGACCTATCAAAAATTAATCATAAAAATTAATAAATACAAATAAAATTGGAAATATTGAGATGGTGAGATCTATAAAGTAAGTGCGTGTGTGTGTGTGTGTGTGTGTGTGTGTGTGTGTGTGTGTGTGTGTGTGTGTGTGTTGGGTGGAGCTAGGAAGGTAAAGGGTACTATAGAAACACTGCCATTATGGTACATTGTACACACACAGTAGCACAGATTCCTTAAGTTTCCAACTTCTGGCATACTTAGAGTGATTATTAATAACAATATATAAGATTGATATTATGTGTCTATTTGTTTTTTTTATATTTTACTTGTTTTTAAGAAAGATGCAGAGGGAGAGAGAAACACCAGAGCACTGTTCAGCTCTGGCTTAGGGTGGTGGTGGGGGGATTGAACCTGGGACTTTGTAGCCTCAGGCATGAAAGTCTGTTTGCATAACCATTATGCTATCTCCCCTGCCCTGTGTCCATTTGTTTATCAGATGTTTTCCTCCACTAAAGAATTAGTTTTGTGGAGGCAGAGAACTTGCATTTATTTTGGTTTGCCTGCTGTGCTCCAGGTTCCTTACCCTAGAGCAACAAAGACTAATTTGTAGATGAAATATGAAGTCTTACGCACTAGGAGTACTTTCATTGAAAAGTAATTTTGTTAATTATCTTTAATTGTTTATTGGATAGAGATAGCCAGGAACTGAGAGGAAGGGAGAGATAGTGAAAGAGAGTGTAGGGGAGATAGGGTAATGGTTATGCAAAGAGACTTTCCTGCCTGAGGCTACAAGGTCCCAGATTCAATTCCGTACACCACCATAAGCCAGAGCTGAGCAGTGCTCTGATAAAATAGAAACTTGCGATAGTGACAGCACTGCTTTACCATTTGTAAAGCTTTCCTTCTGTAGGTGGGGACTAGGGGCTCAAACCTAGGTCCTTGTGCATTGTATATGTGCTCAACCAGGTGTGCCAACCCTGAAACAATTTAAAAATCAAATTTTTAATACTGATTTATATATGTGTGTGTCATAGTACTTAGCACATAATTGGCTAGATACTGTTACACAAATTCTTAGAACATTCATAATGACGCAGGTTGTAATTCTTATGCTTCTTGTGAGGAGACCAACACATTGAGAATTAAGTAACTTAATCTAATACCATTCAGTGAATAAATGATAAAAGTATTTGAATGTGAGTTTTAAGCCTAATCTGTTTTATCTATGTGACTGTTGTGGACTGGAGAGAAAGCATAATGGTTATATAAATTACTTTCATGTCTGAGGCTCTAAAGTCTCAGGTTCAATCCCCAGCACCACTATAAACTAGAACTCAGCAGTGCTCTGGTAATGAATAAATTTAAAATGTTCTTTATCTCTATGTTTATTTATTTAACTACCATTTCTTAATTTGTTCTCTCACAGTTTTTCATTAAAATCTCACTGTTATACTACACATATATAATCATGGAAAAAATATATTAAAAAGGTAATTGATGAGGTATCCAGTTGGGAAATTCACTGGGTAACCCGGAGGCTGCTTACTAGATAGAGCACAGGACTTGCATACATGGGCCCCAAAGGTTCAGTCCCCAGGGCCACATATCCAGAGCAGTGTTCTAGTTGGTTGATTCGCCTGTCATACCTCGCTCACAGACTCATATCTCTCCCTCTCCCTCTCCTTCTCTCATTTTCTCTCATAAATTAAATAAATATAAATGAAAACAGAAAGAGGAAACTCTCTAGATTCAAACCCAATTCACTAAAATCTAAGTGCTAAAAAGCTTACTTGTAAAAACAACTATGAAACATTAGCTGTCTTAGTTATCTAATGCAGTAGTTCCCAAACTTTATTGAACTTGAGAGTCAGCTGCATGTTTCCCAACTCCACACACAGAATTTTGACCCATCCAAATATTTTAAAAGTTAATTATAGGGGCCAGGCGGTGGCGCACCTGGTTAAGCGCACACATTACAGTACACAAGGACCCCAGGTTCAAGCCCCTGGTCCCTACCTGCAGGGGGGAAAGCTTCACAAGTGGTGAAGCAGGACTGCAGGTTTCTCTCTGTGTCTCTCTCTATCACCCCTTCCACTTTCAATTTCTATGTGCACAAAAATAAATAAAATAAAATAAAATAAAATTTGATTATAATGAACACCTAAAGTGAATAACTATTGCTCGAGCTAGGAGTTAGTTAACCCAGTAGTAGAGCACACTATGACACTAGGACGAGGGTTCAAGTCCTCACTTGGAAGCACCATACAAAGGGAAGCTTCACAAGCGATGAAGCAATGCTGTGGTTTCTCTCCTCTCTCTGCCTCTCTCCCTTTCTGTCTCACTTTCTATGGGGACAAGGAGCAAACTTTGTTCAAAAAGAGTATTATAGTAGTCTATTCCAGAAATAGAGGGTCAACAAATTTAAAATCAACTTAACTTAGAGAAATTGTCACCTGGAGCTAGGTGGTGGTGCACCTGGTTAAGCGCACACACTACAGTAAGTGAGGACCTGGGTTCAAGCCCCTGGTCCTCACCTGTGAGGGGGAAACTTCACAAGTGTTGAAGTAGGGCAGCAGGTATCTCTGTTTCTATCCCTCTATTTCCCCCTCCCCTCTCAATTTCTGTCTCTATCCAGTAATAATTTTTTAAAAGAGAAATTGTCATTCAATTTTCCTCTACAATAGAAAGTAGTTTAGTTGTCAGTGTTTTTCTTTTTATAAATAATTTTTTTTTTTTAATAAAGAAAGTAGTTTAGGGAGTCAGGCGATAGCACAGCAGGTTAATACACATGGCATGAAGCACAAGGACCAGTGTAAGGATCCTAGTTTGAGAAGCAGTGAACCTGGTTCACAAGCAGTGAAGCACGTCTACAGGTGTCTTTCTTTTCCCCCTCTGACTTCCCCTCCTCTCTCCATTTCCTCTCAGAGACGTCAGAGCCTCGGACATAAAAAGCTGTTGTATAAACCTTTGTCCTATCCCCTGGCCCATGAACATTTCCAATTCTTAAAAATCTAAAAAGGTCTACCAAGTTAAGATTTGTGCTCCAAGCCCTCTGTATGAAATTTCAGAAATATGCATAAGAAAAGATTTTCTTTTTCTTACCATGAACATGACAACTTCAAGTGCCTCTCAAGAATTTAAGGCATTTATTTAATACTTTTTATAAATATTATTAGGGCACATCTCACATTCTAGGGTAATAGATTGCTTTTCTATGTCTTAATCATGCAGCTAAGCTATGGAATAGAAAGGAAGTCAGCTTACATAAACCTAGTAGGTTGGCTGTTGAATTAGATCTTCAGAGTATAAAGTTAAATGTAATTTGATGATACTTGTTTCTTTTTATATCTGGTGTTTTAGCTTTTGATTTTATGTTGTATTTACAGGTGTCAAATATTAGACAGACATTTGGTGATTTTGGCTAAGAAACATCTTGAGACCAAATTTTTGAAGCTGAATGTGGAAAAGGCGCCTTTCCTTTGTGAGAGACTGCGCATCAAAGTCATTCCCACACTAGCACTGGTAAAAGATGGAAAGACACAAGATTATGTTGTTGGATTTACTGACCTAGGAAATACAGATGATTTCACCACAGAAACTTTAGAATGGAGACTTGGTTGCTCAGATATACTTAACTACAGGTAACTTTTTTTTTATTTATTTTACATTCCCCAGTACAGGTAACTTTTAGCACAATGGTGAATTTATTTTAATTCAGATACTTCATTGATATCTATACTTTCCCCCCCTTTTTTATTTTGGATAGAGACAGATAAATTAAGAGGGAAGGGAGATGTAAAGATACCTGCAACACAGTTTCACCACTTGTGAAGCTTTCTCCCTGCAGGGGGGGACCAGTGGCTTGAACTTGGGTCCTTGTGCACTACCGCCCAGCCCCCTTAGTTGATATTTTTTAAAGATTCATTTGCTTATTTATGAGAAACAGAAAGGGCGAGAGAAATCCAGCATTACTCTGACACATGTGCTGCTATGATTGAACTCAGGACTTCATAGTTAAAGGTCCAACACTATGTGCTGCACCATCTTCTGGGCTGTATTCAGTTTTTTTTTTTTTGGTAAATATTGATTTATTTATTCCCTTTTGTTGCCCTTGTTTTTTATTGTAGTAGTTATTATTCTTATTGATGTCATCATTGTTGGATAGGACAGAGAGAAATGGAGAGGGGAGGGGAAGACAGAGAGGGGGAGAGAAAGATAGACACCTGCAGACCTGCTTCACCGCTTGTGAAGCAACTTCCCTGCAGGTGGGGAGCCAGAGTCTCGAACTGAGTCCTTGCGCTTTGCACCACCTGTGCTTAACCTGCCGTGCTACCGCCTGACTCCCCTCAGTATTTTTAAAGAGCATTTTGTTTTAAAATGTTAGCTTATGGTCAGAAATCTGTTAGCATATTCTATGAAATATTAGCAGTTAATGCTGAGAGAAAATATTAACATTTACTAGTGTGAAAAACATTAAAAGTTTTAACTTTTTTCTTGTAAACAACATCTAAAGAAAGTTTTAATGTAATACAGTGAGAAAAAAAAGACATGTTTTGTGTAATTTTAATATAGTGACTGTACTAACTCATAGAGAATAAATGCTTTTTAAATTTGCTTTGTTTTTAGTGGAAGTTTAATGGAGCCGCCATTTCAGAACCAAAAGAAAATTGGAGCAAACTTCAAAAAACTGGAAAAGAAAACTATCCGAGGAAAGCAATATGATTCAGACTCAGATGATGATTAAATATTGGCTATAATTATTTGTAAATCATCTTTTCATTTTAATTAGATGTGTTTTCTAAATTTTGTTGTTTTCCATACATGGGTCATCTAACACTCATATTCTAGGGTTTTATACACTTCATCACAATGAAAGATAACTTTAAATTTTTCTGTGTGGAGCTCATATTTAAGTTGAGGAAAATTGTGTGGATTCTCTATTTTTGAGATTGACTTTATCACAATATGATTCTTAACCTCTTTATACCATTCAAAATTGTGTTTTTAATCTGAATTAAGAATAGAAATTCTTACACAGCATTATTTATACTCTATAACAAGTCAAATAACATTTACTGGTGTAACAGACTGCACTTGTAAATGAATTATAAATATTCTTCACTTCTGGAATGTGTTATAGTAGTTATATTTATAGTTCCCCTACCCTATATATAGTATTATTTATTAAACAACTATTAAAAAATAAATAATAAACAACTGCTTATTCTGTATGCCATATATTGACAGTGAATTAATTGATGGCAGCAGAAATATTTTTTATTAACTTTTTTTATATTTTATTTTCTCTCTTGTTGCCCTTGTTTTTTATTGTTGTAGTTATTATTATTGCTATTGATGTTGTCGTTAGATAGGACAGAGAGAAATTGAGAGAGGAGGGGAAGACAGAGGGGGAGAGAAAGATAGACACCTGCAGACCTGCTTCACTGCCTGTGAAGGGATGCCCCTGCAGGTGGCGAGCCAGGGGGCTCAAACCAGGATCCTTACTCTGGCCCTTGTGCTTCGTGCCACGTGCTCAAGGATCCTGGTTCGAGCCCCTGGCTCCCCACCTGCAGGGGGGTCGTCTCATAAGCAGTTAAGCAGGTCTGCAGGTGTCTATCTTTCTCTCTCCCTCTCTCTCTTCCCCTCTTTTCTCGATTTCTCTGTGTCCTGTCCAACAACAATGACAGCAATAAGAACAACAACAACAACAAGGGCAACAAAAGGGGAAAAGATAGCCTCCAGGAGCAGTGAATTCGTAGGGCAGGCACTGAGCCCCAGCAATAACCCTGGAGACAAAATAAGAAGAAGAATTAATCAGAAGCACTTTTGGAACCACAGAATGAGGAAAATCTAGAGCTTTATTTTATTTTTATTTTAGAAACAACAAGGGCAACAAAGGGGAATAAATAAGTACTTAAAAAAAAAAAGAAATCTATAATGCTGTAATAGGATGGTTTGCAAACCTCTTAACTGTAGTATAAAAATTAAAGAAGGGGTAGATAGCATAATGGTTATGCATAGAGATTCTCATGCCTGAGGCTCTGAAGTCCTAGGTTCAGTACCCAATACCACCATAAGCCAGAGCTGAGCAGTGCTCTGGAAAATAAAATAAATAAGAGAAAAAAAAGATTAAGGAAAAAGCATATTGAGGGGCTGGGCACTGGCACACTGGGTTAAGTACACATAGTACAAAGCTCAAGGACCCGCTCAAGGATCCCAATTCGAGCCCCCAGTTCCTAACCTGCAGGAGGGTCACCTCACAAGCAGTGAAGCAGGTCTGCAGGTGTTTATCTTTCTGTAACCCTTTTTATCTTCCCCTCTTCTCTCAATTTCTCTCTGTCCTATCCAAAAAATCGAAAAGAAAAAAAAAAAGGCTTCCAGGAGTAGTGGATTTGTAGTGTAGGCACCGTGCGAGCCCCACTGATAACCCTGGAGGCAAAAAAAAAAAAAAAAAGAATACTAAAATAGCTATAGTGACTAAATTTGTTAATAAAAAGAGGTAAATTGTGGTATCAATAATGTAAAAGTGAATTTGTACTCAACTGAAGTTAATTAATATTTGTTTCTTAATGAGAGAGATCAGAGCACCACTCGGTTCTGGCATATAGTGGTGCTAGTCATAGAACGTGGGAAGTAAAGTGTGCAGCTCCTGTGGTCTGTATACATGCTGTCCTGAGTTATTTCCCTGGCCCCACCTGTATATTGTTAAAGCTCTTCAGGTTTGTATTGAGCAGCCACTAAAAACCATGTGTGTTTGTTCCACAGTGCTGCTCAGCTTTAGCTTTTGGTGGTGCTGGGAATTGAACCTGGGATTTTGGAGTCTCTGGCATAAAAGGGAATAAGCAAATCCTATAATTTGGATGCTTTGTAAATATACTTATCCTAAACTATAGGATTTTTATTATTCCCTTTATTTTATTATTTTATGGGAGGGGGGAGTTGATCATGGTTAGCAGTGCAGTCATTGACACATGGGTACAATTTCTCATCTCGCTGTGAAAGTTCTCTGCAGAACTCTCTCATCCACAATCTAGGTCCTTATACATCTTCATGCACCTATTTTTATTACTACTTTTTTCCCTCCAGGGTTATTGCTGGGGCTCAGTGCCTGCACTATGAATCCACTGCTCGTGGGGGCTATTTTTTCCATTTTTGTTGGCCTTGTTGTAGTTGTTATTGTTGTTGTTGGATAGGACAGAGAGAAATTGAGAGAGATGGGGAAAACAGAGAGGAGATAAAGATAGACACCTGCAGACCTGCTTCACCACTTGTGAAGCGACCCCCCTGCAGGTGGGGGGAGCTGGGGGCTCTAACTGGGATCCTTGTACCAGCACCCTATTCCCTTTAACTAGTCAAGTGGTTGAATTAAAGAGACCTTAGATGGCTTGGAATTGTTGAATACTAGACCCAAGCCTGTCTTATTCTTCTTTTTAAATTATTTATTTATTATTGGATAGAGACAGAAAAATTGAGAGGAGAGGGGAAATAGAGAAGGAAAGAGACAGCCACCTGCAGCCCTGCTTCACCATTCGTGACAAGTCTAGCAGATGGAGACTTGTCTCAAGTGGCCTCCCCCAGGGCTCTGTTCTGGCTCCTACGCTATTTAATATTTACATCAATGACCTCCCAGAAACTTCTTCAAGGAAGTTCATCTACGCCGATGACATCTGCTGTGCAACTCAGGCATCCAAGGTCGACATCCTCGAGGAAACACTCACGAAAGACATGTCTCTGATATCTGATTACTGTAAAAAATGGCGACTAATCCCTAGCACTGCAAAAAACGGTATCATCTGTTTTCCATCTACACCATGCCTCGGCCTTGCGTGAGCTTAATGTGCAGTTTGGCGATACAAGAATCCGGCATGAAGCCCAGCCAGTCTATCTTGGCGTTACTCTCGATCGCACTCTGTCATTTCACAAACATCTCATAAAAACTGCAGCAAAGGTGGGCGCAAGGAATAACATCATTGCAAGACTGGCCAGCTCCTCATGGGGCACGAGCGCTTCCACACTACGATCATCATCTCTGGCACTATGCTATTCCACTGCAGAATACTGTGCCCCAGTATGGTTCCGTAGCCCCCATGTCCACTTGGTCGATTCCAAATTATATTCCTCCATGAGGATCATTTCTGGAACCATCCGTTCCACCCCGGTTCCATGGCTGCCAGTTCTTAGCAACATCGCCCCGCCAGATATTCGTCGGGATGTGGCATCATCTAAGTTCATTTCCCACGTCTACGCTCGACTGGACCTGCCAATATACGCGGATATCTTCGCCCACCCTTTCCAACACTTGACGTCTCATCACCCAATCTGGTCCCCTACGCCTACACTGAACTTCTCTGTCCCAGTCTCTTGGAAACAGAGTTGGCAGTCAGCTGAGGTAAAGAACAAACACCTCATCACAGACCCCTGCAAGCGTCAACCTGGCTTTGACCTAGCACGTTATGATTGGGTCCTCCTCAATCGCTATCGAACAGGCCATGGCCGGTGCGCCGCTATGTTCCACCGCTGAGGAGCCAGAGACGACCCGAACTGCCCCTGCGGCTCCAGACAGACTATGACCCACATAGTCAACGACTGCCACCTCTCCAGATTCAAAGGAGGTCTCGAAACTTGACATCAGGCTCAACCTGACGCTGTTGACTGGCTACGGAAGAAGGGCAAATGCTAGAAGAAGAAGAACCATTCATGAAGCTTTCCCCTCTGCAGATGGGGACCAGGGGCTTGAACCTGGGTCCTTGTGCACTGTAATGTGTGCACTTAACTAGGGGGCCACTGTCTGGCCCCAGTCTTTACTTTCTAAGTTACCATATCCTTCTACTGAGACAAGCTCCTATTTCAGAATTTTGGGGGCCACCTACTAGTTAAAGAATCCCTCCCTCTAATACCTGGTATTGGTAACTTTGTGACCCAGCCTTCCCTCATGACTTGATTTTGGGTACTCCTCACCTGAGTAAAAATCCCCAAACTGTAGAAGCTATTACTCAATTCCCTGAACAAAGACAACCTGCCCAACCTCATTGGCAATGAATAATACCTCTGGGATTCCAGCCATACCTAAGGATAACAACCTCTGAACAATGAAGGTGGATCATTGTTCTCTGCATAACAGACGATATTTTGTGGCTTTGCTTAATGCTGATGCCTAAATCATGGTACTCCCCAGAGATCCCATTAAATTTAAGGGAGGAACTGCTTTCTGGGATGTTACTGAGACATGAAATTGAAGGCACACGAGTTCACCTTCTCAGTCTTTGGCCCCTTGCTGATTCTGTAACTTGGATAAGTCATTTTATTATTGAGCATCAATTTCCTCATCTGTAAAACATGGGTAATGATTATACCTGCCATATATAGCACAGAGGTGTTATAATAGCAGCTGTGAAAGTACCTTGTTGGAAGTATCCTTCAACTGTGAGATGTAAGGTGACCGGCCCCGAGGGCAGATTCCCATATTTCAGATATTTTAGACTAATTGCATGTCTCACAACATCTAAGACTTTTATTGGTTCCTGGCCTCAAACTGCATGCCAGTGAACAGTAAAGAACATTTACTCAGCATTCCATCATCAGTTTTTTGTTGCTTGTCTGGTGAATTCTATGGAATTTTGTTGTTTATGCATAACAGGTCAGATGTTGGCTCCAAGGGAAATCAGCATTTCCCCCTTCTTCCTCCTCTTCTTTTGCCACCAGGATTATAGCTGGAGTTCATACACCTCCACTGCACCTAGCAGCCTATTTTATTTTGTTTTAAAGTTTTTTTAAATATTTATTCCCTTTTGTTGCCCTTGCTGTTTTTTATTGTTGTAGTTATAATTGTTGTTATTGATGTTGTCGTTGTTGGATAAGAAAGAGAGAAATGGAGAGAGAAGGGGAAGACAGAGAAGGAGAGAGAAAAATAGACACCTGCAGACCTGCTTCACAGCTTTATGAAGCGACTCCCCTGCAGGTTGGGAGCCAAGGCCTCCTTGGTTTTGCACCACCTGCGCTTAACCCGCTGCACCACCGCCCAACTCCCTAAAGGTTGTTTTTTTTTTTTTAATTATTATTGGATAGAGACAGAGAGGAATTGAGAGGGGAGGGGGAGATAGAGAAGGAGGGAGACACCTGCAACCCTGCTTCACCACTTGCAAAGCTTTCCCCCTGAAGGCAGGGACCAGGGGCTTGAACCTGGGCCCTTGTACACTATAATGTGTGTGCTTAATCAGGTGCGCCACTATCTGCCACGCCTCCTATTTTATTTTTCTTTTAGCTACAGAGTGAAAGAAAGAAAGGGGGACACTGTAGCACTGCTCCACTGCTTATGGACTTTCCCCTCTACAGGCTCTTGCTTGTGGTGGCCCTATTGGTGAATAAAACCATTTTGGGAGCAGTAAGTCCTTAGCTGGTATAGGCATATATTTTCTTTCTTTCTTTTTTAATTTTTTTATCTTTATTTTTCCCTTTTGTTGCCCTTGTTGTTTTATTGTTGTAGTTATCATCGTTGTTGTTATTGATGTCATCGTTGTTAGATAGGACAGAGAGCAATGGAGAGAGGAGGGGAAGACAGAGACGGGGAGAGAAAGACACCTGCAGACCTGCTTCACCACCTGTGAAGGGACTCCCCTGCAGGTGGGGAGCCAGGGGCTCGAACTGGGATCCTTACGCCATTCCTTGCCTGCTTTGGGCCATGTGCATTTAAGTCGCTGCACTACTGCCCTACTCCTGCCATATATCTTCCTATACCTTCTTCCTTCCTTTTGTAAAATTTTATTATCTTTATTTATTTATTGGATAAAGGCAGCCAGAAATCAAGAAGGGAGGGGGAGGTAGAGAGAGAGAAGAAGAGAGACACCTGAAGCTCTGCTTCACCACTCGCAAAGCTTTCCCCCTGCAGGTGGGGACTGGGGGCTAGAACCTGGGTCCTTGCACACTGTAGTGTGTGTGCTACCCCTTGCCCCCCACCACAGTCTATTTTCTTAAAAAGTAAGATTTTGAATTTTCCTTGCAATGGCTAGGAATATATTTACACATGCCAATCTTTTCTTCTGACAGTTTATGTTTTTGTTGTTGTTTTTTAATTTTTAGAGACAGAGAAGGCAATCAGACAGAAAGTGAAAGAGACCATTACTCTGAAGTTTCCTTAAATGTGGTGAGGGTCAACCTCATACCTCAGTGGCACACATGGCACTGTCCAAGTGAGCTATTTTGCCAGCTTATTTGACAGTTTTAGATAGTCAAACTTTTCTTACAATGAAATTTCAAAGATAGCCTTCCTTCATTGACCTTAATGAAAACTGGAAGATGTGGCCTTTTGAAATAAGGATGCTCATGTGGTCCAGGAGGTGGTGCAGTGGATAAAGCATCCAAACATGAGGTCCTGAGTTCAATCCCCGGCAGCACATGTACCAGGGTGATGTCTGGTTCTTCCTTTCCTCCTATTTTTCTCATTAATAAATAAATAAAATTGCCGGGCAAGTATGGGGGGGCCTCTTCCCGGGCATGTACTCTCTAGGTTGGAGAGAACACAACCGGAGCCAACCTGGGCTGCTACTCACTCAGCAACTCGAGGGAAATGACTCAGGAACAGAGCTCGTGGCAGCAAGGCAATCTGATTCTTTATTGATCAGAGAGCCAAGGCTTTTAAGAGTCGGACCCGGAAGTGGCAAGTCGGAAACGGAAATGGCTTGACATGGTTTGGAAAGGGGCGGAGAAAGGCAAAATGGGCTGGGAAAGGTAGGAACTTCCTTAGCAACTGTTGCGAGGGTTTTAACTGGTAAGATTAATAATATCCTGCAGGCAGGGAGGGTGTTGAGGGTAGGAAGAAGATAGATCAAAGGAATGGAATGGGTGGGGATCTTTCAGGCAAAACAATAATTATGTAGATAGGCCATAGTATCAGGAATGCAGGATAGAGCAGGGGGAGCTGGCTTAATGTTTTAAGGAATGCCAGGCTCCTGGAGGCAGAAAAATGCAGGGTTCTTTGTGAGGCAGGGAGTCTGATAAGACGAGGTATATCTTGGGGAGTCATGTCCCTCCTCGCTCAACCTCTCAGTAGAGAGAGAGAAAGAGACTGACAGGATGGACATGGCCCTCAAGTCAAGCCCTGCCAGGCTCTACCACATCCTTACAATTTCCAGACAATAAAATTTTTTTACAATAAAAATTTCAAAAAGAAAAAAGGGGTGGGGGGGTAGATAGCATAATGGTTATGTAAAGAGACTCTCATGCCTGAGGCTCTAAAGTCCCAGGTTCAATCCCCCACACCACCATAAGCCAGAGCTGAGCAGTGCTCTGGTAAAAAAAATAATAATAAAAAAATAAATATATATGTATATATATATTAATAGTAAAATAAAAAAACAAATATAAGAAGAAAAAGAAAAAAGGGTGAGTAAGGTGGTAGCGCAGCAGGTTAAGTGCAGGTGGCGCAAAGCACAAGGACTGGCGAAAGGATTTCGGTTCGAGCTCCTGGCTCCCCACCTGCAGGGGAGTCGCTACACAAGCTGTGAAGCAGGTCTGCAGGTGTCTTTATCTCCCCCTCTCTGTCTTCCCCTCCTCTCTCCATTTCTCTCTGTCCTATCTAACAATGACGACATCAATAACAACAACAATAATAACTACAACAATAAAACAAGGGCAACAAAAGGGAATAAATAACTAAATATAAAAAAAATTAAAAAAAGAAATAAGGATGCTTTACTGCATGTAAACTTTTGTTTCCAAGGATGGACTCACACAATATAAAAATAAAAAAATTTAAGCCTTAAATTCCATATTCCACAGATTAAAAAAATGGATAGATTTTTGTTATTTCCATCATGTCAGCCAATCTACAATGAAGAACTTAATTTATATGATCATAAGCACTTTTCAATTGAATATAAAAGATCCTTGCATTGCACCAAAGCAAAGACTTTTGAGAAGAAGGGGGAAACTGTGGAGGAGGCCTTGGGGTCTTGGCACATAATGGTGGAAAAAGACCTAAGTGGTGGGTGAGAGTGTTATACAGACACATATCACAGGGAGATGGGAAATTGTACCCATATGTCACAGAAAAGAGAAATTGTACTCATGTCAACAAACGAAATGAAAACCATCAACCCTCCCCCAACAAAATGATTTTTTAATTCCTATACTTGCACCTCAGTTTGATGAAAAACAATAACTAGATCTCTCTGGGAAATGGAGTTAGGAAAGCCTTCTTGAATCTGTTGCCAAGAGAGCACATGTTACACCTAGTATTTATGGGGTATGTGCTATGAAACTGCACCCTAAACCTGTGTTAAGCACCAGCCTCAGGTCAGGGCAGGAAGAACTGTCAAGTTTTATTTTTCCTAGGAAATGCTAGCAGAGCAAATCACAGCATCAGCCTCATCTAGTCACCTCTTATAAAATGCGTTGAGGAGCATTCATATGCATGTATCCAACATGTAAAATAGTACAGAGCCTGGAGGAGTGGCACAGTCAAAGCTCCTGCTGAACAAAGTCACCAACATTTTGCTAGGGGAGACTGTCCAGCCTGACCTCCACCACATTGAAGGCATCTTTGGTGCTATGGTCTTTTTCACTTTTTCTCTGTATCTTTGACTCTCTGTCCCTATTTAAAGAAAAAAAATTTTTTTAATTTATTTCTTTATTGGGGAATTAATGTTTTATATTCAACAGTAAATACTATAGTTTGTACATGCATAACAGTCCCCAGTTTCCCATTTAACAATACAAGCCCCACTATGTCATTTATCATCCTTCATGGACCTGTATTCTCCCCACCCACCCACCCACCCCAGAGTCTTTTACTTAGGTGCGATATGCCAATTCCATTTCAGGTTCTACTTGTATTTTCTTTTCTGATCTTGTTTTTCAACTTCTGCCTGAGAGTGAGATCATCCCATATTCATCCTTCTGTTTCTGACTTATTTCACTTAACATGAATTTTTCAAGGTCCATCCAAGATCGGCTGAAAATGGTGAAGTCACCATTTTTTACAGCTGAGTAGTATTCCGTTGTGTTTATATAAAGAAAAAATTTCTGGGGAGACAGCATAATGGTTATGCAAAAAGACTTTCATGCCTGGGGCTCTGAGGTCCCAGGTTAAATCCTCAGTAACACCATAAGGCAGAACTATGTGGTGCTATGATAAAATAAATAAATATCAAATTAAATTAAATTTTAAAAGAAAATAAAAGAAAGGGAGTCAGGCAGTAGCGCAGTGGGTTAAGTGCACATGGCGCAAAGTGCAAGGACCGGCATAAGGATCCCGGTTTGAGCCCCCGGCTCCCCACCTGCAGGGGAGTCACTTCATAGGCGGTAAAGCAGGTCTGCAGGTGTCTCTCTTTCTCTTGCCCTGTCTTGCCCTCCTCTCTCCATTTCTCTCTGTCCTATCCAACAACAATGACATAAATAACAACAATAATAACTACAACAATAAAACAACAAGGGCAACAAAAGGGAATAAATAAATATTTAAAAAATTAAAAAAAGAAAAGAAAAGAAAAAAACACTTGAAAGGTGGGGGGCACATCTGGCACAGTGCACAAATTACTATGCACATGGACCAGATTCAAAACCCCAGCTCCTACCTACAAGAGGGAGCTTCACAAGCAGTGAAACAGTGCTGGAGGTGGCGTCTTTCTCCTTCTCCTTTATTTATTTATTTATTTTCCAGAGCACTGCTGAGCTCTGGTTTATGGTGGTGCTGGGGCTTTGAACCTGGGACTTTGGAACCTCAGACATGAGAGTCTCTTTGCATAACCATTATGCTATCTACCCCTACCCTTCTTTCTCCTTTTCTATCCTGCCTCCCCTCCCACTCAATTTCTCTGCTTTTTCTCTAAAATTTTCTCTATTTTTTCCTATCAAAAAGTAAGAGGGTGAGAAGATGAATGCTAGGAATGGTGATGCTGTTGTGCAGGTATTGAACAAACCCCAGCAATAACCCTGGTGTCAATAATTTTATACACTTTTTTAAATATTTATTTTATTTATTTATTCCCTTTTGTTGCCCTTGTTGTTTTATTGTTGTAGTTATTATTGTTGTTGTCGTCGTTGTTGGATAGGACAGAGAGAAATGGAGAGAGGAGGGGAAGACAGAGAGGGGGAGAGAAAGACAGACACCTGCAGACCTGCTTCACCGCCTGTGAAGCAACTTCCCTGCAGGTGGGGAGCCGGGGTTTGAACCGGGATCCTTATGCCGGTCCTTGTGCTTTGCGCCACCTGCGCTTAACCCGCTGCGCTACAGCCCGACTCCCAATTTTATACACTTTTTAAAAAAGATTTTATTAGAGAAGAGAGAGGCAATGTCTCCTTCCTTAAATAGATGAAAATATGTTGAATGAAAATTAAAAATAAATTATGTATGAAGGGCAAAAAAATATTTTATTTATTTATTCATGAGGAAGAGAGAGAGAGGGAGAGAGAGAGAGAAAGAGAGGAAGAGATAACCAGACATAATTCTGGTACATGTGCTACTGGGAATTGAACTCTGGACCTCATGCTTGAGAGTCCAAAGCATTATCTACTGCTCCACCTCCCGGACCACCAATATATATATATCTTTTGCCTCCAGGGTTATTGCTGGGGCTTAGTGCCTGCTCTATGGACGGATCCACTGCTCCTAGAGGCCACCTTTTCCCTTAGTTGCCCCTGTTGTTTATCGTTGTTGTTGTTGTTGTTGTTATTGCTGTCATTGTTGAATAAGACAGAGAGAAATGGAGAGAGGAAGGGAGGACAGAGAGAGGGAGAGAAAGACACCTGCAGACCTGCTTCACCACTTGTGAAGGGACCCCCCCCTGCAGGTGGGAATCAAGGGGCTCAAATCCTTATGCCAGTCCTTGCACCCTGCGCCATGTGTGCTTAACACGCTGTGCTACTGCCCGGCCCCCTAATTTTTTTTAAATAATCGATTTATTATTCATTTCACATGGAACAGAGTTTTTATTTATTAACAAAGGAGAGGGAGACAGAGAACTAGAGTATCACCCTGGCATATATATTTCTGGGGACTGAACTCAGAACCTCGGGTTAATCTAACGTGTGCTCCATGGCACCACCTCTCCACTACATTTATCTCTGTATTAACAGCCACAGAAAATTAGCTAGCTGAAGGTCACCCAGCATCGTGAGACTTCACTTTCTGTCAGTACTTAATCACTCTGTTTCCCTTTCTCAACAAAAGCCAACCCTCTACATGATTGTAGCATCCCATTCACAGCCATCTTCCAAGATGATGTCTCCAATTCTTATTTCTTTGAGGCATTTTCAAGTTCTTCCCCTTCTTTAAATTTTTTTTTTAATATTTATTCTCTTTTGTTGCCCTTTTTGTGTTACTGTTGTAGCTATTGATGTCATTGTTGTTGGATAGGACAGAGAGAAATGGTGAGAGGAGGGGAAGACAGAGATGGGAGAGAAAGATAGACACCTGTAGACCTGCTTCACCGCCTGTGAAGCGACTCCCCTGCAGGTGGGGTGCTGGGGACTCGAACTGGTATCCTTATGCCGGTCCTTGCACTTTGCGCCAAGTGCGTTTAACCCACTGTGCTACCACCCGACTCCCAAGTTCTTCCCCCTTCTATATCACTCCTGTTCTGTGTTTAGAGAGGTTAGCTGGTTCCTTTTATTTTATTATGTTTTATCAAAGATGTGATATTTTATTTATTAATTTCATTTTTACAGAACATTGCTCAGCTCTAGCTTTTAGTGGTGTGGCAGATTGAACCTGGGACTCTGAAGCCTCAGGCAGGAGAGTCTCTTTGCATAACCATTATGCTATCTACCCCTGCCCACCACCTACTGCTTAAGACAGTTTCTTAGTTTGGCTTCATAATGTCATGATCTATTAGTTTTCCCCTTCTCTTTTAAAAAAATTTTTAAACATTTTTTATTATCTTTATTTATTGGATAGAGACAGCCAGAAATCAAGAATAAAGAGGGAGATAAAGTGGGAGAGAGCCAGAGAGACACCTGCAGCACTGCTTTACCACTCACAAAGTTTTCCCCCTCCAGATGGGAACTGGGACTCGAACCAGGATCCTTGCACATTGTAATACATGTGCTCAACCAGTTGCTCCACCACCCGGCCCCATTTCCCCCTTCTCTATGGTTTCTCTAATTTAGTCTCCTTTATCAACTTTTTCTTATTCAGCCCTAACTATTGGTGAGTGGCACACTCAAGTTCTCAAGTGATACTTTCTCCTGAAACAGTTAAAGGCCAGGGTAAATCTGGACAAAGGAAATGCCATTGCATTATATAGAAATGTATGTGAGTACATGTATTAACTCTGTGTAACTCCATGTAAATGTAAGAGGCAACCGCTAGTAATCTATTTCTGTCCTCCCTGCTTGCTATGCACCAAGGTAATTGTGCCTAGTAACTTAGAGACCTGTTCTATAGGTATAAAGACCCTAGAGAACAAAAGTTTTTTTTTTTTTTTCTGTGCTTCTCTGGTGCTCTTTGTGAAGAGATCCAACACCAAGCTCACCACCTTAAATAAAGTTTCTCCTTTTCTGAATATTTGGTTTACTGCTTCACTCCCTTTGCAACATTTTCTATTTTCCTGTCTTTTATTTTATTTATTTGCTTGTTTGTTTATTAGACAGAAATAGAAAAAATCAAGAGGGAAGGTGGGCAGGGGTGAGGGGGAGACCTGCTATACTGCTTTGCCACTCATGAAGCTTATTCCCTGCCAGTGGGACTGGAGGCTTGAATATTTCCCTGTTTTTAAATACCTCTATAATGCATCAACTTCCAAATTTACACTGCTCAATCCAGACCTCACTTTTACCTCAAGCTGCCATTTTGACACCCTTACTTTCAGGTTCTTGAAACTTTCATAACACATTATATAGAATATAAATTTATGAGGACAGGGACCATGGCTGTCTTGTTCATCACTTTATCACCCATTCCCAGCATCCTGTCTGATGTAGAGTAAGCTCTCTGGGAAGTTTTAATGAATGAATGGGTGAATGAGAAATGAATAGTGGGTAAATTAAATAATAATTCCTTTTAGTTATAAATATTATTTAAATTTTTATTTATTTTATTTTTCTTATAATTGGTAGGACAGAGAGAAATTGAGAGAGGCAGGGAGGAATAGAGAGAAGAGAGAAAGACAGAAGCCTACAGCATTGCTTCACTGCTTATAAAGCAGCCCCCTATGTGGGGGCCAGGCTTTTAAAAGGGTCCTTGTGCATGGTAATGTGTGTGCTCAACCAAGTGCAACACTGCCTGGCCCCTTAATTATTATTATTATTTTAACCCATACCACTTTTATATATATATATATTTATTTATTTATTTATTTATATTTTTACTATCTTTATTTATTGGATAGAGACAGCCAGAAATCGGTAAGGAAGTGGGGGAAGAGAGAGAGAGATGTTGGTATGCTTCTGGATTCTGCTTGTGAAATCTTCTGTTTTTATCATCACATTGGGTTCGCTTGTGTTGCTTGCTATGTGTTCTGTTTGCACGTCCACTGTTGGCTGGGCACCCCCCCTTCCTCCAGGATATTGGTTTGGTGTCGGTCGTCCGTCCCCCCCCCCCCCCACCTCTGGGACATTTGGTTTAGCTGGTTCATGCTTCTTCCTTCTCCCTGCCCCCTATCATAGTATTTCCTTTGTTCTTGACTCTTCTGCTGGAGGAGAGAGATGCAGGACAGAATTGGGTTGTGATTAGATTAGATTAGTTTGTTGAGCCGCATCCCCGCTCATGAATAAAGATTGAACTGCGTTCTCAGCTCAGCCATGAGTCTCTGGTCGTCTCTGTCTCCCGCCCGCGAAGCCAGCCCAGCAAAAACGACAGAGAGAGACCTGCAACACTGCTTTACCACCTGTGAAGTTTTCCCCCTACAGGGGGGGACCGGTGGCTCGAATTCCGGTACTTGAGCATTGTAACCTGTGCGCTCAACCAGGTGCACCACCGCCTGGCCCCCATACCACTTTAAATATAGATTGAGGCGCTGGAGATATAACATAATAGTTATGCAAAAAGATAACCACCAAAGGTCCCAGGTTCAATTCCCAGCCAAAGCTGAGCAATGTTCTGGTAAAATAAAATGAAACAAAATGAAAAATTTTAAAAAATGAGGGTGGAGGAACAGCATAATAGTTACGCAAAAAGACTTTCATACCTGAGACTCCAAAGTCCCAGCCAAAGCTAAGCAGTGGTCTGGTAACAACAACAAAAAATCAAACTGAAATCTTTGGTGTGGTTACAATAGTCCAAGCATCCTCTCTGACAATAAAGTGAGTCACACAAATTTTTTGGTTTCTGGTTGCATATAAAAGTTGTGTTTGGGAGTCGGGCGGTAGCACAGCGGGTTAAGCGCATGTGGCGCAAAGCCCAAGAACAGCATAAGGATCCTAGTTTGAGCTCCCGGCTTCCCATTTGCAGAGTCGTCCATTCACAGGCGGTGAAGCAGGTCTGCATGTGTCTATCTTTCTCTCCCCCTCTCTGCTGTCTTCCTCTCCTCTCTCCATTTTTCTCTGTCCTATCCAACAACGACAACAATAATAACTACAACAAGAAGACAACTAGGGCAACAAAAGGAAATAAATAAATATATTTTTTAAAAAGTTATGTTTACATCATGTGGAGCATCACTGTTACCTCTTTCCCCCCTCTCTTCCCCCCCTCTTTCCCCCCTCTTCCCCTCCTCTCTTTTACATGTCATGGCAATTATACTAATTTATTATGTTTTAAAAACAGCATGACAACAATACAGGTTCATTTTGTTTTATGTTTATGGTACTCTTCATAATGATATACATAAATGGATACAAAACAGTATGGACTTATATATTACTAAAAAGAAATGAATAATACACACACACAAAAAAGAGTTAATGGTATTATTTTAGAATGGTGCTTTCCCTCTTTTTTTAGATCTATTATTTATTTATTTATTTACTATTTTTAAAATTATTATTATTATTTATTTATTCCCTTTTGTTGCCCTTGTTGTTTTATTGTTGTAGTTATTATTGTTGTTGTCGTCATTGTTGGATAGGACAGAGAGAAACGGAGAGAGGAGGGAAAGACAGAGAGGGGGAGACGAAAGATAGACACCTGCAGACCTGCTTCACCGCCTGTGAAACGACTCCCCTGCAGGTGGGGAGCCGGGGTTCGAACGGGGATCCTTATGCCGGTCCCTGTGCTTTGCGCCACCTGCGCTTAACCCGCTGTGCTACAGCCCAACTCCCCTATTATTTATTTAATCTTTATTTGTAAAAATGAAAAACTAACAAAAAAAATAGGATAAGAAGGCTACAACTCCACACAATTCCCACCACCAGAACGCCATATCCCATCCTTTCCCCTGATAGCTTTCCTATTCTTTATCCCTCAGGGAGTATGGACCCAAGGTCATTATGGGGTGCAGAAGGTGGAAGGTCTGGCTTCTGTAATTGCTTCCCCACTGAACATGGGTGTTGGCAGGTCGATTCATAATCCCAGCCAGTCTCTCTCATACCCGAGTGGGATGGGGTTCTGGGTAAACAGGCTCCAGGACACAATGGTGGGGTCATCTGTCCAGGGAAGTCAGTTTGGCATCATGGTAGCATCTGGAACCTGGTGGCTGAAAAGAGAGTTAACATCTAGAGCCAAACAAATTGTTGACTAGTCATGAACCTAAAGGCTGGAACAGTTCATAAGAAAAGTTGGGGCCTTGTTTTATAGATAGTTTGTAGTCCTATTTTAGTTATATTCCAAAGAGCCCATGACTATACTAGTTTTTTTTTTTTTTGAGCCTGACATCTGATATGCAGGTGGATCCAATTTATTGTTTGAGGAGATGATGTCATGGCTGGAAAAAGGACCAGAAAGCTGGATCAGGGAAGAGAGTAGCTCCCAAATATGGGACATTTCTAAAATTTCTCCGAAATGTCTTCATCCCCAAGTAAGAATATACTAAAATATACATACATACATGTATACAGACCCATAGGCAAATGAATGGATAGAGATTAATAACATACATTGGCCAGCTTAAACACTTTTTTCTCCAGTGTCACTCATTTGATCTTGATCCTTATACTTTGATCTTGACACTTTCTGGTGTCTTTTTTAGGTCTTTCTGCTTGCTTGAGTTCTGGTTCTGGGCAAGCAGAACCAGAAAGCTGGATCAGGGAAGAGAGTAGCTCCCAAATATGGGAAAGGTGTATGAATATTGTTGACTATAGACCCCATCGATTTGATCTGCTCTGGGTCCCATATTCACCTTAGGAACCAATGTGACCTATAGATCCCTTTAGATCTGAGCTCACTTTCTCTGGTCATGAGTAGCAATGTCCCAAGCTGCCCCAATATCAGAACCCATCTTCCTCAGGTGGAACATAGAGTATGTTGTCCAGTCTTTCTTTGGAGGATGGAACATTCTCTACCATTGTTGATCCACATTGAGAGCAAAGTTCTATGGGGGCCAACAAATGGGGTCTATTGTGTTGTTCCTGATAGAGATGGCCAGTAACAATGCAGAGAGGGATCTATTCATGATCTAGTCCCTTCATGTCTGTTTGGGAATCTCAGGACTTCGTAAATGGGGTCCCAGCTGATGGGATGGCCTGATAGTACTAAAGAGTCATCTATGCTAGTCTCCCTTTCCCATATTTGGGAGCTACTTTCTTCTCTGATTCAGCTTTCTGGTCCTTTTTCCAGCCATAACATTATCTCCCCAGACAATAACTTAGATCTACCTTCATATCAGATTTCAGGCTCAGGGGAAAAAAAAAACTAGTATAGCCACAGGCCCTTTGGAATATAACTAAAATATGCCTACTAGCTATCTACAAAATGGAGACCCTGCACCAACTCTTCATCTGCACTACTCCAGCCTTTAGGTTCATGATTAATCAAAATTTGTTTGCTTTGTATGTTAATTCTTTTCAGCCACCAGGTTCCAGATGCTAGCATGATGCCAACAAGACTTCCCTGGACAGATAACACCACCAATGTGTCCTGGAGCTCTTATTCCTCAGAACCCTGCCCCACTTGGGAAAGAGAGAGGCAGGCTGGGAGTATGGATTGATCTGTCAAAGCCCATGTTCAGCGGGGAAGCAATTACGGAAGCCAGACCTTCCACCTTTTGCATCCAACAAAGACCTTGGGTCCATATACTCCCAAAAGGTTAAATAATAGGAAAGCTATCAAGAGAGGGGATGGGATAAGGTGTTCTGATGGTGGGGATTATGTGGAGTTGTACACTTCTTACTCTATGGTTTTGTCAGTGTTTTCTTTTTATAAATTAAAAAAAAAAAAACGTAAAAAAAAAAGTATGCCAGTTTCTTGCCCTTATTCAGCTTTTGCAGTCCTTACTTTGATAAGGTTAGCTTTGGAGAGAGTGAGGGAAGTATAATAGGAAGTAGGTGAGGAGGGTATCTAAGTCTAAGTAGACACTATTTCATTAGGAACTTTCTGGTGTCTTTTTAGGTCTTTCTACTTGCTTACTGCATATACTGACTCACTGCAGACTATTGTGTACTTTTGCTTTGGGGTATATATTTTGCCCTAATTTATAGATACATGTGTACATATGCCCTATCTCATGGGACCTGGTCTATATCTAGGTTTTGGGATTTTGTTAGGAAGTGTACCACCTGAAATGGAATTAGAGAGTACTATGAAAGGAAAGGTCTCACCCAAGTTCTTCTTCTTCTAGCGTTTGCCCTTCTTCCGTAGCCAGTCAACAGCATCAGGTTGAGCCTGATGTCAAGTTTCGAGACCTCCTTTGAATCTGGAGAGGTGGCAGTCTTTGACTATGTGGGTCATAGTCTGTCTGGAGCCGCAGGGGCAGTTCGGGTCATCTCTGGCTCCCCAGCGATGGAACATAGCGGTGCACCGGCCATGGCCTGTTCGATAGCGATTGAGGAGGGCCCAATCATAACGTGCTAGGTCAAAGCCGGGTTGACGCTTGCAGGGGTCTGTGATGAGGTGTTTGTTCTTTACCTCAGCTGACTGCCAACTCTGTTTCCAAGAGTCTGAAACAGAGAAGTTCAGTGTAGGCGTAGGGGACCAGATTGGGTGACGAGACGTCAAGCGTTGGACAGGGTGGGCAAAGATATCCGCGTATATTGGCAGGTCCGGTCGAGCGTAGACGTGGGAAATGAACTTAGATGATGCCGCATCCCGACGAATATCTGGCGGGGCGATGTTGCTAAGAACTGGCAGCCATGGAACCGGGGTGGAACGGATGGTTCCAGAAATGATCCTCATGGAGGAATATAATTTGGAATCGACCAAGTGGACATGGGGGCTACGGAACCATACTGGGGCACAGTATTCTGCAGTGGAATAGCATAATGCCAGAGATAATGATTGTAGTGTGGAAGCGCTCGCGCCCCATGAGGAACTGGCCAATCTTGCAATGATGTTATTCCTTGCGCCCACCTTTGCTGCAGTTTTTATGAGATGTTTGTGAAATGACAGGGTGCGATCGAGAGTAACACCAAGATAGACTGGCTGGGCTTCATGCCGATTCTCGTATCGTCAAGCTGCACATTAAGCTCACGTGAGGCCGAGGCATGGTGTAGATGGAAAACAGATGATACTGTTTTTGCAGTGCTAGGGATTAGTCGCCATTTTTTACAGTAATCAGATATCAGAGACATGTCTTTCGTGAGTGTTTCCTCGAGGATGTCGAACTTGGATGCCTGAGTTGCACAGCAGATGTCATCAGCGTAGATGAACTTCCTTGAAGAAGTTTCTGGGAGGTCATTGATGTAAATATTAAATAGTGTAGGAGCCAGAACAGAGCCCTGGGGGAGGCCACTTGAGACAAGTCTCCATCTGCTAGACTTGTCACCCAGATGTACCCGGAATCTTCTGTTTTGGAGAAGAAACGATGTAGTGTTGGCCACCCATGGAGGCAGGCATCTTGAGATCTTGACCAGGAGACCACGGTGCCAGACGGTGTCATAGGCTGCTGTGAGATCAACAAAGACAGCACCCGTCTTTAAATTCTTCTGGAATCCATTTTCAATGTAAGTTGAGAGGGCCAGGGCTTGTTCGCAGGTAGATCTTCCTGGGCGGAAACCAGCCTGGGCGGGTGATAGGAATTTCTCTGTAAGATGAGAAATACATGACAGAAGCAGCCTCTCAAGGAGTTTGTAACACACGGAGAGGAGAGAAATTGGTCTATAGCTGGCGGCCAGTGTTGGGTCTTTCTTTGGTTTCAAAACCGCTATAATCTTCGCACGACGCCAAACTTTGGGCATAGACTCAGATTCCAAGATGTGGGACAGGAATGAAGCAAGCCACTTCTTTGTGCGGGGCCCAGGTTAAGAATGAGTTCTGGGGTGATGTTATCATAGCCAGCAGCTGTTCCCGGTTTAACCCTCTTCAAAGCGTCTTCCAGTTCAGACAGTGTAAAGGGAGAGATTTTTGGAGATGGACAAGATAACCGGAAGTGGGATGACCACTCATGGGAAATTTCTCTTTTCCAGACTGGGTCGATCTTAGCATGTCCAACTTGAGTTAGGTGACTGGCCACTGAGTTTGGAGATACGGGAGGATGGGAGACGGGAGGGGGTTGGCTACCGGCACCCAGTCTGTGAAGACGCTTCCAGGCCTTCCTACTTGAGTGGGTGAAGTTCAGACTTTCCTTGAGTTGTTGCCAGCGGGCTTGGCGTGCTGCATCCAGGGAGGCAATGAGATGGTCAGCCACATCTGGGTCGCCCGACTCATCATACTGCTTTAGTAGTTGCTCGCATTCAGCATCAAGACAAGGCGTATAGTTAGCACGTCTCCCACGAGGAATGGCTTGGGAAGCTGCTTTGAAGATGGCTTGGCGGAAGCGCCTGTAGGAATCTTCAGAGGGGATAGAGTTAATTGGAATTGCAGGAATAGATTTGTTGGTAAGATCACTCACCCAAGTAATGAGGCCGAAGGATTGACATTCCACGCCTAATGTCTCTGGACAAAGTTAAACAACAAAGTTAACGTTCACGAGCTCCTTGACTCTCCATTCATAGTTCTCTTCCTTCTTCTTGCCTCACTTTCTCAGTTACAGGAGACAACAAATTTCAACCTCCAAAGTCTAAGTTATAGATGTTTAGAATTTTTTTAAATATTTACTTACTAATTGGATAGAGACAGCCAAAATTTTAGAGGGAAGGTGAGAGACAGAGAGACATCTGCAGCCCTGCTTTACCATTAGCGAAGCTTTCCCCATGCAAGTAGGGGCCAGGGCTCGAACTCAGGTCCTTGTGCATTGCAACATATGCGCTCAACCAGTTGTGCCACCACCCGGCCCCTAAGTTATAGAAATTAAGTCGGGGGGGCCGGTGGTAGCGCAGTGGGTTAAGTACACGTGGTGCAAAGCGCAGAGACCGGCATAAGGATCCCGGTGTGAACCCCCAGGTTCCCACCTGCAGGGGAGTCGCTTCACAGGCGGTGAAGCAGGTCTGCAGGTGTCTATCTTTCTCTCCCCCTCTCTGTCTTCCCCTCCTCTCTCCATTTCTCTCTGCCCTATCCAACAACAACAACAATAATAGTAACTACAACACCGATAGACAACAAGAGAAACAAGAAAGGAAAAAAAAAAAAATGGCCTCCAGGAGCAGTGGATTCATAGTGCAGGCACCAAGCCCCTGCAATAACTCTGGGGCAAAAAAAAAAAAAAAAAGTTAAGTCAGTGACATCCCAAGTCATAAATATTCCTTCCATTCTCTCTCTTTTTTTTTTTTTCGCTTCCTGTTTATTACTGAGGATTAGTGCTGGCCCTACAAATCTACAGCTCTTGGTGGCCATTTTTTTTCCACTTTATTGGATAGGGCAGAGAGAAATTGAATGAGGAAGTGAAGATAGAGAGGGAAAGAGAAAGATAGACACCTGCAGACCTACTTCACTGTCTGTGAAATGGCCCCCTTGCAGGTGGGAAGCCGGGGGCTCAAACCAGGATCTTTGCATCATTCATTTGTTTATTTAGTCCGTATTAAGATTTTTTTTTTTTTTTTTACAAAGCACTGCTCACCTCTGGCTTATGGTGGTGGGGAATTGAATTTGGGACTTCAGAGCCTCAGGCATGAGAGTCACTTTGCAATTCTCAGATTGACCAATGGATAAGATGTTATTTGCTTTGGATGAGTTTTATAATTCTATCACTATACTTTATTGACTAGTTCTACTGAATTACTTGACTTGAATATAAACTTTAGGAGAGCAGTGAACTTAGCTGATTCAGTTATGACTGAACATCACAACCCAAGTCAGCCTAACACATTGTGGGTAATTGTTAAATATTTTTTTAAAACGTTCATTGGCTAGAGACAAAGAGAAATAGAGGGGGGGAGTGATAGTGAAAGAGACAGAGACATCTGCAGCTCTACTTCACCATTCATGAAGCTTTGCCCCTGCAGGTGGGGAGCATGGGCTTTGAACCTGGGTCCTTATGCACTGTACTGTGTGCATTTAACTAGGTGCACTACCGCCTAGCTCCAAAATATTTGTTAATATGAGTCAATGCATAAGGAGTTTCTTTTTTTTTTTTAAAGAAAATCTTTTTTTAAAAATATTTTATTTTATTTATTTATTCCCTTTTGTTGCCCTTGTTGTTTTATTGTTGTAGTTATTATTGTTGTCATCGTTGTTGGATAGGACAGAGAGAAATGGAGAGAGGAGGGGAAGACAGAGAGGAGGAGAGAAAGACAGACACCTGCTTCACCGCCTGTGAAGCGACTCCCCTGCAGGTGGGGAGCCGGGGTTCGAACCGGGATCCTTGTGCCTGTCCTTGTGCTTTGCGCCACCTGCGCTTAACCCGCTGTGCTACAGCCCAACTCCCAATGCATAAGGAGTTTCTATACTATCACCCGGCAAGATTTAGATTGGGTCCCCAGTGCTTGGTCCCAGGATATATATAACAATTTCTTTCTTCCTCTTTTTTTATTTACCAGAGCACTGCTCAACTCTGGCTTATGGGGCGAGGGGATTGAGCCTGGGACCTTAGAGCTTCAAGCATGAAAGTCTGTTTGGATATCCATTATGTTGTCTCTCCAGCCCTAGGGTTATATTCTTATTTCCCATGCTCTGGAACATTTCCTCATGTACTCATTTAAAATAGAAATACTAGGTGGGGGTTAGGAGAGATAGCATAATGGTTATACAAAGAGACCTGGGATCCCAGGCCCCAGGTTTAATCCCCTGTAACACCATAAACCAGAGCTGTACACTAGTTTAAAAAAAAAATCTTTAGAAACTTTCTATAAACCCTCTTTTTAAATTTTTAAAAATATTTTATTTTATTTATTTATTCCCTTTTGTTGCCCTTGTTGTTTTATTGTTGTAGTTATTATTGTTGTTGTCATCGTTGTTGGATAGGACAGAGAGAAATGGAGAGAGGAGGGGAAGACAGAGAGGGGGAGAGAAAGATAGACACCTGCAGACCTGCTTCACCGCCTGTGAAGCAACTCCCCTGCAGGTGGGGAGCCAGGGTTCGAACCGGGATCCTTATGCCGGTCCTTGTGCTTTGCGCCACCTGCGCTTAACCCACTGTGCTACAGCCCAACACCCTCTATAAACCTTTTTAAGGTATTTATTTCTGTAAATATTTAGCAACATACTGAAGGTAATGGTGTATCTAGTCTGTTTAAGGGTGCTCTGATTGAAATACAGACCTAAAGTCTCTCAATCTTAAATTTCCACTTCTTCCTCCCATCTTTTCTTTCTTTTTCTTTCTTCTTCCTTTTCTTCTTATCTTTCTTACCTGACCTGGTCCTATTCACCAAAACTGGTGCAAATGAAAACAAGCATCTGGATGCAAAAGCATAAAAGAAAAAGTACCTTGGGGCTTGATGGTGGTTCACCTGTTTGAGCACATGTTACAGTGTGCAAGGACCAGGGTTCGAGCCCCTGGTCTTCACCTACTGGGGGAAAGCTTCACAAGTGGTGACGCAGGCCTGCAGGTATCTCTCTGTGTGTCTCTCCTTCTCTGCCTCGCCCTTCCTCTCAATTTCTGGCTGCCTCTATCCAATAAATAAAAAAAGATCATAAAAAATGTTTTTAAAGGAGAAAAAGAAAAAAAAAAGTACCTACAACTAAGATTTGACTCTCTGAGGTGTGGTAAGGGGCTAATTGGTTAATGTTTGCAAAACATCAAGATGTTCTTGAATAAAGGGCTCTATAAAAGTTCAAAGTATTTGTAACTATTATGATAATTACTATGGTTTGTAAAACTTGGCCATAAATGTCTTCATAATAGTGTGGTGTCAACACTTTTTTTTATAAGGAAGTAGGATAGCGACTCTATATAAAGCGTTGTGGGCTGACTGCCTCTAAGAACAAGAGCTAACTGAAGACAGGTGAGTGTAAAACAGGCTTTTGGAACTTATTAGTGGGCTTATTTGGGGTGTAAAACCCAATATAGGATGATCAATTGATAGTAATTATGTCTCTGCTGCTAAGTAAATAAGAAAAGTTACAGTCAGATACAACTTAAGGGCCTTGCAAGGAAAATCCAAGTTATAAAACATTATGTAGATGATGGTATACTTTTTTACTGTTCATTGCAATACTTACTAAAAAACTAAATTTCTTTTAATGAAAGGATATGGTTATTTTTAGGTTTGTGAATATACAAAACAAAAATGGGAGGACAGAAATATGTATGTATTTAACAGATACAGTAATTGGCCAAATGGAATGCTATTTTTATGTATTTACATCCAATATGCTGCTGTATTTGAATTTTGTCAAATGGTCTTCTCTTTCCCACCTTTATGCTCATTCCTGCCAATACCATACTAACCCCAGACACCTTAAATGGTTCTCTAACAGAATTCTGTTTTTTATATTTATGTAATTTTTTAACTTTACTTATTTCATTTGATAGGACAGAGAGAAATTGAGAGGGAAAGGGGATAGAGAGGGAGAGAGAAATAGAGAGACACTTGAAGCACTGTTTCACTGCTTGTGAAGCCTTCCTCCTGCAGGTGGGGATGGGGAGCTTGAACCCAGGTCCATGTATGGTAACACATGCACTTAACCAGGTGCTCTAGTGACCTGCCCTGCAGAGTTCTATTTTCTCTAGAAGATCTGAAGAACTAAGGTCAAAATATCTAAGAACTTAATTTTGACAGAGCAAAAAACTAGATAAGCTTAAAGAGTTTAGAGTGGAAAAGAGAGAAATACAGTTTCTGTGATTGAACTTTGTTCAGAATGGGATAGTCCTCAGCACCAGGAGAGGAGTCTTCTCAAAACTCTAGCAATATCAAATGGGCAAATTTAAGAAAGCAGACACAGAAGTAACACTGGGCAAAGGAACTTCCTTTTAGACAGCTCTCAAAAAGGGAAGGATTTGCCTGTAGAAAGTGAAGAAAAGTAACCAAACCTCTCAGCAATGGCTGGTTATTGTTGCAAAAAAGTCACTTTAAAAGAAATTATATATTTTACTCTAAATAGTTGGATTTTTCTTAGAAAATGTAAACTTAGTGGTAGACATATTTTGTGTTTTTGACTGTGATTGCTTTTAATTAATTTATGGGAAAGGGAGGAAGAAAGAGAACCCAGAGTATTATTCAGGTACATGTGATACAGAGGGTAGTGTGGGTGGAGGGGTGACTCAGTGTTGTTTTCGATGGGTTAGGTTGTTTTCGCCGGGCTGGCTTCACGGGCACGGGCGGGTAACAGACGACCAGGGACTCATGGTTGAGCTGTAGGCAGTATCTCTTTATTCATGCAGGACGCAACACAATCTAAGACGAGCTAAGTTAAACTCAAAGTACAGTACTGTAAAACTCACAATGCTGTCTTTATATATACTTGCCAGGTAAGGTGGAAACAGGATGTGACATAGAGAGGGTGGAGAGAAAAGTGACTGGTGAAAATCAGAGTGTGACAAAGAGGGGGCAGATTAGGCGAGAATCCTATCACTGAACCACAAATGCCCTGGAGGGAGGGTGGAACTTGTTAACAGTGGTTATGTAAATAGAATGAAGTGGTTATGTAAATAGAATGAAGTGGTTATGTAAATAGAATAGTGTTAAGCAGGGGGGATTTAAACCAAATGAAACAGAAGGGGTCTCATGCATACCAACAACTCAGGACCTCACGCTTGAGGGTCCAGCACTTTCCACTATGCAACCTCCTGGGCGACATTCTTATTTTACTCTAAGTCCTTCTTGTGTGTACAGTCTTGTAGGCAATAGGCTGAGATGTCCTGTGTGTGATGAAGGAGGACAGGACAGCAAAAGGGCTTATGATTAACAACTGAAGTTACTAACAAAGGCCTATCAGTCAAGTGGGAACAAGCAGATGGAGATACAGTGTAGAAAAAAAAACTCAGAAGGACAATACAATATAATGTGAATCAGAAGATCTTCTTAATGTGATGCACAGAGCAGTTCTCAAATTTTTCCAGACTAGGTGAGGGATTACTTGGGGCAGGGTCACTTCATATCCCAGCATCTGATGGTATGTCAACACAGCACATAAAAATATATCCCCTGCCCCAGCTCCCCATCTGCAGGGGAGTCGCTTCATAGGTGGTGAGGCAGGTCTGCAGGTGTCTGTCTATCTCTCCCCCTCTCTGTCTTCCCCTCCTCTCTTGATTTCTCTCTGTCCTATCCAACAATGATGACAGCAATAATAATAACTACAACAATAAACAAACAAGGGCAACAAAAGAGAATAAATAAATATTTTAATATATATACTGGTGTACTGCACCAAAGTAAAAGACTCTGGTGTGAGGGGGCAGGGAGAGTACAGGTCCTGGAAAAGGATGACAGAAGACCTAGTGGAGGTTGTATTGTTATATGGAAAACTGACAAATGTTTTGCATGTACAAACTATTGTATTTACTGTCAACTGTAAAACATTAATCCCCCAATAAAGAAAAAAAAATATATATATGATTTACTAATGAGAGAGACAGGGGAAGAGTGAAAGAAAACTAGACCTCACTCTGGGACATGTGCTGCCAGGGATCAAACTCAGGACTAAATTTGAGAGTCCAACATTTTATCCACTGCTACACTTCTAAGACCATACTCAATGCAGCACCTTAGTCAGACTGTTTGGAGGTCCCTAAGAACTTAGGATGACTCTGATTCAAGTTTTATGATGAAGTATTTATGATAAAGTATAGTATTCACAGGCAGGGGTAGATAGCATAATGGTTATGCAAACAGACTGCCATGCGACAAAGTACTCAGCCAGTAGAAGTGTGCATAGAGGCAGTTGGAAACTTGAACTGACATGGAGGAATTTTTGTGTTCTGCTCTTCATCATGGCAGAAGAGAGATGTCACTGTAGACACAGTGCTTGGCACCATAAACACAGTGCAATCTTGGCTTGAGAGAGAGAGAAGCTGGACCCTATAATATATGTAATTTCATCACTTTGGATCACTTTTCAATTCAGATAGACTGAGAAAGGAAGAAAAACCACACTGCCAGAGCTCCCATAATACTTCCCAAGTTGTACCAGGATTCGGACCAAGGCCATGTGCATGCCAAAGCATACAGCCTACCTGGTGGACTATCTCTCCAGTCTCTTGGTCTAACACTTTAAAAATGTTTTCATGGAGGAGTCGGGCTGTAGCGCAGCGGGTTAAGCACAGGTGGCGCAAAGCACAAGGACCGGCATAAGGATCCCAGTTCGAACCCCAGCTCCCCACCTGCAGGGGAGTCCCTTCACAGGCGGTGAAGCTGGTCTGCAGGTGTCTTTCTCTCCTCCTCTCTGTCTTCCCCTCCTCTCTCCATTTCTCTCTGTCCTACCCAACAATGACGACACCAATAACAACAACATTAATAACTACAACAACAATGAAAACCAACAAGGGCAACAAAAGGGAAAATAATAAATATTTTAAAAAACTGTAAAAAAATGGTTTCATGTGGAGAAAGCCACATGGTCATTAACTTATTAGTCATAGGTGATGGATGAACATACACTAAGTACAGTTCAGTGATGCCTCAAGAGTTCCTTCCAAATATAGAGTACTTCTCAGCACCTGCAAAGTTGGTCCATGAAGTCTGCATCAGTGCTGAATTTATGCTCATGGTCACTTCTTGCACTTTCCTGATATAACTGAAACAAAACAAATCAAAAAACAGTCTGTGTTTCTAAGTAATTGGTGAGAATAATGACATAGACACTGTTCATTTTAATGTTCACTCACCACAGATATTTAGTTTTATTTATTTAAGTATTTACTTAGGTATTTATTTGTTTGTTTGTTATTGGATAAAGACAGAAAGAAATTGAGAGGGAGGGGAAGTTAGAGAGGGAGAGACAGGGACCAGGTGGTAGGGTACCTGGTTGAGCATACATATTACAATGCGCAAGGACATGGTTTGAGCCCTGGGCCCCAACCTGCAGGGAAAAGCTTTGCAAATAGTGAAGCAGATCTACAAGTGTCTGTCTCTCTTCCTCTCTATCTTCCCCTTTCCTCTCAATTTCTGAATATATATATATATATATATATTTTAAATTGTTTTTCTTTGCCTCCAGGATTATCTCTGTGGCTCAGTGCCTTTACTATGAATAACCTGTTCCTGTGGCTATTTTTTTTCGATTTGGGGGGCGGGGGTAGGACCTCCCTGTAGGTGGGGAGCCAGAGGCTCCAACCAGAATTCTCGCAGGTCCTTATGTTTTGTACTATGTGCGCTTAACTCGGTGTGCTACCGCCTGTTCCCCAATTTCTGAATATTTCTATCCAATAAAAAGATGTTTTTAAAAAAGGAGGAGGAAGAGGGGGAAGGAGGAGAAGGAGGATGTGGAGGGGGAAGGGGAAGGAGAAGAGGAGGGGGAGAGGGGAAGTAGAGGGAGGACGAGGGGAAGAGGAGGAGGAGGAGGAAGAGGGGGAAGAGGAGGAGAAGAAGAATTGATCTTATGAACTCTTCACCCCAGGGAGAGTTCCTTAAAAAAAATTTTAAGTTGGGGGTTGGGCGGTAACCCAGCGGTTAAGCGCACGTGGCAAGGACCTGAGGAAGGATCCCGGTTCCAGCTCCCCACCTGCAGGGGAGTCTCTTCACAGGTGGTGAAGCAGGTCTGCAGGTGTCTATCTTTCTCTCCCCCTCTCTGTCTGCCCCTCCTCTCTCCATTTCTCTCTGTCCTATCCAACAACGAACAACATCATCAACAACAATAATAACCACAGCAAGGCTACAACAACAAGGGCAACAAAAGGGGGGGATCCAGGAGCAGTGGATTCATGGTGCAGGCACTGAGCCCCAGCAGTAACCCTGGAAGCCAAAAAATAAAAATAAAAAATAAAAAAATCGGACCTAGTTTGTGGCGCCATGGCCAAGCACACCAAGAAGGTGGGCATTGTGGGTAAATACAGGACTCACTATAGCACCTCCCACTGGAGGATGGTGAAGAAGATTGAGATCAACCAGTACACCAAGTCCACCTGCTCGTTCTGTGGCAAATCCAAGATGAAGAGACGAGCTGTGGATATCTGGCACTGTGGTTTCTGTATGAAAACCAGGACCCATAACACCACTTCTGCCATCACAGTAAAGTCTGCCATCAAAAGACTGAAGGGCTTGAAAGACCAGTAAAAGTGCCACCACCTGAAATATTACTAGCCTGTAATAAATATGTTTATATATATATATGGAGAGAGAGAGAGCCACCTGCAGTTCTACTTCAACTCTCATGAAGCTTCCCCCCTGCAGGTGGGTACCAGCACTATAGTGTGTGCCCTAAACTAAGTGTGCTACCGTCTGGCCCCCAGATACTTAGTTTTAGTCTCAGGAAATGAGCTAGTTTTCAACTCACAATAAAAGTTAGATACTTTGACTCAGGTTTCCAAGATGAAGTCATTTTTTCCCCTAGGCAAGCAGCAAAAAGAGTAAAACACCAAGTTTAGGGGGTCGGGTGATAGGGCAGCAGGTTAAGCACACATGGCACAAAGAGCAAGGACCAGCATATAGTAGGTGTTGGAGCCCCGGCTCCCCACCTGCACGGGAGTCACTTCACAAGTGGTGAAGCAGGTCTGTAGGTGTCTATCTTTCTCTCCCCCTCTCTGTCCTTCCCTCCTCTCTCAATTTCTCTCTGTCCTATCCAACAATGAACGACATCAACAACAACAATAATGACCACAACAAGGGCAACAAAAGGGGGAAAAATGGCCTCCAGGAGCAGTGGATTCATGGTGCAGGCACTGAGCCCCAGCAATAAACCTGGAGGCAAAACAACAACAACAACAAAAAACCCCACCAAATTTAGTGTCTAGCAAGTTTCTTTCAATAGAGAAGATGAGAGGGGGCGGGCAATAATGCAGTGGGTTAAGCTCACATGGTGCAAAGCGCAAGAACTGGCATTAAGGATCTAGGTTCAAGCCTCAGCTGCCCAGGGAGGGTCGCTTCACAAGCAGTGAAGCAGGTTTGCAGGTGTCTATCTTTCTCTCCCCCTCTGTCTTCCCCTCCTCTCTTGATTTCTCTCTGTCCTAACAACAACAGCAATAACAACAATAACAACGAGGGCAACAAACATAGAGAAAAAATGGCCTCCAGGAGCAGTGGATTCACAGTGCAGACACTTCTTCTTCTAGCGTTTGCCCTTCCGTAGCCAGTCAACAGCGTCAGGTTGAAAGCTGTCCGGAGCTGCTTGTTGCTGGCTTTGAAAGTGACTGGGATCCATGTGTATTCAGTCGGCTAGGAAGGATCGTCAGTTTCCCCAATGAATGGGACACTGAGCCCCAGTAATAACCCTGGAGGCAAAAAAAAAAAAAAGAGAGAGCGATAATAAGAAGCTTCTATGAAAATACACATCACGAGACTACAAGTTTTTCCTGTGCTGATGTGACTTCCCTTTCATTTTCCTGGGATTGGCTGTCCTCTTTCATTCAGGGTTAGCAACTCAGTGGGTGTGGAATAAATAATCCCTGTTGTATGGCTGAATCAGAGCATTCCTGCAGACCCAGCTCAACTGGCTAGTATCTGTGTTTTTCTGATGTTGAAACTGAGCATGATATTTTTCTGTTCAACTAAGGTAATTTGGATTTAGACCATCTCAGTGTTATAAATAAAATAATAATAAAAAAAGACAAAAACCTGCCCATATCTGAAGGGTGCCATGCCTTCTTCAATTTCAGAAGACAATTCAAACAATTTCCTTCACATTTTTTCCCCTTCATTTTGATATGTAATCTCTTCCTGGGTCTTTGGTCGGAAGCACCCATAAAAATGACTTTAGGAAGAGACTTGCAGGTGGCTCACCAGGCACAATGCACATGGTATTATACACAAGGACCCAGGTGCCAGCTCTGAGCCACTATATGGAGCGCCTATGGGGCAAAGTTTCAAGAGGAGTGAATAGGTGCTGTGGTATCTTTCCTTCTCTTTCTGTCTCTCACTATCTAAAAATGAAGAAAGATGAAAAGAAGGGAGGAGTACAACTTTGGTGGTGGAAGTGCTGTGGAGCTTTATCTGTGTTATCTCATAATCTTGTAAATCACTGTTAAAAATTAAAAAGGGGTAGAAGGAAAGAGGGAGAGAGGGCAAGAGAGAGAGAGAGAGAGAGAGAGAGGAAGGAATGGGAAATGGCTGGGAGCTGGCACTGAGTCCCAATAACTACTCTAGTAGCAAACAACAACAACAAACCAAAACACTAATTTTTAGGCAGGGTGAGAGTATAGTAGTTTTACAAAAGACTTCCGTACCTGAAGTTCTAAGATTCCTGGTTCAGTCTCTAGCAACACCATAAGCCAATGGAAAGCAATGCTCTGTTAACAATAACAATAATAACTTTAAGGTGTGAAAAGCATTGTGAGAATGTCAAGTGCATTATCTGCATACTCCTATTTATAATGATAGTGAAAATTCATCATGATCAGTAGCCAGGCTTAGCTGATTAAGAGAGATGATGGGGAAAAAAAAGAGAACGAGAGATGATGGGAACACACTGCACTGGAAGGGGTTGGTGGTTGGTGGAGGTATGGGGACAAGACACCAGGTGTTCCAACTTCACCTGGGATCAACTAGAAACTATTCTGGGTGACATTTGAAGATTCATTTGATAGCTAGTATGGATATCAAGGTTCTTTGTACTTGTGGAAGATAATCAGAAGAATGACAGAGATGAGGAAGTGCATGAGAGTAGTGGTGACCAATTGTCAGTTTTCTCAGATGGCAAGATCCTTACTAGGTCAAACCTGGACTTCTCTTTATGACCTGGCTTCATGGGAATTTGGCTTTGCTGGTAGATGTAGCTTGTCTCTTTGTCCTTGCTGGGCACTAGATCAGCTTTGGTTCTGTACAGGAATTTTCTCAGAGGGAGAATGGGGAGTAAAATGGCCCAGCAGGTGTGAGATTCCTAGCTTGAGGTTCTACAGTAATAGAAAGGTTCTTCTAGGTAGAGGGTAGATAGCATAATGGTTATGCAAATGAACTCTCATGTCTAAGGCTCCAAAGTCCCAGGCTCAATCCCCCACACCACCACATGCCTGAGCTGAACAGTGCTCTGTTAACAAAATAAATAAATAAGAATTAAAAACAGAATTTTTTAAGAAAGAGAGAAAGAAATAAAGCTCCTTCCAACTCATTCTTCTATTTTTTTTTTTTCTTTATCAGAGCACTGCTCAGCTCTGGCTTGTGCTATCTCCTCTGCCCACCCAACTCATTCCTCTATTCAAACAAAACTATGTTGCATACCTGCTGAGCTAACTGCCTATTTTCTTTCCCTTTTTATCCCTTTCCATGGAAATATTAGGTTTTATAATGATGACTGATATTTTCGCATCTTCAAATTAATCCCTATTTTAAAATCACTGTGGGATCCTTATAGTCAAATCATCAACATGTCTGCACTGTGGCTGCTTCTGGGCCTCCTTTCTCTTATTGGTGAGTATGTTTCATTTTTCTACATGACCCTGGAGATGGGAGGGCTAAGTAAACATAGGGAATGCAATGGTACTTTTGATACTTGAAACTGCAGTAAGTAATTATTAATTTTCTCTTAAACTATTCAACAAATCCTGCAGTTAATAACAGGGACTGACACTTAGATGTTCTACCAAAGGAGAGATTCTCAGAATACTGGGTGGGTTTAAAACATTATTGTTGGGTGGGGGTATAGCATAATGGTTATGCAAAGAGACTTATATGCCTGAGGGTCTCAAGTCCCAGGTTCAATCCCCCACACCGCCATAAGCCAGAGCTGAGCAGTGCTCTGGTAAAAAAAAAAAAGTTTATAAAAAAATTATTGCTTGAGGAGGGCCAGGCGGTGGTGTACCTGGTTAAGCACACACATCACAGTGTACAAGGCCCCGGGTTCAAGCCCCTGGTCCCCCACCTGTAGGGGGGAAGCTTCACAAGTGGTGAAGCAGGGCTGCAGGTATCTGTTTTTCTCCCTCCCCTCTCAGTTTCTCTCTGTCTCTAATAATAAATCAATAAAAATATTAAAATATTAAACAAAATAAAAATAATATTGCTTGAGTCTAGACTTAACTATATGTCACCAGGCAACTCCTAAGCCTTGAAGGAGTATAACTGCTCCAACAAATCCTCATGATCTCAGGATAAGCAGTGAGACTTTCTTTTCTTTCATTTATTTTTTTATTTCTTTTTTTCCTGTAATATAGGAAAGATGAGTGGCAGCTACAAGTATTATTCTGACCTGTGCTGTCCAAGGCTCTCCAGGTTATTCTTGCATACAGTTGGAGATCCCATCCCACATCTACTACCAGCCATAAGCCTTAGAAAGATGCTGGCAGTGAGAATTTAATAATGAGTCAGTTTCTGGAATAATTTCTTAGTCAGTATACCATCAACTTCAAAGGTGTTGCCACTACAGAGTGAAGTGCTTATTATTTGTTTTATTTTAGTATTTTTATTAATTCCATTTCATTCATATATTGAAGGATAATCAAAACTATTCTAGTTAAATGTCTTAAATTAAAATTTTCTCAATTTGTAGACTTATCTGAAAGCAGCAATTGGGGATGCTATGGAAATATTCGTAACTTCAATACTCCTGGAGCATCTTGCGGGATTGGAAGACGCCAAGGCCTGAATTACTGTGGTAATTATAACCTCACTGTCCACCTCACCCTAGTTTTTTTCTTATTCAGAAGGTGACTCCTGGGGACCAGGTGGTGGCGCACCTAGTTAAGTGCACACATTACATACAGTGTGCAAGGACACAGTTTTAAGCCCCTGGTCCCCACCTGCAGAGGGAAAGCTTCACAAGTGGTGAAGTAGGGCTGCGTGTGTCTCTCTGTCTCTCTCCCTCTCTGTCTTACCCTCTCCCCTCAATTTATCTCTATCTCTATCCAATAATAAATAAATAAAATATTTTTAAAAAGTGACCCCTTTTGGCAAGACTGACTTCAACAGGATCTTGTTCTTTCCCCTAATACCCTATTCCCTGGTCTCCCTGTCCTTCTCCACTTTTTGATCATCTCAATATAACCTTTGCCTCCCACTGTACTACTGGGGGTAGAAGGAGTACTGGATATGGAGTCTCTCTCTGTATTGATTCTGCTCCTTGAACAAGTCACTTAGCTCCACCAAGCCTGTACTGGGAGTTGTGCAGGAGGGGTGGGTCATAATACTTATTTTACACTCTATTTGCTATAACATGGATAAAAGTGTTTTCAAAACCATAAAAGTGCTTAGAAAGTAATTAGACACAGGTTGTGGGGCTAGCGTAATGGTTATGTAAAATGTTTTCATGTCTTTGGCTCTGAGGTCCTAGGTTCAATCCCTAGCACTGTCATAAGCTAGAATTGAGCAGTGTTCTGGTCTCTCTCCCTCCCTCTCTCTCTCTTTCTCATATAATAAAATATTGGGGGGGTCAGGCGGTAGCATAGCGGGTTAAACGTACATGGCGCAAAGTGCAAGGACCAGCCTGGTTCAAGCCCCTGGCTCCCCACCTGTAGGGGGATTGCTTCACAAGCAGTGAAGCAAGTCTGCAGGTATCTATCTTTTTTTCCCTCTCTCTGTCTTCTCCTCCTCTCTTGATTTCTCTCTGTCCTAGCCAACAACAATGACATCAATAACAACAATAATAATAACCACAACAATGATTTTTTAAAAAAAAAGGGTAACAAAAGGGAAAAAATAGCTTCCAGGATCAGTGAATTCATGGTGCAGGCACCGAGCCCCAGCAATAACCCTGGAGGCAAAAATAAATAATTAAATAAATAAATAAATACATAAATAAAATATTGGGTCAGAAAAATCATTCATTTGGATAGTGTGGTAATTTGTTATGTGCAGATCCCAGGTCTGAGCCGAGCCCCCATCGCATTGGAGGATGCTTTGGCACTGTGGTCTTTTTCACTCTCTTCCTCTCTATATATCTATTAAAAAAAGAAGAAGAAAAAAAGACTAAAGGGGTATAGGAAGGTAAGTAGATTAGACAGATAAACTAGTTGGTTTTCATTATAAACAAAATTCTTATTTCATAGAGCTTGAAGTTCACACGTGATTTCTGGGTGTCACGTAGGGTGGAAAGGCAGGCAAAAGTAAAGAAACCTGTCAGGGAGTCTCTCCAAGGTTCCCTTGAAAGATTTGACAGAATATATTTCTCAGCATGTGCCCATTGTAGCTGATGTGAATGCTCATTTACTGGGTAGTTTCAGGGTGCCTATGGTGAGACTAAGGGTGCTCATGCCTACAGAATTGTTCTGGGTGGCGCCGGGCAGTAGCACAGCGAGTTAGGCGCACATGGTGCGAAGTGCAAGGATCAGTGTAAGGATCCCTGTTCGAGTCCCTGGCTCCCCACCTGCAGGGGGGTTGCTTTGCAAGGGGTGAAGCAGGTCTGCAAGTGTCTATCTTTCTCTCTCCCTCTCTGTCTTCCCCTCCTCTCTCTATTTCTCTCTGTCCTATCCAACAACAATGACAGCAATAACAAACAATATTAATAACAATGATAAACAACAAGGGCAACAAAAGGGAAAAAATAGCCTCCTGGAGCAGTGGATTTGTAGTGCAGGCACCGAGCCCCAGTGATAACCCTGGAGACAAAAAAGAAAGAAAGAAAGAAAGAATTGTTCTGGGTGACCCCAAGCAGCCTCTGTTGGGCACTGGCAGCCCAGAAAATACTATCTCAGTAGATGCCAACTCAAGTTCAGATCATAATCTCGGGTCTGGGAATGCCCACTGGATTTCAGACGGAAATGTGAATTGTTCAGATCTTTGGAGTATATTTTCTTTCTTCTCTTGAGCTCTGTTGTGGTATAAGGCACACTAAGCTACAGCCTTTTCTCCATCTTCTCTAGGAGTCCGTGCTTCTGAAAGACTGGCTGAAATAGACATGCCACACCTACTGAGATATCAACCCATTCTACGTACTGTTGGCCAAAAGTACTGTGTGGATCCTGCAGTGATCGCTGGTGTCTTGTCTAGGGACACTCATGGTGGCAATGTTCTGCTCCATGTGGGTGATGGGACCAGGCTGGTACAGGTAACCCTTCATTAAATATGTGGCCTTTGGCACAACTCCAAAAGGGACACTTTCAGACTTGTTGTTGATGGTGACACCCTGGAATCTGTAGAACAAGAAGCAAAAATCTCCCTAGAGTTATGGGTGTCGTGGAGCAGCCTAAGATAGTAGAGTAACAATGTTTCTCCTTTGCTTTGAGTCACATTTCTTGTCAAAGTACGCTTTTTTCTCTGGTTTCCATCCATAGTACCCCATTCTAGCTTTCCAATAAAGCAATGATGTCAGAGAAAAAGTCCAAATGTAATCCTTCCTCTGTTCTTTTGTGGCCCCTGGATAAAACATGTAATCCACATGGGCCTCAGTTTCCTCACCTATAAAATGTTTTTTTTTTTTTTTTTTTTTTCTGCCTCCAGGCTGATTGCTGAGGCTTGGTGCTGACACTACAAATCCACAACTCCTAGCAGCTATTTCTTTCCATTTTATTGGATAGGACAGAGAAATTGAAAGAGGAGGGGGAGATAGAGAAGGAGAAACAAAGAGAGATACTGCAGACCTGCTTCACCACTGGTGAAGTGTCCTCCCTGCAGATAGGGAGGGAGCGGGGACTTGAACCCAGGTCCCTGCGTGGGACCTTGTGTTTAGTCTATGTACACTTAACTGGGTGCACCACTGCCTGGCCCCTAAAATGCCATCCTTATAAAACTGTTCTGAAGATTCAATGAAATAATGTGATAAAAATAAAAATACTTAGTATTGGAGTATCAATATTGGATTCCTTTTCCCTTGTTTTCTTGCTTTTAAAAAATTATTATCTTTATTTATTGGATAGAGACAGTCAGAAATTGAGAGGGAAAGGGGTGATAGAGAGGGAGACAGAGATACACCTGTAGCACTGCTTCACCACTTGCAAAGCTTTCCCCCAGCAGGTGGGGACCTGGGACTTGAACCTGGATTCTTGTGCATTGTAACATGAGCGCTCAACCATGTGTGCCACCACCTGGTCCTTCCTTGTTTTCCTTCTAACAAAACTAAAAACAATTCTTAGTTCTGAAAATTGGGCTTTATTTTTGCCCTAATTTGTCTTGTATCACTTATTTCTTTTAAGCGTTAGGCTCTGTTACTATTACTGTAGTAGTAGTATTACCTTTATTTACATATTGGCTATAAACAGCCAGATATTGAGAAGGAAGCGGTGATAGAGAAGAAGAGAGAAAGAAAGACACCTGAAGCACTGCTTCACCACTCAAAAAGCTTTCCCCCCTGCAGGTGGGGATAGGAGGTTCGAGCCTGGGTTCTTGTGTATGGCAACATTTTCACCCAAAAAAGTGCCCATCACCCAACCCCTCTTGTATCACTTCTGCTGTAGAAATTTCCAGGGAACTGATCAGTAAGTAACCCTGTTGTCAAATGATCTGTGCACTGGGGAGATTTGGTGATGGCAAGGGAGCTAATGAGACTACATTTTTTTTTCTATTTTATTTTTCACATTGTTGTTGAGAAACCTACAAATATTGTAATCATTTTATTATTTTACTGCCAGGGCTTAATTGAGGCCTTGTGTTTGCACTGCTTTTTTTCAGAGAGGGTGAAAAGCAGAGAAGGAGAGAGACAGGTAGTAAGACAGAAAAGGGTAGGGTAGATAGCATAATGGTTAGGCAATGAGACAATCATGCCTCAGACTCCAAAGTCCCAGGTTCAATCCCCTGCACCATCATAGGCTAGAGTTGAGCAGTTCTCTAGTTAAAAAGAGAGAGGAGTATGGGGTCAGATGGTAGCACAAGGTTAAGTGCACGTGGCACAAAGCACAAGGACCAGAGTAAGGATTCTGGTTTGAGCCCCTGGCTCCCCACCTGCAGGGAAGCCACTTCACAGGTGGTAAAGTGGGTCTGCAGATGTCTACCTTTCTCTCCCCCTCTCTGTCTTCCCATCCTCTCTCCATTTCTCTCTGTCCTATCCAACAACGAACGGCATCAACGACAACAATAACCACAAAAAGGCTACAACAACAAGGGTGACAAAAGGGGAAAAAAAATGGCCTCCAGGAACAGTGGATTCATGGTGTAGGCACCGAGCCCAGCAATAACCCTGGAGGCAAAAAGAAAAAAGGGGGGGAGGGGCGGGTAAGGGAGCCTGAAGAGACACCATAGCACTGCTTCACTACTGGTGAAACTTCCCTGTGCAAGTGGTCCCATGTAGTAGTTGAGGGACTCAAACTCAGATCTTTGTGCATGTTAAAGTATTCATCTTACCAGCTTCCTGTCCTTTGAGTCATTTTATTTTATTTTTTAATTTTCTAATTGCCACCAGGGTTATTGCTGGGGCTTGGTACAAACACTACAGATCCACCACTCCCAGTGCCCCTTCTTCCTCTTCTTCTTCTCCTCCTCCCCTTTCTTCCTCTTCTTCTTTTTTATTTGATAGGACAGGGAGAAATTGATGCAGGGGAAGACAGAAAAGGAGAGAGCAAGGTAGACACCTGCAGACCTGCTTCACCACTTGTGAAGTGTTTCCCCTGCAGGTGGGGAGTAGGACCTCAAACCTTGGTCCTTGCACATGGTAATGTGTGTGCACACAACCAGGTACAACACTGCCTGGAACCCCCTTGCAGTTATTTTTTACATTTTTAGAAAAATGTACTCTTCAATGCGCTTTATTTTTTTTTAATTTCTTTATTGGGGAATTAATGTTTTACATTCGACAGTAAATACAATAGTTTGTACATGCATAGCACTTCCCAGTTTTCCATATAATAATACACCCCCCACTAGGTCCTCTGTTATCCTTTTCTTCAATGCTCTTTAAATTGACTTCCTATTAGTACCTACATGACACTTTTTATTTTTTAAATTTTTTTATATTTAATTATTTATTGGATAGATAATCAGAAATCAAGAGGGAAGGGGGTGAGAGGGAGAGAAACAAAGAGACACCTGCAGCCCTTGTGAAGCCTTCCCCCTGCAGGTGGAGACCAGGGGCTTTAACCTGGCTCTATAACATGTGCACTCAATCAGGTGCACCACCACCTGGCCCCCCTTACATAACACTAAATGTATTCTGTATTTAGCTTGAAGATTTATCCAATAGTCTAACAAATAGAAGGGAAGGCATACAATTCATCCTTTTTAAAATTAAAGTATTATTATTATTATTATTATTTGCCTTCAGGGTTATTGCTGGGTCTCAATGCCTGCACTATGAATTCACTACTCCTGGAGGCTATTTTTTCCCTTTTGTTGCCCTTGTTGTTTATCGTTGTTGTGGTTATTATTAGTGTTGTCGTTGTTGGAAAGGACAGAGTAAAATCACGAGAGGAGGGACAGAGAGGGGGAGAGAAAGATAGACACCTGCAGATCTGCTTAACCACTTGTGAAGTGACCCCCCTGCAGGTGGGGAGCCGGGGGCTCAAACTGGGATCCTTACTCCAGTCCTTGCACTTCATATGCCATGTACACTTAACCCGCTGTGCTACCACTGGCCTCCTATTATTATTTTTTAACCAGAGCACTGCTCAGCTGTGGCTTATGGTGGTGCAAGGGGAGGGGGCTTTGAACCTGAGACTTCCAAAGTCTCAGGCATGAAGGTCTTTTTGCATAACGATTATGCCATCTCCCCTGCCCTATAATTCATCCTTTACAAGTGAGGAAATGGATTCACGAAGAGAGAATCAGTGCCACAAACTCACAGTACTACTGGAAAAAGCAGACTGGGAGCACAGACACTGATGATGTTGGGGCTGCAGTCCTTCCCATCATCTTGTCTGCCTCCTGTGTGAAATCTGATTCTCAGATAAAAGACAAGTTTAACTCCTTTGAAGATGAAGAAAGAAGTTCCCAGAATCAGATGTTTCTCTTAAATATAGTGAAACCCACTTGGAGTGGTAACCCAAGGTACATAAGAAAAGCTAGAAGTAACTTTAGATATTCAGGTTAACTGAGAAGAGAATTACAAATACAGCTATGTGCCCTTTAAGGACATTTTATCAACAATGGTATAGTCTGAAAAGACTATATATACCATATTACCTAGGTGTGCAGTAGGTTAGTCATTTAGGTTTGTGTAATTATACTCTATAATAGTTGCACAATGATGAAACCATTTAAGAACATGTCTCATCATCAAGCAATGGATGACTACATGGGTTAAAAATTCTAATCCATCCCAGTTCAAGCCTCCAGCTCCCCACCTGTAGGGGAGTCCCTTCACAGGCAGTGAAGCAGGTCTGCAGGTGTCTATCTTTCTCTCCCCTTCTCTGTCTTCCCCTCCTCTCTCCATTTCTCTCTGTCCTATCCAACAACAGTAACTGTAACAATAAAACAAGGGCAACAAAAAGGAAATAAATATTTTTTTTAAAAAAATTCAATCCAGGGGGCTGGGCAGTAGCACGGGTTAAGCGCATGTGGCACAAAGCTCAAGGACCGGCATAAGGATCCCGGTTGGAGCCCTCGGCTCCCCACCTGCAGGGGAGTCAATTCACAGACGGTGAAGTGGGTCTGCAGGTGTCTATCTTTCTCTCCCCCTCTCTGTCTTCCCTTCCTCTCTCAGTTTCTCTCTGTCCTGTCCAACAACAATGACAACAATAATATTAACAACAACATTGATAGACAACAAAGGCAACAAAAGGGAAAAGGTGGCCTCCAGAAGCAGTGGATTCGTGGTGCAGGCACCGAGCCCCAGCGATAACCCTGGAGGCAAAAAAAAAAAAAAAATCTAATGCAGGAGTCAGGAGGCAGTGCAGCGGGTTAAGTGCAAGTGGTACAAAGTGCAAAGACCACTGTAAGGATCCCGGTTTGAGCCCCAGGTTCGAGCCCCCAGCTCCCCACCTGCAAGGGAGTCGCTTCACAGACGGTGAAGCAGGTTTGCAGGTGTCTATCTTTCTCTTCCCCTCCTCTCATCATTTCTCTGAGTCCTATCCAACAGCTCTGGCATAAATAACTACAACAATAAAACAACAAGGGAAACAAAAGGGAATAAATAGATACATAAATACATTTAAAATAACTCTGACCCATTTAGAAGACTTACATTTGTGACACTGAAACGAGGTGTCAGGTTAGTACCTATGCCAACTCTGTAGCCTCCAATTCTGTCTCTCACTATTACACAGTAACAGCAGTGAAGTGATCTCACTATTTCTTCCTTTGCTTAAACTTCAGAGCTTTATTATTTGCCCTCTGGGCCAGGCTGTGGTGCACCTGTATAAGTGCTCACATTACAGTGCACAAGGACCTGGGTTCAAGCCCCTGGTCTTCACCTGCAGGGGAAAAGTTTCACAAGTGGTGAAGCAGTGGTGCAAGTGTCTCTCTGTCTCTTTCCCTCTCTATCTCCCCCTCCACTGTCAAATTCTCTGTCTCTATCCAATAATAAAGAATGAAATATCAAAATGTTTCGAGAGTTCAATGAAAATGAAGACACAAGCTATCAAAATATTTGGGACACAGCTAAAGCAGTCCTAAGAGGGAAGTTCATAGCTATACAAGCACACATTAGGAAACAAGAAAAGGCACAAATAAACAGCCTGATTGCACATCTTAAAGACCTAGAAGAAGAACAACAAAGGAATCCTAAAGCAACCAGAAGGACAGAAATCACTAAAGTTAGGGCAGCAATAAATAACATTGAGACTAGGAAAACCATACAAAAGATCAATGAAAGTAAATGTTGGTTCTTCGAAAGAGTGAACAAAATCGACAAACCTTTAGCCAGACTCACAAAACAAAAAAGGGAGAAGACCCAAATAAATCGGATAGTAAATGAAAGAGGAGATATCACAACAGACACTGCAGAAATTCAACATATCATGCGAGGCTTCTATGAACAACTATATGCCACCAAGCTAGAGAAACTGGAAGAAATGGACGATTTCCTAGATACCTACCAACTTCCAAAACTAAGTAAAGAGGAAGTGGATAACATGAACAGGCCCATCACAGCTAATGAAATTGAAACAGTTATCAAAAATCTCCCCAAAAATAAAAGTCCTGGACCAGATGGTTTTACAAATGAATTCTACGAAACTTTCAAAGAAGAACTAATACCTCTACTTTTAAAAGTCTTCCAGAAGATTGAAGACATTGGAATACTCCCTGCCAGCTTCTATGAAGCCAACATCACCCTGATACCAAAAGCAGACAGGGACACAACCAAAAAAGAAAACTACAGACCAATATCTCTGATGAACATAGATGCGAAAATATTGAACAAAATTCTAGCCAACCGGATACAGCAGTATATCAAAAAGATTGTTCATCATGACCAAGTGGGGTTTATCCCAGGCATGCAAGGTTGGTTTCATATACATAAATCAATCAATGTGATCCACCGCATCAACAAAAGCAAGACCAAAAACCACATGGTCATATCAATAGATGCAGAGAAAGCCTTTGACAAAATACAACATCCCTTTATGATCAAAACACTACAAAAAATGGGAATAGATGGAAAATTCCTGAAGATAGTGGAGTCTATATATAGCAAACCTACAGCCAACATCATACTCAATGGTGAAAAACTGGAAGCATTTCCACTCAGATCAGGTCCTAGACAGGGCTGCCCACTATCACCATTACTATTCAACATAGTGTTGGAAGTTCTTGCCATAGCAATCAGGCAGGAGCAAGGAATTAAAGGGATACAGATTGGAAGAGAAGAAGTCAAACTCTCCTTATTTGCAGATGACATGATAGTATACATGGAAAAACCTAAGGAATCCAGCAAGAAGCTTTTGGAAATCATCAGGCAATACAGTAATGTGTCAGTAATGTGTCAGGCTATAAAATTAACATTCAAAAGTCAGTGGCATTCCTCTATGCAAACACTAAGTTAGAAGAAATTGAAATCCAGAAATCAGTTCCTTTTTCTATAGCAACAAAACCAATAAAATATCTAGTAGTAAACCTAACCAAAGAAGTGAAAGATTTGTATACTGAAAATTATGAGTCACTACTCAAAGAAATAGAAAAAGACACAAAGAAGTGGAAAGATATTCCATGTTCATGGGTTGGAAGAATTAACATCATCAAAATGAATATATTACCCAGAGCCATCTACAAATTTAATGCTATCCCCATCAAGATCCTGACCACATTTTTTAGGAGAATAGAACAAATGCTACAAATGTTTATCTGGAACCAGAAAAGACCTAGAATTGCCAAAACAATCTTGAGAAAAAAAGAACAGAACCGGAGGCATCACACTCCCAGATTTCAAACTGTATTATAGGGCCATTGTCATCAAAACTGCTTGGTACTGGAACATGAACAGACACACTGACCAGTGGAATAGAATTGAGAGCCCAGAAATGAGGCCCCATACCTATGGACATCTAATCTTAGACAAAGGGGCCCAGACTCTGCTTTTCCCATGGGGAAAGCAGAGTCTCTTCAACAAATGGTGTTGGAAACATGCAGAAGAATGAAACTGAATCACTGTATTTCACCAAATACAAAAGTAAATTCCAAGTGGATCAAGGACTTGGATGTTAGACCAGAAACTATCAGATACTTAGAGGAATATATTGGCAGAACTTTTTTCCACATAAATTTTAAAGACATTTTCAATGAAACGAATCCAATTACAAAGAAGACTAAGGCAAGTATAAACCTATGGGACTACATCAAATTAAAAAGCTTCTTCACAGCAAAAGAAACCACTACCCAAACCAAGAGACCCCTCACAGAATGGGAGAAGATCTTTACATGCCATACATCAGACAAGAGTTTAATAACCAACATATATAAAGAGACTGCCAAACTCAACAACAAGACAACAAATAACCCCATCCAAAAATGGGGGGAGGACTTGGACAGAATATTCACCACAGAAGAGATCCAAAAGGCCTAGAAACACATGAAAAAATGCTCCAAGTCTCTGATTGTCAGAGAAATGCAAATCAAGACAACAATGAGATATCAACTCACTCCTGTGAGAATGTCATACATCAGAAAAGGTAACAGCAGCAAATGCTGGAGAGGGTGTGGGGTCAAAGGAACCCTCCTGCACTGCTGGTGGGAATGTCAATTGGTCCAACCTCTGTGGAGAACAGTCTGGAGAACTCTCAGAAGACTAGAAATGGACCTACCCTATGATCCTGTAATTCCTCTCCTGGAGATATATCCTAAGGAACCCAACACATCCATCCAAAAAGATCTGTGTACACATATGTTCTTGGCAGCACAATTTGTAATAGCCAAAACCTGGAAGCAACCCAGGTGTCCAAGAACAGATGAGTGGCTGAGCAAGTTGTGGTATATATACACAATGGAATACTACTCAGCTGTAAAAAATGGTGACTTCAACATTTTCAGCCGATTTGGATGGACCTTGAAAAAATCATGTTGAGTGAAATAAGTCAGAAACAGAAGGATGAATATGGGATGATCTCACTCTCAGGCCGAAGTTGAATAACAAGATTAGAAAAGAAAACACAAGTCGAACCTGAAATGGAATTGGAGTATTACACCAAAGTAAAAGACTCTGGGGTGGGTGGGTGGGTGGGGAGAATACAGGTCCATGAAGGATGATAAATGACATAGTGGGGGTTGTATTGTTAAATGGGAATCTGGGGAATGTTATGCATGTACAAACTATTGTATTTACTGTTGAATGTAAAAAATTAATTCCCCAAGAAAGAAATAAAAAAAAAGATTGAAATAAATTTAAAAATAAATTAAAAAATCATCATCATCATTTACCCTCAAGGACATTAACGATGACATTAATTCATCCTAAGATGGAGGAAAGAAAGAGAATGAAAACAGGCAGCACTGCTCCTATTCATCTGACTTTCCTTCTGACTTTCTAGGACTCTGGCCATTTTGTTCCCATATCTCTGATCAGCTCGTCCCAAGTTTCCCAGATGACTGAGGAGCTGACTTTTAGAATAAAAGAAATCCAGAGGAGGTTTCCAACCTGGACACCTGACCAATACCTGAGAGGTATGTACAACCTGGGGGTCAGAGATTTCACAGGATGAATTAATAGCAACAAATGTAACATATTGCACCTAGTATAGGAGAAATAGCTCACCAGGTAGGGTGCATACCTTGCAATATAAACAGCATAGGTTTGAGCACTGGCACCACACTTGAAGTGTTATGTCACTGAAAGAAACTCCGTTGGTGGGGTGGTATCTCTCAATCTCTTTCTGAGTGAAAAGGTGGTCAGAAGTGGTAAAATCAGGAGGTGGTGCAGTGGATAAAGCATTGGATTCTCAATCATGAGGTCCCGAGTTCAATCCCTGGCAGCAGATGTACCAGAGTGATGGCTGGTTCTTTCTCTCCTCCTATCTTTCACATGAATAAGTGAATGAATGAATGAATGAATGAATGAATAAATAAATAAATAAATAAGTAAATAAATAAATAAATAAATAAGTGGTAAAATCATGCATGCACCTCTGGGAAAAAAATGCTTGAGATTCCCCAATACTTCATTTGCCTCCTGATAAGCAATTAGTAAAGAGTATCTAAATAGGGAGTCCTAGTCGGTTGGTAGCACACGGGGTTAAGCACACATAGTACTAAGCACAAGGACCGGTGGAAGGATCCAGATTGGAGCCCCCAGTTTCCCACTTACAGGGGGGCCGATTCACAGGTGGGGAAGCAGGTCTGCTGGTATCTGGCTTTTTCTCCCTCTTTCTACTTCCCCTCCCCTCTCAATTTCTCTTTGTTCTATTGAAAAAAAAAAGGGGGGGTTGGTGGGACCGGGTGGTAGCGCTGCGGATTAAGCACACATGGCTCAAAGTGCAAGGACCAGCATAAGGATCCCGGTTCAACCCCCCAGCTCCCCACCTGCAGGGGAGTTGCTTCACAGGCGGTAAAGCAGGTCTGCAGGTGTCTCTCTTTCTCTCCCCCTTCTGTCTTCCTCTCCTCTCTCAATTTCTCTCTGTCCTATCCAACAACAACGACAACAATAATAGTAACAACAACACCTATAAACAACAAGGAAGGGCAACAAAAGGAAAAAAATGGCCTCCAGGAGCTGTGGATTCGTAGTGCAGGTACTGAGCCCCAGCAATAACCTTGGAGACAAAAAAAAAGAAAAACAGAAAGAAAAGAAAGGCCTCCAGAAGCTGTGGCTTTGTAGTGCTGGCATCAAGCCCCAGTGACTAGAGGCAAAAAAAAGAAAAAAAAAAAAAATGAGTAAGTAAACTCCTAAGTACCTTAAAACAGTATGGTCAACATTTACCTTTCTTGTGAATTGTAGGTGGACTCTGTGACTACAATGGAGGTGCTGGCTATGTCAGAGGCACCCAAGACCTGAGCTGTGACTACTGCAATGATGTCCTTGCGAGAGCCAAATACCTCAAAAGACATGGTTTCTGATGTTTAAATCAAATTCAAGGCCACTATTACACATGAAATCTCAACTGTTACATGGGTAAAACTAGTCAATGGGGCTTGTAAATGCAAATCTTAAGTTTGATCTGAAGCTTTTCAAAATAGCATTACTGATGTTAAAGGAAGAATTGCATTCTGTGGTCTGGTGTATCTGTATAAATTAAAGACAGTATTTTTGTTTGTTTGTTTACCAGAGAACTGTACAACTCTGGTTTATAGTGGTTCTAGAAATTGAACCTGGGATCTCAAAGCCTCAGGCATGATCTTTTGCATAATCACTGTGCTATCTCCCTAGCCCTGGGCAGTGTTACTTTAAAGTATTTCCTTGGAGATGAGTTGTGATGTGGATTTCTGTACAATCAACCTGGTAACTCATTGATTCACTTGTCAGATTTAGCAAGTAAAAACACAGAAGTCCCAGTTAAAGTTAAATTTCAGATAAACAGCAAATAATTTAGGGGGACCTATAGATAAATCCCCTAGTAGAACACATGTTTTCTGTCCAAAAAATGCTGGGTTCAAACCCTGTAGCACCATGCTTTGACAAAACGAATGGTGGTATGGTACTGTGGTATTTCTCTTTTCTCTGCCTGTCTCTCCTCTCCTTCTTTCTCTCAAAGAAGTAAGAGGTGGTGGTCCGGGAGGTGGCGCAGTGGATAAAGCTTTGGACTCTCAAGTATGGGGTCCTGAGTTCGATCCCAGGCAGCACATGTACCAGGATGATGCCTGGTTCATTCTCTCTCTTCCTACGTTTCTCATTAATAAATAAAATCTTAAAAAAAAGATAAGAGGTGAACAAATTGGGCCTAGATGGCTACTCAGTTGTGATATTGCACATATGTGAGGCCCTGGATTCATCCCTCAATGTCACTTATTAAAAAATAAAAATAAATAAATCTAGCAACAAAAACAATAAAATATCTAGGAGTAAACCTAACCAAAGAAGTGAAAGACTTGTATACAGAAAATTATGAGTCACTACTCAAGTAAATTGAAAAAGACACAAATAAGTGGAAAGATATTCCATGTTCATGGGTTGGAAGAATTAACATAATCAAAATGAATATACTACCCAGAGCCATATACAAATTTAATGCTATCCCCATCAATATCCCAACCACAGTTTTTAGGAGAATAGAACAACTGCTACAAATGTTTATCCGGAATCAGAAAAGACCTAAAATTGCCAAAACAATCTTGAGAAAAAAGAACAGAACTAGAGGCATCACACTCCCAGGTCTCAAATTGTATTATAAGGCCATTGTCATCAAAACTGCTTGGTACTGGAACATGAATAGACACACTAGACACACTGACCAGTGGAATAGAATTGAGAGCCCAGAAGTGAGCCCCCACACCTATGGACATCTAATTTTTGACAAAGGTGCCCAGACTGTCAAATGGGGAAAGCAGAGTCTCTTCAACAAATGGTGTCGGAAATAATGGGTTGAAACATGGAGAAGAATGAAACTGAATCACTGTATTTCACCAAACACAAAAGTAAATTCCAAGTGGATCAAGGACTTGGATGTTAGACCAGAAACTATCAGATATTTAGAGGAATATATTGGCAGAACTCTTTTCCGCAAACATTTTAAAGACATCCTCAATGAAACGAATCCAATTACAAAGAAGACTAAGGCAAGTATAAACCTATGGGACTACATCAAATTAAAAAGCTTCTTCACAGCAAAAGAAACCACTACCCAAACCAAGAGACCCCTCACAGAATGGGAGAAGATCTTTACATGCCATACATCAGACAAGAGTTTAATAACCAACATATATAAAGAGACTGCCAAACTCAACAACAAGACAACAAATAACCCCATCCAAAAATGGGGGGAGGACTTGGACAGAATATTCACCACAGAAGAGATCCAAAAGGCCGAGAAACACATGAAAAAATGCTCCAAGTCTCTGATTGTCAGAGAAATGCAAATCAAGACAACAATGAGATATCAACTCACTCCTGTGAGAATGTCATACATCAGAAAAGGTAACAGCAGCAAATGCTGGAGAGGGTGTGGGGTCAAAGGAACCCTCCTGCACTGCTGGTGGGAATGTCAATTGGTCCAACCTCTGTGGAGAACAGTCTGGAGAACTCTCAGAAGACTAGAAATGGACCTACCCTATGATCCTGTAATTCCTCTCCTGGAGATATATCCTAAGGAACCCAACACATCCATCCAAAAAGATCTGTGTACACATATGTTCTTGGCAGCACAATTTGTAATAGCCAAAACCTGGAAGCAACCCAGGTGTCCAAGAACAGATGAGTGGCTGAGCAAGTTGTGGTATATATACACAATGGAATACTATTCAGCTATAAAGAATGGTGACTTCACCGTTTTCAGCCAATCTTGGATGGACCTTGAAAAATTCATGTTAAGTGAAATAAGTCAGAAATGGAAGGATGAATATGGGATGATCTCACTCTCAGGCAGAAGTTGAAAAACAAGATCAGAAAAAAAAAAAAAAACAAGTGGAACCTGAAATGGAATTGGCATCCTGATGGCATCATTACTTGGTCACCAGGTTCCAGATGTCATCAGGATGCTGGCCAGGCTTCCCTGGACTGAAGACCCCACCAATGTGTCCTGGAGCTCCGCTTCCCCAGAGACCCACCCCACTAGGGAAAGAGAGGCAGGCTGGGAGTATGGACCGACCAGTCAACGTCCATGTTCAGCAGGGAAGCAATTACAGAAGCCAGACCTTCCACTTTCTGCATCCCACAATGACCCTGGGTCCGTGCTCCCAGAGGGATAGAGAATGGGAAAGCTGTCAGGGGAGGGGGTGGGATATGGAGATTGGGTGGTGGGAATTGTGTGGAGTTGTACCCCTCCTTCCCTATGTTTTTGTTAATTTATCCTTTCTTAAATAAAAAAATAAATTAAAAAAAAGATATTTTAGTCCAAGGGGCCAGGTACACCTGGTTCAACACACACGTTACAATGTGCAAGGACCTGGGTTCAAGACCCTGGTTCCCACCTGCAGGAAGAAATCTTCACAAGTGGTAAAGCCAGGCTACAGGTGTCTCTCTGTCTCTCTCCCTCTCCATCACCCCCTTCCCTCTCAATTTCTGGCTGTTTCTATCCAATAAAAAATTTAAAAACATTTTTAAAAAGAAGTTATGGGATAGTGGTCTAGGAGGTGGTACAGTGGGTAAATAAAGCACTAGACTCTCAAGCATGAGGTTCTGATTTCAATCCCCAGCAGCACATGTACCAGAGTGATGTCTGGTTCTTTCTCTCTTTCTCCTCCTATCTTTCTCATTAGTAAATAAATTAAAAAAATATTTTTAAAGCTATGGAATAAGGAGCCGGAAGGTCATGTTCCCAGTTGAGTGTACATGTTACCATGTGCAAGGACTTGGTTCAAGCCCTTGCTCCCCACTTGCAAGGAGGAAGCTTCACAAATGGTAAAGCAGCTCTACAAGTGTTTCTCTTTCTCTCTCCCTCTCTCCCCCGCCCCCACTTTTCTTTCTTTCTTTCTTTCTTTCTTTTTTTTTCTTTTGGCCTCTAGGATTATCACTAGGGCTCAGTGCCTGCACTATGAATCTACTGCTCCTGGAGACCTTTTTTTTTTTCCACCATGTTTTGTTATTATTATTGTTGCTGTTGTTGTTGTTGTTGTTGGATAGGACAGAGAGAAATGGAGAGAGGAGGGGAAGACAGAGAAGGGAAGAGGAAGCTAGACACCTGCCACCTGTAGACCTGCTTCACTGCTTGTGAAGGGGATCCTTATGCCAGTCCTTGTGCTTTGTTCCACTGCACTACAGCCTCATCCTCTACTCTTTCAATTACTATCTGTCCTATCTAATAAAAAATAAATTTAAAAAAGGAGGGGCCAGGTGGTGGCACACCTAGTTAAGCACACACATTACAGTATACAAGGACCCAGGTTCAAGCCCCTGGTCTTCACCTGCAGGGGGAAGCTTCAGGAGTGGTGAAGCAGGGCTGCAGGTGTCTCTGTCTCTCTCCCTCTCTTTCTTCCCCTCTCCTTTCAGTTTCTCTCTGTCTCTACCCAATAATAAATAAATTTATTTATTTATTTAAAAAGGAAAGAAAAGGGTTAGTGCAGTGGATTAAGCTCATGTTACGCAAATCGCAAGGACAAGTGTAAGGATCCCGGTTCAAGACCTCGGCTCCCCACCTGCAGGGGAGTCACTTCACAAGCAATGAAGCAGGTCTGCAGGTGTCTGTCTATCTCTCCCCCTCTCTGTCTTCCCCTCCTCTCTCCATTTCTCTCTGTCCTATCCAACAATGACAACATCAACAACAACAACAATAATAACTACAACAATAAAAAAAAACAAGGGCAACAAAAGGGGATAAATAAATAAATGTTTTAAAAATCTTAAAAAAAAAAAAGGAAAGAAAAGAAAAGAAAAGAAAAGAAAAGAAAAGAAAAGAAAAGAAAAAAGAGAAAGGAAGAAAGAAAAAAGAGAGAAAGAGGGGGAAAGGGAATATGGTGACCAGTTTAGTCTATTGGGTTCTATAGTTTCCAGAGAGTCACACTTATTAACTTTGCATCATTAACTCAATCCTAAGACAGTTTTTATAAAGTTTACTGTCTCCTTTCCTGGGCCATAGAAGCTTCTACTTTGACCCCTTCTGAACTCAGCTTATTAGTCTCATGTTTGGAGCACTAACATAGCCAGGCCTTGGGATAGTGACTCATCAGTTGGAGTGGACCTCAAGGACACTGATCATGCACTATGTTGAAAATTTATTTAATTCTAGGGGTTGTACTCTATGAAAATAATATCATGTTTAGTCCCTTGTACCACAATAAGCCAGAGCTGAGCATTGCTCTGGTAAAAAGAAAAGTTGTATCTCATTCTAGCAACAGTACAATACCTACCATTATAGAGCACCATTCCTGAGCAATTGTCATTATTTTGAAAAGAAAATTTTAAAGCAACTAAGCACTATATAAGAGTCTCTGTCCTCAAGAACTATTAAATCATGAAATTTAGTTGAGGATAGTAATCAACCACATGTATATACAAGGTACTGAAGCAGTACCTACATCAGATGATGGTGTTCATCATCTTTGTCAGAAACTCTTGTAATCTGTTCATGTTTATTGGTATTTTACATCTTCTCCTCCAGGGCTGCTCCCCTTTTGATCTCCCCACCCTTTGCCTTCCAAGCCCTATTCACACTTAGAGGATTCCCACTGAGGAGAAAACAACTGAGATAATCTGGTGAGACAGTTTACCTGGGAGGGTGCCTGCTTTGTCAGGCACAGGCTCCATCATACTGAAGGAAGTTTTGGTGCATTTGTATATACACCATCACTAACCTTAACCTAACCTAACCTAACCTAACCTAACCTAACCTAACCTAACCTAACCTAACCTAACCTAACCTAGATATTCCTCCACTGACTGGATAGCTCAACATTCTGTCCACCTAATTCATTCCTGTCACTGTCCTGCCCCTGCCTCTGATTTGTCTTTCTGTCCTTGATTTTGCTCATGTTACTAGAAACAATAGTAGGAGAGATGCACAGAAATTCATGTCCTAGAAATGAAGGTTAGAGGAGGGAATGAGTCACAAGGATTACAAAGGGCCCAAGTAGAGCAAGTTTAAGCTGTGTTACTATTTGTTACAGCTGGATGGAGTGAATGAAGTGGTAGTGAGTGGAAAAGGTGTCCCGCTACCAAAATGTTTTATTTTTTTTGTTTTATTTATTTATTTTTGCCTCCAGGGTTATCATTGGGGCTCAGTGCCTGCACTATAAATCCACTGCTCCTGGAGGCCATTTTTCCCATTTTTGTTGTCGTTGTTGTCTATTGTTGTTGTTATTGCTGACGTTGTTGTAGGATAGAACAGAGAGAAATCGAGAGAGGAGGGGAAGACAGAGAGGGGGAAAGTTAGATACCTGCAGACCTGCTTCACCACTTGTGAAACGACCTCCCTGCAGGTGGGGAGCCAGGGGGGAGGGGAGAGAAACAAGATACTTAGTGGGGCTGGGTGGTCGAGCACCTGGTTGAATGCACATGTTACACATGGTATCATGCACAAGGACCTGGGGTTCAAGTCCACAGTCCCTGCCTGCAAGGAGTAATCTTCACAAGCAATGAGGCAGTGCTGCAGGTGTCTCTCTCTATCTCTATCTCCTCCTTCCCTATCAATTTATCTTTATCTCTATCCAGTAAATCAATAAAATATTTAAAAAGTAAATGTTGTATAGTCCTTGAAAATACTTTAAAGGGAGTCAGGCGGTAGCACAGTGGGTTAAGCGCACGTGGCGCAAAGTGCAAGGACCAGCATAATGACCCTGGTTCGAGCCCCTGGCTCCCCACCTGCAGGGGAGTTGCTTCACAAGTGGTGAAGCAGATCTGCAGGTGTCTATCTTTCTCTCCCCATCTCTGTCTACCCCTCCTCTCTCCATTTCTCTCTGTCTTATCCAACTACAACAACATCAGTAACAACAATAATAACTACAACAATAAAACAACAAGAGCAACAAAAGGGAAAATAAATAAATATTTATAAAAAAAGAAGAAAATACTTTTTTTTTGTGAATTATTTTTAATATTTATTTATTCATTCCCTTTTGTTGCCCTTGTTGTTTTATTGTTTTTTTTTAATTTTTTTATTTAAGAAAGGATTAATTAACAAAACCATAGGGTAGGAGGGGTACAACTCCACACAATTCCCACCACCCAATCTCCATATCCCACCCCCTCCCCCGATAGCTTTCCCATTCTCTATCCCTCTGGGAGCATGGACCCAGGGTCATTGTGGGTTGCAGAAGGTAGAAGGTCTGGCTTCTGTAATTGCTTCCCCGCTGAACATGGGCGTTGACTGGTCGGTCCATACTCCCAGTCTGCCTCTCTCTTTCCCTAGTAGGGTGGGTCTCTGGGGAAGCTGAGCTCCAGGACATATTGGCGGGGTCTTGAATCCAGGGAAGTCTGGCCGGCATCCTGATGACACCTGGAACCTGGTGACTGAAAAGAGAGTTAACATACAAAGCCAAACAAATTGTTGAGCAATCATGGACCCAAAGCTTGGAAAAGTGGAGAGGAAGTATTAGGGAGGTACTCACTGCAAACTCTAGTGTACTTCTGCTTTCTTACTTTGGTGCCATACTCCAAACTCAGTCAATTTCTGCTTTGCGTTTCTACTTCTTCTTTTTTTTTTTTTTTTACATGCATAACATTCCCCAGATTCCCATTTAACAATACAACCCCCACTATTTAATTCATCATTTTTCATGGACCTGTATTCTCCCCACCCACCCACCCACCCCAGAGTCTTTTACTTTGGTGTAATACTCCAATTCCATTTCAGGTTCGACTTGTGTTTTCTTTTCTAATCTTGTTTTTCAACTTCGGCCTGAGAGTGAGATCATCCCGTATTCATCCTTCTGTTTCTGACTTATTTCACTCAACATGATTTTTTCAAGGTCCATCCAAGATTGGCTGAAAACGGTGAAGTCACCATTTTTTACAGCTGAGTAGTATTCCATTGTGTATATATACCACAACTTGCTCAGCCACTCATCTGTTCTTGGACACCTGGGTTGCTTCCAGGTTTTGGCTATTACAAATTGTGCTGCCAAGAACATATGTGTACACAGATCTTTTTGGATGGATGTGTTGGGTTCCTTGGGATATATCCCCAGGAGGGGAATTGCAGGGTCATAGGGTAGGTCCATTTCTAGCCTTCTGAGAGTTCTCCAGACTGTTCTCCACAGAGGTTGGACCAATTGACATTCCCACCAGCAGTGCAGGAGGGTTCCTTTGACCCCACACCCTCTCCAGCATTTGCTGCTGTTACCTTTTCTGATGTATGACATTCTCACAGGAGTGAAGTGATATCTCATTGTTGTCTTGATTTGCATTTCTCTGACAATCAGAGACTTGGAGCATTTTTTCATGTGTTTCTCGGCCTTTTGGATCTCTTCTGTGGTGAATATTCTGTCCAAGTCCTCCCCCCATTTTTGGATGGGGTTATTTGTTGTCTTGTTGTTGAGTCTGGCAAGCTCTTTATATATGTTGGTTATTAAACTCTTGTCTGATGTATGGCATGTAAAGATCTTCTCCCATTCTGTGAGGGGTCTCTTGATTTGGGTAGTGGTTTCTTTTGCTGTGAAGAAGCTTTTTAATTTGATGTAGTCCCATAGGTTTATACTTGCCTTAGTCTTCTTTGTAATTGGATTCGTTTCATTGAAAATATCTTTAAAATTTATGCGGAAAAAAGTTCTGCCAATATTTTCCTCTAAGTATCTGATAGTTTCTGGTCTAACATCCAAGTCCTTGATCCACTTGGAATTTACTTTTGTATTTGGTGAAATACAGTGATTCAGTTTCATTCTTCTGCATGTTTCAACCCATTGTTTCCAACACCATTTGTTGAAGAGACTCTGCTTTCCCCATGTAATAGTCTGAGCCCCTTTGTCAAAGATTAGATGTCCATACGTGTGTGGCCTCATTTCTGGGCTCTCAATTCTATTCCACTGGTCAGTGTGTCTGTTCATGTTACAGTACCAAGCAGTTTTGATGACAATGGCCCTATAATACAGTTTGAGATCTGGCAGTGTGATGCCTCTGGTTCTGTTCTTTTTTCTCAAGATTGTTTTGGCAATTCTAGGTCTTTTCTGGTTCCAGATAAACATTTGTAACATTTTTTCTATTCTCCTAAAAACTGTGGTTGGGATATTGATGGGGATAGCATTAAATTTGTAGATGGCTCTGGGTAATATATTCATTTTGATGATGTTAATTCTTCCAACCCATGAACATGGAATATCTTTCCACTTCTTTGTGTCTTTTTCAATTTCTTTGAGTAGTGACTCATAATTTTCAGTATACAACTCTTTCACTTCTTTGGTTAGGTTTCCTCCTAGATATTTTATAGTTTTTGTTGCTATAGAAAAAGGAACTGATTTCTGGATTTCAATTTCTTCTAACTTAGTGTTTGCATAGAGGAATGCCACTGACTTTTGAATGTTAATTTTATAGCCTGACACCTTACTGTATTGCCTGATGATTTCCAAAAGCTTCTTGCTGGATTCCTTAGGTTTTTCCATGTATACTATCATGTCATCTGCAAATAAGGAGAGTTTGACTTCTTCTCTTCCAATCTGTATCCCTTTAATTCCTTGCTCCTGCCTGATTGCTATGGCAAGAACTTCCAACACTATGTTGAATAGTAATGGTGATAGTGGGCAGCCCTGTCTAGTACCTGATCTGAGTGGAAATGTTTCCAGTTTTTCACCATTGAGTATGATGTTGGCTATAGGTTTGCTATATATAGACTCCACTATCTTCAGGAATTTTCCATCTATTCCTATTTTTTGTAGTGTTTTGATCATAAAGGGATGTTGTATTTTGTCAAAGGCTTTCTCTGCATCTATTGATATGACCATGTGGTTTTTGGTCTTGCTTTTGTTGATGTGGTGGATCACATTGATTGATTTATGTATATGAAACCAACCTTGCATGCCTGGGATAAACCCCACTTGGTCATGATGAACAATTTTTTTGATATACTGCTGTATCCGGTTAGCTAGAATTTTGTTCAATATTTTCGCATCTATGTTCATCAGAGATATTGGTCTGTAGTTTTCTTTTTTGGTTGTGTCCCTGTCTGCTTTTGGTATCAGGGTGATGTTGGCTTCATAGAAGCTGGCAGGGAGTATTCCAGTGTCTTCAATCTTCTGGAAGACTTTTAAAAGTAGAGGTATTAGTTCTTCTTTGAAAGTTTTGTAGAATTCATTTGTAAAACCATCTGGTCCAGGACTTTTATTTTTGGGAAGATTTTTGATAACTGTTTCAATTTCATTAGCTGTGATGGGCCTGTTCATGTTATCCACTTCCTCTTTACTTAGTTTTGGAAGTTGGTAGGTATCTAGGAAATTATTCATTTCTTCCAGGTTCTCTAGCTTGGTGGCATATAGTTGTTCATAGAAGCCTCGCATGATATGTTGAATTTCTGCAGTGTCTGTTGTGATTTCTCCTCTTTCATTTACTATCCGATTTATTTGGGTCTTCTCCCTTTTTTGTTTTGTGAGTCTGGCTAAAGGTTTGTTGATTTTATTTACTCTTTCGAAGAACCAACATTTACTTTCGTTGATCTTTTGTATGGTTTTCCTCTTCTCAATGTTATTTATTTCTCCCCTAACTTTAGTAATTTCTGTCCTTCTGGTTGCTTTAGGATTCCTTTGTTGTTCTTCTTCTAGGTCTTTAAGATGTGCAATCAGGCTGTTTATTTGTGCCTTTTCTTGTTTCCTAATGTGTGCTTGTATAGCTATGAACTTCCCTCTTAGGACTGCTTTAGCTGTGTCCCAAATATTTTGATAGCTTGTGTCTTCATTTTCATTGAACTCTCGAAACATTTTGATTTCTTCCTTGATTTCCTCTTTGACCCAGAAGTTGTTAAGAAGTGTACTGTTGAGCTTCCACATTTTGGCACTGTTACTAATCTTTTGTTGATTGTTAAGTGTTAGTTTAATTCCACTGTGGTCTGAGAAGATGCTTGGGATGATTTCAGTGCTCTTGAATAGGCTGATGCTGTCTTTGTGGCCTAACATATGGTCTATCCTTGAGAATGATCCATGTGGATTTGAGTAAAATGTGTATTCCAGTTTTTTGGGATGAATGACTCTGAAAATGTCCAATAGTTCTAGTTTATCTATCTCTTCATTTAGCTCCCTTATGTCTTTATTGATTTTCTTCCTGGATGATCTGTCAAGTTGAGATAGTGGGTTGTTGAAGTCCCCTACTATGATTGTGTTACTGTTAATATATTGCTGTAGCTCTTTCAGTAGAAGTTTGATGTATTTAGATGGCTTCTCATTGGGTGCATAGATATTAATAATTGTTAAGTCCTCTTGATTGACTGATCCTCTGAGCATTAAGTAGTGTCCATTCCTATCTTTTTTAATCTTATCTATTTTAAAGTCTATCATGTCAGATATGAGAATAGCTGTTCCTGCCCTTTTTTGTGGGCCATTGGCTTGAATGATAGTTTTCCATCCTTTCACTTTAAGTCTGTGTTTGCCTTGTTGCGTTAGGTGAGTTTCCTGTAGACAACATATTGTTGGGTTGTGTTTTCTGATCCATCTTCCTACTCTGTGTCTTTTAATAGGTGAATTCAGGCCATTGACATTTATTGATATCAAAGATTGAAGATATTTTAACGCCATTCTTGTAGAGTTTTAGAGTGTTTTGATATATGTCCTATTTGTGGTGGTCTGATTATTTATAGGAGACCTTTCAGAACTTCTTTCAGGGCAGGTTTGGTGATGGTTGCTTCCTTCAACTGTTGCTTGTCTGAGAAGGTTTTGATGCTTCCATCTAATCTGAATGACAATCTAGCAGGATATAGTATTCTTGGCTGAAAGCCTTTCTCATTGAGCACTCGATAGATATCTTGCCATTCTCTTCTGGCCTGTAGTGTTTGTATGGAGAAGTCTGCTGCTAATCTTATGGGTTTTCCTTTGTAGGTGACTCTTGTTTTTCTCTTGCAGCCTTGAGGACCCTTTCTTTATCCTTATTCCTTTCCAATCTAAGTATGACATGTCTTGGTGTCTTTAGGTCTGGGTTAATTCTGTTTGGGAACCTCTGGGCTTCTTGAATCTTTATGTCTTTGGTGTTGTCTAGACTAGAGAAATTTTCAGCTATTATGGCCTGGAGAATGCTTTCTTCCTCTCCTCTTTCTTCCTCTGGTAAGCCAATAATGCGTATATTGTTTCTTCTGAAGTCATCCCATAGGACTCTGTTGATGTTTTCAGCATCTCTTAATCTCTTTTTGAGATCTCTTACTTCTTTTTTAGTTGTCTCTAATTCATCCTCAATCTTGCTAATTCTGTCTTCAGCCTCATTGATTCTATTCTCTCTGCCCTCTACTGCTTTCTGGAGTTCATCTATTTTGTTGCCCTGCTCTGATACTGTTTTAGCTTGTTCAGCTAGTTGCATTCTTAGCTCAGCAATTTCAGCTTTCAGCTCTCTAATAACCATGAGATAATTAGAATTTTCTTCCATATTCTCATTTGTTGTTCCTGCATTTCTGATTACAATTTTTTCAAATTTTTTACTCACTCCTGTTATTATTTCCTTGGCTAATGTTTGGATGTTGAACTTGTTTTGTGCTTCGCCCTCTGGAGGACTTTTAGCTGGACTCTTGTCCTGGTTCGAGTCTCCAATATTTTTTCTTGTTGTTTTAACCATTTTATATAAGTTAACAGTTTTTTCAATCCCTGAGTTGGAGTTCAGTGGTGTAAAAGCCTTTTTTTTTTCCCCTGTAGGCTATGGGAGCCTGAGGGCTTTTAAACTATCAATAGGCTTCTTCGGCTTAATCACTGACTCCTGACCAAGAGATAAAGCAGGGTGTGGCAGAGATAATCCAGTGGTTATGCAAAGAGACTTTTACAGCCCCTCAGCTATGCCACCGAGGTATAGGTCTTCTCCTGAGTTTCCCGGTTAGATCTCTGTACCCTGGTGTCCCTCCCTGTTGCTGCCCCAGATTCTGAGGGTAGTAGCAATGAAGACTCAGAGTTGCACTTGGTGAGTCTCTGGGGAGTCCTTTCCTCCCTTCAGCTGTCCCCTTGTTGGTGGAGCAGACTGGAGGTGGTGTCTCCACTGACAAACTGTTGAACTGTTAGCAGTCACTTAATCTCTCCTTAGGCCCCTCTCTCCTCTCTGTCTCCAGCCACGCGTGTTTGTACTCACGGGTGATTTACTGGGTTTCTGTGGTCATTCTAGTCCTGTCTTGTTTTGGTCCGGGTGGTCTCCTTTGGTATTCCTAGTTGATCTGGGAGAGGAGAGGAGAGGAGAGGAGAGGAGAGAAAGCGATCTGCTGCTCGTAGCTCCGCCTCCGGAAGTCGAATCCACAAGCGACTATTTCTTCCTCAGAAAATACTTTAAAATATTTATTCAGATAAGACATTCAGGAGTTTAGGACAGGAATTAAAACATTTTTTCTTTTGAAATTTAATATAAATTTAAATTGAATTATTTATTTATTTATTACCAGAGCACTACTCAGCTCTGGCTTATGGTGGTGTGGGGGATTGAACCTGGGACTTCAGAGTCTCTGGCATTACAGTCTCTTTGTATAACCATTATACTATCTACCCCCCACCCGAATTGAAATGCCTTAAGATTAAATTGAACATGCTAATGAAATTTTGTTGGTCTTCCTCCTACCTTTCCTGGCAGTCGTTGTTTTTAATTAATTAATTAATTGTAATTAAATACTTTTAATGAGAGATATAGGGGAAGAAAGAGACAGGTAGACAGACTGAGACCAGAGTACTGCTCAGTTCTGTTTTATGGTGGTGCTGGGGACTGAACGTTGGACCTCAGGACTTGAGGCATGAAAATCTTTTTGCATAAACGTTATGTTGTCTCCTCAACTCCTACCAATCATTATTACCAAAGTGTATATCAAGCATTCCCAGGCAGCCTCTTTACTATTTAATCCTTTAAACTGTACAGTAGATGATGAGTTGCTATTTTTTTATATTGCCCTCCCTCCAGTTTCAGCAGGTAGACTCCAAGGTCCCAGCAATTGCCCTTACTTGTCCTGTCATGTCTTTCCTAGCTGAAAAATGCCTTCCTTGTTACTTCCTGTCCTATATGTTAACTCCCATTATGTTTCCTGGAGTCACATAGATAAATAAACAAACAAATGAAATAAATCAACAAGAAGCTAAACTATCAGGATCTGAATGCAACTCATTCATAATAATATGTTTTCATTATCTTCAAAGCAAGGTCATGGGATATCATTAGCAAGCTACTGTGAACATCGACAGGTGAGACAAGCTAAAACTCAGAGTAGTAAGCATCCCTGGCTGTTCTTAAGAAAGGAGATTTGTGGCAGGAATTCACAAATGGCCATGTGGTGAGGCACCCAATCTCTAAAACCTCAAACTAATAATGGGAAGGAGGTGAATGAGGTTGAAGAAGAGACTGTACTAAGGGAGCTTCAGCTACCATAGGTACTGACTCAGGCAAGCTTAGGGCTCATATAATGTGATTTGAGTAATCCTTCAAGGAATTCCCACAAAAAATTGATTTTCTTGGCATGTATAATACCCTAGTTTCCATCATCATTCATATCCCTCTCCTAGTACAATGCTTTTTGAATTTCACCACTGGCATTTTCTTAATGTCAGAAGTCATTGATTTAAAGATCATTCTGAGGGGCAGGGGTAGATAGCATAATGGTTATGCTATCTACCCTCATATACTCTCTTATACCCTCTTATACTCTCATACCTGAGGCTCCAAAGTCCCAGATTCAATCTCCTGAACCACCATAAGCCAGAGCTGAGCAGTGTCTGGTTAAAAAAAAAAAAAAATCAGGTGGTCGGGCGGTAGTGCAGTGGGTAGTGCAGTGGGTTAAGCGCACATGGCACAAAGTGCAAGGGCTGATTTAGGGTCCCGGTTCCATCCCCTGGCTCCCCACCTGCAGGGGGCTCACTTCACAAGTGGTGAGGCAGGTCTGCAGGAGTCTTTCTCTCCCCCTCTCTGTCTTCCCCTCCTCTCTCATCTCTCTGGCCTATCCAACAACAATTATAGCAACTACAACAACAATAATAAACAAGGGCAACAAAAGGAAAAAAATAGCTTCCAACAGCAGTGGACTCGTAGTGCAGTCACTGAGCCCAGCAATAATCCTGGAGGCAAATAAAATAATAGATTTTTAAAAAATCATTCCGGGGACCCTTAGAGCACCTGGAGCAGTCTTAAGAGAGCTGAAGAGAGTTGGGAAAAAAAAAAATGACCTGGGACAGTGACATAGCTCATCTGGATAGTGCGCTGCTTTGCCATGAACACAACTCAGGTTCAAGCCAGAGCTGAATAGGAAGGAAGAAAAAGGAAGGAGTAAAGGGAAATCAAAGGTATATTCAGCTTAAAAGCTACCCACCCTACTGGCCTGGGAGGTGGTGTAGTGAATAAGATTTTGGACTTGAAACCATGAGATCCCAAATTTAATCCCTGGCATCAAATGTGCCAGAACTATGCTTTGGTTCTCTCTCCTCTCTTTAAATCAATAATAATTTTTTAAAGAAAGTCACCCACCTTAAGTAAAACACAAGATGATTTGTGTGTCATTTGATAAGAACAAAAATGTAGTTATAGTTTCCTTGAAAAAAAAAAGTGAAACTGAAATACAGATGTAATCTACATTTAAATTTCTTTACTGCATCTCCCATTTTTATTTCTTCTTCTGAACGTAGGGCATGCTTGATTCACTAATTCCAGCAGATTGTTAGAACCACAGAATACCTGTTCTCATCTGGAATTTTTATTCTACAGATGATAAAATGTTGCCCAGAATTGACTTGCCCAAGTTTCCTCAGCTGATAAGTGGCAGATCTGTAAATTGGGTCACTAAACTTTCAGGTCAAGACACTTCATGATAGGAATGATCAAAGAAAAACGTTTTTTTGAAAACTAAGAAATGTTACACATATACGAATCACTGTATTTAACTGTTGACTGTAAGCCATTAATCCCCTTCTTCTTCTAACGTTTGCCCTTCTTCCGTAGCCAGTTAATGGTTTTGAAAGTGACTGGGATCCATGTGGATTCAGTCGGCTAGGAAGGATCGTCAGTTTCCCCAATGAATGGGTACTCACGGGATGCACCACGAGAAGGTCGATCCAATGCATCCCCATTAATCCCCTCGTAAAGGAAAACAAGTGATTTTGTGGAAACTGCTTACACCTTGATTTAAGGTCTACTGCTGAGATAATTTAAATATTAGGGTGACTGGCTTCTTATTAGTAAAGCCAGAACCTCCAAATGAGTTATGACTTTACTGTTGCTATCAGTGAACTGTTACATTAAGAGGTCTTGGAGGTAGACAACTGGGATGGGATAGGTGTCAGGGCACTGGTTATAGTATTTATATAGCAAGGACATTTAATTAGTATAGATTGTATTTTTGTTTTAAGAAACATGGGATTGGAAAGATAGCAAATGGTTACATTGAAAAAAATATATATACATATATATATGAAAGCAAGATCTGACTTTATAGTAGGACACCAAAGTAAAAATCAATCTGTGTGTGGAGGGTGAGAGTAGATGTTCAACTTCACTGGGGGGGGGGATCGGGACACAGTCCTTTGGTGGTAGGAAGGGTGTTGATGTACACTCCTATTAACTTGTAGTCTCATAAATCACTATTTAATTAATTAATATTATATGAGGGAAAACTGATTGAATGTCTCAAACCTTTTAATGCACAGACTATAGTCTGAGTATATGTTCCTTCAGTCTAAGCACTTAAGACTTCAAATGTAGGGCCGGGTGGTGGCGCACCTGGTTGAGCGCACTTATTACAATACGAAAGGACCCAGGTTCGAGTCCCCGGTCTCTACCTGCAGGGGAAAAGCTTCACAATTGGTGAAGCAGTGCTGCAGGTGTCACTCTCTCTTTCTTCCTCTCTATCCCTACCCCCTTCCCTCTTGATTCCTGGCTGTCTCTATCAAATAAATAAAGATAATAAAAAAAAATTTAAAAGACTTCAAATGTGTAACCAGACTGAATTTTAACAGTGGTCTCAAATTGTTAATACATTTCTTTATTTTTATTTATTGGATAGACACAGCCAGAAACTGAGAGGGAAGAGGGTGATAGACAGGGAGAGATAAGAGAGACACCTGCAACACTGCTTCACCATTTGTGAAGCTTTCCCCCTGCAGGTGGGGACCCAGGACTCGAACCTGGGTCCTTTCTCACTGTAACATGGACGCTGAACCAGGTGCACCACCATCAGGCCCCTGTTAATGCATTTCTAATAATGACTTGTTCTTTGAAATTTTGACTTAACTAAAAGCTTTGACCAGGGAGAAAAGTAGCAATCAGTGGCATTAATTTATAAGGCACAGCTATATATAAACAATGTCAAAGGACAGAAATTATGGTGATGTCGTGTATGGTACAGCAAATTTTAACAATGGGACCTTTAAATTTAACCCAATTGTCAAATAATTTGATTATAGCAATAACTATCTATTGCTTTTTGAAATCCTAAGACAGCAGGAACCTTCTGCTTTCTCTATAAAGCCCATATTTCAGGCAAGGGTAGATAGCATAATGGTTATGCAAACAGACTGTCAAGCCTGAGGCTCCAAAATCCCAGGTTCAATCCCCTGCACCACCATAAACCAGAACTGATCAGTGCTCTGGTAAAAAAAAAAAAAAAAAAAAAAAAAAAGCCCATATTTCCCCCAGTCCTGGAACCTCTAGGGTGGGGCTCACTTTCCTGCATACTTCTCTCAATTCATACCAACTGATACTGCATCTGCTGGTCCCAACCTAATCAGTGCAATGCATACCACCTTGGCATGCTTTACTTCAGACTGTGTCCAGAGAAGTTAGGTGTGCATGTCAACCCTTCAGCCTCATTACTCGTGTGAGACCTTTCCTTTCTCATAGGACTCTCTAATTCTATTTTGACTGGTTCATTTCCTAGCAAAGCCCCTAAGCCTAGATAAAGATCAGGTCCCATGAGATAGGGCATATGTACACATTTATCCATAAATTAGGGCAAAATATATACCTGAAAGCAAAAGTGCACAATAGTTTGCAGTGAGTCAATATAGGCAGCAAGCAAGTAGAAAGACCTAAAAAGACACCATAAAGTTCCTAATGAAATAGTTTGTACATAGACCTAGATACCCTCTTCACCTACTTCCTATTACATTTCCCTCAGTCACTCCAAAACTAACTTATCAAAGTAAGGACTACAAAAGCTGAATAAAGGCAAGAGACTGGCATACTTCAATGATGACTCTCTAGTCACTATCAGGCTACCCCATCAGCTGGCAACCTAGTTGAGGAGTTCTGAGATTCCCACACAGACATGATGGGCCTAGACCTTGAATAGATCGCTCTCTCCATTGTCACTGGTCATCTCCATCAGGAACAACACAATAGACACCTTTGTGTACCCCCATAGGACCTTGCCCTCAATGTGGATCAACAATAGTAGAGAATGTTCCATCCTCTGAAGGGAGGTTGGATAACATACTGTGTCTACCACCTGAGGAAGATGGGCCCTGATATTGGGGCAGCTTGGAACGTTCCTACTCATGACCACAGAATGTGAGCTCAGATCTACAGGGATGCAGAGGTCACACAGGCTCCTAACCTGAATATGGGCCCTAGATCAGATGGGGGGGTCACAAGCGGTGAAGCAGGTCTGCAGGTGTCTATCTTTCTCTCCCCCTCTCTGTCTTCCCCTCCTCTCTCCATTTCTCTTGGTCCTATCCAACAACAATGACACCAATAACAACAACAACAATAATAATAATAACCACAACAATGATAAAACAACGAGGGCAACAAAAGGGGAAAAATGGTCTCCATGAGCAGTGGATTCATGATGCAGGCACTGGGCCCCAGCAATAACCCTGGAGGCAAAACAAACAAACAAATAAAGTGACTATACCACTGTGGATTTAGTTGATCAATATTATAATTCATTAATTTTTTTTTGTGGAATTATTTTTTCTGAGTTTCTTACATGTTTTATTTCATCACTCTGGGCTATTTTTTTCTTGCCTCACAGACTGTTGGACTTAATACCTATAAACCTTAGGAACCTAATTATGGTGTATGTCAAATAAATGTTTATTTATTTGTATTTTCACAATTGTAACAAAATTTAAGATTTAAAATAGTTATTTAAATTCTAGAAGGTTAGTGGGATTGTATTGTTAAATGGGAAACTGGGGAATGTTATGCATGTACAAACTATTGTATTTACTGTTGAATGTAAAACATTAATTCCCCAAAAAAGAAATAAATTTAAAAAAAAATTCTAGAAGGTCTATACATTATCACCCTCATGCTTAGAAGGCCTTGTATTCCTGCTATTTGAAAACAAGGAGGGGAATTAAATATGCTTCACATTCAATCATAATTATGATATTTTGATATTTTATCATTACATTTTTCTTTGGGGGCCCCTTGGGACAGTGTCTGCTACTAATAGTATTTTGGCAGACTGAAACTTTGCCCCTGCATGATTCCAACACTCCCAATGGACTCTTTCTTTAACTAATCAATTATTTTTATTTTATAGGAAAGAAAACAATTGAGAGGGAAGAGGAGATAGAGACATCTGCAGCACTACTCTAAAACTTGAGAAGCTTCCCTCCTACAGGTGAAGACTGGGGGCTTGAATGAACCCGAGCTCTTGCACATTTGGTAATGTATGCCACTGCCTCTCTTTTTTCTTATCTTTTCTCCTCCTCCTCTTTCTCCATCTACCAGAGCACTGCTCAGCTCTGATTTATGGTGGTGCAGGAGATTGAACCTGGGACTTCGGGGCCTCAGACATGAGAGTTTCTTTGCATAAGCATTATGCTATCTACCCTAAAAAGATGGTCCCTGGGAGTCAGGTGGTAATGCAGTGAGTTAAGCACAAACGGTGCCAAGTGCAAGGACCCGAGTAAGGATCCTGGTTCAAGCCTCCGGTTCCCCACCTGCAAGGGAGTCGCTTCACAGGCGGTGAAGCAGGTCTGCAGGTGATTATCTTTCTCTTCCCCCTCTGTCTTCCCCTCCTCTCTCCATTTTCTCTCTGTTCTATCCAATGATGATGACATCAAATAGCAACAATAATTACAACAATAAAACAAGGGCAACAAAAAAGGGAAAATAAATAAATGTTTTATATAAAAAAAAAAGCTTGTCCCTTTTTAATTTTCTTTTCTTTTCTTCTCTTTTCTCTTCTTTATTTTACTTCTCTTTCTTTTCTTTCACACCAGAGCACTGATCAGCTCTGGTTTATGGTGGTGAAGAGGATTGAACCTAGGACCTTAGAGCCTCAGGCATGCAAGTCTCTTTGCATAACCATTATGCTATCTGCCATGGCCTATGGCCCCTTTTTCTTTAAGACACACATAGAGAGATACCACAGCACCTGCCTTGCATGGTCCCCCAGGCCATAAACCATTATGCTTTGAATCTGCTGCTCAATCTCCTACATATCTCTCTTCACCTGGGAGATGTATAAAGGGATTATGGGCTGATTTAGAGATGTCTTGCACTTGTCAAAGCATCCATGACTCCTTCTGTTACTCTGGGAAATGTGCCAAGCTTATTTCTAGAATGCTCTTTTTACATCCTGTTTTGGGAACATATAGACGTAAGTATGGGGAGAGATACTCCATCCTTGAAGAAGATTTCACTCTTGACCAAATTATTTCTACCCATAATCTTGGACAGTTTGGGAAAACAGCATCCATATTGCTACTTCCTGACTACATCTGAGTAGATAGACACTATTTCTAGAGGCAGAAATGGAGCAAAGAAGCAAGTTCATCTATTGAGGTTATGTGACATATTGGCATGGAAGTTATGTGCCTATGGAATGAGGAACAAAGAGTAGGAGGCTCCATATTTCAGGCAAACATACAATCCTGGAATGAGAGTTGTTAGTATTTTCTGTTTATTTATTTATTTTTAGGCTAATTATCTGTTTCTTGTTCTCACATGTAGAAATGTTTTCCTGTTACAATTTTAGATACTTCAAAACAATCTACCAAATATATGCCTCCAGTACAACCTGGGGGTTCATTAGAATAATTAATTATAGTGGTTAATAAATATTTTGAAATCCTTTTATTAAAGGGGTCATGTAAGTCTAAAGTACTAGTATAATCAAGCCTAATCAGGTCAGTGATTTAAAGAGAGGCCTTTAAATCATATATAAAGCTCCTCCAACAATCAGTGGTGCAGGGTGAAGGTAGGAAAAGGCAGGTGAGTTGTTTAAAGAACTGCACAACAGCAGAGCCACACTGATGTTTGCTCAGGTGGAAGCTGGATGCCTAAGTGATCTACTCACTGATGGCTTCACAAATTATCAACTTTATGTTATAGGACAAAGGCCATGACTTTGTGAAAGCCTGAGGTGAAGTTTGTAGATGAATACAGATAATCTACAGAAACAGACAGGGAATTTTCTCTGCAAGGCTACAAATCAGGTAAGTGCTAAGCTTCTACTATCTTTTTTTTTTTTGCCTCCAGGGTTATTGCTAGGGTTCAGTGCCTGCACCACAAATCCACTGCTCCTGGAGGCTTTTTTTTTTTTTACCCTTTTGTTGCCCTTGTTTTTTATCATTGCTGTGATTATTATTGTTATTGATGTTGTTGAATAGGACAGAAATTGAGAGAGGAAGGGGAGAGAAAGATAGACACCTGCAGACCTGCTTCACCGCTTGTGAAGTGACTCCCCTGCAGGTGGGGAGCCGGGGGCTTCAACTGGGATCCTTACGTCTGTCCTTGTGCTTTGTGCCACATGCGCTTAACCGCTGTGCTACCGTGTAACGTGCTAACCTTCTACTATCTTATAAAACATGTAATCTGCCTTTTGAATGAAATCAAGAACTGAGGGGATGGTAAAGTCAAGGAAAGAAGTGAACATAGTCAACTTCTAAGTTGTGATCTCAATGCTCCTCTCAATGCTTTCTTTATAATTTGGATAGGAAAATATATATATATATATATATATATATATATATATAAATATATATATATATATATATATATATATGACCACATTTGGAGATGGGAGTGTGTGTGTGTAGTAATATATGTAAGATGTTTATAGGATCACATACTATATCAATAAAATTAGATTAAAATGATTTGGGAGGTTATGCTTAGAAAAGAGTGAATCAATGAACCATGATATGATGGTGCTACATCTTGAAACTAGAAAAAGAGTCTTAAAGTGGAAATGATACAAAAATATAAAAATTAAGAAATAAGTAGTCACCCAGGATGCCAGAGTGGATAGGTTGCTGGGCTTTTAAGCATGAGATCCTGAGTAATCCCTGGCATCACACATGCCAAAGTGATGTTTTGGCTCCTCCCACCCCTCTCTTTTCCTCTCTCATAAATAAACTTTAAAAGAAAAGGAGTTTAGTGTGATTTCCACTTCATTAAATTTTTATTATATATATATATATATATATATATATATATATATATATATATATGTATATATTTGGATAGCGACTGCCAGAAATAGAGAGGGAAGGGGGTAATAGAGGAAGAGAGACACCTGCAATACTGCTTCACCACTTGCAGAGCTTTCACCCTGCAGGTGGAGGCTGGAGGTTCAAACCCAGGTCCTTGTGTCATTTCCACTTCAATATCCAAATACCAGAGTATTGGTCAGTTCAGTCTTATAGTAGTTTGGGGGGTTGAAGCTGGGACCTCTGGTGCCCAGGGCAAGAAATTCTTTTGCATAACCACTATGCTACCTTCCCTACCCTTCCTTAATTTTTTAAACCAATTTCTTTTGCTAATCATAACAGGTGCTGTAGAATAAGACTCATCACCATGATATCGTCTATCCTGTTTTTGGGACTTACTGCCATCATTGGTAAGTCATCAACTGACATTTAGTATTGTTTGGAGATGTTTAGAAAAACATCCAGCACAGTTATAACTCAAAAAAAAAAAAAAAAAAAAGAGCAATGATCACAAGTAATGGAGGAGTGGGTTCTTTATATGACCACTAGTTAGCCCCTTATTCTGTAATGGAAAGTGTGTTAGGGGCCGGTGGTGGCACACTTGGTTGAGCGCACATATTATAGTGTGCAAGAATCTGGGTTCAAGCCCCTGGTCCCCACATGTAGAGGGAAAACTTTACAAGTGGTAAAGCAGGTCTGCAAGTGTCTTATCTTTCTCTTTCCCTCTCTGTCTTCCCCTCCTCTCTCGATTTCTCTCTGTTCTACCAACAACAATAACAATAGCAATAACAACAAGGGCAACAAAAATGGGGGGAAATGACATGCAGGAGCAATGGATTCATAGTGCAGACACCAAATCCCAGCAATAACCCTGGAGGCTAAATAAATAAATAAATAAATAAATAAGTAAACTTTAAAAACTTAAAAAGAGGGGCCAGGTGGTGGCACACCTGGTTGAGCACACATGTTACAGTGCACAAGGACCCAGGTTCAAGCCCCCAGCCCCTACCTGCAGGTGGGGAAGCTTCACGAGTGATGAAGCAGTGCTTCACATGTCTCTCTGTCTTTCTCTCTATATATCTCTCCTTCCCTCTCGATTTCTCACTGTCTCTGTCCCATAAATAAAGATAATAAAAAAAAATGAAAAGAGAGAGAGAGAGAGAGCTTGCCAAACAGGTGAAAATATTATGAGTGGGAATTTATGGATCAGTGTCTCAGGAGACATATGGAAAGAAAATACCAGTATCAGACAGTCAGTAAGAGATAGAAAAAGATACCAGCCTGGGGATAATTTAGTTGGAAGAGTTCACATCTAATCAGGGTGGTGAGACCAGAAAGGCTGTTTTATGGTGCTTGGTTAAAAAATATATATTTCTTGGAAGCAACCCAGGTGTCCAACAACAGATGAATGACTGAGCAAGTTGTGGTCTATATACACAATGGAATACTACTCAGCTGTAAAAAATGGTGACTTCACCGTTTTCAGCCGATCTTGGATGGACCTTGAAAAATTCATGTTAAGTGAAATAAGTCAGAAAAAGAAGGATGAATATGGGATGATCTCACTCCCAGGCAGAAGTTGAAAAACAAGATCAGAAAACACAAGTAGAACCTGAAATGGAATTGGCATATTGCACCAAAGTAAAAGACTCTGGGGTGGGTGGGTGGGGAGTATACATGTCCATGAAGGATTATAGATGACATAGTGGGGCTTGTATTGTTAAATGGGAAAATGGGGAATGTTATGCATGTACAAACTATTGTATTTATTGTTGAATGTAAAACATTAATTCCCCAATAAATAAATAAATTTAAATATATATATATATATTTATTTATTTATTTATTGCCACCAGGGTTATTGCTGGGGCTCAGTGCTGGCACTATAAATCCACAGCTCCCAGTAACTGTATCTTTATTTTTTTATATTATACTTGATAGAAGAGAGAGAAATTGAGAGGGGAGGCGAGACAGAGAGAGAGAGCAGGAAAAAATAGACACCTGCAGACTTGCTTCACTCCTTGCGAAGTGTCTCCCCCCCACCCCATGCAGAAAAACAAATGCTCAGACCTAGGTCCTTGTGCATGGTAATGTGTACGCTTAACTAGGTGTGCCATCACCTGGTCCCTTGCTTAAACTTTCTTTTAATTGCCAACTGGACTATTGCTGGGATGTGGTGCCAGTACTACGAACCCACTGCTCAGTGGCCATTTTTTTCTTCTTTCCTAATGTTTTTATTAGATAGGACAAAGGGAAGCTGAGAGAGAATGGGGAGATGGAAAGAGAGGAAGAGAAAGATAGACACCTGCAGACCCCCTGCAGCTGGATAGCAAGGGCTTGAACTTGGTCCTTATGCTCAGTAATATGTGTGATTTACTGGGTATGCTTACTGCCTGGCCTCCATGCTTGATTTTTTAAAAATATTTTTTAAGTTTTTTTATATTTATTTTTCCTTGTGTTGCCCTTGTTGTTTTTTATTGTTGTTGTTGATGTCATCGTTGTTGGATAGGACAGAGAGAAATGGAGAGAGGAGGGGGAAGACAGAGAGGGGGAGAGAAAGATAGACACCTGCAGATCTGTTTCATCGCCTTTGAAGTGATTCCCCTGCAGGTGGGGAGCCGGGGGCTTGAACCGGGGATTTACTTGATTTTTAATTAAGAGAGAGAGAGGGACCAGGAATTAACTCATCCAGAAGAGCTTGCATCTTACCATGCATGGGGTCCTGGGTTTAAGTTCCACCACAATATGGAAGCACCAGGGACTGCACTAGTGAGTTCCACAAGGGGCTGGGGAGATAGTATGATGGACTAAGACTCTGAGGGCCCAGAGTCCCCTGCACTACCATAAACCAATCCTGAGCAGTGTTCAGGACTGGACTGCACCAATGAGCTCCATGGATGGTGGAATGGTGCTGAGTCATCTCCTCTCTCAGCCTCTCTTTCCTCTCTTCAAACAAACAAACCAACAAAAAAAGAAAATCAATGGGTGCTGGGGCAGTGAAATAGCTCACTTAGATAATGTGCTGCTTTGCTGTGTATGAAACCCAAGTTTGAGCTCAGCCCCTACTACATTGAAGGAAGCTTCAGTATTGTAATCTCTCTCTCTCCCTCCCACCCTCCTTCTCTTTCTCTAAGAAAAGATATAGTGAGGAAGGGAGGGAGGGAGGGAGGGAAGGAGAGAGAGAGAGAGAGAGAGAGAAAGAGAAAGGAAGGAAGAGAGAAAGAAAAGGGGCCAAGTGGTGGTGCGCTTTTTTGAGCACACATGTTGCAATGCACGAGGACCAGGGTTCAAGCCCCTGGTCCCCACCTGCAGGGAGAAAGCTTTGCGAGTGGTGAAGCAGTGTTGCAGGTGTCTCTCTGTCTGTTTCACTCTCTATCACCTCCTTCCCTCACAATTTCTGGCTGTCTCTATCCAATAAGTAAATAAACACCATTTAAAAACTTAGAGAGAAAGAGAATAAATAGGTCCCAGGAAATCTCTCACACAGGAACCCTGAGTTCATTCTCTAGTTTTACATTAAAAAGAAAGAATAGGGGGATAGATAGCATAGTGGTTATGCAAAGAGGTTCTCATGCCTCAGGCTCTATAGTCCCAGGTTCAATCCCCTGTACCACCATAAACCAGAGCTGAACAGTGCTGTGGTAAAAAATACAAAAAAAAAAAAAAAAAAAGAAGAAGAAGAAAGGAAAGAAAAGAAAAGAAAGAAAGAAAGAAAGAAAGAAAGAAAGAAAGAAAGAAAGAAAGAAAGAGGGGTGGGGATAGATAGCATAATGGTTATGCAAACAGATTCTCATGCCTGGGGCTCCAAAGTCCCAGGTTCAATCCCCCATACTACCATAAGCCAGAGTTGAGCAGTGCTCTGGTTAAAAGAAAAACAAAGAGAAGACCTTACTGGATAGAGGGATGATTTTAGTAAAAGCACAGAGACCAGAAATGTATGCAAAGTGTTTGCAGGTCAGTGTGACTTGAGTAAGTGAGATTTCTGATAGAATGAAAAGGTAACCAGATGAGCGTGTTAAGGGGCCTTGAAGAATAAGAAAACACTGGGGGCTGGGAGGTGGTGCAGCAAGGTAAGCACACATGGCACAAAGCGCAAGGACTGGCTTAAAGATCCTAGTTTGAGCCCCTGGCTCCCCACCTGTAGGAGGATCACTTCACAAGTGGTGAAGCAGGTTTGCAGTTGCCTATCTTTCTCTCCTCTTCTCTGTCTTCCCCTCCTCTCTTGATTTCTCTCTGTCCTATCCAACAACGACAGCTATAACAACTACAAGGGCAACGAAATAGGAAAAATATCCTCCAGGAGCAGTGGATTTGTAGTACAGGTACTGGGCCCTGGTCATAACCCTAGAGGCAAAAATAAAATAAAATAAAGTAAAATAAAATAGAAACAATAAAACACAAAATCTGGCCTACTAAAATGAAAAGCTACGGGGGGGGGGGGGATAGTATAATGGCTATGCAAAAATACCTTGATGTCTGAGGCTCCAAAAAACCCCAAATTCAATCCCCTGATCCACCATAAGCCAAAGCTCAAAGCTCTGGTGGAAAAGAAGAAAGAAAGAAAGAAAGAAAGAAAGAAAGAAAGAAAGAAAGAAAGAAAGAAAGGTCATTGTAAATAGTGCCTTAGTTGCCTTCATTAGTATAGTGATAACTGAGAAGAACATGTTTCTAAATTTTTTTTAATTCCAGGGGTGAGAAGATAGCAAACATGGTAAGAGTATGCACTTTTTCATGCATAAAGACCCAGGTCCCAGTTCCCAACCACTACATGGGAGCACCAAGCAAAGGGAGAGTTCACTAGTGGAACAGTGCTGGGTTGTCGCTCCTGCTTGGTCTCTCAGCCTATATATGTCTTTTAAAAAGTCTGCCAGGGGGAGTCGGGCTGTAGTGCAGTGGGCTAAGCGCAGGTGACGCAAAGCACAAGAACCGGCATAAGGATCCCGGTTCGAACCCTGGCTCCCCACCTGCAGGGGAGTCGCTTCACAGGCGGTGAAGCAGGTCTGCTTTATCTTTCTCTCCTCCTCTCTGTCTTCCCCTCCCTCTCTCCATTTCTCTCTGTCCTATCCAACAACGACAACAATAAAACAACAAGGGCAACAAAAGGGAATAAATAAATAAAATAAATATTTTTTAAAAATTATAAAAAAAAAAGTCTGCCAGGGGGAGTTGGGCGGTAGCGCAGCAGGTTAAGCACACGTGGACCAGCATAAGGATCTGGTTCGAGCCCCGGCTACCCACCTGCAGGGGAGTTGCTTCACAAGCGGTGAAGCAGGTCTGCAGGTGTCTATCTTTCTTTCCCTCTCTGTCTTCCCCTCCTCTCTCCATTTCTCTCTGTCCTATCCACAGACAACAATAACAACAGTAATAACAACATTAAAACAAGAGCAACAAAAGGGAATAAATAAATGAATATCTTAAAAATTAAAAAAAAAAACCAAGATAAAAAGAAAAGTCTTCCAGAAGTTGTGGAATTTTGCAAGTTTGAAGGCTCAATTAAAAAAAATAAAGTTAGGCAGGGGTAGATAGCATGATGGCTATGCAAACAGACTCTCATGCCTGAGGCTCCAAGGTCCCAGGTTCAATTCCCTGTACTGCCATAAGCCAGAGCTGAGCAGTGCTCTGGTAAATAAATAAATAAAGTTTCCGGTTCGAACCCCGGCTCCCCACCTTCAGGGGAGTCGCTTCACAGGCGGTGAAGCAGGTCTGCAGGTGTCTATCTTTCTCTCCTCCTCTCTGTCTTCCCCTCCCTCTCTCCATTTCTCTCTGTCCTATCCAACAACAACAACAACAATAATAACTACAACAATAAAAAATAAATAAATAAATAAATAAAGTTTAATTCTAAAATTGAGAAAGTGATATCACTGCAAGCTAGTAATTCCTAGGTACGTATGCTCAAAGGCAGTGGAACACAGTTTTATTTTTTTTCCTTTCTTTAATTGCCAGCTGGAGTCAGGGATATATAGCTAGTAGGTTAATTATGAACTACTATACTAGTTGTGTTAACTGCAAGTTGACTATAATTAAGAAGGATGCTTGTGTTTTAGATGCCAATACAAGTAGTATAAGGTCCATGATCATAGTCCAATTCCCTTAATGTAATGGTTCCCAAACTAATGATAGGAGTCATTTGGGTACTCTTGGCATTTGATCTAAAGATTCTGGTTCAGTAGACGTGTGTGAAGAGTCCAGGTGCATGTACTTTTGGTAGGCTTCCTAATCACTGTGATAACTATGATCTGTGATTCACACATAGAATTTAAAAAAGGCTGTTTTCCCCGTAAATAGCAACACCAGTCCCAGTAATTTAGATAGCTTTTCCTTCTCATTCATTCATGTATCCACTATTCCCCATTCAACAAATATTTATTGATTGTCCTCTTTTATAAGATTTATTTATTTATTTATTTGTAAACCAGAGCACTTCTCAGTTCTGGCTTATCCTGGTGCAGGGGATTGAACCTGGGACTTCAGAGCCTCAGGCATGAGAGTCTCTTTGCATAACCATTATGCTATCTTCCCCACCCTTGATTGTCCTCTTTGTGATAAATTTTTCTAGAAACTGAAAAGGATAAAGCAGAGAAAAGGTTATTCAAATGAGAGGACAGGAACAAACAAAGGAGTGAGCAAGGAAGGAAGAACAAGTGGTTATCAGGTGGTGAATAAGTAAGATAGATAAAAATTTAAATGATTTAAGGTAATGGGAGACAAGGAATAAGATAGGAAACTTTTGTCTCTTTAATTCTTCTAGCATTTGCCCTTTTTCCGTAGCCAGTCAACAGCATCAGGTTGAGCCTGATGTAAAGTTTCGAGACCTCTGAATCTGGAGAGGTGGCAGTCGTTGACTATGTGGGTCATAGTCTGTCTGTAGCCGCAGGGGCAGTTCGGGTCGTCTCTGGCTCCCCAGCGATGGAACATAGCAGCGCACCGGCCATGGCCTGTTCGATAGCGATTGAGGAGGACCCAATCATAACGTGCTAGGTCAAAGCCAGGTTGACGCTTGCAGGGGTCTGTGATGAGGTGTTTGTTCTTTACCTCAGCTGACTGCCAACTCTGTTTCCAAGAGACTGGGACAGAGAAGTTCAGTGTAGGCGCAGGGGACCAGATTGGGTGACTAGACGTCAAGCGTTGGACAGGGTGGACGAAGATATCCGCGTATATTGGCAGGTCCGGTAGAGCGTAGACGTGGGAAATGAACTTAGATGATGCCGCATCCCGACGAATATCTGGCGGGGCGATGTTGTTAAGAACTGGCAGCCATGGAACCGGGGTGGAACGGATGGTTCCAGAAATTATCCTCATGGAGGAATATAATTTGGAATCGACCAAGTGGACATGGGGGCTACGGAACCATACTGGGGCACAGTATTCTGCAGTGGAATAGCATATTGCCAGAGATGATGATCGTAGTGAGGAAGCACTCGCGCCCCATGAGGAGCTGGCCAGTCTTGCAATGATGTTATTCCTCGTGCCCACCTTTGCTGCAGTTTTTATGAGATGTTCGTGAAATGACAGGATGCGCTCGAGAGTAACACCAAGATAGACTGGCTGGGCTTCATGCCGGATTCTCGTATCGCCAAGCTGCACATTAAGCTCACGCGAGGCCGAGGCATGGTGTAGATGGAAACACTCACGAAAGATATGTCTCTTTAATATCAGTAGGTAAGAAAAGCCCTCTTAAAAGAAAACTTTGGGGCAGGGGTAGATAGCATAATGGTTATGCAAAGAGACTCTCATGCCTGAGGCTTTAAAATCCCAAATTCAATCCCCTGCACCACCATAAATCAGAGCTGAGCAGTGCTCTGGTAAAAAAAAAAAAAAAAAAAAAAAAAACTTTGTGGGGGCCAGGTGATGCACAGCAGATTAAGCGCATGTGGTGCAAAGCCCAAGAACCGGCATAAGGATCCCTGTTCGAGTCCCCAGCTCCCCACCTGCAGGGGAGTTGCTTCATGAGCGGGTGAAGCAGGTCTGCAGGTGTCTATCTTTATCTCCCCCTCTCTGTCTTCCCCTCCTCTCTCCATTTCTCTCTGTTCTATCCAACAATAACGACAGCAATAACAATAATGATAAACAACAAGGGCAACAAAAGGAAAAAAACATGCCCTACAAGAGCAGTGGATTCATAGTGCAAGCACTGAGCCCCAGCAATAACCCTGGAGGCAAAAAGAAAAGAAAAGAAAAGAAAACTTTGTGGGTTGTGGTATACGCAGATGAGTAATCACATTTCCATATACAAGGACTTGGGTTCATCTTTGTGTTGTTTCTTTTAAAAATATAAGAAAATCCTACACACGCACATCTTCATATGCTCTTCCTTCCTTCAATAAAAAGTGTCTATGTCATGCCTGAGGCACTGAAGTCCCAAATTCAGTCCCTGCACCACCATAAACCAGAGCTGAGCAGTGCTCTGGTAAAAAAAAAAAAAAAAAAGAGTATGAGTCTATAAATACTGTTGTGTACCTGGAAATAATTTTATAGAAGCATACTAGAGTAGTTCCTATTTCCTTCTGTACAACTACATAGTACTCTGTTGTGTGGATGTATCTTTGATTTGTAAATCAGTTCCTATAATAATGGTATTTGGACTGAGGAGATAACACTAATGATTATGCAAATTTTAATTAATTAATTAATTAATTTGAAAAAGGAGATGTTAACAAAACCGTAGGATAGGAGGGGTACAACTCCACACAATTCCCACCACCAGATCTCTATATCCCATCCCCTCCCCTGATAGCTTTCCCATTCTTTTTTTTTTTTACTTTTGATATTAGTATTATTTTTTTAATTTCTTCATTTGGGAATTAATGTTTTACATTTGACAGTGAATACAATAGTTTGTACATGTATAACATTTTCCACATAACAGTACAACCCCCACTAGGTCCTCTGTCATCCTTCTTGGACCTGTATTCTCGCCCCCCACCCCATCCCAGAGTCTTTTACTTTGGTGCAATATGCCAATTCCAGTTCGGGTTCTACTTGTGTTTGCTCTTCGGATCTTGTTTTTCAACTTCTTCCTGAGAGTGAGATCATCCGTATTCATCCTTCTGTTTCTGACTTATTTCACATAATATGATTTTTTCCAAGGTTGGCTGAAAACGGTGAAGTCACTGTTTTTAATAGCTGAGTAGTATTCCATTGTGTATATATACCACAACTTGCTCAGCCATTCATCTGTTGTTGGACACCTGGGGGCTTTCCCATTTTTTATCCCTCTGGGAGTATGGACCCAAGGTCATTGTGGGTTGCAGAAGGTGGAAGGTCTGGCTTCTGTAATTGCTTCCCTGCTGAACATGGGCGTTGACTGGTCAATCCATGCCTCTCAGTCTGCCTCTCTCTTTCCCTAGTAGGGTGAGTCTCTGTCAAAGTGGAGCTCCAGGACACACTGGTGGGGTTGCCTGTCCAGGGAAATCTGGTCAGCATCATGCTGGCATCAGGAACCTGGTGGCTGAAAAGAGGAGTTACAAAGCCAAACAAATTGTTGAGCAATTATGGGCCTAAAGGCTGGAATAGTGCAGATGAAGTTTTGGGGGTGCAGACTATTGTATACTTTTGCTTTCAGGTATATATTTTGCCCTAGTTTATGGATACATGTGAACGTATGCTCTATCTCAGGGGACCTGGTCTATATCTAGGTTTTGGGACTTTGTTAGGAAGTGAACCACCTGGAATGGAATTTGAGAATACTATGAAAGGAAAGGTCTCACTGGAGTAATGAAGCTGAAAGGTTGTCATTCCACACCTGAAGTCTCTAGACACAGTCTGAAGTGAAGCATGCTGAGGTGGCACTCATTGCATTGATTAGGTTGTGATCAGCGGATGCAATATTATTTGATATTAAATGAGAGAAGCATGCAGAAAAGTGGGCCCCACCCTAAGGTTCCAGGACTGGGGGAAATATAGGCTCTATAGAGGAAATGTGAGGTTCCTGCTGTCTTAGAGTTCAAGAAGACAATGGATAGTTATTATCACATTATTTGGTAATTGGGTTAACTTTGAAAAGTCCCTTTGTTAGGATTTGCTGTATAATACCCAACATCTTGTATATAGTTGTGTCACCGGTTGCTTCTGTTCTCCCTGGTCTAGGCTTTTGAGAGAGTCAGCATATCAAAGACTCAGCCTATGTATTAAAAAGACTCAGTCTGTGCTTTAAAAAGTTCAAGACATACAATCAATTTTTCCCCCTCTCATATTAATTAACTAGTGATTTATATGACTACACTTTAATAGGAGTGTACATAAACACCATTCCCACCACCAAAAGACTGTGTCTCATCCCACCCCCACACCCCTACCCTACTGCCGCCCCAGGAAGCCGAGTATCCACCCTCCCCCTCACCACAGGCTTTTTACTTTGGTGCTTTTACTTTAGTCAAATCCTGCTTTTAGTTTCCCTTTCTGTTCTTCTTTCTCAACTTCTGTTGATGACTGGAATCATCCTATACTCATCATTACAGCAACCTGAGCAATGTTTATCTATTCTGCTCTCCTAGGCACTTCTAGGGGCTTGTACCCTTTAACGCACTCAATGAACCCTCACTTACATCCTCGTCTATACCATGGCTGCTATGGTGACATCTTAACCATGGAGACCTCAGGGGCCCCCTGTGACATAACCAGGTTGATTAACTGTGGTAAGTGAAAAATAAACATCTGGTTTTCCCTCTTTCAGATGATTTCTTAAGAAATACCTTCATTTTGAAAGGACATAAGCATTACTAGAGTTATAAAATCAAAATTATAGATTTTAAGAACTCAGAATCTGGGCCGGGTGGTAGCACACCTGGTTGAACACACATGCTACAGTGAGCAAGGACCTAGGTTCAAGTCCCCAGTTCACACCTGCAGGGGGAAAGCTTTGAGAGTAGTAAAGCAGGACTGCAGGTGTCTCTTTGTCTATATCCCTCTCTATCTTCCCCATCCTTCTCAATTTCTGGCTGTCTCTAACTAATAAATAAATAAAGATAATTTTAAAAAAGAAAATTGAAAAAAAAAAAGAAAAGAACTCAGAATCGGACCAGTCTAACAAACTGCTTCTTTCCCTTTCCCTCATTCTTTCCAAACTTTGTCCTGTTGTGTTTCTTTCTACATATTGAAATAACTGCTGAAACAAAGTGTTAAATCCTGATTTGGTCTTTTGTTTGTTACGTATTTACTTCATGTTACAATATCAGAAATTCAAGTAAGTCTTTTGCTATTCATACTTCCTCTCTTTTGTAATCCTATCTCAAGGTCTTCCTCATGACGGTATCCTAATAGTAGAAAGCATCTTTAAGGTCACATCTCACCCTACCTTCCCTTCCTTCCTTCCTTCCTTCCTTTCTTTCTCTTTTGCCTCCAGTTGCTGGGGCTTGGTGCCAGCAATATGAACCCACCACTTGTGATGGGGAAGGGGCTTTCTCTTCTTTTCCTTTTTTTCTTTTTCATTTGCTAGGACAGAAAGAAATTGAGAGGGAAGGAGTAGAGAGACACCTGCAGGCCTGCTTCACCACTCCTGACTTGTTCCCCTTGCACTTGGGGAGCAGGGACTCAAACCTGGGTCTTTGGGGATATTCTTTTGCATAGTACTATGTGTGCTTAACCGGGTATTACACTGCCCAGCACTCTCATTCTAATTTATAGATTAGAAAACTGAAGCTCAATGTGGAGGGGCTTTAGAAGACCCAGAGAAATTCAAACTTGGGCGGGCTAACAACTAGTTCAAGAGCTTCCCCAGTGCATTAAAATGACAGAAAGTGGGGGTCGGGCGGTGGCGCAGTGGGTTAAGCGCATGTGGCGCTAAGCGCAGGGACCGGCGTAAGGATCCCGGTTCGAGCCCCCGGCTCCCCACCTGCAGGGGAGTCGCTTCACAGGCGGTGAAGCAGGTCTGCAGGTGTCTATCTTTCTCTCCCCTTCTCTGTCTTCCCCATCTCTCTCCATTTCTCTCTGTCCTATCCAACAACGAATAGCGTCAACAAGAGCAATAATGATAACCACAACGAGGCTACAACAAGAGCAACAAAAGGGGGGAAAAAATGGCCTCCAGGAGCGGTGGATTCATGGTGCAGGCACCGAGCCCAGCAATAACCCTGGAGGAGAAAAAAACAAAAAGGAAAAAAAAAAAATGACAGAAAGAATGAGAAGAAATGGCACTTGAGTTTATGGACCTTTCTGGGTCTATGCAGAGATCAAAAGGCTGTCTTGAATTTTTTGTCCCAGACTGGGTGTTGGTGCATCTGGTTGAGCACAGCTGTTACAATGTACAAGGATCTAGGCTTGAGGCCCAGTCCCTACCTGCAGGGGGAATGCTTTGCAAGTGGTGAAGCAGTGTTGCAGGTGTTGTTCTGTCTCTCCTCTATCACCCCCTTCCCTCTCTATTTCTCGCCGTCTCTATCCAGTAAATAAAATAAAAGATAATGATAAAAATAAAAAAAGAAGTTATTGTCCCTAACTATGGGCCATAGTTATGTTAGCTCGGTCACTTGACTAAGTTATTAATCTATAAAAAAATAATAAAATAAAAGCTTTGCTGAAACTTCTGAAGAGGAAACAGATTCTTTTTTTTTTTTATTTGATTTAGGAATTCGTGGTTCTGAAATGTTTGCTGAGATGGATTTGAGGGCCATTAAGCCTTATCAGACTCTGATCAAAGAAGTTGGACTAAGGTATTGTGTGGACCCTGCTCTCATTGCTGCTATCATCTCCAGAGAAAGCCATGGAGGAACTGTCTTACAAAATGGCTGGGACCATAAAGGACATAGATTTGGCTTGATGCAGGTATTTAGCAATGAACTATCAATCAGTTATTTTTTCCTTTCAGAATCTCAACCCAAAATTGAGATCCATTTACAGTACTCCCAAACTTCAAAATACCTTGGCATTATTTTTTTTTAAATCTAAGCATGGTTTTCAACTATATATATTTAGGACCAGAGCACTACTTAGCTCTGGTTTATTATGGTGGGGGACCTTTAAAGCTACAAGCATTAAAAGTTTTTGCATAACCATTATGCTATCTCCCCAACCCTCAAGTATTTACTTTTTAGTAAGAATTATTTAGCCCCATCTGCAGGGATGGAATTGCTCCACAAGCAGTGAAGCAGGTCTACAAGGATCTATCTTTCTATCCCTTTGTCTCTCTCTCTTTTAAGATTTTATTTATTAATTAATGAGAAAGATAGGAGGAGAGAGAGAAAGAACCGGAAATCACTTTCATACATGTGCTACTGGAGACTGAACTCGGGACCTCATGCTTGAGAGTCCAATGCTTTATCTACTCTACCACTTCCAGGACCACCTCTCCCCCTCTTTACTCCCCCCTCGCCTCTCAATTTCTCTCTGTCCTAGCCAATGAAAAAAACTTATTGGAGGAAGGCCAGGTGGTAGCGCAGTGGGTTAAGTGCACATGGTGCAAAGCACAAGGACCAGCATAAGGATGCCAGTTCAAGCCCCTGGCTCCCCACCTGCCATGGGGGTTGCTTCACAAGCGGTGAAGCATGTCTGCAGGTGTCTATCTGCCTCTCCTCCTCTTGTCTTCCCCTCCTCTCTCAATTTCTCTCTATCCTATCCAACAACAATAACAATAGCTATAACAACAATAACAATAAAAACAACAACAACAAGGACAACAAAGATGGGAAAAATGGCCTCCAGGAGCAGAGGATTCCTGGTGCAGGCACTGAGCCCCAGCAGTAGCCCTGGAGGCAAAAATATATATATTGGAGGCTGGGCAGTGTCGCACCTGGTTGAGAGCACATGTTACAATGCACAAGGACCTGGGTTCAAGCCCCCAGGCCCCACCTGAAGGGGGAAAATTTTGCAAGTGGTGAAGCAGGGCTGCAAGTGTTTGTCTCTTTCCTTCTCTATCTCCCCTTCCCTCTCAATTTCTGATGGTCTATCCAATAAATAAATAAAGATAATAAAATTTAAAAAATTATTTAGGGCATCAGAGTTGAATGATGTGTAGAGGTTCAGCCTGCCTTTTGACCATCTGTGTATCCATGACCTGAGAATGTTTTTCATCTTTGTAAAATGGGGTATTAATCCCAACTTTCCAGAGCTGTCTTAAGAATTATATAATAGGCATGTAAAGCACTTAGTACCATAACCGGCACTTGGTAAACTCTCAGTAAGTAACACCAATGTTACTTTAAAATTTACATATATATATATTTTTTTTTCCACTGGAGCACTGCTTATCTCTGGTTTATGGGGGTGCTGGAAATTGAACCTGGGAAACTGGACTCTCAGGCACTGAAGTCTTTTTGCATAATAATTATGCTGTTTCCCTAGCCCTTTAAATTTTATTTTATTTTTATTTCATTGGGACTCAGTACCTGCAAGATAAATTCACCACTCCTAGCAGCCATTTTTTCTTTTCCTTTCTTTTTTAATTTGATAGGGACAGAGAGAAATGGTTGGGGGGGGAGTCAGGGAAAGAGACAGAGATACCTGCAGTACTGCTTCACTGATCATGAAGTCCCCCCACCAAACATACAGGTGGGGACCAGGGGCTTGAACCTGGGTCCTTGAGCATGGTAATGCGTGTACCCAACTAGGTATAGCACCACATGTGCACCCCGTTACTTTTTAAACAGGACACAGCTTAAATATCAGTGGTGTGAAGTGAAGAAAGCAGGAGCAAGAGAGCTAGACTAAGTTTGAAATTAGACTACTTGACCAATCCAACCTAACTTGTGAAATTCTATCAGTTCAGAGGGTGGTGCATCAGATGATGTGCTGGATGCTCAGCTATGAGGTCCTGAGTTTTTTTCCTAGTCCCATGTGCCAGAGTAGTGCTCTGGTCCTCCTTCCCTCTTCTTCTCATAAACAATTAAATCCAAAGGAGGAAAAAAAAACTTATTTAGTTAATTTTTGTTAGAGAGGGAAAGGTCAGAGCATCACTTAGCCCTGTACATGCAGGGCCTGAGATTGAATCTGGACCTCATACATGTGAATCCTGTGCGTAAAGGTGATTTATCTCCTAGGCCCAAGCATAATTTGTACTGAGATTTCTGTAACATATCTGTGATATTCCCTTCAAGGGTTATCAGTTATTGGCTATCTCCCTCAAAGTATTTAATACATTCATAACTATAATTCATAATAAGCAATATGCAATACACTTAAATTAAGAAAATTTATAAATGAGACCATCATAGGTATGTCCCTGTGGTTCATAAAGTAGAAAAAGACCTCCCATGTAGATCAAAACAATATAATTAAGCCCTACTAAACCAATTTAATCTTTAGGCAAATTGAACAGAGGGCATCAAAATCTCAAATATTTTCTTTCAGTCTCTCTTTTAAAATACCTATAGAAACCCTTCCTAGGTAGAAACAAAATTTAAATTTTTATTGCAAATGTTTACCCTTTGAATGCTAATTATTTCTTTCATAGCAACTACTCCATTCATGTATGCATATCTATCTGAAAGTTGCCTAAACTGTGTATGCCACATTTAATTTTCCCAAAGTTTACTTTGTTTCTCTGAGTCTCTTTCTGCAAGAATTGTAGAACTGATTCTACTGGGGGGAGGAGGACAGAAGGGAGGTGGGTGAGGCCAGTACCTGTGAACTTAAATACAAGGGGAGAAGGCAGGAACCACCAAAAAATGTATTCTTCACCCAGATGCTGATGGTGTTATCTGGATTTTCTAGATTGATAAACAAACCCATAAACCTGTTGGTGCCTGGGACAGCAAGGAACACCTTTTGCAGGGTGTTGGGATTCTAACAGACAGGATTAAGATGATCCAGAAAAAATTCCCTACATGGAATGTGTCTCAACACCTCAAAGGTAGGTCATATTTGTAGTGCTTTGTTTCAAAGAGCAGTGAGTGAGACTCCTTGAGACCAGATGTGCTCTGGACCTCCCTGGGAAGTTCCAGTAGGTTAGCAATGGGTCTGGGTAGGGCTGTCAAAAACTAGATTCAGGCTCTTTAAACCAGAGTTATTTTAAATGTATCTTTCTTCTTGAACTTCCACTTTCCATTCTGCCAAATAGTAAGATACTTATTACATCTCTCATTGGCAAGTGAGATATTGGGCGATGCCTTGATAGTTAATGCAGTAATTTAAAATAATATTTTTTTCTGAATTAGAGAAATTTATAACTACTTTCTGAATGTTTGAACAAATCATATTGTTAGCACTCTCAGTGATATCAGGGCTTCTTTTAAAATTTTTTTTATTTATTTGTTATTGGATAGAGACAGAGAGAAATTAAGAGAGAAGGGGGAGATAGAGAGGAAGAGAGACAGAGAGACGCCTGAAGACCTGCTTCACCGCCTGTGAAGCAGCTCCCCTGTAGGTGGGGATCCGGGGCTCATACTGGGATCCTAACCCATCCTTGCGCTTTATACCACGTGTGCTTAACCCGCTGTGCTACCGCCCAACTCTGACATCAGGGCTTCTTATACTATCATGTGTCTGAAAGCATCTCTCTGCTTGAGTGATCACAGGGCCTCTCAAGTTCAGCTTCTCCCAGAATTAACTTACTAGCTTTCTACTATAAATTTAGTCTTTCTTCTGCATTTTTTTTTTTTGTTTCTGTGAAAAGAGCTGTAATTTACCCAGTCATCTAAGTCAGTGAACCAAATGGTATTCTCAGGTGTTCTGTTTCCTTCTTTCTGCCTCTCTTTCTTTTGAAAAGAAAAGGCCTGGGGGTTGGACTTGGACCTAGATCATACACAAGGCAAAATAGAGCACTATCCAAGTGAGCTATTTCACCAGCCCTGTTTCCTTCTTTCTCTACATTCAAATACACTGATTCTTAACAGGTTTTCTTGCTATAGACTTATGGTATGTATTTAATGCTAGCCAGCTACACTTTTATGTTCTTAATTTAGAAAAAAACAGTTTTTGAGGGTTGGGCAGTAGCTCAGCAGGTTAAGTACATATGGTGCGAAGCACAAAGACCAGCTTAAGGATCCAGATTGGAGCCCCCAGCTCCCCACCTGCAGGGGGGTCACTTCACAAGTGATGAAGCAGGTCTGCAGTTGTCTATCTTTCTCTCCCCCTTTCTGTCTTCCCCTCCTCTTTCCATTTCTCTCTGTCCTATCCAACAACAACAACAATAACAAGAGCAACAAGGGCAACAAAAATGGGGAAAAAATAGCCTCCAGGAGCAGTGGATTCGCAGTGCCAGCACCGAGCCCCAGCAATAACCCAGGAAGCAGAAAAAAAAAAAAAATCACATCAGAAAAAAGTTTTCTTCTTCAAGGTCTTTGAAGGCAGAGCAGGGATCAGGAATATTTTTCTCACATTCAGACATTAAAGGCACACATTTTGTTTTGTTTTACTTTGTTTTACATATAAATACCTATCAAAAACAAAATTCTAGAATACAACATATATGCTTTCATATGCTTATTAATGTATACCACTATGAAGAACTGATTCTATCTTCAGTTCCTTATGCACCATGCAGGCACTATGGCACCCACCCTAAAGCACTTACTTTTTTTTTTTTAACCAGAGCACTGCTCAGCTCTGGCTTATGGTGGTGCAAGGGACTGAACCTGGGCCTTTGGAGCCTCAGGCATGAGAGTCTTTTTGCATAACTATTATGCTACCTACCCCTGCCCAACGCTTATCAAACTGTATGAGTGGGTGAGTGAATAAAAGAATGACTAAAAGGATGATGCTACAAGTATCCTCAGACTACAGATATACTGGGGGTATAATTTTGCCAGTCCTGGAATATATAGAAATCAAATATAATTTCTGTAGCAGGAGATAAAAGTCTTTTTAAAATATTTAGTTTATTATATTTAATAATATATATATATATTTTTTTTACCAAAGCACTGCTCAGCTCAACTCATGGTGGTGTTGGGGATTGAAGATTTAAGTATTTATAAGAGGAGAAAAATGAGAGCAATCTGTGATTTTAGTCTCAGTGATTCTTGTGTAGCAGTTCCTTTTAGTGGGAGAAAAAGGGTGAGGAGAATTTGAGACTGTCAGCTTCAGATTTACCTCAGGGACTGCCATCCCAGGAATGCTCATGGGTCTTCAAAGTTTTTGTTGTATTCAGACTACTGCATAGTTTTGGCTTAGGGTGGTGCTAAGGTTTGAACCTGGGAGTTCAGAGCCTAAGATATGAAAGTCTTTTATATGACCATTATTCTGTCTCTTCAGCAATAAAAGTTATCCCAATTTTAACCTCTATGTTTTATTTCAGGTGGTCTCTCAGCCTTTAAGTCAGGAACTGATGCCATTATCACCCCCATGGACATAGACTCTGATTTTGTTGATGATCTTCTCGCCCGAGCTAAATTCTATAAAAGACATGGCTTCTAGGCTGTGTGAATGGGTCAGGTTGACAAGTGCTCAAATGGCCCCTGTTTGCGGGTTTGACACAGATATATTATATTCAACACTGGCAAAGGGACAACTGCAATTATGACAGAAAAATGTATTTACTGATTATCTTTTTTTTTTTTGCCACCAGATTTATTGTTAGGGCTCAGTGTCTGCTATTACCAGTGTCCTGTTTTGCTTTGTTTTGTTTTTCTTATAGAGACAGAGAGAAATAGGGAGGGAAAGAGAGAAAGAGACATACCTGCTTTACTGCACCACTGCTCATAAAACTTCTACCATGGAACTATGGACCAGGAGCTTGAACCCATGTCCTCATGAATGTAGTGTGTGTGCTCTACTGGGTATGCCACTGGTCAACTTTGAATAATTTTCTCTTTTTTTTTACATTTTTTATTATCTTTATTTTATTTACTGGATAGAGACAGTCAGAAATCAAGAGGGAAGGAGGAGATAGAGGCAGAAAGAGACAGAGAGACACCTGCAGACCTGTTTCACCACTCGAAAAGCCTTCCTCCTGCAGGTGGGGCCTGGGGGCTTGAACCAAGGTCCTTGTATATTGTAACTTGTGTGCTCAACCAGGTGCACCACCACCCTGCCCCCCTTGACTAATTTTCTTAATGCAAGCACATAAGCATAGAAAAGAAAAGTCTAGGGGCCAGGTGGTGGCGCACCTGGTTGAGCACACATTTTTTTCTTTTTATTCTTTTTTTTTTTTTTTTTTTTAGGACAGAGAGAAATGGAGAGGAGGGGAAGACAGAGAGGAGGAGAGAAAGATAGACACCTGCAGACCTGCTTCACCGCCTGTGAAGCGATTCCCCTGCAGGTGGGGAGCCGGGGTTCGAACCGGGTTGAGCACACATATTACAGTGCACAAGGACCTGGGTTCGAACCCCCATCCCCCACCTGCAGGGGGAAAGCTTTGTGAGTGGTAAAGCAGTGGTGCAGGTGTCTCTCTGTCTCTCTCCCTGTCTAACTCCCCTCCTCCTCTAAATTTCTGGCTGTCTCTATCCAATAAATATAATAAATTTTTTTTAAAACAAGAAAAAGAAAAATCTATCTGACCCAAAGTATGTTTCCTATGAAATATACATAAATACACACATAATTAGTTGGCAGTAAATGTAATTATTATGGTAAGTGATGTCAATACATTCTAGTGAGGCCTTATTTAGGCCACAATTTTAAGGTCCACCTAGCTCCCTTTTTTATCAAAACTTTTAATAAGGACAGAGCTGACTTGATGAGCCTTTGTCCTTCCCCAGTATCTACTCAAGCCATGGGGTATAGCATATAAGAGCTATATAACTCATAAATCAGTAAACCCATGAAACAATGTAGAAGCTAAGGATGAAACTATAGTTCCATGAGTAATTGAGAATTGATTGTAATACTGCTGATTTTCCTCAAGTGATCAAGTATACCCCATCCCTAAGACCTGTTGCTCCTGTGTCTTCTTTCCTATTTGCTGAGTGTTCAAGACTGGATTCTCTTCCATTTTCTGTAGCTGCTTCCACACACTTTTACAAGAGGACCTCTTCACAAATTGTGACCGAAGACAAGAATACAGGGTCCAAACTGCTTTTGGTTCTTTGATTACTTCCAAGCAAAAGTAGTCAATACTGGAAAATTTAAACAGTAATAAAAAAATCATTGAACAGCAATCAGAAGACTTATAACACCAAGGTGAAAGTCAAAGATATGAAGAGAAACCAGAAAGCCTTGAGGTCTGGGTAGAAGGAACCAGTCAGCCACTACACTAGTGAATTATCAGCAAAATGAAATGTTCATTTTGTTCAAGAATAATGTCTTCTGGTCTTTTCCATACTACTATGTACTAGATGAGTACTTCATCTAATCACCAACTCCTTATTGGCTCTTTTACAACAATACTGTATGTGAAGATGAGATTATTTCTGAGAGTTTGAAACATTTATAATCTAAATCTAGTATTCACTTCACGACCTGTGTACCAACGGAAGTCCTATAGGAAAATTCATACTGAAGATGTTTTAGATAAGTTCCCTCCACCAAAGCAAACCCTGAGACAAATTTCAAGTGCAAGTAGTTTGAGAGGTGCAGAGAACACTGATAGGAAGGAGCCCAGTGATATATATGTGGGGGTTGGGCGGTAGGTCAGAGGGTTAAGAGCACGTGGCGCAAAGCAAGGACAGGCCTAAGGATCCAGGTTGGAGCGCCCACCTGCGGGGGTGTAGGGGTAGCATCACGGGAGGTGAAGCAGGTCTGCAGGTGTCTTTCTCTCCCCCTCTCTGTCTCCCTTCCTCTATTTCTCTCTGTCCTATCCAACAGCGACAACAATAATAAAAATAACGAGGGCAACAAAATGGGAAAAATAGCCTCCAGGAGAAGTGGATTCATAGTGCAAGCACCGAGCCCCAGCAATAACCCGGGAGGCAAAAAAAAAAAAAAAAAAGAAGAAGAAGAAGAAGATATATGTGTGTCAGCAAATAAGCAACACTTTTTTTTTTTTGCTGTAGGCACAGTGATGCAGATAATGGCAATTGTAAATCAACTATGAACCCTGAAACATCTGGAGATACGGAAAGGCCATTAATAACAGCTGCTTCACAAGGATTAGATATGCCTGGAAGTAGGAAATATCCCTGCAACTGTTTGCTTTCTTTCCTAACCTGATAATATGTAAGGACAATTCCTCATTATGCTTTGTGAATTTCATACAAGCTTAGTTATAATTTATTAGAATTTCTAATTATATATAGTGGTAACTGATTCCAAGGATTTATGGAGACTCGTTTATAAGATATTAGACTCATATGTGATTTCATTGAATATATTCTTTCAGTCAAATATATGCATATAATTGCTTATGCTCCCTTTGTGGATAATGAATTGCTAAGCTTACATCCTAATGTTTAAAATATAATTTATTTGAGTTATCTAGAAACTAAGATATTGCTGGTAATGAAGATTGTCATATATAAATGGTTTTCAAAGCAAATGCGTATCTCTATGGCTGGCCTTATTCACAATTATATTCTCATCCTTTCTTTCTCTGTTAATTAGTACCTTTTCGGATTTCAAGCATAAGACTGAGAACATTATTAGCTTCACAGATATGGAAGCTGAAAGTTCCTGTCTGTGTAATGCTAAGAGGACATAAATGGAAAAGGGGCTTAATAGCCAGATCTACTTCAGAGGGTGTTATGTTGATTAAAGAAGATAGAAATCACTGATATTTAAGCAGTCACTAAGTAATCAAGCAGTCAACATGTGTAGTGGTGGCATCATCACCAAATCAGAGACTTAAAACTACCAATTGGTCACCAGGATACAGGATTTCTGAAAGACCAATTATTTTAAAGACTGAAAATTAAGTGAATGATCTAAACTATTTCCCAACTGACAATCCAACTGAGTTTTAGCCCATGAGTTAGCCTTTAGTTTCCCTGACTGCTGCTTACAGAAGGGAGTAGACTTAATCATTTACTTCTTTTTAGTTGCTATTTCAGTGTTTATTTATATTAAGTTTAAAATCCTTTTTGAATTTTTAATGGAAACAGGAAAGATTAAGTATGGTAGGGCACATATCTGCCTGCCTTACTATATGTGCTGCCTCGGTTAGAGGCCTAGCACTGCGTTAGAGTGACCAGGCATCAAGGGCAACTCTGGTGCTTTGGTCTCTCTTCCCCTCTCTCTTCAAATGAAAACGTGTCCTAGGAGTGAGGTAACTGCACATGTGTGAAGTTCTAGTTCATCAAAAAAAAAATTTTTTTTTTCATTGTGAAATAATACAGGTATATAGGAAAGTGCGTGTAATAAAACTTTCTAGCAGAGAGTTGAGCAGTAGGGCAGCGGGTTAAGCGCATGTGGCGCAAAGCGCAAGGACCAGCATAAGGATCCAGGTTTAAGCCCCGGCTCCCTACCTGCAGGGGAGTCGCTTCACAAGCAGTGAAGCAGGTGTCTATCTTTCTCTGGCCCTCTCTGTCTTCCCCTCCTCTCTGCATTTCTTTCTGTCCTATCCAACAATAACGACATCAATAACAACAACAATAATAGCTACAACAATAAAACAACAAGGGCAACAACAAAAAAACTTCCTAGCAAAATAAACTATTTAATGTGTCGAAAGAATGACCAACTACAATCAAGAGACAAGTGCTATTAGATAATTTATGGGAGTCAGGAGATAGCGCATAGGGTTAAGAGCACTTGGCTTAAAGCGCAAGGACCTGCATAAGGATCCCGGTTCCAGCTCCCCGCTCCCCACCTACAGGGGAGTCGCTTCACAGACTGTGAAGCAGGTCTGCAGGTGTCTATCTTTCTCTCCCCCTCTCTGTCTTCCCCTCCTCTCTCCATTTCTCTCTGTCCTATCTAACAATGATGACATTAACAACAACAATGAAAAAAAAAAAAGGACAACAAAAGGGAAAATAAATAAAATATATAAAAAATCATGTATAGAAAAGATTATCTTGGGACTGGGCAGTGGCATGCCCAGTTGAGCACTCATGTTATCATGTGCAAGGACCCAGTTTCAAGCCCCCAATTCCCACCTTTAGGAGGAAAGCTTGGAGTGGTTAAGCAGTGCTATAGGTCTCTCTCTCTCTTTCACTTTCTGTTTCCTCTTTCCCTTTTGATTTCTCTTTATCTCTATCCAATAACTAATAGCCAAATTAAAAATATTTTAAAATAACTTTTTTAAAAAAAGGGAAAGGAAAAGATAATTTTGTAACTGCATAGTGGAGCATCCAGTAAAGTTCATGTATTAGGTGGTCTGGGAAGTGGTGCAGTGATAAAGTTTTGGACTCTCAAACATGAGGTCCTGAGTTCGATCTCCAGCAGCACATGTGCCAGAGTGATGTCTGGTTCTTTCTCTCTCCTCATATCTTTCTCATTAATAAATAAATAAAATCTAAAAAAAGAAAAAGTTCATGTATTAGGACCTATGTTCAAGTTCCTTGTCTCGACCTACATGTGGAAAAAAGTTTCGTGAGTGGTGAAGCAGTACTACAGGGTTTTTCTTTCTCTCTCTCTCCCTCTGTCTCATCCTCTCTCAGATTTTATGAGTTAGTATAATTGAACTATAAATCTTGATTCCTGGTAAAGTAAGTCTTCTTGCCTGGCTCTTAGAAAAATCCCACAAAAATAACTTTCAGGGTTTTTAAATTAATAAACTTACTTATTAAAATAATTTGTCACAACAAAACTGAGAAGAACGGAGTTCCCAGATAGTCTCTGTCCCCTGCCTCCCACACAACCTCTCTCAATACTGGTATCTTGTACTACAAGATGATCCTATAGTGAAACATCATTAGCATCCAACATCCATACTTTTTTTGGTAAGATTTTTTAATTTTTATTTATTTATTGGATAGAGACAGGCAGAAATTGAGAGGGAAGGGGGTGATAGGAAGGGAGACACAGAGAGACATCTGCAGCCCTGCTTCACCACTCACAAAGCTTTCCCCTTGAAGGTGGGGACCAGGGACTCAAACCTGGGTCCTTGCACGCTGTACATGTGCACTCAACCAAGTGCGCCACCACCTGGCCCTGGTCCATACCTTTTCATTAAGTGTTTACTCTTCACAATGTACATTTTATGAGCTTTGTGAAATGCATGACATGTATTCATCATTATAGAATCACACACACACACACACACACACACACACACACACACACACACACACACACACACTAGTTTCACTGCCCTAAGAGTCTGTGTTCCATCTGCTCATCCTTCTGTCCTGTCTCAGCTATGGTTTATAGTGGTACTGGGGATTGAACCAAGACCTTAGAGCCTCAGGAATGAAAGCTTTTTTGCATAAACATTATACTATTGGGTGGTCTGGGAGGTGGCACAATGGATAAAACGTTAGACACTCAAGCAAAGGTCCTGACTTCAGTCCCTGGCAGCACACCAGAGTGATGTCCAGTTCTTTCTTTATATATCTCTCTCTCTCCTCCTATCTTCCTCATAAATAAATAAATACAATCTTAAAAACAAAAACCAAACAAAAATCATTATACTATTGGGCAGAGGAAATAACATAATAGTTATGCAAAAAATAGTCATGCCTGAGACACAGATCCTGGGTTCAATCCCCAGCCCACCATAAGCCAGAGCTGAGCAGTGATCTTGTTTAAAAATATATATAATGGGGAGTCAGGCGGTAGCACAGCAGGTTGAGCGTACATGGCGCAAAGTGTTAATGGGCCAATGGAAGGATCCTGGTTCCAGCCCTTGGCTCCCCACCTGCCGGGGAGTCGCTTCACAGGCAGTGAAGCAGGTCTGCAGGTGTCTATCTTTCTCACCCCCTCTCTTGTCTTCCCCTCTTCTCTCCATTTCCCTCTGTCCTATCCAACAACAACACCATCAATAACGACAACAACAATAACTACAATAATAAAAAAAAAAACAAGGGCAACAAAAGGGAATAAATAAAATAAATATTTTTAAATATATATAATGGGAGTCGGGAGGTAGCCCAAGAACAGGTGGTGCAAAGCACACAGACCAGCATGGGGATCCCGATTAGAGCCCCTGGCTCCCAACCTGCAGGGAAGTCACTTCACAAGCGGTGAAGCAGGTCTGCAGGTGTCTTTCTCTGGCCCTCTCTGTCTTCCCCTCCTCTTTCCATTTCTCTCTGTCCTATATAACAACAACGACATCAATAACAATAATAACAACAATTAAACAAGGGCAACAAAAGGGAATAAATATATAAAAATTAATATATATATAGTTACATATACACACACACACACACACACACACACACACAGATGTATACCTGTAATAGACTGGTGATTCTAATAGGTGCGTAGCAGTTTTGTTTTTAATTATTATTTTTTACTTATTTATTTTCATGATAGAAAGTCAGAGCTCTGCTAAGCCCTGACATAATGTTGTGCCAGGGATTGAACCTGAGACCTTTGTACTATTTTCCAGACCCTCACTGTTTTAATTTGCATTCTCTTAATGATATATAATGTGGAACACCCCACCCTCTTTCTTTTCTCCTTTCTTTCCTTCCCTTTTTCTTTTCCCTTTCCTTCCTTTCCCTTCCCTTCCCTCCCCTCCCCTTCCCTCCCTTTCCCTTGTCTTCCCTTCCCTCCCCTGCCTTCCCCTCCCTTTCCCTTTCCCTTCCCTTCCCTTCTTTACCCTTCCCTTCTTTACCCTTCCCTTCTCCACCCTTCCCTTCTCTACCTTTCCCTTCTCTACCCTCCCCTCCCCTCCCCTCCCCCCCCTCCTCTTCTCTCCTCTCCTCTCACTTCCAGGGTTATTGCTGGGGCTCAGTGCTGGTACTTAAAATCCACTGCTCCTGGAGGCCATTTTCCTCATTTTGTTGTCCTTGTTACTATTGTTGTTATTGCTGTTGTTGTTGAATAGGACAGATAGAAATCTAGAGACGAGGGGAAGACAAAGAGCAGAAGAGAAAGACACCTGTAGACCTGCTTCACTGCTGGTGAAAAGACCCCTCCCCTGCAGATAGGGAGAGCTGTGGTGGGGCTCGAGCTGGGATCCTTATGCAGGCCCTTGCTCTTCTGGCCATGTGCGCTTAATCCGCCCCCCCCCCTTCTTTCTTTTTAATAGATTTTATTTGCTTTGGTATCAATGAATGAGTGAGAGATCAGACAGTGGCCATTTTTTCCCCCTTTGTGTTAGAGACAGACATAAATTGAGGTAAAACAGGGACAAAGAGAGGGAGAGAGACAGCTGCAGCACTCCTGAAGCTTCTTCCCTTGTAAACCTTGAACCTTGGTTCATGTAATGGTAACATGTGTGCTCAACCAGGTGTACCACTTCCTGGTCCCTTATTTCTTCCTTTTTATTCTGTATACATTTTACAGCCCCCATCCCCAGTGCATTTCTTAGGACTTCCAGTGTGACATTGAATAGTAACAGTGCAAAAGAAAATGGTAGTTACTAGTTCCTGATCTTGGCAGGAGTTTTTTTTTAGTTTCTTATCACTAAACATGTATGTTTTCACAGATGCTCTGTATCAGATTGAAGAAATTCCCTTCTGTAAGTAGTTTGCTGAAAGTTTATCTTTAATTTTACTTTATTTATTATTGGATAGAGGCAGAGAGAAATTGAGAGGACACAGGAAGATAAAGAGGAAGAGAGAGAGGTGGTAGATAGCATAATGGTTATGTAAAGAGACAAATGCCTAAGGCTCCAAAGCCCCAGGTTCAATCCCCTACACCACCATAAATCAGTGTTCTGGAAAAGAGAGGGGGTGGGGGGGAGAGACAGAGAGACACCTGCTACTTGTAAGCGTTCCCCCTGTAGGTGGGGACCGGGGCATGAACCCAGGTCCTTGCACACTGTAGTAAGTGCACTTAACCAGGTGCACCACTGGCTTGCCCCCTGAAAGTTTACCATAAAGAGTACTGATTGTTGCCAAATGCCTTTTCTTTTCTTGTTGTTATTATTTTTTTTTATCACATATGGAGAGAGAGACAGAACTGAAAGAGAAAAAGATACCTCCACATTATTCCACAACTCATCAAATTTTCAACCTGCAGGTGAGGAAATGTGTGTGCTATACCGCGTGCACTACTATCTGACCGCTGTAATTTTATTTATTTATTTATTTTGACTCCAGGGTTATCGCTGGGGCTCAGTACTGGTACTACGAATCCTCTGCTCTAGGTGGCCATTTTTTCACTGGTTAGGATAGAGATAAATTGAGAGAGGAGGGGAGAAATAGAGGGAGACAGAATGGTCCAGGAGGTGGCACAGTAGATAAGGTGCTGGATTCTCAAACATGAGGTCTTGAGTTCAATCCCTGGCAACACATATACCAGAGTGATATCTGGCTCTTTCTCTTTCTCCTCCTATCCCTCTCATACATGAATGAATGAATAAGTAAATAAATAAATATTAAAGAGAGAAAGAGAACACATGCAGACCTGCTTCGCCACTTGTGAAGTGACCCCCCCCCCCCCCCCGCAACACACACACACTGCTGCTGGGGATCCCGGGGCTCACACCGTTATTCTTGCGTGGGTCTTTGTGCTTTGTACTATGTGAACTTAACCACCCATCCCCCCTGTAATTTACTTTTAAAGAATATTTATTAAAGAGAGCGAACCAGACCATCACCATATGGAATGCCAGGGAGTGAAGTTGGCATCTTATAATTTGAAGTCCAGCTACCAGCTGTGCCACCTCATCATGTTCTACATAAGAACCATAGTATAGCTCTCTTATTAAAGTATGCATTCAGTGTTGTAAAATTTCTAAGCCCTGCTTTCACTGCACAACACAAATTTGGGTAAGCTGTGCTTTCTTTTAAATATTTTAAAATTTCTCTTAAGATTTCTACTTTGAGGGGCCAAGCAGTGGCGTACATGGTTGAGCACACGTTACAATGCTCAAGGATTCAGGTTCAAGCCCTCAGTGCCTGGCTGCAGGGGGCAAGCTTCACAAGTGGTGAGCCAATGCTGCAGGTGTCTGTCTCCTTTTCCCCTTCTCAATTCCTCTGTCTCTACTCAATAAATACATTAAAAAATGGGGGGCCGGGCAGCAGTGCACTGGGTGAAGTGCACATAGTGTGAAGTGCAAACTCTGGAGCAAGGAGTCTGGTTGGAGCCTCCCTTCCCCTCTCCTCCCTCCTCACCTGCAGGGGGCAGAGGCCACTTCGAAACTGGTGAAGCAGGTCTGCAGGTGTCTTTCTCTTCCCATCGCTGTCTTCCCCATCTCTCTCAATTTCTCTCTGTCCTATCCAACAACAACAGCAACAACAATGGGAAAAAGATGGTCAACAGGAGCAGTGAATTCGTGGTGCAGGCACTGAACTCCAGCAATAACCATGCAGGCAAAAAAAAATAATAATAAATTAAATAAAAATATTTCTATTTTGAGGTGTAAATAGACAAAATAGCTCACTTGGATAGTGCACTGCTTTGTCATGTGCATGGCACAGGCCTGAGCCCTGGCCCCATCACACTGAAAGAAGCTTCAGTGTTGTAGTGTCTTTCTCTGTCTCTTTCTGGCTGAATAAGTCAGTCTAGCAGTAAAGCCTTGGAAACAAACAAACCAAAACAAACCAAGACAATGTGTTTTTGTATTTTCCAGCTATCTTTCTATTATTGATGTCTAGTTTAATTTACAATTTTGTCAAAACACAGTCCATCTGTGGGGCATGCCCTATGTAAAAAAGGAAAGCAGTCTCATCAGATGTACTAGTAAATGTACCTCACCAAATGATAATTGAGAGAATCAAGTCTGCCCAATGAAAGCAAATTTGTTCTTATTTTGTTTGTGTGTTTGTTTGTTTTTTTTGTTTTTAACTTCATGGGGAAGTTAATGGATTACAGTATAATGAACACATCCTTACAGAATTGTAGTGATATACCATTACCATTACAACAGAACGCATAAAGACAGTAACTATGTTCTGGGCATTGAATTAGTTGCTTTATATGTATCTCTACATTCAATTTTCATGGCTAAACTGATATTTATTTATTTATTTATTTTTGCCAGAGTACTGTTCAGCTCTGGCTGTGGTAGTGTGGGGGATAGAACCTGGGACTTTGGAGCTTCAGGCATGAGAGTCTCTTTGCATAACCCTTATGTTTATACCTCCACTCTGTTATTTTCATTTTATTGGTGAGAAGTAGGAGGTACAAAATCACTTGCCTTTTTCCCACAGCTAGTAATAGTGTGGGATCTGAACTCAGACCTCAAACTTCAAGTCCAAGTAAGACAAACAGAGAAATTTTATTTAATCTCAGGATAAGGAATAGCATTAACATGATTAAATGGTGGCCAGCAAAATAGCTTACTTGCACAGTGTGCTGCTTTGTAATGCATGAGATTCAGGTTCAAGCCTGGCCTCTACCATATACAACACTGAAAGAAATGTTGGTGCTGTGGTCTCTCTATATATGCATATAGAGACTGTATGTGGTGAATTCAACAAATACAGCAATAATACTTAATTTTCCATCCCAACACTATCCTGGAGTTAACTGTCTGAAGGGTTGAGTTCTCCATAGGAAATCATGGACCTTCTTGTCTGAATTTCCAAAGTTGATAGACAGTATCACAAACTTATGGGAGACTGGAACAGGAGGAAATATATTAAGATAGTGCTTTTGATTAAAAAGATTAGGAAAATGAATAGAAAAATCTCCAAGCAGATAACAGCAACTAAAGTTGAGAAGTATGCTTGTCCTTAAATCCAACAAGAATGTTCTGAACACTACCAATCTACTGCTCCAGTTTCCACTGAGTTTTAAGAGTCATTTGCTTCAGGAGGAAAAAGTCTCTTTTTGTAAGAATAGTTCATTTTGTTCTTCCGGTGAATGTGGCTGAATTAGGTGTAGGGCTCACACTCTAGGCTGGGGCATGGGTGCATTTGGATATATGTGCTTTGTGGCTGCTTTTAGCATCAGAGTTAAAAGTGGTAGTCATGGTAGCTGCTTGCTTTCTCTTTTAAAAAAATATGTATGTATTTATTTTGGAGAGACAAAGAAATTGAGAGGGGCGAGCAAAAGGGAGAAAGAAAGTTGGCATACCTGCTTCTTCACTCATGAAACTGCCTCCCTACAGGTGGGGTACCCAGGTCCATTTATTTATTTATTTATTTATTTATTTATTTATTTATTTAACCAGAGCACTGCTCAGCTCTGGTTTATGTTAGTGTGGGGGATTGAACCTCAGACTTTGGAATCTCAGGCAAGAGAGTCTCTCTGAATAAATATGCTATCTTCTTCACCCCCAGGTCCTTTTGCATGGCAACATCTCAGTCAGTCAAATGCACCACCACCTGCCCCCTTTGCTAGCTTTCCTTATGTGTTTATTCTCTCTTCTCTATTCATACATCTATCCCTTAGTTTAACTAGACTTTAATATTATTCAGATATGGTAAGGTCCACATCAAGAGATAAGTGCTGTTAGAAAGATAGTTTATTTCCATACTCCCAAAGAGCGAAGATAGAGGTACATGGCCAGATGGCTCTGGACCCATATTCCACTGGGACCCAAAACATTAGTCACCAGGAATTTTTGTTTTTATACCATCACTGAAAAGGAAGCAAATCTGGAAAATACCAGAGGAAGTGAGGCACTGTTTCACTTATCTGAGTTGAGAAGAAGAAAAAGGAAGGATACTTGGAAGTAGTGTAGTACAGATATGACCATACCAAAAAATGAGAGGGAAAATATATATGTAGATAGATATAGATATAAAGTCAATCCATATCTGTGACCTTGGAAGAACTACTGAAGGAGAGGATGGGGACACAGAACTCTAATTGTGGAAGTGGTGTGGAATTATACCCCTATTATCTTGTAATTTTGTAAATGACTAATAAATTTTTTAAAATTTATTTCTTTATTGGGGAATTAATGTTTTACATTCAACAGTAAATACAATAGTTGGTATATGCATAACATTCCCCAGTTTCCAATTTAACAGTACAACCCCCACTATGTCATTTATCATCCTTCATGGACCTGTATTCTCCCCACCCACCCACCCCAGAGTCTTTTACTTTGGTGCAATACACCAATTCCATTTCAGGTTCTACTTGTGTTTTCTTTTCTGATCTTGTTTTTCAACTTCTGCCTGAGAGTGAGATCATCCCATATTCATCCTTCTGTTTCTGACTTATTTCACTCAACATGATTTTTTCAAGGTCCATCCAAGATCAGCTGAAAACAGTGAGGTCACCATTTTTTTTACAGCTGAGTAGTATTCCATTGTGTATATATACCACAACTTGCTCAGCCACTCATCTGTTGTTGGACACCTGGGTTGCTTCCAGGTTTTGGCTATTACAAATTGTGCTGCCAAGAACATATGTGTACATAGATCTTTTGGGATGGATGTGTTGGGTTCCTTAGGATATATCTCCAGGAGGGGAATTGCAGGGTCATAGGGTAGGTCCATTTCTAGCCTTCTGAGAGTTCTCCAGACTGTTCTCCACAGAGGCTGGACCAACTGACATTCCCACCAGCAGTGCAGGAGGGTTCCTTTGACCCCACACCCTCTCCAGCATTTGCTGCTGTTACCTTTTTTCTTTTTTTTTTTAAATTTTTTTAAAAATTTATTTATTTATTGGGGAATTAATGTTTTACATTCAACAGTAAATACAATAGTTTGTACATGCATAACATTCCCCAGTTTCCCATTTAACAATACAACCCCCACTATGTCATTTATCATCCTTCATGGCCCTGTATTCTCCCCACCCACCCACCCCAGAGTCTTTTACTTTGGTGCCATACACCAATTCCATTTCAGGTTCTACTTGTGTTTTCGTTTCTGATATTGTTTTTCAACTTCTGCCTGAGAGTGAGATCATCCCATATTCATCCTTCTGTTTCTGACTTATTTCACTCAACATGATTTTTTCAAGGTCCATCCAAGATCGGCTGAAAATGGTGAAGTCACCATTTTTTACAGCTGAGTAGTATTCCATTGTGTATATATACCACAACTTGCTCAGCCACTCATCTGTTGTTGGACACCTGGGTTGCTTCCAGGTTTTGGCTATTACAAATTGTGCTGCCAAGAACATACGTGTACACTGATCTTTTTGGATGGATGTGTTGGGTTCCTTAGGATATATCCCCAGGAGAGGAAGTACAAGGTCACAGGGTAGGTCCATTTCTAGCCTTCTGAGAGTTCTCCAGACTGTTTGCCACAGAGGTTGGACCAATTTGCATTCCCACCAGCAGTGTAGGAGGGTTCCTTTGTCCCCACAATCTCTCCAGCATTTGCTGCTGTTACCTTTTCTGATGTATGACATTCTCACAGGAGTGAAGTGATATCTCATTGTTGTCTTTATTTGCATTTCTCTGATAATCAGAGACTTGGAGCATTTTTTCATGTGTTTCTCAGCCTTTTGGATCTCTTCTGTGGTGAATATTCTGTCCAAGTCCTCCCCCCATTTTTGGATGGGGTTATTTGTTGTCTTGTTGTTGAGTCTGGCAAGCTCTTTATATATGTTGGTTATTGAACTCTTATCTGATGTATGGCATGTAAAGATCTTCTCCCATTCTGTGAGGGGTCTCTTGGTTTGGGTAGTGGTTTCTTTTGCTGTGAAGAAGCTTTTTAATTTGATGTAGTCTCATAGGTTTATACTTGCCTTAGTTTTCTTTGTAATTGGATTCGTTTCATTGAAAATGTCTTTAAAATTTATGCGGAAAAGAGTTCTGCCAATATTTTCCTCTAAGTATTTGATAGTTTGTAGTCTAACATCCAAGTCCTTGATCCACTTGGAATTTACTTTGTATTTGGTGAAATACAGTGATTCAGTTTCATTCTTCTGCATGTTTCAACCCATTGTTTCCAACACCATTTGTTGAAGAGAGTCTGCTTTCCCCATTGAATAGTCTGGGCACCTTTGTCAAAAATTAGATATCCATAGGTGTGGGGCCTCATTTCTGGGCTCTCAATTCTATTCCGCTGATCAGTGTGTCTGTTCATGTTCCAGTACCAAGAAGTTTTGATGACAACAGCCCTATAATATAGTTTGAGATCTAGGAGTGTGATGCCTCCAGTTCTGTTCTTTTTTCTCAAGATTGTTTTGGCAATTCTAGGTCTTTTCTGGTTCCAGATAAACATTTGTAGCATTTTTTTTCTATTCTCCTAAAAAATGTGCTTGGGGTCTTGATGGGGATAGCATTAAATTTGTAGATGGCTCTGGGTAACATATTCATTTTAATGATGTTAATTCTTCCAACCCATGAACATGGAATATCTTTCCACTTCTTTGTGTCTTTTTCAATTTCTTTGAGTAGTGACTCATAATTTTCAGTATACAAGTCTTTCACTTCCTTGGTTAGATTTACTCCTAGATATTTTATTGTTTTTGTTGCTATAGTAAAAGGAATTGATTTCTGGATTTCAGCTTCTTCTAACTTAGTGTTTGCATAGAGGAATGCCACTGACTTTTGAATGTTAATTTTATAGCCTGACACCTTACTGTATTGCCTGATGATTTCCAAAAGCTTCTTGCTGGATTCTTTAGGTTTTTCTATGTATACTATCATGTCATCTGCAAATAAGGAGAGTTTGACTTCTTCTCTTCCAATCTGTATCCCTTGAATTCCTTGCTCCTGCCTGATTGCTATGGCAAGAACTTCCAACACTATGTTGAATAGTAATGGTGATAGTGGGCAGTCCTGTCTAGTACCTGATCAGAGTGGAAATGCTTCCAGTTTTTCACCATTGAGTATGATGTTGGCTGTAGGTTTGCTATATATAGACTCCACTATCTTCAGGAATTTTCCATCTATTCCTATTTTTTGTAGTGTTTTGATCATAAAGGGATGTTGTATTTTGTCAAAGGCTTTCTCTGCACCTATTGATATGACCATGTGGTTTTTGGTCTTGCTTTTGTTGATGTGGTGGATCACATTGATTGATTTACGTATATTAAACCAACCTTGCATGCCTGGGATAAACCCCACTTGGTCATGATGAACAATCTTTTTGATATACTGCTGTATCCGGTTGGCTAGAATTTTGTTCAATATTTTCGCATCTATGTTCATCAGAGATATTGGTCTGTAGTTTTCTTTTTTGGTTGTGTCCCTGTCTGCTTTTGGTATCAGGGTGATGTTGGCTTCATAGAAGCTGGCAGGGAGTATTCCAGTGTCTTCAATCTTCTGGAAGACTTTTAAAAGTAGAGGTATTAGTTCTTCTTTGAAAGTTTTGTAGAATTCATTTGTAAAACCATCTGGTCCAGGACTTTTATTTTTGGGGAGATTTTTGATAACTGTTTCAATTTCATTAGCTGTGATGGGCCTGCTCATGTTATCCACTTCCTCTTTACTTAGTTTTGGAAGTTGGTAGGTATCTAGGAAATCGTCCATTTCTTCCAGGTTCTCTAGCTTGGTGGCATATAGTTGTTCATAGAAGCCTCGCATGATATGTTGAATTTCTGCAGTGTCTGTTATGATATCTCCTCTTTCATTTACTATCCAATTTATTTGGGTCTTCTCCCTTTTTTGTTTTGTGACTCTGGCTAAATGTATGTCAATTTTGTTTACTCTTTCGAAGAACCAACATTTACTTTCATTGATCTTTTGTATGGTTTTCCTATTCTCAATGTTATTTATTTCTACCCTAACTTTAGTGATTTCTGACCTTCTCGTTGCTTTAGGGTTCCTTTGTTGTTTTTCTAGGTTTAAGATGTGCAATCAGGCTGTTTATTTGTGCTTTTTCTTGTTTCCTAATGTGTACTTGTATAGCTATGAACTTCCCTCTTAGGACTGCTTTAGCTGTGTCCCAAATATTTTGATAGCTTGTGTCTTCATTTTCATTGAAGTCTCGAAACATTTTGATTTCCTCCTTGATTTCCTCTTTGACCCAGTAGTTGTTAAGAAGTGTACTGTTGAACTTCCACATTTGGGGACTGTTACTAATCTTTTGTTGATTGTTAAGTGTTAGTTTAATTCCACTGTGGTCTGAGAAGATGCCTGGGATGATTTCAATGCTCTTGAATTGGCTGATGCTGTCTTTGTGGCCTAACATATGGTCTATCCTTGAGAATGACCCATGTGGATTTGAGTAAAATGTATATTCCACTTTCTTGGGATGAATGACTCTGAAAATGTCCAATAGTTCTAGTTTATCTATCTCTTCATTTAGCTCCCTTATGTCTTTATTAATTTTCTGCCTGGATGATCTGTCAAGTTGAGAGAGTGGGGTGTTGAAGTCCCCTACTATGATTGTGTTACTGTTAATATATTGCTGTAGCTCTTTCAGTAGAAGTTTGATGTATTTGGATGGCTTCTCATTGGGTGCATAGATGTTAATAATTGTTAAGTCCTCTTGATTGACTGATCCTCTGAGCATTAAGTAGTGTCCATTCCTATCTTTTTTAATCTTATCTATTTTAAAGTCTATCATGTCAGATATAAGAATAGCTGTTCCTGCCCTTTTTTATGGGCCATTGGCTTGTATGATAGTTTTCCATCCTTTCACTTTAAGTCTGCGTTTGCCTTGTTGAGTTAGGTGGGTTTCCCATAGTCAGCGTATTGTTGGATTGTGTTTTCTGATCCATCTTCCTACTCTGTGTCCTTTAATAGGTGAATTCAGGCCATTGACATTTATTGATATCAAAGATTGAAGATATTTTAACGCCATTCTTGTAGAGTTTTAGAGTGTTTTGATATATGGCCTTTTTGTGGTGGTCTGCTTTTTTATAGGAGACCTTTCAGAACTTCTTTCAGGGCAGGCTTGGTGATAGTTGCTTCCTCCAACTGTTGCTTGTCTGAGAAGGTTTTGATGCCTCCATCTAGTCTGAATGACAGTCTAGCAGTATATAGTATTCTTGGCTTAAAGTCTTTCTCATTGAGCACTGGATAGATATCTTGCCATTCTCTTCTGGCCTGTAGTGTTTGTATGGAGAAGTCTGCTGCTAATCTTATGGGTTTTCCTTTGTAGGTGACTCTTTGTTTTTCTCTTGCAGCCTTCAGGATCCTTTCTTTATCCTTATTCCTTTCCATTCTAAGTATGATATGTCTTGGTGTCTTTAGGTCTGGGTTAATTCTGTTTGGGACCCTCTGGGCTTCTTGAATCTTTATGTCTTTGATGTTGTCTAGACTAGAGAAATTTTCAGCTATTATGTCCTGGAGAATGCTTTCTTCCTCTCCTTCTCTTTCTTCCTCTGGTATGCCAATAATGCGTATATTGTTTCTTTTGAAGTCATCCCATAGGACTCTGTTGTTGTTTTCAGCATCTTTTAATCTCTTTTTGAGATCTCTTACTTCTTTTTTAGTTGTCTCTAATTCATCCTCAATCTTGCTAATTCTGTCTTTAGCCTCATTGATTCTATTCTCTCTGCCCTCTACTGTTTTCTGGAGTTCATCTATTTTGTTGCCCTGCTCTGATACTGTTTTAGCTTGTTTAGCTAGTTGCATTCTTAGCTCAGCAATTTCAGCCTTCAGCTCTCTAATAACCATGAGATAATTAGTATTTTCTTCCATATTCTCATTTGTTCTTCCTGTATTTCTAATTACAATTTTTTCAAATTCTTTACTCACTCCTGTTATTATTTCCTTAGCTAATGTTTGGATGTTGAACTCGTTATTTTGTGCTTCACCCTCTGGAGGACTTTTAGCTGGACTCTTGTCCTGGTTCGATTTTCTTGTTGTTTTAACCATTTTATATATTATGTTATGAGTTCCCTTTATCGGTACTTTTCAAATTATTGATCACTATTGCCTGGATTGACTTGTGTCTAAGTAAGTTAATTTAAGGGTTCACAGTGGTGGAAGTTAACAGTTATTTCAATCCCTGAGTTGGAGCTCAGTGGTTTAAAAGCCTCTTTTTTTTTTTTTTCTTCCCTGTAGGCTATGGGAGCCTGAGGGTTTTTAAACTATCAATAGGCTTCTTAGCTTAATCACTGACTCCTGACCAAGAGATAAAGCAGGGTGTGCCAGAGATAATCCAGTGGTTATGCAAAGAGACTTTCACAGTCCCTCAGCTATGCCACCGAGGTATAGGTCTTCTCCTGAGTTTCCCAGTTAGATCTCTGTCCCCTGGTGTCCCTCCCTGTTGCTGCTCCAGATTCTGAGGGTAGTAGCAATGGAGACTCAGAGTTGCACTTGGTGAGTCTCTGGGGAGTCCTCTTCTCCCTTCAGCTGTCCTCTTGTTGGTGGAGCAGACTGGAGGTGGTGTCTCAACTTATAAACTGCTGAACTGTTAGCAGTCACTTAATCTCTCCTTAGGCTCCTCTCTCCTCTCTGTCACCAGCCACCCGTGTTTGTACTCACCGGTGATTTACTGGGTTCCTGTGGTCATTCTAGTCTTGTCTTGTTTCCGTCCCGGGTGGTCTCCGTTGGTATTCCTAGTTGATCCGGGAGAGGAGAGGAGAGGAGAGGAGAGGAGAGGAGAGGAGAGGAGAGGAGAGAAAGTGATCTGCTGCTCATAGCTCTGACTCCGGAAGTCGAATCCCCTAATAAAATTTTTTTTAAGTTTACTTAGAAAAAAAGTTTACTTAGAATTCCAAAAGAAAGAACTCATACCATATTATAATGGGCCACACATTATCATGAGAACCAAAACATCATTTTTGTACCTTCCATGTTAAAAATCAAATGTTTGAGTCTTATAGTCTTATTTTTTATCCACTGTGCCACTTCCTGGGTCATTTTTGGTGATATGATACAAAGCAATAAAACAAAACTAAGAAAAACCCACCAAAATCAAAACACTACCCTATGCCCACATTCACCATACAGATGTTCATTTCTACATTTTCAATTTCATATTTAGACCTATTCCTCTAGTCACAGGTTAATACTATTAACCTAAAACTCCATATGATTTTTTGGTAAAAATTAGTCAATATTTTTCCAGTTTAAAAATTATTTATTTTTTAATTATCTTTGTTTATTGGAGACAGCCAGATATCAAGAGGGAAAAGAGTGATAAAGGGAGAGAGACAAGAGACATCTGCAGCCTTGTTTCACCACTCGTGAAGCTTTCCTCCAGCAGGTGGGGACTGGGGCTTGAACCCAGGTCCTTGCGCACTTAACATGTGCACTCAACCATGTGCACCACCACCTGGCCCCTTTTCATTTATTTTACCACCAGGGTTATCTCTGGGACTCAGTGCCAGCACTATGAATCCACAGCTCCTGGCAGCCATTTTTCCTTTTTTTTTTTTTTCTATTTTATTTTTTTTATTTGACAGGGCAGAGAGAAATTGAGAGGGAAGGATAGACAGAGATACCTGATCACCTGCTTCACCACTTTTGAAGCATCCTCCCTGCAAGTGGGGTGTGGGGGCTTGAACTTGGATCCTTACCGTTGGCAATGCATGCTTAACTGGTGTGCCACTGCCCGGCCCACCTTATTTATTTTGTACATACAGAGAAGACAGAAAGGCTGAGAGAAAGAGATCACAGCCTTGAAGCTTCCTTCAATGTAGTGGAGTGTAGGCTCTAACCTGCGTCACATACATGACAAAGAAGCACACTATCCAAGTGAGCTATTTTACCAGCCCAGTTTTAAACACTTCTAATAGTAGCACAGTAAAAGAGCTGTAATAATTATAAAGCCAGCTTTTATTTGCACAGTTCTCAACCTAACTGCAGCAAAAATAATACCTCTTGTGACGTACAGGTCTCCAACTAGACTGAATTCCTTGAAGTCAGTGCCCCTCAGTTTTGTATCTTCTTTAGGCTTTTTATGCACTGGCTATTCCATCAAGGTTGAGCTGAAATTTTAATTACCATTACGTTTATTAATGAAACCTGGCTTCATTTAGGTGGCATATCTAGCTGATGCTCCCAAACAGCAAGATCTGTGACAGGATGAATACTGAGACAACAACGGGTATAGCAGTGTTATTGCTGTCTGACTCAAAATTTTTTTGAGATAAAAGAAAATGAATATAATTCAGAGATTCTTTGCTATTATCTCTGGCATTAGCTACATAAAATTTCCCACTATTGATACTAAAATTCTTTTTTTTAAATTTTTTTATTAATTTTCCCTTTTTGTTGCCCTTGTTGTTTTATTGTTGTTGTAGTTATTATTGTTGTTGTTGGATAGGACAGAGAGAAATGGAGAGAGGAGGGGTAGACAGAGAGGGCAAGAAAAAGATAGACACCTGCAGACCTGCTTCACCATTTATGAAGCGACCTCCCTGCAGGTGGGGAGCCAGGGGCTCAAACCAGGATCCTTATGCAGGTCCTTGCACTTTGCGCCACATGCGCTTAATCCGCTGTGCTACTGCCCAACTCCCTCTAAAATTCTTTTTTTTTAACATTTTGTTATTATTTATTGAGAAAGGAGAGAAATAACCAGACATCACTCTGGTACATGTGCTGCCAGGGATTGAACTTGGGACCACATGCTTGAGAGTTCAATGCTTTATCCACCATGCCACCTCCTGGACCACTGATCCTAAAATTCTTGCTTCTTCCCTTCCCTCTAGGTATCTTAAATAGAAATAGAGCATTGATGAAACTTAGGCTAACTTTAAAACTAGAAAACAGATGCTATTTTGTTATAAAATTTAAGGCTAAAATGAAACTATGTTCATATATGCATTAACAGATATTCAAGCACAAAGTAGGCAACCTAGCTGCACCCAGTGTTTAATGATTTCATTTGAATCTGTTCTCTCACAAAACAAATTGTAAGATAATATGGGGCAGGGACCATGTACTGGTCATTTTTGGATTTCTCTAATACATGACATATTTACTTAAAGGTTCACTTATACAATTTGTTTGATTCAATTAGATGAGAAAACCGTATCTTTTCTCTGTGTTTACTTTAGGACTTGAACTTTATTTTTAGTAGTGACTTAATAATGATTCACCAAATTACAAGGTAATGGGTATAATTCTGCACTGTTCATTCACACCACCAGTTTTGAAGTCCTATTCCCTCCATCAGGAGCTACAGTTCTCCCAAGGATGCAGATGAGTTAAATGTTTCTATAAATATATATATATATCCTTTTTCTTTTATATTTTATTTATAAAAAGAAAACACTGACAAAACCATAGGATAAGAGGAATACAACTCCACACAATTCCCACCACCAGAACTCCGTGTCCTCTCCCCTCCCCTGATAGCTTTCCTATTCTTTAACCCTCGGGGAGTATGGACCCATGGTCATTGTGAGATGCAGAAGGTGGAAGGTCTGGCTTCTGTAATTGCTTCCCCACTGAACATGGGCATTGACAGGTCGATCCATACTCCCAGCCTGCCTTTCTCTTACCCTAGTGGGGCAGGGTTCTGGGGAATCAGAGCTCCAGGACACATTGGCGGGGTTATCTGTCCAGGGAAGTCTGGTTGGCATCATGCTACCATCTGGAACCTGATGGCTGAAGAGAGTTAACACATAAAGCCAAACAAGTTGTTGACTAATCATGAACCTAAAAGCTGGAGTAGTGCAGATGAAGAGTTGGGAGGATCTCCGTTTTATAGATAGCTAGTAGGCATATTTTAGTTATATTCCAAAGGGCCTGTGGTTATACTAGTTTTTTTTTTTTCCTTGAGCCTGAAATCTGATATGCAGGTATCCAAGTTATTGTTTGGGAAGATGATGTCATGGCTGGAAAAAGGATCAGAAAGCTGGATCAGGGAAGACAGTAGCTCCCAAATAAGGGAAAGGTGTATAAATATTTCTGACTGTAAACCCCACTGATTTGATTTGATGTATGCCAATATTCAGTTTAGGAGACAGTGACCTCTGCATCACTGTAGATCTGAGTTCACATTCTGTGGTCATGAGTAGGAATATTCCAAGCTGCCCCAACAGCAGGACCCATCTTCCTCAGGTGTAGCATAGAGTATGTTGTCCAGCCTCCCTTCAGAGGATGAAACATTCTCTACCGTTGTTGATCCAAGTTGAGGGCAAGGTCCTATGGGAGCCCACAAAGGGGTCTGTTTTGTTGTTCCTAATAGAGATGACCAGTAAAAATGGAGAGAGGGATTTATTCAAGGTCTAGGCCCATCATGTCTGTTTGGGAATCTCAGGACTCCCCGAATAGGGCCTCAGTTGATGGAGGGCCTGATAGTGACTAAAGAGTCATGGTTAAAGTATGCCAGTCTCTTGCCCTTATTCAGCTTTTGCAGTCCTTGCTTTGATAAGGATAGCTTGGGAGTGAGTGAGGGAAGTATAGTAGAAAATAGGTAAGGAATCCTTTTTTTCCCATATGATCCTGTACTCTCTTCCCTCCCAAGTCATACCCACACCTATTACTACTTCTAAGTGTCTTTCCTCTTCTCTCTCTGAGTCCTGAAGTAGTTGGAGTTCTGAGCCCTCCAGTCATCTTCCCCTAACATTTCTCCCCCTCTGGAAGTATAGACCAAAATTCTTTCTGAGGGGTACAAAAGGTATGAGTTCTGGCTTCTATAATTGCTGCACTGGGTATCATTGTTTTCAGGTCGATCCATACTCCCATCCTAGAAAACAGCATCTTTAAAAAGTTAATGACAAGGGGTTGGGAGTGGCACACCTGGTTGAGCAAGCACACACAATTGCAATCATCATTTATTTTTAAAAATTTTTTAAATATTTATTTATTCTCTTTTGTTGCCCTTGTTGTTTTATTGTTGTTGCAGTTATTGATGTCATTGCTGGATAGGACAGAGAGAATAGAGAGAGGAGGGGAAAGACAGAGAGGGGGAGAGAAAGACACCTGCAGACCTGCTTCACCACCTATGAAGTGACTCCCCTGCAGGTGGGGAGCCGGGGGCTTGAACTGGAATCCTTAGGCCGGTCCTTGTGCTTTGCACCACGTGCACTTAACCCGCTGTGCTATCGGGTTATCGGGAATATCATGCACTGGATATAAAGCAGCTAAGTTGCCTGGTTTGTGCTTGAATATCTATTAATGCATATATGAACATGGTTTCATTTTAGCCTTAAATTTTATAACAAAATAGTATCTGTTTTCTAGTTATAAAGTTGGCCTAAGTTTCATCAATGCTCTATTTCTATTTAAGATACCTAGAGGGAGGGGAAGAAGCAAGAATTTTAGGATCAGTGGTCCAGGAGGTGGCATGGTGGATAAAGCATTGAACTCTCAAGCATGTGGTCCCTAATTTATTTTTTTTAATATAAATTGAGAGGGGAGGGAAAGAGGTAGGAAGACACCTGCTATGCTATTTTACTGCTCATGAAGCTTGAACCCTGATCTTTGCACACTATTCAATCAATGCCATTCTTTTTAAATTAATTTATCTATTTATTATTGGATAGAGACAGAGAGAAATTGACGAGAGGGGGAGGTAGAGAGAGAAAGAGAGAGAAATACACGCAGCCCTACTTCACTACTGGTGAAGCTTGCAGGTGGGGACTGGGATGAACCTGGGTCCTTGCACACATGTTAATGTGTGCTTAACCAGGTGCGACACCACCTGGCACCTATCAATACCATTCTTAGCCATGTTATAATGAAACTACTATAGAGGAAGGGGAGAGAAATAAACTGAGTAATAACAGAAAAACATCTAAAACTGAAAGGAAGAATGAGACCATAGTTAGTGAAAATAACTACTGCTTAAAATATATTTTATCTATTTATTTTCAAGTTTTATTTCCAGACACCTGAGAGATCACTGCTCAGCTGCGGCGTATGGTGATGGCAGGGACAGAGGCTGTGGCATCTAGAGCCCCAGGCATTAAAGTCTTACTTGCAGCCTCTGCATTATCTCCCCAGCCCCTGAAATACATTTAAAAAACACTTTCTTGCTGCCTTTAAATAAAATGATTTGTGTTTCTTAATCTCAAATGGTTCTGGTATTAGGACTTAATCATTTTTTGTTCCACAGGGGCTAGGTTCCACTTCAGCACTAATTCCCCAGTGCTCTTGAGGCACGTGGTATCCATATCCTCCTCTGTTGGAAGTCCTTGTGGTAATTTCAGAGGCTGGATTCTGTGACAAAAAAATAAAAAAAAAAACTTTAGAATTATAATGAATAATAGATGTTTAAAAATATTAAAATAACATATAACAAACCTTATTAAATGTTTAACCACTTTCAGTTTTGCATTCACTGAAGGGATATTCTTATGAACTTGAGGAGTATGTGCCTAAAATAAAGAAGACAGTGCTGCCAATCAATTTCAAAAGCAGATGATCCCATGTTTCGATTAAACTGAAGGCTCATTATGATTACATCAAACTTTCAAACGTATCACATTAAGTAAAATAATTGAACAAAAGCAAAATAATAAAGCTATACATTACAATTTTAAAGTATCAAATTTAAAACAAAAACACTAAAATGACTAAAAGTGGTTGCATACTTTTTCCAATCCAAGCATCTTTATTATGTCTTTTTCCCAATACGGACGTCTTTTTGTGCTTTTTATTCTGGTAACAATATGTAGTTTGTGAGGGTTCTGTGGGTCTCCACCATACTTTTCATGATCTTCAGGTGTAGGCTGAAATACCTAGAAAGAAAGAATTTTAAAAAATTTTTTATTTCTTTATTGGGGAATTAGTGTTTTACATTCAACAGTAAATACAATAGTTTGTACATGCTTAACATTCCCCAGTTTCCCATATAACAATACAACCCCCACTAGGTTCTCTTATCATCAAAAAAAAGAATTTTAAGTGATAAAATTTCAACCTACAGTTTCTTCCTTTCTTTCATCTTTATTGACTTATTGGATAAAGACAGTCACAAATCAAGAGGATAGGTCAGATAGAGAGGGAGAGAGAAAGGGAGACACCTGCAGCACTGTTTCACCACTAGCAAAGCTTTCCCCCTGCAAGTGGGGGCCAGGGACTTGAACCTGGGTCCTTGTGCATTGTTAACATGTATGCTCAACTAGGTGTACTACCACCCGGCTCCTCAACCTATACCCTTTTTTTTTTCTTTTTTAAATCCCAAACTGTTTTTTTTTTTTTTTGTAAATCCCAAGCTACTAACGACCTCATAATTTTTTATAACCATCATCCTCAAGATGAACATTTCTACTAGTCTGATTTCTCAGCTATATGAAGTCTAAGATTTTCAAACTTTTTTAGAAAAATAATCAAAGTGTTTTTTGTTGTTGTTTCATTAAAAATATTTTTTCCTTTTTATTTTGTTTGATAAAACCAAGAGAAACTGGGGCTGGGGGGGTTAATAAGGAGAGAGAATGAAACCTGTAGGCCTGATTCACTATTAATGAAGCTTTAAAAAGCATTATGACGGGAGTCGCCGGTAGCGCAGCAGATTAAGCGCATGTGGCGTGAATGGCGCAAAGCCCAAGGACCAGCGTAAGGATCCTGGTTTGAGCCCCCGCTCCCCACCTGCAGGTGAGTCGCTCCACAGGCAGTGAAGCAGGTCTACCTTTCTCTCCCCCCGTCTTCCCTTCCTCTCTCATTCCTCTCTGTCCTATCTAACAACAAAGACATCAATAAAAACAACAATAATAACTACAACAACAATTTTTTTTTTTAAAAAAGGGCAGCAAAAGGGGAAATACATAAATATTTTTAAGAAGTATTATGACAGGTGTCAGGTGGTAGCGCAGCGGGTTAAACGCAGGTGGCGCAAAGCACAAAGACCCACTAAGGATCCCGGTTCGAGCGCCTGGCTGGCTCCCCACCTGGCCCCCCCCCACCTGCAGGGGAGTCACCTAACAAGTGGTGAAGCAGGTCTGCAGGTGTCTATCTTTCTCTTCCCCTCCTCTTTCCATTTCTCTGTCCTATCCAACAACGACATCAGTAACAACAATAAACCAAGGGCAACAAAAGGGAATAAATAAATATTTTTTTAAAATACTATGATAGTACAGACAAATCACTACAGTGGATAAAAAAAACACTGACATTTTGATTTTCTAAGAATCAAAAGGTTCTAGGAAGTCAGTCCACAGAAACATAAATACATACAGTGTATTGGGGGAAAAAAAAAAGGATGTACATTGTAGCACCAGATGTAATACTGAGGAAAAAAAAATCAAAAGGTCACATCCATCTTTTTTTTTTTTAATTTCTTTATTGGGGAATTAATGTTTTACATTCAACAGTAAATACAATAGTTTGTACATGCATAACATCCTCCAGTTTCCCATTTAACAATACAACCCCCACTAGGTCATTTATCATCCTTCATGGACCTGTGTTCTCCTCACCCACCCACCCACCCCAGAGTCTTCTACTTTTACTTTGGTGCGATATGCCAATTCCATTTCGGGTTCTACTTCTGTTTTCTTTTCTGCTCTTGTTTTTCAACTTCTGCCTGAGAGTGAGATCATCCCATATTCATCCTTCTATTTCTGACTTATTTCACTCAACATGATTTTTTCAAGGCCCATCCAAGATCGGCTGAAAACGGTGAAGTCACCATTTTTTTTTCTTAAGAAAATAACTAAAGATGTTGGGGAGATGCTACAGTGGTTAAAAGTGCTGAATTCTCAAAATAAACTCCCGAATTCAATCCCTTGCATCATGTGTGTCAGAGTGATACTCTTGTTCTCTCCTCCTCCTGTTTCTCACTCATTAATAAATTAATATTTATAAAAATATTAAGGCATATATTCTAAAGAAGAGTAATAAAACAAAATATGTAACTAAATAAACAAGATGCTATATGCTACTGCATACAATGCTAACACTAATAATCTATTTTTTCTTTTTAACTAGAGCATGGCTCAGCTCTGGCTTATGGGGTGCAGGGATTTTGGAGCCTCAAGCATGAGAGTTTCTTTGCATAACCATTATGCTATCCACCCACACCCAATATTTTATTTTATTATCATGAGAGAGAGATACAGAGAGGAAGATACAGAGGGACACAGAACAGAACACAGCTCAACTCTGGCTTATGGTGGTGCTGGGGACTGAACCTGAGGGCCCAGAGCCTCAGGCAAGAAAGTCTTTTGAAAAAAACATCATGTGGTCTTGCCAGCCCTGCATGTGTGTCTCTCTTCTCTTTCCCTCTCTATTTTCCCCATCCCTCTCAATTTCTGTCTATATTAAGAGAAAAAGAAAGCACAAGGACTGGCGTAAGGATCCCGGTTCCCCAACTGCAGGGGAGTCGCTTCACAGGTGGTGAAGCAGGTCTGCAGGTGTCTATCTTTCTCTCCCCCTTTCTGTCTTCTCCTCCCCTCTCCATTTCTCTCTGTCATATCCAATAATGACGACACCAATAACAACAACAATAACTACAACAATAAAACAACAAGGGCAACAAAAGGGAATAAATAAATATTTTTTAAAAATTTAAAAGAGAGAGAGAAAGAAAGAGAGATCAATCTCCAAGGCAAAAATGGAGGCACTGCTTCACTGCCCATGAGTCTTCCCCTTTGCATTTTGCTCCCATAGGTGGCCATGGGCTCAAGTACATGGTCAAATGTACATAAGGAAAAAAAAAATTAAAAGCCTAACTCCACCCATATAGAGACAACTATTGTCAGCATCTTACACATCCTTTGTTGCTGTGTGTGTTGAAAGATGTGAACAGCTCATATAATGCCTTTCTGGCTGCTGTTTTCGTTTAGCAATTTATTTATTTTATTTACTTATTAATGATAAAGATAGGAGAGAAAGAACTAGACATCACTTTGGTACATGTGCTGCCCGGGATTGGAACTCGGGACTTCATGCTTGAGAATCCAGTGCTTTATTCACTGTGCCACCTCCCAGACCACTTATTTAGCAATTTAATATCAACCACTCAATAAATACTTTTGAATATTATCTGTATTGTTGCTATTTACAGTCAGTCATGGGACCTGGTACTCGCACAATTTCACCAGTCTCTGGCCAGGTCGTCATTCAGACAAGAGAGGCAGAGACACTGTAACAGTGGAGCTTCCCTTTGAGTGCCATAGCACTCCCATGGTGTGCCAGGGTTCAAACCTTTTGTTGCTGTCATTTAGGATTTCACTGCTCCCAGATCACTTCTTTAGAGAAAGGGAAAGACTCCACAACAGCAAAACTTCCTCCTGTGCAGTAGAAGCCAGTATTGAACCAGAGTTCCATGCCTGGCAAAGCAGCACACTATCCAAAGGAACAATTTTGCCAACTCATTATTTATTTATCTTGCCACCAGGACTATTGCAGTGGAGCTCAGTGCTAGCACTTTATAAAAAGTCTGCTGGGAATGGCAGAATTATGCAGGAACAAAATCCCAGGGAAGCCCTGGTGGTAAGTATATCAAAGAAACTCTCAAGCTGAGGATGTAAAGTCCCAGGTTCAATTTCCCATACCACTATATGCCAGAGATGAGCAGTGCTCTGGTAAAGGAAACAAAACAGGGGGAAGGGGGGAAAACCCCCAAAAGCCAGGGATCCTCCCAGATGAGCTATCTTAATGATCTCCAATTGATCCTGTTTCAAATTCTTTGGTACTACCTACATCTATGAATAATTTAACATATATATATATTTTTGCCTCCAGAGTTATCATTGGGGCTCAGTTCCTGCACTACGAATCCACTGCTCCTGGCAGCCATTTTTTTTCATTTTATTGGACAGGCCAGAGAGAAATTACAAGAGGGGAGATAAGAGAGGGAGAGAGGGGGCTGGGCAGTGGCGCATCAGGTTAAGCGCACCTAGTACAAAGCACAAGGACCTGTACAAGAATCCTAGTTTGAGCCCCTGGCTCCCCACCTACAAGCAGGTCACTTCCTAAGCGGTAAAGCGGGTCTGCAGGTATCTATTTCTCTTCCCCTTTCCTCTCAATTAATTTTTTAAAAAAAGGGAAAAATATTCACCAGGAGCAACGGCTTTGTAGTGCTGGCAATAACCCTGAAGGCAAAGGAAAAAAAAAAAGAAAGAGAGACACCTCACCACTTGTGAAGTATCCTTCCTGCAGGCAGGGCCTGAGTACTAGAGGCAGGATCCTTGCGTGGGTCCTTGCGCTTTGTACTATGTGTGCTCAGCCCAGTGTGCCACCGCCTGAACCCCAACATATTTTCAATATTACAAAACAGGTACCTTTTAAAATATCACATGTTCTTAAAAACAGTAACATTAAGAAGAAAAAAAAAACTTTGTTCTTACTTTATCTGGAATTCTTGACTTGGTAAATTTGTGACGAATCCAATCTGTACAGATGAGAGATTCCACACCTTTTGGCACAGTCTAAAATGTAACACAAGACATTAGTTTTCTCAGAACCCTGTCTAGCATAGAATTCCACACATACCAATTTTAGTTGACATAAAGTCTGTTCTTACCTAATAACTATAAAATGTTTATCTTAGTCTTCTAGCTGAATGTATATATTCACTAACATATAAGGCAAACATATACATACATCTATTAGAACAGGAATTTGTAGTATTTTTCAGTAAAGGACAAGAGAGTGAATACTTCCATGTTTGGAGATCATATTGTTTCTTTTGCCAATCTCAACTGGTTGCTCTTTTTTTTTGTTGTTCTTTTAGGTTTTATTATCTTTATTTATTGGATAGAGACTGTCAGAAACAGAAAGGGAAGAGCTGATAGAGAGAGGGAGTCGGGCAGTAGCACATCGGGTTAAGTGCACATGGCACAAAGTGCAAGGACCCGTGTAAGGATCCCGGTTTGAGCCTCTGGCTCGCCACCTGCAGGGAGGTTGCTTCACAGGCGGTAAAGCAGGTCTCAGGTGTCTTTCTCTCCTCCTCTCTGCCTTCCCCTCCTCTCTCCATTTCTCTCTGTCTTATCTAACAACGACGACATTAATAACTACAACAACAATAAAAAACAAGGGTAACAAAAAGGAAAATAAATTAAATAATTAATTTAAAAAATTTTTAAAAAAGAGAGAGGGAGAATGAAAGACACCTGCAACACTGCTTCACTATGCTTCACTACTTGGAAAGCTTCCCCTCTGAAGGTGGGGACCAAGGAGCTCTATCCTGGGTCCTTACACATTGTAACGTGCGCTTAATCAGGTGCGCCACCACCCAGCTCCCTCAACTGGTTGCTCTTTAGGGTGAAAGTAATACCTAGACAAATGGGCATGGCTATGCTCTAACAAAACTTTACTTATAAAAATGGGTGGTGGGCAGGCTGAAATAGCATGTAGGTTTGTCAACCTCTGTTCCAGACAACATGCAATACTTAAATTTTCAACAATAGAAAGTAAAAAAAAAAAAAAAAAGCCAAAAATGAGTTTTCAGTTTTTCCTCCAGTCCCAGCAATCCCATCACTTTTATTTCCTAATCTAGTGCTCTTTCTACAATCTTCAAGTGCTATTTCTCTCAAGCTGTTAAAGAAAAAACGATTCATGGGCAGGTGAGGGGAGGCGGAGTAAATAGCATAATCATTATGTAAAGAGACTCTCATGCTTGAGGCTCCAAAATCCCAGGTTCAATCCCCTGCACCGCCATAAACCAAAGCTGAGCAGTGCTTGGATTAAAAAAAAAATTACAGGGAGTCGGGCTGTAGTGCAGCGGGTTAAGCGCAGGTGGCGCAAAGAACAAGGACCGGCATAAGGATCCCGGTTCGAACCCCGGCTCCCCACCTGCAGGGGAGTCGCTTCACAGGCGGTGAAGCAGGTCTGCAGGTGTCTATCTTTCTCTCCTCCTCTCTGTCTTCCCCTCCTCTCTCCATTTCTCTCTGTCCTATCCAACAACGACAACAACAATAATAACTACAACAGTAAAACAACAAGGGCAACAAAAGGGAATAAATAAATATAAATATTTAGAAAAAAAATTACAATACGGGGTCCAGCAGTAGCACAGCGAATTCAGCGCAGGTGGCACGAAGCACAAGGGCCGGCGTAAGAATCCCTGTTCAAGCCCACGGCTCCTCACCTCCAGGAGAGTTGCTTCACAAGTGGTGAAGCAGGTCTGCAGGTGTCTGTCTTTCTCTCCCCCTGTCTTCCCCTCCCCTCTCCATTTCTCTCTGTCCTATCCAACAATAACGACAGCAATAATAATAACCACAACAACGATAAAACAACAAGGGCAACAAAAGGGAAAAAAAATATATGGCTTCTAGGAGCAATGGATTCGTGGTGCAGGCACTGAGCCCCAGCAATAACCCTGGAGGCAAAAAAAAAAATTACAGTAATAAAGAAATAAAGACAAGACATACTTACTTGCAGTGTGCCTGGTGATCTTTGAACTATTGAACGCAAAATCCCTGCCATGAGTGTAGTAACTTCTCTAGAAACTGTAAGAAGTAGGAGATAGATCCATAGGCCAAGTATGTCTTGAAAATAAATAGGCCCTTCCTGTTATAGTATTAAAAAAGTAAACAATTAAATCAGTTGTAAACCTGATTGAAGTTCAGCAGTAAAATGTTGGCATTTTAATACAAGGGCAAGAATTAGGTCAGTTAAGTATTTTATTCAGAGTTCAGCAAGACCACAGATAGCAACTACATATTAACCATATTACATATTTATCGAATGCATCAGATTCTAGGTTGGTTTAAAAAGTAAAGAAATAAAGAAAGGAGACAAAAAGAGAAAGAAAGAAAATAGGGGTTACTATAATTTAAGAAATGTTTCAGGGGCAGGGGTAGATTGCATAATGGTTATGCAAAGTGACTCTCATGCCTGAGGCTCCAAAGTTCCAGGTTCAATCCCCCCACACCACCATAAACCAGAGCTGAGCAATGCTCTGGTAAAAATAAATAAACAGAAATGTTTAGGGCAGGCAGGTTACCTCACCTGAGAAGTTAGTTACCTGTTTCGCCAGATACACAGTTCCAACCTAACACCCTATAGAAGAGAGAGCAATGGGGGGGTTGGACGGTAGTGCAGTGGGTTAAGCGCACGTGGCGCGAAGCGCAAGGACTGGCCTAAGGATCCCGGTTGAAGCCCTCAGTTCCCCATCTGCAGGGGAGAACCTTCACAGGCGGTGAAGCAGGTTAGCAGGTGTCTATCTCTCCCACTCTCTATCTTCCCCCTCCTCTCTGTCCTATCCAACAACAACAACATTAATGACAACAATAACTACAACAACAATGAAAACAAGGGCAACAAAAGGGAAAATAAATAAATAAATATATATATGTAAAAAGAAGAGAGAGCAACGAAACCATGGCTACAAAATAAAACATCTTTAGTAGCTGGGAAGATAGCTAAGCAGGCAAAAGGCAGAACTTGTGCGTGTGAACTACTGAATTCGATCTCTGGCACTGCATCTGCGAAAGTGGTGCACTGAACTCTAATGAAGTAAAACACACACACTTTTTTTTTTTTTTTTTTTGCTTCCAGGGTTATTGCTGAGACTGGGTGCCTGAACCACGAATCCACTGCTCCTGGAGACTATTTCTTTTTCCTTTTGTTGCCCTGTTGTTTAAGGTTGTTGTGGTTATTATTGTTGTCGTTGTTATTGGATAGGACAGAGAGAAATGGAGAGAGGAGGGGAAGACAGAGAGGGGGAGAGAAAGATAGACACCTGCAGACCTGCTTCACAGCCTGTGAAGAAATTTCCCTGCAGGTGGGGAGCCGGGGGCTCGAACTGGGAATCTTCTGCTGGTCCTTGCGCTTCTCACCACATGTGCTTAACCCGCTGCGCTACTGCCCTACCCTATATATTTATTTTTATTGAACAGAGAAGAAATCAAGTGGGAGGCCCTGAAGCACTACTTCTGCACTCTACAAGCTTTCCGTCTGCAGACGGTGCCGGGACTTGAACATAGTGACACGTGCATTCAACAGAGGGTGCGACCTCCTGGTTCCTGAAATCATTTTGTTAATTTTAAGTACTTAAAAATAAATAAATCTTCATCAACAAGGCAAGATTAAAAAATTCTGGGTCAGGTGGATAGTCGTAGCACAACAGGCTTTCATGTGAGAGGCACAAGAGGTCTCAGGTTCAAATCCTACTTATCACCATATGCCAGAGCTGAACAAATAAAATTAAATTAATAGATGAATACTTTGTTAAAGAATTACAGAAAAGGGTGGGGGTAGATAGCATAATGGTTATGTAAAGAGACTCTCATGTCTGAGGCTACGAAGTCCCAGGTTCAATCCCCCATACCACCATAAGCCAGAGCTGAGCAGTGCTCTGGTTAAAAAAAAAAAAAAAAAAAATCATAGAAAATTACAGAGCTGAAAGGAACTTGAGAGGCTTCAAATCTTGTAATTTTATTTCACAACACTCTTATTTCTCTCTGTCATATCTAACAATGACGACATCAGTAACAACCATAATAATAACTACAACAATCAAACAACAAAAGGGAAAATAAATAAAATACATAAAAAAAATTTTAAAAAGAAAAAAAGAACTCTCATGCCTGAGGCACCAAAAGCGCCAGATTCAAGCACCAGCACCACCATAAACCAGAGCTAAACAGAGCTATGATAAAAAACAAACCTCGAGGGGGTCGGGTGGTAGCGCAGTGGGTTAGGCGCATGTGGCGCAAAGCGCAAGGACCCCGGTTGGAGCCCCCGGCTCCCCACCTGCAGGGGAGTCGCTTCACAGGAGGTGAAGCAGGTCTGCAGGTGTCTATCTTTCTTTCCCCCTCTCTGTCTTACCCTCCTCTCTCCATTTCTCTCTGTCCTATCCAACAACGAACAACATCAACAATGGCAACAATAATAACCACAACAAGGCTACAACAACAGGGGCAACAAAAGGGGGAAAAAATGGCCTCCAGGAGCGGTGGATTCATGGTGCAGGCACTGAACCCCAGCAATAACCCTGGAGGCAAAAAAAAAAAAAAAAAAAAAACCTCGGGGCGGGTGGTGGCACACCTGGTTGAGCGCACATGTTGCAATGTGCAAGGACCCAGTTTCGAGCCCCCGGGTCCCCACCTGTAGGGGAAAGTTTTGCAAGTGGTAAAGCAGGGTTGTAGGTGTCTCCTTCTTCTCTCTCTCTCTCCCTTCTGATGGATTTCTGACTGTCTCTATCCAATAAATAAGGATAAAAAAAAAAAAAACTTCAAAAAAGTGGAGAAAAACATTTTGCCCCTTATATTCTATGCTTAATGACTTTTCCCCAGAGTGTAATAATAGAGAGTGAAACATAAACCATTTATGGTATAGTGTATCAAAGAAAGGAACTCTGGGGAGGAAGGAGGGGTGAGATGGATGGAAGAGAACTGTGGGGGCTGGGTGCATAATGAAATTATATTCATGTGACAATGACTACACTGTAAAGCATCAACCCCCTAAATAAAATAAATAAATAAGTGGGGGATGCAGCTGGGGAGGTGGTACAGTGGGTAATGCACTGGACTTTCAAGCATGAGGTTCTAAATTCCATCCCTGGAACTCAGGGCACCTATCAGAGTGATGCTCTGGTTCTCAATCTCCTTCAATCTTGTTTTCTCAAAAATAAATCTTTAAAAAGGGGAGAGGGACAATATTAGAGGAATCTGACCAGTGATTAGGTCAGATGATTATGATTACTATAACAAAAGTCAAGTTGAGTGTGAGTGGAGGTGGCATAACGGCTACAGAAATGGACATAGAAGCATGAGGTCCTGAATTTGACCCCCTACACTGCATATGTCAGAGTGATACTCTGGCCTTTCTTTCTCCCTCCTTTTCTCAATCTACCTATTTCTTTTCTTCTTCTTTTTTAAAATATTTATTCATTCGCTTTTGTTGCCCTTGTTTTTTACTGTTGTAGTTATTATTGATGTTGTTGTTGGATAAGACAGAGAGAAATGGAGAGAGGAGGGGGAGACAAGAGAGGGCATGAAAAAGATAGACACACCTGCAGACCTGCTTCACCGCCTGTGAAGTGACTCCCCTGCAGGTGGGGATCCAGGAGCCCGAACAGGATCCTTCCACTGGTCCTTCGCCACATGCACTTAACCCACTGCGCTACCACTGGACTCCCAATCTACGTTATTTCTTACGAAATAAATAAAATCTTAAAAAATTATGTTTCTGAGGGCCTGGGTGGTGGCGCACCCGGTTAAGCGCACACATTACAGTGTGCAAGGACCTGAGTTCGAGCCCCCGGTCCCCACCTGCGGGGGGGAAAGCTTTGCAAGTGGTGAAGCAGGGCTGCAGGTGTCTCTCTCTCCTCTATCACCCCCTTCCCTCTCAATTTCTGGCTGTCTCTATCCAGTAAATAAAGATAACAAAAATAAATTTTTTTAAATTATGTTTCTATTTATTTATTCCCTTTTGCTGCCCTTGTTGTTTTATTGTTGTAGTTATTATTGTTATTGATGTCATCATTGTTGGATAGGACAGAGAGAAATGGAGAGAGGAGGGGAAGACAGAGAGCAGGAGAGAAAGATAAGACACCTGCAGACCTGCTTCACCGCCTGTGAAGCGACTCCCCTGCAGGTGGGGAGCTGGGGCCCAGCTTGAACCGGGATCCTTAGGCAGGACCTTGCGCTTTGCGCCACATGTGCTTAACCCGCTGTGCTACCGCCCTTCTCCCAAAAAATTATGTTTTAATAAAGGTTATTCTTAATAAAATTTAGATGCATAGGGGCCTGGAGATGGCTCACCTGGTAAAGTACACATTTTACCATGTACAAAGACCCATGTTAGAGACCTCAACTACCACACAGGAGCATGGGCACAGGGGAGTCTGTAGTGCGGTGCTGTGGTGTCTCTCCCCTACCAAGACTATTCTCCCTCTCTTAGCCTCTATCTAAAACAAAAAAGAAGTCTGCATTAAGAAGGATCATATAGGTGCAGAATTCCAGCAATAAATCTGGTGGCAATAAATAAACAGTAACTTTTGGGTCTTGTAGCAATTATACTATCTCTTATGTACAACTTTTTTTTTTCTTGCGCTGATGCAAAAACAGGAAAATATATGCCTCATATGGGAAGTAAGATGCCATTGAAAAAAGACTGTGATTGGGTGCTGGGCAGTAGCAGCGCAGTGGGTTAAGCGCACAAGGTACGAATTGCAAGGACCTGCATAAATTTCCGGGCTCAAGCCCAGTTCAAGCCCCCTGGCTCCCCACCTACAGGGGAGGTCGCTTCACAAGTGGTGAAGCAGGTCTGCAGTTGTTTATCTTTCTCCCCCCACCTCTCGATTTCTGTCTGTCCTATCCAACAGCAGCAATAACAAGGGCAACAAAAATGGGACAAATGACCTCCAGGAGCAGTGGATTTGTAGTGTAGGCACAGAGTACCAGCAATAACCCTGGAGGAAAAAAAATTAAAGAAAAACAATGATTGTGATTGCACACACATACAGAAAAAAACTGTGTGATTACCAGAAAAACATTTAACATTTAACATCTGGAGAACAGGCTAACAATGTATGACTTGCCCTGTAATAATGTTTGCTTGTTAGTTAAAAATTAGCTTTAGAACCCATGTGTCAACAACTGTATTGTAAACCACTACCCTCGCACGAAGAAAGTGATTTGGAATTATTTTATTATTATTATTTTTAACAATGGTCATGCATGGGCTAGGGAGATAGTGTAGTGGTTTGCAAAAGGATTTTCATGCCCCAGGCACCAAAAATCCCAGGTTCAATCCCCAAGCACCGCCATAAACCAGAGCTGAAAATAAACAAACAAAAAAAAGTATTATAGATGTAGTATCTCCTTAAGAAGATCTTTCTTTCTTTCTTTCTTTCTTTCTTTCTTTTTTTTTTTCCCTCCAGAGCACTGCTTAGCTCTAGCTTAGGGTAGTGCTGGGGATTGACCTGGGACCTTGGGAGCTTCAAGCATGGAAGGCTCTTTGCAGAACCAACACGCTATCTCCCCAGCCTCTGTTTTCTTTTCTACAGAGACAAAATATATGTTATAATAAAGGTGGTGTAGTGGTCCGGGAGGTGGCGCACTGGATAAGGCTTTGGACTCTCAAGCATGAGGTCCCACGTTCAGTGCCCGGTAGCACATGTACCAGAGTGATGTCTGATTCTTTCTCTCTCTCCTATCGTTTCTCATGAATAAATAAATCAAAATTTTTTAATAAAAGTAAACAAAATATTTAAAATAAATAATAAAGGTGTTGTAACAGAACTGAAAGTGCAGGCGTGTAATCTCCCTTTCAAAAAGTCCAGGTGTCGGAAAACAAGAAATGTGCTTTTTAAGATCAGTAGTGCCTAACAAAATTTCTTGGCAAGAATACACAGAACAGGTAGCTCTGAGTCGCAGGTGAGCCAATCATGGTTACAAAGTGAGTCTTTTATTTATTTTGCCAAGGGGCCTATCACTGGGCTCTGCGCCTGTTTAGCTGCACTTTTCCCCCTCTCCTTTCTATAGCGAATAACACACCTGAGAGGAAGAGACTAGAGGAGAGACACCTGACACCTGGCAGGGGTGCCAACCTCCACCCCCGGGGTGCAAGGAGGCCCGCGTGCTCTTTGGGGTGCGCTAAGCCCCACCCCCGAAGGTCAATCACGAAATGGCCAATGTGCTGCTGTGCGGTGCCCCATCAAAGTTCACCAGGGATCCTGACAGGGTCATCTCCTTTGGACCTGCATTCAGACTTCAAGGAAGCTGGGCAGAAGGACGAGAGTGGGACGACGCATTCTCCCCCCCCCCCCCGTTATTGTTACAAATAATTATACTGTCACAATTGATTAATAACACTTTGGCAGTGCCTGGTTGGAATGGAGAATCAGAAGCACCCCCTCTCCCTTACCCAGGGGCATATTTGAAAGTTACAGTATGAAAGTGGGGAAGGTGGGTCAGCATAGATGGACAAAAGAAGTCATGTTATGACCTGCCCCTCAAAGAAAGAATGCAGAGATTGAGGCCTCCCCCGTACAAGTTGACGTATTGAAACAAAGAAAGATTAATAGTTAAACTGTACCAGATCTAGATGAGCAGTGGTCCACTAGGCAAAGATCTGTATGCCCCCCATAGAAGATTAATGATAGAAATAGCCCTCAGCAAAAGTCTAAAACAATTCTGGGTATGACCTCCCCTGAGGACAGGACGATACAAAGTATTGTACCATTCTTTACAGTTATAGTTGTGATATATAGTTATATATCACAAGACTATGATGTTTATTTCTACTTCTTTATGAGCTAGTTGTCTAGGCAACCTGAATGTAACCTGAAAAAAGTATAAAAGCTAATGCAGTTTCACTATTAAAATGAGTCCAGATAGAGTGTGGTGTCTATCTGTTCTCCCTCCCGCCGACTCCTGACCCACAGGGGAGGTTGCCTTCAAGACCCCTGACCCTCCTGCTGCTCATCCACTGTGGTGGTCCACGGCACTGCTGAAAATTAGGTGACCTCCTATGTACATTCCTCCAAAGTGGAGGTCAAGTGAGGGACTAAAGCAGAAGCGCAGGGCATGTGGAAATAAACAAACCTCACTGCCTCTCCCGGCCGGCCAGCCTGAGGGAAAACACTCGCACCCAGGAGTTTCTTGAACCCGGGAACCAGGTGACCAGGCAACGGCACCCAGGCCCATCTAGGTCGCTCTAACACGCACTTAAAAGTCCACTATAGAAAAATCATCCCGCTTCTGCATAGGGTTCCCAGAAATACAATTCTAGCGAAAAATGCAATACTACTTGTCACGCATATCCACTCACCCACAGCTAAATGTCGCCCGGCTGGAAGTTACCACCGGAGAGGAAGTTAAGCAAAGACCACAGAGCGCAGCACTCAAACCCTGCCACCAACCTGAGAGCTGCGGCACTTGCGTTCCGGTGTCTAGACTCTATCAATAAATGACGTAAAACAAAAGCGCGGGCGCGTTGGTATTATGTAAGCACTACCCGGATAAAAACAGGAGACCCAGCCCAACTTTGGCTAGGTTTGAGGTTCCGGGGAGTTAGCGGAAAGAAACATGGCCAAATCTATGCTGGGACAGGATCCTGAGAGCACAGCCGCGGTCACTATGTTAAAGCGGGCAGTGGAACTAGATTCCGAGTCCAAGTACCAGCAGGCTTTGTTGTGCTACCAGGAGGGGATCGACTTGCTCCTGCAGGTTCTCAGAGGTAAGCCGAGCCACTGGGGGAGAACTGAAAAAATTAAGTATTTCCCACGGTTTCTACGTCAGAGAAGAAAGGATTGTTAGATGGGGCGGGGCCCGGTGGCGCAGCGAGTTAAGCTCACATGGCATAAAGCGCAAGTACTGGTGGAAGGATCCCGGTTCGAGCCCCCGGGCCACCACCTGCAAGAGGTTGCTTCACTAGCGGTGAAGCAGGCAGTAATCCTGGAGGCGAAAAGAAAAGAAAGAAAGGGGGGGAGGATTGTTAGAAGGGCCGGGTGATGGTGCATCTGATTGAGTGTACATTGTTACAGTGAGCAAGGACCCAGGTTCGAGCCCCCAGACCTTACCTGCAGAGGGAAAGCTTTTTGAGTGTTGAAGCAGTGCTTCAGGTGTTTCTCTCTCTCATTCCCTTGCTATCACCCTTTTCCCTCTCGATTTCTGCCCGTCTCTATCGAATAAATAAATAAATATAACAATAATAGAAAATGATTGTTAAACGTCACGTGACAGAAGTCAGATATAGGAGATGGACTATTCTCCAAGACAAGTGAATCAGTTTCTCTTAATGTCTTTCAAGAAAATAGGAAGTACTACTCTAGATCTTTTAGATCAATAGCCAATTGTAATATGTGTTTTAAATGTGAAAGACATTTTCGGATCAATGTTAAAAGGTTGACTGTTCAGAAACAGAAGGATGAATATGGGATGATCTCACAGGCAGAAGTTGAAAAACAAGATCAGAAAAGAAAACACAACTAGAACCTGAACTAGAATTGGCGTATTGCACCAAAGTAAAAGATACAGATCCAAGAAGGATGACAGAGGACCTAGTGGGGTTGTATTGTTATATGGAAAACTGGGAAATGTTATGCATGTACAAACTATTGTATTTACTGTTGAATGTAAAACAAATTCCCCAATAAAGAAATAAAAAAATTTTAAAAAGGTTAACTGTGGACTAGGTAATATTAAAATTATTAATTTTGGTTGGTAGTCTCTCTTTTTCTCTCCAGCCCCCCCCCCAAAAAAAAAAAAAACCCTATTCTTAATTTTTAGAGATAGGAACTGCAGTATTTAAGGAGGAAGAACTATCTAAATTTTATTTTATTTAAGGGAAAAATTGGCTAAATGGGCATAGACAGCATAATGATTACACAGAAGATTGTCTTGCCTGAGACTCTGAGGTTCTTTATATATATATATATATATATTTTCCCTTTTTGTTGCCCCCCTTTTTTATTATTATAGTTATTAATGTTATTGATGTCGTCATTGTTAGATAGGACAGAGAGAAATGGAGAGAGGAGGGGAAGACAAAGATGGAGAGGGAAAGATAGACACCTGCAGACCTGATTCACCAACTGTGAAAAGACTTCCCTGCAGGTGGGGATCCAGGGGTTCGAACTGGGATCCTTAGTCTGGTCCTTGCGCTTCGCTCCACATGCGCTTAACCTGTTGTGCTACCACTCGACTCCCAACTCTCGACTCTGAGGTTCTGAGTTCAGTTCCCAGCATCACCATAAGCCATAGCTGAGGAGTGCTCTGGTCTGTCTCTCTGTATCTCATTAAAATAAACAAAATACATATTTTTTAAGTTGGCTAAATGATAGGCGGGAAAAATAGCATAGTAGTTTATCAAAAAGACCTTTGTGGGAGTCGGGCGGTAGCACAAAGTGCAGGTGCAAGGACTGGCCTAAGAATCCCGATTGGAGCCCCCCCTTCCCCCCCCTGCAGGGGTGACCCTTCACAAGTGGTGAAGCAGGTCTGCAGGTGTCTATCTTTCTCTCCCCCTCTGTCTTCCCCTCCTTTCTCCATTTTTCTCTGTCCTATCCAACAACGATATCAATAACAACAACAGTAAAACAAGGACAACAAAAAGGAATAAATAAATAAATATTATTTTTTAAAAAAGAAGACCTTTGTGCCTGAGGTCCTAGGTTGAGTTCCTAGCAACACCATAATCCAGAGCTGAGCAGTGCTTTGGTAGTAGTAATAATAATAATAATAATAATAATAATAATAATAAGTTGGCAAAATGCTGACAAAGTTTAAGTCTAGGAGATATACTTGTTCATACTATTATCCTTTTCTGTTTTAATATTTTTATCACAATGCGACAAAATCACATGACAGTAGAGAAAGCTCTTAAGAAATTGGTGTACTGGGAGTTGGGCTGTAGAGCAGCAGGTTAAGCATATGTGGTGTAAAGCACAAGGACCGGAGTAAGGATCCTGGTTCAAGCCCCGGCTCCCCACTAGGGGAGTCGCTTCACAGGCAGTGAAACAGGTCTGCAGGATTAAAAAAAGAAAGACATTGGTGTACTGAAGTTAAGTGTGAAAAATATGCAGGATTATGGCTGAAGAGACAGCATAATGGCTATGCAAAAAGCCTTTCAAGTCTGAGACTCTGAGGTCCCAGGTTTAATCCCTAGCCCCACTATAAACCAGGACTGAGCAGTGTTCTTGTCTCTTTCTCTCTGTCTCTCGGTATCTTTCCCTGTGTAGCTACTCTTTCTCATTAAAATAAATTATTATTATTTAATTTTTTTCTTTATTACATTTGACAGTAAATACAATAGTTTGTACATGCATAACATTTCTGTTTTCCACATAACAATACAACCCCTACTAGGTTCTCTATTATCCTTTTCCAGGACCTGTACTCCCTCCACCCACCCACCCCAGAGTCTTTTACTTTGGTGCAATACACTAAAAATAAATTAAATTTTTTAAAAAGTATGTAGGATTGTTGGTAGGGACAGTAAGACTTTTCCTGCACTGTGGTTATTCTGTCTTGACAGTACACAAGTAACAATGTTCAACACAACTCCAAGAACAGCAAATTTATCTGTGTTATGTACTAAATTAAGAGCATTTCTATTCCCTTTCCTGTAGAACTTCCAGTCAACTAGGAAGTCTTTTCCCTGTATTATGTATTAAATTAAGAACATTTCTATTCCCTTTCCTGTAGAACTTCCAGTCAACTAGGAGGTCTTTTCTTTGTGCCTTCTAATTTATTTATTTATTTAGTTTACCAGAGCACAACTCAGCTCTGGCTTATAGTCATACTGGGTAGGTATTGAACTTGGGACTTGGGAGCCTCATGCATTAGTCTTTTTGTGTAACTATTATGCCGTCTCTCCCACTCCACTGCTCCTGGAAGCTATTTTTTCCCTTCTGTTGCCCTTGTTTATAGTTACTGTTGTTATTATTACTGTTGTCATTGCTGTTGTTGTTGGAAAGGACAGAGAAATAGAGAGAGGAGGGGAAGACAGGAAAGACAGACACCTACAGACCTGCTTCACTGCTTGTGAAGCAACCCCAACTCTTAGGTGGGGAGTGAGTGGCTTGAACTGGGATCCTTGTGCAAGTCCTTGGGCTTTGCGCCATGTGTGCTCAAGCTGCTGTGCTGCCACCCAGCCCCCCCCATTTGTAATTTTAAGTGTCACTGAAGTTTTGAGACAGCAGAGGGCTTTCTCAGAATGCTTTCTTAAGGACTATAAACAACACATGATGACATGATGATGCTAACCTATGATAACAAGATAATCATTTATGTAAGCTGAGTATCAAGCATTATGAGAATAAATTCAAACGCATAATCAGAGTGTCAGGCTGTGGCACACTCGGTTAAGCCCACATAGTACTAAGCACAAGCACTCGTGCAAGGATCCAGGTTTGAGCTCCCAGCTCCCTATCTGCAGGGGGGATGCTTCACAACCAGTGAAGCAGTTCTGCAGGTGTCTCTTCTTTTTTTAAAAAAGAATTTATTTATTTATTTATTTATTCATGAGAAAGATAGGAGGAGAGAAAGAACCAGCCATCACTCTGGTACATGTGCTGCCAGGAATCGGGACCTCATGGCTGAGAATCCAATGCTTTATCCACTGCTCCACCTCTTTATCTCTCCCTCATCTCTCAATTTCTCGCTGTCCTATACAATAAAATGGAAAAAATGGCCACCAGGAGCAATGGATTCATAGTGCTGGCACTGAGCCCCAGAGATAACCCTGGAGGCAAAAATAGGTAAATAAAAGCATGATTATACCCTTAAAATTGATCAATGAAGTAGGTGATAATCCTCATTTTACATCATAGAAAAATAAATTTAGTTTTTCAGTTGTGCCAGTAGGAGGTGGTAAAGTCACAATTGGAATTCAGGGCTCTAATGGCTCTGGTATACTGCCTTCTCTGAAAAAAAAAAAAGGGGGTGATGTACAGTGTTGCTCATGTGGGACATTGCTCAAGTCCTGGCTGAAGAATAAGTACCAGGGAAACAGATCTATATAGGTGCACTGAAGATTTGAACAGTTAAATGTTGCTTCTTGCTGGGCAGGGGATTCCTAGGTCCACTGGAGTGTTATAGCTCTCATAGAGAAACCCAGGTGAACCTCTGAGCACAGGTTTGCCACAATCAGAGAGACAGACTTAATTTATAGGGAGCAAGTGAGATGCATGTATAGACATATACAGATGCCACAGAGAATAAACCTAGCTTTCGGCAGGGTTAGATAGCATAATCATTATGCAAACAGACTGTCATGCCTGAGGCTTCAAAGTCCCAGGTTCAATTCCCTGCACCACCATAAACCAGAGCTGATCAATGCTCTGGTTAAAAACAAAAAACAACAGGAGTCGGGCGGTAGCACAGCGGACTAAGTGCAGGTGGTGCAAAGCACAAGGACCTGCATAAGGATCCCTGATCGAACCCCCTGCTCCCCACTTGCAGGGGAGTCGCTTCACAGGCGGTGAAGCAGGTCTGCAGGTGTCTCTCTTTCTCTCCTCCTCTCTGTCTTCCCTTCCTCTCTCCATTTCTCTCTGTCCTATTCAACAACGACATCAATCATAACTACAACAATAAAACAACAAGGGCAACAAAAGGAAATAAATAATAAATAAATATTAAAAACAACAACAACAACAAAAAATACCTAGCTTTCCAGGGCCTAGTCCTTTTATAAGCTGTTGGTAGGCCAAAGAGAATATTATTCTGCTGTTGGTCCCTACAGGGATTGAGTGTTCCAAAATTTTTATGCCTTATTTGCATATTGTATCCCATCTCATAATAGTTGCTTTTGTCTTAAACAGGATGTGTTCAGGAAATAAGCTGGAAACCCTTCCCACAGGGCTTCCTTCTGACCCTAACCTGCCCTTAACAATTTGAAGTTGGAAAAGTGGAGTGTGTGTGTGTGTGTGTGTGTGTGTGTGCCTACTTTATTTGATAGAGACAGAGAAACTGAGAGGAAAGGGGAGGCAGAGAGATAGAGAAACACTTGCAGCACAACCTCACCACTTGTGAAGCCCCTCCCCAACCCCCCACCTCCTGCAGGTGCGGGCCAGGGGGTTGAACCTAGGTTCTTGTGTGTTGTAGCATGTACTCTTATTCAAGTGTGCCACTTCTCTGCCCTGGAATTGTTTTATTTATTTGTTTGTTCGTTTATTTATTTATTTATTTATTTATTTTTTCCTCCAGGGTTATCACTGGGGCTCGGTACCTGCACTATGAATCCACTGCTCCTGGAGGCCATTTTTTCATTTTGTTGCCCTTGTTGTTGTTGTTATTGCTATTGTTGTTGGATAGGACAGAGAGAAATTGAGAGAGGAGGGGATGACGGAGAGGGAGAGAGAAAGATAGACACCTACAGATCTGCTTCATTTCTCTCTGTCCTGTCCTACAACGACGACATCAATAACTACAACAATAAAACAACAAGGGCAACAAAATAAATAATAAAAAAAATTTTTTTTTAAGTTACACAGCCGATTGGGCTGGATAGTGAAACACCTGGTTGAATACACATGTTACCTAGCTCAACCCCCCCACCTGCAGGGGAGAAGCTTTACAGGGAGAAGCTTCACAAGTGGTAAAGCAGAGTTGCAGCCTTTCTCCCTTTCTATCCCCCTTCCCCTCACAATTTCTCTCTGTCCTATCAAATAAAAAAAAAATCACATAGCTGGTAAATACTGGTGAAATTTATTGACTGCTTCTTTATTACTATTGTAAAAATGAATGAGGACAAATTTTATCAAATGATGGTATAAATTCCATAATATATTAAGTGAAAATTGCAAAGAACAGAATATTTATAGTATGCTATCCTTCATGTAAAAAGGAAGATACAAGAAGATATTCATGTATCTATTTCATTTGCTTAAAAAAAAAATCCACACATTCAGGAAATATAAAAGCAGAAACTAATAAGGTTAATTACCTGAAATGAGTGAGTGGGAATGAGGAGGAAAGAAGGGGAAATGGGAATGAGGTATTAAGATGAGAGCATGAGAGACTTGTAATACAGAAGGAGATTGGGAAGAAAATAGGTAACCTAAGAAACAACAAAATAGACCCCTTTGTGGCCCCTCATAGGACCTTGCCTTCAACTTGGATCAACAACGGTAGAGAATGTTCCATCCTCTGAAGGGAAGATGGACAACATACTCTGTGCTACACCTGAGAAAAATGGGTTGATATTGGGGCAGCTTGAAATATGCCTACTAGCTATCTACAAGACAGAGTACCCCCCAGCTCTTCATCTGCACTATTCCAGCCTTTAGGTTCATGATTGGTCAACAATTTGTTTGTTTGGCTTTATATGTTAACTCTCTTTTCAGCCACCAGGTTCCAAATGCTACCATGATGTCAACCAGACTTCCCTGGACAGACAGCCCCACCAATGTGTCCTGGAGCTCCACTTCCCCAGAATCCTGCCCCACTAGGGAAAGAGAAAAGCAGGCTGGGAGTCTGGATAGACATGTCAATGCCCATGTTCAGCAGGGAAGCAATTACAGAAGCCAGATCTTCCACCTTCTGCATCCCACAATGACTGTGGGTCCATACTTCCACAGGGTTAAAGAATAGGAAAGCTATCAAGGGAGGGTGTTGTTAAAATTCGGAGGCTCTTGCTGGCCGGGCTAGCTTCATGGGCGGGTAACAGAGACGACCAGAGACATACGGCTGGGCAGGGAAGCTGTATTTCTTTATTCAGGAACAACGATTTATAAACTAAGACAAACTAATCACCAAACAGAACTCTGCTGCCTCTTTCCCCCGGCGGTGGCGCAAGCACTCTCGAACTCTGGAACTCTGGCACTTTCGAACTCTCTCGGGGTTCCCAGGGGCGGGGCCAAGTGGCCCGCAAAACTAACAGGACTGATCCAATTCTCTTGGCGGGGGAGAGCTAGGACAACCCAATGTAAAGCATACAACAGGAGGGGATGGGATATGGAGGGAGTTCTGGTAGTGGGAATTGTGTGGAGTTGTACCCCTCTTATCCTATGGTTTTGTCAATGTTTCCTTTTTATAAATTTTTTTTTAAAAAGTAACAATGATCTTCAGAAGATGGTATTTTAACTACTCTGTAAGGTTAAAAACAAAAAGTATAGTATATAAACAGAGTTGTAGTTACTAAAAAAAATTCCTAGAGGTCTGAGTTCAGGATTCTGAAGTTATGTATACATTGAACAAACCAATAAATACATTATGAATAATAAAAGTTACAAATAAGAAAGGGGGGGCTAGTTTGAGCTCACATTACAAGGTCATAGCTAGGAACATTCTAGGCCATACTCATTTCAGGACCTGTCTCCCTCAAGTTGCAGATTATGTTGACCCAGCCTCCCTTTGGAGAGTGGTGCTGTTTCTTCCATTGTTCCACATTGAGGGCAAGTCCTGTAGAGGCCCACAAGAGGGTTTATACTGTTGTTCCTAATGGAGATGACCAGTGATGTGGAGAGAGGGGTCCACTAGATGTCTAGGCCCATTATATCTATGTGGGTATCCCAGGATCCCCTGACTAGGGCCCTGGATGATGGGGTGGCCTGGTAGTGACCAAAAGAGCCATCATTAGAGTGCCGGTTTCTTGCCCTTATCTAGCTTTTGTAGTCCTTACTTTGTCTAATGGGATTTAATACAGAACTCTTGGTGGTGGGAATTGTACCCCTCTTATCCCACCATCTTGTCAATCATTATAAAATCATTAAAGAAAAAAAATTGTATCCATCAGTAAGATAGCTCACCTGGGAGGGTGCCTACTTTGCAATGAACTCAACCCAGGTTCAAACCTCTGGCACACCACATGCAAGCACTACAGCAATGGGAGGAGTTTCAGTGCTGTGGTGTGTCTCTTTAACTAGACCTCTGTTCAGCTTTGGCTTATGGTGGTACTGGGGATTGAACCTGGGACCTTAGAGCCTTAGGCATGATGATCTGTTTGCATAACCATTGTACAGTCTCCCTCACCTTTATCTTTCCCTTCATTTCCCTCTCAGAAACACCTCAGAGGTGTTGTAGTGGCTAGAACTCTGGATTTACAAACATGATGTCCTGAGCTCAATCCCCAGCATCGCATGTGCCAGAGTGATGCTCTGATTCTCTCTCTTCTTTTGCTATCATTAATAAATAGATTTTAAAAAACATTTTATTTATTTATTAATGAGAAGCATAGGAGGAGAGAGAAAGAGACAAACATCACTCTGGTACATGTGCTGCCAGGGATTGAACTCAGGACCTCATGCTTGAGAGTCCAATGCTTTATCTACTGCGCCACCACCTGGACCATGATAAATCTTTTTATAAAAAAAATTTGCCTTAGGGGCCGGGTGGTAGCGCATGCGTTAAGCCTACATGGCGATAAGCACAAGGATTGGCATAAGGATCCTGGTTCAAGCCCCCCGCTCCCCACCTGCAGGAGGGTCGCTTCACAAGCGGTGAAGCAAGTCTGCAGGTGTCTGTCTTTCTCTCCCTGTCTCTATCTTCCCCCTCCTCTCTCGATTTCTCTCTATCCTATCCAGCAACAACAATAGCAACAAAAACGGCCTCCAGGAGCAATGGATTCATAATGCAGGCATCAAGCCTCAGCAATAACTGTGGAAGCAAAAAAAAAAAAAAAAAAATTCCTGGAGCAATGAAGCATCAGCAATAACCAATAAATAAATTAAATTATGGTATATATTTAAAGGACACAGCCAGCATGGAGGACCTCTGAAAGCTGATGAGATGTGAGCAAGAAAATCATGATAGTATTGGACAGTTATATTCTATACAACTCATGTATAGAATATACTATACATGAGTTCATATTGATATAAATTAATAATAGATTAAATACATGGGAATAACTTTCCCTTACAGTGTAAATTCATTTAATAAATTATATAGCAATTGTAGAAATAGAAAAGTCATCACTTGGCAAACACTAGTAGTAATAAATGGCGGCTGGGCAGTTGTGAACTTAGTTGAGTGCACATATTACAATGCACAAGGACCCAGGGTCAAGCCCCCAGTCCCTAACTGCATAGGGGAAGCTTCTGGAGTGGTGAAGCAGTGCTGCAGGTGTCTTTCTGCCTATCTCCCCCCCCCATATTTCCCCTTCCTCTCACTTTCTAGCTGTCTCTAGCCACTAAGTAAATAGAGATAATGATAATAATCTTCTTCTAGCGTTTGCCCATGATAATAATAATAAATAATAGTAGTAACTGTAGATCAAGACCATCAGTAGATATTGATACTAGTAGATGAAGGAGTGGTGAGAAACAATAGATTTTCCAACAACATACTTGTTAATTAAAAAGAAGAAAATAGTTAATTTATGGTGGGAAAATCTGTGAATTCCACATTAACCAAGTTAATCAAAGTTAAGACCACTAAGAAGGCATATTGACACAAGTAACCATGGCCATGATCCTTCTATGATATTATTGCCAAAACACGCATGACCTCATTTTCGTTATGCGAAAGACATCATTAGAAAACTACCTAGAAATAAGAAATTAGTGGGAGGGCAGGGGTAGATAGCATAATGGTTATGCAAAGAGTCTCTCATGCCTGAGGCTCCAGAGTCCCAGGTTCAATCCCCTGCACCACCATAAGCCAGAGCTGAGCAGTGCTCTGGTAAAAATAAATAAATAAATTTGTGGGAAATGGACAGTGATTTCTACATTAAATAGAAAAAATTGTTTTGAAACTTGAGAACTTTTATTTTAATTTGTAGGCACTAAAGATGATACAAAAAGATCTAATCTCAGAAAAAGAATTTCCCACTATATGGACAGAGCAGAAAACATAAAGAAATACTTGGATCAAGAAAAAGAAGGTAAAGAGACCGATTAGAGAATAAGACCCACTTCACCCATTGCTTTCAACTCTGCCCTTTGGTCTGGACCATATATCTCTGGGAGCTTACTGAAATTTATTTGACTGTTCTGTTCCTGTTGAGAGTCTGTGAAAGCTGTACATACTGCTAAACTTTGAGTGTCGTCATAAGGAATTTACAGATACCTGTGGAGTTTGTGAGTTCCATTTTAAATAATAATACAGAAGAACACTAGATATAAGTCTCATATTCTATGTATCTTTTTTTTCTTTATTGGGGGATTAATGGTTTACAGGTGACAGTAAAATACAGTAGTTGGTACATGTGTAACTTTTCTCAGTTTTCCGAATAACAATCTAACCCCCCCACCTAGGTCCTCTACCACCATCATTTCCAGGACCTGAATACCCCCCTGTGTTTACCTTTATAAAATAGCCAAGATATTAAAGTTTTAAAGGAATTCCTGGAACTTTAGAATTATGTTCTAACTTAAAACATTTCAGGAGTTAATTATTACTACCAGCTAGAAGTACAGTAAGTATCACTCAGTTATTCCCCACTCATAAGCATTCAGGTATCTAGATCTATTGGATTGTCTGAAAAGTAATGTGTTTTTGCAGAGAAAAACAGAAGAGTGATCCAAGAGGAGGGGCAGTGGGTAAGACATTGGACTCTCAAGCATGAGGTCCTAGGTTCAGTCCCTGCCAGCACATGTACCAGAGTGATGCTCTGGTTCTCCTCTTCCTACCTCACTCATGAATAAATAAACAAACAAATGTAATAATTTTTTTAAAAAGAAAAACAGGGGAGTCTGACGGTAGTGCACCGGGATAAGTGCAGGTGGCACAAAGTGCAAGGACCGGACTGGCGTAAGGATCCCGGTTGGAGCCCCTGGCTTCCCACCTGCAGGGGAGTCGCTTCACAAGTGTTGAAGTAGGTCTGCAGGTGTCTTTCTCTCCAATCTCTGTCTTCCCCTCTCCATTTCTCTCTGTGCTATCCAACAACAATAACATCAATAACAACAACAATAATAACTACAATAAAACAAGGGTAACAAAAGGGAATAAGTAAATATTTAAAAAAGAGAGAAAGAAAAACAAAAGAGTATGTCCCAATATTTCCACCTTTGCCTAGAGTGCACAATCCTCTTTGATAGTCATACTGTAGCCCTCTCCCTGTCTCCTTCTTGTATTCTGCACCAGCTCATACCCTGAGGACCCCCACTGAGCTCCTCTGTTGAATGAAAATTAAGTTATTTCCTTTACCCCAAATTGAACTCTATAATGAAATTTATAATATTGGAATTATGATTTAGAAATAATAAATTAGGGGGTCCAGGCCGTGGCATACCTGGCTAAGTGCCAGGATAGCCTGAGGGTGCTTCTTCCCGAGCAAGTGCTCTCTGGGTTGGAGAGAACTCGACTGGAGACAACCTAGGCTGCTGTGTGGTAGAGGGATCAGGAACTTGTGCCGGGCTAGCTTGCAGGAGAGAGACTCTGGAACTTGCGGAGCCAGAAGGCAATCCAATGTGTGTTTAATCAGAAAAGAATCTGTATTTATACTTGCCAAGAAGGAAATAGTAGGGTGGAAAACAGGATGTGACAGAGAGGGTGGAACAAAAAGTGAGTGCAAACCAGTGGGATTAAACCAGTGCCCTGTAGGCAGGGTGGGTCTCAGGTAAAACAGTGATTATGTAAATAGACCACAGTGTTAAGCAATGGAGCAGGGGGGAGCTAGCATACTGCCCAACAACTAAGCACACATTACATCCTGCAAGGACTCAGGCTCAAGCCCCTAGTCCTTACCTGAAGGGGGAAAGCTTCACAAGCAGTGAAGCAGGGCTGCAGGTGTCTCTGTCTCTCCCTGTCTGTCTCCCCCAGTCCTCTCAATTTTGCTCTGTCTCTATCTAGTAAATAAATAAATAAATGAAACACTAAATTATCTGATGTAACTAGCTTGGCTTAAAAATGGATGTACAGGGAGCTGGGCGGTAGCGCAGCAGGTTAAGCGCATGAGGCGCAAAGAGTAAGAACTGGCATAAAGATCCCAGTTCGAGCCCTCAGCTCCCCACCTGCAGGGGAGTCACTTCATTGGCGGTGAAGCAGGTCTGCAGGTGTCTGTCTTTCTCTCCCCCTCTCTGTCTTCCCCTCCTCTCTCTATTTCTCTCTGTCCTATCTAACAAGGACGAGATCAGTAACTACAACAATAAAACAACAAGGGCAACAAAAGGAAAAATAAATATTTTTTAAAAATGGATGTACAGGGGGCCAGGTGGTGGTGCACCTGGTTGAGTGCACATGTTACAGTGCACAAGGACCTGGGTTCAAGCCCCCGGTCCCCACCTGCAGTGGGAAAGCTTTGCGAGTGGTGAAGCAGGGCTACATGTCTCTCTCTGTCTCTCCCTCTCTCTCCCCCTTACCTCTTGATTTCTGTCTCTATCCAATAAATAAATAAAGGTAATAAAAAATAAAAATAGTTTTTTTAAAAAAGAAAATGGATGTACAGTTGCTAGCTTATACATATTAGGAATTGAATCCAAACTACTTAAAATATTTTATTTTATTTATTGGATAGAGACAGGAATCAAAAAGGAAGAAGGAGATAGAAAGGGAGATAGGTGGCCCGGGAGGTGGCACAGTGATAAAGCTTTGGACTCTCAAGCATGAGGTCCTGAGTTCGATCTCCAGCAGCACATTTGCCAGAATGATGTCTGGTTCTTTCTCTCTTCTCATAAATAAATAAATTTTAAAAATCTTTTTTAAAAAAAGGGAGATAGAAGAAGAGATACCTGCAACACTACTTCACCACTTGTGAACACTTCCCTTCTTCTTCTAGCGTTTGCCCTTCTTCCGTAGCCAGTCAACAACGTCAGGTTGAGCCTGATGGCTGCTTGTTGCTGGCTTTGAAAGTGACTGGGATCCATGTGGATTCAGTCGGCTAGGAAGGATCATCAGTTTCCCCAGTAAATGGGTACTCAAGGGATGCACCACGAGAAGGTCGATCCAATGAAGGTGGGGAGGTGGGGCTTGAACTCAGATCCTTGTACCTTTAACGTGTACCAAACTGGGTGTACTTCCACCCAGGGCCCTTCCCCCTTTTCTTTTTAAGTTAAAGTGCAATCATCATGTAAATCAGGATCCACAATTGGTAGGTTCTGTGTTTTTTTTTTTCTTTTTTTACCACTGTACTGACCAGCTCTAGCTTATGGTGGTACATGGAATGGATGGAACCTTGAAATTTTTGGTGCCTCAGGCATGAAATTCTTGCATAAGCATTATGCCATCTCCTCAGCTACTTCTCTGTTTTGTTTTTTAATCTTAAAAGGGTTTGGTAATTTTTTAATGATTATTCATTTTGAATAAACAAAAGCAGTGGCACTATCCTACTGTTCTTATGGCATGCCTGTCTTAGCTTGGTTTGTTAATAAGTACTATCATTTTCTGCTTTAAACGATAACTGCAAATTGTAAGAACAATTAAAAAATTTTTATTAATATTCCCTTTTGTTGCCCTTGTTGTTTTATTGTTGTAGTTATTATTGTGGTTGTTACTGATGTCGTTGTTGTTGGATAGGACAGAGAGAAATGGAGAGAGGAGGGGAAGACAGAGAGGAGAGAGAAAGATAGACACCTGCAGACCTGCTTCACCGCCTGTGAAGCTACTCCCCTGCAGGTGGGGAGCCAGGGGCTCCAACCGGGATCCTTACACTGGTCCTTGCTCTTTGCACCACGTGCGCTTAACCCACTGTGCTACTGCCGACTCCCTGTAAGAACAATTTCTACACTCCATATTATGCTGCATTTATGTACTTAGTACTCACTTTAGTTATTGTAGGTCATAAAAAGACCTTAATCTAGAAAGTAAGGCCAGACAGACACTAAATGTTAACTTGGTTCTATTCACTGTGACAGGAATATCAGATATCCTTCTACATATAGTCTTCTCCTGAATAAACTGCCTGGCCTGTAGGAGTTAACTCAAGTACTTTCTCCAGAAACTCTGGATTTCTGCTTGCCTGACTTTCGTGAAGGTAGAAATTATTCGTGGAGAAGTTTGCTTTATTTACCTCTGTATGTTTAACATCATTTAGTCTGCATAGTGTTTACCTATCATTCAGAAAAAATGTTGGTGGATGGGGGAGTTAAAGTTAACTTGTATCTGATCCTGATTAATCACTGCATGTGCAATATATATACATATATATGTGTGTGTGTGACATGGTCATTGGCTTTATTGTTGAGGCTTGTATTTTGTAGATGGAAAATATCACAAGCAAATTAAAATAGAAGATAATGCAACGGGTTTCAGTTATGAATCACTTTTTCAAGAATACCTTAATGAAACAGTTACAGAAGTTTGGATAGAAGACCCTTATATTAGACATACTCATCAGGTAGGTAAAATGTAGTAAAACATAATAATAAAGTATTATGTATGTATTTGCTAGTAATAATCCATCCTACTGCCTTTCAGCTGTATAATTTCCTTCGATTTTGTGAGATGCTTATTAAAAGACCATGTAAAGTAAAAACTATTCATCTTCTCACCTCTCTGGATGAAGTAAGTATCTGAAAGTAGTTACTATTTAACTTTATTCCATTACAACTTGTAGTTATATCAAGGAAAACCTGGATTTAATGTGTTAGCTGGCGCTTCATCTGTGGGAATGAATTTATTACCTAACAATAGGCATAAAACACCCTGAGAAGGCCAGGGGTAGATAGCATAATGGTTATGCAAAGAGACTTTCCAAACCACCGTAAACCAGAACTGAGCAGTGCTCTGTTTTGTTTTTTTTAAGTGCTATTGATTCTAGTATGTCTTACCTTGGGGCTTGGCCACTTTGCCAAGTTCTCTTAGAGTTTGTCACTTTAGTCTCTTGGATATTGTAGAAGATGATGACATTGCCTGCACTTTTGAGGTTTTTTTTTTTTTAATTATTTATTTATTTTTTTCTTATAGACCCATTTATTTGGGGAGGGGATGTTGATTTACAAGACTTGCTGTCATAGGTGTATAATTTCACATTTCCTTGTGTCAGCACTACTGACAATTTAGCTATATCAGTTTTTTTTTTTTCTTCTGTCGATTTATTGCTCTGGGCTTCTGGGGGATCTCACAGCATGATAGCAGACATCTCTATTCTGATTTTTGACACAAATAAGAATGTTTCTAAATAATTCAAATTTCTGGGATTAATTTAAGATGAACACGGCCATATGTAAGTAAATTAACAGCTTTTACTAAAAATACATTTTAAGAGATAAAGTATTTTGTGTTATTAGGAAGAATGGCTGTTTAGACAAAAACAATTATGCTTAAATTAAATTACTTCATATTCTTTGAGGGTTTGTTTGCGAGAACAGACATTGACACTAGTATAAAATCTTTTGGTTTTAATCAATTCATAACACATTGCATAATTTAGGAATAATTTTAAATTAACAACTGAGGCAGAAAGTTGTGTTTTTCCTATTAACAGGGCAGTGGGCAATATCAACAAAGTAGTGGCCTGAAAGAAATAAAAGAGTCACTCAATAATCATGGAGTGCTGTTGAAATTAGAATACTCTTCCTCAATACATGACCGAGAAATTCGGTAAGTATAAAGTAATACTTAAGAAAACATTATTGTGGGAGTCCGGCGCTAGCACAGCGGATTAAGCACATGTGGCGCAAAGTGCAAGGACCAGCGTGAGGATCCCGGTTGGAGCCCCTGGCTCCCCACCTGCAGGGGAGTCGCTTCACAAGCGGTGAAGCAGGTCTACAGGTGTCTATCTTTCTCTCCCCCTCTCTGTCTTCCCCTCCTTTCTCTATTTCTCTGTCCTATCCAACGACGACAATAAGAATAACTACAATAATAAAACAAGGACAACAGAAGGGAATAAATATTTTTTTTTAATTTAAAAAAAATTACTGTGCGCATGTATGTGTGTGTTTTCAGAGCATTGCTCTGCCATGTATGTCATTCTGTTTTATTTCAACTTGTTAAGTGGTGCCAGAGATTGAACCTAGGGCCTCACACAAGGAAAGTTCTACTGCTGGGGCCTCTTCCTGGCTAATACTTAAGCAATTGAAATACACTAGTCTTTAGTTCTCTTAGTAAGTTAAATTTTACATAATTGCATATGAAGATTCAATTTATTTATTTATTTATTTAGCTTGTAGGGTTATCGCTGGGGTTCAGTACCTACACTAAGAATCCACTGCTGCTAGGGCTGGGGAGACAGCATAATGGTTATGCAAAAGCCTTTCAAGACTGAGGCTCTGAGGTCCCTGGTTCAATCCCCAGCACCACCATAAGCCAGAACTGAGAAGTATTCTGGTCTCTTCCTGTCTCGTGGTATCTTTCCCTCTGTATCTACTCTTTTTCATTAAAATAAATAAAATATTTTTTTTTAAAAAAAGAATTCACTGCTGCTGGATGCTATTTTTTCCCTTTCGTTGTCCTTGTTGTTTATCATCCTTGTTGGATAGGATAGAGAGTAATCCAGACAGGAGGGGAAGACAGGAGGAGAGAACACTTGCAGACCTGCTTCACCGCCTGTGAAGTGACACCTCCCCACCCTGCCACCCCCCACCCCCAGCAGGTAGGGAGCCAGAGGCTCCAGCCGAACCGGGATCCTTATGCCAGTCCTTGCACTTTGTGCCATGTGCGCTTAACCTGCTGCGTTACCGCCCGGCCCCCAGAAGGTTCAATTTAAATAAAGCTCAATTTTAATATCTTTCCTATAGTATTCTTTAATATCTTTACCATCATTGTGTGGAATCATACTTTTTATATTCTATACTTTTTAAAAAAGATTTTATTTATTAATTAGAAAGATAGGAGGAGAAGGAACCAGACATCACTGGTACTTGTGCTGCCGAGGATTGAAGGCAGGACTTCATGCTTGAGAGTTTAATTCTTTATCCACTGCACCACTTTCTGGGCCACACTTGTATAATTTTCTTTAGCTTTTTTACTTATTTTAATTTTCTTATATTTGATGGGACAGAGAGCAATTGAGAGGGGAGAGAGTCATCTGTAATACTGTTTCACCACATGGAAAACCTGCCCCCTGCAGGGGACTGGCATTTTAAATTTGGTTCTTATGCTTAGTAATGTATACTCAAGCCAGTATGCCACCATCAAACTTACTATAGTTTTCTTTAGAATCACTTTTGAAGAAAAGAATTCTAGCCTATTTTGATCAGAGTGTCATATTTATTTTTTTAATTTTTTTATTGTCTTTATTTGATAGAGGCAGCCAGAAATCGAGAAGTGGAGAGGGAGATAAAGAGAGACACCTGCAGCCCCTTCACTCATGAAGATTCTCCCTACAAGTGGGGACCAGGGACTTGAACCTGGGTCCTTGCACACTGTAACATGTGCACTCAACCAGGTGTGCCACCACCTGGTCCCCAGTATCCTATTTCTTAATAGAGTAGATTTGAGTTTGAGTTTTGTATTTCCTAATGGAATAAAATATATGTGTTCTGTGTCCTCTAAGAAGAAATACTTTTCTGTTTATTCTATCTTACATGTAATGAAATGATATTGGAATAATTTCCTTATCCAGTGTCATTAATATTTAACATATTTTTATTTTGTATGATTATTAAATATTCTAATAAGCATGACAGTATGTTGTGCTGTAAGAAGACACTATGTGGGAGTTTGGCGGTAGCACAGCAGGTTAAATGCACGTGGTGCAAAGCGCAAGGACTGGCAGAAGGATCCTAGTTCGAGCCCCCGGCTTCCCACCTGCAAGGGGGTAACTTCACAAGCAGTGAAGCAGGTCTGCAGGTGTCTTTCCCCCTCTCTGTCTTCTCCTCCTGTCTCCATTTCTGTCTGTCCTATCCAACAACAATGACATCAATAACAACTATAACAATAAAACAACAAGGGCAACAAAAGGGAATAAGTAAATAAATAAATACCTTAAAAAATTTTAAAAAAGGGAAGACACTATGTGCAGTTATTTTAGTAACATACAGCAACCTAAAAGGTGATGCAGTCTGGTGTTGGACTCTCAATATGAGATACCAGCATTGTTTGTGTCAGAGTGATACTCTGATCATCCATTCTCTTTCTCTCATTAATAAATCTTTGTTAAAAAGTAATATACTGGGCAGGGGTAGATAGCATAATGGTTATGCAAAGAGACTCTCGAAGCCAGAGGCTCCAAAGTCCCATGTTCAATGCCCTGCGCCACCATGTACCAGAGCTGAGCAGTGCTCTGGTAAAAAAAAAAAAAAAAAAAAAAATATATATATATATATATATATATATATATATATATATACACACACACACACACACACACTCATGGTCCAGGAGGTGGCACAGCGGATAAAGCACTGGATTCTCAAGCATGAGGTCCTGAGTGTGATCCCCAGCAGCACTTGTACCAGAATGATATGTGATTCTTTCTCTTTTTCTATCTTTCTCATTAATAAATGAATTAAATCTTTATAAAAAAAAAATAAATATACTCTTCTGTTTAACATAGCAACTCCCACCCCCCAACCCCCCAGAGCACTGCTCAACTCTGGCTTATAGTGGTACAGTGGATTAAACCTGGGACTTTGGAGCCTCAAGCATAAGTCTCTGAATAACTATTATGCTATCTCCTCTCACTCCAGATTTTATGTTTGTAGTAATAGCATCCTTCATTTTAATTAAAGCATAAAACAAACTCAATGCAAAACAGAAAGAGTGCAGTTTTTGTAGGAAGTTGAGGCCAGAATTTAGAACTCTTGCTGTTTTATTATTATTATTGATAAAAAATGTTTGACAAGTCTGTTGGATAAGAGAAGTACAGTTCCACACAATTCCCACCACTAGAGCTCTGCATCCCACCCCCTCCACTGGAAGTTTTCCTATTCTTTGTTCTTCTGAGAGTATAGACCCAGGATCATTGTGGGGTGCAGGAGGTGGAAGGTCTGACTTCTATAATTGCTTCTGCACTGGACATGGGTATTAGCAGTTTGATCCATACTCCCAGCCTGTTTCTATATTCCCTAGTGGGGCAGGACTCTGGAGAGGTGAGCTTCCAAGACTCACTGGTTAGATAGACTGCCCAGGAAGTTAGGCATCATGGTAGCATTTGCAACTTGGTGGCAGAGTACTGGAACTGAAGGGTTGACATCCCATGCCTGGCATCTCTGGACACAATCCGAAGTGAAATGTGTCATGGTGGTACTGGTTGCATTGATTTGGTTGAGCTCAGTAGATGTAGTGTCAAATGGTATGGATTGAGAGAAGCATGAAGGAAAACAAGCAAAGCCTGGGAAGTTCCAGGACTGGGAGAAATATGGGTTTTATAGAGAATGGGGAAGATTCCTGCTGTCTTAGAGTTTAAGAAGGCAATAGGGTGGAGGGTAGATAGCATAAAGGTTATGCAAAGAGACTCTCATGCCTGAGGCTCCAAAGTCCCAGGTTCAATGCCCCACACCACCATAAGGCAGAGCTGACTAGTGCTCTGGTAAAAAAAAAAAAAAAAAAATATATATATATATATATATATATATATGCAATAGATAGTTATTGTTATAACCAAATTATTTGAAAATCCCATGGTTAGGATTTACTGTACCATATAAGATCCTACCATGATTTATGTCATTTAATGCTATTTATAAATAATTGTATCTTATATGCTGACAAGACCAGCTGCTTCTGGTCTCCCTAGTCTAAGATTATAGGTGATTTAATAGTTATTTATTTATTTTAATTTATTTTATTTATTTATTCCCTTTTGTTGCCCTTGTTGTTTTATTGCTGTAGTTATTATTGATGTCATTGTTGTTGGATAGGACAGAGAGAAATGGAGAGAGGAGGGGAAGACAGAGAGGGGGAGAGAAAGACAGACACCTGCAGACCTGCTTCACCGCCTGTGAAGGGACCTGCCTGCAGTTGGGGAGCCGGGGGCTTGAACCGGGATCCTTATGCCAGTCCTTGAGCTTAGCGCCACCTGCGCTTAACCCGCTGTGCTACAGCCCGACTCCCTATTATTATTATTACTTTTTACCAGAGTATTGCTCAATTCTGGTTTGTGGTGGTGCAGGAGATTGAACCTGGGACTTTGGAGCCTCAGGTGTGAGGATCTCTTTGCATAACCATTATGCTATCTCCCCTGCTCTAAGTGATTTAATATTTCAAAAAAAAGTCATTATTAGAAATGTATTAACAATTTAAGCCCACTGTTAAAATTCAATCAGGTTACCAATTTGAAACCTTAAGAGCTTAGATTGAAGGAATATATACTCAGAACTGGAGTCTATGCATCAAAAAGTTTGAGACATTCAATCTGTTTTCCCCTCTTATATTGATTAAATAGCGATTTATGGGACTATAAGTTAATAGAAGTGTATATTAACACCATTCCTGCCACCAAAAGGTCTATGTCTCTACCCTTACCCCCCTATAGTGGAGGTGAAAATCATACCCATACTGTCCCTCTAGAGTTTTTTACTTTTGTGCAATACTCCAAAACCAGCCAATTTCTGCTTTGTTGTACCCTTTCTATTCTTTCTCAAGTTCTGTTTATGAGTGGTATCATCCTATACTTGTCTTTATCTTTCTGACTTATCTCACTTAACATAATTCCTTCTAGCTCCATCCAGAATGGGTCAGAGAAGGTGGGTTCATTATCTTTTTTTTTTTTTTTTACCAGAGCACTGCTCAACCCTGGCTTATGGTGGTGGAGGGATTGAACCTGGGACTTTGGAGCCTCAGGCATGAGAATCTCTTTGTATAACCATTATACTCTCTACCCCTGCCTGGTTCATTATTTTTAATATCTGAGTAGTATATATATCACAACTTTCTCAGCCACTCATCTGTTGTTGGGCACCTGGGTTGTTTCTGGGCTTTGGCTGTTACAAATTGTGCTGCTATGAATATAGGTGTACACTTATCTTTTTGGATGGGTGTGACTTCTTAGGGTATATCCCTAGGAGAGGTATTACTGTGTCATAAGTAAGGTCCATTTCTAGCCTTGTGAGGGTTCTCCAGACTGCTCTCCACAGGGGTTGGACCAATTTATATTCCCACCAGCAGTGCAGGAGGGCTCCTTTGTCCCTACAACCTCTCCAGCATTTGTTGCTGCTGCCTTTTCTGATGTATGACAGTCTCACTGGGGTGAGGTAGTATCTCACTGTTGCATTTATTTGCATTTCTCTGACCATCAGTGACTTGGAACAATTCTTCATACGTCTGTTGACTTTTTGTATCTCTTCTGTAGTGAATATTCTGTTCATATCCTCTCCTCCCTTTTGATTTGGGTCATTTGCTTTCTTGTTGCAAAGTTTGGTGAGCTCTAGAACTCTTGCTGTTTATGTTCCCCATCTCTATGTACAAGAACCCCCCCCCCCAAAAAAAAACAAAAAGAAACCCCAAGGCTCCACCATATGTTTGAATATATATATATATGTGTGTGTGTGTATACTTATTTATTCCCTTTTGTTGCCCTTGATATTTCATTGTTGTAGTTATTGTTGTTATTGATGTTGTCGTTGTTGGATAGGACAGAGAGAAATGGAGAGAGGAGGAGAAGACAGGGGAGAGAAAGACAGACACCTGCAGACCCTCTTCACCGCCTGTGAAGCGACTCCCCTGCAGGTGGGGAGCCGGGTCTTGAACTGGGATCCTTACACCAGTCCTTGCGCTTTGCGTCACGTGCACTTAACCTGCTGCGCTACCACCCGACTCCCTGTTTGAGTATATTTTAAAATCACTTGCTAACTAGCACTTTAACAGGCCCCACATATTGGGGCCAGGATTGGTAGCTAGTGCTAAGAGAAAATCCTTGATTACATTTTTGCCCTAGAACTGTTGCAGTGGCAGCTAACATTCAATGGGACACCATAAAGTTTAAAAAAAAAAAAAAAGGAAAGTTTTATCAACAAGCTAAAATTCAAAGAGTAAGTTTTAATTTATTGTTAAACTTTATCAGCTAATCAAATCAACTCATGGTTTCTGTGAAAAGTGTGTTTCATTATAGACATAGCTACCTGGATCAACTCATGCCATGAGGGAAATTATTTTCTTTGCTAAGGGAAAATCTAACTGATACTTAATACAGTACAATTCTGATAATTATCTGACTTAAACTGGGAATTAATGCTCATATGAATTCCATAGGTTTAACAATGGGTGGATAATTAAGATTGGAAGAGGACTTGATTATTTTAAGAAGCCACAGGTAATAAAACACACTCTTGTGAGTGAGTGTATAGCACTATTTTTTGGCACTAAACAAAATGGATTTGGTCCTTTTTTTTTTTTTTTTTAAGAAAACTCTCTTTTCTTCTCTTCTTAGGGTCGTTATTCCCTTGGATATTGTGATTTTGATTTAAGACCATGTTATGAAACAACAGTGGACATTTTTCATAACAAGCATACCAAAAAGATATAATGGTCAACCTAATTTACATTGTAGATTACTATTTTAAGTGAATATTAGATTTTTTATGTTGACAGATCATTCCTATAATGTATGAATTTAATAATAAACTTTTACATTTCTAGTCATTTATGTTCAGTTTTGAATAACCCTGTATGCTGTTGTAAATTATATTGATCAGTTGATGTACAGTGCTTCTTTCTAAGCCATACAGTTAACATTTTACCAACCAGAAATTTAGCCAGATTTTTCTTATTTGAATGTTGGAAAGGTGGGGTAGATAGCATAATGTTAATACAAAAAGACTTTCATGCCTGAGGCTCCAAAGTCCCAGGTGAAATCCCTAGCACCACTAAGTCAGAGCTGAGCAGTGCTCTGGTCAAAATAAACAAATTAACAACCAAAAAACCCCTCCTAAAAACAAATAATGAGTGGTCCAGGTAGTGGCGCAGCTGATTGAATGCACACATTACAGTGTGCAAGGACCCAGGTTCAAGCCCCCCCAGTCAAACCTGCAGGGGGAAGCTTTACAAGCAGTGAAGCAGAGCTGCAGGTGTCTCAATTTCTCTTTTCATCTTTCCCACTTTGGAGAAATATGTGAAAACTCACCCCATCTAAGCCCTAGAAAAAGACTTAAGAGGGCAGAGGTACATAGCATAATGGCTATGCAAAGAGACCCTCATGCCTGAGGTTCCAAAATCCCAGGTTCAATCCCCCGTACCACCATAATCCAGAACTGAGAAGTGCTCCAGTAAAAAATAAAAAGAAAGGAAAAGACTAATACACTGAATCATGAGCAAGGAAATATATATGTATGTGTAGGTATCTAAGACAGCAAGCACTCCAGGGTGGTCTTTGGGGACTTTTTAGATATTACTAGGAGATAGCAACAAACTGTTCTCTTCCCCATTGGTAAATGAAAGTAGACTCACAATCCAACCATATTTGGGGAGGAGGTGAAGGAGTGGATGTATGGGAAGTGAAGAGGGGTCTGATGGGCTAGGTTAACTCTTTGAAGAAAAACAGTATATGGCTGCTGTCATGTCCACATGTAAGGGTCAGTGTCCTGTAGTCATGATAAGAGCCTGGGGCTTGCAGTCACGTAGGGCCCTCTCTGTCACCTTCTACTTAAAATGGGGAAAAAATGGCCACCAAGTATAGTCCCTGAGTCTCAGTGATAACTCTGGTGATTAAAAATATAAGTTGAGGGGGCCGAGTGGTGGTGCACATCGTGAAAATTGTAAGGACCAGCATAAGGATCCCTGTTCAAGGCCCCAGTTTCCCAGCAGCAAGGGGAATTGTTTAACAGTGAAGCAGGTCTGCAGGTGTCTATCTTTATCTCTCCCTTTCAGTCTTCCCCTCCTTTCTCGATTTCTCTCTGTCCTACCCAACAACAACAACAACAGCAATAACAACAATACAACGGCAACAAAAATGGAAAAAATGACCTCCAGGAATAGTGGATTCATAGTGCAGGCACCGAGCCTCAGCAATAACCCTGGAAGCAGAAATAGATAAATAAGTTAAATAAATAAATGAGGGGTTTTTGGGGGGCAGATATTTACCAATATTTAGTTGGTATCTAACTTCCTAAAGGGAATTATTCCATTTAGCTATTTTTTCAGTTCATCCAATCCTGATTGGCACATTTATAAATCTTTGTATCTTAAATTCAACTAATCTCAGCAACAAAAAGGCAAACTACCCCATCCAAAAATAGGGAGAGGATATGAAGAGAATATTCACCAAAGAAGAGATCCAAAAGACCAACAAACATGAGAAAATGCTCCAAGTCATTGTCAGAGAAATAAAAGTAAAGACAGCAATGAGCTCCTACTTCATTCCTTTGAGAATTTAATGCATCCAAAAAGGTAGCAGCAACAAATACTGGAGAGATTGTGGGGACAAAGGAACTGTCCTACACTGCTGGTGGGAGTGTAAATTGGCCCAACCCCTGTGAAGAGCAGTCTGGAGAATTCTCAGAAGGCTAGAAGTGGACTTACCCTATGATCCTGCAATTCCTCTCTTGGGGATATGTCCCAATGAACCAAACACAACCATCCAAAAAGATTTATATATACCTATGTTCATAGCATCACAATTTGTAATAGCCAAAACCTGGAAGTAACAGATGAATAGTTGAGTAAGTTGTGTTATATATACACAGTGGAATAGTACTCAGCTACTAAAAACGATGAATTCAAGAGCCAGGTGCAACTGATTAAGTGCACATTGTGCAAAGCTCAAGGACCAGCACAAGGATCCCGGTTCGAGCCCCTTGCTCCCCACCTGTGGTGGTGGTGGGGGGGTCGCTTCACAAGTGATAAAGCAGGTCTGTAGGTGTCTTTCTCTACCCCTCTCTGTCTTCCCCTCCTCTTGATTTCTGTCTGTCCTGTCCAACAATGACAGCAATGACAACGATAAACAAGGGCAACTAAAGGGAAAAAAATAGCCTATAGGACCCTGCAGACACAGAGCCCCTGGAGACAAAATAATAATAAGGATGATTATGGGGTGATCTCACTCATAGAAGTAGAAAAACAAGAACAAAAGTGGAAAACATAAAGCAGAACTTGGACTGGAGTTGGTGTACTGCACCAAAGTAGAAGACGTGTGTGTGTGTGTGTGTGTGTGTGTGGTGGTGGTGGTGGTCGTGGTGGTGGTGGTGGTGGGGTGAGGTTCAGGTCCTGGAAGACAGGAGGACCTAGTGGGGTATCAATTGTTATGTGGAAAACAGGAATGTTACTCATGTACAAACTATTATATTTACTGTCAACTGTAAAACATTAATCCCCCAATAAAGAAATTTTAAAAAAGAAAAATAAACTAAGTAAATGAATAAAAGACTCGGGTCCAGGCAGTGGCTCACTTAAGTGCACACACTGCAGTGTGCAAGGTTGCAGGTTCCAGCCCCAGGTCCCCATCAGCAGGGGAAAGGTTTCATGAGTGGTGGAGCAGGGCTGCTGGTGTCTGTCTCTCTCCTTCTCTGTTTTCCCCTCCCTTCTCAATTCCTGTCTCTATCCAGTAATAAATAAATAAAAGATGGGTGAGGGGGAGGGTTCATGATGGCAGAGGAGCACCTAGAGGGGCTTGAGTTGTTATGTGGAAAACAGAAATGTTACACATGTACAAACTATTGTATTTTATTTTACTGTTGACTGTAAACCATTAATCCCCCAATAAAAAATTTTTTTAAAAAGTCAACTAATGTGGGTAAAGTTATCTATCCAGATGCCACTTGACTGGCCAGGGCAAAAACTAAGGCCCATGGAGATAGAGTTGGGAAAGGGGACACAGGCAGGGATAAGAAGCAGTCCAGAAGCTTAAAGGATAAACACAACCAAAGACTATAAAGGGAAACAAAAGTATTGGTATTGGAGAGTACACACATAAATGGCACATCTAGAGAAGTTTAAGTTCAAACTTAAATTCATCAGAGGACCAAAACCAGGTGGAAGCAGTAACAATAAGGTTGGGTAGAGTAGTTCTGAGTGACTTTGGATACCAGATTTATGTTTTGCCTTTGTGGATAGAACAATTGACTACATGATAGAGCTGTTGCAGAAATTATTCCCAAACATGAGACCTAAGCTGAGTTTAGGCGAGAGAATTGGATAGGAAGTTCTGCGCCCACCAAAGGAGTGACTTCCAGGAAGTTCTGCGCCCACCAAAGGAGTGACTTCCAGCTCTATAGGATTATACAGCATGGTTAAATTTCAGTTACAAAGGAGCAGGACAGGGTAAATGTTTTACATTCCTTGACACAATGCAACTAGGCTCTGGGGACAGACAAGTTATGGGGGATGGAACTTATCTCCCTGGCCAGCCTGGATTCCTCTCTCTTACCTCACAGGGATATCTCAGGCTGTTCTGCTTAGGAATGTGGGGATGAGTACAACAGCAGCAACCTCTGATTACTGTAAGGCAGGACATGAGGGAAATATGAACACAGGTTATGACAAAGGAATATTCATCTATTCTCTACATCAGAGTAGGCATAAAAGATCAAGGGCTTCCAAAACAGTCCCTAATACATTTTTCTGAAGTTTTCAGATGCAGGTGCTAATAATGCTGTACCTCAAAGCAGTTTTACTAAGCTTACTATATGGAAATTCAGGATCTCAGGAGAGCACTTCACCAAGTGTTGTACTTGACTAATAGTTACTTTCAGCAAAGTATCCTAGCTTATCTATCTTTCTTTCATTTTAAATCTCTGGGAACTTGTTCTATTTTTTCAATATATTTTTTATTATATTTATTTTCTCTTTTGTTGCCCTTGTTGTTGTAGTTATTATTGTTGTTGTTATTGATGTCATTGTTGTTAGATAGGACAGAGAGAAATGGAGAGAGGAGGGGAAGACAGAGAGGGGGAGAGAAAGATAGACACCTGCAGACCTGCTTCACCGCCTGTGAAGCGACTCCTCTGCAGGTGGAGAGCCGGGGCTCGAACAAGGATCCTTATGCCGGTCCTTGTGCTTTGCACCACTTGTGCTTAGCCCGCTGTACTACTGCCTGACTCCCTATTCTTTTTTTAAATCTTTATTTATTGATTAAATAGAGACAGAAATTGAGAGGGAAGGAGGAGATAGGGCGGGGGGTAAATAGCATAATGTTTATGAAAAGAGACTCATGCCTGAGGCCCCAAAGTTCCAGGTTCAGTCCCCCACACTACCATAAATTAGAGCTGATCAGTCCTCTGGTTAAAAATAAAAGGGGTGGGATGTGTGGGGAGAGAGAGAGACAGGCATCTGTAGCCCTGCTTCACCATTCGCAATGCCTTCCTTTTGCAGGTGGAGACTGGGGTCTCTAATGAACCTGGGTCCTTGTGCATTATAACGTTTGCTCAACCAAATGTGCCATCACGCAGCCCCTCCTAGTTTATTTTTCCAGGTATCTATCATTATGTGAAGGTAACCATTCCAATGAGAATGTACATTAACTTTCGTTACTTTTTGTATTAAAATAATAACTTGATTTCTAGAACATGCAAGTCTCTCACTATATAGCAGTTTACAACATTGAAGTTAACTTATCCAACTCTCATAGAAATCCTAAGACATCCTAAGATCTAATATTTTAAGTAGGGTCCAGGCAGTGGCGCACCAGGTTGAGTACACATATTACAGTGCGCAAGGACCCAGGCTCGAGCCCCTGGTCCCCACCTGCAGGGGGAAAGCTTTGTAAGTGGTGAAGCAGGGCTGCAGGTGTCTCTCTGTCTCACTCCCTCTGTCTCCTCTTTCTCTCTCAACTTCTGACTGTCTCTATCCAATAAATAAATATACTAAAAAAATGTTTAATAAAAAAAAATAATGAGTCTACAGTTGTGTTATCCATTCTAGGTATTTGCAATTCTATCCTCAGATCCAATTAGAACACCAGAAAGACTACCAGATGTAAAATTACCCACTAATTATATCAAGAAATGTGCAAGAGCTGTAAAAAGATGCCATACACTTACTAGAAGTATAAATAAGATAACTAGAGAACTTGAAAGACAAAATGCATGAATAGGAAGGCTTAATTAGATTTTAGCTTGATTAATCAGATTTCAGTTCTCCCTAATTATCTTGTAAATTAAATGTCAAAAAAAAAAAACCACTAAGAGGCTTGCTTGATGAGCTAAAAATCTGCATGGTTTTCTTGAAGTTTTATTTATTTATTCCCTTTTGTTGCCCTTGTTTTATTGTTGTAGTTATTATTATTGTTGTTGTTGGATAGGACAGAGAGAAATGGAGAGAGGAGGGGAGGACAGAGAGAAATGGAGAGAGGAGGGGAAGACAGAGAGGAGGAGAGAAAGACAGACACCTGCAGACCTGCTTCACCGCCTGTGAAGCGACTCCCCTGCATGTGGGGAGCCGGGGTTCGAACCGGGATTCTTATGCCCGTCCTTGTGCTTTGCATCACCTGTGCTTAACCCGCTGTGCTACAGCCCGACTCCCAAAGTTTTATTTGTTAACACAAGAGAGAAAGGGAGAAAGAGAACCACATCATCACTGGTGCATGTGATGCCAGGGATCAAACTCAGGATCTCATGTTTCCACATCCAACAATCTAACCATTTTATTGCCTCCCAGGCTTCTATAGTGACTTTTTTTTTAAGGTGGGGAGTGGATTTATTAGGGTTTAGATAAGTGAAACATGGACTGGACAGGTCAGGGAGAGAGATTTGACCACACATGTTGTTGGAATTAGAGAATTATTTAGGAATTGATAAGTAGAGCACTGACTTTGGTACTTAAGATTCCCAATTTTATCCCTATTGTTACATGTACCAGAGCAATGCTCTGGCTTGTGTCTCTGTGTCATATAAGATGCTTTTCATACATGTAATAAATTTAAAAGATCTTTAAAAAAAACACTTGGATATATAATACTTCAAACTTCAATAAAGTGAACCATAAAACTGCTTTTCTTTTCTTTCTAGCGTTTGCCCTTCTTCCGTAGCCAGTCAACAGCATCAGGTTGAGCCTGATGTCAAGTTTTGAGACCTCCTTTGAATCTGGAGAGGTGGCAGTCGTTGACTATGTGGGTCATAGTCTGTCTGGAGCCGCAGGAGCAGTTCGGGTCGTCTCTGGCTCCCCAGCGATGGAACATAGCGGCGCACCGGCCATGGCCTGTTCGATAGCGATTGAGGAGGGCCCAATCATAACGTGCTAGGTCAAAGCCGGGTTGACGCTTGCAGGGGTCTGTGATGAGGTGTTTGTTCTTTACCTCAGCTGACTGCCAACTCTGTTTCCAAGAGACTGGAACAGAGAAGTTCAGTGTAGGCATAGGGGACCAGATTGGGTGACGAGACGTCAAGCGTTGGACAGGGTGGGCGAAGATATCCGCGTATATTGGCAGGTCCGGTCGAGCGTAGACGTGGGAAATGAACTTAGATGATGCCGTATCTCGACGAATATCTGGCAGGGCGATGTTGCTAAGAACTGGCAACCATGGAACCGGGGTGGAATGGATGGTTCCAGAAATTATCCTCATGGAGGAATATAATTTGGAATCGACCAAGTGGACATGGGGGCTACGGAACCATACTGGGGCACAGTATTCTGTAGTGGAATAGCATAATGCCAGAGATGATGATCGTAGTGTGGAAGTGCTCGCGCCCCATGAGGAGCTGGCCAGTCTTGCAATGATGTTATTCCTCGCGCCCACCTTTGCTGCAGTTTTTATGAGATGTTTGTGAAATGACAGAGTGCGATCGAGAGTAACGCCAAGATAGACTGGCTGGGCTTCATGCCGGATTCTCGTATCGCCAAGCTGCACATTAAGCTCACGCGAGGCCGAGGCATGGTGTAGATGGAAAACAGATGATAAAACTGCTAAAAATGTGAGATAATAACCTGTCATGGGAAGGCAAGAAGTTGTACCAATGTATCAATTAACTGTACTGTAAGCCATTAACCCCACAATATGGTGGAAGGAAAAGGCTAATACTCCTAATATACATGGATAATATTACATTTCCAGAAAGTGAACTTGATCTCACCTCATTGAACCTTACTAAGAACTTGGTCCTTTGAGCACTTAAAAAAAATTTTTTTTTCTCCAATTTTTTAAAAATTTTATTTTGTTAGTGATTTAATAATTAATTATGATTGACAAGATTGTGGGATAAGAGGGTACAATTCCATACAATTCCTACCACCAGGGTTTTCCCATCCCCTCCATCGGAAATTTCTCTAATCTTTATCCCTCAAGTATGGACCCAGGATCATTATGGGGTGCAAAAGGTGGAAGGTCTGGCTTCTGTAATTGCTTCTTCACTGAACATGGGTGTTGACAGGTCGATATATACTCCCAGCCTATTTCTGTCTTTCCCTAGTAGGATTGGGCTTTGGAGAGGTGAGGCTGTCTGCTGAGGGAAGTCAAGTTGGCATCATAGTAGTATCTGCAACTTGGTGGCTGAAAAGCATTAAGATATAAAGTAGAACAAACTGTTAAATAATCAGGAACCCAAAAGTAAGAATAGAGAAGATGAGATCTGGGGTCTTCATATTGGAAGAAGCTCAGAAGTCTAATTTAGGGATATTCCAAGGAACCCATGACCTTACTAATGTTTTTTTATTTGCCTCCAGGGTTATTGCTGGGGCTCAGTGCCTGCACCACAAATCCACTGCTCCTGGAGGCTATTTTTCCCCTTTTATTGCCCTTGTTGTTTATTGTTGCTGTTATCATTATTGTTAGTAGTATTGTTGTTAGATAGGACAGCGAGAAATGGAGAGGAGAGGAAGACAGGGGGAACGATAGACATTTGCAGACCTGCTTCACGGCTTGTGAAGCGAACCCCCCCTGCAAGTGGGGAGTGGGGGGCTCAAACCGGGATCCTTACGCCTGTCCTCAAGTTTCAGCGCCATGTGCACTTTAACCCGCTGCACTACAGCCCGACCCCCGACTTCACTAATTTTTGGGCCCAACAGCTAACATGCTGGTGAGCTAAAAGTATTGTCTGGGAAGATGGTGTCAGTTTTTTTGTTTGTTTGTTTGTCTTAATGTTGGGACTCCTGCGCTACAAATCCACTTTTTCTGCAGCCAGTTTTATTTTATTTTACTTATTTTTGGATAGGACAGAGAGAAATTGAGAGGGGAAGGAAAGATAGGGAGAGAGAAGGACACCTGCAAACCTGCTTCACCACCTGTGAAGCGACCCCGCTGCAGGCTCAAACCAGGATTTTAAAAAAATATTTATTCCCTTTTGTTGCCTTTGTTTATTGTTGTAGTTAATATTGTTGTTGTTATTCATGTCGTTGTTGTTGGATAGGACAGAGAGAAAATGGACAGGAGGGGAAGACAGGGGGAGAGAAAGATAGACACCTGCAGACCTGCTTTACTACCTGCAGGGGAGTCGCTTCACAGGTGGTGAAGCAGGTCTGCAGGTGTCTTATCTTTCTCTCTCCCTCCATGTCTTCCCCTCCTTTCTCAATTTCCTTCTGTCCTATCCAACAACAACAACAAAATTAACAACAACAACGATAGACAACAGGGCAACAAAAGGGAAAAGGTGGCCTCTAGGAGCAGTGGATTCATGGAGCAGGCACCAACCCCCAGCAATAACCCTGGAGGGAAAAAAAAAACTGACAGTACAAGCCTAAACACAAGCTATATTGAGGACAAAAATGAGTAAAAATCAAATCTTGGGTGGTCTAGGAGGTGGCACAATGGACCTCTCAAGCATGAGGTCCCAAGTTCAGTCCCCAGCAGCACATGTATCAGAGTGATGTCTGGTTCTTTCTCTTTCCTCCTATCTTTCTCATTAATAAATAGATAAAATATTTTTTAAGAAATCAAAGGGGGCCCAGGTGGTAGCATACCTGGTTGAATGCACATGTTGCATTGTGCAAGGACCTGGGTTTAAGCCCCCAGTCCCCACCTGCAAGGGGAAATCTTTGTGAGTGGTGAAGCAGTGTTGCAGGTGTCCCTGTCTCTCTCTAATAAACAAAGATAAAAAAATAATAAAATCGTGGTCCTGGAGGTGGCGCAGTGGTAAAGCTTTGGACTCTCAAGCATAAGGTCCCGAGTTCAATCCCTGGCAGCACATGTGCCAGAGTGATGTCTGGTTCTTTCTCTCCCCCTCTATCTTTCTCATAAATAAATATTTTTTAAAAAAATAAAAATAAAATAAAATCTTAGAATGGGGAGTCGGGCGGCCCGCAGCACAGCAGGCTAAGCGCACATGGCACAAAGCGCAAGGACCGGAGTAAGGATCCTGGTTTGAGCCTACGGATCCCCACCTGCAGGAGAGTTGTTTCACAGGTGGTGAAGCTAGTCTGCAGGTGTCTATTTTTCTCTCCCCCTGTGCCTTCCCCTTCTCTCTCCATTTCTCTCTGTCCTATCCAACCACTATAATATCAATAACAACAAGAAAACAACAAGGGTAACAAAAGGGAATAAATAGATAATTCTTTTTAAAAAATCTTAGAATGAAAAAATAGGTGGTAGTTGGAAGTGGCAAGTCGGAACAGGATTGGCTAGGAAAGGGGGCGGAGAGGCAAAAGGCATGCTGGGAAGGTGGAAGCATCCTTAGCAACTGTTGGGATGGTTTTAACTGAATTAGCAATACCCTGAGGGGATAACGTGGTAGAGATATTTCAGGCAAAACAATGATTATGTAAGCAGAGCAGGGGGGCTGGCTTTAAGGCCCAACAGCACAGCACCAGGAGCAATGTGATTCTGAAGCATGAAGTCCTGTGTTTGATTCCCAGTATCACATGTACCAGAGTGATGCTCTGGTATTTTCTCATGTTAATAAAGAATTATAAAAATAGTGGGGAGAAAGCATAATGGTTATGCAAACAGAGTCTCATGCTTGAGGCTCCCAGGTCTCAGGTTCAGTCCCTTGCACCACCATGAGCCTGAGCTGAGCAGTGCAAAATAAAAAAAATTAAAAAATTTTTAAAAACTATATATATATATATATATATATATATATATGATATATATGGTTGGGTAAGAAGAGAAATGAAACAAATTAGGGTAGAAATAGGGCTTAGAAAAGTATATTGGCAAGTTCCAGATACTGGAACTCGTGTGGGTGGCCTCGCAGCAGAAAGTAAGCCAGACTGATCTCTCGTGCTAGTGATTACAGAACAGAAAGAGACCAGGGGACCATTTACCTGCAAAACAATCCAATTTATTGTACAGAAGGCAGGGTTTAAATAGCAAAAAGGAACAAAGGGTATTTTTCACATGTGACAATAATGATGGGTTTCTAAAGGTCAGAACCCTCATGGTGAAGGATCTAAGGAATGAAGAGAAGGGGGTGGGATATGGAGATTGGGTGGTGGGAATTGTGTGGAGTTGTACCCCTCCTACCCTATGGTTTTGTTAATTAATCCTTTCTTAAATAAAAAAAAATTTTTTTTAAAAGGAATGAAGATAATTGATAGGGGTAGAGGAGAGTTCAGGGATGATTAGAGTTCAGGGATGATTATAGCAGTTTTGAAACCAAAGAAAGACCCAACACTGGCCGCCAGCTATAGACCAATTTTTCTCCTCTCTGTGTGTTACAAACTCCTTGAGAGGCTGCTTTTGTCACGTATTTCTCATCTTACAGAGAAATTCCTATCACCCGCCCAAGCTGGTTTCCACCCAGGAAGATCTACCTGCGAACAAGCCCTGGCCCTCTCAACTTACATTGAAAATGGATTCCAGAAGAAGTTAAAGATGGGTGCTGTCTTTGTTGATCTCACAGCAACCTATGACACCGTCGTCTAGTCAAGATCTCAAGATGCCTGCCTCCATGGGTGGCCAAGACTATATCGTTTCTTCTCCAAAACAGAAGATTCCGGGTGCATCTGGGTGACAAGTCTAGCAGATGGAGACTTGTCTCAAGTGGCCTCCCCCAGGGCTCTGTTCTGGCTCCTACGCTATTTAATAGTTACATCAATGACCTCCCAGAAACTTCTTCAAGGAAGTTCATCTACGCCGATGACATCTGCTGTGCAACTCAGGCATCCAAGTTCGACATCCTCGAGGAAAAACTTACGAAAGACATGTCTCTGATATCTGATTACTGTAAAAAATGGCGACTAATCCCTAGCACTGCAAAAACGGTATCATCTGTTTTCCATCTACACCATGCCTCGGCCTCACGTGAGCTTAATGTGCAGCTTGGCGATACGAGAGTCCGGCATGAAGCCCAGCCAGTCTATCTTGGCATTACTCTCGATCGCACTCTGTCATTTCACGAACATCTCATAAAAACTGCAGCAAAGGTGGGCGCGAGGAATAACATCATTGCAAGACTGGCCAGCTCCTCATGGGGCGCGAGTACTTTCACTCTACGATCATCATCTCTGGCATTATGCTATTCCACTGCAGAATACTGTGCCCCAGTATGGTTCCGTAGCCCCCATGTCCACTTGGTCGATTCCAAATTATATTCCTCCATGAGGATAATTTCTGGAACCATCCGTTCCACCCCGGTTCTATGGCTGCCAGTTCTTAGCAACATCGCCCTGCCAGATATTCGTCGAGATGCGGCATCATCTAAGTTCATTTCCCACGTCTACGCTCGACCGGACCTGCCAATATACGCGGATATCTTCGCCCACCCTGTCCAACGCTTGACGTCTCGTCACCCAATCTGGTCCCCTATGCCTACACTGAACTTCTCTGTTCCAGTCTCTTGGAAACAGAGTTGGCAGTCAGCTGAGGTAAAGAACAAACACCTCATCACAGACCCCTGCAAGTGTCAACCCGGCTTTGACCTAGCACGTTATGACTGGGCCCTCCTCAATCGCTATCGAACAGGCCATGGCCGGTGCGCCGCTATGTTCCATCGCTGGGGAGCCAGAGACGACCCGAACTGCCCCTGCGGCTCCAGATAGACTATGACCCACATAGTCAACGACTGCCACCTCTCCAGATTCAAAGGAGGTCTCGAAACTTTACATCAGGCTCAACCTGACACTGTTGACTGGCTACGGAAGAAGGGCAAACGCTAGAAGAAGAAGAAGTGGCTATTGGGTAAGAGAGTTAATTAACTGAAGGTACTTAGAAAAACATGTTAATTATACCAGCAATGGAGAGGTAAATAAAGAAAAGCAGAGTACTGATATATGGAGTATATGTGATCAAAGAATGAGGAAATGGAGTGTGGGCCTTACTATTATTCTACTGACAGGGTAGGATGATGGAGTATAGTTTTTATGTGATCAAAGATGGTGAACTTAAAGTGAATTTTAAGCAGGCAACTATTTGGTTTGTAACAAAGGAATGAGTCAAGTTTTAGGGGGTGTAGGTTTCTGTGATGCTTGGGAGACTGACAAGAGGAAATTGAGTCAGAAAAGCTTTGCCCTCCATACTTTACCCCTGAAAGGGAGAGGCTGACAGGTGGGGTATCTTTTCAGACCTCCATCTTTATGATAGTAGTTCCCCTATGCTCTTACCATGCTTTCACAATTATCTCACAGCCAGATGGTGGTGCACCTGGTAAAATGCACACATTACAGTGTACAAGGACCCTTGTTCAAACCTCTGATCCCCATCTGCAAGAGGAAAGCTTCACCAGTGGTGAAGCAGGGCCACAGGTGTCTCTTTCCCTCTCTATTTCCTCTGCTCTCTCAATTTCTCTCTATTGCTATCTAATATAAATTTTAAAAAAGGTACAATGGTAGGGGCCAGGCAATGATGCATCTGGTTAAGTGCATAGAGTATAGTGCACAAGGACCCAAATTCAAGCCCCTGGTCCCCACTTGCAAGGGGGGAAGGTTCATGAGTGAAGCAGTACTACAAGTATTTCTCTCTCCTACTTTATCTCCCTCTCCCCTCTCAATTTCTGTTCTCGCCAATAATGATTTTTTTTCTTTTTTTAAAATATTTATTTGTTCCCTTTTGTTGCCCTTTTTTTTTTTATTGTTGTTATTGGCATCGTTGTTATTGGATAGGACAGAGAGAAATGGAGAGAGGAAGGGTAGACAAAGAGGGGTGAGAAAGATAGACACCTGCAGATCTGCTTCACCGCCTGTGAAGACTCCCCTGCAGGTGGGGAGCTGGGGGCTCGAACCGGGATTCTTGTGCCGGTCCTTGGGCTTTGCGCCACCTGCGCTTAACCCACTGCGCTACAGCCCAACTCCCGCCAATAATGAATTTTTAAAGAAATGTTAAAAAAAGAAAAAAGTGCAGTGGCTTTCATTTAGGGAGAGAGGATGAAAGACTAAAAATATATAAATGGCCCAGGAGGTGGCACAGCAGGTAGAGCTCTGGACTTGAAAGCATCAGATGGTGTATTGTACCAAAGTAAAAGACTCTAGGGTGGGTGGGTGAGAGAGTACAAGTCCTGGAAAAGGACAACAGAGGACCTAGTGGGAATTGTATTGTTATGTGGAAAACTGAGAAATGTTATGCATGTACAAACTACTGTATTTACTGTGGACTGTAAAACATTAATCCCCAATAAAGAAATAAAAAAGAGAGCATCAAGTCCAGAGTGATCCTCAGTATTGCATATTCCAGAGTGATGTTCTGGTTCTCTCTTCCCCTTGTCTCATTAATACATTAAAATCTGTGAGAATTTTAGAGCTTAAGTATCAAAGATGGCAAGAAGTCTGAGTTGCATTCCCAAGGTGAGAAAAAGAACTAATTTCTTCAAATTAGAGTACACAGTATGGTATATATCTACAAAATGGAAACAGAACAAGGAGCAGAAATATTAATATGTCAAGTATTAAAATCAACGGGGGGTAAAATAGCATATCTTAGAGATTAGCAGGAAATATGGAGTAGGGGTGGGGGGAGGAACAGCATAATGGTAACTCAAATGGACTCTTATGCCCAAGGCTCCAACATCCCAGGTTTAATCCCCTGTACCACCATAAACCAGAACTGAACAGTGCTATGGAAAAAAAGAGAGAAAAAGAGAAAGAGAGAAATAGAGAAAAAAGTGAAGTGGCTCTGGAAGTGGTACAGTGGCAGCAGCAATAAAGCATAGGACTTGCATGTATGATGTTGTTTGATCCCCAGCACTGCATATGCTAGTGATCTCTGGCTCTCACTCATAATATTTATTACAAAATATGGACAAAGTCAGGTGATAGACTATTTCAAATGACAGAATTTACTAAAAAAAGACTAGAACCTTTTACCTTAAAAGACATGACCCAAGAGTTGGGCTGTAGTACAGCAAGTTAAGCGCAGGTAGCACAAAGCACAAGGACTGATGTAAGGATCCCAGTTCGAGCCCTGGCTCCCCACCTCCAGGGGAGTCGCTTCACAAGCAGTGAAGCAGGTCTGCAGGTGTCTATCTTTCTCTCCCCCTCTGCCTTCCTCCTCCTCTCTCCATTTCTTTCTGTCCTATCCAACAACAACGACAACAACAAAACAAGGGCAACAAAAGGGAATATTAAAAAAAAAGATATGACCCAGGCATTAAAATGTTTATTTTTTATTAAAACTATCAGTATTAAGAAACAAACAGGAATCACATTATCCCCTTAATTTTTTCACAAAGAATATTCCATTTACTATATAGTTTATGGTCTTCTGGACATGTGCTGCGGAATGTATTTGTAAGAACAGCAGTTTCAGTTGGGCAAAACTTAATGCCAATAAGACCTGAATTTAGCTTGTCACATACTTCCAGTGGCAACCAATGATCTGGTGTCTCAATATTACAAATTTCAATTTTTCCATTCTTTACATTTATGAATACCTTAATTTCCAAGTATGACTCTTTATATAACACATTGAAGGAAGTATTTATACTAAAGTTTGGAGTTTTGCCATATATCCACTCCCAGCTTTGTAGTTCTCTCACCTTGTTACTTATTCCAGGGAATCGTGTCTCATCTGTTGGGTTTATTAGGTTAACGTGATTATCAATCTGGTGAACGCCAGCATACTCTGCAGCAATAGCATTCATTAGGACTTCACAGGTCAGCATAGGATCTTTTTCCCCAAGATTTTTTACTAAAGAAGGTATGCTAGTAGTGGCAGTGCTCTTGATCCCTTGGTAAGGACTCTTCAGCAAAGATGATAATAAGGCCCTGTCAGTACTACATAGCAATGTGCAATGGTGATAAGCAGTAGTCCGGCCAATTTTAGAAGCTGTTCCTGAGATTTTAAACTGTCCATCAAGTAAAAGATCCAGTCTTTTGGTAGCTTGCACATCCAGCTGGGGTTGGACAGCATTTAGAGCTCTCACAACTAATTTCAGATTTTCCATTCTATCATACTTTTTTTTGGTAGTAAAAAAAGTCAAATTGATATTACCCATATCATGGTAGACAGTTCCTCCTCCACTTCTTCTCCGAGCCAGCTTTATACCTTCTTCTCTCATAAGATTTAGGTTACATTCCTGCCAAGGATTCTGATGCCTGCCAATTATAACAGAGGGTGAATTTCTCCATAAGAAAAGAATTGGCTTGCCTTCGAGATTCATATGGTCATGAATCCAATCTTCTACAGCCAGATTTTGGTAAATGTCATTGGAAAGGGACTGTAAAATAAGTCCGTTTTTTACTGTGTTTTTAAAACCAGCTGCTGGCACCCTGAGGTTACAAAGTAACTGGAAACAATTCTTCTTTGGAAGTGGGATCAGCATCCTTTGGAAAACAGAAGACAAATTGAGAAAAGATTAAGGCTCAGTCTACACATCAAAATATAATAGGATAACATGATGGCTAAGGTTTGAGGACCAGGTAGGTAGCTCAGTGGTAAGGCACATACCTTGTATATGTGATGCCCTGGGTTCAGGCTTCATGACACTACATATGAGAAAGTAGTGCTCTGGTGTTTCTCATTCATAAAAAGAGTTTAGGCTGGTATTTTCCCTTTCAGTTTCACTGAGATATAAGTAACACATAACATTAGTTTAAGGTGTATAACCAATATAATGATTTGATGTATCATGAGTCTTGAGGAAATCACCTCAACTCCTGGGCTCTGGAGAAACCCTACTAAAGCCAGGGTGCCCTAAGAGTCTCCTAAAAGAAGCCTGGATTCACTGGTGCATCTCTTTCTTTTAAAACTAACGTTGCCTATCTCTCCTCTCACTTGTTACTCATTTTTACAGATTCCCCAGTAGTCCTTTATTATTTTTTAAAAATTGATAGGAAAGAAATTGAGAGGCGAAGGGGAGCTAGAGAGGGAGAGACACTGGCAGTACTGCTCATAAATCCCCCCCGCCCCCCATAGGTGCGGACCAAGGACTTGAACCAGTTTCCTTGCACATGGTAACATGCGTTCGACCAGATGCTCCACCATTCCTCCTCCCTTCTCCCTAGCAAATCTTATTTCCGGGCTCTAGGGGACACTTAGCTCCCCTCCCTCCCACTCCTTTGCACTGCCAGTCAAGCAGTTCTCCAGTCCTGATCCGGAAGCCTGAAATAAGCACCTGGGGGAGGAGGCAGGGAGGGGGTATAGGCAAGTCCAGCCCCCTGACCCCCTCAGTCACCAGGCTCATTTCCTACCCCTCGGACAGCACGTGGCTATCTCGAGTCTCAAGGGCGCGGGGAAGTTTTATTTCTCCCTTGGGGGGGGGGAGGGGCGCACAGCAGGCACCAGACATGACACACTTTTTTCTTAACCCTTTGTGTTGGGGATAAACTGCCTAACCGCGGACTTAGGTGGTTCTGAGCGCAGCGCGTGCAGGCCCCGCCGGCTCCACTCACCCGGCGGCTCCGCTCGCACGTGTAGAGCCGCGCCGGGCTGGAGCGGAAGAACCAGCCGGGTGATGGCGACCCCCGGCAGTTGCGCGCGGAAGGCGAGGGGCGGTCGCGGCGGCCGGAAGCGGGAGAGGAGGAGGGGCCGAGAGTCCCGACAGCACTCTGCGCAGGCTGCGGGGTTGCAGCCCCCACAACCTCCTGGCTGTGGTGCAGATGCGTTACCTGTCCTAGAGTCTTGGCTCAGATGGAAGTTCCCCGCGCCCCGCGCCGCGTCGCACCGCGTCGCACAGCTAACTCTCCACTCCCCGCCACCCCTCCACCACCTCCCTCCTCCGCTTGGGGGAGCGGCCCCGGGGAGCCCGCCAGCAACACAGTGCAGCCAGGTTATTCGCCCGCCCAGGCCGAGGTGTCCAGACCTTTCCAGTTCTCCACATAAGTCTCCAGGGCACAGAACCCCAACTGGAAAGTGAGGAAACGAAAATCAGTTTTAAGACAGATTGCACTGAGAGGTCGGGTGTCTAGGCCCATCATATCTATGGGGCAATCCAAGGATTTCCTATCTAGGATCCCAAATGATGGGGTGGACTGGTAGTGACCAAAAAGGCCATCATTAAGTGAACCAGTCTGTTGTCTTTTTTTTTTTTTTTTAATTCCCTTTTGTTGCCCTTGTTGTTTTATTGTTGTAGTTATTATTGTTGTCATCGTTGTTGGATAGGACAGAGAGAAATGGAGACAGGATGGGGAAGACAGAGAGAGGGGGACAGAAAGACACCTGCAGACCTGCTTCACAGCCTGTGAAGCGACTCCCCTGCAGGTGGGGAGCCAGGGCTGGAACCGGGATCCTTCCACCAGTCCTTGCGCTTTGCGCCATGTGTGCTTAACCCGCTGCGCTACAGCCCGACTCTGTCGATTGCCTTTACACAACTTTTTTTTTGCCTTTTATTTTTTTAAGTTTTTTCCTTTATTGAGGGATTAATGTTTTACATTCGACAGTAAATATAATAGCTTGTACATGAATAACATTTCTCAGTTTTCCACATATCAATACAACCCCTACTAGGTCCTCTGTTATTCTTTTCTAGGACCTGTATTCTTTCCCCCACCCTCACCCCAGAGTCTTTTACTCTGGTGCAGTACAACATTTAGACAGCTTTTGTAGTAACTGTTATTATATAGAGACAGAAATTGAGAGGAAAGGGGGAGGTAGAGAGGGAGAGAAACATCTGCAGTACTGCTTCAACACTTGTATAGCTTTCCCCCTGCAGGCGGGGACCAGGAGCTTGAACCTGGGTCCTTGAGCACTGTAATGTGTGTGTTTAACCAGGTGCGCCACTGCCTGCCCCCTTGACGTCACTTTATCTGACGAGCTTAGTCTTTCTCCCAGTCCTTAAAGCAGAAAGTCAGTTGTATCCAAACTGTTATTAGGCATATGGGATCTGGCCTCAAGTGTGGGAAGAAATAGACCTAGGATTTTAGTGGGGCTTTAGTTAGCCCAAGTTTTTCTGCATTTACTTGTTTGACAATTTTAATAAAGGTTGTCATAGGCACAATAATTGTCGTTTACTTGGTATATAGTTTTGCCAGTATAAATATTGGACAGTTGTATAGTGTTTCTTCTAAAACTTATCAAGGGGGAGTCGGGTGGTAGCGCAGCGGGGTAAGCGCAGGTGGTGCAAAGGACAAGGACCGGCATAAGGATCCGGGTTCAAGCCCCTGGCTCCCCACCTGCAGGGGAGTCGCTTCACAAGTGGTAAAGCAGGTCTGCAGGTGTCTTTCTCTCCCCCTCTCTGTTTCCCCTCCTCTCTCCATTTCTCTCTGTCCAACCCAACAACGACATCAAGAACAACATCAATAATAACTACAACAATAAAACAAGGGCAACAAAAGGTAATAAACTTTTTTTTTTTGGCTTCCAGTCGCTGTGGCTCAGTGCTGGCATTATGAAGTCATGCCATTTTTTAATTTTTAGTTTTATTTGATAGGACAGAGAAATTAAGGAGGGAAGAGTAAATAGTGAGAGAGAAAGACATCTGCAGACCTGATTCACCACTAGTGGTGTCCCCACTACAGGTAGGGAGAAGGGGTTCAAACCCAGGTCCTTGCACATAGTACTATGTACACTTAACCAGGTGTACCATAGCCCACTCCCCTTACTTTTTTTTTGTATAATTCACTGAGTAGATAGAGTGATTGAAGGAAGTAAGGAGTAAGAGAGGAGGGTGTTTAGGCCTAAGTAATAAATATATAGTTAGAGAATTTATGATGCCTTCTTTAGGCCATTCTACTAGAATGCCAGATTTATTACGTCTAAGTCTAGTCGTGGAGAGCTATTAAGCACTTTTACTTTGAGGTATGTAATTGCCTCTTGCTTTTTTAATTTTTTAATATTTGTTTTCCCTTTTGCTGCTCATGTTTTTATTGTTGTTGTAGTTACTGTTGTTATTGATGTAGTCATTGTTAGATAGAACAGAGATAAATTGAGAGAGGAGGGGAAGACAGAGAGGAGGAGAGAAAGATAGACACCTGCAGACCTGCTTCACTTCCTGTGAAGTGACTCCCCTGCAGGTGGGGAGCTGGGGAATGGAACCGGGATCCTTACACTGGTCCTTGTGCTTCACACAATGTGTGCTTAACCCGCTGCACTAATGCCTGACTCCCACCCCTTGCTTTTGGAAACATGTACACATGGACCTATTACTCTAGGCCTGAACTTGTATCTAGCATCTGTAACATTGTTAGAAAAGGTGCCATCTGAAATGGAACTAGGTAGTTCCATGTTAGGAAAGATCTCACCAGATTAGAGGAGTAAGAAGATTGCCATTTCAGGCTTGGTCTCTCTGGCAACAATCTGCCATAGCATGTCAGTAGCAGCATAATGTGGTATGGTGGTACTAGTACTGGTTGCATTGATTTAGTTGAGGTCAACAGGGACTGTATAACAGGGTAAGGGATCAGACAGAAGAAACATCAAGGGTGGAGGTAGATAGCATAATGGTTATGCAAAGAGACTCACATGCCTGAGGCTCCAGAGTCCCAGGTTGAACCACCGTACCACCATAATAGAGAGCTGAGAGGTGCTCTTGTAAACAACAAACAAACAAAAAAATTAAGAAATATGAGCAGAAAAAAAAATAGATAGATGTGTTTAGTAGGAATGGTAAACTGGCAGCCCAGGAAGTAGTGTAGTTGTTAGAAAGCTGGACATACAACTTTGAGGTTTGATCCCTGGCATCACATGTGCCAGAGTGATGCTCTGTTTCCCCAACTACCCCAACTCTATCACTAATAAATAAATTTTATTTTTAAAAAAGGAATATTATCTCCTTATTTATTTTTTACTTTTTTAGCAAAGCACTGCTCAGCTCTGGCTTGTGATAGTGTGGAGGATTGAACCTGGGACTTTGCATTAAAGTTTTTTGGCATAACCATATTGCTATCTCCCTCAATGGAAATATTCACTACCTTTTTCCAAGACATTTTAAAATGTGTGATTAACAGTGGTTTACAAGATTTTAAGGTTACAGGTTATAGTTTCACACCACACCCACCACAATTTTGTGCCCCTCACCCTCCCAACAATAACACTATAGTTATCACAAAGTCTTTGAGACAGTTTGTTCACTTCTGGCTAAAAGAAAAAAAAAAAAAAAGGAAAATTTATATATCTAATATGTAAAAAAGTTTTTTTCCAAATCATTTTACTGGGGAAATAGTAGTTTACAGGACAGTTGTTGACAGACAGGTACAATTTCCTATCTCCCCTTAATAGGTGTCTGCACACCACTCCCATCAGCAACTTAACTCCCTTTCATCATCATGTACTTGGTCTCTTGTGCCCTCTCTACCCACTACCCCAAGTCTTCTGCTTGGGAGCATATACCACACTAGTCCAAGTCTCACCCTGTGTTTTCCTTTTCTTTCCTGGTTTCTTAAGTTCTACCTATAAGTGAAATCACCTGGCATTTGTCCTTTGGCTTACTTCACTTGTCATGATTCCTTTAATTTTCATCCAATATGAGGCAAAGGAAATAATTACATCATTTCTTTCAGTAGAATAGTATTCCATTGTGCATTTGTACCACAAATTCCCTCCTCTGTCATTGGACATCTGGGATGTTTCCAAGTTTGAGCTATTACAAATTGTTCTGCTATGACCATAGGTATAAGTATACATGTCAACAGATCTTTTTGGATAGAGGTTTTAGTGTTCTTTGAATAGATCCCTAGGAGAGGATCTGCTGGATCATAGATTAGTTCTGTCTGGTCTCCTGAGGAATTTCCAGACTGTAAACAAGAATTTTTATTTATTGTTAATACAGATTTTATTTATGAGAAAGAACCAGACATTACTCTGATACTTGTGCTGCCAGGGATTGAACTTGGAACCTTATGCTTGAGAGTCCAATATTTTATCCACTGTGCCCCCTCCTGGACCACTAAACAAGAATTTTTAACACTAGGTTTATGTCTTATATAAGCTACTATTACAAAATAATAACATCTGCAAGAATAACTCTTACAGTTGGAAGTAACTGTTTGTGGATGGAGGTAGATAGCATAATGGTTATACAAAGAGACTCTCATGCCTGAGACTCCAAAGTCCCCAGGTTCAATCCCCCACACCACCATAAGCCAGAGCTGAACAGTGCTCTGGCTTAAAAAAAAAAAAAAAGATAATAATAATAAAAAAGTAAATGCTTTTCTAATTGCAGTGAATTCAACATGTGTGACTAAAACAGTTTTAAAAGGAAAACTGTTACACCCTGCATGTGTAAAGCTCTGGATCTGATCTCAGGTATCACATAGGAGCAGCCAGGAAAATTCCACTGGTGAAGTAGTGCTTTCATTCATCCTTCTCCCTCTTACTCTAAAGGAAAAAAGGACTGGAGAGGATGGCTCAGTGTTAATACACATTAAAAAATGCTCCTTGGGAGTGAGTGGTAGTGCAGCGGGTTAAGTGCAAGTGATGCAAAGCGCAAGGACCAGCATATGGATCCCGGTTGGAGCCCCAGGCTCCCCACCTGCAGGGGAGTCGCTTCACAGGCAGTGAAGCAGGTCTACAGGTGTCTTTCTTTCTCCCCCTCTCTGTCTTCCCCTCCTCTCTTCATTTCTCTCTGTCCTATCCAATAACGACAACATCAATAACAACAACAATAAACAAGGGCAACAAAAGGGAATAAATAAATATTTTTCTTAAAAAAAGCTTCTTGTGGGGTCTGGGAGATGGATAAGGTCCCGAGTTCAATCCCCAGCAGCACACATACCAGAATGATGTCTGGTTCTTTCATTTCTTTCTCTGCCTACCATACTTCATCAATAAATAAAATATTTTAAAAAGTGCTTCTTAAGGTACAAAAGTTGCTGGATGTTTGCACCGCCTTAAGTAGTATCACCTGGATAGAAATGCAAAAATGCAGGAAAATAAAGTACCTAAAGAAAAATCCTGGAGTTGTACCACATGACACTGGTACAACAGAGTATGTGAAATAGTAATCACAAATTATCTGGGAGTCCAGCTATAGCGCAGTGGGTTAAGCGCACGTGACAAGGACCTGCATAATGATTCCGGTTTGAGCCCCTGGCTCCCCACCTGCAGGGGAGTCGCTTCACAAAAGGTGAAGCAGGTCTGCAAGTGTCTATCTTTCTCTCCCCCTCTCTGTCTTCCCCTCCTCTCTCCATTTCTCTCTGTCCTACCCAACAACAACAATAATAACTACAACAATAAAACAAGAAGGGCAGCAAAAGGGAATAAATAAATAAATATTAAAAAGAAACTATCTGGATACAGCTTATATGTTTTGGCTTTTCCTCATTTGTTAGAAAACTGAAATTAACATTACTCGGGTGAGACCTTTCCTTTTATAGTACACTCTAATTTCATCTCAGGTAGTTCACTTTCTAACAAAGTCCCATAACCTAGACATACACCAGTTTCTGTGAGAGAGAGCGTATGTGCACACGTATCCATAAACTACTGCAAAATATATACCTGAAAGCAGGATTACACTAGAGTTTGCAGTGAGTACCTCCCTAACACTTCCTCTCCACTATTCCAATCTTGGGATCCATGTTTGCTCAACAGATTGTTTGGCTTTGTATGTTAACTCTCTTTTCAATCACCAGGTTCCAGATGCCACCAGGATGCTGGCTAGGCTTCCCTGGATTGAAGACCCCACCAATGTGTCCTGGAGCTCAGCTTCCCCAGAGACACACCTTACTAGGGAAAGAGAGAGGCAGACTGGGAGTATGGACCGACCAGTCAACGCCCATGTTCAGCGGGGAAGCAATTACAGAAGCCAGACCCTCTACCTTCTGCAACCCTCAACGACCCTGGGTCCATGCTCCCAGAGGGCTAGAGAATGGGAAGGCTATCATGGGAGAGGGTGGGTTATGGGGATTGGGTGGTGGGAATTGTGTGGAGTTGTACCCCTCCTACCTTATGCTTTTGTTCACTAATCCTTTCTTAAATTAAAAATTTAAATAAAAAAAAAAAAAGAAAACTGAAATTAAAATGTTTTGGTACTATTTGCATACTGCTACTCTGATTTTTGACAGAGATAGGATGCAAAAACCAAAGAAATATATTTTTTTGAATTTTGGAAACTTTTTCCTCCCTAAAGCAGCTTTTTGTTTCTACACCATCAAAACTGTAGTCAAAGATGATTCATAAATACTGGACAAGTAAGCAATTGTCTTCCTTCATTTTGCTAGGTTTTCTTGATAAGTCTAAGTTCTCATTCAACATATCCATGTCAACAGCAGTGTCTGGTTTCTTTGGTAGTATGCACAAATAACTATTCTACATCTGTCATTTCTATTCCATCACTTCCTTTAACATATACTACTGAACCTAAGTCTTTCTCTGAAAGAGATCCTGTGCCAGTTCCTTTACTCCTTGTGAAGTTTTCTTGGTTTGTATGTTCTAACCTTATCTTCTTGGTGTTTTGAAATAACTGAGTCACTGGATCCTTGTTTTTCTTGGCTCCTTGTATTAAGTGTTCATCCACTTTTGAGTTCACATGCATAGCAGACACCTGAGTAGCACATTTACTGAGAGAAAATCCCACTGGGACCCCTGAACAAATATCAAGGTGGCCTGCAGGTACTTCCTTAAGTTGTAGAAACTTGATTCCTTGAAGGAAAAATGGCAGTATGTGAATATACAATAGGAATTTAAACTTACTTCATGATGTATAGTTTAATAAAATGTCACAATGAGGACGACAAAATAAAGTAAAATTAACTTATACCTCTCAGTATTTACATTTTCTTTGTGAGAGGAGTTATAGGTATGGATTTTTTTTTGTATTTATTTATTCCCTTTTTTATTGCCCTTGTTTCCTTGTTGTACTTATTACTGTTGTTATTGATGTCGTCATTGTTGGATAGGACAGAGAGAAGTGGAGAGAGGAGGGGAAGACAGAGAGGGGAAGAGAAAGACAGACACCTGCAGACCTGCTTCACTGCTTGTGAAGTGACTTCCCTGCAGGTTGGGAGCCAGGGGCTCGTACCAGGATCCTTAGGCAGGTCCTTGTGCTTTGCACCATGTGCACTTAACCCGCTGCACTACCACCGAATCCCCCTCCCCTTTTTTTAAATTGCCACCAGGGTTGTTGTTGGGGCTCAATGCCAGCATTATGAATCCACCACTCCTGGTGGCCATTTTTTCCTGATTTATTTAAACGAGAGAAATTGAGAGAGGACATGGAGATAGAGGGAAGACATGACAGACACCAGCAGACCTGCTTCACAGGCTTGTAAAGCAGACCCCCCTGTGGTGAGGAGTAGAGGAGGGGGGTGTGCTCCAACCCGGGTCCTTGTGCTCAATAATTTGTGCACTAAACCGGCTCGCCGGTCCCCTACCCCCATCTTGTCATAGATTCTTTAAAAAGAATTTCTAGGTCATACATTTCACCTCTCCATGAGGAAAATAATATACTTATAAATTTAGTCCTTTTTCTTATCCCTATCTGAAAATTGTAATTACCAATGAATTAAAGACATAATTACTGAAGGCCAAATACTCTACTAGTTATTATGAACAAAATAAAGATGTTCCGACTAAATATTCACCTATCAAATGACATTACGTCAATAAAAATGATACAACAATGTACAGTACTGAAGGGAGCAATAGTTTTACAATAGGTATACTGATAAGTCCTCTCAATAATAGGTCAACTAGATAGAAATAAGAAAATTAAAGACATAAACAAGAGATTAAACAAATAGGTCTAACATATATATAGAACATTCTACCCAACAACAGCATGTGCATTCTTTTTTTTTTTTCTTGCCTCCAGGGTTATTGCTAGGGCTCAGTGCCTGCACTACGAATCCACTGCTCCTGTGGCCTTTTTTTTGGATAGGACACAAGGAAATTGAGAGGGGAGGGGAAAATAGAGAAGGGGAGACTTAAGATAGAAACCTGGGGGCCGGGCAGTAGCACGCACAGGTTAAACGCACATGGTGTGAAGCCCAAGGACCTGCACTATGTGCCTGCACTATAAATCCACTGCTCCTGGAGGCCATTTTCCCATTTTGTTGCCCTTGTTGCTGTTGTGTTGCTGCCAGATAGGACAGAGAGAAATCGAGAGAGAAGACAGAAAGGGGAAGAGAGTGGTCCGGGAGGTGGCGTAGTGGTAAAGCTTTGGACTCTCAAGCATGAAGTCCCGAGTCTGATCCCTGGCAGCACATGTGCCAGAGTGATGTCTGGTCCTTTCTCTCTCCTCCTATCTTTCTCATAAATAAATAATTAAAAAAAAAAAGGGTGAGAGAGATAGGCGACCTGCTTCACTGCCTGTGAAGTTACCCCCCCTTGCAGGTGGGGAGCTGGTGCTCGAGCTGGGATCCTTGTGTAGGTTCTTGCACTTCATACTATGTGCGCTACTGCCGCCCCCATGTGCATTCTTCTTAATTGCACCTGGAATATCTTCCAGGATAGACTAAGATTTTTTGGGAGGCACACAAATTGCAATGTACCCAGGTTCAAGCCCCAGCCCCCTGCGGGAAAGCTTAACAAGTGGTGAAGAAGTGCTACAAGTGTCTTTTTCTTTTTTTTTTTTCATTTATTTTTTTTCCTCCAGGGTTATTGCTGGGCTCGATGCCTGCACCATGAATCCACTGCTCCTGGAGGCCATTTTTTTCCCCTTTTGTTGCCCTTGTTGTTGTAGCCTCGTTGTGGTTATTATTATTACCATTGTTGATGTTGTTCGTTGTTGGATAGGACAGAGAGAAATGGAGAGAGGAGGGGAAGACAGAGAGGGGGAGAGAAAGATAGACACCTGCAGACCTGCTTCACCCCTTGTGAAGCGACTCCCCTGCAGGTGGGGAGCCAGGGGCTGAAACTGGCATCCTTACTCAGGTCCTTGTGCTGTGCCACCGCCCGACTCCCAGTTTTTCCTCTTTATAAATAAAAAAAGACATAAATATACAAAAACACATTTCATATACATGGTTTGGAAGATTTACTAATAAGTTGTCACTACTATCCAAAATGATGTACAGATTCAGTGCAATCTCATTCAAAATACCACTAATATTTTTGTAGAAATACAAAAACCTATTCTAAAATTTAGTCTCAAGGGTCATTGAGTAGCCAAAAACAACCATGAAAGACAGAAACAAAGCTGATGGTTCACATTTTCTGATATGAAAACTTACTATAAGTACAATTTTTGAAAATAGTATTATATTGGTCTTGGAAGTGGTGCAGTGGATAAAGCATTGGACTCTCAAGCATGAGGTCCTGAGTTTGATCCCTGGCAGCACATGTACCAGAGTGATGTCTGATTCTTTCTCTCTCTCCTCCTATCTTTCTAATTAATAAATCAAATCTTAAAAAAAAACCAGTATGATAGAGGTGTGGGAGGTGGCACAATGGATAATGCTGGACTCTAAGGCATGAGGTCTCAAGCTTGAGCACCAGCATTACACATTCTTCTTCTTCTTTTTTTTATATATTTACTTATTCCCTTTTGTTGCCCTTATTTTATTATTGTAGTTATTCTTGTTGTCGTCGTTGTTGGATAAGACAGAGAAATGGAAAGAAGAGGGGAAGACAGAGAAGGGGAGAGAAAGACAGACACCTGCAGACCTGCTTCACAGCCTGTGAAGCGACTCCCCTGCAGGTGGGGAGTCGGGGGCTAGAACCGGGATCCTTATACCTGTCCTTGTGCTTTGCGCCACATGCACTTAACCCGCTGTACCACGGCCCGACTCCCAGCATTACATATTCTTACTATATCAGACATTGAATTGAATCCTTAGAATGGTATTAGCACAGAAACTGGATTAAATTAGCTCAATAATAGGGTTAACATAGATAAAAAATATGACAGATCTAACAAAACTAAACAGCAAGCTTTTATATTTAAAAAAATTGTTTTTATCTTTACTTGCTTATTGGATAGAGACAATGAGAAATTGAGAGGATGGGGGAATGAGAGAGGGAGAGAGACAAAGAGACACAGGCAGCACTGCTTCACTACTCATGAAGTTTTTTTTTTAAAAAAAATTAATTTAAAAAAGAATTTCCAAGAGGATAAAATCTTTAAAAAAAAAAGTGTAAGAAATTAAGAAAACCCAGACCTGAGTTGGTGAGACAGCATAATGTTTATACAAAACTCTTATTGCCTGTGGCTCTGAGGTCCCACATTCAAATCCCAGCACCACCATAAACCAGAACTGAGCAGTGTTTTGGCCTATCACAATAAAATAAATGTATTTAAAAAAAAACAGACTGTGCAATTTGGGGAGTGTCTATTATATGAAAGAGCAGAAGTGCTATAAAAGAGCTAGCTAGGGCATGATGGAGCACTTACTGCTCCAAGTGAGTGAGAAGGGAAGAAAATTTTCATTTCTTGCATTACGAAAGGCAGTCAGTAGTCCTTAGTAGAAAAAGAAAGAGGGGCTGATTGGTAGTGCACCTGTGAGTGTACACACTATAGTGCACAAGGACCCAGGCTCAAGCCCCTGGTCCCACCTGCAAAGGGAAAGCTTCACAAGTGGTGAAGCAATGCCGCAGGTGTCTCTTTTACTCTCCCACGCCCTCTTTATCTTCCTTTCCCCTCAGTTTCTCTGTCTCATCAATTAAATAAAGAAAAACGAGAGAGAGAAAAAGTTTCATGTCCTGCTTTGACCTTAAAATGATCTTTTCCCTATATTCTTTCCAACAAAACTTGAGTAGTGTGTAGGTGATATACATAAATGCTTTCACTTCATTATCTTTTTCCCTAATGGAAGTACTTTCCTATTTCTTGTCCACAGCCTCCTCCTACCCCATTCTTTATCTCCAACTGAAAATTTCAAAGTTCATATTCTTTTCTACCTCTTTTCAATAATGCTAAATAATCAGAATCTTTTATTCAAAATAACCAAATATCTGAAAGAAGGCAAGAATATACATACTGTTGGGACTCAATGTCCATACAGTGACTTTACTAGTATAAAGGTCAATTTTTTTTTTACTTGGATAGATACCAAGAGATATAGGGGAGAGAGAAGAAAAGAGAGAAAACTGTAGCACTGCTTCACCACTCCTCATATTTCTTCACCTATTGCAAGTGGGGGCATAAAAATGTGTGCACTGTACTTGGTGTTCTACCTGCCCCACTTTCTTTAAACCAAAGCACTATTCAGCTCTGGCTTATAGTGGTGCTGGAGATTGAACCTGGGACCCTGAAGCCCCAAGCATAAAAAGATCTTGCACAAGCATTATGTTATTGCCCCAGTGAATACACATATACATAAAACATATACATAATATATTTTCTATAAAAATATTCCTGAGAGAATAATTATTCCTGAGAGAGGAATAATCAGAGACCATTGGAGACCACAGTACTGAAGCTTCAATAGAGTGGGGGACAGGCTCCAACCTGTGCTGCATACGTGGCAAAGCAGCACACTATCCAGGTGGGCTACTTCACCCACCCTAACATATGTAATTTAAAATTTTGTTTATTTACATATTTGATAGAGAAACAGAGAGAAAGAAAGAGAGTGAGAGAGAGGGAGGAAGGGAGAGAATAGATACCTACAGTACTCCTTCACCACTTGTGAAGCTTCCCTGCAGGTGGGGACAGGGGGCTTGAACCTGAGTCCTTGTACCTTGCAATGTGTGTGCTTAACCAGGTGTGCCACCAACTGGCCCTGATTTTTATTTAGTTATTAATGAGGGATTGGAAGGAGACAAAAAGATCCTCTGGTACATGTGCTGCTAATGATTGAACTCAGGAGCTCATGCTTGAGAGTCCCAACATTTTATGCATTCCACCACCTCATGGACCACATGTAATTTTTTTTTTTTCCAATAGGGTTATTGCTGGGGCTCAGCCAGCACTATAAACCCACTGCTCCCAGGGGCCATTTTTAACTTTTTTTTTTTTTAAACTTCTCTTTGATAGGACAGAAAGAAATTAAGAGGGGGTGATGGAGATAGGGAGAGAGACAGAGATGCCTGCAGTGCTGCTTCACTGCTCATGAAGCTCCTCCCCTGCAGGTGGGGACCTAGGGCTTGTACTTGGGTCCTTGTTTAGGGTAAGCTATGCACCACTACCTGGTCCCTGGGCCCATACTTCTTAAAATAACTTTTCAGGATTGTCTTTGATAGTTCATGCTTCTTTGTGTCTTATTTTGTCAGTTAAGTACAATTATATTTCATTGAAATGTTCCTCTTGGAACCTCTGACCTCTTTCTATAAAATAACAGGAATGGGGGAGCCGGACGGTAGCCCTGCGGGTTAAGTGCAGGTGGGCAAGGACCGCTGTAAGGATCCCGGTTTGAGCCCCCAGCTTCCCACCTGCTGGAGAGTCGCTTTACAAGCAGTGAAGCAAGTCTGTAGGTGTCTCTCTCTCCCCCTGTCTTCCCCTCCTCTCTCCATTTCTCTCTGTCCTATCCCAAATGATAATAAAACAAGGGCAACAAAAGGGAATAAATAAATTTAAAAAATAACAGGAATGGGGTTGGGGAGACAGCATAGTGGTCATGCAAAGATACACTAATGCTTGAGGTTCTAAAAGTCCCAGGTTCAATCCCCCATACCACAAGTCAAAGCTGAGCCATGCTCTGATAACAAACACACACAAATGAAAATAGGAATACGCAACTTAATCTTTTAACCTCTAACTATATTTATAATGTACATATCTCTGCAAAAAAATGTGAGACCTGTAATGGCACAAATAATGATGATAAATAAAAGTAGAGATTGGGTCCAGGGAACCAGTGTAATGGTTATGCAAAGAGACTCTAATGTCTGAGTCTCCAAAGTCTCTGGTTCAATTCTTCTCACCACCACCGATAAGCCAGAGCTGAGCAGTACTCTGATAAAAAACAGAAGACAAAACCCAGAGAGATTGACAGCTACATTTAAATGTACTTTTTGAGAATGGAAAACACAAAGCAGAACTTTGGCCTGGAGTTGGTGTATTGCACCAAAGCAGAGGACTCTGGGGCGGGGTGGGGAAATGTTCAGGTTCTGGGACATGATGGCAGAGGAGGACCTAGGGAGGATTAGATTCTTATGTCTAGGAATGTTACATGTATACAAACTACTGTATTTTACCGTCGACTGTAAACCACTAATTCCCCCAATAAATAAAAAATGTACTTTTTGCTTGCCTGCCAATAACACATCATGGGGAAAATGAATACTCACCTGGCAAAATCAGGAAATGTTAGCCTCTTCAATGTGAAATTACTTGGAGTGTAAAGTTATATAGTATATTAAGATCACCAGGGAACAACTATAAAAAGCAAGTTACCTATTACATCTGTAGGAAAATACAGGGAGATAGTCACCGTTACAAAAATAAAGTCATCGTTACAGTTCAGAAATTTTTCAAGTGGGCTTAAAAAAGAAAAAGCATGCCACCAGATGGGTTCAAATACTGGATTAATAATAATACAATTATTCTTTTCGTTTTTTGGCCACAAAGTCTATTTCTTCACTTTTAAGCAATGGAGATAATTCTCATACATCTGGAAGTCCCCCCCCAAATTACACCCAATAATAATACTGGGTGCCCAACAATAAGTCAACTAAGTTAAATGTTTGTTCCCAGCCTGAAGATTTGTAATTGAGAGAAAACGAATTTGGATGGCTCTAAGCAGAAAAACAATCACTGCAATGTCAAATATAAAGTCAGGTTGTATTTCCTTTCCTCACCGTCATCATTATTTTTGTTAACTATCACCAGTTTCACTGGGAAAAGGAGACTTGGAGGAGAGCTGGCACGTAGAGAAGGAATGCAGGTGGAGAACCTGTGCTTTCCTCAACAGCCCTACTGGCACTTGCTGTTTGACCCCGGCTAACTCCTGCAGGGCTGCCAGGGCCCAGGACGGCGCCAGTCCCGGTGGCTGCTGCACCAGAACCTGACCTGGCCCCGGTCTGCGGTGGGAGGGGGTCGTACCAACCTCCCAGCGCCCAGAGCAGGTCTGGGCTGGGGGGAAACGGATTCACTGAACGTGGGTCCACAATACTACCTGGCCATTGCGAAAAGCAGGACAAGCCAGCGTACAGATACAACAGGTGTTTCAAGAGGAGAGGGAAGATGGAGGGTGGAGAGGCAGCTGTGCGCATGCGTACAGCAGCCGCCCGCCTGGACTAAGAAATAAGCAAAGAGGGCTAGCGACTGGTTACTAGGAGACGGGACGCTCGGGTGGGGCGTCTAGCTGCTGCGTGGGCGTGCGCCTGCGCAGCGCGGATGGACCAGGAAAAGGCCTCTCCTAGGTTCCTAGTAAGGCCAGCAGGTGGACGTACGCGTCTCTACGTGCGTGGGTGCGCACGCGCAGCTTGTAGGACCCGCGACAGGGAGGGTCGATCCAGGTACGCGTGCGCACAGAGATTGGCGGCGCGTGGGACGGAAGCGGAGCGCAGGCGCCGGGCAGGAGGAGGACGAGCCCCCCTCAGGTACAGAGCGTGAGGGCGGGGCCGACAGCGACGCCGGCCGGCGCTAACCGCCCCCGCTTCCTTCCCTCCAGGTCCCGCCGTCCCCCGCCTCCATGGGGCGGAGCCTGGGCGACTGGGGGTGGTAGGGGAGGAGCAAGGGGCGGAGGCTGGAGGCCATGAGGGACGGGCCTCGCCGGTGGAGGCGGTCTCGTCAGTCGTCGGGATGAGCTCCGGGGAGGACCGCGGGCCGGGCCGCCCTGGGAGGGAGCTGGCGCCCCAGGTAGAGCTGGCGGGGGTGCGCGGCGCTGGGGTGAAGCAGCCCCGGGCCGGGGCCTCCGAGTCGGCGGCTGCACGGAGTGGGTGTGGCGGGCGCCGGGGCGGAGGGACCCAAGGGGCTTCTCGGTCCCGGCGGCGGCGGGGAGCTTCCTGGAGCCTCGCAGCGGCCTCGGCAGCCCGGCTTGAGCCCAGTTCCTATGGAGACGCCCCGCCGGCCGCCGCAGCGCGGGGCTCAGCCCGGCTCCTCCCGCCGCGCACACCCACTTGTGAGACTTGAGATCCGGGGAAGCGGAGGCCCGAGATTTATGGCTGTTTGCTTTAAGGTCTCGTCATCACTCCTTTAGTAGGAAGCTGCTTTTGTTTGGTTGGAACAACAACACCTGAACCTGGTACCTAAAAAACACACAGAAAGACTTTTCCCTTCCGCCCAAATGAGTCAGGGAGCTCGGCTTCGTTTTGGAAAAGTTTACAGAGAACGTAGGTGCCTTAGTCTTTGCCTCTTAACGACAGGCCATTATAGTTCAGGGTTTTTGTTGTTTAGAGTTGTTCTGATGTTCAGCATTTCAGGTGTACTTTTAAAAAAGACTTGTAAGGGGCGCGGGGGGGGGGGGGAGTCGGGCGGTAGCGCAGCGGGTTAAGCGCACGTGACTTAAAGCCCAAGGACCAGCATAAGGATCCCGGTTCGAGCTCCCGGCTCCCCACCTGCAGGGGAGTCGCTTCGCCGCCTGGGTCTACAGGTGTCTTATCTTCCTCTCCCCCTCTCTGTCTTCCCCTCCTCTCTCCATTTCTCTGTCCTATCCAACAACGACATCAACAACAACAATAACTACAACAATAAAACAAGGGCAACAAAAGGGAATAAATAAATATAAAAAATTAAAAAAGACTTGTAAGGAAATAGATCAGTTGGTTTGTAACCAGTGTAAGATAGGGATGACATTGTAAATATAATAGGAAAGTGTCGCTTTATTCTCCCAAGGATGAAACTGATTCTTGTTTGTACTTTAACTGAACTAAACTCACAGGTCTTAGTGAGAAATAACTAGAAACGTATATTAAGGCAATATTTTCTTAAACAGTAAATTTTAGTATTGTTGGGTACAGTTATTCAAGGAAAAATACCAAGAGACCAGAATGATGTAAGGACAAAGAGCTTTAATATTCCAGCCAGGCTAGGTTCTGCTAAGGTATATATGGCATATGTGACACAACTCATTTACACAGTGATTGCTTACAGTCTTACATTTGAAGTTATTCACTACCTATGTGAAGGGTGTGTGAAGGGTTTTTTTTAAAAATTTTTTTTAATGTTTTATTTATTCCCTTTTGTTGCCCTTGTTGTTATTATTGTTGTTGTCATTGTTGGATAGGACAGAGAGAAATGGAGAGAGGAGAGGAAGACAGAGAGGAAGAGAGAAAGATAGGCACCTGCAGACCTGCTTCACCGCCTGTGAAGCGACTCCCCTGCAGGTGGGGAGCCGGGGTTCGAACCGGGATCCTTAATGCCGGTCCTTGTGCTTTGCGCCACCTGTGCTTAACCCGCTGCGCTACAGCCCGACTCCCCTTGTGAAGGGTTTTTACAACTCTGGCTATCTTTTCCTGCCTCTGGACTCAGGAGGTGTCTTCTTTTGGCACCTCTCTTCAGGGGTCTGCATCTGCAGTTTGCCTTCAGGTTGCTGGAGTCCAGACCTGCCTATCTTTTAATTACCAATTTACATTTATTAATTCTAGCTCACATCCCATAGTATTACTGAATGGCAATTTTCATAATGTATTTTTCTTTGGCTACGTTTTGTAAAAAAAAAAAAAAGTCAAAGCTTGTAACTCAGCATGTAATTAGATGTAGTGGTTCTTTTTCTGATGTTTGTTTTAGGATGATTTGCTGCTGAAGTCCAGCATAGAGGCAGAACAAGTGTAATTACTCATTTTCCAACATGCCCATCTCTCTTTAGAGGTAGCCACTACCCTGACTTTTACGATCTCATTATCTTTGTATATCTACATGCACATTCTGGTATGGCTTGTTCTGAGCTTCTGTTGCATTTACTGGGTGTTATGCCTTTAAGATTTATCCTGGGGCCAGGAGAGGTAGCATAATGGTTATACAAAGAGACTCTTATGCCTGAGGCTCCAAAGTCCCAGGTTCAGTCCCCCTCACCACCAGAAACCAGAGCGCAGCAGTGTGCTGTGGTTTAAAAAAAAATTTTTGTTGTTGCTTGTAGTTATTTGTTAGTGTTCCACTGGAAGAGTATACTACAACTTATAAACACTGATAGGGATTTTCTTAAAAATATACACCCCTGGGCGGGGGTAGGTAGCATAATGGTTATGCAAAGAGACTGTCATGCCTGAGGATCTGAAGTTCCAGGTTCAATCCTACCCCCCCCCCCCACCATAAGCTAGAGCTGAGCAGTGCTCTGGTAAATGAAAATAAATAAAATATTAAAAACACACACATCATGGTAACCTTTTTTTTTAAGATAAGATTTTATTTATTTATGAGAAACATAAGGGGAGAGAGAAAGAACCAGACATCACTCTGGCACATATGCTGTGGGTGATCTAACTCGGGACCTCATGCTTGAGGGTCCAAAGCTTTACCACTGCGCCACCTCCTACACCACCATGGTAACCTTTTGAAGTGAGATTTGTCTTAGCTAATTCATTACCAAGTAATATTTTTTAGTTCAAAAAAGGCTCTTGAAAGCAACTAATTATTATTATTATTTTTTTTATTTCTTTATTGGGGAATTAATGTTTTACATTCAACAGTAAATACAATAGTTTGTACATGCATAACATTCCCCATATTATTATTATTATTTTTTGCCTTCAGAATTATTGCTACTCATCCACTTCTCCTGGAGGCTATTTTTTCCCCTTTTGTTGCCCTTGTTTATCGTTGTTGTTATTACTGTCGTTGTTGGATAGGACAGAGAGATATCGAGAGAGGAGGAGAAGAAAGACACCTGCAGACCTGCTTCACCGCTTGTGAACCCACCCCACTGCAGGTGGGGAGCCAGGGGCTCTAACCGGGATCCTCAACACGGGTCCTTGTGCTTTGCGCCATGTGCGCTTAGCCTGCTGCTCTACCGCCGGATCCCCGAAAACAACTAATTCTTAAGCTAGAGGCTTGATAAGTGCTGCCATTATTTTATGCTGCCTTAAAAAAAAGACAAGTTTTTATTTATTTATTTTTAAACCAGAGTACTGATCAGCTCTGACTAATGGTTGTGTGGGGGTTTGAATCTGGGACTTTGGATCCTCAAGGTATGAAAGTGTCTTTGTATGCTATCTACCCCCCCCCCCTTTTTTTTTAACAGTATGGTCTGGATAGAGAAATGAGTTTGGGTTTAGATGGGATGACTGGAGAGATGATTTTTTTCCTCATAAGAAAACTTCAACATCGTGGCTTTACTACCCTATGAGACATGGAGTAGGGGAAAGAGGTGGAAGAAGTCAGAGCAAACTGGAAACCACAGGCATGTAAGCCCAAGGTTCTACCAGTTGAATGATTTCTCCAGTCACAGTCCAGTCAATTACTCTATTAAATTGTTCAGTAGGTAATTGTTGAGCACATAGTATATGCATATCACTGATGATACTTTTGAGTATATCATCTTACCTTCCTGTTTCACTAAAAAAATAAATAAATAAAATTTGGGGCCAGGTGGTGGCTCACCTGGTTAAGTACACACATTACAATGTGAAAGGACCTGAGTACCAGACAAGCCCCTGGTTCCCACCTGCAGGGGGAAAGCTTCATGAGTGGTGAAGCAGGACTGCAGGTATCTCTCTTGTCTCTCCCCCCATCTCTATCCAATGATAGATAAAATATTTTTAAAAATTAAAATTCTAGGGCAAGAGAGAGCACTTGTCTAGAAGGGTATCTCCCTTACGATGAGTATGGCCTAGGTTAAGGTTAAGTGCTGTGAAACTGGGGAGGCTCTGGTGCTATGACACCTGTCTATCTCTCTCTGTCTCTTTATCTCTGTCTTTCTGAATGTAAAAATTGTCGGCCTGAGACCAATGAAATTATGCATGCATGAGGTCCACTGTACATATAAACACCTCACTATAATGCTACCAAGTAGAAACAGCTTTTGTTCCATCTTGTTTTTTAATATGTCTAGGAAATATATGTGTGTATATATATATGTGTATATATATATATATATATACATATATATTTGTTAGAGTCATTTTATTCATTAATGAGAGAGAGCTTGTATGAGAAAGCACACCAGAGCATTACTTTGGCATATTTGGTGCTGGGGATTGAACTCAGGACCTCTATTTTTTAGATTTTTTATTTTTATTTACAAAGTGGAAATATTGACAAGACTGTAGGATAAGAGGGGTACATTTCCACACAGTCCCCACCGCCAGAACTCTGTATTCCATCCCCTCCCTTGATAGCTTTCCTATTTATCCCTCTGGGATTATGGACACAGGGTCATTATGTTGTGCAGAAGGTGGAAGGCCTGGCTTCTATAATTGCTTCCCCACTGAACATGGGCATTGGCAGGTTGATCCATACTCCCAGCCTGTCTCTCTCTTTCCCTAGTGGGACAGGGAACTGGGGATGCAGGGCTCTAGGACACATTGGTGGGGTCTTCTGCCCGGGGAAGTCAGGTTGGCATCATGATATCATCTGGAACCTGGTGGCTGAGCAGAATAAATTGTTGACTACTCATGAACCTAAAGGCTAGAATATAGCAGATGAAGATTTGGGGTCTCTGTTCTGGAAAAAGCTAGTAGGTCTGTTTTAGGTATAGTACAAGGGGCCCATGACCCTACTATTTTTTGCATGAGCCTGACAGCTAATATGCAGGTGGACCCAAGTTATTGTCTGGGGAGATGGTGGTCATAGTTGGATCAGGACCTCTTACTTTTAAGTCTGATACATTAGTCACTCAGCCATCTCTTAGTTCAGTGTCTTGAGAATCTTAATTGTATGTGCGTTTAATATTTTATTATTTATTTACTCATTTTTGCGAGTGAGAGAGAGGGGAGGAAGAAGACCAGAACATATGGTGGTGCCTGGGATTGAATTTGGGACAGTTTCAGGCATGAAAGTCTTTTGCATAGCCATTATGCTCTCTCTCCAGCTTTCTCAATTTTTTTTTTTTGGTGTGGTTTCTTTTTCTTTTCTTTCTTTGCTTTCTTTCCGTTTCTTTCATACTCATTTATTTACTTACTTACTTACTTGATTTATGGTGGTGCAGGGGATTGAACCTGGGACTTTGGGGCCTCAGGTGTGAGTGTTTCTTTGCATAACCATTGTGCTCTCTACCCCCTCCCTCTTAATTGTGTTTGAATAGGTTTTCTTTACCTGGAAGATAGGGAGGGAGAGAGAGATACATCTGCAGCATTGCTTTACCACTTGCTTCCCCTCTGGGGATGGGGGGCAGGGTCCTTGTGCACTGTAATGAGTGTACTCAGCCAGGTGGAAATTTCAGTTTTGCTTGCTTTAATACATTGCTTCACTATCAACCACTATAGATCTTTGTTAATACTTTTTAATTCTTCCAAAGAACTCTGTGCAGGTTTGTAGGAATACAGAGAGCTCTAAGACATTGCTTGTTCTTTAAGATTATAATAACTGTAAGGAAAACATATCCAGAAAGAGCGACATCATCAACATCATTATGTGAGACCATATATTTGCAGTGGCTGGACCATCTACCTGGCTACTCTTGTCCATTAACTATTGTATCAATTTCTGCTTTCATCTATTATGTGTAAGAACACTAAGTCATATATCTCATGTTAAAACTTTTTTTATCTTTATTTTTATTGGATAGAGACGGCCAGAAATTGAGAGGAATGGGGAGATAGGGAGAGAGACAGACACTTGCAGCCCTGCCTCACCACTCGTGAAGCTTTCCCTCTGTAGGTGGGGACTGGGGGCCTGAACCCAGGATCTTGCACACTGTAACATGCTTAACCAGGTGTGCCACCACCCAGCCCCTACATCTCATTTTTTTTTTTTAATTCTGTCAATGAATGGTTAAAAATTATACCTCAGTGTTTGTTTTTTGTTACTAGGTTTATCAGTAGGGCTTGGTGCCTGCATAATCAGCCTGCCACTCCCTATGGTCATTTTTCCTCCCTTTTGTTGGTAGAGAGAGAAAGGGAGCCAAAAAGAGAGATCTGCAGCATTCCTCCATTGCTTGTGAAGATTCCCCCATAGGTGGGGACTGGGGGCTTGACCCTGGGTTTTTGCACATGGTAATAATGTGTGCAGTCTATTGGGGTTGCCACCTCCTTGGTCCTCTCTCTCTTTTTTTTGTTGTAAATATTTTTTATTTTTTATTTACTGTTGGATAGAGACAGAGAAATTGAGAGGGGGGAGGTAAACAAGAGAGGGTAAGAGACAAACATCTGCAAACATGCTTCACTGCTTGTGAAGCTTTCCCCTTGCAGGTGGGGACTGGGGGCTGGAACCCTGGATCCTTGCACACTGCAATATGAGCACTTAACCAGGTGCACCACTGCCTGGCCCCTCAGTGTTGTTTTAATATGTATTCCTCTATAAGGTAAGATTGAGTGTTTAAATGTATTTAAAAGTTATTTCTGTGAAATGTCCTTATTTGACAATTTTTCCATTGGGAATTTAATTTTCTTTTTTATTCTTTTGGAATTAGAGAAGCTGGATCTTTGTTGTATGGATAGCAGACATTTTTGTCAATAGATAGGACAATAATAAACAGGTAGTTGCTACTATACTAGACAACACAGCCCTCTATATAGTTTATTTTATTTGTTGACGGCCTATATTTCCTTAGATCAGTGATTAGCAAAGGAATGAGATGGCAATATCATTTTTGAAAAAAACATGGTCAATATTTTAGTACTGTATTTGAAAAACACACAGGAAATATTTTCTTTTTTGATTTATTTATTCATTAACATGGGCAGGGTTATGTGTGGCACATACGATTCCAGGAATTGAACTCAACACTACCCACTGTGCCACAGGAAATATTCAGTAACACAAAGATTTTAGAAAGTGAAGCTAGGGGCAGAGGGTAGATAGCATATGGTTATGCAAAGAGACTCTCGTGCCTGAGGCTTCAAAGTCTCAGGTTCAATCCCCAACACCACCATAAGCCAGAGCTGAGCAGTACTCTGGTTAAAAAAAAAAAAAAAAGTGAAGCTAGAGGAAGACCTCTTAGCAGATGAGGTAGGGTTTAAAGCAGTTGAAAATATATCTGAGGATGTTGTAAATTTTTTTTAAAATGCATTGATTGTTGCAAGATATCACAAAGATGTTTTAAACTAAATACCTTTGCATTATCATTGTTCTTTCCACTAGGTTACCACCAAAGAATATGATTTTGGTCTAGGGGCTCCAGTTTCTGAAGCTGAAAAATACCAGAATACTCTCCAACAAGAGCAAGAAGTGAGAAATCAAGATAAATTCATCTTTACACTGAAATTGCAGGTCAACTTTAGTTTATATATTTCCATGGATGAACTGTGGCGGCATGTCTTAAAACAGAGAATAAATATGAATTCAGTGTTCATTTAAATCTTTTACTTTTATTTTTATTTATTATTAGATAGAGACAGATAAATTAAGAGGGTTGGGGAGATAGGAAGTGAGAGAGACAGAGAGACACTTGCAGCACTGATTCACCACTTATATAGCTTTCCCTCTGCAAGAAGGGAAAGTCTGCATTGGGTCCTTCTGCATTATAATGCATGTACTTAACTAGGTGCATGACAGCCTGGCCCCCATTTAAATTATATATATATGTGTGTGTATGTGTATACATATATACATGATATATATATATAATTAGTTTTGTTTTAAAATTAGAGAAAGATACAGAGAGAGAGGAGAGACCAGGCCACTAGCTTATGGTAGGTGTGTGGGGGATTGAACCTGGGACTTCGGAGCCACAGATATGAAGTCTTCTTGTACAACCATTATGTTTTCTCCCCTGCCCGCTCATTTAAATCTTATGGATCTAAAATCATTCCACTTTTACCTTAACTGTGTTGGTATATATTGATTCAGAGTCAGCAAGTATAAACTATGTGCCAAATCTTGCTTATTAGGTCTCAGCCTTGTGAAAGGTTAGCGGTATAGTATTTGACTACTGAGTAACAGCTTGGATTCCTCTGAATTTCTAAACTAGTTCTAATCTGAACCCAGTTTCTATGAATTGTTTCTGGTCTCTTGGTACCTGGCATATTATGGTATAGCTGTCAATAAAGGCTATTGATAGAAAATTCCTCTTCTGGGAAGATGGAGCAGACTTACTTTTCTCTATTCATCCCACCAGTACAAAGGAAAACTCTTAAGTTCATTTATAAAATGAACACAAGAACCTTGTGCAGGGTGGGAAGAAGGAGGAAGCCTGCCCCACCTGCAGGGGGAAAGCTTCACAAATGTTGACACAGGCTGCAGGTGTCTCTCTTGTCTCTTTCCCTCTCACTATCTCCTCCTTCCCTTTCAATTCTTCCCTGTCTCTATCCAATAATAAAAAAATATATAATTAAGACTGGCTAGGGACTATAAGACACGAGGAATGACACACTAGTGAGTTTTTCTGTATTTTATTTTTACTCCCTATATGCTAGATAAAAAACCTGGCAATATATATGAAGATGTAGAGAAATAGGAGATGTACATAAATACATTTATACAGAAGCGAGAAGGTGGTGTACTGGGTTGAGCATGCACACTTCCATGGATCTGGGTTCAGGCCTCTGGTTTCTACCTGTAAGGAGGAAGCTTCATGAGCAGTGAAGCGGTGTTGCAGATACCTCTCTCTTCTTCTTCTAGCGTTTGCCCTTCTTCCGTAGCCAGTCAACAGCGTCAGGTTGAGCCTGATGTAAAGTTTCGAGACCTCCTTTGATACCTCTCTCTTATTTACTTAGTCCCCTCTCAACTTCTTTCTGTCCTATAAAACACACGCGCACACGCACACACACACACACACACACACACACACACACATATACATACACACCCATGGTGAGAAAAAGTTCAGCAGTTCCTCAAAATGTTAAATAAAGAATTACGAATGATTATGTACTAAGTATATCCCCAAGAGATTTAAAGCAGGGACTTAAACAGATACTTGTATTCACAATAGCCAAAAGGTAGAGACAACCCAGATTTCATTCATGGATAAGTGGGTAAACAAAATGTAGTGTATGCATGCTATTCAGCCTTACAAAAAGAATGAAATTCTGATACAAGGCTACAAAATGGATGAGCGTTGAAAATATGCCTAGTACATAAGGCAAACACAAAAGGACAAATATTTATTTATTCATTATTTTAATATTTTATTTATTAATGAGAGGGATAGGAAGAGAGAAAAAACCAGACATCACTCTGGTGAATGTGCTGCCAGGGATTGAACTCAGGACCTCATGCTTGAGAGTCCAACACTTTATCCATTGTGCCACCTCCTGGACCACAAAGGACAAATATTTATATAAAGTACCAAAAATAGTCAAACTCATAGTTTTTATACTTCTTTAAAAATTTTACTTATGTGGTCTGGGAGGTGGCGCAGTGATAAAGCTTTGGACTCTCAAGCATGAGGTCCTGAGTTCAATTCCCAGCAGCACATGTGCCAGAGTGATGTCTGGTTCTTTCTTTCTCCTCCTATCTTTCTCATTAATAAATAAATAAAATCTTTAAAAAAAAATTTTTTTTACTTATTTATTTTCCCTTTTGTTGCCCCCTTTTTTTAATTGTTGTTGTCATTATTGTTGTTATTGATGTCATCATTGTTGGATAGGACAGAGAGAAATGGAGTGGAGGGGAAGACAGAGAGGGAGAGGAAAAAAGACACCTGCAGACCTACCTGCTTCACCGCCTGTGAAGGGACTCTTCTCTGCATGTGGAGAGCCAGGGGCTCAAACCAGTATCCTTACGCCAGCCCTTGCACTTTGCACCACCTGCGCTTAACCCACTGCACTACTGCCTGACTGACTCCCCAAAATACATCTTTTTAATATATTTATTATGGTAGAAACAAAAATAGGATGGGGAAGAGAGAGACACCTGTGACTGCTCAACTACTCGTTAAGCTTCCCCCCCCAAAGGTGAGGATGGGGGCTTGACCCGGGTCCTCACACCATAATTTTTATTTTATTATTATTTTTTAAAGTATTTATTCATTCCCTTTTGTTGCCCTTTTTTTTTTATTGTTGTAGTTGTTGTTATTGATATCATTGTTGTTGGATAGGACAGAGAGAAATGGAGAGAGGAAGGGAAGACAGGGAGGGGGAGAGAAAGATAGACACCTGCAGACCTGCTTCATCGCCTGTAAAGCGACTCCCCTGCAGGTGGGGAGCCCAGGGCTCAAACCGGGATCCTTATGCCGTCCTTGCGCTTTGCACCACGTGCGCTTAACCTGCTGCGCTACCACCCGACTCCCAATTTTTATTTTTTAAAATTTTATTATTATTTGGTACAACAGAGAAAAATTGAGAGGGGGAGATAGGGAAAGAGACAAAGAGATACCTGCAGCACTGCTTCACCACTTGTGAAATTTTCCCCCTGCAGCAGGTGGGAACTGGAACATTGAACCTGGATCATTGTGCATGGTTATATATATACTTTACCAAGTGTGCCACCACTTGGTCCCCTAATTTTTTTTTTTTTTTTTTTTAACCAGAGCACTGTTCAGCTCTGGCTTATGGTGGTTTGGGGGAATTGAACCTGGGACTTTGGAGCCTCAGGCATAAGAGTCTTTGTATAATCATTATGCTATCTACCCTCCGCCGGTCCCCTAATCCTTGTTCTGTTTTTTTTTCTTTTTTTCCAGAACTCTATTCAGTTCTGGTTTATGGTGGTGCGGAGGTTTGAACCTGGGACTTCAGAGCCTCAGACATGAGAGTCTCATTGCATGACCATTATGCTATCTCCCCCTTACCCCCTAATTCTTACTCTTTAGAGAGTTATTGCTTAATGGGTTCAGGTGTTTTGTTTGGAATAATGAAAAAGTTCTAGAAATGAATATAGGGTGGGGCCAGGTAGGTACCTGACCCCTACATAAATTATTTATTTATTTATGCCCCCAGGGTTATCATTGGGGCTTGGTGCCTGCACTATAAATCCATTGCTCCTGTGGCCATTTTTCAATTTTTGGATAGGACAGAGAGAAATTGAGAGAGGAAGGGAAGACAGAGAGGAGAAGGATAGATACCTGCAGACCTGCTTCACCACCTGCCAAACGACCCTCGTGCAGATGGGGAGCCGGAGGCCTTGAACCGGGATTCTTGTGGAGGCCATTGCACTTTATGATCTGTGTACTTAACCCCGGTGTGCCACTACCTGACCCCCACCTGCTGATAAATAAACAAATTATAAGTAAATTATTGCATGACATTATGCATGTATTTTATGTCATCAAATTGTACATATAAAACAATTTTTAAAATGTGGAATCAACCTAAATGCACATGAGGGGAGATAACGGTAATGCGAAAGGACTTTAAAAAAATTTTTATTTTATTTATAAAAAGGAAACATTGACAAAACCATAGGATAAGAGGGGTACAACTCCACACAGTTTCCACCACCACAACTCCATATCCCATCCCCTCCCCTGATAGCTTTCTTATTTTTTAACCCTCTGGGAGTATGGACCCAAGGTCATTGTGGGATGTAGAAGGTGGAAGGTCTGGCTTCTGTAATTGCTTCCCCGCTGAACATGGACATTGACAGGTTGATACTCCCAGCCTGCCTCTCTCTTTCCCTAGTAGAGTGGGGTTCTGGGGAATCAGCTCCAGGACACATTGGTGGGGTTGTCTGTCTAGGGAGGTCTGATTGGCATCTTGCTAGCATCTGGAACCTGGTGGCTGAAAAGAGAGTTAACATACAAAGCCAAACAAATTGTTGATCAATCATGAGCTTACAGGCTGGAATAGTGCAGTGAAGAGTTGGGAGGTACTCAATATTGTAGATAGCTAGTAGGTATACCTTAGTTATATTCCAAAGGGCCTGTGACTATACAATTTTTTTTCTTTAAAATAAAATATGTTTAAAAAATTGTGGGAGATAGCATAGTGGTTATGCAAAAGACTTTCAGACCTCATACTCTGAAGTCCCAGGTTTAGTTCCTGGCAATATCATGAGCTAGACATGAGCAGTGCTCTGGTTAAAATAAAAAAACAAAAAAAAAACAGCAGTTAAAAGTTTGGCTGGAGGGTGGTGTTCAGGTGGACAGGGCAAAAATAATGTGGGATATATTCAACAGATTATTACTTCACAATTATAAAAGATCGTACTCTGTCATTTGGGACAAAGTGGATGGAACTGAAAGTGATGATGCTACTTTAAATAAGTACTGAGGTGACAGAACTACTGGATGGTTTCATTCATGTGGAATATAGACAACTAAAGCAAGCAGTTTTGCTAAAAAAAAAAAATAAAGTTACTAAACTGTCTCAAAGACTTTGTTAGAACTGCCTTGGCAATGAGATATGCCATCTCACACATGTGTGACTGACCCACAACGACAAAACAAAAGATGACGTGTTGGCAAGGATATGTAGAAAAAGGAACCCTGATACACTGTTGGGAGTGCAATCTGGTACAACTCCTATTGAAAATAGTATGGAGAAGTCTTAAACAAATAAAAATGGAAATACTTTATGGTCCATCAATGCCACTCCTAAACATATATTCAAAGGACATGATAGCACTAATTCAAAAAGATATCTGCACCCTTATGTTCATAGCTGCACTGTTACAGTAGCCAAATATGGAAGCAACCAAAATGCCAACCGACAGATGACTGGATAAAGAAGTTGTGGGATATATACTCATTGGAATACTACTCTTCAATCAGAAACGATGAGAATGTATGGTTTGGAACAAAATCGATGGAACTGGAGGTGATTATGCTAAGTGAAATAAGAGGTGAAGAACAGCTAACTACAGGATGGCTTTGCTCCTATGTGGAATATTGATTTTATAAAACAAATGAATTTGCAAAAGGCAATGGTAACCAAATTGTCTCTTGAACTTTGTGAGAATTGTAATAGTTATGGTAGAATGGGGGGAGGACACAGATCTTAGTGGAGGATGTGGTAAATTGCACTGACAATGTATGTTTGTGAAATTATAACCCTGTAATCTTACAATTTTGTAAAAACACTGTTAAATCACTAATAAAAAAATGACCTCTGCCCCCCCCCCCAAAAAAAAAAAAGTATGTTGGTATAAGAAAGTTAGGAGCAGAGATACTTTGGTGGTTGATGAAATAATTTGCACACATGCTTATTATAGGTGTTTAGCTATGCCTGTGAAATCTTAGAATTTTATAAACCACTGCCAAGTCACTAGTAATAAAAATTGTATAAAGCACAAGGACCCGATAGGGGTAGATAACATAATGGTTATGCAAAGAGACTCTCATGCCTGAGACTCCAAAGTCCCAGGTTCAATCTCTTGCACCACCATAAGCCAGAGCAGTGCTCTGGTAACAAAAAAGATAAAAAAAAAAAAAAAAAAAGCACAAGGTCCAGCTTAAGGATCCGATTCAAGCCTCCGGCTCCCCACCTGCAGAGGAGTCGCTTCACAAGCACTGAAGCAGGTCTGCAGATGTCTATCTTTCCCCCTCTTTGTCTTCCCCTCCTCTCTCCATTTCTCTGTCCTACCCAACATCGACAACAATCATAACTACAACAATAAAAAACAAGGGCAACAAAAGGGAATAAAATATTTTTAAAAATTGTTGTATAAAATGACATGGTCAATTTTATGATGTGTAAAATAAAAGAAGTTTAATTTAAAAAGCCTATAATAATAAACATTCAGGGCAGGGAGATAGCGCAATATTTATGCAAAAAGACTCATGTCTGAGGCTACAAAGTTCCAGGTTTAGTCCCCAGTACCACTGTAAACTAGAGCTAAGCAGTGCTCTGCATAGCAAGCAAACAACACTGCATGTCATCAGACAACATGAGAGAATGAATCAACATGAAAAATACCTGATCTAAAAAATAGATGGAGGAGCCAGGCAGGGCCACACCCAGTTAAGTGCACACCTATGCAAGCATCTGGGTTCCAGCCCCTGGCTCCCCACTTGCAAGGGGGTTGTTTCACAAGTGGCAAAGCAAGTCTTCAGGTGTCTATCTTTTGTTCTCCCTATCTCTCCTCCCACCCTCACTAAATTTCTCTCATCCAAGAAAGTAGAAAAAGATATGGCTGCCAGGAGTAGTGGATTTGTAGATTTGTAGTACTGGCACCAAGCCCCAGAGATAACCCTGGAGAAAAAAAAAAAAAAAGAAATATGCTGGAGAGGAGATAGCTCAGTGGGTAGAGTGTAAGACTTATGTCCTTTTAAAGATTTTATTTATTTATGAGGAAGAGAAAAGAACCAGATATCATCACTTTGGCACATGTGCTGCCGGGGACTGAACTCCGGGCCTCATGCTTGAGAGTCCAAAGCTTTATCACTGCAACACCTCCCGGACCACAGACTTATGTCCTTAGTCCTGGGCTCAACCCATGGGACTGCATAAACTAAAGTGGACTTTTGAAACTCATAAAATAGATAATATTTTAAATGATTTATAATAAATAATAATGAAGTCACTATCATGCTATTTCTGACCCTCATACCTGAGTTTATTTATGTATTTATTTACTGAATAGAGATAGAAATTGATAGGGAATGAGGAGATAGGAAGAGAGACACCTACAGTATTGTTTCATCACTCCTGAAGCTTTCCTCCTGCAGGTGGGGACTAGGGGTCTGAACCTGGGTCCTTGCACATGGTAATGTGTGCATTCAACCAGGTGTGCCACCAGGGTGAAAGACTGAGAGGGATACACAGACTTAAGGAAGAATTAAGATTCTATTTGCAGATGACATGATCTACCTAGATAATGTCATAAAATTTGCATGAACTAGAACAAATGAGTTCAGCAATGTCAAATTACTACATAAATGTGTTTTTGTGAATTAGCAGTTAATATGTGGAAATAAAAATAAAGATGCATTGTCATTTATAATCAAATAGAAAATATGATAAGGGCTGAGTAGTGACATTTGTTACAGTGCGCAAGGACCCAGGTTTGAGCCCCCAGTCCCCACCTGCAGGGGGAAAGCTTTGTGAGTGGTTGAGTTATGTTGCAGGTGTCTCGCTGTCTCTCTCCCTATCTCCCCTTTCCTCTTGATTTCTGGCTGTCTCTATCCAATAAATAAAGGTAATTTAAAAAAAATTTAAACTATGGTCTGTGTATTCTGAAGCTAATGAAAAAAATCAAAGATTAGAGAAATCAAGTGACATACTTATGGATTTGTAGCTTCAATATAGGAAAGATGTTTATTCTCACTGAATTAATACATAGACTTAAGGCAGTTTCCACTAAAATGCCATAAGAGTTTTGAAATAGAATAATCATTAGAAAGTCTTCATGAAGGGCGGGGGAGACAGCATAATGGTTATGCAAACAGACTCTCATGCCTGAGGCTCCTACGTCCCAGGTTCAATCCCCCGCACGACCATAAGCCTGAGCTAAGCAGTGCTCTGGTGTTTCTCTCTCCTCTCTTCATCTCTCTCAAAAATAAAATTAATTTAAAAAAAAAAAAGAAAGTCTTCATGATTTAAATTTAGCTGTAGTCACCAAAATTATGTAGTATTACTAGAAAGATGCAAAAATCAGTAATACAGAAGAGAATCCAGAAATAGATTTATGAAGTATAGCCAGATGATACTTGACTAAGATACTGATGAAGTTTAGTGGGGGGGGAAATGGTATTTTAAAAAATATTCTTTTTTTCTTTTGTTATTGTTATTATTGTTGTTATTGATGTCATTGTTGAGTAGGACAAAGAAATGGAGAGAGGAGGGGAAGATAGAGAGGGGGAAAGAAAGAGAGACATCTGCAGACCTGCTTCACTGGCTGTGAAGCGACTTCCTTGCGGACAGCGACTCCCCTGCAGATGGGAAGCTGGAGGCTCAAACCGGGATCCTTAAGCTGGTCCTTGTGCTTCATGCCACATGCGTTTAACCAGCTGCACTACCACCCGACTCCCAAAAATGGTATTTTTTTTAAATTATATTTATTTTCCCTTTTGTTGCCCTTGTTTTTATTGTTGCTGTCGTTATTGATGTTGTCTTTGTTGGATAGGACAGAGAGAAATGGAGAGAGAAAGACAGACACCTGCAGAGCTGCTTCACCACCTGTGAAGAGATTACCCTGCAGGTGGGGAGCCAGGGGCTCTAACCGGGATACTTACCCCAGTCCTTGCGCTGCGCTACTGCCCGACTCCCAAAATGGTATATATATATATTCCCTTTTGTTGTCCTTGTTGTTTTACTATTGTTCTTATTGATGTCATCATTGTTGAATAGAACAGAGAGAAATGGAGAGGGGGAGAGAAAGACACCTGCAGAACTGCTTCACCGCTTGTGAAATGACTCCCCTGCAGGTGGGGAGCCGGGGGCTCCAACTGGGATCCTTATGCTGGTCCTTGCGCTTTGTACTGCTTGGCGCTTATCCCGCTGCACTACTGCCCAACTCCTCCCAAAATGATATTTTTAACAACAACCAAAAAAAAAAATGACTGCTTATACACAAATGAGCTCAAACTGGATCTTAAATTTAGATGTGACTGAGAACTATGAAACTTGCAGGAAACATAAGAGAAAATTTTCAGGATCTTGGGATTAGTTAAAAGTTCTTAAGACAAGACAGCATACTTCATAAGAGAAAAAAAAGATTTTGGACTTCACTATTAATAAGATAAAAATTGAACTGTGTATTGTTTCTGTCAGAGAAATGTATTTAGAACATAGGAATGATATATGACTGACAAATAAGCATATACAAATATATTTATCCAGGCCAGGCAGTGGCACACCTGGTTAAGTGCACACATTACAGTGTGCAAGGAACCACGTTCTAGCCCCTTATCTCTATGTGCAGAGGAAAAGCCTCACAAGTGAATCAGGGTGTCAGGTATCTCTCTTGTCTTTTTCCATCTCTCCATCTCCCCCTTTTTTCTGTCTCTATCCAGTAATAATGAAAAAAGCATTTAAAATAAATAAAGATATTTATCCTTTCTAATTATCAAGGAAGTACAAATTAAGGCCTCAATGAAATAGCAATACTTCTCTAAGCACAGTTAAAATACAGTACGGTGACATTATGAAATGTTGACAATGATGATGAAAAACTGAATCACTCATTTTTGGTGGGAACAGAAAATGATACATTCATTTTTTTGCCTCCAGAGTTACCACTGGGTCTTGTTCAGTACTTGCACCAGGAATCCACTGCTCCTGGCAGCCATCTTTTTTCCACTGTTGTTGCTGCTGAGAGAAATTGAGAGAGAAGGGGAAGAGAGGGGGAGAAAAATACAGATACCTGCAGACCTGCTTTACTGCTTGTGAAGTGAGCCCCCTGCAGGTGGGAAGCTGGGGGCTCCAACCAGGATCCTTGCACCCAGTCTTTGTACATTGCACTATGTGTGCTTAACCCAGTGCACTACCCCAGATATTTTTTAAAGTGTTATTTTTATTTGATTTTGTATTTATTTATTGGATAAGACAGCCAGAAATCAAGAGGGAAGGGGGTGATAGGGAAAGAGACAGACACCTGCAATACTGCTTCACCACTTGCAAAGCTTTCCTTCTGCAGGTGGAATGGAAAATATTTTTTATAAAATTGTAAACACTTGTTTTATATATATTTGGGTGCACATGTATTGGGAATGTATATATTGATGATGTCTTGTTGAATTAATAACTCTTGACTAATATACAATGTCCTCTGTCTCTTACTACCTTCTTTATCTGAAAGTCTTTTTTTAATTAATTAATTTATTTTTTTTGCCTCCAGGGTTGTCATTGGAGCTCAGTGCCTGCACCATGAATCCACTGCTCCTGGAGGCTATTTTTTTTCCCTTTTGTTGCCCTATTTCTTTTTTTCTTTGCCTTCAGGGTTACTGCTGGGGCTCAGTGCCCGAACCATAAATCCACTGCTCCTGGAGGCCATTCCCCCCCCTTTTGTTGCCCTTGTTGTAGCCTTGTTGTAGTTATTATTGTTGATGTCATTTATTGTTGGATAGGACAGAGAGAAATGGAGAGAGGAGGGGAAGACAGGGGGAGAGAAAGACAGCCACTTGCAGACCAGTTTCACCTGTGAAGTGACTCCCCTGCAGGTGGGGAGACGGGGTTGGAACCAGGATCCTTATGCTGGTCCTTGCGCTTTGCCTCACGTGCACTTAACTTGCTGCGCAACCACCCGACCCCCTGTTTTTTTGTTTAGTGTTGTGGTTATTATTATTGTTGTTATTGATGTATGCTTGCTTATGAAGTATTCCCCCCTGCAGGTGGGGGAGTGGAGGTTTGAACCTGTGTTTTTGTGTATGGTAATGTATGTATCCAACTTAGTGCACCACACCCGGCCCCTTCTCAATCTTTTGATTGTTGAATTTAAGCCATTCACATTTAGGGTAATTATTGATATATATGGTTTACTTAGAGCCATTATGATTTTTGTTTTGATATTATTTTATATTCTTGTTAATTTTCTTGTTTGTTTCTGTCACTGTGTGAATGATTTTCTTTGCTTTTTTTAACATTTTAAAACTGATAGGACAGAGAAATTGAGAGGGAAGGGGTATAGAGAAGGAGGGGAGGGAGAGATAGAGTGACAGACAGACACCTGCAGCACTGCTTCACCACTCATGAAGTTTCCCCCCTGCAGATGGGACCAGTACCCTGAATCCGGGTCCTTGTGCATGATATTCTGTGCCCTTAACCAGTCGTGCCACTATCTGGCCCCTGTGAATGATACATGCTGTTGTACCATAAGTCTAATTTATAATATCTACAATTGTCTTATTTAAGTTGTTGTTGATTCTCCAACATTTGATTGTACTGCTCTCTTCACTTTCTTCACTTTACTATTTTCTTTGTTTCTTCCTGTTTCTGTTTGTCTTCCAGGTTCTATTCTGCCACTGTTCATTTCATTTAGAGTTTGGATTTCTTTGCTGCTTCTTTTCATGTGGGACTCCATTCAGTAATTTATGGAAGGTAGGGGACTCACTAAATAAATAAATAAATAAATAAAGTGAGTGGAGATAAGATCCTAATAAATCTGATTGTAAATGAAAGGGGAGCAATAACTATAGACACAGTAGAAATCCAATGTGTCATATGAGGCTTCTATACACAATTGAACTAGAGAACTTGGAAGAGATGAATGAATATTTTTTGTTTTTAAATATGTCTTTATTCCCTTTTGTTGCCCTGGTTGGAATATTTTTTATTTTAAGAAAATATTTAAAAAAATTTTTTTGGATAGGACAGAAATTGAGAGGGGAGGTAAAGATAGGGAGAGAGAAAGACACTTACAGACCTGCTTCACTGCTTGTGAAGTGGACCCCACTTCCCCATGCAGGTGGAGAGCCCGGGGCTCAAATCGGGATTCTTGAGCAGGTCCTTGTGCTTCGTACTATGTGCGCTTAACCTGGTACACCACTATCTGGCCCAATTTTTGGAAGCATACAACCTCCCACAACTGAATCAGAGGAAGTAGAAAACATTAGTAGACTAGTTTCAACTAAGTTTATTGAAACATCAATAAATCCTTCCTAACAACAAACTTCCAAGTTCAGATGGTTTTACAAAATGTACAAAGCCTTTAAGGAAGAACTAATACCTATACTTTTCAAGCCCTTCCATTCTATCAGGGACACAGGAATACTCCTTTCCACCTTTTGAAAAAGCTAACAGCACCCTGAAACCGAAAGCAGATAGGCAACAAAAGAATATTCCTGGTGATTGTAGATGCTAAGATATTGAACAAAAGTTTAGCAAAACAGATAGAAAAGTACACTAAAATGATAGTACATCCTGACTAAGTAGAGTTTATTCCAAGGATGCAAGATTGGTTTAGCATATAAGTCAATAAGTGTGATCTACCATATTATTATTATTTATTTCTTTATTGGGGAATTAATGTTTTACATTCAACAGTAAATACAATAGTTTGTACATGCATAACATTCCCCAGTTTCCCATATAACAGCACAACCCCCACTAGGTCCTCTGTCATCCTTCTTGGATCTGTATTCTACCCACCCCCAACCCAGAGTCTTTTACTTTGGTGCGATATGCCAATTCCATTTCAGGTTCTACTTGTGGTTTTTTTTTTTTTTTTTTTCTGATCTTGTTTTTCAACTTCTGCCTGAGAGTGAGATCATCTCATATTCATCCTTATGTTTCTGACTTATTTCACTTAACATGAATTTTTCAAGGTCCATCCAAGATCGGCTGAAAACGGTGAAGTCACCACTTTTTTTTTTTTTTACAGCTGAGTAGTATTCCTTTGTGTATATATACCACAACTTGCTCAGCCACTCATCTGTTGTTGGACACCTGGGTTGCTTCCAGGTTTTGGCTATTACAAATTGTGCTGCCAAGAACATGTATACACAGATCTTTTTGGATGGATGTGTTGGGTTCCTTAGGATATATCTCCAGGAGAGGAATTGCAGGGTCATAGGGTAGGTCCATTTCTAGCCTTCTGAGAGTTCTCCAGACTGTTCTCCACAGAGGTTGGACCAATTGACATTCCCACCAGCAGTGCAGGAGGGTTCCTTTGACCCCACACCCTCTCCAGCATTTGCTGCTGTTACTTTTTCTGATGTGTGACATTCTCACAGGAGTGAAGTGATATCTCCTTGTTTTCTTTATTTACATTTCTCTGACAGTCAGAGACTTGGAGCATTTTTTCATGTGTTTCTCGGCCTTTTGGATCTCTTTTGTGGTGAATATTCTGTCCATGTCCTCCCCCCATTTTTGGATGGGGTTATTTCTTGTCTTGTTGTTGAGTTTGGCAAGCTCTTTATATATGTTGGTCATTAAACTCTTGTCCAATGTATGGCATGTAAAGATCTTCTCCCATTCTGTGAGGGGTCTCTTGGTTTGGGTAGTGGTTTCTTTTGCTGTGAAGAAGCTTTTTAATTTGATGTAGTCCCATAGGTTTATATTTGCCTTAGTCTTCTTTGTAATTGGATTCGTTTCATTGAAGATGTCTTTAAAATGTATGTGGAAAAGAGTTCTGTCAATAGATCTACCATATTAAATTAACAAAAGGAAAACTAAACACTACATGATTATTTGAATAGATGTAGTAGTCTTTGTCAAGATTCAACATTTGTTAGAGAAAATGGGAATAGATAGAAAATTTCTTTTTTTAATATTTATTTACTTTTCCCTTTGTTGCCTTTTTTGTTTTTCATTGTTGTAGTTATTGTTGTTGTTGATGATGTCATCGTTGTTGGATAGGACAGAGAGAAATGGAGAGAGGAGGGGAAGACAGAGGAGGGAGAGAGAGATAGACACCTGCAGACCTGCTTTACCGCTTGTGAAGCAACTCCCCTGCAGGTGGGGAGCCAGGGACTCAAACCTGGATCCTTTGTGCCACGTGCACTTAACCTACTGCGCTACCACCTGACTCCCTGAAAATTTCTTAATCTAGTTGAATATATATACAAAAAATGTATAGCTTACCTCATACTCAATGGTGGGAAACTGATAGCTTTCTCAGATCAGGTACAAGACAAGGCTACCCACTGTGACTGCTATTATTCAATGTAGTTTTGAAAGTCTTAACCATAGCAATTGGGCAGGAAAAAGGAATAAAAGCGATATTTCCTGGAAGAGAAGAAGCAAAACTTGTATTTGCAGATGATATGATAGTATATGTAGAAAGTCCAAAACAATCAAACAGGAAACTTATGGCAACTATGAAGCAATATATTATGGCCATAGGCTACAAAATTAATAGTAATTCCTCTATGCAAACACTAAGTTATAAGAAATCCAGAAATTCCCATAACTTACTGTAGCAGCAAAAACAACCAGATAGCTATTAATAAGCCTAACAAAAGATGTGAAAGACTTGAATACTGAAAATAATAAGTAACTATTCAAGGAAATAGAAAAAGATACATAGAAATGAAAAGGTATATCATGTTCATGGATTGGAAGAATTTAATTAACATCTTGAAATGACTATCTGGAGCCATATAAAGATTTAATGCAGTCTCCATTAAGTTCCCACCAAATTTCTTTTATGAGAGTAGAACAAAAGCTAGAAAAGTTTATCTGCAACCAGAAAATAACTACGACTGCCCGTTATGAGGAAAAAAGTCCCCAACAAGAATGGATACATCTCACTTCTTGACTTCACATTTTATTTAAGGTCATTGTAATCCAAACTGCCTGGTACTGTGATGAAACTAATCACACAGACTAGTAGAATAGAACTGAAACCCAGAAATAGGCCTCACATATCTGCAGATGTCTAGTTTTTGACAAGAGTGCCCAAAACACTAAATGGAAAAGGAAAGTTTCTTCAATAAATGGTGTTTAGTAAATTGTGAGAATTGGGTTGAAACATGCAGAAGAGTGAAACTGGAGTGCCATATTTCACCAGGTACAAAAGTAAACTACAAGTGGATCAAAGATTTGGAGTTAGGCCAGAAAACATCAAATACTTAGAGGAAAACACTGGCAGAACACTTTTTGTTGTGTTCTGGAAATATTTTTGATGACTCAGACCCAACAGCCAGGAAAACAAAGGCAAAAATAACCAGGGGGACTGTATTAAACTATAAAACGTCTGTACAACAAAAGGAACAACCACCAAAACAGAAAAAGTCCCTGTGGAATTGGAGAAGATAAGCCAAACATTTGACAAAAGGCTATGAACTCACTTAAGTCAGTAAGGGGAAACAATAACAACAACAACAAGACAATCCTGATTTAAAAAAAAAAAAAGGGGGAGGTTTGGCATATTGCACCAAAGTAAAGGACCAGGGGTGGGAGGTGGTGGTGGGGGGAGGAGATTTCAGGTTCTGGTGTCTGATGGTGGAGGAGGACCTAGGCTGAGGGTGAGAATGTTTTACAGAAAACTGAAGAATTTTATTTTATTTTTCAAATGAGTCTTTGGTAAGTTTTTATTATTTTACTTTATTATTTTATTTTTTACCAAAGCACTGCTCAGCACCGGCTTATGGTTGTGCGGGGGATTGAACTTGGGACTTTGGAGCCTCAGGAATGAGAATCTCTTTGCATAATCATTATGCTATCTACCCTCTGCCTGAAAACTGAGAAGTTTTACACATTTACAAACAACTGTATTTACTATAAACCATCAATCCCCCCCCTAATAAAAATGTGTTAAAAATGAAGCTTTATTTTTTAAAAAATGAAGCTTTATTAAGTGCTAGAAAAAATGGGAGGGAGCCAGTGGAATCACTCACTTGGACAGTGCCCCGTTTTGCCATGTGTGCAACCTAGGCTTGAACTTAGTCCCCACTGCATTGAAGAAAGCTTCAATGCTGTTTTCTTTCTCTCTTTCTCTCACTCTCTCTATTTATCTAAAAAATGGGGAGAGGACATGTAGAGTCATCGCTGAAGAAGAGATCCACAGAGCCAACAGGCATATGAGAAAGTGCAACATCACTGATTTTCAGAGAAATGCAGATAGACAAACACAAGATGCCATTTCACACCTGTAGTAATGCCATATATTAGAAAGGACAAACAAGTGTTTGAGTTAGAATTTAAGGGAAAAGGAATCCTTCGGCATTTATATTGATAATGTAAACTGCTCCAGCCTGTGTTAAAACAGTCCAGAGAAGGGGCCAGGTAGTGGTGCACCTCACTGAACGCACATATGACCATGCACAAGGAACCAGGTTCGAGCCCCTGCTCCCCATTTGTAGAACTGATGCTTCACGAGTGTTGAAGTAGGTTGGCAGGTAGTCTGTCTTCCATCACTCTCCCCTCAATTTCTCTCTGTCCTATAAAAAAAAAAATTTAAAAAAAAGGAAAGAAAGAAAAAACAAAAACAGTCCAGAGACTTTTCAGGACACTAGAAATTAATTTACCCAATGACCCAGCAATTTCTGTCCTGGGAATATGTTCAGAGGAAGCAAAGACACCTATCCAAATAGAACAATGTATACCAATGTTCACTTTAAAAAATATTTTATTTATTCCCTTTTGTTGCCCCTGTTTTATTGTTGTAGTTATTATTGTCATCATTGTTGGATAGTACAGAGAGAAATGGAGAGAGGAGGGGAAGACAGAGAGAGGGAGAGAAAGACACCTGCAGACCTGCTTCACCGCTTGTGAAGTGACTCCCCCTGCAGGTGGGGAGCTGGGGCTTGAACCAGGATCCTTACACTGGTCCTTGCGCTTTGCGCCACCTGTGCTTAACCAGCTGCGCTACTGCCCAACTCCCATATACCAATGTTCATAGCAGCACAATTTGTAATAGCCCAAATTGGAAGCAACACAGATCCCTAATCACAAATAAGTGATGAAGGAAATTACGGTATCTTTACACAAGGGGATACTACTCAACTGTTAACAATTATGAAGTCATCTCTTTTGTTTAATCTTAAATGGAGCTCACAGTTACCATTTTAAGTGAGATAAGCCAGAACAACAACATGCACGCATACATACAAAATGGGGCCAAGATAAACTCACTCAGTAGAATGAAGTTTACCATATTGAAGGACTTGGGTACATGCTTTTCTGAACTTGGAGCTTGTGAAGTTTTCTCTGAGGATTTTTTTTTTCTCTTTCTTCAAGTGTTATCACTAGGACTGCATCCCTGCACAATTCCTTTACTACTCACAAACATTTTTTTTTTAATTTACTTTTTGGGGGATTTCTTTATTGGTTTACAGTCAACAGTAAAATATAATAGTTTGTACATGTATAACATTTCCACATAACAATACAACCCCCTAGGTTGTATTGTCCTCCTCTGCCATCATGGTCCTCCTCTGCCATCATGTTTCAGGACCTGACCCCTCTCCCCCACTCCAGAATCTTTTATTTTGGTGCAATACACCACCCACAAGCTCTTTTTTTTAAAAAAACTTTTTTTGGGGGAAGTTGGGCAGTAGTGCAGTGGGTTAAGCGCACATGGCGCAAAGCAGAAGGACCAGCTCAAGGATCTGGGTTTGAGCTCCCGGCTCCCCACCTGCAGGGGATCTCTTCACAAGCGGTGTAGCAGGTCTGCAGGTGTCTGTTTTTCTCTCCCCCTATTGTCTCCCCTCCTCTCTTGATTTCTCTCTGTTCTATCCAACAACAATGATATTAATAACAATAATAATAATCACAACGATAAAACAAGGGGAAAAAATAGCCTCCAGGAGCAGAGGATTCCTGGTGCAGGCACCGAGCCCCAGCAATAACCCTGGAGGCAAAAAAAAAAAAAATCTTTGAGCACTTCTGGGAGGTGAGGGCATGGAATAACTGGGATCAAAGTGCCTCTCCTCCCAAAACAATAAATACAACAAGAGACCCAACTGAAGTCATAGTCTACAGATGAAAGTTTTCCAGCCTCAGGTGTGTGCTTGCATGCAGTTGGAGCGAAAAGAGGCACGGGTTGGAGAACAGCAAAGTCAAATCAGAGTTCTGTGTGACCTGGGCACTAAACTGCACCATTTTGGTGATTTTACTTTAAGCCCAGCAAGCAACATTGTTCCTACTGCTGGAAGAAAAGAAAAAGGAGCTTAAAGCCTCTCATCCTTTGGCACAGGGGTTTTAGCCTTCTGAATTTAAGACAAGACACAACATAAAACAGGGCATTTGTAACCACAAGACAGCCCAAAGCAAGTACCCCCCCTCTACCTCACCCCACTTGCCACAGATCATACAAACAAGAGAAAACTAGAGATCACAACACACCACCTGCTGGCCATCAGTAACCAGCACAAAAAAATGCACAAGCAGAGAAACAGCTAAACAGCCAACCATGCTGTATCAGCCAGACAGAAAGGAAACAGGAAATCCAAGGAATTGCAAATTTAGAGAGACTCTCAGACTACAAAAAGCTCACTATGAGGACTCTCCAAGAATTTAAGCAAGAATTAAAAGAACATTTTACTATGGAATTAAAACACACAAGAGAGGAACTTAAAGTACACTAAAAATCTTCAAATCTTGAAAGAAGAACTTCAGTCAGAACTCACTAAACAGGAAGCATGAAAGAAAAATTTCAAACAGAACTCCAGGGAGTAAAAGACACTCTAACTGCGATCTATGCCCAGGTAGAAAAATTAGGAAGTAGACTCACTCATTCAGAAGAAATAATCTCTAATCTAGAAGATATGACCAGCCCACTCTTTCAATTCAAAGATGAGGGAGAGAAATGGTTCAGAAAGACTGAAGCAACTATGTGAAATTGCAGACTCCATCAAAAGATTGAATATAATAGTGATAGGTATATCTGAGTAGGAGGATAAGACCAAAGGCCCTGAACTATTTTCAGAGCAATTTTATCTGAGAACTTCCCTCACTTAGGAAACCCTCAGAACATTCTCATTCAAGAGGCAGATGATCACCCAGATTTATAAATACAAAAAGATCAATGCCAAAGCACATTATTTGTAAAACTATCAAAACCTCAGCAATAAGGGAAAAAATTTTGATAGCTGCTAGGGAAAGGAAAGAAATTATATACAAAGGCAGAGCTATAAGACTTTCATCGGATTTCTCTTCACAAACTCTAGAGGCAAGGAGAGAATGGAATGACATATTCAGAGTTCTAAAGGAGAAGGAATTCCAGCTACGAATATTGTATCCTGCAAAATTATCCTTCAAATATGAGGGAGAAATAAAGGTTTTCTCAAATATGCAAGAATTAAAAGAATTTTCTACAATAAACCCCACCTTACAAGAACTACTGAACTGTGTCTCACAAGAAAGGAGGAAGCAAAGGAGTACACGTTCCAAACACCAAGTTGCAGATGCTACCATGATGTCAACCTGACTCCCTTGGACAGACAACCTCACCAATGTACTCTGGAACCCCACTTCTCCAGAGCCCTGTCCCACTAGGGAAAGACAGGGACAGGCTCAAAGTATAGACCAACCTGCCAATGTGTTGTTGTGTGCCGTGGAGAAGAGAGGAAGTCCGGAGCGAAGAGGGAACACAAATCTTTATTTGTGCTGGCACCTCAGAGTTGGGTGCTAGAGAAGCAGGTTGGGCCATGTGGAGGTAGCGAAAATGGTCACCTCACGCAGTAACCTTTCCTGCGTGGAGTGAAGCGCTGGCAAGAGAGCGAGGTGCGGAAGAAGAAGGGCTTTTATAGGAGTAGCTTTTGCGAGAATGGGAAGGGGGAGGAGTAACTATAGCACTCCAGGATAGGATAATAACTCTCGTGAGAATGGGAGGGGGGAGGAGTAACCAAAGCACTCCAAATATCGTGGGGAAATAGACAATGACCTGAGGGCACAACATGGCGGAACAGGCACTCCGAGAATGTCCCAACTCTCCCTGGAACTAGCAGTAGCCTGAGGGGACAACGTGGCAGATGTGACTGCATCTGCACAATTTCCCAGCACCAATGCCCATGTTCATCGGGGAAGCAATTCCAGAAGTCAGACCTTCCACCTTCTGCACCCCATAATGACCCTGGGCCCATGCTCCCAGAGAGAAAGAATAGTAAAGCTTCCAATAGAGGGGATGGGATATGGAACTCTGGTAGTGGGAAATGTGTAGAATTTTACCCCTCTTAGTCTATGGTTTTGTCAATATTTTTTATTTTATAAACAAGTAAATAAAAATCTTTCCAAGGGGCCAGGTGGTGGCATACCTGATTGAGCACACATGTTACAATGCACAAGGACCCAGGTCGAGCCCCTGGTCCCCACCTGTGGGGGAAAGCTTCACAAGTGGTGAAGCAGTGCTGCAGCTGTCTGTCTCTCACTCTCTCACCTCCTTCCCCCTTGATTTCTGGCTGTCTCTATCCAATAAGTAAATAAACAAAGATTAAAAAAAAAACTACCCTAAAAAAGCTTTTCTTTTTCTTCCAAACCCTTTTTTCTTCCTCTTTAGATAGAAGTGAGAGAGAGGGACAGTGTGAGAGATAGAGAGATAGGGTGAGGAGAAATAATTCAGCACTGATTCACCACTAGTGAAGTTTCCTCCAGGCAGATACTCTCATGTGGTCAAGGCTCAAACCTGGGTCATTGTGTATGGTAAAGCTATACTAGATGAGTCATCTTCCAGTCCTCTTCTATGAGCAGTATCCAAAAGTTGAACACACCTTTTTGGTAGTGTATTCTTGGGGTTTGTGAACACCATTACCATTAATTAATATGGAAAAAATTGAGCAGCTACACAGCTCCAAATAAACTATAAATTGAAATGTTCTACTTTTGGATAGTGCAGGAAACCTTTATATAGTAGTTTGGTGTTTTGTGCATTAGGGGATGGGCAGGGAGAATTTGGTTGAACACATATGCTATCATGTGCAAAGACGTGGGTTCCAGCCCCTGTTCCCACTGGAGGGGTGGGGGGAGACTTCATGGTGGTGAAGTAGTGCTGTAGGTGCCTCTCACCCCCATGTCTGTCTCCCTTCCCTTTTAATTTCTCTGTGTCCTGTCAAGAGAAACCAAAACAAAAAGGAGGAAGAGAAGGAAGAGGAGAGAATGAGGAGAAGGAGGAACTGGCCATTGACAGTGGTGGATTTGTTGTGCAGGAACTGAATGAACCCCTAGTCACAGTAAAGCAAATAAACAAGTAAAAAAATAAAATGAGTCAAATAAGATTGTTTCTCATAGAATATCCAGAACTCATTTATATTGGATTGTCAGAAAAGTCACAATGTATTTTTTGTTGTTGTTTTTCTTATTTATTTATTTATTTATTTATTTATTTATTATTGGGTAGAGACAGAGAAATTGAGAGGGGAGAAGATAGAGGGAGAGAGAAATAGAGACACTGCAGCCCTGCTTCAGCACTTGTGAAGCTTTCGCCTTGTGGGGAGCACAGGTTGTTGTTTTTCTTTCTTTTTTATTTCTTTATTGGGGAATTAATGTTTTACATTCAACAGTAAATACAATAGTTTGAAGATGCATAACATTCCCCAGTTTCCCATTTAACAATACAACCCCCACTATGTCATTCATCATCTTTCATGGACCTGTATTCTCCCCACCTACCCACCCACCCCAGAGTCTTTTACTTTGGTGCCATACACCAATTCCATTTCAGGTTTGACTTGTGTTTTCTTTTTTGATCTTGTTTTTCAACTTCTGCCTGAGAGTGAGATCATCCCATATTCATCCTTCTGTTTCTGACTTATTTCACTTAACATGAATTTTTTAAAATAATTTATTTCTTTATTGGGGAATTAATGTTTTACATTCAACAGTAAATACAATAGTTTGTACATGCATAACATTCCCCAGATTCCCATTTAACAATACAACCCCCACTATGTCATTCATCATCTTTCATGGACCTGTATTCTCCCCACCCACCTACCCACCCCAGAGTCTTTTACTTTGGTGTAATACTCCAATTCCATTTCAGGTTCGACTTGTGTTTTCTTTTCTAATCTTGTTTTTCAACTTCAGCCTGAGAGTGAGATCATCCCGTATTCATCCTTCTGTTTCTGACTTATTTCACTCAACATGAATTTTTCAAGGTCCATCCAAGATCGGCTGAAAACGGTGAAGTCACCATTTTTTACAGCGGAGTAGTATTCCATTGTGTATATATACCACAACTTGCTCAGCCACTCATCTGTTGTTGGACACCTGGGTTGCTTCCAGGTTTTGGCTATTACAAATTGTGCTGCCAAGAACATATGTGTACACAGATCTTTTTGGATGGATGTGTTGGGTTCCTTAGGATATATCTCCAGGAGAGGAATTGCAGGGTCATAGGGTAGGTCCATTTCTAGCCTTCTGAGAGTTCTCCAGACTGTTCTCCACAGAGGTTGGACCAATTGACATTCCCACCAGCAGTGCAGGAGGGTTCCTTTGACCCCATACCCTCTCCAGCATTTGCTGCTGTTACCTTTTCTGATGTGTGACATTCTCACAGGAGTGAAGTGATATCTCATTGTTGTCTTGATTTGCATTTCTCTGACAGTCAGAGACTTGGAGCATTTTTTCATGTGTTTCTCGGCCTTTTGGATCTCTTCTGTGGTGAATATTCTGTCCAAGTCCTCCCCCCATTTTTGGATGGGGTTATTTGTTGTCTTGTTGAGTCTGGCAAGCTCTTTATATATGTTGGTTATTAAACTCTTATCTGATGTATGGCATGTAAAGATCTTCTCCCATTCTGTGAGGGGTCTCTTGATTTGGGTAGTGGTTTCTTTTGCTGTGAAGAAGCTTTTTAATTTGATGTAGTCCCATAGGTTTATACTTGCCTTAGTCTTCTTTGTAATTGGATTCGTTTCATTGAAAATGTCTTTAAAATTTATGCGGAAAAAAGTTCTTCCAATATTTTCCTCTAAGTATCTGATAGTTTCTGGTCTAACATCCAAGTCCTTGATCCACTTGGAATTTACTTTTGTATTTGGTGAAATACAGTGATTCAGTTTTATTCTTCTGCATGTTTCAACCCATTGTTTCCAACACCGTTTGTTGAAGAGACTCTGCTTTCCCCATGGAATAGTCTGGGCCCCTTTGTCAAAGATTAGATGTCCATACGTGTGGGGCCTCATTTCTGGGCTCTCAATTCTATTCCACTGGTCAGTGTGTCTGTTCATGTTCCAGTACCAAGCAGTTTTGATGACAATGGTCCTATAATACAGTTTGAGATCTGGCAGTGTGATGCCTCCGGTTCTGTTCTTTTTTCTCAAGATTGTTTTGGCAATTCTAGGTCTTTTCTGGTTCCAGATAAACATTTGTAGCATTTGTTCTATTCTCCTAAAAAATGTGCTTGGGATCTTGATGGGGATAGCATTAAATTTGTAGATGGCTCTGGGTAATATATTCATTTTGATGATGTTAATTCTTCCAACCCATGAACATGGAATATCTTTCCACTTCTTTGTGTCTTTTTCAATTTCTTTGAGTAGTGACTCATAATTTTCAGTCTTTCACTTCTTTGGTTAGGTTTACTCCTAGATATTTTATTGTTTTTGTTGCTATAGAAAAAGGAACTGATTTCTGGATTTCAATTTCTTCTAACAGTGTTTGCATAGAGGAATGCCACTGACTTTTGAATGTTAATTTTATAGCCTGACACATTACTGTATTGCCTGATGATTTGCAAAAGCTTCTTGCTGGATTCCTTAGGTTTTTCCATGTATACTATCATGTCATCTGCAAATAAGGAGAGTTTGACTTCTTCTCTTCCAATCTGTATGCCTTTAATTCCTTGCTCCTGCCTGATTGCTATGGCAAGAACTTCCAACACTATGTTGAATAGTAATGGTGATAGTGGGCAGCCCTGTCTAGTACCTGATCTGAGTGGAAATGCTTCCAGTTTTTCACCATTGAGTATGATGTTGGCTGTAGGTTTGCTATATATAGACTCCACTATCTTCAGGAATTTTCCATCTATTCCCATTTTTTGTAGTGTTTTGATCATAAAGGGATGTTGTATTTTGTCAAAGGCTTTCTCTGCATCTATTGCTATGACCATGTGGTTTTTGGTCTTGCTTTTGTTGATGTGGTGGATCACATTGATTGATTTACGTATATTAAACCAACCTTGCATGCCTGGGATAAACCCCACTTGGTCATGATGAACAATCTTTTTGATATACTGCTGTATCCGGTTGGCTAGAATTTTGTTCAATATTTTCACATCTATGTTCATCAGAGATATTGGTCTGTAGTTTTCTTTTTTGGTTGTGTCCCTGTCTGCTTTTGGTATCAGAGTGATGTTGGCTTCATAGAAGCTGGCAGGGAGTATTCCAGTGTCTTCAATCTTCTGGAAGACTTTTAAAAGTAGAGGTATTAGTTCTTCTTTGAAAGTTTTGTAGAATTCATTTGTAAAACCATCTGGTCCAGGACTTTTATTTTTGGGAAGATTTTTGATAACTGTTTCAATTTCATTAGCTGTGATGGGCCTGTTCATGTTATCCACTTCTTCTTTACTTAGTTTTGGAAGTTGGTAGGTATCTAGGAAATCATTCATTTCTTCCAGGTTCTCTAGCTTGGTGGCATATAGTTGTTCATAGAAGCCTCGCATGATATGTTGAATTTCTGCAGTGTCTGTTGTGATTTCTCCTCTTTCATTTACTATCCGATTTATTTGCGTTTTCTCCCTTTTTTGTTTTGTGAGTCTGGCTAAAGGTTTGTCGATTATGTTCACTCTTTCGAAGAACCAACATTTACTTTCGTTGATCTTTTGTATGGTTTTCCTATTCTCAATGTTATTTATTTCTGCCCTAACTTTAGTGATTTCTGTCCTTCTGGTTGCTTTAGGATTCCTTTGTTGTTGTTCTTCTAGGTCTTTGAAATGTGCAATCAGGCTGTTTATTTGTGCCTTTTCTTGTTTCCTAATGTGTGCTTGAATAGCTATGAACTTCCCTCTTAGGACTGCTTTAGCTGTGTCCCAAATATTTTGATAGCTTGTGTCTTCATTTTCATTGAACTCTCGAAGCATTTTGATTTCTTCCTTGATTTCCTCTTTGACCCAGAAGTTGTTAAGAAGTGTACTGTTGAGCTTCCACATTTTGGCACTGTTACTAATCTTTTGTTGATTGTTAAGTGTTAGTTTAATTCCACTGTGGTCTGAGAAGATGCTTGGGATGATTTCAGTGCTCTTGAATAGGCTGATGCTCTCTTTGTGGCCTAACATATGGTCTATCCTTGAGAATGATCCATGTGGATTTCAGTAAAATGTGTATTCCAGTTTCTTGGGATGAATGACTCTGAAAATGTCCAATAGTTCTAGTTTATCTATCTCTTCATTTAGCTCCCTTATGTCTTTACTGATTTTCTTCCTGGATGATCTGTCAAGTTGAGATAGTGGGGTGTTGAAGTCCCCTACTATGATTGTGTTACTGTTAATATATTGCTGTAGCTCTTTCAGTAGAAGTTTGATGTATTTAGATGGCTTCTCATTGGGTGCATAGATGTTAATAATTGTTAAGTCCTCTTGATTGACTGATCCTCTGAGCATTAAGTAGTGTCCATTCCTATCTTTTTTAATCTTATCTATTTTAAAGTCTATCATGTCAGATATGAGAATAGCTGTTCCTGCCCTTTTTTGTGGGCCATTGACTTGAATGATAGTTTTCCATCCTTTCACTTTAAGTCTGTGTTTGTCTCGTTGAGTTAGATGAGTTTCCTGTAGACAACATGTTGTTGGGTTGTGTTTTCTGATCCATCTTCCTACTCTGTGTCTTTTAATAGGTGAATTCAGGCCATTGACATTCATTGATATCAAAGATTGAAGATATTTTAACGCCATTCTTGTAGAGTTTTAGAGTGTTTTGAGATATGTCCTATTTGTGGTGGTCTGGTTGTTTATAGGAGACCTTTCAGAACTTCTTTCAGGGCAGGCTTGGTGATGGTTGCTTCCTTCAACTGTTGCTTGTCTGAGAAGGTTTTGATGCTTCCATCTAGTCTGAATGACAGTCTAGCAGGATATAGTATTCTTGGCTGAAAGCCTTTCTCATTGAGCACTCGATAGATATCTTGCCATTCTCTTCTGGCCTGTAGTGTTTTTGTGGAGAAGTCTGCTGCTAATCTTATGGGTTTTCCTTTGTAGGTGACTCTTTGTTTTTCTCTTGCAGCCTTCAGGATCCTTTCTTTATCCTTATTCCTTTCCATTCTAAGTATGACATGTCTTGGTGTCTTTAGGTCTGGGTTAATTCTGTTGGGACCCTCTGGGCTTCTTGAATCTTTATGTCTTTGATGTTGTCTAGACTAGAGAAATTTTCAGCTATTATGGCCTGGAGAATGCTTTCTTCCTCTCCTCTTTCTTCCTCTGGTAAGCCAATAATGCGTATATTGTTTCTTCTGAAGTCATCCCATAGGACTCTGTTGTTGTTCTCAGCATCTCTTAATCTCTTTTTGAGATCTCTTACTTCTTTTTTAGTTGTCTCTAATTCATCCTCAATCTTGCTAATCTTTCTGGAGTTCATCTATTTTGTTGCCCTCCTCTGATACTGTTTTAGCTTGTTCAGCTAGTTGTCTTCTTAGCTCAGAGATTTCAGCTTTCAGCTCTCTAATAACCATTAGATTATTAGAATTTTCTTCCATATTCTCATGTGTTGTTCCTGCATTTCTGATTACAATTTTTTCAAATTCTTTACTCACTCCTGTTATTATTTCCTTAGCTAATGTTAGGATGTTGAACTCGTTGTTTTGTGCTTCACCCTCTGGAGGACTTTTAGCTGGACTCTTGTCCTGGTTCGAGTCTCCAATATTTTTTCTTGTTGTTTTAACCATTTTATATATTATGTTATGAGTTCCCTTTATCAGTACTTTTCAAATTATTGATCACTATTGCCTGGATTGACTTGTGTCTAAGTAATTTAATTAAAGGGTTTACCGTGGTGGAAATTAACAGTTTTTTTCATTCCCTGAGTTGAAGCTCAGTGGTGTAAAAGCCTCTTTTTTTTCTTCCCTGTAGGCTATGGATGCCTGAGGGCTTTTAAACTATCAATAGGCTTCTTAGCTTAATCACTGACTCCTGACCAAGAGATAAAGCAGGGTGTGGCAGAGATAATCCAGTGGTTATGCAAAGAGACTTTCACAGCCCCTCAGCTATGCCAAGGAGGTATAGGTCTTCTCCTGAGTTTCCTGGTTAGATCTCTGTCCCCTGGTGTCCCTCCCTGTTCTTGCTCCAGATTCTGTGGGTAGTAGCAATGGAGACTCAGAGTTGCACTTGGTGAGTCTCTGGGGAGTCCTTTCCTCCCTTCAGCTGTTCCCTTGTTGTGGAGCAGACTGGAGGTGGTGTCTCCACTGATAAACTGCTGAATTTTAGCAGTCACTTAATCTCTCCTTAGGCCCCTCTCTCCTCTCTGTCACCAGCCACGCGTGTTTGTACTCACGGGTGATTTACTGGGTTCCTGTGGTCATTCTAGTCCTGTCTTGTTTCGGTCCGGGTGGTCTCCGTTGGTATTCCTAGTTGATCCGGGAGAGGAGAGCCTTCTGCATGTTTCAACCCATTGTTTCCAACACCATTTGTTGAAGAGACTCTGCTTTCCCCATTGAATAGTCTGGGCCCCTTTGTCAAAGATTAGATGTCCATAGGTGTGTTGTTGTTTTTCTATACAAAAATGCATCATGACTCTTCTTACAACCCAATATATTGGGGAGTGGAGGAAGACTAGGTCCTTCACATATGGCATTTTCCCATCTTATTCTCAGTGTGATAAAGTTCTATAAAGCTACAGGAATTACCTCTTATTTTCATTTTTAAGCAATTTTCTTTTTCAACTTTAATTTTATTCAATTTTTTTGGATAGAGAAACTAAGAGGGAAGGGGGAGATAATGAAGGAAAGAGGAAGAGAGACACATGCAGCACTACTTTACCACTCAGGAAACTTCTTCCCTCCTGCAGGTGGGGGCCAGAGACTTGAACCTGGGTCCTGGCGCATGGTAATATGTATACTCTATCACTGCTTGGCTCCTCAAGTAATTTTCTACACTACATGGGAGAAGACCAAAAAAGAAAATAACTAAACTAAGGAAAAGTTTATTTACAGTTTTACTTTTTTTAGAAAAATTATTTGAATTTTTTTTGTTCTTGGATTTGATAACTTAAACTCTTTTCATGAAATATCTCAAGTTAATGTGCTCTATAAAATATCAAGGGGAGAACTATATTAACATAATAGTCTTTGTGGTTGTGATTATAACTTCATGCACTGTATATATAATACCCTAGGTTCACTTGTCAGTACCCCCAAAGTAATAAAACAAAATAAAAAATGACTTTTATATGCTCCTTGCTATATAATATAATATAATACAATATAATATATGACATTGTGATATATTTAAATGTTAATTCATGACTTTTTAGATATTTTCGTGTGGGGCCATGTGGTATTGCACCTGGTTTAGCACACATTACAATGAATAAGGACTAGGGTTCAAGCCACTGGTCTCCATCTGTAGGAGGAAAGCTTCATAAGTGGTGAAGCAGGGCTCCAGGTGTTTCTCTGTCTCTTTCCCTCTCTTCCTCTCCTCTCTCAGTTTCTCTCTGTCTCTAATAATACATAAATAAGAAGATTAAAAAAGAAAAGACATTTTCCTGCTTTTAATTAATTAATTTTATTTTTATGAGAGATTTAAAAAAGTACAGGGAGAAAGACCAGAGTACTGCTCAGCTTTGGTTTATGGTGATGCTGGGGATTGAACCTGGGATCTTGGAGCCTCAGGCATGAAAATCTTTTGCATAACCATTATGTTGTCTTCTCAGCCCTTGAATTTTATTTATTTATTTATTTATTTATAAGACAGATAGGAGGAGAGAGAACCAGACATCACTCTGGCACGTGTGCTGCTGGGGATTGAACTCGGGACCTCATGCTTGAGAGCCCAAAGCTTTATTCCTATGCCACCTCCCAGACCACAGCCCTTGAATATTGCCTTATGTAGACACAAATTATAAAGTTTATATTAAAAAACTGTTCATTTTGTTGGTTTGGAAAGATCTATCTCTATAGCTGAAGACTACAGGGGTAGGACACGAATATTGATTGTTAAGATCACAGATTTGGCAGTTTTAAATGTTCCTTAAGAGACTAAGACTTCTTTTCTTCTGCTTTTTGTATCATCCACAGGGTTTCAGAATAGTAATTTGAATATAATAGGTACTTGTTAAGTGTTAGACATATAATTAGAGATAACACTATGCAATAGATTTTTTTTTTTTTTTTGCAATAGATCTTTTATATTACCACTTTATCTTACAGATAGATATTCCTGTTAGGGCACTTAACATAATGTTTTTTAATTAAACAAATTATCTGAGGACAGGTACTAACCTAGCTTTATCTTTGTAATTTTATGTCATTCCTAACATATAACATGGTTCAGTAAGTCTAATTTTTTTTTTTTCCTTTAAAGGAATTTGGATACCTTCGTGATAGAAAAGGCCCTTTTCTTCATCCATTGTTGGTTTGATAGTGGGCTGGGAAGGAAAGCTGTGGTCCACTTTAGTCAGCAAATACTTAATTGATTGGTATTTAGCCTAGTCAAGTAAGTTCTTGATATATTTAAAGGAAGTTTTCTAAAAGCTAACATAGTTTGATAATAATAATTAAAAGTATAGAGCTAGAATGATAACCCAATGGGTAGTGCATGTGTATTGCCCTGCGTGCCACTCAGGTTTGAGCCCCAGTACCAGGGCAGGAAGTGTCATGGCACCAGGGAAACCTTCATTGCAGTCATGTTCTCTTTCTTTTATTATTATTATTATTATTATTATTTATTTAAGAAAGGATTAATTAACAAAACCATAGGGTAGGAGGGGTACAACTCCACACAATTCCCACCGCCCAATCTCCATATCCCACCCCCTCCCCCGATAGCTTTCCCATTCTCTATCCCTCTGGTAGTATGGACCCAGGGTCATTGTGGGTTGCAGAAGGTAGAAGGTCTGGCTTCTGTAATTACTTCCCCGCTGAACATGGGCGTTGACTGGTCGGTCCATACTCCCAGTCTGCCTCTCTCTTTCCCTAGTAGGGTGGGTCTCTGGGGAAGCTGAGCTCCAGGACATATTGGTGGGGTCTTCAATCCAGGGAAGTCTGGCTGGCATCCTGATGACACCTGGAACCTGGTGTCATGTTCTCTTTCTTTCTGTCACTCTCTGTGAATGAAAAAGTCATACTAGGAGTGACAAAATCACTCAGAAAAAAATCAGAAGTTTAATTTTAGAACATGTAATTGATGGTATTATTAAAGTTAACTAAAAATGTTTTCATTATTTTTTGCAGATAAAAATTCTGACCATTTTTCTAATTAACTAAATATTATTATTATTATTAATTATTATTTTTGCCTCTAGGGTTATTGCTGGGGTTAGGTGCCTGCACCACGAATCCAGCTCCTGGAGGCCATTTTTTTTCCCTTTTGTTGCCCTGGTTGTTTTTGTTATTATTATCATTGTTGTTGATGTCATTGTTGTTGGATAGGACAGAGAGAAATCGAGAGAGAGGAGGGGAAGACAGAGACGGGGAGAGAGATAGACATTTGCAGACCTGCTTCACTGCTTGTGAAACGACTCCCCTGCAGGCGGGGAGCCGGGACTTGAACCGGTATCCTTGCGTTTTGCGCCACGTGTGCTTAACCCACTGTACTACTACTGCCTGATCCCCTGTGAATATTATTTTTTTTGAACTTTCTACCATATGAAATATAGCTATAAGCCTTTAAATTTGCTTTTAATAATTTTTTTTTTCAGATAGGTACTATCTAGTACAAAATTTAGAAAGTAAATAAACATATATAGTTGAGTTTCCTTGCCAGGGAAACAAACATTTTCTGATTTTTTTTTCCCCCAGAGCATTGCGCAGCTCTGGCTTATGGTGGTGCAGGGGACTGAACCCAAGACTTTGGAGCCTCAGGCATGAGAGTCTCTTTGCATAACCTTTACTCCACACTCAACCTTTCCTGATTCTAATGACCTGCTTATTTTCCTCAGATGGAAGCTAATGAAGTATTTTAATGTGATTATTTTCTTTTTAATTTTAACAGATTAAAGATCTCAAACAGACAAATCATGACTTGGAAGAATATATTAGGAAACTCTTGGATAGTAAGGCGGTGGTAAGCAGTCAAGTAGATAATTTAACCAGCCACAATGAGCACCTTTGTAAAGAATTGATTAAAATTGACCAACTGGCAGAGCAACTAGAAAAAGAGAATTTTTTTGTGGTGGATACTGCTGAAAAGAAACTTGAAGAAGCAAAGGTACTAGATTTAAACTACTCAGGATGTTGATTCTAATTTAGACATGATGCAACTATTATGTGCAGTGAGAAAAGTGACATTCTCATATCTTTTGAGAGCTTTTTAGGTTTGACATACTTAAATGTCTGTTCAGATAATTAAATCATATAGGTTTGAAGTTTATTTTTTGGGTATCCTTGACTTAATAAGACTTTATTTTTTCTTAGTTATTTAATGATGATTTACAAGCTTGTAAGATAGTAGGGTTAGAATCCCATACAGTTCCCACCACCAGAATTCTGTGTCCTATCCCCTCCATTAAAAACTTTCCTATTCTTTTATTTATTTATTTATTCCCTTTTGTTGCCCTTGTTTTTTATTGTTGTTGTTGTTGGATAGGACAGAGAGAAATAGAGAGAGGAGGGGAAGACAGAGAGAGGGAGAGAAAGATAGACACCTGCAGACCTGCTTCACTGCCTGTGAATTGACTCCCCTGCAGGTGGGGAGCCGGGGGCTCAAACTGGGATCCTTCTGCCTATCCTTGTGCTTTGCGCCATGTGGGCTTAACCCACTGTGCTACCACCCGACTCCCTCCTTAATGTTTCTTAAGCTAAAATATTACTTCCAGAGAAATGTTAGGAAATAACTTTAGTGTAAAGAATAAATGAGCAGGGGGTGGTGTACCTGGTGGTGGTGTACCTGGCTGAGTATACATGTTATAATGCACAAAGACCGAAGTTCAAGTCCCTGGTCCCACCTGCAGGGGGAAAGCTTCACAAGTGGTGAAGAAGGGCTGCAGGTGTCTCTTTTGTCTCTTTCCTTTCTATCACCCCATTCCCTTTCAATTTCTTACTGTCTCTATTCCAATAAATAAAGATAATAATAGTAATAAAAAGAATAAATGAGCAGTAATTACAGAAAACTAATGTATATAGTAAGCAAGATTAGGAGACATTTTAATTTAGAATAAGGAGGGAGAGATAAGTTTATGAATTTAGAAAACAATATTCCAACTTTTTAAAATTAGTGATTTAATAATGATTAACAAGATTGTAGGATAAGAGGGGTACAACTCCATATAATTTCCACAACCAGAGTATCCCATCCCCTCCATTGGGAGGTTCCCTAGTCTTTATCCCTCTGGGAGTATGGACCAAAATTCTCCTTATTTATTTATTTATTTATTTATTTATTTATTTATTTATTTATTTAATTTAACCAGGGCACTCATCAGCTCTGGATTATGGTGGTGTGGGGTATTGAACGTGGGACTTTGGAGCCTTACACATTAAAGTCTGTTTGCATAACTATGATGTTATCTACCCCCACATTAGACCAAAATTATTTATGGGGTGCAGAAGGTGGAAGGTCTGGCTTCTATAATTGCTTCTCTGTTGGCCATGGACACTGGTGGATCGATCCATACCCCCAGACTGTTTCTTTTTTTTTTTTTTCTTTTTTATTTGAGAAAAGATTAATTAACAAAACCATAGGGTAGGAGGGGTACAATTCCACACAATTCCCACCACCCAATCTCCATATCCCACCCCCTCCCCTGATAGCTTTCCCATTCTCTATCCCTCTGGGAGCATGGACCCAGGGTCATTGTGGGTTGCAGAAGGTAGAAGGTCTGGCTTCTGTAATTGCTTCCCCACTGAACATGAACATTGACTGGTTGATCCATACTCCCAGTCTGCCTCTCTCTTTCCCTAGTAGGGTGGGTCTCTGGGGAAGCGAAGCTCCCAGGACACATTGGTGGGGTCTTCAGTCTAGGGAAGCCTGGCCGGCATCCTGATGACATCTGGAACCTGGTGACTGAAAAGAGAGTTAACATACGAAGCCAAACAAATTGTTGAGCAATCATGGACCCAAAGCTTGGAATAGTGGAGAGGAAGTGTTAGGGGGGTACTCACTGCAAACTCTAGTGTACTTCTGCTTTCAGGTATGTATTTTGCAGTAGTTTACGGATACGTGTGAATATATGCTCTCACAGAACCTGGTGTATATCTAGGTTTTGGGACTTTGTTAGAAAGTGAACCCCAGACTGTTTCTATCTTTCCCTAATGAGACAGAGCTCTGGGAGATGAGGTTCTAGGACACATTTGTGAGGTTGTCTGCCCAGGGAAATCAGGATAATATCATGGTAGCATCTGCAACTTGGTGGCTAAAAAGTGGTAAGATATAAAACAGGACAAATTGTTTAATAATCAGGAACCTACAGGTAAGAATAGAGCAGATGCAACTAAGGGTCTTCATGTGGGAAGAAGCTAGGAAGTTCATTTTAGGTATATTCCAAGGGGCCCATGACTTCAGTAGTTTTTGCCTGAGCCTGACAGCTAACATGCAGGTGGGCTGAAGTTATTGTCTGGGAAATGGTGTCAGTTGAGAATAGGACTAAAGAGTAGCTCCCAAATATGAGGAAAGTATATAAATAACCATTAACTGTAAACCCCATCAATCTGACCTAGGGCTCATGTCTGTTCATATTTAGCACAGAAGTCTGTGTAACCTCTGCATCCCTGTCAATCTGATCTCTCAGTCCATGTTCACAGCTAGAAACATTCCAGGCTACACTTATTTCAAGACCAGTGGCAGAGTATGTTGACCTTCTTCCCTTTGGAGAGTAGAGCAGTCCTTACCATTGCTATTCTACCTTAAGGGCAAGGTCCTCTAGAGGCCCACAAGAAAGCTTATGATATTCCTGATGTAAGTGATCAGTGATGGTGGAGAGAGGAATCTATTAGAGGTCTAGGCCCATCATATCTATATAGGAATCCCAGGATTTTTTTACTAGAGTCCCAGATGATCGGGTGGCCAGGTAGTGATGGAAAGGGCCATCAATAAGTGTGCTGGTCTCTTGCCCTTATCCAGCTTTTGTAGTCCTTACTTTGTCTAACAAGGTTAGACTTAGTGTGATTGAGGCAAATGAAGTAGGGGGATAGGAGAGGAGGGTATCTGGATCTAAGTAGAAAATATTTGATTAAGTACTTTATGGTATCTTTTTTAGGTCTTTTGATTTGCTTACTGCATTTATTGAACATACTAGCTTTTTTTGTTTTTTTCGCCTCCAGGGTTATCACTGGGGCTCAGTGCCTGCACTACGAATCTACTGCTCCTGGAGGCCATTTTTCCCATTTTGTTACCCTTGTTGCACTTGTTGTAGTTATTGTTGTCATAGCTGTTGTTGTTGGATAGGACAGAGAAAAATCGAGAGAGGAGGGGAAGATGGAGAGGAGGAAAGATAGACACCTGCAGACTACTTCACCACTTGTGAAGTGACCCCTGCAGGTGGGGAGCCAGGGGCTCGAACTGGGATCCTTAGGCCAGTCCTTGCACTTGGCGCCATGTGCATTTAATCTGCTGCACTACCGCCCAACCCCTGACTAATGATTTTTGTCCCTGCTTTACAGATTGAACTCATTTGCCAGCAAAATAATATAATAGTCTTGGAAGATACAATAAAAAGACTTAGATCTGTAAGTATTTTTTTAAAAGTTTTATTTTTATTTTATTTATTTTGATAGAAACAGAAATTGAAGGAGGTTGGAGATAGGGAGGAAGAGAGAGAGATACCTATAGTACTGCTTCACACCTTGTGAAGCATCCCCCTTACAGGCTTAAACAAATATTACAAGCTTAAGCCTTGTATATGGTAATATTTGTGCTCTATGAGGTGTGCCACCACCCTGTCTCTGTTTTTCTTTATAAATATGTTTTTTTAAATTTATTTCATTTATTTATTCATTTATTGGATAGAGACAGAAAATGACAGGGGGAGGTAGAGAGACACCTGTAGTACTGCTTCAGCACTAGTGAAGCTTCCCCCTTGCAGGTGGGAAATGGGGGCTTGAACCTGGGTTCTTGTGTTATAGCATGTGCACTCAATCAGGTGCACCACCAGCTGGTCTACACATTTTAACATTATCATTAAAACTATTTGAAGCCAGGGGATATGCACCCATATGCCTTATCCTGTGTGAGATCCCTTTATCAATATGTAGAAGCAGCATGGACAGTACTTGGGGATCTCAATGGATGATGAAGTGGTTCTTTGGTGTGTCTCTTTTATCTCCTGTCTACAATAAAGAATGAAAAAAACTAGCCTGTGGAGGCCAAAATTTATTATTTTTAAGAATTCCATTTTTAAGTTTAGGTTAGGAAATGATGCTATTATTTAGCTTAAAGTAATGGTTTATTTTTTTTTCTTCCTTGACAAGATAATTTTACAGACTGAAAAAACACAGAGTGAATCTCCTTCCAGACTTGATTCCTTTGTCAAGGCTTTGGAAGCAGATAGAGACTACTATAAGAGTGAAGCTCAAAATCTGAGAAGGATGATCAGAAATAGATCTAAAAGTCCAAGACGCCCATCTCCATCCTCCCGGGTAGGTTTTGGAAACTTACAAATATCCAGGGGCTTATTGTTCTAACACTGACTTCTATTCTTTGACTTACCTTATCTGGTAATAATTCATTTTGATTCGGCATGAGTTACTATATCAAAGAGTTGAAAGACACAGTGGTCTCTCAGATGGTAGGTACAGTGGACATATTATTAAGTGGTTGGGAAATAATTAGACAAATATGAAAGGATTTAGGATGGAGCATTATTAGTGGTTGGGAAATAATTAGACAGATGTGAAAGAATTTGGGATGGGGCTGTTTAAAAGGGAGGCATTTAAAAATATTTTTGTTTATTATTAAAGACTGTACTATAATGTATGCACTTAAACAGGTGTGCTGTTGCCTGGCCCTATGAGGCATTTTAAAACTAAATTTTCCTTACTTCATTCTGTTGAATAGTCATGTTTGCCTTTAGTACTGTCTTTAGTATTACCTTTCTTTTTTTTTTAATTTATTTTTTATTTAAGAAAGGATAAATTAACAAAACCATAGGGTAGGAGGGGTACAACTCCTCACAATTCCCACCACCCAATCTCCATATTCCATCCCCTCCCCTGATAGCTTTCCCATTCTCTCTCCCTCTGGGAGTGTGGTCCCAGGGTTGTTGTGGGTTGCAGAGGGTGGAAGGTCTGGCTTCTGTAATTGCTTCCCCACTGAACATGGACGTTGACTGGCCGGTCCATACTCCCAGTCTGCCTCTCTCTTTCCCTAGTAGGGTGGGTCTCTGGGGAAGCGAAGCTCCAGGACACATTGGTGGGGTCTTCAGTCTAGGGAAGCCTGGCCGGCATCCTGATGACATCTGGAACCTGGTGGCTGAAAAGAGAGTTAACATACAAAGCCAAACAAATTGTTGAGCAATCATGGACCCAAAGCTTGGAATAGTGGAGAGGAAGTGTTAGGGGGGTACTCACTGCAAACTCTAGTGTACTTCTGCTTTCAGGTATATATTTTACACTAGTTTATGGATACGTGTGAACATGTGCTCTCTCTCACAGAACCTGGTGTATATCTAGGTTTTGGGACTTTGTTAGAAAGTGAACCACCTGGGATAGTAGTACCTTTCTAATAGTACCATATGTCAAAGAAGAATTTCAAATTTCTTTCTTTAAAGATTTATATACTTAGGGGCCTGTTGGTATGCTTCTAGTTCTGCTTCTGGGATCCCTTCTGTTATATTGCTTGACGTTGTGGTCTGTTTACATGGTTATTCTGTTACAGTGGTTTGGTCTCACTCCCCTTGCCTCTGGGAGATTTGGTTTAGCCCTTGCTAGTTTTGAGCTTTTTCCTTCTCCCCGCCCCCTATCCTATATACTTCTTGAGTTCCTGACACTGCCGCCGGAGGAGAAAGATGCAGGATGGATTTGTGTGGTGATTAGATTAGATTAGTTTTTTGAACCGTTTGCTCGTGAATAAAGAAATACTGCTTCTTCGCTCAGCCGTGTGTCCCTGGTCTCTGTCTCCCGCCCGTGAAGCTAGCCCGGCATACTGGCGCTCTGAACTTTAAACAACATACTTAGGGGCCAGATGGTGGCACACCTGGTTAAACACACATACAGTGCTCAGGGAGCTGGGTTCAAGCCCCCTAGTCTGCACCTGCAAGGGGAAAGCTTTATGAGTGGTGAAGTAGGGATGCTGGTGTCTCTGTCTCTCTCTTCTATCTCCCCCTCCTATCTCACTTTTTCTGTCTCTACCCGATAAGTAAATAAATAAAATATTAAAAAATGAAAGAAAAAAGAAAAAAAAGAATCTTACTAATATATATATATATATATATATATTTATTTATTAATAAGAAGGAGAGGGAGAGAGTGGTGGGGTAGGATGGCGGAGTAGGAAACCAGAGCATCACTCTGGCACATGTGATGATGTAATGCTGGTCATTGAACTCAGGTGTCATGTCATGTCATTCTTTCCATCAGGGTTATTTCTGGGGTTCGGTGCCATCATGATAAATACACCTTTCCCAATGACCATTTTTTCCTTCCCTCCCCTTCCCTCCCTTCCCTTCCTCTCTTTTCTCTTCCCCTCCCCTCTCCTCCCCTTCCCTTTCTTGTCTTTTTTCTTTCTTTTCTTTTTTATCTCTTCACTTTTTTTAATTGGATAGGACAGATAGTAATTGAGAGGAGAGGGAGAGAAAGAAACCTGCAGACCCATTCACAACTTATGAAGCATTACTCCTGCAGGTGGGGAGGTCAACCCAGGTCCTATCAAATGTGTACTTAACCTAGTGTACTTAACATTTGTACTTAACCTAATGTGCTACTGCTAGCAGTGATAATGTTATCTTTTAAAATATAAAAAAAAATTGAGGCCAGGGGATATTCACCCATGTGCTTTACCATGTATGAGGCTTTTAGTTCAAGCATGACAACATATGGGAGCACCATGGGTAGCACTAAGGGATCTCAAATCCAATGCTTTATCCACTGTACCACTCCCAGGCCACTCAAATTTCTTATATAATAATTGTAGGCTACAAACTGTGATGTAGAACTTTTGAAGACAACAAGGGATCGTGAAGAACTTAAATGCATGTTGGAAAAATATGAGCGCCACTTGGCAGAAATTCAGGGCAATGTCAAGGTTCTTACATCTGAGAGAGACAAGACATTCCTTCTTTATGAACAGGTAAACTTATTTATAAATGAACAAATATATAAACAATATATTGAATTCTAGTGATAGGTAATTTTTAAGTTCTGTAAGAATGCTTGAATCTGCCAGTAAAATCTAATGTTTGGGAATGAAATTTGTTCTTAATGAAATTCAGTCTATTTTCTACTCTATAAGTACATGTGCATACTCATACATATACACATGTGTTATTGCCATATCAATTAAATATTACATATTTATAGAAATAGTTTAATTTTTTAGAAGAAATGAGGAAAAATATATATATATAATTTTCACCAGGGTTATTGCTGGGGCTTCCCGCCTGCACTATAAATCCACTGCTCCTGTTGGCCATTGTTTTTTTTTTTTTTTTCCTCTTTCTATTTTATTTGATAGGACTGAGAGTAATTGAGAAAGGAAAGGGAGACAGAGAGGGAGAAGATAAACAGTCACCTGCAGACCTACTTCATTATTCCTGAAGTATCCCCCCTGTAGGCAGGGAGTAAGAACTCAAACCTGGGTCCTTGCACTTGGTAACAGTATTTCTTTTTTCTTTTTGCCTCCAGGAATGTCTCTGGAGCTCATTGCCTACACTAAGAATCCACTGCTCCTGGAGGCCATTTTCCCCTTTTTGTTGCCCTTGTTGTTGTGCTTGTTGTAGTTGTTATTGTTATTATTGTCATAGCTTTTGTTGTTGTTGGATAGGACAGAGAGAAATCGAGAGAGGAGGGGAAGATAGAGAGGAAGAGAGAAAGACACCTGCAGACCTGCTTCACCACTTATGAAGTGACCCCCTGCAGGTGGGGAGCCAAGGATTGGAACTGTGATCCTTCCACTGGCCCTTGTGCTTTGCGCCATGTGCGCTTAACCTGCTGTGCTACTGCCCAGCTCCTGGTAACAGTATTTCTTTCTCTCCTCCTTGCTTTCTAATAAATAAATAAATAAATAAATAAATAAATAAATAAATAAAATATTAAAAAAAGAAAGAAAGTGATAAGATGCAGACCCTGTTTTCTATTTTTGCAACTTGGTTGGAAAGATAAAGTATACAGCATTGTGCTTTTGTTGGTGCTTTTGTTTTTACTTAAGTATCAAGTAATCTAGAAGATAGCGTAAGAAATAAAAATGTGTGGGGGTTGGGGAAAAAAAGAAATAAAAATGTGGACTTTTTCTTAGTTATGGTTGCAAGAAAATCTTTGCTAGATGATGTGGAGCATAAGTAATGAAATGGTTTAATTTTTATTATCTTGAAATGTTTAAATAGGGATGTTCCAGACTATTGAAATGGTATAAGGCAAAGAATAAAGGCAAATAAATAAGAAATCAATAGCTAAATAGATCAGCTTAAAACTAGACTAAAAAGAGCAAGGGGTTATTAATTGTTAAAAGATTGGTTAGACTTCAGCAAAAACTTCTTTTCTGTGAAGGTCCAGATAATAGACGTTTTAGGTTTTTCAGTCCTTGTTTGCTGGGCTAGCTTCACGGGCATTTCTTCCTGGGCATGTGCTCTTTGGGTTGGAGAGAACTCCACAGGGCCAACCTGGGCTGCTGCTTACTCAGCGACGGGAGAGAGATCAGGAACTCATGGCAGAGAGGGAACACAGTGCAGTACCTTTATTGATCAGAGACAATGCCTTTATATATATCTTTAACCGGAAGTGGCAAGTGGGAAAAGGAAATGGCTAGGACAGGGGGTGGAGAAAAGAGCGTGAAGGTAGAAGCTTCCATAGCAGCTGTTGCTAAGGTTCAACCAGTGGGATTAACCAATATCCTGCAGGCAGGGCGTGTCTCAGGCAAAACAATGATTATGTAAATAGGCCACCGCATCAGAGCAAGGGGGCTGCCCTACACTTGTTCTTTTTTGTTTTTTGTTTTTTTCTTCCTTCAGGGTTATTGCTGGGGCTCAGTGCCTGCACTACGAATCCACTTCTCTCAAACAGACTCTCAAGCCTGAGGCTTCAAAGTCCCAGGTTCAGTCCCCCACACCACCATAAGCCAGAGCTGAGCAGTGCTCTGGTATTTGTCTCTGTGTCTCTCTCTATCTGCATCTCTCTCAAAAGTAAAATAAATAAAATATTAATAAAAAAAGATATTGACAGAAAGAGAGTCCAGAGCACTGCTAAGCTCTGGTTTATGGAGTTACTGAGGATTAAATTTGGGACTGTGCAGCTCCAGGCAACCAAGTCTTTTGCACAATCATGCTATCTCCTCAGCTCAGAACAGATGTTCTTTTTGCAATTGGCTGAACCTCTGGATGTATAACTTATAGCAGTACCAGCTGTACTGCTTTCCTAGTAAAATATTCTATTTTGTAATGAATGCCCTCCAAATTATTATTATTATTTTAATAGAGCACTACTTAGCTATGATTTATGCAAGCATTACACATTGAACCTGGAACCTCAGAGTTTCAGGCATGAAAGTCTTTTGCATAACCACAGTGTTCTCTCTCTAGTCCCAAAATTAATTAAAAAATTTTTGACAAAGATGTATATTGGGTTGTTGGAAAAGTCATGACATAGTTTTGCATAGAAAAGTTTGTCATGACTTTTCTAAAAGTCCAGTAGTAAACTACGTTCCTATTTCTATATATACACTTGCATTTACTTTATAAACTAAGTTAAAATATTAAGTCATTACCCTGTCATATACATATAAATACAGGATTGCATTTTAACTGTTATACAGTAAAATAGCTATATTTGTTAAATGAGCATTTATATATTTAAATAATAGGCACAGGAAGAAATTGCCCGACTACGACGAGAAATGATGAAAAGCTGTAAGTCTCCTAAGTCAACAACAGCTCATGCTATCCTACGACGGGTGGAGACAGAAAGAGATGTAGCCTTCACTGACTTACGAAGAATGACCACAGAACGAGACAGTCTGAGGGAAAGGCTAAAGGTTTGGAGGAATTTTATTTATATGAACACATAAGAAACACAATTCAGTGACATTGAAAGTACTTTTGTTATGTTTTTTTTTTTTTTAAACAGATTGCCCAAGAAACAGCATTTAATGAGAAAGCTCACTTGGAACAAAGGATAGAAGAGTTGGAGTGCACAGTTCATAACGTAAAGAAAAATAATTTTTGTGATTCTTACAATAAACCATCAATGGCTTCTTCTTTTTTCTTTATTCTGTGTTCAGAGATTTTCTCTTGTTTTTAAGATAATATTATTTATAGTCCTACAATGTTTAAGGTGGTTATATATAATGAAATTGTCACTCTCTAAACAGTTTTTTAAAACACTTTTATCAATTGTCATATTTTCATGATTTCCTTCTAAAAGTGGAAGTAAAGTCTTTTTAAAAATATTTATTTATTTACTCCCTTTTGTTGCCCTTGCTGTTTTATTGTTGTAGTTATTGTTGTTGTTATTGGATAGAACAGAGAGAAATGGAGAGAGGAGGTGACAGCGAGGGGGAGAGAAAGATAGACACCTGCAGACCTGCTTCACTGCCTGTGAAAGGACTCCCCTGCAGATGGGGAGCAGGGGCCTCAAACCGGGATCTTTACGCCAGTCCTTGTGCTTTGTGCCACCTGCGCTTAATCCGCCACACTACCGCCTGATTCCCTGAAGTAAAGTCTTTTATATTAGGTTGCAAACTGTACCCTTTAAAAAAAAATTAGGGGGCCGAGTGGTGGTGCACCTGGTTGAGTGTATGGTACAGTGCTCAAGGACCTGGGTTCAAGCCCCCAGTCCCCACCTGCAGGGGAAAAGCTTCACAAGTGGTGAAGCAGGGCTGCGGGTGTCTCTCTGTCTCTTCCTCTCTATCTCCTCTTACCCTCTTTATTTCTGGCTATCTCTAGCCAGTAAATAAAAATAGTAAAGAAAAATTAAAAAAAACACATTAGAGATGCATTTTCAGGGATTTTAGTGATTTGTTTTATGACAATTTCACTAAGTGTAACATTGCCAGATACAGAGAAAATAACTTAGTCTACCTATGAAGTAGCTAGAAAAAAAAATCATAGAAAAAGAAACTAATGAGAAAATTTGAATTTATACTGAATTTTAACACAAAGCATCGCACTTTTTACTAGTCAAGAATTTGATGGGTCCATACTCCCAGAGGGATAAAGAACAGGCAATCTATCAGGGGAGGGGATGGATTATGGAGTTCTGGTGGTGGGAATTGTGTTGAACTGTACCCCTCTATCCTATGATCTTGTCAGTGTTTCCATTTTTAAAAAATATTTATTTATTCTCTTTTGTTGCCCTTGTTGTTTTATTGTTGTGGTTATTGATGTCGTCATTGGATAGGACAGAGAGAAATGGAGAGAGGAGGGGAAGACAGAAAGGGGGAGAGAAAGATAGACACCTGCAGACCTGCTTCACCGCCTGTGAAGCGACTCCCTTGCTCGTGGGGAGCCAGGGGTTCGAACTAGTGTTTCCATTTTATAAGTAAAAATTATTAAAAAAAAGAATTTTAGATACTCTGAATATATGTTTGAGTTGCTAAAACTAATAAATAAGCAGCGTTGAGGGAATTTGACTATCTCTTCCCAATTTAAAAAAAAAATTTATTTATTTATTTTTTATTTTTGCCTCCAGCATTGTTGCTGGGTCTCTGTGCCTGCACTGTGAATCCACTGCTCCTGGAGGCTATTTTTTTTCCCTTTTGTTGCCTTTGTTGTTTATTGTTGTTGTTGGATAGGACAGAGAGAAATAAAGAGAGGAGGAAGACAGAGAGGGATAGGGGGAGAGAAAGACAGATACCTACAGACCTGCTTCACCACTTGTGAAGCAACCCCCCATCCCCCGCAGATGGGGAGCCGGGGGTTCCAACAGGGATCCCTATGCTGGTCTTCACATCATGTGTGCTTAACCTGCTGCGCTACCACCCGGCCCCCTCTCTTTCCAATTTTAAGTGACTACATTTTTTTAAATACATTTTTTTCCTTTTCTTTTTATTTTATTTATTCCCTTTTGTTGCCCTTGTTGTTTTATTGTTGTAGTTATTATTGTTGTTGTCATTGTTGGATAGGACAGAGAGAAATGGAGAGAGGAGGGGAAGACAGAGAGGGGGAGAGAAAGATAGACACCTGCAGACCTGCTTCACCGCCTGTGAAGCGACTCCCCTGCAGGTGGGGAGCCAGGGTTTGAACCGGGATCCTTATGCCCGTCCTTGTGCTGGTCATTGTGCTTTGCGCCACCTGTGCTTAACCCGCTGCGCTACAGCCCAACTCCCTTTAAATACATTTTATTTGCTTTGGATAGAAACAGAAATTGAGAGGGGAAAAAAGAAGAGAGAGAGAGAGAGAGAGGAGATCTGCATCACTTCTTCATCAGTTATGAAGCTTCTACCTTGCAGATGGGGAAGTGGGAGCTTGAACCTGCATCCTTGTACTCTGTAATGTGAGCGCTTAACCAGTTGCATCACCACTTGGCCCCACTTTTTTTCTTTATATTTTTTATTTGTAGGACAGAGAAACTGAAAGGCGGGGGGGGGGTGGGAGAGATAGTGAGGGAGAAAGACACCTGCTTGCCTGCTTCACTATTTGTGAAATATTTCCCCTGCAGGTGAGGAGCAGGGGATCAAGCTGCAGTCCAGTTGTGTGCTCAACTGAATGTGCCACTGCCCAGCCCCAATAAATCTTTAAAAAAAAGGATATGTGTGCTATAATTAAATGGAAACAGATAAAAATGCAAACAGTACTCTGGTAGATTTAATAGAGATGCTGTGCAATGGCTCTTTTTTTTTCTTTTGTTAAAAGACTTTATCTGCTTATTAATTAGAGAGGGACACTGCACTCTGGTACATGTGCAACTGAAATCGAACTTGGGACCTCATGTTTGAGAGTCCATTTTTATATACAGTGACATTCTTTTTAAAAAATTTTATTGGAGGGGTTGTTTAATGGTTTATAGTATAGTTTTTTTTCCTCCAGGATTATTGCTGGGCTCGGTGCCTGCACCATGAGTCCACCGCTCTTGGAGGCCATTTTTCCCCCTTTTGTTGCCCTTGTAGCCTCGCTGTGGTTATTATTATTGCCATTGTTGATGTTGTTTGTTGCTGGATAGGACAGAGAGAAATGGAGAGAGGAGGGGAAGACAGAGAGGGGGAGAGAAAGATAGATACCTGCAGACCTACTTCACCGCTTGTGAAGCAACTCCTTTGCAGGTGGGGAGCCGGGGGCTCGAACCGGGATTCTTATGCCGGTCCTTGCGCTTTGCGCCACATGCGCTTAACCCACTGCGCCACCGCCCGACCCCCTATAGTATAGTTTTTAACACATGGCATATGACTTGTTCTTATTTTACTCCACAGATACTTGTTCAGAGTATCTTTCAGAGTTCAAGTCTTAATTTCATTATACATATAGCTAAATCTTGGCACATACCACAGTTTGTACAAAAGCAGTATGGACTCTTTAAGACTATTATTAACACTTTTTTTAAAGTGATGGCAATAACCTTATCATTCCACTTATATAGCTTGATGATGAACGTATGGAACAAATGTCAAATATGACTTTGATGAAGGAAACCATAACCACTGTGGAGAAAGAAATGAAATCACTAGCAAGAAAGGCAATGGATACTGAAAGTGAACTTGGCAGACAAAAAGCAGAAAATAATTCTTTGAGGTAAACTAAGTTACCTTTAAACAATTAACAGTTTACTATAGTTCTGCTTTTTGTAGTGTGTTTTCTTACAATAATGAAATTATTTGCTGACTTTAATTTCTGAAAAGATTATTGTGAAGCAGTTGTAGAAATCCCAGTACACATTAAATGATTTCTCCAACATCAGTCATAGCCTGGTTTTATACCACAGTTAAGTGCGATTCAGACTTCTGATGTTAATTGTACACCTGTGAGTAGCCTCAATGTTTAATTAAATAACTTTCATAAATCTATCTAAGAACACAACACTTTTGACTTTATCATTATTTTTTATTTTAATTGTTTTTATTTCCTTTTTAAAGAGGGTGAGACACAAGGATAGGTTTAGAAGCTTCCTCCCTACCTTGTAACATGCACTCTACCAGGTCTAGGTGGCCCTTGATGTTATAATCTAATTATTTAATTTACCTTCTATTCTGAGAACTGAATACTATGAGAAAGCCCACACTTAACAGTAGCAAAGCAAATAGCTTAGCAAAGATTACAATGTAATGAAAATGCTTAACAAAGAAATAGAAACATGCACCTAGCCCCCACCTGCAGGGGGGAAGTTTCATGAGTGGTGGAGCAGGGCTGCAAGTGTCTCTCTGTCTCTCTCCCTCTCTATTTCCCCTCCCCCTCTCCATTTTTGGCTGTCTCTACCCAATAAATAAATAAAGATAATTAAAAAAATTTTTTAAAAAGAAATAGAAACATATAATGAAACAGAAGTTAATGGAATGCCAAATATTATGCTTGATCATTTCTATATATTGGTATGGCAGCTATGCCACAGAAATATCAATTAAATCAACCTTATAAAAGTATAGAGGAATAAGTTTTTGAAGATTTCTATGTTAGTGACTTTAGTATCCATTGATATGAGAAATAACAGTTTTATAGATTTAGTAAGTCTGAATTTTAGTATATCTATAAGTTATATAAAATAACATATAAGTGTTTATTATACAGATACTTGTTTCACTTGAATTTTCAGACTTCCTTTTCAAGCATTTGTGGTGCACACATTAGAATTAATTGTCAGGACTGATTGTCACTCAAATTCTCTAACAGCTCACCAGGAAGTCACCTGCTTTGCTATATAGGTGACAATGTATTTGATCCCAACCTGTCTCACTTTGGGGAAGTTTCTGTTCTGTGATGTCTTTTCCTCTCTCCCTATCTCTATTTTTAGCCAAAAAAGTTGTCCTTGAGCAATGAAACTCTGGAGATGACAAGAAAACATAATTTATAAACATATTTTAATAATAGACTTATTATTTATTATTACAACTTTTTGGAATTTTGGGGTGGAATTTTTTTCTTTTCTTTTTTTTGCTTCCAGGATTATTGCTGGGGCTCGGTGCCTGCATCATGAATCCACTGCTCCTGGAGGCTATTTTTTTCCCTTTTTTTTATCCTGGTTGTTTTTTTCTTAATCGTTGTGGTTATTATTATTGTTATTGATGTCACTGTTGTTGGATAGGACAGAGAAATGGAGAGAGGAGGGGAGGACAGAGAAGGGGAGAGAAAGATAGATATCTGCAGACCTGCTTCATCGCCTGTGAAGCGACAGGTGGGAAGCCGGGGGCTCGAACCTGTATCCTTATGTTGGAATGAAAGAAAAGACATATAATAAGGGCCAGCTGGTGGTGCACCTGGTTAAGCGCACACATTACAGTGTTCAAGGACCCAGGTTCATGTCCCTGGTCCCCACCTGCAGGGGGAAAGCTTCACAAGTGGTGAAGCAGAGCTGCAGGTGTCTCTCAGAATCTCTCCCTCTCTATCTCCCCCCTCTTCTCAATTTCTAGCTGTATCTAATAAATAAAGATAATTTTTAAAAAAATTTAGAGAACTTCTGATAATATTCGTAATGGAAGTGACCAGTGATGGTAAAGAGAAGGTTCTATTAGAGGTCTAGGCCCATCATATCAATGTGGGAATCCAAAGATTCCCTGACTAGGGCCCGAGATGATGGAGTGTTAAGGCTATACCATTTATGAAAAGGTCAAACTATAGAAAATCAGTTTTTCAACCATTCCTAGGTTTAATGTAATAATAACAAACTAAAAGTACGGTGGAGGATGGGGGTAGGCAGCATAATGGTTATGCAAAGAGAGTCTTGTGCCTAAGGTTCCAAAGTTCCACATTCAGTACCCTGCACTACCATAAGCCAGAGCTGAGAATTCTTAGGGGCTGGGTGGTGGTGTACCTACCTGATTATTGACTATGTCCTCCATGAAGGAAGGCGGGACCAATGCCCAGCTAGTTCACCATAGCTTCCTCACTAGCTGGCACCAGGCGTGAACTAGAAACTTAACAAATGTTTGTGGAAAGAATGTATATTTCTTTGTTATAGATTTATTTATAATAGTGAAAAATGGAATGAACCTAAATACCTGATTATAGGGAAATGCTTAAATGATTATACATACTTAAAAGTAAATGGTTATCTACAAAAATAAAAGATCTATATAATGAAAACTATAGGATTTTGCTTAAAGAAGTGGATGAAGACACAAATAAATGGAAACATATTCCATGTTAATGGATTTAAAAAATTATTATTGTTTTAATGGCCATACTGTACAAAGTTGTCTATAGATCCAGCGCACTCCCATCAAAATACCAAAGTCATTCTTAACAGAGAGGAAAAGCAACATAAAGTTTGTGTGGAGCCTGAAAAATAGAACAAAGTTGGACATTTCAAACTAGCAAATTTACTATAAAGACATAGTAATAAAAACATGCCAGGAGCTTGACTTCTGGAGGCGGGGCTATGAGCAGCAGCAGATCTGTTTCTCTCCTCTCCCGGATCAACTAGGAATACCAAAGGAGACCACCTGGGACTGAAATAAGACAGGACTAGAACAACTATAGGAACCTAGCAAATCACTGGTGACACACGTGGCTGGTGACAGAGAGGAGCCTAGGGAGAGACTAAGTGGCTGCTAACAGTCTGACGGTCTATCAGTTGAGACACCACCTCCAGTCTGTTCCACCCACAAGGGGACAGCTGAAGGGAGGAAAGGACTCCCCGGAGACTCACCCAGTACAACTCTGGGTCTCCATTGCTACTGCCCTCAAAGTCTGAAACAGCGGCAGGGAGGGACACTGGGGGACAGAAATCTAACCAGGAAATTCAAGAGAATACCTTTACCTCGGTGGCATAGCTATGGGGCTGTGAAAGTCTCTTTGCATAACCACCGGACTATCTCTGCCACACCCTGCCTTATCTCTTGGTTAGGAGTCAATGATTAAGTTAAAAAGCCTACTTATAATTAGAAGCTCTCAGGCTCCCATAGCCTACAGAGAAGGAAAAAAAAAAGGTTTTTAAATCACTGAGCTCCAATTCAGGGATTAAAATACTATTGAAACAACTGTTAACTTCCACCACTGTGAACACTTTAATTACCTTACTTAGACACAAGTCAATCCAGGAAATAGTGACCAGTAATTTGAAAAGTACTAAGAGAGGGAACTCATAACATAATATATAAAGTGGGTAAACCAACAAGAAGAAATATTGGAGAAACTAACCAGGACAACAGTCCAGCTAAAAGTCCCCCAAAGGGTGAAGCACAAAATGACGAGTTCAACATCCAAACATTAGCTAAGGAAATAATCACAGGAGTGAGTAAAGAGTTTGAAAGAATTGTAATCAGAAATACAGGAACAACAAATGAGACTCTGGAAGAAAACACTAACTATCTCAAGGTTATTAGCTGAAAGCTGAAATACCTGAGCTAAGGATACAACTAGCTGAACAAGCTAAAACAGTATCAGAACAGGGAAACAAAATAGATGAACTGCAGAAAACAGTAGAGGGCAGAGAGAATAGAATCAATAAGGCTGAAGACAGAATTAGCAAGATTGAGGATGAATTAGAGACAACTAAAAAAGAAGTAAGAGATCTCAAAAAGAGATTAAGACATGCTGAAAACAATAGCAAAGACCTATGGGATGACTTCAAAAGAAACAATATACGCATTATTGGCTTACCAGAGGAAGAAAGAGAGGGAGAGGAAGAAAGCATTCTTCAGGCCATAATAGCTGAAAACTTCTCTAGTCTAGACAACATCAAAGACATAAAGATTCAAGAAGCCCAGAGGGTCCCAAACAGAATTAACCCAGACTTAAAGACACCAAGACACATCCTATTTAGAATGGAAAGGAATAAGGATAAAGAAAGGATCCTGAAGGCTGCAAGAGAAAAACAGAGTCACCTACAAAGGAAAACCCATAAGATTAGCAGCAGACTTCTCCACAAAAACACTACAGGCCAGAAGAGAATGGCAAGATATCGAGCGCTCAATGAGAAAGGCTTTCAGCCAAGAATACTATATCATGCTAGACTGTCATTCAGACTAGATGGAGGCATCAAAACCTTCTCAGACAAGCAACAGTTGAAGGAAGCAACTATCACCAAGCCTGCCCTGAAAGAAGTTCTGAAAGGTCTTCTATAAACAGTCAGACCATCATAAATAGGACATATATCAGAACACTCTAAAACTCTACAAGAATGGCGTTAAAATATCTTCAATCTTTGATATCAACAAATGTCAATGGCCTGAATTCACCTATTAAAAGACACAGAGTAGGAAGATGGATCAGAAAATACAACCCAACAATATGCTGTCTACAGGAAACTCACCTAACTCAACAAGACAAACACAGACTTAAAGTGAAAGGATGGAAAACTATCATACAAGCCAATGGCCCACAAAAAAGGGCAGGAACAGCTATTCTCATATCTGACATGATAGATTTTAAAATAGATAAGATTTAAAAAGATACGAATGGACACTACTTAATGCTCAGAGGATCAGTCAAGAGGACCTAACAATTATTAACATCTGTGCACCCAATGAGAAGCCATCTAAATACATCAAACTTTTACTGAAAGAGCTATAGCAATATATTAACAGCAACACAGTCATAGTAGGGGACTTCAATACCCCACTCTCTCAACTTGACAGATCATCCAGGCAGAAAATCAATAAAGACATAAGGGAGCTAAATGAAGAGATAGATAAACTAGAACTATTGGACATTTTCAGAGTCATTCATCCCAAGAAACTGGAATACACATTTTACTCAAATCCACATGGATCATTCTCAAGGATAGACCATATGTTAGGCCACAAAGACAGCATCAGCCAATTCAAGAGCATTGAGATCATCCCAAAAATCTTCTCAGACCACAGTAGAATTAAACTAACACTTAACAATTAACAAAAGATTAGTAATAGTCCCAAAATGTGGAAGTTCAACAGTACACTTCTTAACAACTTCTGGGTCAAAGAGGAAATCAAGGAAGAAATCAAAATGTTTCGAGAGTTCAATGAAAATGAAGACACAAGCTATCAAAATGTTTGGGACACAGCTAAGGCAGTACTGAGAGGGAAGTTCATAGCTATACAGGCACATATTAGGAAACAAGAAAAAACACAAATAAACAGCCTGATTACACATCTTAAAGACCTAGAAGAAGAAGAACAAAGGAACCCTAAAGCAATCAGAAGGACAGAAATCACTAAAATTAGGACAGAAATAACATTGAGAATAAGAAAACCATACAAAAGATCAACGAAAGTAAATGTTGGTTTTTCGAAAGAGTGAACATAATCGACAAACCTTTAGCCAGACTCACAAAACAAAAAAGGGAAAAGAACCAAATAAATCGAATAGTAAAGGAAAGAGGAGATACCACAACAGACACTGCAGAAATTCAACATATCATGCGAGGCTTCTATGAACAACTGTATGCCACCAAGCTAGAGAACCTGGAAGAAATGAATGATTTCCTAGATACCTACCAACTTCCAAAACTAAGTAAAGAGGAAGTGGATAACATGAACAGGCCCATCACAGCTAATGAAATTGAAACAGTTATCAAAAATCTTCCCAAAAATAAAAGTCCTGGACCAGATGGTTTTACAAATGAATTCTACAAAACCTTCAAAAAAGAACTAATACCTCTACTTGTAAAAGTCTTCCAGAAGATTGAAGACTCTGGAATACTCACTTCCAGATTTTATGAAGCTAACATCACTCTGATACCAAAAGCAGACAGGGACACAACCAAAAAAGAAAACTACAGACCAATATCTCTGATGAACTTAGATGCTAAAATACTGAACAAAATTCTAGCCAACCGGATACAGCAGTATATTCAAAAGATTGTTCATCATGACCAAGTGGGGTTTATCCCAGGCATGCAAGGTTGGTTTAATAAATGTAAATCAATAAATTTGATCCACCACATCAATAAAAGCAAGACCAAAAACCACATGGTCATATCAATAGATGCAGAGAAAGCCTTTGATGAAATACAACATCCCTTTATGATCAAAACACTACAAAAAATGAGAATAGATGGGAAATTCCTCAAGATAGAGGAGTCTATATATAGAAAACCTACAGCCAACATCATACTCAATGGTGAAAAACTGGAAGCATTTCCCCTCAGATCAGGTACTAGACAGGGCTGCCCACTATCATTGTTACTATTCAACATAGTATTGTAAGTTCTTGCCATAGCAATCAGGCAGGAGCAAGGAATTAAAGGCATACAGATTGGAAGAGAAGAAGTCAAACTCTCCTTATTTGCAGATGACATGATAGTATACATGCAAAACCTAAGGAATCCAGCAAGAAGCTTTTGGAAATCATCAGGCAATATAGTAAGGTATCAGGCTACAAAATTAACATTCAAAAGTCAGTGGCATTCCTCTATGCAAACACTAAGCTAGAAGAAATTGAAATCCAGAAATCAATTCCTTTTACTATAACAACAAAAACAATAAAATAGGAGTAAACCTAACCAAAGAAGTGAAAGACTTGTATACTGAAAATTATGAGTCACTACTCAAAGAAATTGAAAAAGACACAAAGAAGTGGAAAGATATTCCATGTTCATGGGTTGGTAGAATTAATTCATCAAAATTAATATACTACCCAGAGCAATCTACAGATTTAATGCTCTCTGCGCCTCCCCGTCACGACCACCAGAGAGACTGACAAAATCATCTCCTCTGGACCTGCATTCAGACTTTAAAGAAGCTGGGCAGAAGGACGGGAATGGGTTGACGCATTCTCCCCCCGTTATTGCTACAAACAATTATACTGTCACAATTGATTAATAATGCTTTGGCAGTGCCTGGTGGGAATGGAGAGTCAAAAGCACCCCCTCTCCCTTACACAGGAGCATATTTGAAAGTTACATTATAAAAGTAGAGAAGGTGGGTCAACATAGACAAAACAAGTCATGTTATGACTTACCCTTCATAGAAACCATACAGAGATTGAGGCCTCCCAGGTACAAGTTGACATATTGAAACAAAAAAAGATTAATAGTTAAACTGTACCAGACCTAGATGAGCAGTGGTCCACGACTAGGCAAAGATCTGTATGCCCCCATAGAAGATTAATGGTAGAGATAGCCCTCAGCAAAAGTCTAAAACAATTCTGGGTATGACCTCCCCTGGGAACAGAATGATACAAAATATTGTACCCATTCTTTACAGTTATAGGAGAATAGCTTGCAGCTTGCCAAAGCCACAAGACTATTGTTACTTCTTTATGAGCTGGTTGCTTAGGCAACCTGAATGTAACCTGAAAAAAGTATAAAAGCTAATGCAGTTTCACTATTAAAATGAGTCCAGATTCACCCTCCAATAGAGTGTGGTGTCTATCTGTTCTCCCTCACCGACTCCTGACCCACCTGGGAGGTTGCCTTCAAGACCCCTGACCCTCCTGCTGCTCGTCCACTGAGTGGTCCGCGGCAGCTCTCCCCATCAAGATCCCAAGCACATTTTTTAGGAGAATAGAACAAATGCTACAAATGTTTACCTGGAACCAGAAAAGACCTAGAATTGCCAAAACAATCTTGAGAAAAAAGAACAGAACTGGAGGCATCACACTCTCAGATCTCAAATTGTATTATAGAGCCATTGTCATCAAAATTGCTTGGTACTGGAACATGAATAGACACACTGACCAGTGGAATAGAATTGAGAGCCCAGAAGTGAGCCCCCACACCTGTGGACATCTAATCTTTGACAAAGGGGCTCACACTATTAAATGGGGAAAACAGAGTCTCTTCAACAAATGGTGTTGGAAACAATGGGTTGAAACATGCAGAAGAATGAAACTGAACCACTGTATTTCACCAAATACAAAAGTAGATTCCAAGTGGATCAAGGACTTGGATGTTAGACCACAAACTATCAGATACTTAGAAGAAAATATTGGCAGAACTCTTTTCCGCAAACATTTTAAAGACATCTTCAATGAAACGAATCCAATTACAAAGAAGACTAAGGCAAGCATAAACCTATGGGACTACATCAAATTAAAAAGCTTCACAGCAAAAGAAACCACTACGGAAACCAAGAGACTCCTCACAGAATGGGATATCTTTACATGCCATACATTGGACAAGAGTTTAATGACCAACATATATAAAGAGCTTGCCAAACTCAACAACAAGACAACAGATAACCCCATCCAAAAATGGGGGGAGGACATGGACAGAATATTCACCATAGAAGAGATCCAAAAGGCCGAGAAACACATGAAAAAATGCTCCAAGTCTCTGACTGTCAGAGAAATGCAAATAAAGACAACAATGAGATACCACTTTACTCCTGTGACAATGTCATACATCAGAAAAGGTAACAGCAGCAAATGCTGGAGAGGGTGTGGGGTCAAAGGAACCCTCCTACACTGCTGGTGGGAATGCAAATTGGTCCAACCTCTGTGGAGAACAGTCTGGAGAACTCTCAGAAGGCTAGAAATGGATCTACCCTATGATCCTGTAATTCCTCTCTTGGGGATATATCCTAAAGAACCCAACATATCCATCCAAAAAGATCTGTGTATACATATGTTCTTGGCAGCACAATTTGTAATAGCCAAAACCTGGAAGCAACCCAGGTGTCCAACAACAGATGAGTGGCTGAGCAAGTTGTGGTATATATACACAATGGAGTACTACTCAGCTATTAAAAATGGTGACTTCACTGTTTTCAGCGGACCTTGGTTGGACCTTGAAAAAATCATGTTAAGTGAAATAAGTGAGAAACAGAAGGATGAATATGAGATGATCTCACTCAGGCCAAAGTTGAAAAACAAGATCAGAAAATACAAGTAGAACCTGAACTGGAATTGGCGGATTGCACCAACGTAAAGGACTCAGGGGTGGGTGGGTGGGGAGAATACAGGTCCAAGAAGGATGACAGAGGACCTAGTGGGGTTGTATTGTTATATGGGAAAATGGGGAATGTTATGCATGTACAAACTATTGTACTTACTGTTGAATGTAAAACATTAATTCCTAATTAAAAAAAACATGCCAGGATACATGGAACAGAGTAGAAAGATGAGAATTAGTGGCTTAGTGAATACAGTCAACTAGCATTTGATAAGGAAGCCAAGAGTGTGCACTGGGGTTAAGGACAATCTCTTCAGCAAAAAGTTCTGGAAAATCTGGGGAATTTATACAGATCATTGAAATTGGGCCATTATCTCACAACATTCACAAAAGTTGAGTTTAATAAACATGTATGACCTGATACTATAAAATTTAGGAAGAAGCTCATCAGTATTGGTCTTGGCTATGCCATTTTGTACATAACATCAAAAATCACAAGTAACGAAAGTAAATACAAACAATCAGGACTACATCAAAGTTAAAAGTTTCTGCACAGTAAAGGAAACAACAAAATGAAAATCCGATAGCCTCAAGAACAAAACTGTAACTAGCTAAATCAATTGATGGGCAGAAGATTAAACATTTTTCTGAAGAGAACATCAAATGGGTGATAAGCAAATGAAAAAGAGCAGCAACCCAGGCAATTACACAGTGGTTTAATGTTGGACTTAGAAGCAGGAGGTCCTGAGTTCTATCTCAGCATTGAATGTGCCAGAGTGATAGTCTGGTTCTCTCCAATCTCTCTATATAATTAACAAGTAAATCTTTGAGGAAAAGAATAAGAAGGGCTGGGCGGTGCATCTGGCTGAGTACACATATTTACGTAGAAGGACTAGGTTTTAAGCCCTGGCCCCCATTGGAAGGGGGAAAGCTTCATAAGTGGTGAAGCAGTGCTGCAAGTGTTTCTGTCTCCTCTGTCTCCTCTTAGTTTTTCTGTCCTATCAGATAAATGAATGGGATGTGGTAGGGAAGGGAAAAAAATGGCTGCCAGGAGTGGTAGATTTGCCCCATGGGCACTGAGTTGCAGCAGTAACTTTGGTTAAGACCCCATCAATCATCAGGAAATGCAAATCAAAGCCACAATAAGAAAGAACCTCACACATATTAGATTGGTTACCATCAATATGGTAAGATGTACTGGGAGCATATGTTAACAGGAACTCATATGTTTTTTGGTGGGAATATTAGTTGGTTAAACTATAGGAAAAAGGGGGCCCGGTGGTAACGCAGTGGGTTAAGCGCAGGTGGTGCAAAGTGCAAGGACTTGGGTAAGGATCCTGGTTGGAGGCCCCAGCTCCCCACCTGCAGGGGAGTCACTTCACAAGTGGTGAAGCAGGTCTGCAGGTGTCTATCTTTCTCTTCCTCTCTTTGTCTTCCCCTCCTCTCTCCATTTCTCTCTGTCCTATCCAACAACAATGCCATCAATAACAATAATAATAACTACAACATAAAAAAAACAAGGGCAACAAAAGGGAAAACATTTTAAAAATTATAGGAAATATGGAGATTCTTAAAAAAACAAAAAGGCTTGTTACAAGTTCTGGTAGAACGTACCATGCCATGTACAAGATTCAGGTTTGAGTATCATTCTCATGGATGTTACAGCAGTGTTGAGTAAAAGGGATGAAAAATTTGAGCCTGTGTGTGAGACATTGTGTTCATTCTGCATACAATTCATTAATTTTATTTCTGGATTTTATACCCAAAGGAAGTAAATAAAATTTACTGATTCTGATAAAATATATGTACTCCTATGTTTATCACAGCATTTATTCACAATAACAAACACTGAAGCAAGCCAAAAGCACAATAGATGAATGGATAAAACAATGTGGTACATGTGTATAATGGAATGTTATCTTGATAAGTAGATGGATTACCTTTTATGTTGACATCAATATACTTAGGGCACATTATGCTAAGTGAACTAAGTCAAAAAAGAGAAAGACAATTACTGTATAATACCACATATATGGAGTTTAAAATAATCAAACTGTTACACACAGACACACACACAGTGATTACCAAGGAAGATGGGTGTAATATGAGTGATGGTATTTAGCAGTACCAACTTGTAATGAGTACTAAATAAGCCATAGAGATCTAGCACATAGTTAAATTAATATAAACAGTATTTCACAGTAATTATACAATGTGATAAATATAGCAGTAATGAAAGTCATACCGAAGTGCATGGCATGTCAAAGTAATACTGTACACATGAATGTATATAATGTTACATGTCAAATTTCAGTTAATCAAAGGTAAATGGTTATTGTTAAGATACTATTTTCAACCAAAAAAGTGATTATTTAGAAGGCAGGACTATAATAATGAAAAGGATTAAAGGTTAAATAAAGGTGGAAATAAGGATTTGGTTTTGAATTAAGTATGGTAACTTCAAAATGTGCATAACAAAATACTACACAGTGAATGAATATCAAAATGCTAATAGCAAACAGTAGACTAAGGATCTCTTTTTATCCTTTACTCTGCCAACTTCCTACAATGTGGTTTTATAATGAAAAAAAGTATGTGTTAGTGTCCTTAAAAGTTTTAAGTATACTAAAAAGTTGACAAACAAACATTTCAGAATTAGTTTTATTATTAAAATGTTTGCAGACTTTTATATGAAAACACAGAAAAAGATCTTTCTGATACTCAGAGACATCTTGCTAAGAAAAAATATGAGCTACAGCTTACTCAGGAGAAAATTATGTGCTTGGATGAAAAACTTGGTGAGTTTTTCCTGTCATATTAATTTTTTCATATTAATTTTTTAAGCTTGATAGACAAATGTTTTCTTCACTTGTAATGTAAATGAACTTGGAATAGGTTCTTAAATTTAGTTTCTAAGTAAAAAATATTTTTTAATGCTTCTTTAACAGTACATTTCAAAGCCTATTTAGGACAATAAATATTTAAGACATGACTATGAAAAAAATAAAGCAGCAACACTTCATATGTTTATGATGATCACTTTTCCCCCCTTGTTTACCAGAGCACTGCTCAGCTCTGGCTTATGGTGGTGCAGGGCATTGAACCTGGGACTTTGGAGCCTCAGGCATGAGAGTCTGTTTGCATAACCATTATGCTATCTACCTCTAACCAATCATCACTTTTTAAAAAGATTTACTTACTAATGAGCGAGAAAGAGGAGAGGGAGAGAACCAGAGTATCATTCTGGCACATTCACTGCTGGGAATTGAACTGGGATTTGAACCTCATGCTTGAGGGTCCAGTGTCCATTGTGCCTCCCAGGCCACAGTGATAGTCACTTTTAAATTTACAAGACTATTATTTTGTGACTTGTCCATAGTTACTGTGATGAAATATAATACTGTAGATTATTGTGGAAAATATGTGTTTACTTAGGCCTATAAGGAAAATTACTGTTAGTCCATTTTTTATATTTTTACTAGTGATTTGTATGAAAATATAACAGTTTATAACTGTAAAATAAAATTTTGCTCAGTGTTATAAAAGAGTTCATTTAAATAGTGGGAGGATATTGTAAACATTTGTTGTTACTATTTTTTTTTGCCTCCAGGGTTATTGCTGGGGCTTAGTGCCTGCACCACGAATCCACTGCTCCTTTTGTTGTATTTGTTGTTTTATCGTTGTTGTTGTTATTATATTGTTGCCATTGCTGTTGTTGGATAGGACAGAGAGAAATCGAGAGAGGAGGGGAGACAGAGAGGGGGAGAAAAAGATAGACACCTGCAGACCTGCTTTATCGCCTGTGAAAAGGCCCCCCCCTCCCGGCAGGTGGGGAGCCGGGGGCTCGAACTGGAATCCTAAACGAGGGTCCTTGCGCTTTGCGTCATGTACGGTTAGCCCGCTGTGCTACCACCCAACCCCCTTGTTACTACTTTTTAAATGTCTGGCGTGAACTTAGGTGGAGGTACTCTTAAATGTGATGGGAAAATTAAAACAGAAACATAAAAGGGGCATATCGAGGAATTCATTTTGATATTTAATGTAAGAGTTAACTATTTAAATTACTATCTCAAAAGAGAAATCTGAGGTAAAAATATTCATATGGGACATGTCAGCATATAACAGATATTTTAAAATCATTGTATTACCTAGGGAAAGTACAGAGAATAAGGGTTTCCAGGACTGAGCAAGAATCTAAAGAAGTAGGAAGAAAATCTAAAAGAAAGTGTTACCTGGGGAACAAGATAATTAAAAATTTAAAGCAGGATATGACTAGTCACCAGATATTTTTAAGAAGTGAAATAAGATGAAAATGAAAAATGTTGACTGGATTTAGCAAATGGGGGACAACAATGACAAAAAAAATTTGAATGGACTGTTGGATATGGTTGATTATTGGGAGATGAAGTAGAGAAAGGAGAAAATAGAAAAAATCTTTTTTTTTTTTTTTTTTTTGCCTCCAGGGTTATCACTGAGGCTCAGTGCCAGCACTACAAATCTACTGCTCCTGGAGGCTGTTTTTCCCATTTTTGTTGCCTTTGTTGTTGCCCTTGTTGTGGTTGTTATTGTTGGAAAGGACAGAGAGAAATGGAGAGAGGAGAGGAAGACAGAGAGGGGGAGAGAAAGATAGACACCTGCAGACCTGCTTCACCACCTGTGAAGCAATCCCACCTGCAGGTGGGGAGCTGGGGTCTTGAATGGGGATCCTTATGCCTGTCGTTGCTCTTCATGCCATGTGCTCCTAACCTGCTGCACTACTGCCCAGCCCCCAGAAAAATCTTTCTTTTTTTTTTTTTTGGAACAATTCTTTTATTTATTTATTTATTTATTTATTTATTTATTTATTATTTTTTCAAAATTTCTTTTTTTTATTGGGGAATTAATGTTTTACATTCAACAGTAAGTACAATAGTTTGTACATGCATAACATTCCCCAGTTTCCCATATAACAATACAACCCCCACTCGGTCCTCTGAATCCTTCTTGGACCTGTAATCTCCCCACCGACCTACCCCAGAGTCTTTTACGCCAATTCCATTTCAGGTTCTACTTGTGTTTTCTTTTCTGATCTTGTTTTTCAACTTCTGCCTGAGGGTGAGATCATCCCATATTCATCCTTTTGTTTCTGACTTTAAGGAGTTTTGGTTGGGTCGGGCGGTGGTGCATTGGGTTAAGCGCACATAGTGTGAATTGCAAGAACCTGCTTAAGGATGGATCCTGGTTTGAGCCCCCGGCTCCCCACCACAAGTGGGGAAGCAGGCCTGCAGGTAGGTGTCTTTCTCTCTGTCTCCCCCTCCTCTCTGTTTCTCTCTGTCCTATCCAATAAATGGAAACATAATGGCACCAAGCCCCAGTGATAACCCAGGAGGTGCAAAAAAAAAAAAAAAGTTGAGGGGTTGGTTGGTGGCGCACTAGATTGAGTGCATGCATTATCATGCTTAAGGATCTGAGTTCAAGTCCTTACTCCCCACCTACAGGGGAGAGCTTCAGGAGCTGTGAAGCAGTGCTACAGATCTCTCTCTCTCTCTCTGTCTCCCTCTCCCCTCTCAATTTCTTTCTGTCCTACCAAAGTAAGAAGGAAAAAAAAGGGTGGGGGGTAAGGGTTAAGGTGGGAGATGGCCACCAGGGAAAGGTAGATTCATCATCCTGCAGGTACCAAGCTTCACTAATAAACCTGGTGGCAAAAACAGCAGGAAAAAAAAAGACTTTTAGTTTGAGTAAAACAAAATTGAGGATTTTGTTGAAGCTAGGTGATATTAGAGCTATCTTAATTATATGTTTTATGTCAGTGGGAGTGAACTGCAATATTAGTACAACCTAAATACATGACTTGCCTTAAAAAGTATTGTTTGGAAACGGACATGATTCTTTCTCAAGTACTGTATAAGCATTCTTTTGTCATATTGCAGGATGGTATTACCTCTCTTACTGAATGCCCTTGCCCAGGATTTACATAGGGATTGTGGCCTAGCAGAATCTTGTAGTGCTTTGGTCTGTGTCAAAGTCACTTGAAGACACAGTAAAGATCATTGAAGTCAGACCACTTGAAGTTGGAATATGGACAGGGCTTTTGTATCTTTATCAATTTACTCAAGTGTTTCTGATGGCTTAGAATCAGAAAACTTCCTTATGCATTAGAATCACCTGGAAGGGGTGCTCATTTAAGCAAATTGTGCCCATTTAGAATTTTGAATTCAGTAGGTCTGGGTAAGACCTAAAATTTGAACTTCTTAAAAATATTTATTTATTCAGTTCCCTTTTGTTGCCCTTGTTGTTGTTATTGATGTCATTGTTGTTGGATAGGACAGAGAGAAATGGAGAGAGGAGGGGAAGACGGGGAGAGAAAGACACATACAGGCCTGCTTCACCACTTGTGAAGTGACTCCCCTGCAGGTGGGGAGCTGGGGGCTCGAACCAGGATCCTTACTCGGGTCCTTGTGCTTTGCGCAACGTGTGCTTAACCCACTGTGCTATTGCCTGACTCCCAAGATTTGAACTTCTAACACATGCCTAGGTGATGCTGATGATACATCTGATGGATGAGAAACCACAGTTATAGACTCAGTCTTCTGTACCAAACATTTCAATCTTTCACCAAGGAACTTGGTTTGTCAGTGTTCTCACAAATTGAAAAATAATTCCAATGGTGACTTTCCCCCTAGATTTTAAAAAATTACTTATAAACAATCAGATTAGAAAATACTTGCCTCTGAAGATGACTTAGTTGGTTATTTTTTATTATGATGATGTAGTCATTGCCAACCTTTATGTAACAGTGATTTTTTTGTTGTAGGGAAATTGATGTTGAAATCAAGAGGCTTTTTTTCTTTATTGGGGAAATAACAATTTACAAAATAGTTGTTGTTATATGAGTTTCTCTTCCTTCCTTCCTCCCTTCTTCCTTTCTTTTTTTTCTTTCACCATTAGGATTATCTCTGGGACTCAGTGCCATTGCAACTCCACCACTCCTGGAAGCCATTTTTTCCCCTCTTGATAGAAGGTGAGAGAGAGAGAGAGAGAGAGAGAGAGAGAGAGAGAGAGAAAGACAGGAAAGCACTGTTCCACTACTGGGGAAGCTTCCCACTGCAGGCCCTTCCATGTAGTTTTCAGGGGTTTGAATCTAGATCCTTGCACGTGGCAATGTGTGTGCTCTAGTGGATAACACACCTATAGGCCTTTTAATTAATATAATTTCCTTTTTTTTCATTAAAATTTTTTTTTTCTAACCACTGTTAAAATTCAGTCTAATTACACGTTTGAAGTCTTAAGTGCTTAGATTGAAGGAACTCAGCCTATGGTCTGTGCATTGAAAGGTTTGAGACATTCAATCAGTTTTTCTCCTCTCATATTAATTAAATAGTGATTTATGAGACTACAAGTTAATAGGAGTGCACATCAACATCATTCCCACCACCAAATGACTGTCCTGTCCCATCCCATCTTGTAACCCCCCACCCCCATGAAACTGAACTCTTCACTCAGAGATTTTTACTTTGGTGCACTACTCCAAACTCAGTCAGATCTTGCTTTGAGTTTCCCTTTCTGTTATTCTTTCTCAACTTCTGTTTATGAGTGGGATTATTAATATAATTTATATCCTTGTGATAGGTTTGCACACCACTGCCACCACCAATTCAAGTCTTTCTCCTCCATTGTTTAGTGGGTTCTTAAAGTCTTCTCAACCCTTCTTGTCATCCTACTTACTTCACTCACCTAACCTTTCTCCCCACTAAACATGTAAATCTACTTTGAGAACTTGTAGTAGTTTCCCTTCTGCTGTTCTGGTTCAATGTGTAAATTGTACTTTCACATATGTAACTCATTTAGAATTTCATGATAATCTTAGTTTTCAGCTATTGAAAATAATATAGAAGAATGTACTTTGAAAAGTGCATCAGTTTGATTGAACTGGAAAAAACTGTCTTAATTAAGACAATGTCTTTATGGCTACATTTTTAGATAATTTTACAAGACAAAGTATTGCTCAACGAGAAGAAATCAGCATTCTTGGTGCAACTCTCAATGATCTGGCTAAAGAAAAGGAATGCCTACAAGCATGTCTGGATAAAAAATCTGAGAATATTGCATCCCTTGGAGAGAGTTTGGCAATGAAAGTATGTTCTGAGAATTGTGAGTTAGAAGAAATGTTTCAACTTAAATCTGAAGAAAATCATAGGATTTCTTCAAATATTTTCCTTGAAAACTGAAAATTTCAAAAATCTGATTTTTGAAATATTTTAAGATAGTCATAGGAAGTATGTGTTCAAATATTTTGCCTTTACCTTGGAAGACAAGTTATATTCCATTAAAATCATCTTTGTAATTATATTCCAAAGTAGGAGCACATTTTCACATTGTCTTCAGACTAGCCTTTCAGAATAGAGTCCGTGGAGCTGGTGAATAAAACTGGATAACCTCCACCCCACACATCAGAATAGGTGTTGCCAAAATGTCAGGGAAATGTTGATACCCTTATCTAAATCACAGACTGATTCTGAAAGTGTTTCCTCAAACTGTTTCCCACAAATGTCTTTAAAAAATTTTGGTTTAAAGCCTTTCCCCTCTCTAAGGAAACTAATAACTAATTTATCCAGCCATTCAAATATTTACTCACAAGGACTAGACATTATGTTTGGAACTAAGCATAAATGGCTACCTTCCCTAAACCTCTACTATAACTGGGAAAAAGACAAAGATGCTATTATGATAGAATGGATTAAATGCCATAATCAATTATGCAAAATGTGTGATTAGAGCCTGTTAAAACATAACTTGATTCAGTCTGGCAATTGGATTATGGGAGGAGGAAAATTTGGAATTCATTTGAGGATGTGATGATTGCCTGAATTGCCCCCAGATGACTAGGAATTAACCAGGAAAAGAGTTAGAGAAGGAGGATAGTAAGAATGATTTAAATGGTTGGAACTGGATTGAGAAGATAGTATAATGGTTATGCTAAAGACTTTCATATCTGAGGCTCTGAGATCATTGAAGCTGTTTATATGAAAGCCCAGTGACTTTTGTGAAATAATTTCATGAGACTTCCTCTCTCTCCCCCTCTCATTCTCATCACCAGGGTTATTGCTGAGACTCAGTGCCTCCACAACAAATCCACTCCTCACAGAAGCCATACATTTTTGTTTTTCTGGTTTTTTTGGGGGGCAGGGCAATAAAGACAGAAATTGAGTGGGAAGTGGGAAACTGAGAGGGAGAAAGAGAGATACCTGTGGCATTGCTTCACCACTTGTGAGGCTTCCCCACTCCAGTGGGGACTGGAGTAACAGATGTGTTCTACTTGGGTGTACCCTTACCATCCTGCCTCATGAGATTTCTTGATAGTTCAATGTGGCCAGAGAATAGGTTACAAAGAGGTGAAGATATGGGTTAGACAAAGACAATATGGAATAGTAAACAAAACTCCCATAAAAATACATGTATGTTCAGTGTAGATCCTCATTATGGATATACAGGATCACTGAAACATAATATAAAAGAAATGTTACAATGTTATTTGTTTTAAAATAAAAATTCTAACATTTTTAACCCACATAAAATATGGATGGTGGGGAAATAAGAGTAGCTCTGGCTTACCGTGGTGCAGGGGATTGAACCTGGGACTTTGGAGCCTCAGGCATGAGAGTCTCTTTGCATAACCATTATGCTATCTACTCCCACCCAAAACTGTATTAGTATAGCAGCAGTATCCACAAGAGACATAGTTTTTTTTATTTTAATTTCTTTATTGGGAAATTAATGGTTTACAGTCAACAGTAAAATAAGTAGTTTGTACATGCTTAATATTTCCACATAACAAAGCTACCCCCACTAGGTCCTCCTCTGCCATCATGTTCCAGGACCCGAAATCCCCATCCCCACCCCAGAGTCTTTTACTTTGGTGCAATACACCAATAGGCTTTTTTAAAAAAAAATTAAAGATATACTAATCTTTAATTAAAGAAGGCGATACAGTAGATACAGCACTGGCTTCTCAAGCATGAGGTCCTGATTTTGCTCCCCAGCATCAAATGTGTCAGAATGGTGTTCTGGCTCTCTCATTGATTAATATATCTTTACTCAAATTAAAAAAATATTTGTGTGTGCATGAGAGAGGGATAGAGAGAAACCCCAAAGTACTATTTTGTCATATGTAGTTCTGGGGATTGAACCCAGTGGTTTAATGAATTCATGGTATATGTTCTATCCACTGAACCAATTCCCAGGTAATCAGACATAGATTCTTAAGAAAGTAAGAGTGACAGAATGTGCTTTTTGATTTAGAAATCATAAAAAGTTTTCTTTTTTTCATCTTTATTTTTGGATAGAGACAAATAAATTGAGAGAAAAGGGGGAAATAGAGAGAAAGGATAGAGAGACACCTGCAGCCCTGCTTTTATGAAGCTTTCTCCCTGCAGTTGGCACATTGTAATGTATATGCATCACTGCCTGACCACAAGAGTATTTTTTAAAATATTTATTTATTTTCCCTTTTGTTGCCCTTTTTTTTTTTATTGTTGTTGTAGTTATTGTTGGTGTTATTGATGTCATCAGTACAGAGAGAAATGGGAAGACAAAGAGAGTGAGAGAAAGATAGACACCTGCAAACCTGCTTCACCGCCTGTGAAGCAACACCCCTGCAGGTGGGGAGCTGGGGACTCGAACCGGGATCCTTATGCTGGTTCTTGTGCTAAGAGTATTTTTTAATATATGATATAGGATACAGAAAATAGAACAGTTTGTATAGGAATTTTACTGATGTGCAGTTAAAATATTCATAGGATGTTTATTTTTAAAATATATATTGTTTTATTTTAATGAGAAAGATAGAGAGGAAGAAAGAGAGAGTGAGAGAGACCCTGACCAAAGCACTATTCATCTCTGGTTTTATGGTGGATTGAACCTGGAACTTTAGAGCCTCAAGCGTGAATATATCTTAAAGATTTTTAAATTCTTTTAAAATTTATTTATTATTGGATAGAGACAAATTAATTGAGAAGGGAGGGGGAGATAGAAAGGGAAAGAGTCAGACACCTGCAACTACTTAACCACTCGTGAAACTTTCTCCCTACAGGAAGAAGCCAGGGGCCTGAACCCAGGTCTCTGCGCACTGTAATGTATATACTTAACCAGGTGGACCACCACCTGGGCCCCCGTGAATGCCTTTTTGCATAATTTCTATGCTATCTTTTTTCCCCTTAATTTTTTATTTTATTATTTTTTGTGCCACCAGCATTATCACCAGGGCTTGTTGCCTGCACAATCCCATGACTCCTCGTGGCCATTTTTCTTCTTTTTTGATAGAAGATGAGGGATAAATAGAATTGGAGAGAGAAAGGAAGAAAGAGACAGAGATAGGAAAAGAACAGTAGCACTCTCCACCGCTCATGAAGCTTCCCCACTGCAGATAGAGAATGGAGACTTGATCCTAGGTCCTTGCACAGGGTAACATATGTGCTTTACTGGGGGCACCACCACCTGGTACCTAGGATCTTAAATTTTTAGATTTGGAGAAAAAATAGGAATTAATATTCTTGGGGGCTTGGGAAATACTACAGTGAGAGTGCTCCAGACTTACATGCATGAAGCTCTAGAGGACTCAAGTTCAATTCTTGGTGCCATTATATGTTGGAACTGAGCAGTGCTATGGTCTTTCTCTCCCTTTCTGTCTCTTTCATGAAAATAAATAACCAAGTCTTTTAAAAAAAAGAGCTAGGAGGTGATGTGCCTGGTTGAGTGCATACATCACGATGCACAAGGACCCAAGTTTGAGCTCCCGCTTTCCACCTGAGGAGAGCAGTGAAGCAGGTCTGCAGGTATCTATATCACTCTCATTTTCACTCTGTCCTAATTAAATAAAAAGAAAAGGAAAGATGGCTAATGGGAACAGTAGAGTCATAGTGCTATCACTGAGCCCCAGAAATAACATTGGTGGAAATATATATATTTTGGAATTATATTTGGAGACCAGAGTGCACCTAGTTAAACACACATAATACTAAGTGAGAGAGGAGATAGAAAAGGAGAATGAAGGACACCTGCAGACTTGCTTCACCACCTGTGAAGCTTTCTAGTTGCCGGTGGGGAGGGGCTCAAACCCGGACCCTTGTGTGGATCCTTGCACTTAGGACTATGTGCACTTAAGAAGGTGAACCACCGCCCAACCCCCTTTACTTATTATTGGGTAGAAACAGAGAAATTGAGAGGGAAGGGGAGATAGGGAAAGAGACAGACACACCTGAAGCCCTATTTCACCACTCGTGAAGCTTCCCCCCACTGCAGGTGGAAACAAGTTTGAACTTAGGTCCTTGCACACTATAATGTGTGCACTTAACCAAGTGTGCCACCATCTGGTCCCCAAATAAAAACTTCTTGGAGGATTATGATAGCAAACACATCCACGCTTTGAATGAAAAATATCTTTGTTGGAGGGGACCAGTCAGTGGCACACCAGGTTGAGCATACATATCACCATGTGCAAGGACTCGGGTTCACACTTTCAGTTCCCCTGACCTGCAAAAGGGAAGCTTCATGATTGATGAAGCAGAGCTGCAGGTACTAGCTCTCTTTCTCTTCCTCTCTATTTTCCCCATTTCTGTCAATTTTTCTCTGTCCTATCAGGCAAAATAAAAAAAAAAAAAAAGGAAAAACTGGCTGCCAGGAGCAGTGGATTCATTGTGCAGGCATTGAGCTCCAGAAATATCTGTGGTGGCAAAAAATTTAAAATAAATAAATAAATTGATGTGAGACATTCAAAAGAGAAGTTGTTTTCTATAGTGATATTGCAAGCTGAATTTACAAATACCCTTCAATGAATAGCAGTAGTTTTACAGTATAGTCTTATGATTACAGAAATGGAATACTATAGAAATAGAATAGTATAGAAAAATGATGTGGATAAAACATTTTTGGATAACTAGTTTCAAAAAGATTTTCTGCTACTTGCTAATAATTTAAGCTAGAAAAATATATAATATTTTTTGAAAACTTAGAGTTTTTTTACATTATTTCTGTATTGGGGGATTAATGTTTTATAGTCAACAGTAAATATAATAGTTTGTACATGCATTAATATTTCCCAGTTTTCCACATAACAATACAACCCCCACTAGGTCCTCTGCTGCCATCCTGTTCCAGGACCTGAACTGCCCCCCCACCCCAGAGTCATTTACTTTGGTGCAATACACCAGAAAACTCATAGAGTTTTGAATAAGGAAAGTAAGAGTTATTTGTGCAGAAGCTTAATTTGTTTATTTTTTTTTTAAATTCCAATATAGATTTGTGACTATTCTGTCCACAATGAATTTTTGATAATTAATTTGAATTTGTGGACCTAGTTGCACACATATATATTTAAATTGTAGAAGGAGTATTAATTAAAATTAATAATAACATACATTTGTACATCTTGGGAAATAGTGGTATTAGTACTATACTAAAAGAAAAAATTCTAAATTATGTATTATTGATTCTACCAAGTAATATTGTTTCCCTAAGATAATTTACAATGTTTTTAGAGAGTCTTATTTTCTTTTTTAATTTTTTTTTATTTTTTATTTTTTATTTTTTTATTTTTTTTTTATTTAAATTTTTAATTTAAGAAAGGATTAGTGAACAAAAGCATAAGGTAGGAGGGGTACAACTCCACACAATTCCCACCACCCAATCCCCATAACCCACCCTCTCCCATGATAGCCTTCCCATTCTCTAGCCCTCTGGGAGCATGGACCCAGGGTCGTTGAGGGTTGCAGAAGGTAGAGGGTCTGGCTTCTGTAATTGCTTCCCCGCTGAACATGGGCGTTGACTGGTCGGTCCATACTCCCAGTCTGCCTAGAGAGTCTTATTTTCATAATGTATGCCTATTGATAAAGGAAAGTTCTTAATCAAGGAATGCCTTTCAAAGACATAAAATTCAATTAGTTTTTCTTACTTATTTAGAAATGTATTAAATTACATTTAAAGACATGTAAATATTCTATTTTAGTATTTTCAGCTTGAGATTTCCCTTTTTATTTTATTTATCAATTTTTGAGTTTTTCCTTTTTAAAAATTTTTATTTATAAATGAAAATATTGACAAGACCACAGGATAAGAGGGGTACAATTCCACATAATCCCCACCACCAGAACTCTGTATCCCATTCCCTCCCTTGATAACTTTCCTATTCTTTATCCTGCTGAAAGTATGGACCCAAGATCATTATGGGGTACAGAATGTGGAAGGTCTGGCTTCTGTAATTGCTTCTCCACTGAACATGGGCTTGAAAGTTTGATCCATACTCCCAGCCTTTTTCTTTTCTTTTTTCTTTTTTTGCCTCCAGGGTTATTGCTGGGGCCTGGTGCCTACACCATGAATACATTGCTCTTGGAGGCTATTTTTCCCATTTTTGTTGCCTTCGTTGTAGTTGTTATTGTTGTCATATCTGTTGTTGTTGGATAGGACAAAGAGAAATCGAGAGAGGAAGGGACGACAGAGAGGGGGAGAGAAAGATAGACACCTGCAGACCTGCTTCACTGCCTGTGAAGTGACCCCATGCAGGTGGGGAGCTGGGGGCTCAAACCAGGGTCCTTATGCTGGCCCCTGTGCTTTGTGACAGGTGTGCTCAACCCACTGCGCTGCCACCCAGCTCCCTGCCTGTCTCTTTTTTTCCGTAGTGGGGCAGGTGTCTGGGGAGGCAGGGCTCCAGGACACATTCATGGGGTCATCTGACCAGGGAAGTCAGGTTGGCATCATAGTACCATCTGGAACCTGATGGCTGAAAAAGAGTTAAAATTTAAAGCAGAATAAATTGACTAGTCATGAACCTAAAGGCAAGTATTTTACAGATGAAGATTTGGGGTCTCTGTTTTAGAAAAAGCTAGTAGGTCTATTTTAGGTATATTCCAAGGGGCCCATGACTACTAGTTTTTGCCTGAGCCTGACAGCTAAAATGCAGGTGGACGCAGGTTATTGTCTGGGGAGATGGTGTAATAGTTAAAGAAAGGACTAGAAACTGGATCAGGGAAGAAAGTAGCTCCCAAATATGGGAAAAGTATATAAATATTGTTAACTGTAATCCCCACTGATTTGATCTGGGGCCCATAGTCAGCACAGGAGCCTATGCGTACTCTGCATCCCTGTAGGTCTGAGCTTGCATTCTGTGGTCATGGCGAGGAACATTCCAGGCTGCACTAATTTCAGGATACATCTTCCTTGGGTGGTAGGTAGAGTATGTTATCCAACCTCCCTTGGGAGAAGGTAACAGTCCCTACCATTGTTGATCCACATTGAGGGCAAGGTCATATAGAGAGTGTTTCCTTTTTAAAGGCCATTAATGGTTTTGGTAGTGGACATATATATTTTTAAGTGTTAATTTGAAAAATTCAGTGTTTTATTTACCTATAATCAAGGCAGGCAGTGAGTTAAACAAAATCAATCACGGTGAACCATTTGTAGGTGGAAGTTTACCTACTTAAGATGAATACCTATATCTGATTATTAATTTTAACAGATAGAAGCATTCAAAACCTATATATTTATAAATAGACTTTAACTATTGTGCAGTGTCCATTACTACCAGATGTGGAATCTATGCCTTGTTACCAGGACAGAAAGTGAGAAACTAGAGATTAAAAAGTTATAAAGAGGAGCACATGATAAAGGAAGATCATTCACACACACACACACACACACACACACACACACACACACACACACACACACACACCCTATGCTTCTCTAAAGAATAGGAACAGAACTGGTTGGGAAACAAAGGCTTATTTTTTTATCACGTTATTTGGTTATAAGGATTTGAAAATTCAAAAGGCAGAGTGAAATTTAGTGTAAAGAATTATTTTTTTTCTTTTTTTCTCTGTGTGTCAGGCATTGAATCCAGTGCTTCATACATGCAGAGCATCTGACCCCAGATTGAAAGCTAGTGCTATACCTAACTTTTTTTATGCAGTGTCTATAACTATTGATATTTCAGGATTAATGAGAGTTTAAAATGAGATGTAAAAATGATATTGATGGCACTAAGAGTCACACCCATTATAGCTTTGACTAACTCCACTAATTCAATTCTATTTCCATACCTTTGTAAAGGGAGAATGTTGTTTGTTTGTTTATTTTAGCTGAATTTCTTTTTTTCTTGATAGGATATATATATATAGAGAGAGAGAGAGAGAGAAAGAGAGAGAGAGACATCTGCAGCACTGCTTCCCTACTCATGAAGTTTGCTTCTGCAGTTGGGGACCTGGAGTGTGAACCCAGATCATTACACATTACAATTGGGTGCACTGCTGCCCAGGCCCTAAATTTATTTTTTTATTTTTTATTTTTTATTGGGGAATTAATGGATTACAGTACAGTTGTGGACACATAGGCTCAATCTCTCATCTCCCTGTGATAGGTGTCTATAAGATACTTTCACCCCCAATTTATGCTTATTATTTTAAAATAAATTATCCTAGACCTAACACATATTACATATTAGCTCACATCTGAATTTTAAAGTATACTTTTATAAGTAAATCCGTAAAATAAGCTATTTGAAGATGTTATTGACTAATGTAATAATATACTTGATAAAAGTTATTCTTAAGGATTAAATTAGATTTACATGCTTCACTTTTCTAGCTTTTGTAACATGAAGAAATTAGGAAGTAAGTCAGTTCTAGTCCTAGTAAGAATACTCCATTGCCAAATCATTGATTTTTTTCCTCCAGAAACAGTGATTGTGGGGTTCTTGTGTTGTTGGATGACTGCACAAAATATCTTATAACAAGGTATTTGATATATTAATCTCATATCAACACACTTATGTATAATCTTTAAATAGTATATTTTATTGTTTTTGTCTTATATAATATTCATGTTGCTATATTAGGATTTTGTTTTAAAGTAAGGAAACAATAGGAAGTTTGTTTAAACCAAATGTTTAAAATAAAAAAGGGAGGAATTTTTTTTATTCATTCAGTTTTACCAGAAGTAAGTTTATGGTAATTTCTATTTAATACTTATATTACTTTTCAAGGAAAAGACCATTTCAGGCATGAAGAATATCATTGCTGAGATGGAACAAGCTTCAAGGTAAATCATTCAGCATTTATTGGGGAGCAAAGTTTCATGTTTGGTACACATAGTAAGAAAAAGTGCTTTGTTGTTATATATGACTCTGATGTTGAAAGATCGAAGTCTGCAGGGGAAATAAAAGAGGACGGATTTTTTTTGCCAAGTAAAGAGAAGAACATACAAGGTAGTACAAAGAAAATCAAAGTACCACAGAGAACCATGGATAATGTTCAAGAGCATCCTGAATAACAGGTAGATAAGTGTGTTGGTACTTGAAATGTAAGGGAGAACATAAAGGAAAGAGAAGCCAAACAGGCAGTCAGAGGTTTGTATTACAGATAAATAAATCGTTTTACCCTGTGGGTTCTTAAGAGGTCATTAAGGAGTGTCAGGATATTTGCCTTAGAAAGATTAGCCAAACTGAAGAGGTGATAATAGATTGGGGTTCATGAGGGTGGGAAACAGGAATGAGGTACTTAGAAGGGAGTGAATCTAGAAAAATGTCAGATTTCTGACTGGGGATGAATATTGTACACAAAAGTATGTGAAGAAAGATGATATCCTTCTGTATTTGAGACTTTTGTATAGACCTGTTAATATATTTAGTTTATTTTTTAACTTATTTTTATTAATGATTTACTAATACTAAGGGGTATAGTTCTATACTGCACCTACCACAGTTCTGTTCCCTATACCCCAGCTCTCTTCCCTACACCCAGGACAAAGTCTTTGACTGTTTTTAAAAAGCAAGTACACGTGTTTCAGTTTTTAATATTGCACCTATGAACAAAACCACTTATGAGATGTCTTTCAGAGAAATACAGGTCATTTGGTAACAGATATAAACTATAGCAACAAGAATTCTCAAACAAACAACCAAATTACAGAACTTCAGGGGCCAGGTAGTAGTGCATCTAGTTAAGCATACATATTCTCATGTACAAGGACCTGGGTAAAATCCAGTAAAAAAAAAAAGTAAATAAAAGGAATAATGGCTGCTGGGAGCAGTGGATTCATCATCCAGGCACCAAGACCCAGCAGTAACCCTGGTGGAAATATATATAAAGAAGAATGAGAAAAACAAAAAAAAAATGTAATAAAGATTAAAAAGTACTAGTGAGAAAATAACATCATTTAAAGAGACATTGACAACTATATGCATTTAAATGTTATACATAAGAGTATTGTATATAACATATAAATATATCTAAGAGAGTATTCTTTTTTATTTTTATTTTTTTTTTATTTAAGAAAGAAGACATTAACAAAACCATAGAATAAGAGGGGTACAATTCCCATAGCCTGATCTCTATATTCCATCCCCTCCCCTGGTAGCCTTCCCATTCTCTATCTCTCTGGGAGTGTGGATCCAGGGTCGTTGTGGGTTGCAGAGGGTGGAAGGTCTGGCTTCTGTAATTGCTTCCCCGCTGAACATGGGCGTTGACTGGTCGATCCATACTCCCAGTCTGCCTCCTAAGAGAATATTTCTTAGACTGTTCTTGTTTTGCTGTGCTTTACTCAAATACCCTCTGTACATTTCTTCTTCTTTAATACTTTAAAGTTGTCCCATATTTCCATGGCTTGTGTTTCTGGGTCTCTTCTACTGTGTTATCACCTTGTTGAGACCTAAATGTTCTATGTGGCAGCCCCACTGAGCTTTTTTTTTTTTTAAGCCACTTTGTATGCAGTTGAGTACTTCTGTGTGGGCCCTTTAAATCTGCCATGTGGATTTGAAGTGATTACAGATATGGCACCCATTGAATCCTTCTCTTTTCCTCTCCTGCTCACACTGTATGTCCATGTGTAATTACCAGCCTTCAGATAGTGATGTTTCTCCATCCCAGATGGTCTCAGATGAAGTTTATTGTTATTTTGTTGTAATATTTGTTTTCTTAGGGAGAGGAAACTTCTTGAGACTAGGTTGTTATGGCTCCGCCTCAGAAGTCTAGGCATGGTTTCTTTACTGCCAATATAAATTTTAGATGTAAATTATAGACAGATAGGTATTAGTGGAGTGTAATGAAGAGACCCAAAGCTCCAATACGCTGGATTTACTCTACAAATGTGTTTTTAAAACTTCTTCAAATGTTTTTATGTTAACTATTCATTTCTTGTCTTGTGAGAATTTGTTTTAGGAAAATGTCTCTTCTTATATACTATTTGATTTGTGAAATAGACAGTCTACAGAAGCCCTAATTATGTGTGAGCAAGATATTTCTCGGATGCGCAGACAGCTGGATGAAACGAATGATGAGCTGGCGCAAATTGCCAGGGAAAGGGATATATTGGCTCATGAGAATGATGCACTCCAAGAACAGTTTGCTAAAGCGAAACAAGAAAACCAGGTATACTTGTTCCTAGAGTCTTTTCTTCCAAGGAAAACAATGTATTTTATCTTGAGCACAGCTCTTATGCCGTTGTACAGAAAAGCTCAGGTTTTGGATCCTACTGTTTAAAAAAAATTTTTTTATTAGGGGGGATTAATGGTTTATAGTAAATACAGTTGTTGGTACATGTGTAAAAATTTCTCAGTTTTCTGCAAAACAATCTCACTCTCAGTTTAAGTCTTCCTCCATCATCATGTGCCACCACTTGAAAGCCACCCCCAACCCTAAGTCCTTTACTTTGGTGCAACACACCAAATTTAGCCCAGGTTCTACTTTGTGTTTCCTCTTTCTATTCTATTTCTCAGTTTTTGTCTATGAGTGAGATCATCCCTTTACTATAAAGAATATGCCAGGGGCCAAGTGGTGGCAAACCTGGTTAAGGAACATGTTGCAGCAAGCCCCCGGTTCCCGCCCACAGGGGGAAAACCTTGCAAGTGGTAAAGCAGTGTGGCAGGTATCTCTATGTCTCTCTCCTTATCTTCCCCTTCCCTCTTAATTTCTGACAATCTCCATTAAGTAAATAAATAAAGGTAGTAAAAAATTTAAAAAGAATATGCCATAATTTCAGCATGAGATTTGGACATGTAAATGATTAAATCTTAAAGAAAAAAGGGAACAGGGAAATAAAATAGATTTGTATTAAGCTGTAGTAAGTAGTCCTTAGTAAAGGTTAAATATTCTAATGAAGCAATATTAAATATTGGTTTATTAAATTTTTAACAAATACTTGATAAACATTTTGTAATATTGTTCTTATTATAAAATTTGCATATTTTTTGCAATTAGGAAAATTGATTTTAAAACAATTTAATTTAAAACAATTTATTTTTTTTTCATTGGGTCATAGGCCTCAGAGTAGAAGATAAGTCCTTCTGTGGCCCAGAGATTGGATAAGAACCCATATGAAAATATTTGGAGAACACAGATTAAAAAAAAATTACTTATTTTTAGAGAGACAGATGATGAGAGAAGTATGAGACAGAGGGCCAGAGCACTATTCAGTTCTGTCATGAGGTAGTACCAAGAGTTGAACCTGTGGCCTCTGGGGCTTAAGGCATGCTCTAACAGGATGGGCTGTTTCCTCAGCTCATTGCCACAACTTTTAACAAATTAGGATGGATACATTTAGTATCTTATTTTCATTTTTGCACTAGGTGTAAATGGTAATTTTAGTTTTATTAGATATTACTCTAGACATTTTTCCATATGCATACTCTCCTATGTGATTATATACCATTAATATTATACCACTATTTACTACATCACTCAGTTAATGTGAGTAAAGATTGTCACAAATAATGCCTTAATGAACATTCTATTTATATATTTAAGTATTTATTTACTTATTTATTTATTTTGCCACCAGGGTTGTCGCTGGGGCTCTGTGCTGCACTACGAATTCACCGCTTCTGGCGTCCATTTCCCCACCACCATTCTCTCTCTCTCTCTCTCCCTTCAGTCACTGGGGGTTGGTGCCCGCACTACCAACCCACTGCTTCTGGTGGCCTTTTCTTTTTTTCTTTTTTTCTTTGATAGGACAGAGATAAATCGAGAGGGGAGGGTAGATAGAGAGGGAGAGAAATATAGATACCTGCAGACTTGATTTAGCGGTTGTGAAGTGAACCCCACCCCTGCAGGTGGGGGGATCCCAGGGCTTAAACCAGGATATTTGCGTGGGTCCTTGCACTTTGTACTATGTGTGCTTAACCCGGAGTGCCACTGCCTGACCCCATCTCTCTCTCTTAAATTTTATTTATTATTGGATAGAGACAGAGAAGTTGAGAGGGAGGAGAGATAGAGAGGGAGAGAGACAGAGAGACACCTGCAGCACTACTTCACCACTTGTGACGCTTTCCCCCTGGGAAAAGCGTGATAAGGTGCTTGAACCCAGGTACTTGTATGTTGTACTGTGTGCGCTAACCAAGTATGCCATCGCTTGGTGTATCCTGCTCCCTTTCTCTCTCTCTCTGTCTGTCTCTCTCTCTCTCTCTCTCTCTCAATCTCTTGTTTAGATAAGACAGGGAAAAATTGAGAAGGAAGGGGAGACAGAGGAGAGAAAGACACCCGGAGACCTGCTTCACAATCATGAAGGTCCACCCTGCAGGCTGGGACCAAGAGCTCAAACCCTGGTCTTTGAGCTTGGTAATATGTGCGCTCAACCGGCTGTACCACAGCTTAGCCCCCATGAACACATTCTTTTAAAATACCATTTTATTAGATTTAATTTGAAAATGAATCAAAGCTAAACTTAGTTATGAATTTTGAAAAATTGTATTTAATTTTTTTTGTTGCCAAGGGATTCACCATTCTGATGAATGGTGAATATTGGATTCACTAACTTTAGATAGCGAGAGAAAAACAGAGAGAAAACATTGTCAGGCTGGAGTAGTGGCCCTGCCTGTGGACTCTGATGTACACAGACAGGGTTTTCAGGTTCAAAACTTCTCCTTCCCAAAAGCTGGTGATTCACTGAGGAAAAAAAAAAAAGAAAAAGAAAAAGAAGCAGAGAAAAAGATAGCATAGCACGAAAGCTTCCAGTAGTGTAGAGGGGCTGAGTTTGAACTTTGTTTGCATACATGGCAAAATAGGCACCCTCCCAGGTGAACTATCTTGCTGGCCCCTAAATTACAAAAAAAAAATAATAAATAAATAACTGTAGGAACCAGGAAATAGCTCCTTCAGTAGGAACACATGCCTTGCTGTGTGAAGGTCCTGGGTTTGCATCTAGGCACTACATGGGCACACAATTAACAGCACTAGGGGAATAGGATGGTATTGGATATGTACGAAATCCAAGATTCATCCCCCAGTGTCATATTAAAAAAATTTTTAGGGAGCCGGGCAGTAGTGCAATGGGTTAAGTGTACATGGCGCGAAGTGCAAAGACTGGTGTAAGGATCCTGTCCAAGCCCTGGCTTCTCACCTGCTTCGCAAGTGTTGAAGCAGGTCTGCAGGTATCTATCTTTCTCTCCCCATCTCTGTCTTCTCCTCCTCTCTCTCATTTTCTCTCTGTTCTATCCAACAACAACAACAAAATGGCAAAAAAAAACCTCAAAAAACTTTTTAAAGGGGACATTTTAAAATATAGTGACTACCCATATATCCATCTCCCACCAAAAGGTAACTGTTTTGGGTCTTGTCTTTATAAGCATTTAAAATATTTATTAATATTATCACCATATAGGAAGTCACCAGTTTGCTTTTTTGCAAAATTGTTTACTCCAAGGATACATGGAAATATCTGTTCCTTGTCATAACAAAATAGCTTTAAATCCTTGCTAGTTTGATAGGCAAAATAGTATTTTTACTGTTTTAATTATCACTTCTTTGATTACCAGTAATCTTAATTTTTCTCAGGTATTACCTTTTGTGATTACCTTTTGTGATTTCTGTTTGAATTCTTTATACCCATATACTACTTGGAATGCTATGTTTTTATCATTATTTCTTATATATTAGATGTGTTGATTTTAATTTATATATTTTGAAAATATTTGTAACTTTACATATGCTTTGGCATGTATTATTTTATTTTTTGTAGTCAAATCTTGCTTTTTCTCATAGGTACTATCCAAAAAATTGAATGATACTCACAATGAGCTTAATGACATAAAACAGAAGGTCCAAGATACTAATCTGGAGGTTAACAAACTGAAGAATATATTAAAATCTGAAGTATGTATATATTTTTTCTTCTTTGCTTACCATGCCCAAGAGTTTTCATTAGAGCCATTGATCAATTACACTTATAGTGACAAGTAAATCAAATCGTTTTAGAAATATGCCAAATTTTCTGTTGTCATGATGACCAGAAATGTCCAGAAAAGAATCAAGAATATGTCCTTTTTAGTTTGCCACCCAGACATTCTAGACAAGTAGAATTTTTCTAAGAGGATAAAAAGGACCAGAAAAGGGTAGTTTTCTCTGCCATGCCTTTATAAAAGTGGAGCCATTTGATTGTATAGACTATTGTTGGGTAGCAGGAGAGGTGTTTATTTTTTATTATCTCTATTTATTTATTGGATAGAGAGAGCCAGAAATTGAGGGGGGGAGATAGAGTGGGAGAGAGACAGAAACACCTGCAGCCCTGCTTCACCACTCACAAAGCTTTCCCTCTGCAGCTGGGGACTGGGGGCTGGAACCTGGATCCTTGTGCATTGTAATGTGCACTCAACCAAGTGCTCCACTACCCAGCCCCCAGGAGAGGTGTTTTATTGCAGCCCTTTACCATGTAAGCTTTGAACCATGTCACAAAACTAAATTTAGTTTAAAAATTAGTTCCTATCTCTGAGGAATCTGAGGTGTTACTGGAGAAACTGTACATCCATTAACTTATTACTACATAAAACTGTAAGTCAATTTTAAGAAAATAACAAAACCAATCAGATTCCTACTGATAAATTTGTATTCATTTGAATCTCTAAAGTCAGTACAGTAGGGAGATAGCTCACCTGGTAGAGTGAATATTTTATCAGGCATGAGGAACTGGGTTCAAATGCTAGGCCACCAGGGGTGGGGAGCACCATGAAAAAAGGGAGCTGCCCAAGTAGTGAGGCAATACTTTGGTGCTTCTCCTCCTTCTCTCTCTCCCTCGGGCTCTCCCTCCCACCCACTACTGAAGAAAATGAACAAAAAAGAAAAATAGTTCCGTGGTACAGGCTGGGAAGTAGCTCAGTGAATGAGCATTGGGCTCTCAAGTTTGAGGTCCTGATATCACTTGTACCAGTGATGCACTGATACTCTCTCATAATTAATGAATAAATCTTACAAAAAGCAGTCTTCTGGGAGTTGTAGAATTATGAATATATCAAGCCTCAGTGAAATCTGCAGCAAGGAAAAAATGTACAGTAGTTTAGTATATTAATTTATTAAGTAAGACTTAGCAAAAATCTTTCATATTAAAATACAGTCATTCCACAAGGTGGCGATATTAGCTGTTTCAACCAGTCTCATGTAATTATGTGAGAATTTTAAGTTTGAATCAAAAGATTTGTTAGGGCGAGGCTTTATTTTATTTTTTCTTTTCTGCCTCCAGGATTATCGCTGGGGCTTGGTGTCTGTGCTACAAATGGCTCCTGGATGCTATTTTTTCCCTTTTTTTTTTTTTTTTTGCCCTTGTTGCTACTGTTGTTGGATAGTACAGAGAGAAATCGAGAAAGGAGGGGAAGACAGAGAGGGGGAAGGAAAGATAGACACCTGTAGACCTGGCTCGAACTGGGATCCTTACTCCTGTCCTTGCGTCTCGCATCATTTGCGCTTAACTCACTGCACTACCGCCCGACCCCATGAGGCTTATTTATTGCAATTTGATCATTTTATTTGGTGCAGTATTTCTGACAGGGAAATGCACTGTTTATGAACAGATAGGGAAGAAGGGGACCTACTGCCTTTTAAATTAACTACCCAAATTATAACTTTTAAAAGTTTATTTATTTATTGGTTTATTTACTAGATAGAGATGAAATTGAAAGGGAGATAAAGAGGGAGAGAGAAAGAGAGACATCTGCAGCACTGCTTCACCAGTAGTGAAGTTTTCCCCCTGCAGGTGGGGATAGTGCTGAATCCAGATCCTTACACACTGTATGTGTGTGCTTAACTGGGTATATCACTGCCTAGTGCTCAGAGAATAACTTAAAAAAAATAATAAATTTCCCAAATCATACCACTAAACTATGTTTTTAAACATAACCTCATAAGGATTACTCAGTATAGTTTATTATTATTTTTGTGGAGTTGATTTTTCCCCCTCTAATGATATACAACTTTAGTAAATGTATATATATATCGGGGTTATTTCTGGGGCTTGGTGCTTGCATAATGAATTCACTGCTACCAGTGGTCACCCCCCTTTTTTTTTTTATAAAGACAGAGATATAGGGAAGGAGAAAAGAGAGGGAGAGAGACATCTGCAACACTGATTTGCCATTTGTGATATTTACTTCTGTAGGTAGGGACTAGGGACTTCAGCCAGGTCTTTGGGTATGGCAACGTGTATTCTAACAGATAATGACAGAACTTTAAGTTAAAAAGGTAGTTCCTGGGCCTGGAGGGCGTTGCACCCAGTATGAGTCACACTTTACCATGCAGAAGGACCACAGTTCAAGCCCCCTGTACTTACCTATCAGGGGAAGTAGTGCAGGTATCTCTATTTGCTTCAGATAGCTCTCTTTCTCCCTCTTCCTTCTCCCTCTCTCCACCTTTCTCTTCCCCTCTCCCTCACTATTTCTCTGTCTCTATAAAAAACAATAAAAATAAAGGGGGAGGGGAACCACTGAAAGTGACAAGAGTCCTCATGCAGGCAGTAACCCTGGTGGTAAAAAAAAAAAAAAGTTATCAGAGTTCATGTGGTGGCACACCTGGTTAAGTGCGCAAGGACCAGAGTTCAAGCCCCTGGTAAGGACCAGGGTTCAAGCCCCTCGTCCTCACTTGCAGGGGGTGATGTTTAACAAGTGGTAAAGCAGGGCTGCAGGTATCTCTCTGTTTCTTCTCTATCTTCCTTCCCCCTTTCAATTTCTCTCTGTTTCTATCCAATAATAAATAAAAAGTTCTCTGTCACATGCTGATATACATGTAAATTAATGAATGACATTTATTGGCATATATTTGACATTTATGTCTGAGAATTGCAGACAAGTAATTAGAATAATAAATGAAAAAATGTTTGTCCATTATGGAGAAAAGTAAGGCTAGGATTACAAATGAAAGGCAGGAACCAGACAGGAAATATGCTGAAAGAATCTTTAGAAGTTGATAATTAAAATATGCAAGAACTCAGAAGCCCTATAATTAGCACGACCAAAAAAAAAAAAGTGTCCAAGAACAAGGGAATACACAAATACAAAAGGCCAAGTTCAAATAGAAACTCAGAGACTAGACCATCAGTTAGTCAATAAATTGATATATGAGAAGACAGACTACCATATTTAACCAGGTTCTAGAGAAAAAAGGGTAATTAACTTTACTAGAAGGATGAGTGTGGCTCAAGAGTCAGGTCTTGGTCCCATTCCCTTTTGTTCAATTACATGATCAATTTTATAAACTAAGACTTGGTTAGATTCATTCCTCAAGGCTATGTTCTAATGTAAATCCCTCCTTTGAGATAAATTCCCAATAATATAATAAATAATATTTAATTTGTATCATGTATTAAACATTTTACAACTTTTAAAGTACTAAGAGTTTCTTTTTCTTAGGAGTCTGAGAACCGACAAATGATGGACCAACTCAGAAAAGCCAATGAAGATGCTGAAAGCTGGGAAAATAAAGCCCGTCAAGTGGAGGCAGATAACAATACCCTCAAACTGGAACTCATCAGTGCTGAGGCAGAGGGTAACAGGCTAAAAGAAAAAGTAGATGCCCTCAATAGAGAAGTCGAGCAGGTAAATTTGGGGAAATGTGCTTAAAGCACATTCTGCATTATATCTAAGAGTTTTGTTTGGCTTTTCATAAAAATACATATAAACTATTATTTGTAATGTGAGCTATAGTATATTTTGCTTATACCTACTCTTTTTTTTATTGGGGAATTAATATTTTACATTCAAAAGTAAATACAATGGTTTGTACATGCATAACATTCCCCAGTTTCCCATATAACAATACAACCCCACTAGGTCCTCTGTCATCCTTCTTGGACCTGTATTTTCCCCAGCTACCCACCCCAGAGTCTTTTACTTTGGTGCGATACGCCAATTCCATTTTAGGTTCTACTTGTGTGTCTTTTTTTTTCTTATCTTGCTTTTCAACTTCTGCCTGAAAGTGAGATCATCCCATATTCATCCCATATTCATCCTTCTGTTTCTGACTTATTTCATTAAAATGAATTTTTCAAGGTCCATCCAAGATCGGCTGAAAACAGTGAAGTCACCACTTTTTTTTTTTACAGCTGAGTAGTATTCCATTGTGTATATATACCACAACTTGCTCAGCTACTCATCTGTTGTTGGACACCTGGGTTGTTTCCAGGTTTTGGCTATTACAAATTGTGCTGCCAAGAACATATGTGTACACAGATCTTTTTGGATGGGTGTGTTGGGTTCCTTAGGATATGTCCCCAGGAGAGGAATTGCAGGATCATAGGGTAGGTCCATTTCTAGCCTTCTGAGAGTTCTCCAGACTGTTCTCCACAGAGGTTGGACCAATTGACATTCCCACCAGCAGTGTAGGCCCAGCAGTAGTTCCTTTGATCCCACACCCTCTCCAGCATTTGCTGTTACCTTTTCTGATGTATGACATTCTCACAGGAGTAAAGTGGTATCTCATTGTTGTCTTTATTTGCATTTCTCTGACAATCAGAGACTTGGAGCATTTTTTCATGTGTTTCTCGGCCTTTTGGATCTCTTCTTTGGTGAATATTCTGTCCATGTCCTCCACCCGTTTTTGGATGGGGTTATTTGTTTTCCTGTTGTTGAGTTTGGCAAGATCTTTATATATTTTGGTTATTAGCCTCTTGTCTGATGTATAGCATGTAAAGATCTTCTCCCATTCTGTGAGGGGTCTCTTGGTTTGGGTAGTGGCTTCTTTTGCTGTGAAGAAACTTTTTAATTTGATGTAGTCCTATAGGTTTATACTTGCCTTAGTCTTCCTTGTAATTGGATTCGTTTCATTGAAGATGTCTTTAAAATTTATGCAGAAAAGAGTTCTGCCAATATTTTCTTCTAAGTATCTGATAGTTTGTGGTCTAACATCCAAGTCCTTGATCCACTTGGAATTTACTTTTGTATTTGGTGAAATACAGTGGTTCAGTTTCAGTCTTCTGCATGTTTCAACCCATTGTTTCCAACACCATTTGTTGAAGAGACTCTGGTTTCCCCATTTAATAGTCTGAACCCCTTTGTCAAAGATTAGATGTCCATAGGTGTAGGGGATGCCTACTCTTTTTTTATCACTCTATTTGGGAGTTAGTCACTTATAGTACAGTTGCTGACACATGGGTACAATTTCTCTTCTGTCTGTGATAGGTATCTGCAAAGCACTCTTACTTCCAACTTACGTTCTCTTTCACCATCATGCATCAGGGCATAGTGCCATGCATATGGCAAAATAGCACACTGTCCGAGATATTTCACTGGCCCTAAATATTTTCAAGTACATTTCCAAACACAGAAAGGGAAAACTCAGGATGAAACTTTAATTAGTTATAATTCATTATGTAGGTCCAAAGACCCTAAAGAAAGGAGGCAGGAAGGGTTGAAAGAGAGGTACGGACCCAGTGCCCTATGTTGGCAGAAGACCACAAATTGGCGTAAAGTGTGGTGTGCTGACATCTTTCATGGAGAGCTGTGAAACAGCATTTCTGTAACAACAGAACTTTTTTAGTCATTGCCATACTGTGGATATAGCCATTTTTCCTTTGTAATAAACTGAAAAAAAAAAAAACACCTTGGATCCTACTTTTGTTCTTCAGTTAATTAATAGTGTGACAACTGTTTTGTAAATCAACATTTGCTCCCAAAATAAAGTCATCTAGAAAATTCCTATACTAAGAAAATCTTACTTTTTTTGATTTTTCTCAATCCCTGTTTACTTTTTCCTATAATAAAATGATGCAACAAATATCCTTTTAGATTTTTCCTTGGGTACATTTTTCTCTAGGTTTGTGTCTGAGAGTAGAATAACTGGATTCAGGTTATGTGGAATAGCTCTTCTAAATATAACCAAATGTTCTGTCAGGTTTTACTTTTCCATTAGAACTTAAGGATGGATCAACTTCTCAAATACTAAGGAATTGTTGGAATTATGAGACTAATTTTCTTTAAAAATTAAAAAAAATCTTTATTATTTATTGCAGAGAGACAGCCAGAAATTCTGATGAAAGGGGGTGATAGAGGAGAGAGACAGAGAGACATTTGCAACATTGCTTCACTATTTGCAAAGCTTTTTCCCTACGGGTGGGAACCAGGTGCTTGATCCTGGGTTCTTGAACATTGTAACATGTGCACTCAATCAGATGCACCACCACCTAGCCCCCAACTTAAATTTCTCTACACTTTTTGTTTTATATTTCCTTGATTGCACTGGATATCTTTTAATGTTTTATTTTATTTTATTTGCTATTTAGAATTCCTCTCTTATTAATTTTCCCTTGACTTTTTCTTGAATGAATTTTTATAAAATCTGTTCATTTTTATATTTGGTTATTTTTTTTTCAGTTAACTTTCAGAAGTTTTCTACACATTTTATTTATTTATTTATTTGCCTCCAGGGTTATTGCTGGGGCTTGGTGCTGGCACTATGAATCCACTGCTTCTAGTGGCAATTTTCCCCCCATTTTATTGGATAGGACTGAGAGAAATTGAGAGGGAAGAGGGAGATAGAGAGGTAGAAAGAAAGATAGACACCTTTAGACCTGCTTTGATACTTGTGAAGCATCTCCCCTGCAGGTGAGGAGCCAGGGGATCAAACTTGGATTCTTGTGCAGGTCCTTGTGCTTAGTACTACTTGCACTTAAGTGAGTGTGCCACTACCTGGCCCCCTCTGTATTCTTCTTTCTAAACCGTTTAGAAAAGGGTTTGCTTCTGCAAAGGACTCCTGGTTGTGATTGACTTAGAACAATATTTATGTTAAAGTTTAGAAGAGGAAATCAGTAAAGTCAGACTCCAAAACTGAGTGAAGTCAGTTAGGCTTTCAGTTTCTCACAATTGATGTGAGGGCAATATCTGCCCTCAATATCTGCCACCCCATTGATAGTCAGGATTGATTCGGCTGATCTAGCTGACTATGCAAGTGTCTCTTTCCTCCCTCACTGTCCCTACCAAAGCTGTACACTCAGTAAAAGAGAATAACCTTCCCCAGATAAGGACAGATAGGTTATACAGGTAGCTCTGCTACTCTACTAGAACTTCCAAACAGGCTCTCAGTTTCTCACAGTAAACATTATTTTTTTTAAAATTTATTTCTTTATTGGGGAATTAATGTTTTATATTCAACAGTAAATACAATAGTTTGTACATGCATAACATTCCTTAGTTTCCCATTTAACAATACAACCCCCACTATGCTCAGTTTCTCACAGTAAACATTCTTTTCCATCTTCACAGACTGTCCAACTTTTGGTTGTCTCTATGATGTTGAAAGCATGTTTTTTTTCCTGGAACCTCCCTCCAGGGGTTATAGATTATGTGGTGGTCTCAATTCCAACTTTCCATTAGTCTTAAATTCTTGTTTCCTATCTTTGCTTAAGTGTTGAAGCATAAACCATTCTCTATTACTGGAGTTTCCTTCTCCTAGCTCTTAGTTTCAGGCCTCCTCTAGCTTTGTTTTCTCTTTGATTTTGGTATATGATAATTTCTTTTTCTTTTCTGAAAATGCATCTGTAAATTGCAAAAATGAAAGATAAATAAAATGTTTTACCTAGAGTTTCCCTATTATTTCAATTATCTATTTATTAGAACTTGAAACATCTAGAGTGGTCTTTCCAAAACACACAAAACCAATCTATCATCTTTGTCTATATTTTATCTTTTGATTAGATAAAAACTCAAGGTTTAACTCACCTTATGAGCTCTATCTTGGAAGTTTTGTATACCTGTAAGTTATAAATGTTATCATTCATACCCTTGTTTTCTGAGATTAAGAAATACTAGCCATCTCTCTTGTCTTAGAAGACATTTTTCCTCCATCTACAACACTCTTCTTAGGACTTTTGTACTTAACATTCCTAAGATTTTGAAAAGCTGCCTTCCCCATAGTACACTACATATCTACTTGCCTCTCAAATCTCAACTCAGTTGCCATGTTCTACCACCAGATCTCCGTATCCCATCCTCTCCCTTTATAGCTTTCCTATTCTTTATCCCTCTGGGAGTATGGACCCAGGTCATTGTGGGATGCAGAAGGTGGAAGGTCTGGCTTCTGTAATTGCTTCCCTGCTGAACATGGGCGTTGACTGGTCAATCCATACGTACCCCTCTCATCCTACGGTTTTGTTAATGTCTCCTTTTAAAAATAAATTTAAAAAAAGAAAAAAAGAAAAAGAAAAATATATTTAAAAAAATGTCATTTTCTCAGGGAAGCCTTTTCTGACTTTGCTACTCTCTCAGTTCAAGTCATTTTCTTTAGAAATATTCTTTCACTTTGTATTCATGTATTCACCTATATGAGATAATTGGGTTGAAACATGCAGAGGAATGAAGCTGAATCACTACATTTCACCACACACAAAAGTAAACTTCAGTTGAATCAAGGACTTGGATCTTAGACCAGAAACTGTCAAATACTTAGAGGAAAATATTGGTAAAACTCTTTTTCATCTAAGTTTTATAGGTATTTTCAATGACACAAGTCAAGTTGCAAGGAAGATAAAACCAAAAATAAACCAATGGGACTACATCAAATTGAAAAGTTGCTTTCTTTTTTTAAAATTTCTTTTAATATTTATTAATTTGTTGTTTTATTGTTGTAGTTATTGATGTCATTGTTGTTGGATAGGACAGAGAGAAACAGAGAGAGGAGAGGAAGACAGAGAGGGGTAGAGAAAGATAGACACCTGCAGACCTGCTTCACCCTGCACTTGGGGAGCCGGGGGTTCGAACCAGGAACCTTACGCTAGTCCTTGTGCTTTGTACCACCTGCACTTAACCTGCAATACTACTGCCTGACTCCCTGAAAAGTTACGTTCTAAGTACATTATAAAGAATGACCAGTTGACTGACTGACTGCCTTACCGTGGGTTTTATGTTATAGAAATTTAAAACTTAAATTTCTTCCTCAGAGTGCTTTGTATTAATATCACCTATATGAACTAAATGTTATATAGTCCAAGTTTACTATCATTAAAGATTTTTCCAATTTTGTTTTCTATTTGTTCAAGTTAAAAATGTGCATATAATCTTGTCTTGACAGCACTTAAATGCAGAACGATCCTACAAGTCTCAAATTTCTACTTTACATAAGTCTCTTGTAAAGATGGAAGAGGAGCTTCAGAAGGTTCAGTTTGAAAAAGTGTCTGCCCTTGCAGACTTATCTTCCACGAGGGAGCTTTGTATTAAACTTGACTCAAGCAAAGAACTTCTAAACCGACAACTGGTTGCTAAAGATCAAGAAATAGAAATGGTATGTAATATATTTATGTAGTTTCCTTAAAATTACAATAGAATTGCCACAATTTTAGAAAATTCTTTTTAAAATAAAATATTACATTAAGATATATCTTTCAATTAAATTTTTATTTTTTAAAAATATTTTTATTTATTTAGTTTGGGTAGAGACAGAAATTGAGAAGAAAGGGAAAACCGGGAGAGAGAGAGAGAGACAGAGACACCTGCAGCACTACTTCACTGCTTGTGAAGCTTATTCCTTACAGGTGAGAATTAAATTTTTATCTTTAAAGCCCAAGGAGCTAATTTATGACATCATTGTTATAAATAACTGAATAATGTAACAGAAACTCTTCCTTTTAGTTTGTGATTTGCATTTACTTTTAGCTAGAAGAACTACAAAATACTTCAACACAGAAATTAACAGAGTCAAAAGGTTGAGCTTTAGCCAAATTACAACTTTAAGGATATTCTTTTAATTGAATTTACTTACTGATGTACTGAGTGCTTTTAAACTGTAATTCATTTGAGTGTACTTACAGTGTGCTTTTCACTGTGACTATAGCTTTCAAAAGATACAGATCCTTGATTTCACCTGCTTTCTAGTGTTGACATACCTATACATTGGGGAAAGTTCTATTCTTGTATTTCCAGTTTTTTTTTTAGTTTCTTTTTTAAAAAATTTTTTAATTAATTTTTTTATTTTTGAGAGAGATGCAGAGAGAGAGACACACAGAGAAACACCAGAGTACTGCTCAGCTCTGGCTTATGGTGGTGTGGGGGATTGAACCTGTGACTTAGAAGCCTCAGGCATGAGAGTCTGTTTGCATAACCATTATGCTGTCACCCCCACCCTCCAGTTTTTTTAAAAGCCAAAAGTGAGTATAGCATCAGATGATTTTTCTATATCAATTAATACACTCTAGCAATTTTCTTTCTTCTTTTTTTTTTTTTTTGCCTCCAGGGTTATTGCTGGGGGCTTGATGCCTACATTACTAATCCACTGTTCCTGGTGGCCTTTTTTTTTCTTTCTGTTTTATTGGATAGTACAGAGAGAAATTGAGAGGAGAGGGGAAGATAGAGAGGGGGAGAGAAAGATAGATACCTGGGGAGTCAGATGGTAGCGCAGCGGGTTAAGCACAGGTGGTGCAAAGTGCAAGGGCTGGCTTAAGGATCCTGGTTCCAGCCCCTGGCTCCCCACCTGCAGGGGAGTTGGTTCACAAGCAGTAAAACAGGCCTGCAGGTGTCTTATCTTTCTCTTCCTCTCCTCTCTCCATTTCTCTCTGTCCTATCCAACACAACTACATCAATAAAAACAACAATAATAACTACAACAATAAAAATGGGCAACAATAGGGAAAAACAAATATAAAAAATTGGACAGGGACTGGGACTTAGCTCATTTGATGAGTATGTGCACACCTTATCATGTACAAAGCCCTGGGGACATTTAACAATTTTTTGATTTTTTGATTTTTTTTTTTTTTTTTTTTTTTTTACCAGGGCACTGCTCATCGTTGGCTTATGATAGTGTGGGGGATTGAACCTGGGTCTTTTTAACCTCGGGCATGAAAGTCTCTATGCATAACCATTATACTATCCACCCCCATTCTGGCTTTTTTTTCCCACCAGGATTATTACTGGGACTCACTGTCTTCATAACCCCACCTCTTCCCCCCTTTCTTTTTGATAGAGTTAAAGAGAGTGAGAGGGGGAGAGAGATATGAAGAGTCACATATAGCACTACTTCACTACTGGTGAAACTACCCCCTTGCATGTGGGAACCAGGATTTTTTTATTTATTTGTGGCCACCAGTGTTATTGCTGAGGCTTTATGCCTGCACTAGGAATCCACTGCTCCCAGTGGCCAATTTTGTCTTTCAATTTTTACTTGAAAATTTTTACAGAGAGAAACTGAGAGGGAAGAGGAGATAAGGGGAGAGAAAGACACTTGCAGACTTGCTTCACTACTCATGAAGTGTTTCCCTTGTAGTTATGGAGTGGGTGCTTGAATCTAGGTCCTTGTCCATGGGGCTATGTGTACTTAACCACCTGTGCCACTGCTGGCCTATGACCAGGATCTTGATGCTTTGTATGGTAATGGTGCATGCTACTGGGTAAGCCACCACCTGGCTCCTGGGAAAAAAAATTAAAGGCCACAAGTGGACTGAGGAATGCTACTGCCCTTCAGGGAACTGAGGCCATTGATGTTTTTAAACATCCCTATTTCACATAAGTATTCAATATAAGAGATCAGTACCATCAAGATTAAAAACACTATACTCAAAAGTAGTAACTTATTTTAACTATTTCTTTTATTATTAGTAAAGACAAATTTCCACATTTACTAATATTTTGTTTCTGTTCATATCACTAGTTCATATTTGCCATCAGACATTGTTCCACTATTTTTTTTTCTCTCTCTCCCCTTTCTACTTACTTGATAGTACAGAGAGAAATTGAGAGGGAGGGGAGACAGAGAGGGAGAGAGAAAAATAGATACCTGTAGACCTGCTTCACTACTTGTGAAGTGACCCTCCTGCAGGTGGGGGTTGTGGGTAGGTGGCTGGAACCTGGGTCCTTGGGCAAGGTGATATGTGTGCTAAACTTGGTGTGCTACTGTCCAACCCCCAATTTTGACTCTTTATATTGACTATTAACATATTTACATTTTATGTGGCCAAATGTAATTATTATTTTGCTTTTAGTTAGTAATGAGAGAGAGAATCAGAGTATCATGATGGTACATATGAAGCTGGGATCAAATTTGGGTCCTCATGTCTCTTAAGTTCAGTGGTCTAGTCACTGTACCATGTCCCAAGCTACCAAATGCCATTCTGAATTGTGTTTAGTTTAGAAGATTCATCCCCTACCTGCCTGTGCTCCATTAATTTCAGTTTTGTTTAATTCTCTTAGAGTTGTATGGTTACCTTTTTCACACTTAACTTCCTTTTTTTTTTTTTTTTTACTTTTACTATTGTCATTATTATTATTGTCACCAGGGTTATTGCTGGACTTGGTTCTGACACTGTGAAAATCCACTATACCTAGTGGCCATTTCTTCTTCATTTTATTTGATATGAAAAAGAGAAACTGAGAGAGGAGATGGGGAATAGGAAGAGAGATACCTGCAGCACTGCTTCACCTCTCATGAGATACTCCCCATATAGGTGTTGGAGCAGGAATTTGAATCTGTGTCTTTGTCACATGATAACATTTGCACTCTGTTGGCCAGCCCCTCATATTTAACTTTTTATTTATTTATTTATTCATTTCTGCCTCACATTTTTTTAAATTTTTAATTTCTTTATTGGGGAATTAATGTTTTACATTTGACAGTAAATACAATAGTTTCTACATGCATTACATTCCCCAGTTTCCCATATAACAATGCTATCCCCACGAGGTCCTCTGTCATCCTTCTTGGACCTGTATTCTCCCCACCCACCCACCCCCACACCAGAGTCTTTTACTTTGGTGCAATACACCAATTCCATTTCAGGTTCTACTTGTGTGTCTTTTTTTTTTCTTATCTTGTTTTTCAACTTCTGCCTGAAAGTGAGATCATCCCATATTCATCCTTCTGTTTCTGACTTATTTCATTAAAATGAATTTTTCAAGGTCCATCCAAGATCGACTGAAAACGGTGAAGTTACCATTTTTTACAGCTCAGTAGTATTCCATTGTGTATATTACCACAACTTGCTCAGCCACTCATCTGTTGTTGGACACCTGGGTTGCTTCCAGGTTTTGGCTATTACAAATTGTGCTGCCAAGAACATATGTGTACACAGATCTTTTTGGATGGGTGTGTTGGGTTCCTTAGGATATATCCCCAGGAGAGGAATTGTAGGATCATAGGGTAGGTCCATTTCTATCCTTCTGAGAGTTCTCCAGACTGTTCTCCACAGAGGCTGGACCAATTGACATTCCCACCAGCAGTGTAGGAGGGTTCCTTTGACCCCACACCCTCTCCAGCATTTGCTGCTGTTACCTTTTCTGATGTATGACATTCTCACAGGAGTAAAGTGGTATCTCATTGTTGTCTTTATTTGCATTTCTCTGACAATCAGAGACTTGGAGCATTTTTTCATGTGTTTCTCGGCCTTTTGGATCTCTTCTTTGGTGAATATTCTGTCCATGTCCTCCCCCCATTTTTGGATGGGGTTATTTCTTGTCTTGTTGTTAAGTTTGGAAAGTTCTTTATATATGTTGGTTATTAAACTCTTATCTGATGTATGGAATGTAAAGATCTTCTCCCATTCTGTGAGGGGTCTCTTGGTTTGGGTAGTGGTTTCTTTTGCTATGAAGAAGCTTTTTAATTTGATGTAGTCCCATAGGTTTATATTTGCCTTAGTCTTCTTTGTAATTGGATTCGTTTCATTGAAGATGTCTTTAAAATTTATGCAGAAGAGAGTTCTGCCAATATTTTCTTCTAAGTATCTGATAGTTTGTGGTCTAACATCCAAGTCCTTGATCCACTTGGAATCTACTTTTGTATTTGGTGAAATACAGTGGTTCAGTTTCATTCTTCTGCATGTTTCAACCCATTGTTTTCAACAGCATTTGTTGAAGAGACTCTTCTTTCCCTATTGAATAGTCTGGGACCCTTTGTCAAAGATTAGATGTCCGTAGGTGTGGGGGCTCAACATTTAACTTTTTAAACACACGCACACACCCACACACACACACGTGCGCGCGCGACACACATGTATTATGAGATAAGGAATAATTTCCCCTCAAATAGTAATGTTTGTTTCCCCTCCTTTGAAGAAACATTTGATTTGCAGAGCATTTTCTAGGCTACATATGCTCTTTAAGTCATATTTTGTAAAGCAAAATACAAAATTTCATAACCATCATAAATGGAACTATCTGGTGGAATGTATACTTTACCATGCATGAAGATCTGGGCTCCCCATTATACATGGGAGCGCTGCATCCCCACCACTGTGTGGAAGCACCATGCAAAGGGGAAAGCTTCACAAATGGTGGGTTGATGCTGTGTCTCTCCTCTCTCTCCCTCTCTGTCTCTTACTCTCTACCCTCCTCACCCCCCAAAAAAGAAAATAAAGAAATGCAAAAGGAGGGCTGGTGAAAAATAAAATAAATAAAAATTAAAAGTTTCCTACAGGTTTATCTGAGAGGGAGTGTACAATTGCTCTGTATCTTTAACTGTAGATTACAGTGATGTTCCATAAAAGTGGGTTTTTTTTTGTTTTGTTTTGCTTTTTGTTTTTTGCCTCCAGGGTTATTGCTGGGCAAGTAAGTGCCTGCACTACACATCCACTGCTCCTAGAGGCTATTTTTTCCATTTTGTTGCCTTTGTTGTTATTATTATTGTTGCTGGATAGGACAGAGAGAAATTAGAGGAGATCGGGAGTGTTCAGGGTGGGATGGCTATAGACAGGACAGAGAGAAATCGAGAGAGGAGGGGAAGAGAGAGGGGGGAAAGACCCACACCTGTAGATCTGCTTCACTGGGAGGCGACCCCCCCCCCCGTGGGTGGGGAGTCTGGGGCTCAAACCCGAATCCTTACACTGGTCCTTGCACTTTGCATCATGTGTGTTTAACCTGCTGTGCTACTGCCCGGCCCCCAGAGTTAGGTATTTGTAACTCATCTAACTCAGGACAAAAACAATAACCATAGCTATCACCATGCAAGTTTTGTGTAAAGATATATAGAAATATCAAAGCTAGAACTGGAAATTGTTTACAATTGGGACTAGTAAATCTTTACTAAATAAATTTCCCAGTATGATCAGCATGGGTAGAAAGTGATACTCTTGTGTGTGTATGAATGCGTATGTATTTGTTAATAAGGAGAACAGAACTTCTAATCAAGAAATTAAAAGAGGTTGTTAATATGTAAAATGTATATATTACACATATAAACTATGTATGAAACAATATGGCAATGTTATGAGTTTCATAATTTATTAGTTTAGTGAGTCTCATATTACTCATTAGTATAGATATGTTCCTATTTTTATACAGATGGAGAATGAGTTAGATTCTGCTCGTTCTGAAATAGAACTCCTCAGGAGTCAGATGACAAATGAAAGAATCTCCATGCAGAATCTAGAAGCTTTGTTGGTGGCCAATCGAGACAAAGAATATCAGTCTCAGATAGCACTTCAAGAAAAGGAATCTGAAATTCAACTTCTTAAAGAACACCTCTGTTTGGCTGAAAACAAAATGTGAGTTAGTTATCAATATACTAGCTTTGTCATATTTTGTAAAATTTTGGCATCTTATTAGGATTTTAAAGGTGGACAACTTAACTTTCATAATTTGTTATTACTTAAACTGAGGGCCAGAAAAATTGTGATTTGCCAAGAAGTAGCATTTATTTCTACTATATGTTTCCATAAATTTATTTAAATTAAACCACCTGTGCTAATTGTTTCCTAGATCTTTGGGTCTAATTGATTATTTGATCTAAAATATTGTCTTTAGGAAATACTATAACCAGATTAGAAAACAGAAAAGACCTGATTGCAGGATTAAGAACTTGTGCACCTTTTACAAAACTTAGCCTCTTTTTTTTTAAATCCAATGTTTGAATACAACAAGAATTGATGGCAGGTGATTTACTAATTAACCTCTGTTCTTATCTAGCTGAATTATGACACTTTGTTATCTAGCTTCAGTCCTACCCTTTTATCTGAGTGGGACCTGGAGAAGAGTAGAATAATGATCTCAGGAACTAGTCACTCATAGGAGTCCCTTATTAAGCAAAGGCTGCAGAGTCAGAACCAGTTTCCTTCAGAAACTATTTTCTGGTTATAGTAGCTATAATTGTCATTATTTTCAGTCACTGCAGCTGGATTTTTATGCTATGTCCAGTCACTACTGCAGTATCATTTGCTCAAGCTGGTAGATGGAAATCTGATTTAAGGAAGCATACAAAAAAAAAGGTGTCACTTTCACGGTTATACTCTGAGATTTACTGGGAAGTACCATTACAACTTGGAAGTTGTTGTTAAAGTTCGGGGGCTCCAGCAGGCCAGGCTAGCGTCACAGCGGTAGACAGAGACAGACTCGGGGACACACGGCTGGGCTGAGAAGCTGCAGTTTAATCTTTATTCACGAACAGGAAAATCACTACACCATGTGCTTCTCCATCATTTTCCCTCTGCTGCTGCTGTTGGGACTCTGGACGTCCTTCGCATAGGGGGCGGGGAGAAAAAGGGGCGCGAAACTAGCAAGGGCCAAACCAATTCTCTCAGAGTTGGGGGGAAGGGGAACAAACCAATATGAAACATAGCAACAATTCCCCCTTCTGTTTTTAACTAAATGACCACAGTATCAGGGGTGTGGGGTGAACAGAAACCTATATCGTACAGGCATTTTCAAAAAAGAAACTGGCACAAACATGGAGAAACATGTAAGCGAGTAACAAGAACCAGTGTGCTGCCAAGGGAAGGCCTGAGGGGGCCATTTTTTTGCCTCTGTGGGCAAAACTTTATCAGCTAAAAAAAACATTTCCTGCCTTTGGGGGGTGTACTTGACTCAACGGGCATTTTCTAGCATGGGGGGAGGGTGAGGCCTAGAGTCCCAAGGCATGGCAGCAGTCAGTCTTTGAGAAACCCAGTAGCATAAGTGGAAGCTGCTAGTTTTGTGCAAAGTGTCCAAGAGTTGTACCAGTGAGTCTGATAGAAATGCGAGGCCAAAGCAGATGACCACCAAAGAATTGTACATCTGTCTCAATGGGGAATGTTAGCCATCGGAATTCTGTTTTTCTGTAGAGAACTTGACAGCTGCAATTTACTTACTATGAAATAAAACTTGTAGCAGGTTAGAAGTTTACCACAATTTATAACTCTATCACAATTGGAAGTCCCTTCCAGCACGATTCTAAGGCTATTTAAACAATAAAATGTGGAAAGGCAAACATGAACCATAGAAAGAAAAAGGCCTCAGGCATGAGAATTATTAGCATAACCATAGCGCAATCTAACGTTCTAATTGAGAAGGAATCTGAGACTTTTACATATCAACAATGTCTTTTTAACCTTTTGTTACACCCATTCAAGATGGAGACACACCCTAGGTGTGCACAGGTTTTTTTTTTTTGACCAACTTAGTTAAAATATACTGATATTTAACCTAATTTTTAACTCAGACTTTAAATGTAAGTTAATTTTATCTTTATGAGAATTACGTTGAAAACCTTTTTCATTTAACTCTGTCTGGTAAGAATATAGCCTTAAAGTTATATTTTTAACCTTAAAGTTAATGTTACCAAACTTTAAACACACACGTAAACATGGTCTTTAATACACAAGGAGAGAAACTTTTGTTACGAAGACATTTCATTTTAAACACGAATTTAAATCTGTACTGTCTTAGTTGTTGGGGGGGGGGATCACCATCCGGAAGTGGCTTCCTGCGCAGCTCCACTTATAGGAATTGTAGGTTGCGATCTCTGGATGAATCTCTGTGTGTTCTAGCTTGTCTGCCTTCAGACCCAAGCTGGAGATCTCGGCCAGGGGGCCCAGTTTTGGCAGGGAGCCCACGGTCTCCGGGTGGTCCGGGATCTGTCCAGACCTCATAGCACGAGGGCGGGTGGACCAGCCTTGCAGAAGGCGCGGGCCGAGGTGCCACAGGGTGGTGGCGAGGATAGGCTGCTGTGGCCCTGCACCATGGCCCTGCCATGTCTGCTGCCCTGCTCCCAGCGGCCGAGCAGCGTGGAGGGAGCCGGTGCCCAATGCCCTGCACCATGCGGCGGAAAGCCGGCTCCTGTGGGCTGGCGTTGGGCTCCTGTGAGCTGGTGTTGGGCAGAAACCGCAGAGTGGTCCGGAGATAAATGTTCCAGAAACAGCGAAACAGTCTTGTGAAGAAAGGGCAGAGGCCTTTGGAGATCTCTTCACAAGCAGAAGAGAAGGCCATAGTACATAGGTAGCCAATTTGTCTTCACTTATCTGAGAGATGCGCAGGTCAGGTCCACATGGGCATCATTTGTTCTTAATGTTTCGGGGGCACCAGCTGGCCGGGCTAGCTTCGCGGTGGAAGACAGAGACAGAGACTCGAGGACACACGGCTGGGCTGAGAAGTTGCAGTTTAATCTTTATTCACAAACAGGCAAATCACCACACCATGTGCTTCCCCATGTTTTTCCTTCTGCTGCTGCTGGGACTCTGCACGTCCTTAGCATAGGGGATGCGGAGAAAGCGGGGCACGAAACTAGCAAGGGCCAAACCATTTCTCTCAGAGGTAGGGGGAAGGGGGCCAAACCAACACGAAGAATACCAACAGGAAGTATGATGAGCTTTTGTGTTATTAAGTTCTAAAGTTTAGATCTCAGTAGTCTATAATACAGTCCTGAAAGCAAGCAAAAACTATAGAATATATGTATTTAAAAATGTCTTCCCTTAATTTTTTAATCTTTATTTATTTGTTGAATAGGGACAGTCAGAAATTGAGAGGGAAGGGGGGGATAGAAAGGAAGACAGACAGAGAGAGACACCTGCAGCCCTGCTTCACCACTTGTGAAGCTTTCCCTCTGCAGGTGGGGATGGGGGCTTAAACCTTGTGCACTGTAACATGTGCGCTCAACCAGGTGTGCCACCACCTGGCCCCAGAATAATATATCTTATATAATACCATTTATTATAGTTAAAGTAGAAAGGAAGTCTTAAAGCTTTTTTTTTTTTTAATTTATAAAAAGGAAACAGTGACAAAACCATAATTCCCACCATTAGAACTCCGAATCTCACCCCCTCCCCTGATAGCTTTCCTATTCTTTATCCCCCTGGGAATATGGACCATTATGGGATGCAGAAGGTGGAAGGTCTGGCTTCTGTAATTGCTTCCCTGCTGAACGTGGGCGTTGACAGGTCAATCCATACTCCCAGCCTGCCTCTCTCTTTCACTAGTGGGGTGGGGTTCTGGGGAATCAGAGTTCCAGGACATATTGGTGGGGTTGTCTGTCTAGGGAAGTCTGGTCAGCATCATGCTAGCATCTGGAACCTGGTGGCTGAAAAGAGAGTTAAAACTATGGAATATTCTATGCAAGTAGGATTCAACTGTCATTATCTTCTTTATGATAGTATGTCTATCACAATTTTTTTGACTGTTACTTAGACCTAAAAGGATTCTTTGAAACTGAAGATTTTTGTTCTTAAATGTGTCTATATTAAGTTTATTATAAGTATATACAAAACAAACTTGGTGAATTATATACATACACATATGTAATAGACTATGTTAATCATGGTTCTAATGAATTCCAGTGTTAATTATACTAGTATATTTATGTACCTTTGTGAAAATGATTTGCGTATATATGTGACACATACAGAAACTGAGATGGAAGTTTTGCCTAATAAAATGGGTCTGGAACAGGCTAGGTTTTTTTCTTTTTTAAATATTTATTTATTCCCTTTTGTTGCCCTTACTGTTTTTTATTGTTGTAGTTATTGACGTCGTCGTTGTTGGATAGGACAGAGAGAAGTGGAGAGAGGAGAGGAAGACAGAGAGGGGGAGAGAAAGACAGACACCTGCAGACCTGCTTCACCGCCTGTGAAGCAACTCCCCTGCAGGTGGGGAGCTGGGGGCTCGAACCGGGATCCTTACACTGGTCCTTGTGCTTTGCGCCACCTGCGCTTAACCCACTGCACTACCACCCAACTCTCTTCTTTTTTAAAGATTTTATTTATTGATTAATGAGAAAGATAGGAGAGAGGAAGAACTAGACATCTCTCTGGTATATGTGCTGCTATGGATAGAATTAGGACCTCCTGCTTGAGAGTCCAATGCTTTATCTATTGCACCTACCTCCTGGACCACAGTTTTTTTTTTTCCCCACAGCACTGTTCAGCTCTGGCTTACTGGGTTACAGGGGGTTGAACCTGGGACTTTGGAGTCTCAGTCACCAAAGTCTTTTTGCATAGCCGTTATGCTATCTCCCTCAACCCAGTTTAGGTTTTTAAAATAGGTTATTTTGCACATTAGCTATACCCAAAATTAGCATGCTTTAGATGTACCAATATAATTTGTAAAAAGCACAATTTGACAATGATCACTGAGAAACCATTGCTAACATGGGTAATTCTATCTAAATTTAAGTTTAATCAATTGTCATCTTTTTTTTTTAATTTAAGAAAGGATTAATTAACAAAACCATAGGGTAGGAGGGGTACAACTCCATACAATTCCCACCACCCAATCTCCATAACCCACCCCCTCCCCTGATAGCTTTCCCATTCTCTATCTCTCTGGGAGCATGGACCCAGGGTCATTGAGGGTTGCAGAAGGTAGAAGGTCTGGCTTCTGTAATTGCTTCCTCGCTGAACATGGGTGTTGACTGGTCAGTCCATACTCCCAGTCTGCCTCTCTCTTTCCCTAGTAGGGTGTGTCTCTGGGGAAGCTGAGCTCCAGGACACATTGGTGGGGTCTTCAATCCAGGGAAGCCTGGCCAGCATCCTGGTGGCATCTGGAACCTGGTGATTGAAAAGAGAGTTAACATATGAAGCCAAACAAATTGTTGAGCAATCATGAACCCAAAGCTTGGAATAGTGGAGAGGAAGTGTTAGGGAGGCACTCACTGCAAACTCTAGTGTACTTCTGCTTTCGGGTATATATTTTGCAGTAGTTTATGGATACGTGTGAACATAAACTCTCTCTCACAGAAACTGGTGTATATCTAGGTTATGAGACTTTGTTAGAAAGTGAACCACCTGAGATGAAATTAGAGTGTACTATAAAAGGAAATGTCTCACCCGAGTAATGAAGCTGAAGGGTTGTCATTCCACACGTGAAGTCTCTGGACACAGTCTGAGGTGAAGCATGTTGAGGTGGCAATTGTTGCGTTGGTTAGGTTGTGATCGGCGGATGCAATATTATTTGGTATGGATTGGGAGAGGCATACGGGAAAGTGGGCCCTATCCAAGGGTTCCAGGACTGGGGGAAGTAGGGGCTCTATAGTGGAGATGTGAGGTTCCTGCTGTCTTAGCGTTCAAAAAGACAATGGATAGTTAATGTTATCATCACATTATTTGGTAATTGGGTTAACTTTGAAAAGTCCTTTTGTTATGGTCTGCTGTACAGTACCCAGTATTTTGTATATAGCTGTGCTATTGGATGCTTCTAATCTACTTGGTCTAGGCTTTTGAGAGAGTTCGTATCTCAAATACACAGCCTATATATTAAAAAGATTCAGTTTGTGTTTTGAAAAACTTCGAGACATACAATTGATTTCCCCCCTCTCATATTAATTAACTACTGATTTATATGTCTACATTTTGCTAGGAGTGTACATAAACACCATTCCTACCCCCAAAAGACTGTGACCCATCCCTCCCACCCACTCCCACCCCCCACTGTCCCAGGAAGCTGCATGTCTACCCCTCACCACAGGGTTTTTACTTTGGTGCCCTACTTACAATTTGGTCAGGTCTTGCTTTTAGTTTCCCTTTCAGATCTTCTTAGTTAACTTCTGTTGATGAGTGGGATCATCCCATACTCATCTTTATCTTTCTGACTTAGCTCACTTAACATAATTCCTTCTAGCTCTGTCCAAGATGGGTCTGAGAAGGTGGGTTCATTGTTCTTGATAGCTGCATAGTATTCCATTGTGTATATATACCACAGCTTTCTCAGCCACTCATCTGTTGTTGGGCACCTGGGTTGCTTCCAGGTTTTAGCTATTATGAATTGTGCTGCTATGAACATAGGAGTACACACCTCTTTTTGGTTGGGTGTTATGGAGTCCTTGGGGTATAACCCCAGGAGAGTAATTACTGGATCATATGGAAGGTCCATGTCTAGCCTTGTGAGAGTTTTCCAGACTGCTCTCCACAGAGGCTGTACCAATTTACATTCCCACCAGCAATGTAAAAGGGTTCCTCTGTCCCCACATCCTCTCCAGTATTTGTTGCTGCTGTCCTTTTTGATGTATGCCATTCTTACAGGAGTGAGGTGGTATCTTAGTGTTCTTAATTTGCATTTCTCTGACAATCAGTGACCTAGAGCAGTTTTTCATAAGTTTGTTAGCCTTTTGGATCTCCTCTGTAGTGAATGTTTTGTTCATATCCTCTGCCCATTTTTGGATGGGGTCATTTGCTTTTTTGGTGCTAAGTTTGCTGAGCTCTTTATATATTTTGGTGATTAGTTTCTTGTCTGATGTCTGGCATGTGAAGATCTTCTCCCATTCTGTGAGGGGTCTCTTTGTTTGTTTAATAGTTTCTTTGGATGTGCAGAAGCTTTTCAATTTGATGTAGTCCCATTGGTTTGTTTCTGCTTTAGTCTTCCTTGCAATTGGGTTTGATTCATCAAAGATGTCCTTGAGGTGTAGGTGGGAAAGTGTTTTACCAATGTTTTCCTCTAAGTATTTGATTGTTTCTGGTCTGACATCTAGGTCTTTGATCCATTTGGAGTTGATTTTTGTTTCTGGTGAGATAAAGTGGTTCAATTTCATTCTTCTGCATGTTACAACCCAGTTTTCCCAGCACCATTTATTGAAGAGAGCCTCCTTCTTCCATTTAATCCTTTGGGCCCCCTTATCAAAGATTAGATGTCCATAGGTGTGGGGGATTTATTTCTGGCTTTCAATTCTGTTCCACTGGTCTGTGTGCCTATTTTTGTTCCAATACCATGCTGTTTTGATGATGATGGCTTTATAATATAGTTTAAGGTATGGGAGTGTGATGCCTCCATTTCTGTTTCTTTTCCTTAAGATGGTTTTGGCAATTCTAGGTGTTTTCAGGTTCCAGATAAATGATTTTAGTGTTTGTTCTATTCTCTTAAAGAAGCTTGGTGGAACTTTGATGGGTATTGCATTAAATTTGTATATGGCTCTGGGGAGAATATTCATTTTGATGATATATCAATTGTCATCTTTATATTCTTCTACACAGGGCCATTCAAAGTAGAGATGTGGCACAGTTCAGAAATGTGGTAACACAATTGGAAGCTGATTTAGACATTACCAAAAGACAACTAGGGACAGAGCGCTTTGAAAGGTAAGTTTGTCTCTGTGTAGTGTTCAACCTGAAAAACAGTGTGTCTTAAACAGGTTTTTGTCTATTTCATGATAGTTAGATTTATTTATTTATTTATTTGCCTCCAAGGTGCCCATACTACTACTGGGGGCCATTTTTTTTTATTGGATAGGACAGAGAGAAATTGAGAGAGGGTAGAGAGGGAGAGAGATAGAGAGATAGATACCTGCAGACCTGCTTCACCACTTCTGAATCAACCCCCCCTTGCAGGTGGGGAGCCAGGCACTCAAACCAGATCCTTGTGTGGGTCCTTGCGCTGCACATTATGTGTGTTTAACCCAGTGCGCCACCGCCCGGCTCCTGTTAGACTTATTTATTTATTTATTTTAATTTCTTTATTGGGGAATTAATGTTTTACATTTGACAGTAAATACAATAGTTTCTACATGCATAATATTTCCTAGTTTTCCATATAACAATACAACTCCCACTAGGTCCTCTGTCATCCTTTTCAGACCTGTATTCTACCCTCCCACCCACCCCAGAATATTTTACTTTGGTACAATACAACAATTCCATTTCAGATTCTACTTGTGTTTTCTCTTCTGATCTTATTTTTCAACTTCTGCCTGAGAGTGAGATCATCCCGTATTCATTCTTCTCTTTCTGACTTATTTCACTTAACATGATTTTTTCAACGTCCATCCAAGATCGGCTGAAAATGGTGAAGTCATCATTTTAAATAGCTGAGTAGTATTCCATTGTGTATATATACCACAACTTGCTCAGCTACTTATCTGTTGTTGGACACCTGGGTTGCTTCAGGTTTTGGCTATTACAAATTGTTCTGCTAAGAACATATATGTACACAGATCTTTTTGGATGGGTATGTTGGGTTCCTTAGGATATATCCCCAGGAGAGGAATTGCAGGATCATAGGGTAGGTCCATTTCTAGCCTTCTGAGAGTTCTCCAGACTGTTCTCCACAGAGGTTGGACCAACTGACATTCCCACCAGCAGTGCAGGAGGGTTCCTTTGACCCCACACCCTCTCCAGCATTTGCTGCTGTTACCTTTTCTGATGTATGACATTCTCACTGGAGTGAAGTAGTATCTCATTGTTGTCTTTATTTGCATTTCTCTGACAATCAGAGACTTGGAGCATTTTTTCATGTGTTTCTTGGCCTTTTGGATCTCTTCTTTGGTGAATATTCTGTCCATGTTCTCCCCCCATTTTTGAATGGGGTTATTTGTTTTCTTGTTGTTGAGTTTGGCAAACTCTTTATATATGTTGGTTATTAAACTCTTATCTGATGTATGGCATGTAAAGATCTTCTCCCATTCTGTGAGGGGTCTCTTGGTTTGGGTAGTGGTTTCTTTTGCTGTGAAGAAGCTTTTTAATTTGATGTAGTTCCATAGATTTATACTTGCCTTAGTCTTCTTTGTAATTGGATTCGTTTCATTGAAGATGTCTTTATAATTTATGCAGAAAAGAGTTCTGCCTATAATTTTGGAATTTTGTAGATATCTAGGAAATCATCCATTTCTTCCTGGTTCTCTGGCATGGTGGCATATAGTTGTTCATAAAAGCCTCTCATGATATGTTGAATTTCTGTGGTGTCTGTTGTGATGCCTCCTCTTTCATTTACGATCTGATCTATTTGGGTCTTCTCCCTTTTTTGTTTTGTGAGTCTGGCTAAAGGTTTGTTTTGTTTACTCTTTCGAAGAACCAACATTTAATTTCATTGATCTTTTGTATGGTTTTCTTATTTTCAATGTTATTAATTCTTCCCTACCTTTGTTGCTAGTTATTTCTGTCCTTCTGGTTGCTTTAGGGTTTCTTTGTTCTTCTTCTAGGTCTTTAAGATGTGCAATCAGCCTGTTTTTTTGTGCTTTTTCTTGTTTCCTAATGTGTGCTTGTATGGCTATGAACTTCCCTCTCATTACTGCCTTAGGTGTGTCCCAAATTTTTTGATAGCTTGTGTCTTCATTTTCATTGAACTCTTCAAACATTTTGATTTCTTCCTTTATTTTCTCTTTGTCCCAGCAGTTGTTCAGGAGTGTACTGTTGAGCTTCCACATTTTGGGACTCTTACTTATCTTTTGTTAATTGTTAAGTGTTAGTTTAATTCTACTGTGGTCTGAGAAGATGCTTGTGATGATTTCAGTGCTCTTGAATTTGCTGATGCTGTCTTTGTGGCCTAACATATGGTCTATCCTTGAGAATGACTCATGTGGACTTGAGTAGAATGTGTATTCCAGTTCCTTGGCATGAATGACTCTGAAAATGTGCAATAGTTCCAGTTTCTCTATCTCCTCATTTAGCTCCCTCATGTCTTTATTGATTTTCTGCTTGGATGATCCCTCCAGTTGAGAGACTGGGGTGTTGAAGTCCCCTACTATGACTGTGTTGCTGTTAATATATTGCTGTAGCTCTTTCAGTAGATGCTTGATGTATTTAGATGGCTTCTTATTGGGTGCATAGATGTTAATAATTGTTAAGTCCTCTTCATTGACTGATCCTCTGAACATTAAGCAGTTTCCATCCCTATCTTTTTAAATTTTACTTATTTTAAATTCTATCATGTCAGATATGAGAATAGCTGTTCCTGCCCTTTTTTGTGGGACACTGGCTTGTATAATAGTTTTCTATCCTTTCACTTTGAGCCTGTGTTTGTCTTGTTGAGTTAGATAGGTTTCTTGTATACAACATACTGTTGGGTTGTGTTTTCTGATCCATCTTCCTACTCTGTGCCTTTTAATAGGTGCATTCAGGCCATTGACATTTATTGATATCAAGGATTGAAGATGTTTTAATGCCATTCTTATAGATATTTAGAGTGTTCTGATATATGGCCTATTTATGGTGGTCTGACTGTTTATAGGAGACTTTTCAGAACTTCTTTCAAGGCAGGCTTGGTGATAGTTGATTCTTTCAACTGTTGCTAGTTTGAGAAAGTTTTGATGCCTCCATCTAGTCTGAATGACAGTCTAGTAGGATACAGTAGTCTTTGTTGAAAGCCTTTCTCATTGAGCAATCAACAGATATCTTGCCATTCTCTTCTGGCCTGTAGTGTTTTTGTGGAGAAGTCTGCTGCTAATCTTATGGGTGTTCCTGCTGCTAATCTTATGGGAGAAGTCTGCTGCTAATCTTATGTGGAGAAGTCTGCTGCTAATCTTATGGGTTTTTGTGGAGAAGTCTGCTGCTAATCTTATCTGCTGCTAATCTTATTAGTCTGCTGCTAATCTTATGGGTGTTCCTTTGTTTTTCTCTTGCAGCCTTCAGTATCCTTTCTTTATCCTTGTTCCTTTCAATTCTAAATAGGATGTGTCTTGTTGTCTTTAAGCCTGGGTTAATTCTGTTTTGGACCCTATGGGCTTTTTGAACCTTTATGTCTTTTATGTTGTCTAGACTAGAGAAGTTCTCAGCTATTATGTCCTCAAGAATGCTTTCTTCTCCTCCCTCTTCTTTTTTCCTCTGGAGACTTACTTATTTATTTTTTAATCAGAGCACTGCCAAGCTATGACTTATGGTGGTTTGAAGGATTGAACCTGAGATCTTGGATATTTTGAGAGTCTCTTTGCATAACTATTATGCTTCCTCCCTCACCCATGGTTAGACTTTAAAGTATGATTTTAATTGTATTTTTTTTAAAAGTTCAAACTCAGGGGCCAGGCACTGGCGCACTGGGTTGAGTGCAAGGACTCTGACTCAAGCCTCTAGCTCCCCATCTGCTGGGGGGTTGCTTCACAGGTGATGAAGCACGTATCTTTCTCTCCCCCTCTTGTCTTCCTTTCCTCTCTTGATTCCTTTCTATCCTAGACAACATCAACAGCAGCAAAAATAACAATAGCAGCAGCAGCAACAACAATGGCAAAAGATGGCCACCAGGAGCGGTGGATTCATAGTGCAGGCACTGAGCCCTAGCCATAAACCTGGAGGCAAAAAAAAAAAAAATTCAAACTCTCAGCTTCTATCTGTAATGGGGAAGCTTTGCAAATGGTGAAGTAGTACTACAGGTGTTTCTCTGTCTCTCTCCTCCTCCCCTCAATTTTCTCTGTCCTATAAAATAAATATTAAAAAATAATAACAATACAAAGTTTAAGTCTTACTGTCTTATTTTAGGGAGAGGGCTGTGCAAGAACTTCGACGCCAGAATTACTCATGTAATGCTTATCATTTAAGTTCCACAATAAAGCAAAATGCAAAATGTCACTCACCAGACCGTGCTCATCATCGATCTCCTGACCGAGGCCTTGATCGATCATTAGAAGAGTAAGTAGTTTAGGGAAAGCAAAATAAGTCACTTGGGTAGTGTGCTGCCTTGCCGTGTGTGCAACCTGGGTTCAAGTCCAGCATCCGTGGTATTGAAGGAAGCTTTGGTGCTATGGTCTCTTTAATTTTCTCATTGCCTATCTGTCTTTATCTTAAAAAAAGAAAAAAATGAGTAAGTAGCTTAAGGATCCAATCTCTTTGGTCCATACAGACAATGAATATATGAAGGAGTAAGGAAATAAAAAAAGTTTGTTATTAATAGTTGCCAATTAAATATGATTAGATATGTTGACAATAAGAGTATTTTGATAGTTTCCTATAGCATATATGTATAGCTTGTTAAATGTTTGTATGCGTTATACTTTAAAGTATAATTTTCTTTGAATTTCTTCAACAGAAAATTTTCACATACTTTTTTGATTTAATAAAGTTTTATTTTTCAAAATATACATTTGGTGGGACCTATTCAGGTATTTTCACCAGCAGTTTGCCATGTCATATAGTTTTATTTTGTATTTATTTTGTTGTGAGTGAAGTTGATATCATTACATCTTTTCATATGTATAAAGACTACTTTTATATATCTTTCTGACATATTTCCTTTGTCTATTTTTATTTATTTTATTTTTAAAATTTTAAAAATATTTATTTATTCCATTTTGTTGCCCTTGTTCATTGTTGTAGTTACTATTGTTGTTGTTAGATAGGACAGAGGAAATGGAGAGAGGAGGGAAAGACAGAGAGTGGAGAGAAAAATAGACACCTGCAGACCTGCTTCACACGTGAAGTGACTCCCCAGCAGGTGGGAAACTCGGGGCTCAAATGGGGATCCTTACAACGGTCCTTGAGCTTCACGCCATGTGCGCTTAACCTGCTGTGCTACCACCCGACTTCCTATGTTTAAATGTTTATTGTCATCAGGATTGTTGCTGGCGCTTGGTGCTTGCATGATGAATCTGCCACTCAGTGGCCTTTTCTTTTCTTTTTGATAGAGACAGAGAGAAATTGAGAGAGAAAAGGGAGATAGAAAGGAAGAGATAAAGAGAGACAACTGCAGCACTGCTTTACGGCTTGTGAAGTTTCCTTGCTGCACATAGGGACAAGGGGCCTGTCCCTGGGTTCTTGTACATGTCAATGTGTGCACTCAGTGGGGTGTGCCACCATCACCTCCCCCCACCCATTTTTTTAAAATGAATTTTGCATAGGTTTGGAAGATTAGCCTATTATCACATTATCTCCCATTTTGTTTTTTTCTGTTGATTCAACTTATACTATATATTTGTTAATTGCCACCAGGGATGTTGCTAAGGATACGTGCACCAATCCCGGTGGCCATTTTTTCCTTTTCTTTTTTCTTTCTATTTTATTTGATAGGACAGAGAGAAGCTGAGAGAGGAGGGAAAGATAGAAAAGGAGAAGGGGGCTGGGTGGTAGTGCAGCGGTTTAAGCGCATATGGCACGAAGCACAGGGACCGGCATTAAGGATCTTGGTTCAAGGCGCCGGCTCCCCATCTGCAGGGGGGTTGCTTGCAGGCTATGAAGCAAGTCTGCAGGTGTCTTTCCCCCCAACTCTATGTCTTCCCCTTCTCTCTGGATTTCTCTCTGTCCTATCCAACAATAACAGCAATGGCAACAATAACAATAATAACAAGGGCAACAACAGGGCAACAAAATGGGAAAAAGTGACCTTCAGGAGTAGTGGATTCCTAGTGCGGGCGCTGAGCCTCAGAGATAACCCTAGAGGCAAAAAAAAAAAAAAAAAAAAAAAAAAGAAAGAAAGAAAGAAAGAAAAGAAAAGAAAAAGAAATACAGACACCTGCAGATCCGATTCACTACTTGTGAAGCACCCCCGTGCAGGTGGGGAGCAGGGGCTCAGCCTGGGCCTTTGCACACAGTAACATGTGTGCTTAGTCACTTAACCTGATGCTCCAGTAACTGGCCCCCGGCCTACATTTTTGTAAAATCTTTATTTTAATCTTATTAATCTCTGGATTTATTTATTTAATTCCTTGTATGATTAAGTTATCTTGTTTTTAATTCCCGCCCTAGTTTCTGAGTTGAGTTTATTACCATTCATTAATTTTTTAATTAAATTAACATTGAATTACAACTTTGTATAGGTTTCAGGTGTACAGCATGTACCATGCTTTTGATATGATTGTTAATTTTGGTTTCAACATTTTTTCTTATTATGTTATGATAACACCAGAGCACTGCTCAGCTCTTGCTTATGGTGATGCTGGGGACCGAACCCGGGACCTTTGGTGCCTCAAGCAATAAAAACTACTAGCAGAACTAGTATTTCCAGTCCTTTACTATATTTCTTAGTTGGGTTAATCCTTGCTTTTGTCTTTTCTTTTCTATTAATTCACTCATTCAATTTTTTAAAAATTTCTTTACTGGGGAATTAATGTTTTACATTCTACAGTAAGTACAATAGTTTATACATGCATAACATTTGCCAGTTTTCCATATAACAATACAACCCCCACTAGGTCCTTTATCATCTTTTTAGACCTCTGTTCTCCCCTTCTCCCCCCACAAAGCCCAGAGTGTTTTACTTTGGTGCAGTCTGCCAATTCCAGTTCAGGTTCTGCATGTGTTTTCTCTTCTGATCTTGTTTTTCAACTTCTGCCCGAGAGTGAGATCATCCCATATTCATCCTTCTGTTTCTGACTTATTTCACTTAACATGAATTTTTCAAGGTCCATCCAAGATTGGCTGAAAACGGTGAAGTCACCATTTTTTACAGCTGAGTAGTATTCCATTGTGTATATAGACCACAAGTTGCTCAGCCACTCATCTGTTGTTGGACACCTGGGTTGCTTCAGGTTTTGGCTATTACAAATTGTGCTGCCAAGAACATATGTGTGCACAGATCTTTTTGGATGGATGTGTTGGGTTCCTTAGGATATATCCCCAGGAGAGGAATTACAGGATCATAGGGTAGGTCCATGTCTAGCCTTCTGAGAGTTCTCCAGACTGTTCTCCACAGAGGTTGGACCAACTGACATTCCCACCAGCAGTGTAGGAGGGTTCCTTTGACCCCACACCCTCTCCAGCATTTGCTGCTGTTACCTTTTCTGATGTATGACATTCTCACAGGAGTGAAGTGGTATCTCGTTGTTGTCTTTATTTGCATTTCTCTGACAATCAAAGACTTGGAGCATTTTTTCATGTGTTTCTCTGCCTTTTGGATTTCTGGTGAATATTCTGTCCATGTTCTCCCCCCATTTTTGGATGGGGTTATTTCTTGTCTTGTTGTTGAGTTTGGAGAACTCTTTATATATTTTGGTTATTAGCCTCTTGTCTGATGTATGGCAAGTAAAGATCTTCTCCCATTCTGTGAGGGGTCTCTTGGTTTGGGTAGTGGTTTCTTTTGCTGTGAAGAAGCTTTTTAATTTGATGTAGTCCCATAGGTTTATACTTGCCTTAGTCTTCTTTGTAATTGGATTCGTTTCATTGCAGATGTCTTTAAAATTTATGCGGAAAAGATTTCTGCCAATATTTTTCTCTAAGTATGCGACAGTTTCTGTTCTAACATCCAAGTCCTTGACCCACTTGGAATTTACTTTTGTGTTTGGTGAAATACAGTGGTTCAGTTTCATTCTTTTTTTTTTTTTTTTGTAACTACACGGAGTGCAGGCAATGAATTAAAAATACAAAGTTTATTTCTGATTGCAACATACTTTTTAATGTCTATAGCCCTTGCTGAAGGGGAAAAACCTAAAGCATGTGTTTTGCCTGTTGGGATATTGTACAGATGTGTTTGAGTTAGGCAGGACCCCAAAACTACCATATTTCCATGCGAGTATTATTATTATTTTTTTATTTATTTATTTTCCCACCGCCCAATCTCCATATCCCACCCCCTCCCCCGATAGCTTTCCCATTCTCTATCCCTCTGGGAGCATGGACCCAGGGTCATTGAGGGTTGCATAAGGTAGAAGGTCTGGCTTCTGTAATGCTTCCCCGCTGAACATGGGCGTTGACTGGTCGGTCCATACTCCCAGTCTGCCTCTCTCTTTCCCTAGTAGGGGTCTCTGGGGAAGCTGAGCTCCAGGACACATTGGTGGTGTCTTCAATCCAGGGAAGTCTGGCCGGCATCCTGATGACACCTGGAACCTGGTGACTGAAAAGAGAGTTAATATACAAAGCCAAACAAATTGTTGAGCAATCACGGACCCAAATCTTGGAAAAGTGGAAAGGTAGTATTAGGGAGGTACTCACTGCAAACTCTAGTATACTTCTGCTTTCTTACTTTGGTGCCATACTCCAAACTCAGTCAATTTCTGCTTTGCGTTTCTACTTCTTTTTTTTTTTTTTTTTACATGCATACCATTTCCCAGATTCCCATTTAGCAATACAACCCCCACTATTTCATTCATCATTTTTCATGGACCTGTATTCTCCCCACCCACCCACCCACCCCAGAGTCTTTTACTTTGGTGTAATACTCCAATTCCATTTCAGGTTCGACTTGTGTTTTCTTTTCTAATCTTGTTTTTCAACTTCGGCCTGAGAGTGAGATCATCCCATATTCATCCTTCTGTTTCTGACTTATTTCACTCAACATGATTTTTTCAAGGTCCATCCAAGATCGGCTGAAAACGGTGAAGTCACCATTTTTTACATTGAGTAGTATTCCATTGTGTATATATACCACAACTTGCTCAGCCACTCATCTGTTGTTGGACACCTGGGTTGCTTCAGGTTTTGGCTATTACAAATTGTGCTGCCAAGAACATATGTGTACACAGATCTTTTTGGATGGATGTGTTGGGTTCCTTAGGATATATCCCCAGGAGGGGAATTGCAGGGTCATAGGGTAGGTCCATTTCTAGCCTTCTGAGAGTTCTCCAGACTGTTCTCCACAGAGGTTGGACCAATTGACATTCCCACCAGCAGTGCAGGAGGGTTCCTTTGACCCCACATCCTCTCCAGCATTTGCTGCTGTTACCTTTTCTGATGTATGACATTCTCACAGGAGTGAAGTGATATCTCATTGTTGTCTTGATTTGCATTTCTTTGACAATCAGAGACTTGGAGCATTTTTTCATGTGTTTCTAGGCCTTTTGGATCTCTTCTGTGGTGAATATTCTGTCCAATTCCTCCCCCCATTTTTGGATGGGGTTATTTGTTGTCCTGTTGTTGAGTCTGGTAAGCTCCTTATATATGTTGGTTATTAAACTCTTATCTGATGTATGGCATGTAAAGATCTTCTCCCATTCTGTGAGGGGTCTCTTGATTTGGGTAGTGGTTTCTTTTGCTGTGAAGAAGCTTTTTAATTTGATGTAGTCCCATAGGTTTATACTTGCCTTAGTCTTCCTTGTAATTGGATTCGTTTCATTGAAAATGTCTTTAAAATTTATGCGGAAAAAAGTTCTTCCAATATTTTCCTCTAAGTATCTGATAGTTTCTGGTCTAACATCCAAGTCCTTGATCCACTTGGAATTTACTTTTGTATTTGGTGAAATACAGTGATTCAGCTTCATTCTTCTGCATGTTTCAACCCATTGTTTCCAACACCATTTGTTGAAGAGACTCTGCTTTCCCCATGTAATAGTCTGGGCCCCTTTGTCAAAGATTAGATGTCCATAGGTGTGGGGCCTCATTTCTAGGGTCTCAATTCTATTCCACTGGTCAGTGTGTCTGTTCATGTTCCAGTACCAAGCAGTTTTGATGACAATGGCCCTATAATACAGTTTGAGATCTGGCAGTGTGATGCCTCCGGTTCTGTTCTTTTTTCTCAAGATTGTTTTGGCAATTCTAGGTCTTTTCTGGTTCCAGATAAACATTTGTAGAATTTGTTCTATTCTCCTAAAAAATGTGCTTGGGATCTTGATGGGGATAGCATTAAATTTGTAGATGGCTCTGGGTAATATATTCATTTTGATGATGTTAATTCTTCCAACCCATGAGCATGGAATATCTTTCCACTTCTTTGTGTCTTTTTCAATTTCTTTGAGTAGTGACTCATAATTTTCAGTATACAAGTCTTTCACTTCTTTGGTTAGGTTTATTCCTAGATATTTTATTGTTTTTGTTGCTATAGAAAAAGGAACTGATTTCTGGATTTCAATTTCTTCTAACTTAGTGTTTGCATAGAGGAATGCCACTGACTTTTGAATGTTAATTTTATAGCCTGACACCTTACTGTATTGCCTGATGATTTCCAAAAGCTTCTTGCTGGATTCCTTATGTTTTTCCATGTATACTATCATGTCATCTGCAAATAAGGAGAGTTTGACTTCTTCTCTTCCAATCTGTATTCCTTTAATTCCTTGCTCCTGCCTGATTGCTATGGCAAGAACTTCCAACACTATGTTGAATAGTAATGGTGATAGTGGGCAGCCCTGTCTAGTACCTGATCTGAGTGGAAATGCTTCCAGTTTTTCACCATTGAGTATGATGTTGGCTGTAGGTTTGCTATATATAGACTCCACTATCTTCAGGAATTTTCCATCTATTCCCATTTTTTGTAGTGTTTTGATCATAAAGAGATGTTGTATTTTGTCAAAGGCTTTTTCTGCATCTATTGATATGACCATGTGGTTTTTGGTCTTACTTTTGTTGATGTGGTGGATCACATTGATTGATTTACATACATTAAACCAACCTTGCATGCCTGGGATAAACCCCACTTGGTCATGATGAACAATCTTTTTGATATACTGCTGTATCCGGTTGGCTAGAATTTTGTTCAATATTTTCGCATCTATGTTCATCAGAGATATTGGTCTGTAGTTTTCTTTTTTGGTTGTGTCCCTCTCTGCTTTTGGTATCAGGGTGATGTTGGCTTCATAGAAGCTTGCAGGGAATATTCCAGTGTCTTCAATCTTCTGGAAGACTTTTAAAAGTAGAGGTATTAGTTCTTCTTTGAAAGTTTTGTAGAATTCATTTGTAAAACCATCTGGTCCAGGACTTTTATTTTTGGGAAGATTTTTGATAACTGTTTCAATTTCATTAGCTGTGATGGGCCTGTTCATGTTGTCCACTTCCTCTTTACTTAGTTTTGGAAGTTGGTAGGTATCTAGGAAATCATTCATTTCTTCCAGGTTCTCTAACTTGGTGGCATATAGTTGTTCACAGAAGCCTCGCATGATATGTTGAATTTCTGCAGTGTCTGTTGTGATATCTCCTCTTTCATTTACTATCTGATTTATTTGGGTCTTCTCCCTTTTTTGTTTTGTGAGTCTGGCTAAAGGTTTGTCAATTTTGTTTACTCTTTCGAAGAACCAACATTTACTTTCATTGATCTTTTGTATGGTTTTCCTATTCTCAATGTTATTTATTTCTGCCCTAACTTTAGTAATTTCTGTCCTTCTGGTTGCTTTAGGGTTCCTTTGTTGTTCTTCTTCTAGGTCTTTAAGATGTGCAATCAGGCTGTTTATTTGTGCCTTTTCTTGTTTCCTAATGTGTGCTTGTATAGCTATGAACTTCCCTCTTAGGACTGCTTTAGCTGTGTCCCAAATATTTTGATAGCTTGTGTCATCATTTTCATTGAACTCTCGAAACATTTTGATTTCTTCCTTGATTTCCTCTTTGACCCACAAGTTGTTAAGAAGTGTACTGTTGAGCTTCCACATTTTGGCACTGTTACTAATCTTTTGTTGATTGTTAAGTGTTAGTTTAATTCCACTGTGGTCTGAGAAGATGCTTGGGATGATTTCAGTGCTCTTGAATAGGCTGATGCTGTCTTTGTGGCCTAACATATGGTCTGTCCTTGAGAATGATCCATATGGATTTGAGTAAAATGTGTATTCCAGTTTCTTGGGATGAATGACTCTGAAAATGTCCAGTAGTTCTAGTTTATCTATCTCTTCATTTAGCTCCCTTGTGTCTTTACTGATTTTCTTCCTGGATGATCTGTCAAGTTGAGATAGTGGGGTGTTGAAGTCCCCTACTATGATTGTGTTACTGTTAATATATTGCTGTAGCTCTTTCAGTAGAAGTTTGATGTATTTAGATGGCTTCTCATTGGGTGCATAGATATTAATAATTGTTAAGTCCTCTTGATTGACTGATCCTCTGAGCATTAAGTAGTGTCCATTCCTATCTTTTTTAATCTTATGTATTTTAAAGTCTATCATGTCAGATATGAGAATAGCTGTTCCTGCCCTTTTTTGTGGGCCATTGGCTTGAATGATAGTTTTCCATCCTTTCACTTTAAGTCTGTGTTTGTCTTGTTGAGTTAGGTGAGTTTCCTGTAGACAACATATTGTTGGGTTGTGTTTTCTGATCCATCTTCCTACTCTGTGTCTTTTAATAGGTGAATTCAGGCCATTCACATTTATTGATATCAAAGATTGAAGATATTTTAACGCCATTCTTGTAGAGTTTTAGAGTGTTTTGATATATGTTCTATTTGTGGTGGTCTGGTTGTTTATAGGAAACATTTCAGAACTTCTTTCAAGGCAGGCTTGGTGATGGTTGCTTCCTTCAACTGTTGCTTGTCTGAGAAGGTTTTGATGCTTCCATCTAGTCTGAATGACAATCTAGCAGGATATAGTATTCTTGGCTGAAAGCCTTTCTCATTGAGCACTCGATAGATATCTTGCCATTCTCTTCTGGCCTGTAGTGTTTGTATGGAGAAGTCTGCTGCTAATCTTATGGGTTTTCCTTTGTAGGTGACTCTTTGTTTTTCTCTTGCAGCCTTGAGGATCCTTTCTTTATCCTTATTCCTTTCCAATCTAAGTATGACATGTCTTGGTGTCTTTAGGTCTGGGTTAATTCTGTTTGGGACCCTCTGGGCTTCTTGAATCTTTATGTCTTTGGTGTTGTCTAGACTAGAGAAATTTTCAGCTATTATGGCCTGGAGAACGCTTTCTTCCTCCCCTTCTCTTTCTTCCTCTGGTAAGCCAATAATGCGTATATTGTTTCTTTTGAAGTCATCCCATAGGACTCTGTTGTTGTTTTCAGCATCTCTTAATCTCTTTTTGAGATCTCTTACTTCTTCTTTAGTTGTCTCTAATTCATCCTCAATCTTGCTAATTCTGTCTTCAGCCTCATTGATTCTATTCTCTCTGCCCACTACTGCTTTCTGGAGTTCATCTATTTTGTTGCCCTGCTCTGATACTGTTTTAGCTTGTTCAGCTAGTTGCCTTCTTAGCTCAGCAATTTCAGCTTTCAGCTCTCTAATAACCATGAGATTATTAGAATTTTCTTCCATATTCTCATTTGTTGTTCCTGCATTTCTGATTATAATTTTTTCAAATTCTTTACTCACTCCTGTTATTATTTCCTTAGCTAATGTTTGGATGTTGAACTCGTTGTTTTGTGCTTCGCCCTCTGGAGGACTTTTAGCTGGACTCTTGTCCTGGTTCGAGTCTCCATTATTTTTTCTTGTTGTTTTAACCATTTTATATAAGTTAACAGTTTTTTCAATCCCTGAGTTGGAGTTCAGTGGTGTAAAAGCCTTTTTTTTTTCCTCCTGTAGGCTATGGTAGCCTGAGGGCTTTTAAACTATCAATAGGCTTCTTGGCTTAATCAATGACTCCTGACCAAGAGATAAAGCAGGGTGTGGCAGAGATAATCCAGCGGTTATGCAAAGAGACTTTCACAGCCCTTCAGCTATGCCACCGAGGTATAGGTCTTCTCCTGAGTTTCCCGGTTAGATCTCTGTGCCCTGGTGTCCCTCCCTGTTGCTGCTCTAGATTCTGAGGGTAGTAGCAATGGAGACTCAGAGTTGTACTTGGTGAGTCTCTGGGGAGTCCTTTCCTCCCTTCAGCTGTCCCCTTGTTGGTGGAGCAGACTGGTGGTGGTGTCTCCACTGACAGACTGTCGAACTGTTAGCAGTCACTTAATCTCTCCTTAGGCCCCTCTCTCCTCTCTGTCACCAGCCACGCGTGTTTGTACTCACGGGTGATTTACTGGGTTTCTGTGGTCATTCTAGTCCTGTCTTGTTTCGGTCTGGGTGGTCTCCTTTGGTATTCCTAGTTGATCCGGGAGAGGAGAGGAGAGGAGAGAAAGCGATCTGCTGCTCGTAGCTCCGCCTCCGGAAGTCGAATCTTCAGTTTCATTCTTCTGGATGTTTCAACCCATTTTTTCCAACACCATTTGTTGAGGAGACTCCGCTTTCCCCATTGAATAGTCTGGGCCACTTCTTCAAAGATTAGATGTCCATAGGTGTAGGGGCTTACTTCCAGGCTCTAAATTCTATTCCACTGGTCAGTGTGTCTAGTTATGTTCCAGTACCAAACAGTTTTGATTACAATGGTTCTATAATACAATTTGAGATCTGAGAGTCTGATGCCTCCAGTTCTGTTCTTTTTCTCAAGATGGTTTTGGCAATTCTAGGTCTTTTCTGGTTCCAGATAAACATTTGTAGCATTTATTCTATTCTCCTAAAAATATGGTTGGGATCTTGATGGGGATAGCATTACATTTGTATATGGATCTGGGTAGTATATTCATTTTGATGATGTTAATTCTTCCAACCCATGAACATGGAATATCTTTTCACTTCTTTGTGTCCTTTTCAATTTCCTTGAGTAGTGACTCATAATTTTCTGTATACAAGTCTTTCACTTCTTTGGTTAGGCTTATTCCTAGGTATTTTATTGTTTTTGTTGCTATAGTAAAAGGAATTGATTTCTGTATTTCAATTTCTTCTAGCTTTGTGTTTGCATAGAGGAATGCCACTGACTTTTGAATGTTAATTTTGTAGCCTGACAGCTTACTATATTTCCTGATGACTTCCAAAGGCTTCTTGCTGGATTCCTTAGTTTTTTCTATGTATACTATCATGTCATCTGCAAATAGGGAGAGTTTGACTTCTTCTCTTCCAATCTGTATCCCTTTAATTCCTTGCTCCTGCCTAATTGCTATGGCAAGAACTTCCAACACTATGTTGAATAGTAATGGTGATAGTGGGCAGCCCTGTCTAGTGCCTGATCTGAGGGGAAATGCTTCTAGTTTTTTACCATTGAGTATGATGTTGTTTGTAGGTTTGTGTTGTTAAAGTTTCGGTGGCGCCAGCCGGCCGGGCTAGCGTCACAGTGGTAGACAGAGACAGACTCTTGAATCTTTTGAATATACTGCTGTATCCGGTTGGCTAGGATTTTGTTCAATATTTTAGCATCTATGTTCATCAGAGATATTGGTCTGTAGTTTTCTTTTTTGGTTGTGTCCCTGTCTGCTTTTGGTATCAGAGTGATGTTGGTTTCATAGAAGTTGTAAGTGAGTATTCCTGTGTCTTCAATCTTCTGGAAGACTTTGAAAAGTAGAGGTGTTAGTTCTTCTTTGAAGGTTTTGTAGAATTAATTTGTGAAACCATCTGGTCCAGGACTTTTATTTTTGGGGAGGTTTTTGATAACTGTTACAATTTCATTAGCTGTGATGGGCCTGTTAATGTTATGTACTTCCTCTTTACTTAATTTTGGGAGTTATTAGGTATCTAGGAAATCGTCCATTTCTTCCAGGTTCTCTAGCTTGTTGGTATATAGTTGTTCATAAAAGCCTTGCATAATATGTTGAAATTCTGCGATGTCTGCTCTTTCATTTACGATCCGATCTATTTGGGTCTTCTCCCTTTTTTGTTTTGTGAGTTTGGCTAAAGGTTTGTTGATTCTGTTCACTCTTTCAAAGAACCAACATTTAATTTCATTGATTTTTTGTATGGTTTTCTTATTTTCAATGTTATTAATTCTTCCCTACCTTTAGTTATTTCTGTCCTTCTGGTTGCTTTAGGGTTTCTTTGTTCTTCTTCTAGGTCTTTAAGATGTGCAATCAGCCTGTTTTTTTGTGCTTTTTTCTTTTTTTCTAATGTGTGCTTGTATGGCTATGAACTTCCCTCTCAGTACTGCCTTAGGTGTGTCCCAAATTTTTTGATAGCTTGTGTCTTCATTTTCATTGAACTCTTCAAACATTTTGATTTCTTCCTTTATTTTCTCTTTGTCCCAGCAGTTGTTCAGGAGTATACTGTTGAGCTTCCACATTTTGGGACTCTTACTAATCTTTTATTAATTGTTAAGTGTTAGTTTAATTCTACTGTGGTCTGAGAAGATGCTTGTGATAATTTCAGTGCTCTTGAATTTGCTGATGCTGTCTTTGTGGCCTAACATATGGTCTATCCTTGAGAATGACTCATGTGGACTTGAGTAGAATGTGTATTCCAGTTCCTTGGCATGAATGATTCTGAAAATGTGCAATAGTTCCAGTTTATCTGTCTCCTCATTTAGCTCCCTCATGTCTTTATCGATTTTCTGCTTGGATGATCCCTCCAGTTGAGAGACTGGGGTGTTGAAGTCCCCTACTATGACTGTGTTGCTGTTAATATATTGCTGTAGCTCTTTCAGTAGATGCTTGATGTATTTAGATGGCTTCTTATTGGGTGCATAGATGTTAATAATTGTTAAGTCCTCTTCATTGACTGATCCTCTGAACATTAAGCAGTTTCCATCCCTATCTTTTTAAATTTTACTTATTTTAAATTCTGTCATGTCAGATATGAGAATAGCTGTTCCTGCCCTTTTTTGTGGGACACTGGCTTGTATAATAGTTTTCTATCCTTTCACTTTGAGCCTGTGTTTGTCTTGTTGAGTTAGGTAGGTTTTCTGTAGACAACATATTGTTGGGTTGTGTTTTCTGATCCATCTTTCTACTCTGTGTCTTTTAATAGGTGCATTCAGGCCACTGACATTTATTGGTATCAAGGATTGAAGATGTTTTAATGCCATTCTTATAGATATTTAGAGTGTTCTGATATATGGCCTATTTATGGTGGTCTGACTGATTATAGGAGACTTCTCAGAACTTCTTTCAAGGCAGGCTTGGTGATAGTTGATTCTTTCAACTGTTGCTAGTTTGAGAAAGTTTTGATGCCTCCATCTAGTCTGAATGACAGTCTAGCAGGATACAGTAGTCTTTGTTGAAAGCCTTTCTCATTGAGCAATCAACAGATATCTTGCCATTCTCTTCTGGCCTGTAGTGTTTTTGTGGAGAAGTCTGCTGCTAATCTTATGGGTTTTCCTCTGTAGGTGACTCTTTGTTTTTCTCTTGCAGCCTTCAGGATCCTTTCTTTATCCTTGTTCCTTTCAATTCTAAATAGGATGTGTCTTGTTGTCTTTAAGCCTGGGTTAATTCTGTTTGGGACCCTCTGGGCTTCTTGGCCATGTTGGAGGATATGAGCCATTCTCTTCTGGCCTGTAGTGTTTGTGAGGAGAAGTCTGCTGCTAATCTTATGGGTTTTCTTCTGTGGATGACCCTTTGATTTTCTTTGTAGTCTTCAGGATCCTTTCTTTATCCTTTCCATTCTAAATATGATGTGTCTTGGTGTCATGTGGTGTGTATTCTACCTGGTACACCACTACCCAACCCTTACTGTTAACTATAAATGGTATCCTTTGACTGTTACCTATTCTCTAACCAATAGTCAAGTCAATACTAAATTTATGTTACCCAACCACTGATCTGTTTCTGGTCTCTATAGCTTTGGCTTTTTAATGCTCCATATGATTTGAATTATACATGTAACCTCTAGAGATGGACTTTTTTTTTTTTTCCTCCACTGTTATTGCTGGGCACGGTGCTTGCACCATGAATCCACCACTCCTGGAGGCCATTTTTCCCCCTTTTTTTGCCCTTGTTGTTGTAGCCTCGTTGTGGTTATTATTATTACCATTGTTGATGCTGTTCATTGTTGGATAGGACAGAGAGAAATAGAGAGAGGAGGGGAAGACAGAGAGGGGGAGAGAAAGATAGACACCTGCAGACCTGCTTCACTGCCTGTGAAGCGACTCCCCTGCAGGTGGGGAACTGGGGGCTCGAACCGGGATTCTTACCCTGGTCCTTGTGCTTTGCGCCACCTGTGCTTAACCCACTGCACTACTGCTCGACTCTCTCTCTTTTTTTTTTTTTTTTAATTTCTTTATTGGGGAATTTTACATTTGACAGTAAATACAATAGTTTGTACATGCATAACATTTCCTAGTTTTCCATATAATAATACAACCCCACTAGGTTCAGAGGCAGTTTTAAGAATAGTACAAGCATTCAGTCCTACATTATCTCTTACCTACCTCAGCGACAACATCCTAGAAAACTGATATGTATACTGTAAGTCTTGTTCAGTTTTCACTAGTTCTTACATGAATTTCTGTGTGTGTGTACACTTAAATTTTTTTTTTTTTTGCAACCACTATATTGAGATACTGAATTCTTTCATTCGTACCAAGGAATTCCCTCCTTGGTGTTACCCCTTTTCATCACAAGTCCTCCTCTTCTCCATTCTTCTTCTGGTAAATATAAATTTCTTTTCTGACTTTATAATTCTGAGAATGTTACATGAGTAAAATATATACATTTTAAGGTTGACTTTTTTCATTTAGTATAGTTTTCATGAAACCCACCCAAGTTGTTGCATGTATCAATAGTCCATTCCTTTTTGAATAAAATTAAGTGTTATTAGTGATTTAATAATAATTTATTGTTTTAAAATTATCTTTATTTATTTATTTAGATAGAGACAGCCAGAAATGGAGAGGGAAGGGGGTGACAGAGAAGGAGAAAGACAGAGGGACACCTGCAGCCCTGCTTCACCACTTGTGAAGCTTTCCCTTTGCAGGTGGGGGTTGGGGGATTGAACCCAGGTCCTTGTGCCACACTGTAATGTGCACTCAAACAGGTGCACCACCACCTGGCCCCATGACTTAATAATAATTTATAAGATAATAAAATTACAGAGTATACCTCCAACTGTACTCACTGCTAAAGTTTTGTGCACCCACCCTTCCCAGTAATACCAAAGTTCTCTCAAAATCTTAGGAACAGGTTGCTACTTATTTTTCTGAAGTATACATGTTTCAATTATCTATATTTCATATAGGAGTGAGACCATCTACTAGTTGTCTTTCACATCCTACCTTATACAACCATCTCCAAAACCATTAATTTTGTCCCAAAATATATAATATCATCCTTTTAAATTGCAAAGTAAAAGTACATTGAGTAGGTAGCCTGTAACTTCTTTATCTAATTGTCCATTAATGGGCATTTAAGTTGCTTCTACTCCTTGGCTATTGTGCATAATGCAGCTACAAACATAGGAATGCAAAAGTTCCTTTAAATTAGTGTTTTAATGAACTCTGGATATATGTCTAGGAGTGGTGTTGCTGAATAGAAGGTGTTTCCATTTTTATTTGCTTAGACTCTCCATACTGTTTTCCATAGGGACCACACCAGGTTGCATCCCCACTAACAGTTTATCAGAGATCCCTTTTCTCCACATCCTCACCAACACTTTTCATTTCCTATTTTTCTGATATAGGCCATTCTCACAGGTGTGAAGTGGAATTACTTCGTGGCTTTGCATTTCTCAAATGATGAGTGAAGTGTATCATATTTTTACATGTCTGTGGGTCATATGTATATCTTCTTTAGAAAACTGTTCAGCTCTTTTGCCATTTAGCATGCAAGGTTGTATACAGCACTCCTAGCAACCATTTTCTTTCCTTTTTTTTTTTTATAGAAACAGAGAGAAATGGAGAGATAAGGGGATAGAGAGGGAGAGACAGAGAGCCACCTGCACCTCACCACTAGTGAAGCTTTCCCCTTGCAGGTGAGGACTGGGGGCTTAAACCTAGGTCTTTGTGCATGGTAATGTGTGTGCTCAACTTGTGTGTTACCACCCAGCCCCCTTTGCCCACTTTTTAATTGAGTTATTATTGTTATTTGTCATCATAGGTGCTTCATTGCACCAGGATGACTTTTTCAGTCATTGAGAAAGATGGGGGTAGGGGTAGGGGTGTGGGGAAGAGAGAGAGAGAGAGGCTACAACACAGAATCTTCCTTTAATGTGGTAGAGGCCAGGCTTGAAACCTTGGGCATGAGTTTGGCGAAGCAATATACTATATAAGTGAGCTTTTTGCTGACCTTGATTATTTTATTATTTTGTAGTTGTTATTGTTGAACTGTATGACGTTTTAATGTATATTTCATTTCTTTTATTGTTGAAAATCATTCCATGGGGTTTGGGAGGTAGTTCACCTGGTAGAGTGCATGCCTTGCCATGTGCCAGGATCCAAGCATGAGTCCCAGCACCACAAAGCACCTCTATGAATAGCACCAGTGGATTCTCCATAGATAGTGGAGCACTGCTATGGTATGTCTCCTCTCTGATCCACCCCCTCCAGCAAATATGAAATAAAAAGAATATAAAGGATGGCCCTGGAACACTGGAATTGCATGTGTGTGTGAGGCCAATTACTCCATTGTATGGTATCACAGTTTGTGAAAAATGAATAAAAATGCATTATATATCTGTTTTTCTTCATTGAATCAGGGGTAAGGGGCTTGGTATTGTCAATTACAATAATGGTAGAATACATTATACAGATTGAAATCATTAAGTGAAAGTATTAATCAGCACTGTTTTCTCTCATAGGAATCTTTGCTATAGAGATTTCTGATACTCGAAAAGACTCTTCACTTCATTGGGAAAGGTCAAAGCTACAAACTGATTTTTTTTTTTTTGCTATATGATTGCATTTATCTTTTGAATGCTTCACAATGTTAAATGTATTTATTAACTCCAAGCCTTTGAATCTCTGTTCTCACATGTCATATTGCGGTGGTATAAGATGAATTATACAAAACAAAAATGTATATGGCTCTTTCTATTCATACAGTAATAGTGAGTGTAAAATCTGCTTACTTCACTATTGAACACTGTAATACAAACTATCCGGAGTAAATAAAGAAGCTTATAAAAAAGAGGAAAAAGTGTTTTTACAAAACTGGTTTCCTTTCCTTTCATGGTATCTCAAATAATTGGTTGGCTAAATTTTTCTTTGTAATTTGTACTTTCATGGCTGGAGAAATTGTACCAGCATAGGCACAGTTTACAAATACTGGCCTGGAAACCAATATTCCATTTTGGATGCAACCTGACATAAATTCCAGGCCATAATCCAAAACATTAAAGCAGCAGCTCATAGGAGTGTGCCAGGGCTTTAAATCTGTAGCATTCTACCACTAATTAACCCACATTTTCTACAATTGTGCTTACTCTACTATTTTTAGAAAGGTAGGTAATGTGATATCTGTTGAAAATGTAAGATTTTTTTAAAAAATTGTATTTTCAGTAAGTTTCGTTTAAAACATTAAAGTACTGCAATCAACTTAATGGCCATTTTATTTATTTGTTTTTGCCTTTGGCTGCTGTGTGTACTATAGAATGATAAGTTTAGTGATGTTACTTTATCTGAAATCTCTTGAATCTAACCTTTTCTGTTCAGAGACTGATTTAATGTTGATAGAACTCAAATAGTACTACTTTTACTGACACATACTACTTGTACTCTTTCCTCTTTAATAAAAAACATAAATATGGGGATTGGTGAAATAGCTCACCTGATGGAATAATATTAAAAAGCTCACTCTTGATAGTATTAAAGAGTAAACTTATAAATATGCAGCATTTTGATGATCATACTACTATATTTTATATTGTTTTGATGTAGTTAATTTTTAATTAAATAAAACCTTTATTTTTGTTTTTATATTTAAATACCATAGGCATGAAAAACACTACATCATTTAGGTTGCTTATTAAAACCCCTTTCACAGTCAACATAAGACCTTAGTACTTTATTTATTTATTTATTGGTTTTCATGTGTGTTCAGCTTCTTTTTTATTAGTAATTTAATGTTGATTTGCAAAATTGTAAGGTAATAGGGGTATAATTTCCATACAGTTTCCACCACCAGAATTCTGTGTCCCATCCCCTCCATTTAAAACTGCAATAGTTCTCCCAAGGTCACTGATACAGGCTGATTCTAAATCTAACTATATCTGTGTATATATATTTTTTTAACCTATTTTTCCAGTGGTCATGCCCTTACTTCCTTTATAGTTCACTCCTACACCTATTGCTAGTTATTTTCCTTTTATCCTTTTCTCTATTAGATAAGCAAAACAGTACCTGGCTTCCTTTGGTGTTTTCCAGATTCATTTCCCTTTCATTGATGGTATAAAAACAAGATTCCTGATGACAAACACTTGGGTCCTGGTGGCACTGGGGGCATAGAGCCCTCTGGTTTACTTCCTCTGTTGCTTACCCCTCTGGGAGTATGGACCAAAATTATTTCTGGGGTTCAGAAGATGGGATTTCTGGCTTCTTTAACTGCTTCTCTGATGGACACAGGTGTTTGCCGGTCAAACCATACACCCCAGCCTGTTTCTGTCTTTCCCTAATTTGGTAGGGCTTTGGAGAGGTGAGGTTCCAGGAAGCACTGGTGAGGTCCTCTGCCCAGGGAAGTCAGGATGAAATAATAGCAGCATCTGCAATTTGGTGGCTGAAATGCAGTAAGATGGAAAGCAGGACAAAATGCTTAATGAACAGGAATCACAAAGTAAGAATAGAGCAGATGAAAGTAGGGACCTTAGGGTGGAAGAAAACTATGGAGTCTATTTTAGGAATGTTCTTGGGGGCTGGGAGGTGTCACACCCAGTTAAGCACACATGTATGAAGTCCATTTTGTCCCTAATGACACAATGTAGTCTTTTTTTATTGCAGAGCAGTATTCCATGGTATATATACCCCATAGCTTCTCTGTCCAGTCATCTGTCCATGGGCCTTTAGGCTGCTTTCACACTTTGGCTATTGTGAATAATACAGCTATGAACATAGAGGTACCATGCCCCTTCGAATTAGTGTTTGCATGTCCTTTGGATGAATTATTAAGAATGGTACTACTAGATCATAAGGTAATTCCATTTTTATTTGCTTAAGGACTCTCCCTAAAAGACTGTATATAGGGGGCCGGGTGGTAGCACATATGATTAAATATACATAGTACAAAGTGCAAGGAACAGCTTAAGGATCCTAGTTTGAACCCCCAGCTCCCCACCTGCAGGGTGGTAGCCACGCAAGGGGTGAAGAAGGTCTGCTGATATCTTTCTCTCCCCCTCTCTAGCTTACCTGCCTCTCTCAATTTCTCTTTCCCCTATCTGACAACAACAACAATGGAAAAGATGGCTGCCAGGAGCAGTGGATTCCTGGTGCAGGCACTGAGCCCCAGAGATAACCCTGGAGGCAAAACAACCAACCAACCAAACATACAAACAAATAAAAAAAATTATCTGTTTTTAGGGGTACAATTTCATACTCTCTCACTATATGTGTGACTATACTATGCCCACCACCAAAATGTCAATGTCCCTCTACCACTTACTGGTCCTGTTTCCCCTCAAAACCTCTCCCCCCAATAACTCTGCTCTGCATTTGAAGTCTTAAGTATTTGCTTGTTATTATTATTTTTAATGTGGTGCTGAGATCAAACCCAGTGTATCACACATGTACATCACCACAAAGCCACCTCCTGGCTTGACATTTTTCTATTTTTAGAAAGAGAGAGATAGAGGTGAGATGGGAGGGAGAGTTTGTGTGAATGAATGAGCCAGCACAATGTATCACTCCACCATCCACAGAGGTCTCCTTGCTGCTGTCATGTAATACTGGTCCTAGAACCCAGAGCCTCAAGCCTGTGAAATGGGTACTCTACTGCAGAGCCATCACCTAGACCCTGCTGTGTGGCATGACCGGTTCCTTTATTTTATATATTTATATCCTAGATATGATCATCAGTATTTTCTTTCTGCTTCTGGCATATTTCACTTAGCACAACTCACTTCAACTCTGTCCACACAGCAAAAGGCAAGATCTAATGTTTTCTAATAACTGAATAGTAAGTACTCTGTTGTTCATGTACCACAACCTCTTTATCCTCTCCTCCATCACTGGGCACTTGTATTGTTCCCATATTTTGGCTGTTGTAAATAGTACTACAATGAATATATATATATATATATATTTTTTTTTTTTAAGGGGGGGAGAGAGGTAATGCTTTTGTGTCCATAAGATAGATACCTAGGAGTAGAATTGCTGGATCTTAGAGCAGACTTATTATTAATATTTTGATAAATCTTCACACTGGTTACCATGGGAAGTTTGCTGATTTACATAATTTACATTCCCTTCAACTGCCTACAAAGACCTTTTTTCTCTCTCCACACTTTCACAAGAACTTGTTATTTTTGACTTTTTCACTACAGTCTATTCTCACAGGTATGAGGTAGTATCTCATTAGACTCTCATTCCTCACATAAAAAGTGATGATTTTTTTCCCTTTTGTCATTACCAGGATTTCACTGCTTTGGGGTAACTTTTTTTCCATCTTTTTCAGAGATAGAAAGACAGACACAGGGAGCCAGACAGTGGTGCACCCAGTTAAGCACACATAGTATTAAGTACAAGGACTTGCACAAGGATCCAGGTTCAAGCTGCTGCATGTGTCTTTCTTTCCCTCTCCTCTCAATTTCTCTCTGCTCTATCCAATATTAAAACAAAAAGAGGGGAGAGTGAGAAATGGTCACCAGGAGCCGTGGAGTCATAGTGGTGGCACCCAGCCCCAGCAATAACCCTGGAAGCAAAATAAAATTAAATAAATAAATAAATAAATAAATAAAATAAATAAATAGGAAAGACAGACACAAAGAGGCATAGAAAGAGAGTGAAAGAGACTCTGTAGCTTTTTCCAATTCAGTGGAGGCTGGGCTAAAACCTGGCCTGCACACATGACAAAGCAGCTTACTACCCAAGTGAGTTTCTTTGCTAGCCCTGTGAAGAGCATTTCAAAATATGCCTGTTTGCCACCTATGTGTTTTCTTTGGTCTCTTCTCCCCACAATTTGATAGGGTCATTTTGTTAAGTTTTTTTTTTTTCTTTCTCCTTTTGCCATTAGGGTTACTGTTGGTGCTCAGTGTCAGCAAACAAATCCACCGTTCTGGGTGGTCATTTTTCCTTCCTTCCTTCCTTCCTTCCTTCCTTCCTTCCTTCCTTCCTTCCTTCCTTTCATTTTCCTTTCTAGTTTTATTAGGATAGAAAAAAATTGAGAGGGGGGAGTGGGAGGCAGAGAGGGAGAGAGAAGAATAGACACCTGCAGATCTGCTTCACCACTTGTGAAGCATCCCCCCTGCAGGTGGGGAGTGGGACTCAAACTCAGGTCATTGAGCATGGTGTTATGTGTACTCAACTGGGTGCACCAATGCCCTGCTCCTGTTGTAGAGTTTTGTTTTTTTTTTTAAGTTTTTTTATGTATCTTGGCTATAAGCCTCTTGTTAGATATATGTTGTACAGGCATTTTTCTCCTATTTAGTAAATGTTTTCTCTTAGTGATAATTACTTTCATGTGTAGAATCTTTTTATTTTTAATTAAATTAATTTATTACCAGAGCACTGCTCAGCTCTGGTGTACAGAGGTGTTGGGGATTGAAACTTTGACCTTGGTGCTTCAGGCATGAAAGTATTTTGCACAACCAGTGTTCTTTCCTAGAAGCCCTCTGTCCCCTCCTGCAACCCACACCTCCACTTCCTTTCTCTTGCCTTGTGTGTTTTGCCAGTATATGTACTTTTTTTTTTAGCTTTTTTTTTTTTTTAAACTTCATTCCCTTTTGTTGCCCTTGGGCTTTTTTTTGGTTGTTGTAGTTATTATTGTTGTTGTTACTGATGTCATTGTTGTTGGATAGGACAGAGAGAAATGGAGAGAGGAGGGAAAGACAGAGAGGGGGAGAGAAAGACAGACACCTGCAGACCCGCTTCACCGCCTGTGAAGGGACTCCCTGAAGGTGGGGAGTCAGCGCTCTAACCGGGATCCTTACGCAGGTCCTTGCGCTTTGTCACGTGCGCTTAACCCACTGAGCTACTGCCCCGACTCCCTATATATACATTTTATAGGGCTGTTTCTTTAGAATAGTCAGGAAAGCATTAGGTTAATACTTGTCATTAAGGTATTAGTTTACTATCATGTCAATTTATTATCTAAGGTTTATGTAATGGGTACATTTAAATGAGAGTGGTAGAGTAGGATAAAATGCGGCTTGATAAGGCAGGCGAGAACATTTAAAGCATTTGAGCTACAAGAGAACTATTAGTGGGTCAGAAAACGATCTTCACCTACTTTACAACTTAGTATGGGTTATCCCCACCCTCCATAATCTTGTACAAAATCATAGATCAGACATCAGACAACTTAATACTAAAATAGAATCAAGAAAGCTTTAATATACTTATGAAGTAAATTACTTCCAGGTATTTAGGATTGGAAGAGATGACTGTAAAACATTAATCCCCCCTATAAATAAAAAAAAAAAGAATTGGAAGAGATTATAAAGGGAACAATAAAATGGTAAACATCTGTTAGAGTTATCATAGCATCAGATACCATCCCATTTCTTTTGGGGAAGTCTCCAAATCTACCTAAAGCCTTATAAGTACAATGGATACATAATTCCCACATGCTGATTTTTCCATGGAAACAAAGAAAAAAAATTATACTTCATCTTGTTTTGATTTCAAACACTATTTTTAGCATTACCATTTGCTATAGAAACATTCACTTATTTCTTTCACCTTAAGTCATATCATTTCAGTGACAGAGACTAGGAGGAGTTGCTTCAGCAGATTTCAGAAGACAGTATATGCTATGGGCACCAAACAACTTCTTAGTGAGCATGTTCTTGGTCATAACTCAGGCAAAAAAAAGAGGAATTACTCAAATAGTTATAATTACAAAGACTTTCTGTAATTTTTAATTTATAATTATCAATAAAATGCTGATTTCCTATCAAAGAAGAGGATGCTAATTTTTTAATCAATAATATAATTTTTACATCAATATTTTGCTGGTGATTAACAGCAAGCTATGGGTACTATATAACATACCCTCCTCTAGTGGGATGTGGGGGACAGCTCAACCATCAACATGTAACCTTGGGCTAATTATTATTGTCTCAAGTGCAAAACTTGCCCCCATAAAATAAGACTTAAGAATATGATTTCTAAGATTCTAGACAGATCCAATCTTCCAAATATGAATTCTAGTCACGTAGCACATCCATCATGCTGGGGAGGCAAGCTCCTCAAGCTCCAGGAAGCTTCATCTAAATGAAAATCATGAACTGCATTGGGTACTCAGAAACACAGCAGTGTGTTCATTGGCAGAGATTATCACTCTTATTCAGTGCCTTACATTTATACTCCCACATTTGTTCTTCTTGCTTCTAAATTAGTCAGTATAAAGACTTCTAAAAGATTAGCTGGTTTTGAGCCACATTTGCAAAAGGGATGATGTGGGCCAGCACATAAATCAGATCCATGCTTGTTGTATCTCTACCCAAAAGAAAAGTAGAGTTTTAGTCTCTCTTTTTTAAAATTTTTATTTTAATTTATTTTTTAACCAGAGCACTGTTCAGCTCTGGCTTATGATGGTGTGGGGGATTGAACCTGGGATTTGAAAGAGTCTCAGGCATGAGAGTCTGTTTGCATAACCATTATGCTATTTACCTCCACCCTGACAGTCTCTTTATAAGTATAATTATTGTTCTCATTTCTCTTATTTAAAATATTATTCCATATAAACACAAAATGGGCATTTCTCCAAAATTGCCTTCTAGATTCATCCCTAGTTCAGGAAGCTGATGTTAGGTTTGAGCAAAGGTTAAGTATGAGTGTGAAGAGTTTATGGAAAGTAACTATCAATGTTTTAAATTTTTTAAGTGATTTTTAGATAGTACAACAAAAAGCATACTTTTTCATTTTTTAAAATTTATTGGGAGATTAATATTTTATAGTAGACAGCAAATACAATAGCTTGTACATGCATAACACTTCTTAGTTTTCCACATAACAATACAACCTCCACTAGGTTCTCTGTCATCCTTCTCCAGGACCTGTACTCTCCCCCACACCCACCTCAGAGTCTTTTACTTTGGTACAATACACCAACTCCAGTTCAGGTTCTACTTGAAAAAGCACACTTTTATCAAAGACAAAAGAATTAAAAATCTTTTCAAATAGGGAAAGATAAAACTTAAATTGCTTTTTTAATTATAAGGAGAAAATGCTATAGACATTTCTGAAAGGTCTATAAATTTCTGAAAAGTATTTAAACAGTCCAAAATTTCAGATTGTCAGTGTCTGACACTTGTCAAAAAAAAAAAAGAAAAAAAGAGGTGAGGAGGTGTGGGGTGGAGAGGAGTCTCCTACAAGATAATTTTCTAAGAGTCTATATCCCTTCAGAGTAGTTGAAATGATAATCTGCATTTAAAAATATTAAACATGGCTCACAAACTTGTAAATGCTATCATAATTCCATCTTGAACTCCTTGGGCAGACAGTCTTACTAATGTGTCCTGAAACCTCACCTCTCCAGAGCCCTACCTCACTAAGGATAAGATAGAAACAGGCTGAAGGAAGAGAAGGAAGACCAGACAGAAAAAAGGGTAAATATATATAAATATAGATAGATAGGTAGATAAATATATAGACAGACAGACAGACAGACAGACAGGGAATAATAGTCAACTCATATCTGCAACCTACTATAGGTTCCAATGGAGGGAATGAGGCTACAGAACTCTGATGATGGAAATGGTGGGGAATTGTATCTCTGTTATTTTGTAATTTTGTAAATCAATATTAAGTCATTAATAAAATTAAAAAATATATTAAGCACAACTGGGAAAGTGACTCAGTGGGAAAGCACAAGACTTGCATATATGAAGATCTGGTCCACACATACTAACAAAAATGCTTTCATCTCTGTCATTTTTCATAAATAAAATTTTCTTTAAAAAGCAAGAAATAAACTATCAAGTGCATTTAGCTAGGAATTAGCCAAAGCATGTTTGAATGTGGATTCTCTTCTATATAGACTATGCCAGAGACTTGGAATAGAGAAATGGTACTTATAAAAATAAGAGTAAGTGATTTTCAAATATATTACTTTCCTACTGTCACATGAACAAATTACCACAACCTTGGTGGTTAGACACAACACAAATCGTTATTTTACAGTTCCAGGGGTGGGAAATATGGTATGTATTTCATTAAGCTAACATCTAGATGTTATGAGGATTGTGCTCCTTCCTGAGACTTGAGGATAATTTCTTTTTTTTTTTCCAAGCTTTTAAAATATTGCCCACTTTGGCTTGTAACCACATCACCTTCCATCACCTTTGAAGTCATTATAATTCAACTGAGTCTTTATAATGCTACTTTTTCTCTGGTTTTCATTTGCCTCTATTCCCCCCCCCCCTTTATTGATTTAATAATGATCGACAAGACTGTAGGATAAGAGGGGGTATAACTCCACACAATTCCCACCACCAGAGTTCCTATCCTATCTCCTCCATTGGAAGATTTCTTATTCTTTTTCCCTCTGGAAGCATGGACCCAGGATCATTATGGGGTACAGAAGATGGAAGGTTTGGTTTCTGTAATTGCTTCTCCACTGGACATGGGTGTTGGCAGGTCAGTCCATACTTCCAGCCTGTATCTTTCTGTAGTGGGGCAGGACTCTGGAGAGGTGAGGTTGCAGGATACACTGGTGAGGTCATCTGCCTGGAGAGGTCAGGTTGGCATCATGATACCATCTGCAACCTGGTGGCTGAAAAGCATTAAGATATAAGGTAGAAGAAATTGTTTAATAATCAGGAACCTAAAGGTAAGAATGGAATAGATGAGATTTGGGGTCTCCATTTTGGAAAAAGCTAGTAGGTCTATTCTAGGTATATTCCAAGGGGCCCATGACTACCAATTCTTGCCGGAGCCTGACAGATAACATGCAGGTGAGCTAAAGGTATTGTATGGGGAGATGGTTTTAAGCAATATTGGATTCACCCTGATAATTCAGAAAACTCAGCTTATATCCTTTTTTTAAAAAAATTTTACTTATAAAAAGGAAACACTGAGAGTCGGGTGGTAGCGCAGTGGGTTAAGCGCACGTGCAAGGATTGGTGTAAGGATCCCTGTTTGAGCCCTGGGCTCCTCACCTGCAGGGGAGTGATGAAACACTGTTTCATAAGTCGTGAAACAGATCTGCAGGTGTCTATCTTTCTTTCCCCATCTCTCTCTTCCCCTCCTCTATTTCTCTCTGTCCTACCCAATAATGACGACGACATCAATTATAATGACTACAATAATAAAACAAGGGCCACAATAAGGGAATAAATAAAAAAAAAATTTTTTAAAAGGAAACACTGACAAAAACCATAGAATAAGAGGGGTACAACTCCACACAGTTCCCACCATCAGAACTCCGTATCACATCCCCTCCCCTGACAGCTTTCCTATTCTTTATCCCTCTGGGAGTATGGACCCAGGGTCATTATGGGGTGCAGAAGGTGGAAGGTCTGGCTTCTGTAATTGCTTCCTTGCTGAACATGGGCGCTGGCAGGTGGATCCATACTCCCAGCCTGTCTCTCTCTTTCCCTAGTGTGGCAGGGTTCTGGGGGGGGCGGGGCTTCAGGACACATTGGTGGGGTCGTCTGCCCAGAGAAGTCCAGTTGGCATCATGCTAGCATCTGGAACCTGGTGGCTGAAAGAAGAGTTAACATATAAAGCCAAACAAATTGTTGACTAATCATGAACCTAAAGGCTGGAATAGTGCAGATGAAGAGTTGGGGAGGGGAGTCTCTGTTTTTCAGATAGCTAGTAGGCTTATTTTAGTTATATTCCAATGGGCCCATGACTATACTAGTTTTATATTATTTTATATTATACAATACACAAAGACCTGGGTTTGAACCCTACTGTCAGCGGGAACAGGTAGCATAATGGTTATGCAAAGAGACTTTCATGCCTGAGGCTCCAAAGTCCCAGATTTAATCCCCAGTACCACCATAAGCCAGGGCTAAGCAGTGCTCTGGTTAAAGAAAAAAAAAAAATAGTATGTATGAAAAAAAAAAATCCTAAACCCCACTCCCTAAAGCTTCATGAGTGGTGCTGTAGGTGTCTCTCTTTTACTCTTCTTCTGTCTCCCCTTTCCCATAGGAACAACTTAAGAAACAAGAACAGAAAGGGGAAACACGAAGTAAAACTTTGGCTTGTCTGCTGTATTGTACCAAAGCAAAGGACTCTGGCAAAGGTGGACAGGGAGTGGGTGGGTGGGGGCTTTTCATGTTCTGGTACATGACGATGGAAAAGAACCTAAGCTGAGGTTAAGAGTGTTCTCCAGATACCTATCATGGTGAGATGGGAAATTGTACCCATGTACCAGCAACTGTACTGTAAACCATGAATCTCCTAATTAAAAAAAAAATGGGGGGGTTGGATGTAGCATAGCGGGTTAAGCGCACATGGCACAGGACGGGCGTTAAGAATCCTGGTTCGAGCTCCCGGCTCCCCACCTGCAGGGGGTCGCTTCACAAGCGGTGAAGCAGGTCTGCAGGTGTCTTTCTCTCCCCCTCTCTGTCTTCCCCTCCTCTCTCCATTTCTCTCTGTCCTATCCAACAACAACATCATCACCAACAATAACCACAACAATGATTAACAACAACAAAAAAAACAAGGACAACAAAAGGGGGAAAAATAGACTCCAGGAGCAGTGGGTTCGTGGTGCAGGCACTGAGCCCCAACAATAACCTTGGAGGAAAAAAAAAAGGAAAGGAAAGAAGAAAAGGAAAACAAGAAAAGAATGGAGTATGGCCACTAGAACCCCAGCAATAACCCTGGTGGCAAAAAATAATACTTATTTCCATACCTCATAGATTTTTTTGATAGATATAACCAAAAGTATTGTACACTGAAAACCAGGAATTATTATGAAGAGAAAGAGAAGATTACAAGGAAATTGAAAGATTTATCCATGCTTATTGATAGGAACAATGAACACTATTAAAATGACCATCCTACCCACAGCAATATACAGATCCAATGCAATCCCTGGTGAAGTCTCAGTGAATTCCCTGGGGTTTCAATAGAGATTCCACAGAAATTCACTGGGACTTCAATAGGAATTGCATTGAATTATTCTTTTTCTTTTGAGTTAGTGACTTACAAGATTTATTTAAGATAATAGGTGGATAGTTCCATAACACTCCCACCACCAAAGTTTGTACTTCTACCCACCAGTGATAACCCAAGGTGTTAAATACAATTCTGTATTTCACACATGAGTCAATTATTCCAGCTGTCCTTCACTTTCTTATTTACCTCACTGAACATAATCATCTATAGTCCTACCCATTTTGTCCCAAAGGACAAAATATTATCTTTTAAATTAATTTTATTGTATATTTATTTATTTAGCCTCTAGGGTTATCAATGGGGCTCAGTACTAACCCTATAAAGCCACAGCTCCTGGTACCCCCTCCCCCGGTTTTATTCTATAGGACAGAGAGAAATTGAGAGAGGAGGGGAACATAAAAAGGGAGAGAGAGAAAGGTAAGACACCTGCAGACTGGCTTCACCGCTTGTGAAGCATCCTTGCTGCAGGTGGGGAGTGGGAGTTTGAATCCAGTTCCTTGTGCAGGTCCTTGCACATAGTACTATATACATTTTTTTTTTTTTTGCCTTCAGGTTATCCTTGGGGCTCGGTACTTGCACTATGAATCCATTGCTTTTGGCGGCCATTTTTTATTCCATTGTTGTTGTTGTTGTTGCTGTTATTATTGTTGTTGCTGCTGTTGTTGGATAGGATAGAGAGAAATAGAGAGAGGAGAGGGATACAGAGGGCGAGAGAAAGATAGATACCTGCAGACCTGCTTCACCGCTGTTTGTGAAGCACCCCACCACCCATAGTTTGGGAACCGGGGGCTCAAACTGGGATCCCTAAACCAGCATTTGAGCTTCGCACTATGTGCATTTAACCCGCTGCTCTAGCGACCAGCCCCCCACTATGTGCATTTAACCCGGTGCACCACCATCTGGCCCCCAATATCATATTTTTAAATTGCTTAACAGTACTCCATTGAGTAAATGTCCCATAATTTCTTTATGCAGTCATCTGTTGATGGGCAATTAGGTTGCTGGAATAAATTGATTATTACAGAGTGTTTTTTGTTTGTTTGTTTCTACCATCACTTCACTTCTTTGGGCTGACTTTTTTCAGATAGAAACACACACACACACACACACACAGAAAGAAAGAGAGAAAAGCAAAGCACCAAAGCATACATTACCATACATCACACACCATACATTAGAGAAAGGGCTAGTATCTGAAATATATAAATACACTTATGGAACTAATCAACAAAAATATAAACAAACAATCCCATCAAAAATGCTATCTGAGCATATATTTTCCCAAATAAGATATACAGATGGCTGATAGACATATAAAAAAGTTCACTGTCACAGTATCAAATGCAATTTAAAACAGTAAAGAGATGTTTGTGAGAATGATCTACATCAACAAGGATAGAAACAAGATCTGGTGAGAATATGGAAGAAAAATATATATATTTTTTCCTCCAGGGTTTTGCTGGGCTCGGTGCCTGCACCATGAATCCACCACTCCTGGAGGCCATTTTCATCCCCTTTTGTTGCCCTTGTTGTTGTAGCCTCATTGTGGTTATTATTATTACCATTGTTGATGTTGTTCATTGTTGGATAGGACAGAGAGAAATGGAGAGAGGAGGGGAAGACAGAGAGGGGGAGAGAAAGAGACACCTGCAGACCTGCTTCACCGCTTGTGAAGCGACTCCCCTGCAGGTGGGGAGCCGGGGGTTGAACCGGGATCCTTATGCGGGTCCTTGCGCTTTGCGCCACGTGCGCTTAACCCACTGCGCCACCGCTGGACCCCCAGAAAAATCTTTTTACACTGTCGATGGAAATGTAAATTGGTCTAGCCCCCAAGGAAAACAGGTTCTAAATTCCTCAAAGTAATATTAAACAAACCTACCATTTATGATCTGACAATCCTTCTAGGTATCTATCTGAAGAACACAGAAACAATTATCTGAACAGAGATAGTCATACCTACATTAACTGCAGTGCCATATGCAATAGCCAAGATATAGAAACAGCCCAAATGTACAATAGATGAATGGATAAAGATGTGGTATGTATACACAGTGGAATACTATTCAACTATAAGAAAAGATGCGGTTTTATCTTTTGCTACAACCCAGATGGAGATGGAGGGGACAACGCTAAGTGATGTAAGTGCGAAGGTGAAAGACAAATAACAGATAATCTTACTCATGCAGAATTTAAGAGACAAAGTAAAGGAAAAGAGAATGAAACACAAACTCTTGGTCTATATCTGTAGGTCTGAAATAACTGAAAGAGGCAAGGAGTAGGGTTAAAAAGGTGTCCAAAGGCATATGGTAGAGGGAGATGACACTTTGGTGGTGGATGTGGTGTGCTAATATAATTTTTTGGGGAGGATATGAAGTTGTATTCCTGAGACAGCAATAACTTTATCTCTTTTCCTCAATTAAAACAAATTAAGACACAATTGAGATTAGAGAATATAAATTGTGGTTTGATCTGTGATTTTCCATGACAGCATGGGAATGCCTTGTGGAAACAGAAATACTTGATATAAGATTGAGTTTTCAACCAGGAGGGTACAGTAGGAAGACTAAGAGATGAGGACAAGTAGGTGATGATGGCAGTAAAAAGGACAAGATCAGGGCTATGACGGGTGGAGAGTGAGCAGGGGATAACACTTAGAACAAAAAGAGTAGAAGTTTTGGACATGGGGAGCAAAACCAGGGTAGAAAAGATTTGTGAAAAGAGAATGGGGACTTCTGATTAACATTTTTTAGGGAAAGTGATTCAGATAATAGACCACTGTGAAAGCTCACTGATTAATGAATATTTCTGAAACAGTTACTATGTACAGCAAAGGTTCTGGAAATGCAATATAGCTGCTCAGAACTATACATAATCTGCCCTTCTGGAATTGTATTCAAGTAGTGGAATTCAATATGAAGCCAAGAGTAAATCATTACAAAGTATACTATGTACTATAAAGAAAAGAAAAGATGTAAGCATGGAAATATGGTTCAGAAAAAAAATTAAAAGGGAATGACATTAAAGCTAAAACCTGAAAATAAGAGTTAGTCAGGTGAAGGGTGTGGTACAGCATTCTAGGGGGTCGGGTGTTGGGGCAAAGACCCCCAAGGCATGAAAGAGACTGGAGTTGTCAGGAAATGGAAGAACAGTTTGGCTCTGTGTGAGCAGATGGTGGTATTGAAAGGAGTCCTTAAAAGATGGGCAAAGAGCAAATCAAATCCTGTTGGTGGAGTGGATTATTTATTTATTTATAAAAAGGAAACATTGACAAAACCATAGGATAAGAGGGATACAACTTCACACAGTTCCCACCATCACAACTCCCCTCCCCTGATAGCTTTCCTATTCTTTATCCCTCTGGGAGTACAGACCCAAGATCATCGTGGGATGCAGAAGGTGGAAGGTCTGGCTTCTGTTGTTGCTTCCCTGCTGAACATGGGCATTGGCAGGTGGATCCATATTCCCAGCCCATCTCTCTCTTTCCCTAGTGGGGTGGGGCTATGGGAAATTGGAGCTCCAGGACACATTGATGGGGTTGTCTGTCCAGGGAAGTCTGGTTGGCATCATGGTAGCATCTGGAACCTGGTGGCTGAAAGAAGAGTTAACATATAAAGCCAAACGAATTGTTGGCTAATTATGAACCTAAAGGCTGGAATAGTGCAGATGAAGAGTTGAGGGTTGTAGATAGCTAGTAGGCCTATTTTCGTTATATTCCAAAGGGCCCATGACTATACTAGTTTTTTTCCCCCTGAGCCTGAAATGTGATATGCAGGTGGATCCAAGTTATTTTATGGGGAGATGATGTCATGACTGGAAAAAGGACCAGAAAGCTGGATCAGGGAAGAGAGCATCTCCCAAATATGGTGAAAGGTGTATAGATATTGTTGACTGTAAACCCCATCAATTTGATGTCATCTGGGGCCCATATTCAGCTTAGGATTCTCTAATTCCATTTCAGGTGGTTCACTTCCTAACCTAGATATAGACCAGGTCCCATGAGATAGAGCATATGTCCACATACCAAAAGGGCCATCTTTAAAGTATGTCAGTCTCTTGCCCTTATCCAGCTTTGTAGCCCTTTATCTGATGAGATTAGACTTTCTCCCAGTTGTTAAAGCATTGAGTGTCATTTGTTATATTCAGAGAAGAATTAGGTTTATGTGGTATGCCTTCTTTATTTAAATAAAATTTTTTTTAATTATCTTTATTTATTTATTGGATAGAGACAGTCAGAAATCAAGAGGGAAGGGACAGAGAGAGTGAGGGACACCTACAGCCCTGCTTCACCACTTGTGAAGCTTCCCCCCTGCAGGTGGGGACCGGGGGCTTGAACCTGGGTCTTTGCACATTGTAACGTGTGCACTCAACCAGGTGCGCCACCACCCGGCCCCGTGGTATGCCTTCTTTGGGCCTTTATATTAGGTTGTCAAGCTTATTAGATCTAAGTCTAATAGGTTAGAGAATTTACGATGCCTTCTTTAGGCCCTTCTACTAGTTTAATTCTCTAAATTCCACATATAAGTGAGACCATCTGTAGTTGTCCTTTACCTCTTTACTTCATGAAGCATAATCTTCTCCAGTTCTATCCATTTTATCCCAAAAGACGTAACATCTTTTTTATTACTAAGTAGTACTCCATTGAATGTATGTTCCATAACTTTTTATCTGGACATCTGTCAAAGGACATTTTGGTTGCTTCCATAGTTTGGCTATTGTGAGTAATGCAGTTATGAAAATGGGGGTACATATATCCTTTTGAATTAGTATTATTATCTCTTTTGGATAAATTCCTAGAAGGGGAATTGGTGGATCATAAGGTATTTCCATTTGTATTTGTTCAAGGATTTTTCATACTGTTCTCCATAGTGGGTGTATCAGTTTGCATTCCCACCAGCAGTGTAATAGAGTTCCTCTCTCTCCACATCCTTTCCAACACTTATCCTCTCCTGTTTTGTTGATGAAGGACATTCTCACTAGTGTGAGGTGGTATCTCAATTTGCTTTTAATTTGAACTTCTCTGGAGATGAGTGAATTGGAGCATTTCTGCATGAATCTGTATGTCGGGCTATTGACCCATTTATAAATGGCCAGTAAATAAGAGGGAGATGTTGGGAAATTGTGAGGATGTATTTGAGCTTGGCAGGGCTTGAGCCTGAGGGGGTGTGTCAGTCCTGTTAGTCTCTCTCTCTCTACCGAGAGGTTGAGCTAGGAGGGACAGTAGAACCCCAAAGGTGTGCCTCCTCCTATCAGTCTCCCTGCCTCACAAAGCGTCCTGCATTCCTGATACTATGGCCATTAGATAAAAAGAAAGGGGGAGATGTTGGGCAGTACACCATCTTCCCCTGCTCCATTGCTTAGCTGTGGTCTATTTACATAATCACTGTTTTACCTGGGACACGCCCTGCCTGCAGGGCACTGGTTTAATCCCACTGGTTTGCACTCTTTTCACTCTGCCCCCTCCCCTAGTCACACACTGTTTTTACACTCTACCACTTCCTTCCTGGAGTGTATAAATGCAGATGAATAAAGCCAGCATGGCATTGCATTCCAGTTCAGTCACGAGAGTTCCTGGTTCTTCTCCTCCATCGCTGAGTAGGCAGCAGCCTAGGTTGGCTCCGGCAGAGTTTTTTCCAACCCAGAGAGCACATGCCCAGGAAGAAACACTCTCAGGCTAGCCCGGCATCTGTGGGCCATGTGTATCTCTAGAAAACTGTCTATTCATATCTTCTGCCCATTTTTTAAATTGGGTTGTTCTTTTTTTCTTTTGTTGAGCAGTATGAGTTCTTTATAGATGTTTGATATTAACTGTTTGTCTGAAGTACAATGTGGGAATATGTTCTCCCAGTTACTAGGTTTCTTGTTCAATCTTGTTTTTGTTTCCATTGTTCATAGGGTGGAGTCTCCAAATACATCTTTAGTGTTAATGTCATGAAATGTTTCACTGATATATTCTTCTATGTATTTTATCACTTTAGGTCTAATATCCAGATCTTTGTTCTGTTTAGAGCTAATTTTGGTGTATGATGTTAATTGGTGGTCTAGTTTAATTTTTTCTACATGTGGCTCTCCAGTTTTCCCAGCACCATTTGTTAAAGAGAATTTATTTTCCCCATTTTACAGTTTTTTCCCCCTTTGTCATATATTAGGTGCCTATATGCATCGGTTTAGTTCTGGGCTATCCTATTCCATTGGTCTATATGTTCATTTTTTCCCTCCTTTTTATTGTTTCTTTCATTTTTTCTTAGTTATTTAATAATGATTCACAAGATTGTGGTATAAGAGTGTTACAATTTCATGCAATTCCCACCACCAGAGTTTTGTATCCCATCCCCTCCATTGGAAGTTTTCTTATTTTTTTATCCCGCTGGGAGTATGGACCTAAGATCTTTATGGGGGTGCAGAAGATGGTAGTTTTGGCTTCTGTAGTTGCTTTCCCACTGGATATGGGTGTTGACAGGTTGATCCAAACCCTCAGCCTGTTTCTACCTTTCCCTAGTGGGGTAAGGATCTGGGCGGTGGGGTTCCAGGAAACACTGGTGAATTCATCTGCCCAGGGAATTCAGGTTGGCATCATGATAGCATCTGCAACTTGGTGTCTGAAAATCATTAAGATATAAAGCAGAACAAATAGTTTAATATTCAGAAAACTAAAGGTATCACATGTATCTTTTTGTTTCAATACCACACTGTTTTAACTACTATTGCTTTGTAGTATAACCTGAAGTTAGGTATTTTACTTATTTTTTTGGTGGCACAGTGGGTTAAGCGCATGTGGCGCAAAGTGCAGGGACCAGCATAGGGATCCCAGTTCGAGCCCCCGGCTCCCCACCTGCAGGGGAGTCGCTTCACAGGTGGTGAAGCAGGTCTGCAGGTGTCTCTTTCTCTCCCCCTCTCTGTCTTCCCCTCCTCTCTCCATTTCTCTCTGTCCTATCCAACAACGAACAAAATCAACAATGGTAATAATAATAAACACAACGAGGCTACAACAAGGGCAACAAAAGGGGAAAAAAATGGCCTCCAGGAGTGGTGGATTCATGGTGCAGGCACCGAGCCCAGCAATAACCCTGGAGGGAAAAAAAATTCTTTATTGGGGAATTAATGGTTTATAGTAAACAGTAAAATAGAATACAATAGTTTGTACATGTGTAACATTTCTCAATTTTCCACATAACAATCCCATTTTTCAAATCCCATTTTTCTTCTTTTTTATCAATAGTGCTTTTGCTATTCATGCTTTTTTATAATTCCACATGAATTTTTGAATAAGTTGTTCAATTCCCTTGAAATATGTCATTTGGGTTTTAATAGGGATTGCATTGTATCTACAGATTGTTTTTGGCAGAACTGTTGTATTAATGATATTTATTATTCCAATCCATGAATAAGGAATGTTTTTCCATTTTTTTGTATCATCCTCTATTTCTTTTAATAGTGCCTTATAGTTTTTGCTGAAAAGGTCCTTCACCTTCTTTGTTAGATTTATCCTTAGGTATTTTACAGATGAAGTACCACTATTATCTCTATGCTGTAGTTGAGGAGAGTCACAAAAAGAGCAAGTAATGTGCCATGGTCAGGCAGGAAATAGGTGGTAGAGCTAGTATTTGAAACCTACAACCTACACTCTTCACACTGAATAGTCTGATTTTCTAAGAATGACATCTAACCCTGAAAACTGAAACTTAATTTTAATTTATAAAGGGGGTGGTGGTGGCATGCTCCACTAAACACACAACTTACCAAGAGTAACTTTTTTGCAAACTGTAAATAGGATTACTTCTTTCAGTTCCCTTTCCTGTGGCCCATCTTTCATGTAGAGAAGCGCCATAGATTTGTGGGTATTAATTTTGTAATGTGCCACTTTACTGAATTTATTGATGATTTCCAGTAGTTTTTTAGAAGAGTTTCTGGAATCCTCTAGGTATGTTAACATATCATCTGTAAATAATGATAATTTAACATGATCCTTTCCAATCTGGATTCTTTTGATATCTCTTACCTGATTGCAAAGGCAAGGAATTTTAGAACTATGTTAAATAGAAGTGTTCGCCATTTTATTATTATTATTATTATTATTATTATTATATGCCATCGGGGTTATCTCTGGTGTTTGGTGCTGGCACTATGAATCCATTGCTCCTGGTGACTATCCATGTCCTTCCCCCCTTTCTATTTTTCTTAGATAGCATGGAGAGAAATTGAGAGGGGGTGGGGAGGTAGAAAGGGACACACCTGAAAACCTGCCTATGAAGAAAGAGTTCTCTCTGAAGTGGGGAGTCGTGGCTCAAACTGGGTCCTTGCACATGGTAACTTGTGTGTTTAATGGAGCATGCCACCACTCCCCTTTTTCTATATTAAAATTAAGTTTCAGTTTTTAGGGTTAGATGTCATTCTTAGAAAATCAGACTATTCAATGTGAAGAGTGTAGGTTGTAGGTTTCAAATACTAGCTCTACCACCTATTTCCTGCCTGACCATGGCACATTACTTGCTCTTTTTGTGACTCTCCTCATCTACAATATAGAGATAATAGTGGTACTTCATTTGTAAATGGTAGGTTTTACTTCAAGGTTCTTGCTGGGGACTGAATTATTTATATGCATGACTAATTACAAATGGCTTAGAACAGTGTCTAGTATTTGATGAAACTGTTTCTAGATGGGGTGAGATATATTCAGAAGCAGCACGCTCGTTCTTTTTGCTTTATCTCAACCCAGCATCAAGATTTGGTCCATGAGGCATTAGAGGAAAAGAACTCCTTTGAAAGCCATAGACTAGGCCTGGGAATCAGAATTCTCAGAGAGAAGGTGGAATTGACTGGGGTTGGGGAGGAAAGGAGTGGCAGGATCCTCTTCCTTTCAACATTTCTAAAACGTGAAGATACTAGCTCTACCAGGCTGTAGATAAGTTTCCATTTTCCTAACCTATTCACAAAGTTCCTCACAACTTCTTATTTTGAGTATTGGCACTATGTTCTTTCTCAGCCTTAGCTTATCACCAAGAATCTCAGTTTTTGTCCTTTCAAAATCTCCAGGAACTTCAAAGGCCACCCATAGCACACACACAAAGTTAGATGCTTAAGATAGTTCTGAGAACAAACAAAATTCTTAGGCAGAAAGATCACTTATAGAGTTAATAAACATTTAGTTGTTACAGCAACAACAAAATCACATGTAACTTTGAATAGCAAGGAACAGGGTCAAGATGGGAGAAAAGTTTTGTAGATTTGTCTGCAGCTGTTCAATTTAGTCTGAGGATCTTAACGTGAGTACACATAGCAAAAAGCTATTATTACCTGTTCATTGTGACTAAAGGATATTAACTTGGTGAGGTGGATTGTAGGCTGATATATATATTTTTGTTCCTTGCAGACAGGGCATTTAGAACAATTAATCCTGGAGAAGGATTTTAAGCAAATAGCTTGTTCCCAAGTAATTACATTAAACAATTAAAAAGAAACTCTCATTTATATACTCAAATAAATGAGATCTCTCTGTAGTCTTTTAAATTTTTAAATTCTGCCTCGGATTCTTGTATTTGGAATAGTTTCCTTGTTTTAAAGCCAGGTGAAGAGGGCCCTTGTAGGGTGTCACCCTGACTCTGCTGCAGATAATGTGCAAACATGAGCGTCCAGAGTGGTCCGTGTCTGAATGCAAACACGATGAGGTTCACCTCTCCCGGGGCCCCTCCCACAAGCACCTGGACGTGGTCCTCTGCCACTCAGGCTCTGCACTCTACCACCTGAAGGGTAACGTGGTGTAGGCTGCAGTGGCTTCGGCTCCCAGAGCACACACAGTTCATGCTCCTCCCTCCCTGCCTGAAAAGCCCTCTCCTCCTGCCCCACTTCTGGGGGTGCGAGCTTGTGGTGGTGTCCTGGACTGTGCATGCAGCAGACCTCCCTGTGCTCTGAGTCTCCTTAAATGGACCAGCCCACCCCAAGCTTTGGCCAGGGAGAACAGAAGCAACCAGAGGCACAGCTATATACAAATAATGACAAAGGACATAGATTATGGTGATGTTGTGTATGATATAGCAAATCCTAACAAAGGGATATTTCAAAGTTAACACAATTGGCAAATAATGTGATTATAGCAATAATTCTCTATTTTCTTCTTAAACCCTAAGACAGCAGGAACCTCCCACTTCCTCTATAGAGCCTATTATTGCCCCCAGTCCTAGAACCTCTAGGGTGGGACTCACTTTCCTGCATGTTTCTCTCAATTCATACCAAATGATACTGCATCTGCTTCTTCTTCTTCTAGCGTTTGCCCTTCTTCCGTAGCCAGTCAACAGCGTCAGGTTGAGCCTGATGTCTGCTTGTTGCTGGCTTTGAAAGTGACTGGGATCCATGTGGATTCAGTCAGCTAGGAAGGATCATCAGTTTCCCCAATAAATGGGTACTCACGGGATGCACCACGAGAAGGTCGATTCAATGCATCCCGCTGCATCTGCTGATCTCAACCTAATCAACACTAGTAGCACATCAGCATGCTTCACTTCAGACTGTGTCCAGAGACGTCAGGTGCCAAATGTAAACCCTTCAGCTTAATTACTTGCTGAGACCTTTCCTTTCATAGGATTCTCTAATTCCATTCCAGGTGGTTCACTTCCTAACAAAGTCCCAAAACCTAGATACAGACCAGGTCTCATGAGATAGGGCATATGTTCACATGTATCCATAAACTAGGGCAAAATATATACCTGAAAGCAAAAATACACAATAGTCTGCAGTGAGTCGGTATAAAGTTCATAATGAAATAGTGTCTACTTAGACCTCCTCACCTACTTACTATTTCATTTTGCTCACTCACTCCAAAGCTAACCTTATCAAAGCAAGGACTGCAAAAACTAAATAAGGGCAAGAGACTGGCATACTTTAACGATGACTCTTTAGTTACTATCAGGCCACCCCATCAGCGGGGGCCCTAGTTGGGGAGTCCTGAGATTTCCAAACAGACATGATGGGCCTAGACCTCAAATAAATCCCTCTCTCCATTGTTACAGGTCATCTCTATTAGGAACAACAAAACAGAACCTTTTGTGGGTCCCCCATAGGACCTTGCCCTCAACTTGGATCAACAACAGTAGAGAATGTTCCATCTTCCGAAGAGAGAATGGACAACATACTCTATGCTACACTTGAGGAAGATGGGTTGATATTGGGGCAGCTTGGAATGTTCCTACTCATGACCACAGAATGTGAGTTCAGATCTACAGGGATGCAGAGGCCACATAGGCTCCTAAGCTGAATATGGGCCCCAGATGACATCAAATTGATGGGGTTTACAGTCAACAATATCTATACACCTTTCCCATATTTGGGAGATGCTCTCTTCCCTGATCCAGCTTTCTGGTCTTTTTTATCAGCTATGACATCATCTCCCCATAAAATAACTTGGATCCACCTGCATATCACATTTCAGGCTCAGAGGAAAGAAAAAAAAACAACAACCTAGTATAGTCACAGGCCCTTTGGAATATAACTAAAATAGGCCTACCTGCTATCTACAAAACGGAGACCCTCAACTCTTCATCTGTACTATTCCAGCCTTTAGGTTCAATTTGTTTGGCTTTATATATTAACTCACTTTTTAGCCACCAGGTCCCAGATGTTAACATGATGCCAAACAGACTTCCCTGGACAGACAACCCCAATATGTCCTAGAGCTCTGATTCCCCAGAGCCCTGCCCCACTAGGAAAAGAGAGGGGCAGGCTGGGAATACGGATGGACCTATCAATGCCCATGTTCAGCAGGGAAGCAACTACAGAAGCCAGACCTTCCACTTTCTGCATCCCACAATGACCTTGGGTCCATACTCCTAGAGGGTTAAAGACTAGGAAAGTTATCAGGGGAGGGGATGGGATACGGAGTTCTGGCGGTGGGAATTGTGTGAAGTTGTACCCCTCTTATCCTATGGCTTTGTCACTGTTTCCTTTTTATAAGTAAAATAAAATTAAAAAAAAATTGGGGTGGGGTGGGGGTAGTAGGGGGGGGCTGAGAAAGTCCCCAGCAGCTTTTCTTTCTTTAAAAAAAAATTTAAGGGAGTTGGGTGGTAGCGCAGCAGGTTAAGCGCATGTTGCCCAAAGCACAAGGACCAACTTTTAGGATCCTGGTTTGAGCCTCCGTCTACGGGGCATGGCTTCACAAGTGGTGACCACGCAGGTCTGCAGATGTCTATTTTACTCTCCCCCTCTCTGTCTTCCCTTCCCCTCTCCTTTTCTTTCTGTCCTATCCAACAATGACGACATCAATAACAATAATAACGACAACAATAAAAAAGGGCAACAAAAGGGAATAAATATTTAAACAAAAAAATAAAAAAGTCTTTATTTATTGGATAAAAACAGCCAGGAATCAGAGGGAAGAGGGAGAGAGAGAGACAACCTGCAGCCCTGCTTCACCACTAGCAAAGCTTTTCCCCTGCAGGTGGGGACAGGGGTCTTGAACCTGGGTCTCGCACACTGTAACATATGCATTCAATCAGGTGCACCACCACTGCCCTCCGTACCCCAGTAGCTTTTCTCCGCTCAAGAAGTGTCACAGGACCCTCAAGACAGGGAGGCAGCTTCCTTAATGAGCCTGGAGACGCTTGAGACTCACACATCTATGGGAAGTGGGGAGGAAGATATGCAACTTTTACTTTCGTTCAAATGCGCATATCCCACCTATTCGCCTGCTCTCTCTGGCTTGGGCCTGCCAGCCTCCCTCGGGGTCCGGGAGCGAGGGTTGCAGCCAGGCCGGGTCTCCGCAGGGGCCCGCAGATGAGCCGGAGCGTGGGCGCCCGGTCCTCCACGCCCTGCATGTCAGGGGCGCCCGTGGGATCTGCTCCCGAGTGGGGGTCCCGCCCCGGGGTGCTGAGGGGTCCCCGTGCGCGCGCGGGAAGAGCTGCCTGCGCCTCCTCGCCCGGGAGCCCTCAGCCGGGCGGCTGGGGGTGGCGGGTGGCGGCGGGCGCGCCGCGGGGGAGGTGCGCGCGGCGGCTTCGGGCGAGCAGAGCGCCGTCCGCCCCCGCCGAGCCGAGCGGAGCCGAGCGGAGCGGAGCCGGCGCACCCGGGGCTGGGAGCGCGCGCTGAGGCTGCGCGAGGGCCGGCGGCGTGAGGGTCTCACGGGTGCTCGCGTCCCGCTCGCTCCCTGGCCACCGCTCCCGGCTGTGGCGAGGCCCTGCGGACACCTGCTGCGTCGCTTCGCCAGCCGTCGCGCTCCCACGCGGGTGCGGGCTCGGGTGGGGCCGCCGGGCGCGCACCCCGGGCGGGAGCGGCCCCTTAGTCCCCGCTGCCTCCGCCGCCCCCGCCACCTCCGCGTTTCGTGCGTTGCAGGCGGAGCCGCGCTCCGTGCCAGGTACCGGGATGGTTCCTAGTGGCGTGGCCGCCAGGCGTGCGTGGGCCTGGGCGCTGAGGGTCTGGGCGGGGGCGGCGCGCGGGGCGAGAGGGCGGCGAGGAAGAGCCCCGGCAGCCGCTGCCCCGCAGGCCCGGGTGGGGGGGGGCGCCGTGTCTGCTGCCGCCTCAGGCAGCTGGGGGCCGGGGCGCCCCTAGCAGCCGCTCGCGCTCGCGCTCGCGCTCGCGCGGTCGCCCCAAGTTTCCCTGCTTCGCTCACTTGGCCAGACTTAAGTTTGCTTTGTGAGTCAAAGCCTAGCCGTCAGACGCGTGCCGAAAATAAAAGCGAGGAAGCGGGAAGGCTGCCTTGCGGGCGAAGAGTGATAGTAGTCGGGGTCCCGCTGCGGGTGCCGCTTGGCGAAGGCCCCAGAGGAGCCGGCGGCGGGAGACATGAGTTAACAGTCTCCCTTGGCTCCAGGGAATGCTTTATTTGCTAAACAGGTTTTTGATTTCGGCTTTCCTTTCATGGAAGAAGTGTTGGGAGTTTGAGTCAACTACACATATTTGTTGGACAGGCGCTTTATACCCGGCAGAGCTTTACGGAGAGGTGAAGGAATAATCAGAGCGGAAATAGTTTCTCAAAGGGGCTAACTGACTTTTGGAAAGATAGTGCGGCCCTGCCAGCGCAGGTGCCGGGGTCCCTCACCCCAGGCCAGCGGCGGCGTGGCGTGGCCGGCGGGGCTGCCCGCTCCTGGCTGTGAGCTCCCAGCTAGTTCACCCCACAGTGCTGGCTCGGCCCGCAGGGCTGGCGCTGGGATCTCGCTCACTCGGAAGAGCCCTTGGAGAAGCGCGTCTGTTCACAGGGCCATTTGGGGCGAGGGGAAAGGTTGAGCTGGGCTGATTTTCTGGCTCTGCCCCTGAGTCATAGCCGGAGAAAAAGGGAAAAATCAGCAGTACTGACCCTTTTAAACTTGTGATTATTAGTACTATTTCCCCCATTCACTAGAGCACTGTTTAGTTCTGGTTTATAGTGGTGCAGGGGATTGAACCAGGGACTGGGGAGAGCCTCAGGCATGAAAGTCTGTTGCATAACCATTATGCTCTCTTTCTCGTCCTAAGTTCTGATTATTCTGACAAAAGATGTGTGTGTGTGTGTGTGTGTGTGTGTGTGTGTGTGTGAATTAAGTTTGGTGTTTTAAATTATTATATTAAAACAGGTGCAAGAGGTGACCGACCTGGTAGAGTGCACTCCTTACCATGTAGAGGACCTGGGTTTGAGGCCCTGCCACCACATGGGAGCAACTGCTCAGTCTCTTGTAGGGGAGGAAGCTTCAGGTGCAGTGGAGCAATGCTCCGGAGGTTCTCCACGTAGTGTCTTTCTTTCCTTCTCTCTCTGTCCTTCACCCTCTATCTAAAAGAAAAAATAGTGGGGAGGAGAAGAGAATGGCTTCTGGGAGTGGTGGAGTTGTGCAAGCACTGATTCCCAGTGGCAAATGAATAAAACATTCACCTTAGGGAGGTTCTTGGGACCCTCTTAAATATGCCTCAGGTGAGTGCTTCACAGGCTTCACCCTCGTTCTGAGTCTGTTCTGTGAGTCAAGCTTATAACCTTGCTAAGCATTAACATCCTCGTTTATATAATTAAAAATGAGTGGTTCATCCATGGGTGTTGTGCTTGTCCTGGTCCTGTTGTTAGTCAGCTTGGTCACCTTGACTTAGTCACAGTAGTCACAAACTCTTGTTGACTCTTAGCAAACTGAGAGTCCTGACAGACCACCCAGGGATTCTGTCAGGTTAGGCGAGATACTGTGTGAAGGTGCCTGGCCCATCTGGAGGTAAGTTTACTGCAATGGTTTGTGAAGCTAGACTTGACTTGGGAAAATGCTTTTTCTCTGGAGGTTAGTGTTGTGCTTTGTCATGCACAGACACTTTGAATTTTGGTGTGTTGCAAGGAGGTTGTGTGGAATGGTTTAAATCAGAGTTGGAGATGTTGCCTGCCCAGTGTTCTGGAGGAGTGAAGTAAGTCAGCAGCACCTTGTGGTGTCCAGAGGTTTTTTGTAAGTGAACTTAATTTTGCTATCTCCAAACACATGTTTGGTCCTCACTCATCACTGTGTAAATATTTTGAGCCTATATATCAAATGATCTTTTCTCAGTCAGTAGTGAGCTTAAAGCAGCTTGTTCTCTTGAGAGCCAGTTCCTCTGTGTTTCCTGGTCACTCTGGAGCCCTCCTGCTTGCTGTAGTTTCTGCTTTCTGAGATAAGGTGATAGGACATTGGGGTAGAGGAGGCTCTTGCTTGTCATTTGGTCTGGTTACTGTTCTTTGGTGACTTTTCCATCATCTGTCAGTTTCTTTTCTCCTGTTTCCACAAGTATTATGTAGCTGGGTATCATTAGAGTGAGCCATAACTTGGGCCCTGTTTTTTGCATCTGGTCCTGAGGTCTCCATACTCTGAGAATATACTTTCCCATGCTCCCCACATTCCCTCAACTTCTCAGGAGTCCTTTCTTTCTCTCTTTCTTTCTTTCTTTTTTTCTTTTCTGCTCGCTCTTCTCCAGGCAAGGGGCAAAGAGAGGGAGAGCCCAGTACTTCTAAGTTCCTTTCCTCCAAGTATTGAAAAAACTTTCTTTTTATTTTCTCTCTCTTTCTTTTTTTTGGATAGGAATCTTAGGACCTATCTTTTGTACTCTGCACACTGAACCTTAGATTAAGGCTCTGAGCTCAAACATTCTAGGTTTTCTTTAAACTTTCAAGCTGTGCTTTTGATATGCAATTTTAAACATTCATCTATTAACCCCACTATGCCTGGAGGTCAAACCTTCTAAGCAGTTTAAAAAGTGAGGTTTAAAGGAGGCATCTGGGAAAATGGACAAGAAACTATTTTCCACTTCCCTATCTCCATATTTGTGGGCAGGTAGATCTGGACTATGTACACACATAGAATTCTGCTGGTGGGAACAGTGTGGAATTGTGGCTGTGTTATGTTGTAATTTTGAAAATCAATATTAAGTCATGAATAAAAAATATAGAAAGGAAAAAATGGCCACCAGGAGTACTGGATTTGTGTGCTAGCACTGAGCCCCAGCGATAACCCAGGTGGCAATAAATAAATAAATAAATAAATAAAGTGGGAAGGAAAAGAAGCCTCCACCGAAGTCTCCAGAAAGGCCTCCTCCAACACTTCAACAGGCTTGTGTGGCCACTTTGGTCTGGTCCCTTGTACAGTCAGGCAGTGTGAGTTCCAGCCCCTGCACCCTCCTCCCTCACAGTTTCAAACCTGTGTTTTCTTTTTTAAAACATTTTTTTATATTTACTTATTTTCCCTTTTGCTGCTCTTGTTTTTATTGTTGTTGTAGTTATTATTGTTGTTGTTATTGATGTCATCATTGTTGGATAGGACAGGGAGAAATGGAGAGAGGAGGGGAAGACAGAGGGGGAGAGAAAAACAGACACCTGCAGATTTTTTTTTTCCTCCAGGGTTATTGTGGGGGCTCTCTGCACTATGAATCCACTGCTCCTGGCGGCCATCTTTTTTCCCATAGTTGCTGCTGTTATTATTGTTAACTTCTGTTGCAGAGAGGATACAAGAGAAAGAGCAGTGTTGAACATGGGAGGACAAGAGAATGACTTCTACTTAAACAATGCTAAGCTTGGCCCTGCAAATCAATTTCATGTGAATTCAAGTATTCCAAGTGATCACTCTTATTTATTCTGCTTTTCTTCAGTATCAGAATGATCCCAAGTGCTCGGTATTTACTAAAAGCAATAGGAAAAGTACAGAAATATCCAGATCATAATTCCTCCTTCAGAGAACTTGTGAATTATTTGAAGCACAAGATTAGCCTTCTTGAAGCCTAAAGCTGTATATCTGAGCTCTGGGTTTTGTTCACACTTGATGGTTGGAAGGTAAAGTAGTCAGGAAAGGCTTTTTGCAGGAGTTGAACTTCAAATAGCACTTAATTTAGCCAGATGGCTGTGAGATGAAAGAAATACTTCTGGGGGCTGGATGGTGGCACACCCAGTGGAGTGCACACATTAAGGACCTAGGTTCAAGCACCTGTAGGGGGGATGCTTCACAAATGGTGAAGAACATCTGCCAGTGACTCTCTTTCTCCCTCTCTACCTTTCCTCTCTCAATTTCTCTCTGTCTATCATATATAATAGAAAGGGGGAAAAAAGGGCTAAAAGTGACCTCGCACAGTAGTTGATTCGTAGTGCTGGTATTGAGCTCCAGCAATAACTCTGGTGATAAGGTGTGTGTGTGTGTGTGTGTGTGTGTGTGTGTGTGTGTGTACAGGTTGGGGAGAGAATGCTGTGAGATAGAGTTCTTGAATGCCTAAAGCCATAAAGACCAGCCCAGGAGTGGCCTTTCTCAACCTACCTGTGGCTTGCACCATCCTGGCATAATACTTAGCCCTTTTATTTTCTAGGTGCCAGCAACCTGCAGTACTGGTATTGTCATCGGTAAGTAGAACAGGTTATTATAAATTTCTTGTGTTTTCCCCAATCTCAGTGGAAATTGGAGACATTTTCATCTAATCCTGTTATTACTAGATGTCATTTCAAACCTTTAGGTCAGGTAAATGGTCCTTGTGATGTGTTTGTGATTCTGAGAAATTACCTCAAACTTCTTTGTATTGCTTTTAACATACTTTTAAAGTAGTATTCCTGAGCTCAGTGAATGGCAATTCAGAACATGCCATATGAGTGTTCAGCATATTCAGCTGCAAATTGACAATGGTGGGACAGGTGCATCCATGAAGCTAGGGGCTCCCTCTTATCAGGATCAGCCTCTAACTCTGTGGCCTCTTAAACAATCTGTGCAAATTGGTGGGAGGGTTCTCTAGAATCTTCTTTATAATCACAGAATTTGTGGAAAAATTATAAGAGATCAGTTTGAAAGATGAGTAGTAATAGAAAGTTGTTTACTTCTGTAAGCCTCCCCATGGAATATGGGACTAGTCTTTTTTTTTTCTTTCTTCTTCTTCTTCTTCTTCTCCAGGGTTATTACTTGGTGCTGGCACTATGAATTCACTGCTCCTGGTGGCCATTTTTTCCATTTTATTGGATAGGACAGAGAGAAATTGAGAGGGGAGGGGGAGACAGAGAGGGAGAGAGAAAGACACCTGCAGACCTATTTCACCACTCTTGAAGTGTCCCCTCTTCAGGTGGGAAGCTGGGGGCTCAAATTGGGATCCTTGAGCAGGTCCTTGAGCTTCACACTATGTGCGCTTAACTGGGTGCACCACCACCTGACCTCCCAAGGCTGGTCTTTAAAGATATGAAGTTTGAGGACTTCCAGAATACTAGTCCTAATCTCCTAGCTTATAAACCAGTCTCCATGGTTTCTGTCCCTAAATTCTCATATCCACAAAGTCAAGAGGCATTAACTGTTGTGTGTACTACTATTTTCAGGAGGGCTGTTTTGAATGTGGAATGTAGGAATATCGAAGGGCATTTGCTTTTTGAAATCAGGTGGGCTGGCCAAGAGGGGCAATTGGAGCACTGGTTTCAACTTCACCACTTAGCAGCCTTGTGACTACAGGCACCCCAAAGAATGAGGGTGGACACACACCCACACGTGTGCACACACAGCCCTGAACATCACTTAAGGTAATATATCAGCAGAGAAAATGCTTCATAAATTAGTCACTCATGCTATTAGTTTCCCCAGGTCTTTCTCAGAAGGTGAAAGGACATTTATTATAGCTCCCAAGAAGGACTTCCTACAAAAGCACCCTAAAGCAATGAAAGTGTCCAGATGCATTTGCAAATGGATTCCATTTAAGGACAATGGGCAAATTTGTTATATGGTGTGTTTCTGACCTAGTGGCAGATGACTTGGGAGAAATGACCTTGATACAACTTATATAGCAAGAAGCATGAGTAGAGATAGGTAGGAGAGGGGCAAGGAGGTGGGAGACCCACAACACCTGAGTTTTGGGTATATAGCCCTCCTGTGTTTGCTCCATCCCTGCAGCACCAGCTTTCCCATTGAGACATAGTTACAGGGCCAGAGACTAGCACTAACAGTAGGACCATGATGGGAGGTGCCCTGGGCCATCTCTCTCTCTCACAGACACATGTTCCATTGAAGGGATGCAGGATAGTTTAGCTTTGCCACACCTGCGCCTCCCAGTGAACTGGAGGATAAGAATGGGCATCACCAATGGGCAACTGGATTATGACAGATATTAGCTTTCTCTTTTTTATATTTAGTTTCGTGCATATGAGTATATCTATAAACAACTCAGCCGCCTTGGCCATAGGTAGTGCCTCATGAATGTTAGGTATCTTTGATCCTGCCATACCTTTCTGTCTATGCTCAGTGCACACATACTCTTATTTACCAAGTACCAGTTTATACTTAACACATCTTACAAGAATCATCCATCCCATTTGCTGTTTTGTCTTGAACTACACATTCTTAAACAGTAACTCATATAAATTACATATGAACACCAACTAGTCTCTTAAAGTCACTCTCCAGATTGAGTGTATTTATTTTTAATATTTATTTATTCCCTTTTGTTGCCCTTGTTGTTTTATTGTTGTAGCTATTATTGTTGTTATTGATGTCGTCGTTGTTAGATAGGACAGAGAGAAATGGAGAGAGGAAGGGAAGACAGAGAGGGGAAGAGAAAGACAGACATCTGCAGATCTGCTTCACCGCCTGTGAAGCGACTCCACTGCACGTGGGGAGCCAGGGGCTTGAACCAGGATCCTTATGCCAGTCCTTGCGCTTTGTGCCACCTGCGCTTAACCCGCTGTGCCACCGCCCGACCCCCGAGTGTATTTTTTTGAAGGTGGGTAAATGGGGGTTCTTGGGAACCTCTAAGACAGGCATAGATCTGTGGAGGTTTATAAGGCTTGTTCACATCTACCTCAGCATTGTACTCTGGGCTGGTTTCTGCTCTTGACACCTCAGGAAAGAAGTGGTCAGGGAAGATCTTCGTCAGTCACACTGTAGATGCTGCTTTGAACCTTCTGAGAGCTGGTCACACTTCTTTTTGGTGGAATTTGCCACTTGGTGGCCACTTTGCCTCCACCTGGTGGGTGTGAGGATGGGAACAGTGGGCTTAGGCTCAGACATGTGTCTCTTGAGTTCTCTTCACTGTTCTGCACTGAGAGGGAAATGTAGAGTTGCTCTGAAGCACTTTTACCTGCTACTACTCTAACCCATCTTTAATATTTGACTCCTTGTCCTGAGGTCTCATAATCTTGCTTTAATTTCTTCATTATTCACTTCCAAACTACCAAGAACTGTTTTAGGAATCCTTTCCACATGGAGCATTTGTGGCTTGGAAGCTGTGGAGATCACTCTGTTAATGGAAGGGAGGAGGTAGAGGACAGGGTTTGTTGTCAGGTCAACCCCACCCACTTGGCCTCTGAATCACAGGGTCACTCTACCTGGTGATTCATCCTCTGTCAAGTGGGATCATCTCCAGTAGAGTTAGCCAGTTTTTTTTTTTTCTTTTTCTTGTGTTGCTGGGTGTTAACTGCATGCTTCATTGGAAAACATATCTTTAAATCATCATGTATGAGTGTTGCCAATATACTCTGTGGGTGAAAATGAGGCTTTAACATATAGACAAAGCATTGTGAAGATTTAAGTCATCTGTTTTCTTAGCCTTAGCTTCATCTAGTTGCCTTCCTGACCTTCGAGAGGAAAGACCTGTCTTTGCTTTGAGGTCTTGTGATAAGCAGCGCTTGTCTTGTATCAATTCTAGAAGTGAAAATAACTGGGTGCATTTCATGGGCCTGGGGGCATTGCAGGGGAATTTGTAGGTCATGGAGAAACTACCATAGACAGAACTCAGGCCAATAAGCAGGGAAGATCCAGAAGTTAGTGAACTTGGCACGGAGTAGGCCTGCCATCTGTCTAGGACTAGACTTGTAATTTGGCTCATGGAAGCTGGTATGATCTCTGGATGCTCCCTCATGTGGCACAAGGCTAGGCGCTGCTGTAACAGATAGTTTCTACCATTCACCAGAACTGGGGGCAGAACATAAGTAGACATCTTGATAACATTCAGGGGCACATCTTTCCAAGCTTGTGTCTTGAATATACATGTATGCACAAAGTACATAGTTAAGAGCAAGAGAATGTTTTGTGGGCTGCTGCTTCAAAATTAGTAAGTTGTGTTGAGCTTCTTTTTCACATTATTGGATATTTTCCTTAGCACAAGTTCTTATAGTTTGAGAAATTCTATAGTATGGATCTCTGACTTAGTTATCCAAACCTTCTGTTGGATGCATGTTTACTTAGGTCACTTTTAAGACTTTCACCTTTTAGTAACAGTACTTGATAAACATTCTTATCTGTGCTATTTTGCATGTTTGATTGATTCCTTTGAAGCATTAACTTGTCCTGCCTGAACTAATTTTGTTTTTTCATACTAAGGTTTTTTCCCATTAGATTTCCTGCACCTAGGGCAGGGGTAGATAGCATAATGGTTATGCAAACAGACTCTCATGCTCCAAAGTCCCAGGCTCAGTCCCCTTGTTGAACTATGTTTTCAGTACCTGTCTTATTCAGTATTTACACTGTAGTTGATTTAAGCAGAAGATTTAATGTAGGGAGTTCAAGGCTGACAGATTGTGGGAAGCATGGTGCTTAGCTACACCTTTGGGAGGGGCCTCAGAGCAACACTGTAGCACTGGCTTCCTGGGAGCAACTGCCTGCCTTCCACCACCTATCCCTGCTTCATGAAGGGCCTCCTGCTGCCCAGCATCACTCTGTGGAACTATGGGCTCTGGGACCTCTGTCACCACTCACAGGGAAACCTGATGCCTTCATGGTGTTGTCTGTTGCAGAGACAGGCTCTCTGCCAGGTGGTGAGTCTGGAAGTAGACAGGGGAATGTGGTCTATGGTTTTCTAGCCTCCTGTAGGCAGTGGACAAGCCAGGTAGGATGAATGGAATGCCAACCTTCCTTTCTCTTTACATTGAGGACTTTGTTGTTATATTTGGGGAAGACAGAGGTGAGACTCAGAATCTAGACATGGGTACAGATGGCCCTGGCCTTGTCTCATAGAAAGACCAGTCATCATTTTACATTTCACCCTCTTCTCATCAGTTTTTGTTTTGATCTGAGTCCAGAACCCATTTTCTACTCTTTGAAAAATCATATTGGAAGCTTCCTCTGTCCAGCCTGTAAATAGATGAAGCCATAGACAAATAGTTCTTGCAGACTTAGCTCGTACATAGACTGGATATTTGAAAATCAGATGCCTGGAGACCTGCTTCAGCAGGAAGGGTGTGGGTTGCAAAGGGAATGTCTGGTTATTTTCTCTCCATTTTGAGAACTCTGAGCTTTTGCCCTTTCTTGGTGGTGTCGTGGTAATGGCGTGGGTAGGGAGCAGGAGTGAATATACTGACTGCTACATTAATAGCCAATTCTTTTTTTGTTTCCCCTGATTTCTCACTGATCAGTAGTCACTTCATGAACCTTCTTTCTCTCTGCCTCCGCAAACAGGCTTTTATGTGTCATTACTGTGAATTCAGGTACTTGTATAGTTCCAGGCTACCCCTCTGAGTGGATTACAGTATTTTCAGCTGTTTAAGGAAAGTGTTGTTAAGGAAGGCTTCCAGGAATGGCTGTGTTTTTAGCTATGCAGAACCTGCAGGGACTGGGCGGGGGTTGGGGGGCTGAGTTTGGAGGCTGTGGAGGCAGCTGGGAGACTGATGGTACATGCTCTTGTTCCTCAACAGGATCTCTACCTCTCACAGGGAATGTCACCCCCTCAGAGGGACTCCCTGAAACAACCTGATCTTTCATACAAACTGAAAGCTCCAAGGGGTGTTGGGGTGAAGAATAGAGAAAAGCTCAGACCCATAACTCAGGATGGAGCCAGGTAGCTCTTGGGAGTCAGTGTTGGAGGGTCTAGCATATCATGCTTTCAGCAAGGCCCATCAGAGAGATAGACGTCTTTTATCTTTCTTTGACACCAGGGTATTGCTAGGGCTCAGTGTTTGCATGATTTCACAGCTCTTTGCAGACTTTTTCTCTTCTCCCATTTTCTTCTGCTTCCCTTCCCTTTCCATCCCCTCTCACTTCCTTCCTTTCTTCCTTCCTCTCTCTTTTTCTTTTAATATTTTTATTTGTTATTAAAAGTTTGTTACAAGATTATAAGATTACAATGTATAGTTCCACCCTTCCTTCCTTCCTTCCTTCCTTCCTTCCTTCCTTCCTTCCTTCCTTCTGTTCTTCATAGTAGAGATGGAGGGAGAGAGAGAGGGAAACCTGTGACACTGTTCAACTACTCATGAAGTTTCCCCTTCAGGTGGAGACAGAGGGGTTGAACCCAGATCCTCACATATGGCAATGTACATGCTATACCAGGCATGCCATTGCCTGGCTTCTAAAATGGAGAAAATAATAGTGACATGATAGATTGCAAATGACTCACCTTAAATTCCTATAGCACCTTCTAAGAATTAAAAGAAGGCCTTGATTTGTATGTAACAGCTGTTTCCCTTTCTTTACTTTTGGGGAATATATATGTTGATTGCATATAATGAAGTGAACTGTAGTAATTATCTCACCAGAAGCAGATGTTGTCTTTCAGTTCTTCTGTCTATACAAAATAATAAATAATATTCTGAGTGTATGTGTTGTTTATAAACCTTGAATAATCCAGGCCTCCCATTGCATACCTCCACTCTCTGTCCCCAATCTTGTGCTTTCCCCAATCTTGTGAGTGGTGGGGTGGGCACAGTGGGTTAAGTGCACATGGTGTCAAGCGCACAGATTGGTGTAAGGATTCAGGTTGGCTCCCCACCTGCAGAGGGGACACTTCACAAGCAGTGAAGCAGGTCTGCAAGTGTCTGTCTTTCTTTCTCCCTTTCAGTCTTCCCCTCCTCTCTGGATTTCTCTCTGTCCTATCCAACAACAGCAATAACAATAATAACAACAAGGGCAACAAAAATGGGGAAAAATGGCCTTCAGGAGCAGTGGATTCGTAGTGCAGGCACTGAGCCCCAGCACTAACCCTGGAGGCAAAATACATACATAAATAAATGAAATAATTCATCAATTGTGAGTTTGTATATGACTAGCTGAAAGTCTCCAGCTCCTGAGCTGATAACATTGAGCTGATCATTGTATTTCCTTTCTGTTGAAAATGATTTGTATATTGGTATATTTGCTTCACCCATAACCAGTTTTATCCTCATTTCATAGAGGGGAAAATTGAGGTGTAGAGACTGCTCTCTGAGGATGAAGACAGAAGAGATGCAGTGAGAGAGAAAAGGTCCTCATACCATAGAATGACCATGAATTATATTCCAGCCCTGTCAGGTAATTAAGAAGTATCCAATCACACTGACTCTTAGACTAACCCTTAGAAGCAGAAACTATTTATCTCTTTTTCTGGGTAAGGAAACTGAAGCTCAGGGAGACTTGACCATCCCCTATTCCAGGAGACCTGGAGGAGTAAAGAGGGAAGTGGTCACCAACCCCCTGAGGGATGAGGTCCAGAGATAATGACTAGAATCTACCCCTGAGGTCCTGACTTGGCACTGGACCAGCTGTCATGTGGCACAGGGTGGCTGGATCCTGAGTTTTTCTGGCTCCATGGGTGGTTATAAGTGAATTGTTCACCATGTGTCAGAAGGATTAGTTGAAGGAGCAGAGACTTACCAAACGTTATCTATTCTTGTTTCTCTACAATTCCTAAACAAACACTTCTGTTGGAATATCATGTTGATGTTATAACAGCTCTTTGCTCTTCTGATGGATGGACGTATAGTCTTTTGTACACAGCTGCAAGTTAAACACCTCACAGTCAATCAAACTGGGGTCCCGAATTTACCTCAAGGAGCGGTATCCAGAATCACCTCCCAGAGCATGTGGTTTCTTTAAGGCTATCAGTTCTTCCCTAAAACCTGTGTACTTGGATTTTCTGAGTATGAGCATCTCTAACACTGAACAGTATAGGGAACATTTCACATGACTATATCTTCATGACACAGCAGTGAAGAAAATATATGTAATCAAAAAGATATGAATTTTGAAGCTCATCTTGATGACATTATATTTTATCAGTCACATTTGCAGAATAACAACCTGTATATGTATGTGATGTAATACTAACTCCATTTCTAGATAGTGCTTGCACATCAGGTATACACGTTTAAAGAACTGAGAGTTTATATTCTGAGACTTGATATTTATAGTCTTTTTTAAAAAGTAGATTATTGGGGAGTCGGGCGGTAGCTCAGTAGGTTAAGCACACATTGTGCAAAGTGCAAGGACCAGCGTAAGGAACCCAATTCAAGCCCCCTGCTCCCCACCTGCAGGGGAGTCGCTTCACAGGTGGTAAAGCAGCTCTGCAGATGTCTATCTTCCTTTCCCCTCTCTGTCTTCCCCTCCTCTCTCCATTTCTCTCTGTCCTATCCAACAGCGACATCAATAACAACATCAATAATAACTATAACAACAACAACAAAAGTAGATTATCCTTTGCACTTTCCTTCTTCCCTCCTTGGTACTTTGCTTGCAATTTCAGTAATTTCCACCAGGAAGTGTCTGAGATCTTGATGCTTCTGCAGGGAATGAGACTATCATCCCAGCTATCAAAGTATAGCTTTCAGTGAAATATTCCTTTTTTTCTTTTTCTTTTCTTTCTTTTTTTTTTTTTTTTTTTTTAACAACACTGATCAGCTCTGACTTATGGTGGTGGTGCAGGGAATTGAATCTGGGACTTCATAGCCTCAGGCATGAGAGTCTTTTTGTGTAACTTATGTTTTGTACACCACCCAAAGTATAGTTTTCTACTCCTGAATATTTTCTATTTTTGTAACAAAACTACTTTATCAAAAAGACATGAGCTGAGGTGCCAGGAGATAACTCACTTCGTAAAGTACAACTTTGCCATGTATGAGGACCCTTGTTTGCACCTGCTCAGGGGAAGCTTGACAAATGGTGTATCAGAACTGTGTTATCACTTCTTTCTTTGCTTCTCTCTTCATCTCTGTCTCTCTGTATCTCTCTCCCTTTCTTAAAAAATATTATCTTTACTTATTGGATAGAGACAGCCAGAATCTGAGAGGGTAGGTGGAGATAGGGAGGGAGAGAGAGAGACACCTGCAGCACTGCTTCACCACTTGCAAAGGTTCCCCCCTGCAGGTGGGGACCAGGGGCTCGAACCCAGGTCCTTTCACATAGTAACATGTGTACTCAACTTCTGTATCTCTCTGTTGTAAAGAAATGAAAGAATCCACTGGGAGTGGTCAAATAAGTAGGTACCAGTGATATTCCTTGCAGCCAAAAAGAAAACATGAATTAAGATAGTATGTCAGGCCTGGGGAAAAGCACACTGGCTATGCAAAAAGAATTTTTATGCCTGAGACTCCAAGGTCCCAGATTCAGTCCTTTGGCACCACCACAAGCCAGACCTAACCATTAGTTAAAATTAAAACAAACAAAAGATAACCAACTTATGATCTAAATGAGGTGACCAAATATGAAGACAAATGTAGAAACTGAGCATGCTAAGTAACAACAGAATTCAAACTGTTCATCACTGCTTTCTTTTCCCTCTACTTTTTTTTTTTAGCTTCCAGTCATTAAAAGCAATCCTGAACACTGACCATTGCACTGCTTCCAAAGAGTCTGAAGCATCACAGCCCAATAAAGCTCTATCATTAGAAGTTCACAGATTGCCTTAGCTGCTCAGATATGTGAGGAACCCCGTATGTGAGCTCTCCATTCTTTTGAATTTGTCTTTGCAGGGAATAGCCAACACAGAGTCACAGAGGCAGGCAAAGCATGCTCTGTGACTTGACTTTGCACTGAGTGAGTGTAGAATGGGGTTGGGATAGGGACAGAAGAAACCCCCAAATGTCTTGGCCAGAGGCTGTTAAATGAAGGTAAAAAGGCTTTGCATCTACAGGTTCAGGATAAGTCCTTGTCTGCCTCATGCTTAGGTGTCACTGAGACGTAGCCTCCCAGAAAGCTCTGGAACTCTTGTGGGCATCCCTGTCCCTCAGACAAGTCTCATAAAGGCAGCTTGGGTTTCTACTCACCTATGAGAGATTGCTGGGTATCCACCTAGTTTGAATATGAAAGCTCTAGCGAGAAGAAAATCTGGCAAAAGTCTCTAAAAACAAACAAATGAACAGCCCCAAAACATCACTTTGCCCATAATCCCACCAGTAAAAGTTTACTTTTATTCATTCTATTTAGTCTTCTTTCAGTATATATTTTTGTGGTCCTTGAAGATCACACATTTGAAGCTGGAGCCATAAATAAATCATCATGAGTGCAGTGAATGTGATATTGGAGGCAGTGGACTCTACAGGAGGATGTGAGGTGTTCAGGTTTGGAGGTGCTCTAGGCCATGCTTGAGCTGGGATTTCCATGGGGAGTGAGTGTCTAAAGGGCCTGAATGAGGGGTGGGCGGGTCCTTTAGGCATAGAGGAGCATAATACTGAGGGGCCCATAAAAATATTTCAGTTAGGGAGTCGGGTGGTAGTGTAGCAGGTTAAGCGCATGTGGCACAAAGCGCAAGGACCAGCATAAGGATCCCGGTTCGAGCCCCTGGCTCCCCACCTTCAGGGGAGTCACTTCACAAGCGGTGAAGCAGGTCTGCCGGTGTCTATTTTTCTCTCCCCCTCTCTGTCTTCCCTTCCTCTCTCCATTTCTCTCTGTCATATCTAACAATGACATCAATAACAACAACACTAATAACTACAACAACAATAAAAAACAAGGGTGACAGAAGGGAAAATAAAAAAATGTTTCAGTTAATTATTATTATTATATTTTTGCCACGAGGGTTATTGTTGGGGCTTAGTGCCAACACTATGATCCACCACTACCAGTGGCTATTCCCCCCCTTTATTTTCTTTGTAGTTTATTGCATATTATAGAGAGAAGTTGAAAGTGGTGGGAGAGCTAGAGAGGGAGAGATAAAGATAGATACCTGCAGACCTGCTTCACTGCTCATGAAGCAACCCTCTCCCCCTGCAGACTCGAATGAAGTTCCTTGCTCTTGGTAATGTGTGTCCTTAAGCGGGTGTACCACAGCCCAGCCCACTCTAAAAATGTTTTCTTTTTAAATCACAAGGAAAACAACTTTAGGCCGAAATGTATACAATAAAGTCTATTATATGAGCTATAATATATAATTACATAATTTATATAACATGCTTAAAGTGTATGTGTGCATTATATGTCTGCATATTTTATGATATTGAACATATTTCATCTTTACATTGATGAAATTATAAAATATGCTTATTTTTTCATTTTTTAATATTTATTTTATTTATTTATTCCCTTTTGTTGCCCTTGTTTTATTGTTGTAGTTATTATTGTTGTTATCGTTGTTGGATAGGACAGAGAGAAATGGAGAGAGGAGGGGAAGACAGAGAGGAGGAGAGAAAGATAGACACCTGCAGACCTGCTTCACCGCTTGTGAAGCGACTCCCCTGCAGATGGGGAGCCAGGGTTTGAACCAGGATCCTTATGCCGGTCCTTGTGCTTTGCGCCACCTGCACTTAACCCGCTGCGCTACAGCCCGACTCCCAAAATATGCTTATTTTTTATGAGAAGAAGTAGCCTGAAAGTGCCTGGGGCCCAAGAAAGTCATAATGTAGCCCTCAAAAGGAGTGTGACAGAGGAGTACTTGGGGAACCACTTGAACAGAGTCCCAGAGGCAAGAGTGACCCGGAGCAGGAAGGTTTGGCCTAACAATGCAGTGGTGCAGGATGGGGCTGGAGGAGAAGTAGGGGCTCAGGAAAGACTTGCTTCAGAGCCCTTTCAAGTGCAAGCAAACAGCCCTGTGTCTCCAGGGTCAGGATGTAGTGTTTGGGTGCCTCAGGATGATCACTGAGGATAGGTACTTGGGAACTTCAGGATCTTGGAATGTTAGGCAGGAACCAGAGAGATAGTTTAGTGGCAGAGTGCATGCCTTGCACATAGGAGGACTTGGTACCATATGAAAGCAGCTAAGACAAAATAAAAAGAGCCCCACTGATGTGTAATAGTGTTGTGGCCTCAGTACTCTTTCTTTATCTTTAAAAAAAAAATTAAAATTGGACCAGAGAAATGGCTCAGTGGTAGAGCACCTACCTTGCATGCCTGAGACCCTAGGTTAGATCCCTACTACTACTTAAAAAATATTTTTTTAAATGATAATTCAATTTTTTTGTTGTAGTTATTATTATTGTTGTTGTTGAAGTCATTGTTGGATAGGACAGAGAGAAATGGAGAGAGGAGGGGAAGACAGAGAAGGGGAGAGAAAGAGAGACACCTGCAGACCTGCTTCACTGCCTGTGAAGCGACTCCCCTGCAGGGTGGGGAGCTGGGGGTTCGAACTGGGATCCTGATGCTGCTCCTTGCGCTTTGTGCCACGTGTGCTTAACCTGCTGCGCTACCACCCGACTCCCCCCCCAAAAAAATGTGTCTTAGCTAAACAAGAAAAGATTTAATTTCTCAGATATGAAGTATATTTTTGGGTCCTATTCTCAGCCAGCTTACTTGAGGTAAGACTTACACTCTCTGAATGTGTATCCTGGCACAAGAATGTATGTAGGTTTGCTGAGGGAATTGGATAATATGTGTCCTGTGCTTTCCTAGCTTAGTGCCTAGCCTCCAGAATTGTCAGGTGTTGGTTCCTTTTCACTCACTTGTCTACTTTGCCTCATTCAAGGAGGACCAAAGAGATGGAGGTCTAGTCCCAGGCTGTACCTGTGTGTCATCCCTGACCTCACCTACCAGGCTGACTCAGGAAGCCTGGGAGGGACTGCTATTTGTGTTTAACAAGCTTTGCATGTGAATCTGCTGTGTGCAGCTGTAGCTGTAGCTGAGAGCCTTGTGTCTGGACTATGATTGGGCAGGTAGGGTTTCTAAGACCAGTCCTTCCACCTTCCCATGAGAGGGAGGGGCCCAAGAGCTTGTCTGGGGAGATTCCAGGGACTAGACTGGCCTGCATCCCATCCACTTTGAAGAGGTACAAGCAATCCTTTGTCTTCACCCTTGTGGACCTCCCCGTCTTCCTGGAATACTTCCTTTTAGTTGGGGTAAAGAGTAGAGGTTTGGGTAGATTTTCCCCACAACTCAGGGCACATTTCCAGTTTCCTTCATCCAGTTTGTCAACTAAATTTTATGCAACCCTGGCCACAGTGCTGTGATTTGAGGCAGTGTGGCTTAAATGTGGGTGGGACCTTCACAGTGCCACCTGATAAGGCACAAGGATGTGAATAATTTTTAGCTTAATAGGGACTAATGGAAAGAGAGTCCATTTTTAAAAATGAAGAATCAATGGGGATTAATGAATGTGGTTTATGGTGATAAAATTTGAATAGCTTTTCAAAAGTGTTATTTCTACTGGCAGCGAAGACAGGGAGAGAGGGTGTTTCCAAAGAGGAAGAATCTGAAATGCGTAGAATGTCTGATTGGACAGGATGTAGACTGTGCTGAGGGCTTTAGAAAACAGGGGAGTGTCAAAGGAGCAAAGCTTACCTGGAGGGACCTAGATTCCCAGAGGCAAATGCTGGCCCCTTTAGTGGGCATGGTCCTGGGTGTGCCCAGGTGGTGAGCACTTAGAAAAGGCTTTGGGACCTGCTATGCTTGCCTTGGGGGACATTGGAGACAGTGCCTACAGGTAAAAGTGTGCACAGTGCAGCCTCTCTCCCCTCAAGAAGGTCAGGAAATGTGGTGGGAATGGAACAACCAAGAAAGACATTAATAGAAAATATATAGAACTTGTACAAAGAACATAGGCACACAAAGGAATACTTGTATAAATGGAGATGTTAACGTATTCCTGGGAGGGAGAGATCAGTATTTTAAATTATCCCCAAATTAACTTATGGGTTTAATACAATTTTTAGTTGTAGTCTTCATGGGTAACTTGCCAGATACTAAAAAATAAATTTTATATTGGGGTTGAAAGCAAATCCTTGGAGCTGACTAGAAAGTCTGGAAAATAAAAGTTAATGGACCTAGTTAATATTTAATTAACTAGTGGGAGTCCACCAGGTCCCTCATGCAATCAAATCCCAAAATACTTTCCAAGTGGATTAAATATTTAAATAAAAATTAAATTACTAGATTCATTTGAGGTAAATATTTAAGACTACATTGTAGAATAAGAAACAGTTTTATCAAATACCAAAATTCATTACAGTGAAGAAAATCTTTAACACTCAAAGATAAAAAAAAAAAACTTTAGTTGATAAACTAAGAAAAAGTACCGGGGCCAGGTGGTGGTGCACCTGGTTAAGTGCTCACATCACAGTGCACAAGGACCCAGGTTCAAGCTCCTGGTCCTCACCTGCAGGGGGAAAGCTTCATGAGTGGTGAAGCAGGGCTGCAGGTGTCTTTGTCTTTCTCTCTATATATCTCCCCCTTCCCTCTCAATTTCTCTTTGTCTCTATCCAATAATAAATAAATAAAACAAATAAAAATTTAAAAAGCCTATAGCATGTGTGATAAATGAAGAACTATAGTCAGTATGAAGTTCAATTATGCTTGAACTTCTTCATTTTTGCCTCCAGGGTTATTGCTGGGGCTCAGTGCCTGCACTATGATTCCACTGATCCTGAGGTCATTTTTTTCAATTTTTATTTATAATTATTTTTTCATAGGAAAGAGAGAAATTGAGAGGGGATGGGAAGATAGAGAGGGAGATAGAAAGACACCTGCAGACCTGTTTCACCGCTTATGAAGTAACCCCCTGCAGGTGGGGATTCGGGGGCTTGAATTGGAAATCCTGCGCAGGTCCTTGTGCTTCATAATATGTGCATTTAACCTGGTGCACCACGGCCTGGCCCCCTGTCTTGAGCTTCTTAAAAGAAAAGCAAATGAAGGATATTATTCACATAATAAACAAATGGAAGTAAATGTGAGAAAGTCATTGTTACGGCTGGAGAGACATCTTGATAGTACAGCATAGGACTTATATGCGTGGAGCTTCTGGATTTGAGCCCTAGCACTGCATGTGCACTAAACTGTGCTCTGGTACCTCACTCATGAAAACAAATAAATACATGTTAAAAAAGAACATCAGTTTTTTATTTTTTAAAAATTTATTTCTTTATTGGGGAATTAATGTTTTACATTCAACAATAAATACAATAGTTTGTACATGCATAACATTCCCTAGTTTCCCATATAACAATACAACCCCACTATGTCATTTATCATCCTTCATGGACCTCTATTCTCCCCACCCACCCACCCCAGAGTCTTTTACTTTGGTGCAATACGCCAATTCCATTTCAGGTTCTACTTGTGTTTCCTTTTCTGGTCTTGTTTTTCAACATCTGCCTGAGAGTGAGATCATCCCATATTCATCCTTCTGTTTCTGACTTATTTCACTTAACATGAATTTTTCAAGGTCCATCCAAGATCGGCTGAAAACGGTGAAGTCACCATTTTTTACAGTGGAGTAGTATTCCATTGTGTATATAGACCACAACTTGCTCAGCCACTCATCTGTTGTTGGACACTTGGGTTGCTTCCAGGTTTTGGCTATTACAAATTGTGCTGCCAAGAACATATGTGTACACAGATCCTTTTGGATGGATGTGTTGGGTTCCTTAGGATATATCCCCAGGAGAGGAATTGCAGGGTCATAGGGTAGGTCCATTTCTATCCTTCTGAGAGTTCTCCAGACTGTTCTCCACAGAGGTTGGACCAATTGACATTCCCACCAGCAGTGCAGGAGGGTTCCTTTGACCCCACATCCTCTCCAGCATTTGCTGCTGTTACCTTTTCTGATGTATGACATTCTCACAGAACTGAAGTGATATCTCATTGTTGTCTTTATTTGCATTTTTCTGACAATCAGAGACTTGGAGCATTTTTTCATGTATTTCTTGGCCTTTTGGATCTCTTCTGTGGTGAATATTCTGTCCAAGTCCTCCCCCCATTTTTGGATGGGGTTATTTGTTGTCTTGTTGTTGAGTCTGGCAAGCTCTTTATGTATGTTGGTTATTAAACTCTTATCTGATGTATAGCATGTAAAGATCTTCTCCCATTCTGTGAGGGGTCTCTTGGTTTGGGTAGTGGTTTCTTCTGCTGTGAAGAAGCTTTTTAATTTGATGTAGTCCCATATGTTTATACTTGCCTTAGTCTTCCTTGTAATAGGATTCGTTTCATTGAAAATGTCTTTAAAATTTATGCAGAAAAAAGTTCTGCCAATATTTTCCTCTAAGTATATGATAGTTTGTGGTCTAACATCCAAATCCTTGATCCACTTGGAATTTACTTTTGTATTTGGTGAGATACAGTGACTCAGTTTCATTCTTCTGCATGTTTCAACCCATTGTTTCCAACACCATTTGTTGAAGAGACTCTGCTTTCCCCATGTAATAGTCTGGGCACCTATGTCAAAGATTAGATGTCCATAGGTGTGGGGCCTCACTTCTGGGCTTCAATTCTATTCCACTGGTCAGTGTGTCTATTCATGTTCCATTAAGAAGCAGTTTTGAAGACAATGGCCCTATAATACAGTTTGAGATCTGGGAGTGTGATGCCTCCAGTTCTGTTCTTTTTTCTCAAGGTTGTTTTGGCAATTCTAGGTCTTTTCTGGTTCCAGATAAATATTTGTAGCATTTTTTCTATTCTCCTAAAAAATGTGCTTGGGATCTTGATGGGAATAGCATTAAATCTGTAGATGGCTCTGGGTCATATACTCATTTTGATGATGTTAATTCTTCCAACCCATGAACATGGAATATCTTTCCACTTCTTTGTGTCTTTTTCAATTTCTTTGAGTAGTGACTCATAATTTTCAGTATACAAGTCTTTCACTTCTTTGGCTAGGTTTACTCCTAGATATTTTATTGATTTTGTTGCTATAGTAAAAGGAATTGATTTCTGGATTTCAGTTTCTTCTAACTTAGTGTTTGCATAGAGGAATGCCACTGACTTTTGAATGTTAATTTTATAGCCTGACACCTTACTGTATTGCCTGATGATTTGCAAAAGCTTCTTTCTGGATTCCTTAGGTTTTTCCATGTATACTATCATGTCATCTGCAAATAAGGAGAGTTTGACTTCTTCTCTCCCAATCTGTATCCCTTGAATTCCTTGTTCCTGCTTGATTGCTATGGCAAGAACTTTCAACACTATGTTGAATAGTAATGGTGATAGTGGGCAGCCCTGTCTAGTACCTGATCTGAGGGGAAATGCTTCCAGTTTTTCACCATTGAGTATGATGTTGGCTGTAGGTTTGCTATATATAGACTCCACTATCTTCAGGAATTTTCCATCTATTCCCATTTTTTGTAGTGTTTTGATCATAAAGGGATGTTGTATTTTGTCAAAGGCTTTCTCTGCACCTATTGATATGACAGTGTGGTTTTTGGTCTTGCTTTTGTTGATGTGGTGGATCACATTGATTGATTTACGTATATTAAACCAACCTTGCATATCTGGGATAAACCCCACTTGGTCATGATGAACAATCTTTTTGATATACTGGTGTATCTGGTTGGCTAGAATTTTGTTCAGTATTTTCCCATCTATGTTCATCAGAGATATTAGTCTGTAGTTTTCTTTTTTGGTTGTGTCCCTGTCTGCTTTTGGTATCAGGGTGATGTTGGCTTCATAGAAGCTGGCAGGGAGTATTCCAGTGTCTTCAATCTTCTGGAAGACTTTTAAAAGTAGAGGTATTAGTTCTTCTTTGAAGGTTTTGTATAATTCATTTGTAAAACCATCTGGTCCAGGACTTTTATTTTTGGGAAGATTTTTGATAACTTTTTCCATTTCATTAGCTGTGATTGGCCTGTTCATGTTATCCACTTCCTCTTTACTTAGTTTTGGAAGTTGGTAGGTATCTAGGAAATTGTCCATTTCTTCCAGGTTCTCTAGCTTGGTGGCATATAGTTGTTCATAGAAGCCTTGCATGATATGTTGAATTTCTGCAGTGTCTGTTGTGATATCTCCTCTTTCATTTACTATCTGATTTATTTGGGTCTTCTCCCTTTTTAGTTTTGTGAGTCTGGCTAAAGGTTTGTCAATTTTGTTTACTCTTTCGAAGAACCAATATTTACTTTCATTGATCTTTTGTATGGTTTTTTCTGCCCTAATTTTAGTGATTTCTGTCCTTCTGGTTGCTTTAGGGTTCCTTTGTTGTTCTTCTTCTAGGTCTTTAAGATGTGCAATCAGGCTGTTTATTTTTGCTTTTTCTTGTTTCCTAATGTGTGCTTGTATAGCTATGAACTTCCCTCTTAGGACTGCTTTAGTTGTGTCCCAAATATTTTGATAGCTTGTGTCATCGTTTTCATTGAACTCCCGATACATTCTGATTTCTTCTTTAATTTCCTTTTTGACCCAGAAGTTGTTAAGAAGTGTACTGTTGAGCTTCCACATTTTGGGACTGTTACTAATCTTTTGTTGATTGTTAAGTGTTAGTTTAATTCCACTGTGGTCTGAGAAGATGCTTGGGATGATTTCAATGCTCTTGAATTGGCTGATGCTGTCTTTGTGGCCTAACATATGGTCTATCCTTGAGAATGACCCATGTGGATTTGAGTAAAATGTGTATTCCAGTTTCTTGGGATGAATGACTCTGAAAATGTCCAGTAGTTCTAGTTTATCTATCTCTTCATTTAGCTCCCTTATGTCTTTACTGATTTTCTTCCTGGATGATCTGTCCAGTTGAGAGAGTGGGGTGTTGAAGTCCCCTACTATGATTGTGTTACTGTTAATATATTGCTGTAGCTCTTTCAGTAGAAGTTTGATGTATTTAGATGGCTTCTCATTGGGTGCATAGATGTTAATAATTGTTAACTCCTCTTGATTGACTGATCCTCTGAGCATTAAGTAGTGTCCATTCCTATCTTTTTTAATCTTACCTATTTTAAAGTCTATCGTGTCAGATATGAGAATAGCTGTTCCTGCCCTTTTTTGTGGGCCATTGGCTTGTATGATAGTTTTCCATCCTTTCACTTTAAGTCTGTGTTTGTCTTGTTGAGTTAGGTGAGTTTCCTGTAGACAGCATATTGTTGGGTTGTTTTTTCTGATCCATCTTCCTACTCTGTGTCTTTTAATAGGTGAATTCAGGCCATTGACATTTATTGATATCAAAGATTGAAGATATTTGAACGCCATTCTTGTAGAGTTTTAGAGTGTTTTGATATATGTCCTATTTGTGGTGGTCTTGTTGTTTATAAGAGACCTTTCAGAACTTCTTTCAGGGAAGGCTTGGTGATAGTTGCTTCCTTCAAATGTTGCTTGTCTGAGAAGGTTTTGATGCCTCCATCTATTCTGAATGACAGTCTAGCGGGATATAGTATTCTTGGCTGAAAGCCTTTCTCATTGAGCACTCGATAGATATCTTGCCATTCTCTTCTGGCCTGTAGTGTTTGTATGGAGAAGTCTGCTGCTAATCTTATGGGTTTTCCTTTGTAGGTGACTCTTTGTTTTACTCTTGCAGCCTTTAGGATCCTTTCTTTATCCTTATTCCTTTCCATTCTAAGTATGACATGTCTTGGTGTCTTTAGGTCTGGGTTAATTCTGTTTGGGACCCTCTGGGCTTCTTGAATCTTTATGTCTTTGATGTTGTCTAGACTAAAGAAATTTTCAGCTATTATGGCCTGGAGAATGCTTTCTTCCTCTCCTTCTCTTTCTTCCTCTGGTATGCCAATAATGCATATATTGTTTCTTTTGAAGTCATCCCATAGGACTCTGTTATTGTTTTTAGCATTTCTTAATCTCTTTTTGAGATCTCTTACTACTTTTTTAGTTGTCTCTAATTCATCCTCAATCTTGCTAATTCTGTCTTCAGCCTCATAGATTCTATTCTCTCTGCCCTCTACTGTTTTCTGGAGTTCATCTATTTTGTTGCCCTCCTCTGATACTGTTTTAGCTTGTTCAGCTAGTTGCATTCTTAGCTCAGCGATTTCAGCTTTCAGCTCTCTAATAACCATGAGATAATTAGTATTTTCTTCCATATTCTCATTTGTTGTTCCTGCATTTCTGATTATAATTTTTTCAAAATCTTTACTCACTCCTGTTATTATTTCCTTAGCTAACATTTGGATGTTGAACTCGTTATTTTGTGCTTCTCCCTCTGGTGGACTTTTAGCTGGACTCTTGTCCTGGTTTGAGTCTCCAATATTTTTTCTTGTTGTTTTAACCATTTTATATATTATGTTATGAGTTCCCTTTATCAGTACTTTTCCAATTATTGATCACTATTGCCTGGATTGACTTGTGAGTAAGTAAGTTAATTAAAGGGTTCACAGTCTTGGAAGTTAACAGTTGTTTCAATCCCTGAGTTGGAGCTCAGTGGTTTAAAAGCCTCTTTTTTTTTTCTTCCCTGTAGGCTATGGGAGCCTGAGGGCTTTCAAACTATCAATAGGCTTCTTAGCTTAATCACTGACTCCTGACCAAGAGATAAAGCAGGGTGTGGCAGAGATAATCCAGTGGTTATGCAAAGAGACTTTCCCAGCCCCTCAGCTATGCCACTGAGGTATAGGTCTTCTCCTGAGTTTCCCGGTTAGAACTCTGTCCCCTGGTGTCCCTTCCTGTCGCTGCTCCAGATTCTGAGGGTAGTAGCAATGGAGACTCAGAGTTGCACTTGGTGAGTCTCTGGGGAGTTCTTTCCTCCCTTCAGCTGTCGCCTTGTTGGTGGAGCAGACTGGAGGTGGTGTCTCAACTGATAAACTGCTGAACTGTTAGCAGTCACTTAATCTCTCCTTAGGCTCCTCTCTCCTCTTTGTCACCAGCCACACGTGTTTGTACTCATGGGTGATTTGGCAAGAAGTCTCAGAATTCTTAAAAGAAACCATCCTTTACACCATGATTCTGGTTGTAAGAATTATTCTCAAAGAAGCAAATCTGTAATAACTAGATTTCTATGTAAGGGTGTTCATCACAATGTTATTTATGAAGATGAACATTTGGAAGCAACTTAAACATCCAGAATAGGGAATGAGTCATGTGTACCCCAGAATGCAGTGAAACCCTTGGGAACATCTCTGAAGTATGCTTAGTCACAAAGGAATTTTGTGATCTAAGGCTAGAAGAAGGCAAGAAGGATGATAGACCACAGCTGGGGGAGAACAGACCTATGGGAAAGAGCAGGTGGCCAAAGGGAAGGTGGGAGATAGACGATGCAGGATGTGTTGGAGAAAAAAACAAACTTTGAACAGGTATTGGATGTGAGGGGCTATTAATTAGACTAGATTTAGAGAAAGAGAAAGTTTGGGTGCAGTGAGCTAAAGGAATCAGTGCCACCACCTGGCAGGATGTCACTCAGGGTAAGAGACTGACATTCTGCCCTGTGTCTGGCGTATCTGACCCCTCTACCCACACCTTTCCCATCCAATTCCCAGCATGCCGCTGTTCTTACCTCCTACTCTCAATGTGCTTGAGGGGCTGGAATTCAAAACCAAACAAAAAACTTCAGTATATAGAACTTTAAAATAAAAAAGTCAGGACATAAAGCTTTTAAATAGAAAAGTTACAACCTACACAAAAATAAAGGCACACATTGTTTATGTGAGTATGTAAGAAAGGCCAGTGAAATAGCTCACTTTAAAATAAATCAGAATATAAAGCTTTAAAAACAAAGGTTACAGTCTACATAAAATTTACATATTATAGATGCAAGTGTATAAGAAGGGCCAGGAAATAGCTCACTTGGATAGTGTGCAGCTTTGCCCTGTGTGTGAGCCAGGTTTGAGCCCAGCCACTACCACACTGAAGGAAATTTAGGTGCTGTAGTGATGTAAACTGTCTGTCTTTGTCTTAAAGAAAAAAAAGTGAATGTTAAAAAAAGGACTGTTAGGAAACACACCAAAATATTTTTGGTTAACTCTTTTAGAATTGGGGAGAATTTAATTTTTGTGTATGTTTTTGTCTTGAAAATACTTCTGCCATGCTTTACTTTAGGACATGTTTTTATGAAGAAACAGATTTTGAATTGTTTTGGTTTTATGAACTGTGGTTTTTGTTTGTCCCTCCTCCTTTTTTATAAATGACTCTGAAACTGTAGCTAAAAAACAGTCATAGGTAACGTATGATTGATAGGATGTGGCTGTGGTCCAATAAAACTTTATTAAAAGAATAGATGACTGGCTGGATTTGATCCATGGGCTGTAGATTGAAGTACCATGGTATTTTCTTTTTCTAATCATTTTGAGTTTATTAAAAATAACTTTATTGGGGATCAGGCGGTAGTGCACCAGGTTAAGTGCACATAGTGCGAAGTGCAAGGACTGTGGAAAGATCCCAGTTGCAGCCCCTGGCTTCCCACCTGCAGGGGGGTCGCTTCACAAGTGGTGAAGCAGGTCTGCAGGTGTCTGTCTTTCTCTCTCCCTCTCTGTCTTCCCCTCCTCTCTCCATTTCTCTCTGTCCTGTTCAACAACAGCAACAGAAAATGCTGGCCTCCAGGAGCAGTGGATTTGTAGGCACTGAGCCCCGGCGATAACCCTGGAGGCAAATAAACAAAAACAAAATCTTTAATGACATGTAATCTGCATGCGTTTAAAGTACAAAATTTGATGTTTTGATGTATATATACACACATAATGCAAAACCACAGTCAAGTTAATGACCCTGTCCCACACCCCCCTCAGTGTTCCTCATGCCCATTGTAATCTATTCTCTCTATCCTTCCCCTCCCCACTTCCCTACCAGACTATCAGATTGCCACTCCCTGCCACTATTATTCAGTTTACATTCCTTAGGCTTTTATGTAAATGGAATCATATAGTATGGTATGTGCCCTGTGTGGTATCTTTCCATCTGAAATTATTTTATGATTCACCCATTTGCAGTTTATATCAATGGTTTCTTTTCTGAGAGGGAGAGAGAGAGAGAGAGACCTGAGCACACTGCTTCATCAATTTATATAGTGCCAGGGATTTAGTCCAGGGCCTTATTCTTGCAAAGCATGTGCTTGACCCACAGAGCCACCTCTCTGGCAGTGGTTTATTCCTGTTTATTATTTGGTAGTATTTGTGTGGATATAGAAAAGTTGAAAAAAATCTACTGAATTGCTTTTATAATTAAGAAAGCCCCCCTTTTAAGTGCACCCTGACTTGAACCACGTGATGAGGGTATAGGTCCTTGCTATTGTCCCTCTGTGGGACAGTTTTCCACTAGCTTTGAGCACAGCAGTCCTGTAAACCAAGGTAGGCCACATGCACCAAGCTCAAGGTGCATGTGCTATGCATGTTTGGTGTTTTCATTTCAAAGAGACTGTGAATAGACATCTTGAGGGATTGTCCTGGTGCTTCACCTTGGCTGTAGTTATTGAAAGCTTGGCAGAAAGAGTTTGACTTCTTGTCAGAAATCGGTGTTGAGTGTATAATTTTGGGTCTCTCATGGAACAGGGCTGTGCTGCTGCCTGGTGACCATACTCCAGTGCAGCTAACAGCTTTTTCCTCACCACAGCAGCCCCCTCTTTGTGTCTTGTTCCTCCTCTGCACCTGTGCAGTGAAGTTCCTGCTTCTGTTCTGTTGCCTTGCAGCTTCTGTCCTTCTCTAGGACAGAGAGGGACCTGCTTTCCTATGCTCTCTGGTGATCATCACGGTCTCCCTAACTCTTGCACAAGCCTTGGCAGTTCCTTTAGAACTCCCAATGCCCCTGGTTCCCTAGATAGTCATATTTGCTCCAGGCTCCCTTCTTCCCCCCTTTTTAAAATTGTTGTTGTAGTTCTTGTTATTGATGTCGTCGTCGTCGTTGTTGGATAGGACAGAGAAATGGAGAGAGAAGGGGAAGACAGAGAGGGGGAGAGAAAGATAGACACCTGCAGACCTGCTTCGCTGCTTGTGAAGTGACTCCCTTGCAGGTGGGGAGCTGGGGGCTCGATCCGGGATCCTGATGCTGCAGGTCCTTGCGCTTCACACCATGTGCGCTTAACCTGCTGCACTACTGCCGACTCCCCAGGCTCCCTTCTTATCCGTCTTCTCTTACCCCTCCAAGTAGAAGTCAGATCCAGTCTCTGAGTTCAGACTGGGAGATGGACACCTACATCCTGGCCACACCCCCCATTATTTCTCTCCTGAGTGCTCCTGCGCCAACTCCTTCACTAAAACCACCAACACTGGCAGAGACCTCAGACTTTCAGAGAGCTGGTGCCTGGACTCATGCCTCTCCTGTTCTGGAATGCTCTCTTGCCCAATGGACACCTGCTGTGACATACCCAGAGGGGCTGAGAGAGGCTCTTAGAGTTGCCTCAGAAGAGAAGGAAGGGAGGCTTACTGTGTAGGGCCTAGTCCTGGAGGGGTGCTGACTCATGAAACTCCTCCTGCTTGAGTAGGGACAGCAAGGGCTTCTTGGTGAGGAGGACCTAGGTCTCAGGCTTGGGTGAACAGGCCTTTGTGAGCCCTTCAGGGCTCCCTACTTCCCTGCAGTGTCTCCTGTTGTATAAAATGTCTCCTTGGAAGAGGATGGAAACAAACACTAAATCCGCCTGGACAGTATCCAGCCTATGTAATCTTAGAACTACTGTGGGTGTCCAGAGCCCCAGATCCTGTAACTCTAGATCTAGTGGAGTGAGCCCAGAGCAGGCTGTAAATGCTCAGTTTCTCAGAAAGCTCCTTGGGGCTCAGCACACCCACACAGGAGCTTCTTGGTGGTTGAGTCCCTTGCTGAGTGACAGTGCTGCCTGCCTGGCTGCCCACACACAGGAGCTCAGCTGAGGCAGGGGTCCTGGAGCCTGTGGGTGGGGTGATGCCCTGGGGAGGAGAAGGAACCTCAGCATCAGAGGGTGGCAGGACCCTGCTCAGCTGCTCAGTGGGCCCTTCCTGTGTTTAAAGATACCTGTGTGGTGTGTGTAGCTGGTGGCATCCATTTACATGTAGGCACACTGCAATGCACAGAAAGGGGGACCCTCCCGCTGGAAACCTGGCTCTGCAGGCTGCAGGCCTTGGAGAGAGGCTCACTGGCCACCTCAAGTCAATTTCCACTCTGCTCGTTGGATTGGCTGGAGTGCCGTGTAGAGGTGGGAGGATGAGACTGGCCTCAGCAATGGCAATGCATTATGGAATCTCAGGAATAACACCATTTGGGCTCTGGGTGCACCTACCAACCCTCCCCCTGCCCTTCACCATGTGAACTCTAACTCCTGACCTCAAGTCTCACATAAGCTGGCCATATACCAATCTGTCGTCACAGGGAATGACACGATGGTAGTAAAAGCCTATAATACAAAGGCATTTCTAGATTTCTCAGTAAGGTGTGTGTTACTCCCATTGGTGTTGAGGAGGAGGCTGAGGCTCAGAGAAGTAACTTTCCTCTGTGGTATTGCTTCTAGACTATGGACCTGAGCTTTGGCCCCCATGTTGTCTGGTTCTAAGCTGTGCCTTGTCCCCATGCCCTCCTGCATCAGTGCATGATCACCAGCCACAGACCAGGTGCTGTGTATACTGCAGCTTCCATATAGCTTAGCATATTTAACCCCGAAAGTGGCCCTGCCAAGTAGACATTGGTTTGATTCATTAGTCTCATTATTGCGAGGTTCAAAATATGCAAATAACATGTCCAACCACATTGACTAGTATCTCTCTGCTCCTGAAGACCACTGTTTCAACACCCCTAGGATGCCTGAACTTCTTTTGATGGAACTATGGGATTTTGTTACTAGTGGTTTGCTGTCACGGACTCCACAGCCTGACCAGTGTTTCTTGTGGGTAACCACTTCTGATTCCTGCCCCCTGTCCTCACTGTACACAGCTTGTTGCTTTGATAACCCCTATTTGCAAAGCATCCCCACACTGCGGACCTCAAACCTATGTCTTCAATGCTCAAAATCTTGGTTCCCCCAGCTGATGGTTACTGATGACTCCCTCCCTCCCCTCCTTCACCTCTTGTCAGAAGTAACACTTCCCATCTAGCACCCTGCATGTGCCTTCACTCCAAGCGGGTTCCAGAATTGTCTGTTTGACTCACTCACAGACCAGATTTCCTGAGGGCAGAGATTGAGCCTTATGTTTGGGGGACATGCAAAAGAATTACACATGATAGGTGTTCAGTAAATGTTTTTAAAAATTAGGTTGAATAACTTTCTAGGTACATATAGTATCCCCCCCTGTTCTGCTCTAATGCTTTATATGTTGGAGAACTTTATCAATAGGAGGAACATTTTCCACACATCAAAATGGATCTTGATGCTAAAGTGTAATGGAGATTTAAATGTTAACTCCATGGTTGTGTGCTGTGAGTGTATGACTGGCTATCTTAGAAAATACATGGAAGTTAGGATTTGGACTTGCTGCACATCAGTATGATTTGATTGAGGTGGCTGGAGACTGTAGTTCCATCTCTGGGTGCCACTGCTAAGCCTGGGGATGCTGGGCCCTAGATGGACTTGGTGCCCAGTGGGTGGTGTCTTGTGGCCTCTTTCACCTTGTCCCTGTTTCTGGGTGCCTCAGAAATCAGTCAGACCATGTGCAGCGTGGGCTTGTGCAGGTGGCAGGGAGCCCAGAATTAGCTCTGCTGCGTTTCAACAGGGCTGCAGCGGGAGGGGTGGCTGCCAGGCAGAGGGCTCAGAGGCAGGCATCCCTGAGCTTCTGTGGGGGCTGGCTTGGGAACTATCACAAGCCTCTGGGCATGGGGGGCGCCTCTGCTTTGTTTGGGGTCCAATGGAACAACATCATCAGTGAACAGTGGGCTGGAGGGGCTGGGTTTGTGCTCGCTACAGCTTCTGTGACCCCAACATGCCCACATGAGACAAATGTGTAGATGAATGGGTGTGGCAGGTCATCCCCAAGGAGTGAGTGGGCATCACCATGCTTGCTGAGTACTTTCTGGCAGTTTAGTGCCCTTACCTGTCATTAGCATATCCAGGCATAGCCAAACTGAACCTCACTTGCTTCATTCCCGGATAGCATGAATGCCTGTGCTGGCATTCTTTTGCTCTCTGCAAGCCACCTTTTTGTTAGAAGTAAGGGAGTGGTTAGCATGTGTATTTAAAGGAATTGCTGAATGCTTTGTTCTCCCTTGTTTCCTTTCCTGTTCTCCCCACTTTTGGGCACAGGCATATTACCCAGGACACCAGTGGCTGTTACTATGGAAAACAAGGCAGCAGTACCCATAGTTCCTGCTGCTCCTTTAGGGCAAAACGCAAGAGGCTTCATGCTTCCCAAGGCTGGCACTTGTTGCCACCAAATGAATCAGGTGGGTGGAACTGTAAAATATTCTATCACGTGAGTGTCAGCATTGCTCTAGAAAAAAAATTCTTAAAGGTTTTGGAATACAGTTTAGTCACATGATGTTACTTTTGTGGTTTTCCCATTGCCAGGTGAGCAATGAATGATTGGTGTGCTTGGAGTATCCATGGGTTTAATCATGTGACTTGGGAGTTTGGGGAAGAGCACAAGGCATCTGAAGGTTTTCAGGGCTTTCCAGCAGTTCAGCAATTATTTTATTCCAAGAGTTGTGGCCTGTACTCTGGAAGTCAGTGTTTGAGCTCAGGAGGCCAAGGCAGGCTGGTTCCAGAGGGTAATCAGGTGTGCTATCTGCTGCCAGCCCCATAGAGGATGGGCCACTCTGTACAGCTGCCTCTCTTTCTTGTGGTGGCGTTAGTAGCCCAGACCTGCTCACCCCTGGAGATGTTGGTCATAGCAGGAGAGATGTGCTGGACCATGCCTGGACCTGGTACAGGAAGCGGGGAGAGGTTCTCCTGTGAGATTCTGAGAGCAAGGAACACACTTCTGTGGGCTCTGAAAATGGAGGTCTAGGACTCCCATAAGTTATTGGGAGCTTACTCCCTTTCCACATTCCTCATCTGGCACACAAGCCCTGCCCCCACCCCCAGGGGTATTTGTGGAAAGGGGCTCTTAGGTCTTTGATTTGCTACCAGAATTATTTTTGGGGCTTGGTGTTTGCATGATGAATCCACCACTCCTGACAACTATTATTTCCTTTTTTAAAAAATTGCGATAGAGACAGAGCAATAAAGAAATAGGATGCTGGGGGGGGAAGGGGGAGAGAAAAACAGGCACCTGCAGTACTGCTTCACCATTTGTGAAGCTTCCCCCCTGCAGGTGGTGTCTGGGGACTCATAAACGTGATAACTTGTGCATATTACAAGTTGCTCCACTGCCTAGCTCCCCATAAACCTTTTTTTTTAAATTAATTTATTTTTATATATATTTTTATTTATTTATTTTTATTTAAGAAAGTATTAATTAACAAAACCATAGGGTAGGAGGGGTACAATTCCACACAATTCCCACCACCCATTCTCCATATCTCACCCCCCACCCTGATAGGTTTCCCATTCTCTATCCCTCTGGGAGCATGGACCCAGGGTCATTGTGGGTTGCAGAAGGTAGAAGGTCTGGCTTCTGTAATTGCTTCCCCGCTGAACATGGGCGTTGACTGGTCGGTCCATACTCCCAGTCTGCCTCTCTCTTTACCTAGTAGGGTGGGTCTCTGGGGAAGCGGAGCTCCAGGACACATTGATGGGGTCTTCAGTCCAGGGAAGTCTGGCCGGCATCCTGATGACATCTGGAACCTGGTGACTGAAAAGAGAGTTAACATACGAAGCCAAACATGAACCCAAAGCTTGGAATAGTGGAGAGGAAGTGTTAGGGGGATACTCACTGCAAACTCTAGTGTACTTCTGCTTTCAGGTATATGTTTTGCAGTAGTTTACGGACACGTGTGAACATATGCTCTCTCTCACAGAAACTGGTGTATATCTAGGTTTTGGGACTTTGTTAGAAAGTGAACCACCTGAGATGGAATTAGAGTATACTATGAAAGGAAAGGTCTCACCCGAGTAATGAAGCTGACGGGTTGTCATTCCACATGTGTAGTCTCTGGACACAGTCTGAAGTGAAGCATGTTGAGGTGGCAATCATTGTGTTGGTTAGGTTGTGATTGGCAGATGCAGTATTATTTGATATGGATTGGGAGAGGCATACGGGAAAGTGGGCCCTATCCAATGGTTCCAGGACTTGGGGAAGTAGAGGCTCTATAGTGGAGATGTGAGGTTCCTACTGTCTTAGGTTTCAAAAAGACAATGGATAGTTAATGTTATCATCACATTATTTGGTAATTGGGTTAACTTTGAAAAGTCCTTTTGTTAGGGTTTGCTGTACAGTACCCAGTATCTTGTATATAGCTGTGCTATTGGTTGCTTCTGATCTACTTGGTCTAGGCTTTTGAGAGAGTCTGCATATCAGTTACACTGCATATATATTGAAAAGATTCAGTTTGTGTTTTGAAAAACTTTGAGACATACAATTAATTTTCCCCCTCTCATATTAATTAACTAGTGATGTATATGACTACATTTTACTAGGAGTGTACATAAACACCATTCCCACCACCAAAAGACTGTGACCCATCCCTCCCACCCACCCACTCCCACCCCCCACTGTCCCAGGAAGCTGCATGTCTACCCCTCACCTCAGGGTTATTAATTTGGTGCCCTACTTACAATTTGGTCAGGTCCTGCTTTTAGTTTCCCTTTCAGATCTTCTTCCTCAACTTCTGTTGATCAGTGGGATCATCCCATACTCATCTTTATCTTTCTGACTTAGCTCACTTAACATAATACCTTCTAGGTCCGTCCAAGATGGGTCAGAGAAGGTGGGTTCATTGTTCTTGATAGCTGCATAGTATTCCATTGTGTATATATACCACAGCTTTCTCAGCCACTCATCTGTTGTTGGGCACCTGGGTTGCTTCCAGGTTTTAGCTATTATGAATTGTGCTGCTATGAACATAGGAGTACACACCTCTTTTTGGTTGGGTGTTATGGAGTCCTTGGGGTATAACCCCAGGAGAGGAATTACTGGGTCATATGGAAGGTCCATGTCTAGCCTTGTGAGAGTTTTCCAGACAGCTCTCCACAGAGGCTGTACCAATTTACATTCCCACCAGCAATGTAAAAGGGTTCCTCTGTCCTCACAACCTCTCCAGCATTTGTTGCTGCTGTCCTTTTTGATGTATGCCATTCTTACAGGAGTGAGGTGGTATCTTAGTGTTGTCTTAATTTGCATTTCTCTGACAATCAGTGACCTAGAGCAGTTTTTCATATGTTTGTTAGCCTTTTGGATCTCCTCTGTAGTGAATGTTTTGTTCATATCCTCTGCCCATTTTGGATGGGGTCATTTGCTTTTTTGGTGCTAAGTTTGCTGAGCTCTTTATATATTTTGGTGATTAGTTTCTTGTCTGATGTCTGGCATGTGAAGATCTTCTCCCATTCTGTGAGGGGTCTCTTTGTTTGTTTAATAAGTTTCTTTGGATGTGCAGAAGCTTTTCAATTTGATGTAGTCCCATTGGTTTGTTTCTGCTTTAGTCTTCCTTGCAATTGGGTTTGATTCATCAAAGATGTCCTTGAGGTGTAGGTGGGAAAGTGTTTTACCAATGTTTTCCTCTAAGTATTTGATTGTTTCTGGTCTGACATCTAGGTCTTTGATCCATTTGGAGTTGATTTTTGTTTCTGGTGAGATAAAGTGGTTCAATTTCATTCTTCTGCATGTTACAACCCAGTTTTCCCAGCACCATTTATTGAAGAGAGCCTCCTTCTTCCATTTAATCCTTTGGGCCCCCTTATCAAAGATTAGATGTCCATAGGTGTGGGGGATTTATTTCTGGCTTTCAATTCTGTTCCACTGGTCTGTGTGCCTATTTTTGTTCCAGTACCATGCTGTTTTGATGATGATGGCTTTATAATAAAGTTTAAGGTATGGGAGTGTGATGCCACCATTTCTGTTTCTTTTCCTTAAGATGGTTTTGGCAATTCTAGGTGTTTTCAGGTTCCAGATAAATGATTGTAGTGTTTGTTCTATTCTCTTAAAGAAGCTTGGTGGGACTTTGATAGGTATTGCATTAAATTTGTATATGACTCTGGGGAGAATATTCATTTTGATGATATTTATTCTTCCAATCCATAAGCATGGCATATCTTTCCATTTCTTGGTATCAGTTTCTATTTCCTTGAGTAGCAACTCATAGTTTTCAGTATATAAGTCTTTCACTTCTTTGGTCAACTTTATTCCTAGGTATTTGATTGATTTTGCTGAAACAGTGAATGGGAGTGATTTCTGGATGTCTTCTTCTTCAGATTTAGTGTTTGCATATAGAAATGCCACTGATTTTTGTACATTAATTTTGTAGCCTGATACTTTGCTATATTGCCTAATAACTTCCAGTAGTTTTCTTCTGGATTCTTTAGGTTTTTCTATGTATACTATCATATCATCTGCAAATAGTGAGAGCTTGACTTCTTCCCTTCCAATCTGTATTCCTTTGATTTCTTTCTCTTGCCTGATTGCTATGGCAAGAACTTCCAATACTATGTTGAAGAGTAACGGTGACAGTGGACAGCCCTGTCTAATCCCCGATCTGAGGGTGGCGCCTGAACAGGGACTGAAATAAGCCCTGAAACATGGACCGGCATCAACGTGGGACCCTACCCACCCATCGTCCAGATAAGTAAACTTGGCTACCCATCCACCATGGGTTGCCTTTCTACTTATGAAGAGGTTTGCCAAAGCCTCTACTGTTTCATCATGAGACAGTTAGTCTGTCTCTGGAACATTTTACTCTGGGCCACATTTCGGTTCCCTGACCGGGAACTTTGGTTTCTTATGACCGGGATCATAGAGCTTGGGAGATGCACGGAGATTTCTCCTTGGACTTTCTGGATTCCCTCTCCCATGTTTCCTGAGGAAAAGGACTACATTTTGCTCCGGGCCACAGTTTGGTTCTTTATGACTGTGATCGTAGACCTTGGGATATGCATGGGGATTTCCCCTGGAACTTTCTGGACTTCTTCTCGAGTGTTTCCCGTGGAGAAGGACTACTCTAATTTGAAGAACATTCTCGAGTACCCTGGCAGTTCCCAAGTATGGAGACACGTGGTTAGTTCTACTCTCCTGATTGGATTCTTTCTTCAATGGAAAGACGCTTTTAAAAATGGGTGCCTGAAGCAATCCAGCAGGAACAGTCAGAAACACCCTAAATGGAATTTCGAGGAGCTTTTTGGACTAGGACGCCCTCCGGGGACTCTTAATCCTATATGGTGAGATCTTGATAATGTGGTTCAAGTTGCGTTTCATAAGAGAATGATTTGAATGACTGAATTTTTGTTTGACATTGACTTAAAAAAAAAATGCTGGACGCAGCCATGATTTCTAGAGACATCCAGAAACAATCCAAAAAGTTGTTTTTTCCCTCCTTTGATTTCTCTTTTACGTCTTGACATGAATCTGAAACGTTTAATCCTGAAAACTGTATGAGTTATGGGTGGGGCAGATAGTGCAATGATTATGTTAATTATTCTCATGCCTGAGGCTTTTAACCGTGGTTCTTCTGTTTACCTTTCCACATTTTATTGAGTTTAAACTGTTTAAACAACCTTAAAATCATACTAGAAAGGACTTCCAATTTTAATGGAGTTATCAATTATAGTAAATTCTAATCTGCTACAAGTTTTGTTTGACAAGTAAGTGAATTTCAGCTGTCAAAGTCTTCACATGAAAAAGCATCTACTCAAATGAAAATTTCTGGAAACCCATTTGGACGCCTGTTCTCTGACATTGCCCACAAGATGGAATGATTACAACACACCCCCGGAAACCAATGATGAGACCTGGCACGACCTGAAGAAACAGATTCACAGACTCCAAAGCTCACTCTCTACAGAAAAGCAGAATTCTGGTGGCCGACATTCCCCATCAAGACAGACGTACAGCGTTTCATCCCTTGGCATTTTCTTCTGTGGTCAGCTACTTTGGACTGACACCTCCATCGGACTTACTGGTACACGCTGCTGTGTTTCTCAAAGACTAACTTCAGCCAGTTGCCTTGAGACTTTATAGAGCATGTCCCCTTGCCTGCAGGCTCTGTTCCAGAGGCAGAAAACTCCCCCTCCTTATTAGGTTATGCCCACAGAGGCATGAAGCGCCCCAAGAGGCAAGAGATGCCCACAGAGGTAGGAAACGCCCTTTGAGGCAAGAGATGCCCCCAGAGGCATAAAGCACTCCCAGAGGCAAGAAATGCCCTTTCGCCTGCTAGACCTTGCCCTTTGAGGCAAGAAACATTCCCCTTGGCATCACACTGGTTATTGCTGCTCGCCTATTTTGTTTTCCATGTCTTATGCCAGTTCTTTTGAAAACACCTGTACGATATAGGTTTCTGTTCACCCCACAATGGCCATTAATTAAAAAGAAAGGGGGAATTGTTGGTATGCATGAGACCCTTTCTGTTTCATTTGGTTTAAATCCCCCCTGCTTAACACTATTCTATTTACATAACCACTGTTAACAAGTTCCACCCTCCCTCCAGGGCATTTGTGGTTCAGTGATAGGATTCTTGCCTGCTCTGCCCCCTCTTTGTCACACTCTGATTTTCACCAGTCACTTTTCTCTCCACCCTCTCTATGTCACATCCTGTTTCCACCCTACTTCGCAAGTATATATATAAAGACAGCATTGTGAGTTGTACTGTACTTTACCTTGAGTTTAGCTTAGCTCATCTTAGATTGTGCTGCGTCCTGCATGAATAAAGAGATACTGCCTACAGCTCAACCATGAGTCCCTGGTCGTCTGTCACCTGCCTGTGAAGCCAGTCCGGCAAAAACAACATAACCCGTCGAAAACAACATGAGGGGAAATGCTTTCAGCTTCTGTCCATTGAGTATGTTGTTGGCTGTAGGTTTGCTATATATAGACTCCACTATCTTGAGGAATTTCCCATCTATTCCCATTTTTTGTAGAGTTTTGAGCATGAATGGGTGTTGGATTTTGTCAAAGGCTTTCTCTGCATCTATTGAAGTAATCATGTGGTTTTTGGCTTTGCTTTTTTTTTTTTTTAAATTTTTTATTTAAGAAAGGATTAGTGAACAAAAGCATAAGGTAGGAGGGGTACAACTCCACACAATTCCCACCACCCACTCCCCATAACCCACTCCCTCCCATGGTAGCTTTCCCATTCTCTATCCCTCTGGGAGCATGGACCCAGGGTCGTTGAGGGATGCAGAAGGTAGAAGGTCTGGCTTCTGTAATTGCTTCCCCGCTGAACATGGGCGTTGACTGGTCGGTCCATACCCCCAGTCTGCCTCTCTCTTTCCCTAGTAGGGTGTGACTCTGGGGAAGCTGAGCTCCAGGACACATTGGTGGGGTCTTCAATCCAGGGAAGCCTAGCCAGCATCCTGGTGGCATCTGGAACCTGGTGATTGAAAACAGAGTTAACATATGAAGCCAAACAATTTGTTGAGCAATCATGGATCCCAAGCTTGGAATAGTGGAGAGGAAGTGTTAGGGAGGTACTCACTGCAAACTCTAGTGTAGTCCTGCTTTCAGGTATATATTTTGCAGTAGTTTATGGATACGTGTGCACATAAGCTCTCTCTCACAGAAACTGGTGTATATCTAGGTTATGGGACTTTGTTAGAAAGTGAACTACCTGAGATGAAATTAGAGTGTACTATTAAAGGAAAGGTCTCACCCGAGTAATGAAGCTGAAGGGTTGTCATTCCACACGTGAAGTCTCTGGATACATTCTGAGGTGAAGCATGTTGAGGTAGCAATCGTTGCTTTGGTTAGGTTGTGATCGGCAGATGCAATGTTATTTGGTTTGGATTGGGAGATGCATACGGGAAAGTGGGCCCTATCCAAGGGTTCCAGGACTGGGGGAAGTAGGGGCTCTATAGTGAAGATGTGAGGTTCCTGCTGTCTTAGGGTTCAAAAAGACACTCAATAGTTAATATTATCATCACATTATTTGTTAATTGGGTTAACTTTGAAAAGTCCCTTTGTTATGGTTTGCTGGACAGTACCCAGTATCTTGTATATAGCTGTGCTATTGGAAGCTTCTAATCTACTTGGTCTAGGCTTTTGAGAGAGTCCGCATATCAAATACATAGCCTATATATTAAAAAGATTCAGTTTGTCTTTTGAGAAACTTTGAGACATACAATTGATTTCCCCCTCTCATATTAATTAGCTACTGATTTATATGTCTACATTTTGCTAGTATGGGATGATCCCACTCATCAATAGAAGCTGACTAAGAAGATCTGAAAGGGAAACTAAAAGCAGGACCTGATCAAATTGTAAGTAGGGCACCAAAGTAAAAACCCTGTGGTGAGGGGTAGGCATGTAGCTTCCTGGGCCAGTGGGGGGTGGGAGTGGGCGGGAGGGATGGGTCACAGTCCTTTGGTGGTGGGAATGGTGTTTATGTACACTCCTAGCAAAATGTAGACATATAAATCAGTAGCTAATTAATATGAGAGGGGGAAATCAATTGTATGTCTCAAAGTTTCTCAAAAGACAAATTGGCTTTGCTTTTATTGATGTGTTGAGTGACATTGATTGATTTACAGATGTTGAACCAGCCTTGCATTCCTGGGATGAATCCCACTTGTTCGTGATGAACAATCTTTTTGATATGTTGCTGTATCCGGTTGGCCAAGATCTTGTTTAATATTTTGGCATCTATGTTCATCAGAGATATTGGTCTGTAGTTTTCCTTTTTTGTTCTGTCCCTATCAGCTTTTGGTATCAGGGTGATGTTGGCTTCATAGAAGGTGGAACGGAGTATTCCTATTTCTTCAGTCTTAATGGAAAAGCTTAAGAAGTATGGGTACTAACTGTTTCCTGAAAGTTTTGTAGAATTCGTTTGTGAAGCCATCTGGTCCAGGACTTTTGTTGTTGGGGAGGTTCTTAATAACGGTTTCAATTTCTTTGTCTGTGATTGGTGCATTTAGATTTTGTAGTTCTTCTTGGTTCAGTTTTGGAAGGGCATATGCTTCTAGGAATTGTTCCATTTCTTCCAGATTCTCTAGCTTGGTGGCGTATAGTTCTTTATAGAAGTTTCGCAGGATTCTCTGGATTTCTGTGGTGTCAGTTGTGATATCTCCTCCATCGTTTATAATTCTATTAATTTGAGTCTTCTCTCTTTTTTGTTTGGTGAGTCTGGCTAGGGGTTTGTCAATTTTGTTTAATCTTTCAAAGAACCAACATTTGGCTTCATTGATCTTTTGTATGGTTCTTTTATTTTCAATGTTGTTTATTTCTGCTCTAACTTTAGTTATTTCTGTCCTTCTGCATGCTTTAGGGTTCCTTTGTTCCTCTTCTTCCTCTTCCTCTAAGTCCTTGAGGTGTGCAGTAAGGTCGTTCATTTGAGCTTCTTCTTGGTGTTTAATATGTGATTGTATGGCTATAACTTTCCCTCCCAGTACTTCTTTAGCTGTGTCCCAAATATTTTGATAGGTTGTGTCTTCATTTTCATTTGTTTCCAGGAACATTTGAATTTCCTGCTTGAGTGAATCTCTGACCCAGTGGTTCTTAAGGAGTATGTTGTTTAGTTTCCAAATTCTGTGACTTTTAATAATTGTCTGTCTGTTGTAAAATGTTAGTTTTACTCCACTGTGGTCTGAGAAGATACTAGGGATGATTTCAATGTTCTTGAATTTATTGATGCTGTCTTTGTGGCCTAACGTGGTCTATCCTTGAGTATGTGTTATGTGGATTTGAGAAGAAGGTGTATTCCAGTTTTTTGGGGTTTTTATACAACTGTCTGCTGATTTTTTTCAAGGGACAGTGTACACCCAGCAGTACTATTTGTATCCCACATTACCTGTGAATTGGGCAGGGCCCAAATCAACACACTCCTTTCAAAGACAAGATCTCTGTGTCCTCAAAAGCAGAAGGAATATAGCTGCTTTGGGAGCAGAATCATGGCATAATATGTTTCCTCCTTCTCTACCCAATACCCAGGTGCCTGTGGCTACATTCTCCCATCAAGACAGTCTACCAAGTGCTACCCAGAATTCTGTGTAATGACTCCATTGGTGAATATTAAGTTGGGACATTTTGGGGGAATAACAGTACCATAGGTTGGAAAACTGTATTCTCCAATCATGAACACTGAAACTGGGAAGAGAGAAGTTAACCTTCAGTAGTCTGAATATGGGAAAGAAGTTGTTTGGGAAGAACTAAAAATAAATTTCCCATCAAGATTAAAAATATTTTAGTAGCAGTATTGGTAAGACATTTTATTTTATTTTTTTTATTTAAGAAAGGATTAATTAACAAAACCATAGGGTAGGAGGGGTACAACTCCACACAATTCCCACCACCCAATCTCCATATCCCACCCCCTCCCCTGATAGCTTTCCCATTTTCCATCCCTCTGGGAGCATGGACCCAGGGTCATTGTGGGTTGCAGAAGGTAGAAGGTCTGGCTTCTGTAATTGCTTCCCCACTGAACATGGGCGTTGACTGGTCGGTCCATACTCCCAGTCTGCCTCTCTCTTTCTCTAGTAGGGTGTGTCTCTGGGAAAGCTGAGCTCCAGGACACATTGGTGGGGTCTTCAATCCAGGGAAGCCTGGCCAGCATCCTGATGGCATCTGGAACCTGGTGACTGAAAAGAGAGTTAACATATGAAGCCAAACAATTTGTTGAGCAATCATGAACCCAAAGCTTGGAATAGTGGAGAGGAAGTGTTAGGGAGGTACTCACTGCAAACTCTAGTGTACTTCTGCTTTCAGGTATATATTTTGCAGTAGTTTATAGATATGTGTGAAGATATGCTCTCTCTCACAGAAACTGGTGTATATCTAGGTTTTGGGACTTTGTTAAAAAGTGAACCACCTGAGATGAAATTAGAGTATACTATGAAAGGAAAGGTGGTAAGACATTTTTATAAGAGCTACTCTTTTTGCTTTATTTTTAGTGATTTGATAATGCTTTACAAAACGATAAGATTTCTGGAGTATTTCTACACTCACACATGCTTTGTGTAAGTCATCACACCCTTCACCAAATTTCTGTACCCCTTACCCTTCCATAACTACTTTAGTTCTCACAAAGTCCAGGAGATGGTTGGTTTCGTTGCCATTTCTTTTTTGCAAGTTCATTAATTTTAGCGATCTATATCCCACATGTGAGTGGAGTTATCTGGTAGTTATTCTTCAACTCTACTAATTTCATTCAGTGTAGTCACTTCCAGGCTCATCAATTTTATTCCAAATAATACAATCTTATCTCATCTCATCTCATCTCCCATCTCTCTCCTCTGTTAGAGAGCTACTCTTAAGATAGAGATGCCTGGGGCTGGGGGGGGCAGTTAGATGTTTAGACATTTCCTTTTCTTTTTTGCCATAAGGGTTATCACTGGGACCTGGTGTTGGAACTGCAAATCCACAACTCCCAGATGTCACTCCCTTTTTTTCTTTCTATTTTTATTTGATAGGACAGAGAGAAATGGTGAGGGGAGGGGAAATAGAGAGGGAGAGAAACATAAAGACACCTGCAGGCAGACCTGCTTCACTGCTGATGAAGTTTCCCCCTGCAGGTGGGGAGCAGGGGCTTGAACTCGGGTCCTTTCACATGGTAACATGTGAGCTTAACTGGGTTTGCGACTGCTTAGTTTTCCAAGACATCTCCTAACAATCTTGCAGGTTTGGAGATAAGTTTTTTAGTAAATAAAAACTTTCTAAGGTTTTGTGAGTTTCTGTCCAGCATGCAAATTGGAACCTGAGGCCCCCTCCTTTTTAAAATGTGTTTTTTATTTATTTTAATTATATATTATATATTATAATATATATAATATATTACATAATATATTATATATAATATAAAAATATATATTTAATTAAATATATATATAGAGAGAGAGAGAGATACAGAGAGAAAGACCAGAGCACTGCTCATCTCTGGCTTATGGTGGTACTGGGGATTGAACCTGGGACTTCAGAGCCTCAGGCATAACCATTATGCTCTCTCCCCAGCCCTCCCCTCCTTTTTATTTTTTTAACTGAGAAGCAATTCCTGCATCCTCCAGCCAAACAGTTGATCTGCTTTACCTCATTTAATACTCCTGTAAACACTGGAGAAGTTTGACAGTAAATGAAATGTTCACAGTGGGAATAGATACTCACTAGGGTTTTTCCAGCCAGTAAAATGGAGCTAGACCTGGTGGGCTCTGAACTCTGTACTCTGGTGATAGGAGAAGGTGTCTGTATATGTGTGTGTATGGGGGGAGAGGCACATTTGAACTCTTATACCCTTGGTGTTGTGAACCAAGGCTAACATTGACTGGGGTGCAGGGAGTGAGGGGGGGTGTCCTTGGAGCAGTGGAAACAAGGAGTTCAGGACCCATTCTTCTTTTTAGTTGATTTAATAATGATCGACAAGGCCACTAGATAAAAGAGGTACACACAATTCCCACCACCAGAATTCCACATCCCATCCCCACCATAAAAAAGGAAGCTTTCCTATTCTTTATCCCTCTGGGAGTATGGACCCAGGATCATTATGGGGTGCAGAAGGTGGAAGATCTGGCTTCTGTAATTGCTTTTCCATTGGACATGGGCATTGGCAGGTCAATCCATCCACCCACCCTGTTTCTATCTTTCCCTAGTGGAGTAGGGGTCTGGAGAGATGGGGTCCCAGCACACATTGGTGAGATTGTCTGCCCAGGGAAGTTAGGTTGGAATCATGGTAACATCTGCAACTTGGTGGCTGAAAAGCATTAAGATATAAAGCAGAACAAATTGTGTAATAATGAGGAACCTACAGATAAGAATATAGCAGATGAGTTTTGAGGTCTCCATTTTGGAAAAAGCTAGGATCTCACTTTTTTTTTGGGAACTCACTTTTAAGGATGGTTCGGTGACTGTCTGTTCTGAAAGGCAGCAGGGGAGGGTCTTTTGTTTGAGGGCCCCTCCTGGTGCACAGCCCTTTTGGTAAGAGAGCCTTGAATTCTGCTTTCTGCAGGTTGAAGCAGCTGGAGGAGGAGGATATGGAACATGTGTGTATGTGTGTGTGTGTGTGTGTGTGTGTGTGTGTGTGTGCCTGTGTAGTGATGCCAGGCTGGTGAAGGGTCGGGGGGTGCAGAAAGGAATAGACCTTCCAAAGTAATGTGGGCAAGAAGGACACAGTGAAGAAAATTATATATCTATGTATAGATACCTATATCATCTATATATAGATACATCTTTTTACCAGAATACTGCTCACAGCTCTGGCCTCTGGTGGGGTGGAAGATTGAACCTGAGACCTTGGAGCTTCAGGCATGAGAGTCTTTTTGCATAACCATTTTGTTGTCTCTACCCCCCACTGCCCCCCCCCCCCGCCACCCCAATAATATTCTTGGCTGATCAGGATGTTATATTAAAGCAGAGGTCTGAGGATCAGGGCAACATGCAGCAGTTTCCTCCTTCAGGATTAAGTTATCTTGTTTTTGAAAGTGCCAAAACTCATTCCTTTTGTTGTTGGCTTCCATTAGCTATGTGCTGGTCCTTTGCCATGCCCACAGATGGGCTTTGGACCTGGAGACGGGCTTTGTGTGTTTACAGGTGGCGCAGGAACAGGATTCTTCTAGTTTAAAGGGAACAGGAGAAAAAGAACAGCTGGCCAGGTGGCTCAGGGTTGCTCCCAGATGAAGTGTTCAGTGTAGGGCCTAAGTTTCCCTGGGAGGCCAGGTCATTTTCAGTATCAGATTTCAATGGGTCCTAGCAGGTCAGCAGTATATATGTGCAGGAGGGAGGAAATTCCATTTTGCATAGCAGGTGTTTGTTCTCATCCATTGACTTGATAGCTCAATTAGTTTGTATTTGCTGACTTCATGAACAGTGGTTGATGATGATTGATTGGGTCCAACTACTTGGAAACCCTCTGAATTTCCTCTGGAATCCTTTAATATAACAATCAGGACTGTTTTATCAAATAGGGACATCAAATAGGGATTTTTCCTTACCTGTTCACATCTTTTACATTGTGACAGTGACATCACATGGCTGTCACATGTAAATCAGAAGAAAACAGAACCAAATTTTAATAACAAATCTTGAGATGCCCAGGGAATCTAATGCAAGCATTATAAGAGAATTTAAGAATTTATAGTTGCTTTAAAATATGAATTTCGCACTCTGGGAGGTGGTGCAGTGGCTAGAGCATTGGACTTAAAGGCATGAGTTCCCAAGTTTGATGTGTGGCATTCTGTGTGCTAGAGTGATGCTCTGCTTCCACACCCTCCCATCTTAATAGACAAATCTTTTAAAATATAAACAGGTGTGTGTCCAGAAGTCTTACAGAGAAATTACCTGACAGTTCTCTGCTAGTCTTCTGAATCTTCTTTGCTAGAGAGCACTCATAGGTGTATCCAAGGGAGCAGTTTCTGAAATGTTTATGAATCTAAATCCAAGATGCATTTATATAGCAACTACTCTTAGCATTTGCATTCACTTCTAGCATAGATTGGGGAAGACAGGTTTCTGGCAGTGTACTTTTTCTATGTGTAGAGAACTGAATCTTTAGGATTATTCTAGCTACTTATAAAAACAAGTATAGGGATTCAGTCCAAGCTGAGAGATATATGGGAGGTATACATGAAATCAGTTTCTCCCTTCCTTTTTTTTCTTCTCTTCTCCTCCCTCATTCCCACCCTTGCCTTTCTTCCTTCTTTGTCACTAGGACTTCGATGATCCAAGCCAACTTTATCTATCTATCTATCTATCTATCTATCTATCTATCTATCTATCTATTTTCATGTAGGAGAAAAGAGACAGAAGGAAAGAGGGAAAGACCCTCACATCAAAGCTCCCTCTAGTGTGGTGGAGGCCAGGCTTGAACAAGGTTGGCACATCACCCAGGTGAGTCATTTTGCCAACCCCTGCATTTGATTTCTTTACACATGGACTGTTAGTAGAAGTTGTGAGATTTTGGTTTCAACTTCCGGAGGCGGAGCTACGAGCAGCAGATCGCTTTCTCTCCTCTCCTCTCCTCTCCTCTTCCCCCCCTCCCCTCCTCTTCCCTCCCCTCCCCTCCTCTCCCGGATCAACTAGGAATACCAAAGGAGACCACCCGGGACCGAAACAAGACAGGACTAGAATGACCACAGGAACCCAGTAAATCATCCGTGAGTACAAACACGTGTGGATGCTGACAGAGAGGAGAGAGGGGCCTAAGGAGAGATTAAGTGACTGCTAACAGTTCAGCAGTTTATCAGTGGAGACACCACCTCCAGTCTACTCCACCAACAAGGGGACAGCTGAAGGGAGGAGATGACTCCCCAGAGACTCACCAAGTGCAACTCTAAGTCTCCATTGCTACTACCCTCAGAATCTGGAGCAGTGACAGGGAGGAACACCAGGGGACAGAGATCTAACCGGGAAACTCAGGAGAAGACCTATACCTCGGTGGCATAGCTGAGGGGCTGTGAAAGTCTCTTTGCATAACCACTGGATTATCTCTGCCACACCCTGCTTTATCTCTTGGTCAGGAGTCAGTGATTAAGCTAAGAAGCCTATTGATAGTTTGAAAGCCCTCAGGCTCCCATAGCCTACAGGGAAGAAAAAAAAAAGAGGCTTTTACACCACTGAGCACCAACTCAGGGATTGAAAAAATGTTAACTTCCACCACTGTAAACCCTTTAATTAAATTACTTAGACACAAGTCAATCCAGGCAATAGTGATTAATAATTTGAAAAGTACTGATAAAGGGAACTCATAACATAATATATAAAATGGTTAAAACAACAAGAAAAAATATTGGAGACTCGAACCAGGACAAGAGTCCAGCTAAAAGTCCTCCAGAGGGTGAAGCACAAAACAACGAGTTCAACATCCAAACATTAGTTAAGGAAATAATAACAGGAGTGAGTAAAGAATTTGAAAAAATTGTAATCAGAAATGCAGGAACAACAAATGAGAATATGGAAGAAAATTCTAATTATCTCATGGTTATTAGAGAGCTGAAAGCTGAAATTGCTGAGCTAAGAATGCAACTAGCTGAACAAGCTAAAACAGTATCAGAGCAGGGCAACAAAATAGATGAACTCCAGAAAGCAGTAGAGGGCAGAGAGAATAGAATCTATGAGGCTGAAGACAGAATTAGCAAGATTGAGGATGAATTAGAGACAACTAAAAAAGAAGTAAGAGATCTCAAAAAGAGATTAAGAGATGCTGAAAACAACAACAGAGTCCTATGGGATGACTTCAGAAGAAACAATATACGCATTATTGGCTTACCAGAGGAAGAAAGAGGAGAGGAAGAAAGCATTCTCCAGGCCATAATAGCTGAAAATTTCTCTAGTCTAGACAACATCAAAGACATAAAGATTCAAGAAGCCCAGAGGGTCCCAAACAGAATTAACCCAGACCTAAAGACACCAAGACATGTCATACTTAGATTGGAAAGGAATAAGGATAAAGAAAGGATCCTGAAGGCTGCAAGAGTAAAACAAAGAGTCACCTACAAAGGAAAACCCATAAGATTAGCAGCAGACTTCTCCATACAAACACTACAGGCCAGAAGAGAATGGCAAGATATCTATCGAGTGCTCAATGAGAAAGGCTTTCAGCCAAGAATACTATATCCTGTTAGACTGTCATTCAGACTAGATGGAGGCATCAAAACCTTCTCAGACAAGCAACATTTGAAGGAATCAACCATCACCAAGCCTTCCCTGAAAGAAGTTCTGAAAGGTCTCCTATAAACAACAAGACCACCACAAATAGGACATATATCAGAACACTCTAAAACTCTACAAGAATGGCGTTAAAATATCTTCAATCTTTGATATCAGTAAATGTCAATGGCCTGAATTCACCTATTAAAAGACACAGAGTAGGAAGATGGATCAGAAAACACAACCTAACAATATGTTGTCTACAGGAAACTCACCTAACTCAACAAGACAAACACAGACTTAAAGTGAAAGGATGGAGAAGTATCATACAAGCCAGTGGCCCACAAAAAAGGGCAGGAACAGCTATTCTCATATCTGAAATGATAGACTTTAAAATAGATAAGATTAAAAAAGATAGGAATGGACACTACTTAATGCTCAGAGGATCAGTCAATCAAGAGGAGTTAACAATTATTGACATCTATGCACCCAATGAGAAGCCATCTAAATACATCAAACTTCTACTGAAAGAGCTACAGCAATATATTAACAGTAACACAATCATAGTAGGGGACTTCAACACCCCACTCTCTCAACTGGACAGATCATCCAGGAAGAAAATCAATAAAGACATAAGGGAGCTAAATGAAGAGATAGATAAACTAGAACTATTGGACATTTTCAGAGTCATTCATCCCAAGAAACTGGAATACACATTTTATTCAAATCCACATGGATCATTCTCAAGGATAGACCATATGTTAGGCCACAAAGACAGCATCAGCCAATTCAAGAGCACTGAAATCATCTCAAGCATCTTCTCAGACCACAGTGGAATTAAACTAGCACTTAACAATCAACAAAAGTTTAGTAACAGTCCCAAAATGTGGAAGCTCAACAGTACACTTCTTAACAACTTCTGGGTCAAAGAGGAAATCAAGGAAGAAATCAAAATGTTTTGAGAGTTCAATGAAAATGAAGACACAAGCAATCAAAATATTTGGGACACAGCTAAAGCAGTCCTAAGAGGGAAGTTCATAGCTATACAAGCACACATTAGGAAACAAGAAAAAGCAAAAATAAACAGCCTGATTGCACATCTTAAAGACCTAGAAGAAGAACAACAAAGGAACCCTAAAGCAACCAGAAGGACAGAAATCACTAAAATTAGGGCAGAAATAAATAACATTGGGAATAAGAAAACCATACAAAAGATCAACGAAAGTAAATGTTGGTTTTTCGAAAGAGTGAACATAATCGACAAACCTTTAGCCAGACTCACAAAACAAAAAAGGGAAAAGAACCAAATAAATCGAATAGTAAAGGAAAGAGGAGATACCACAACAGACACTGCAGAAATTCAACATATCATGCGAGGCTTCTGTGAACAACTATATGCCACCAAGCTAGAGAACCTGGAAGAAATGAATGATTTCCTAGATACCTACCAACTTCCAAAACTAAGTAAAGTGGAAGTGGATAACATGAACAGGCCCATCACAGCTAATGAAACAGTTATCAAAAATCTTCCAAAAAATAAAAGTCCTGGACCAGATGGTTTTACAAATGAATTCTACAAAACCTTCAAAGAAGAACTAATACCTCTACTTGTAAAAGTCTTCCAGAAGATTGAAGACACTGTAATACTCCCTTCCAGCTTCTATGAAGCCAACATCACCCTGATACCAAAAACAGAGACACAACCAAAAAAGAAAACTACAGACCAATATCTCTGATGAACATAGATGTGAAAATATTGAACAAAATTCTAGCCAACCGGATACAGCAGTATATCAAAAAGATTGTTCATCATGACCAAGTGGGGTTTATCCCAGGCATGCAAGGTTGGTTTAATATACGTAAATCAATCAATGTGATCCACCACATCAACAAAAGCAAGACCAAAAACCACATGGTCATATCAATAGATGCAGAGAAAGCCTTTGACAAAATACAACATCCCTTTATGATCAAAACACTACAAAAAATGGGAATAGATGGAAAATTCCTGAAGATAGTGGAGTCTATATATAGCAAACCTACAGCCAACATCATACTCAATGGTGAAAAACTGGAAGCATTTCCCCTCAGATCAGGTACTAGACAGGGCTGCCCACTATCACCATTACTATTCACCATAGTGTTGGAAGTTCTTGCCATAGCAATCAGGCAGGAGCAAGGAATTAAAGGCATACAGATTGGAAGAGAAGAAGTCAAACTCTCCTTATTTGCAGATGACATGATAGTATACATGGAAAAACCTAAGGAATCCAGCAAGAAGCTTTTGCAAATCATCAGGCAATACAGTAATGTGTCAGGCTATAAAATTAACATTCAAAAGTCAGTGGCATTCCTCTATGCAAACACTAAGTTAGAAGAAATTGAAATCCAGAAATCAGTTCCTTTTACTATAGCAACAAAAAAAATAAAATATCTAGGAGTAAACCTAGCCAAAGAAGTGAAAGACTTGTATACTGCAAAGTATGAGTCACTACTCAAAGAAATTGAAAAAGATACAAAGAAGTGGAAAGATATTCCATGTTCATGGGTTGGAAGAATTAACATCATCAAAATGAATATATGACCCAGAGCCATCTACAGATTTAATGCTATCCCCATCAAGATCCCAAGCACATTTTTTAGGAGAATAGAAAAAATGCTACAAATGTTTATCTGGAACCAGAATAGACCTAGAATTGCCAAAACAACCTTGAGAAAAAAGAACAGAACTGGAGGCATCACACTCCCAGATCTCAAACTGTATTATAGGCCCATTGTCATCAAAACTGCTTGGTACTGGAACATGAACAGACACACTGACCAGTGGAATAGAATTGAGAGCCCAGAAATGAGGCCCCACACCTATGGACATCTAATCTTTGACAAAGGGGCCCAGACTATTACATGGGGAAAGCAGAGTCTCTTCAACAAATGGTGTTGGAAACAATGGGTTGAAACATGCAGAAGAATGAAACTGAGTCACTGTATTTCACCAAATACAAAAGTAAATTCCAAGTGGATCAAGGACTTGGATGTTAGACCACAAACTATCATATACTTAGAGGAAAATATTGGCAGAACTTTTTTCCGCATAAATTTTAAAGACATTTTCAATGAAACGAATCCAATTACAAGGAAGACTAAGGCAAGTATAAACCTATGGGACTACATCAAATTAAAAAGCTTCTTCACAGCAGAAGAAACCACTACCCAAACCAAGAGACCCCTCACAGAATGGGAGATCTTTACATGCCATACATCAGATAAGAGTTTAATAACCAACATACATAAAGAGCTTGCCAGACTCAACAACAAGACAACAAATTACCCCATCCAAAAATGGGGGGAGGACTTGGACAGAATATTCACCACAGAAGAGATCCAAAAGGCCAAGAAACACATGAAAAAATGCTCCAAGTCTCTGACTGTCAGAGAAATGCAAATCAAGACAACAATGAGATATCACTTCAGTTCTGTGAGAATGTCATACATCAGAAAAGGTAACAGCAGCAAATGCTGGAGAGGGTGTGGGGTCAAAGGAACCCTCCTGCACTGCTGGTGGGAATGTCAATTGGTCCAACCTCTGTGGAGAACAGTCTGGAGAACTATCAGAAGGATAGAAATGGACCTACCCTATGACCCTACAATTCCTCTCCTGGGGATATATCCTAAGGAACCCAACACATCCATCCAAAAAGATCTGTGTACACATATGTTCTTAGCAGCACAATTTGTAATAGCCAAAACCTGGAAGCAACCCAGGTGTCCAACAACAGATGAGTGGCTGAGCAAGTTGTGGTCTATATACACAATGGAATACTACTCAGCTGTAAAAGATGATGACTTCACTGTTTTCAGACGATCTTGGATGGACCTTGAAAAAATCATGTTGAGTGAAATAAGTCAGAAACAGAAGGATGAATATGGGATGATCTCACTCTCAGGCCGAAGTTGAAAAACAAGATTAGAAAAGAAAACACAAGTAGAACCTGAAATGGAATTGGCATATTGCACCAAAGTAAAAGACTCTGGGGTGTGTGGGTGGGGAGAATACAGGTCCATGGAAGATGATGAATGACATAGTGGGGGTTGTATTGTTAAATGGGAATCTGGGGAATGTTATGCATGTACAAACTATTGTATTTACTGTTGAATGTAAAACATTAATTCCCCAATAAAGAAATAAATTATTTTTAAAAAAAAGTTGTGAGATTTTGTGTACTCAGGTTCAGACTACAACTTTTTGTAGGTTCTGTACACTGTTGTTTCATTGAGAAAGGCAGTGCTCCAAGGGCGAGGTCATTGGAGCTGGAGCCACCTTGGAAACCTGAGCCTTGGTTTGATGTCAAGGGCAAGTGGCAGCTTGTACCAGGGAGGGGATGGACGGCTTGTTCAGGTATTAATCTGCCTGATAGACATTCGCAGTGATAGGGTGAGTTTGTGTTTTTATCTGGGTTGATAAAAGCCTTCTGTTTACCTACAGTCTGTTATTTTGACAAGCTCTCCCCATGCTGTGGATGGGAGAAGCTGTGAGTTCATCTAACTGTGTAGTCAGGAGGACTGCTGGTCTTTACCCCACCTAGACCTCTGCAGAGCCAGAGGTAGACACAATCCAAGAAAATGACTTTAGTTGGAAGACTCACATGGTTTTGACTCACATGAGAGACAGCATGTGACTTACTCCTGCCACACAGTTGGGGATTTGGAATTATCTTAAATAGACCTGATATTTGGTGGTAACCTCAGAGTTCTCTAGACTGCATGCTTAGGTTCTTCTGCCTTGTGGATTACTTTAAAGATGAGATGGCCAGTCAGCTCACTTGATAGGAACTTGAAAGCTTTCAGTTTCTTTCTTTTTTTTTTTAATATTTATTTTATTTATTTATTCCCTTTTGTTGCCCTTGTTGTTTTATTGTTGTAGTTATTATTATTGTTGTTGTCGTCGTTGTTGGATAGGACAGAGAGAAATGGAGAGAGGAGGGGAAGACAGAGAGGAGGAGAGAAAGATAGACACCTGCAGACCTGCTTCACTGCCTGTGACGCGACTCCCCTGCAGGTGGGGAGCCGGGGTTCGAACCGGGATCCTTATGCCGGTCCTTGTGCTTTGTGCCACCTGCGCTTAACCCGCTGTGCTACAGCCCGACTCCCAAGCTTTCAGTTTCTATGACAAGAGCTGGACTTGGCTAGAAAAATTATGGGAGGACGGCCTCTCAGTCCATTGTTAAAAACTGCATGTCTCTGTGCTGTCAGAGATGAGAACTGGCTTCATATTCTATTGTTTAATTTGAGACTTTAAAAAAATTATTTATTGGATAGAGACAGCAAGAAATCGAGATGGAAGAGGGTGAGAAGGGAGAGAGACAGAAAGACACCTGCAGCACTGCTTCACCACTTGCAAAGCTTTCCCCCTGTAAATAGGGACTGGGGGCTCGAACCCAGGACCTTGCACATTGTGACATGTGCTCAACCAGGTTCACCACCACCTGCCCCCAATGTTTAATTTGTATGTGTATCTTTTCAGCCCTGATTTCTTTCCAGATATGCATATATTTTCTTCAAATTTGGGAGCTACATTCTGCTTTAATCCAGCTTTCTAGCCTATTCTCAACTCTGACATCATCTTCACAGACAATATTTTAGTGCATGTTAGCTATCAGGCTCAAGCAAAAATTAACAAAAGTCAAATAACCAAAATATATAAAGAGTTTACCAAATTTAGCACGTAACAACTTAGTAAGTAACAACAACAACAACAAATCACCCCATCCAAAAATGGGGAAAGGATACAAACAGAATATTCACCAAAGAAGAGATCCAAAAAACCAACAGACATATGAAAAATGCTCCAAGCTATTGACTATCGGAGAAATACAAATTAAGACAACATTGAGGTACCACTTCACCCTTATGAGAATGTCACACATCGGAAATAATAGTAACAACAAATACTGGAGAGTTTGTAGGGGCAAAGGAACCCCCCTGCATTGCTGGTGGGAATGTAAATTGGTCCAACCCCTGTGGAAAGCAGTCTGGAAAACTCTCAGAAGGCTAGAAATAGACTTACCCTATGGCCCTGCAATTCCTCTCCTGGGGATATATCCTAAGGAACCAAACACACCCATCCAAAAAGATCTGAGTATACATATGTTCAAAGCAGCACAATTTGTGATGACCAAAGCCTGGAAGCAACCTATGTGTCCAACAATGGATGAGTGATTGAGCAAGTTATGGTATATATATACACAATGAAATACTACTCAGCTATTAAAAACGATGAGTTCACCTTCACTTCATCTTGGACGGACCTTAAAGGAATCATGTTAAGTGAGATAAGCCATTTCTGGTAGAACCTGGACTGGAGTTGGTGTATTGCACCAAAGTAAGACTCTGGGGTGGGGGGAGAATACAGATCCTGGAAAAGGATGACAGAGGACCTAGTGGGGGTTGTATTTTTATGTGGAAAACTGAGAAATGTTATGCATGTACAAACTATTGTATTTACTGTCGAATGTAAAACATTAATCCCCCAATAAAGGAGAAAAGAAAAAGAAAAAGAAAGGTAAATATGGGATTATCTGATTCATAGACAGAAGTTGAGAAATAAGAACAGAAGGGGAACCACAAAGCAGAACTTGAACTGTATTTGGTGTATTGCACCAAAATAAAGGACTCTGGGGAGAGGGGCTTTTAAGCTCTTGTTGCACGATGGTGGAGGAGGACCTAGATGGATGGATAGAGTGTTTCGCAGAAACACTGAGAAATTTTACACGTGTACTAACAACTGTATTTACTCTTGCCTGCAAACTATTAATCTCCCCAATTAAAAAAAATAACAAAAATTTCAATTACTTTACAATACAGAAAACTTCATGTCTAAATGGTCACAGTGTTGAGAAGACATTCAGGGAACAAACAGTACTAATCTCACACAAGTACTTTTATAGAAGGTAGAAAAGAAGAAGTACTTCCCATATAATTTTATGAGACTGGCATAATCATGGTTTTTAAAAAGCAAAGAAGTTAAGATTAGTATTTGTCATGAATACAGGAATATATGTAAAAACAATAAAACTAGTATATCAATACAGTAATAAATAAAAAAGATAATATCTTAAAAGGGAAAATAAATAAATAAAGATAGTATCTCATGTCCAAATGAAGTTTACTGCAGAATGCAAGGTTGGCTTAACATGTGAAACTCAATGAATATAATTAAAAAAATAAGTTCAATAAAATTAAAAATTTTAATATTTTTAAATTCTTTTATTCCCTTTTGTTGCCATTGTTGTTTTATTGTTATAGTCATTATTGATGTCATTGCTGTTGGGTAGAACAGAGAGAAATGGAGAGAAGAGGGGAAGACAGAGAGGGGGAGAGAAAGATAGACACCTGAAGACCTGCTTCACCACCTGTGAAGCGACTCCCCTGCAGGTGGGGAGCCAGGGGCTTGAACTGGGATCCTGACATCAGTCCTTGTACTTTGTGCCATGAACACTTAAACCGCTGTGCTACTACCCGACTACCAAAATTAAAATTTTGTAATATGTTTAGTAGTTGTTGAAAAAAACATTTGACAGAACTTACAGCCTATGTATGATTTAAAACTCATCAAACTCAGAATAAAAGGAAAATTCCACAATCTGTTAAAACAGCTTCCAGAAACTCACAGCTAAAATCATCCTAAGTGAACAATTAAATGTTTTCCCCTTTGATCAGTAACAGTGGCAGGAAGTTTTCTTTTACCACTCTATAGGGTATAGTACTGGAAGTGCCCATTATTACAAGAAACAGTAAAAAGAGGGGCCAGGCGGAGGTATACCTGTTTGAGCACCATGTTACAATACTGAAGGACCTGGGTTTGAGCCTCCTCCCACCCCATCCCCACCTGTAGGGGGAAAGCTTTGTGAGTTGTAAATCAGTTGAAGGTATCCCTCTGTCTCTCTCTCCCTATCAACCCCTTCCCTCTTGATTTCCGGCTGTCTCTATCCAATAAATAAAGATAATAACAAATTTATATAAAAAATAAAAGACAGTAAAAAGATAAAGAGTATAAAGGAACAGAAAATTGGAATGATCATTATTTGCAGAAGGCATAATTCTAAGGAGTCTGTCTAAATGCTACTTGAACTAGTAAGTTAACTTTTGCAAGGTCATGAGATATATGGTTAATATGTAAAATTAATTAAACAATATACAGAGACTGCTCTGGAGGCTGGGTGGTGGTATAACCTTACATGTTATAATGCTGGTTGACCTTACATGTTATAATGCTCAAGAACGCAGGTTTGAGCTCCCAGTCCCCACCTTCAGGGGGAAAGCTTTGCAAGTGGTGAAGCAGTGTTGCAGGTGTCTCTCTGTCTCTCTCCCTATCACCCCTCTCCTTCTCAATTCCTGGCTGTCCCTATCAAAAAAAAATAAACACAGATAATAAAAAATAAAAATAAAACAAAAACTGCTTGTATACTATTTGGAGTTTTCAGAAACAAATTAAAATATTCCACATCACATATTGTCTTTGCTTGGAACCTTTGGATGACATCTTATTATACTCAGAATAAAATTCAAAGTCTTAGGCAGGGGTAGGTAGCATAATGATTATGCAAACGGATTCTCCTTCCTAAGACTTCAAGGTCCCAAGTTCAATCCCCCACACCATCATAAACCAGAGTTGAGCAGTGCTCTGGTAAAAAAAAAAAAAAAAATTCCAAGTCTTGTTCGTATGCTACAAAAGTTCACTTCCCTGGCAGACCTAATATGTCTCTGATCTTTATTTCATTTTCTTCTGTCTCCAGGACCTTTGAGTTTTCTTTTTTTTAAATTTTTTATTTATAAAAAGGAAACATTGATAAAACCATAGGATAAGAGGGGTACAAGCTTCACACAATTCCTACTACCAGACCTCCGTATACCAACTCCTCCCCTGAAAGCTTTCCTACTCTTTAACCCTCTGGGAGTATGGACCCAGGGTCACTGTGGGATGCAGAAGTTTGAAGGTCCGGCTTCTGTAGTTACTTCCCTGCTGAACATGGGTGTTGACACGCCAATCCATACTCCCATCCTGTCTCTCTCTTTCCCTAGTGTAGAAGGGCTCTGGGGAAGCGGAGCTCCAGGACACATTGTGGGGGTTGTCTGTCCAGGGAAGTCTGGTCGCATCCTGCTAGCATCTGGAACCTGGTGACTGAAAAGAGAGTTAATATACAAAGCCAAACAAATTGTTGGACAATCATGAACCTAAAGGCTGGAATAGTGCTGGTGAAGCATTGGTGGGTACTCCATTTTGTAGATAGCTAGTAGGCATATATTTCAAAGGGCCTGTAGCTATACTAGTGTTTTTTTTTTTGTTTTTTTTTTGCCTGAGCCTGAAATCTGATATGCAGGTGGATCCAAGTTATTGTCTGGGGAGATGATGTCATGACTGGAAAAAGGACCAGAAAGCTGGATCAGGAAAGAGAGTAGCTCCCTAATATGGGAAAGGGGTGTAAATATTACTGTAAACCCTATCAATTTGATGTGATCTGGGGCCCATAATTAGCTTAGGAGCCTGTGTGACCTCTACATCCCTATAGATCTGAGCTCACATTCTGTGGTCATGAATAGGAACATTCCATGCTGCCCCAGTATCGACCCATCTTCCTCAGGTGTAGCATAGAGTATGTTGTCCATCCTCCCTTTGGAGGATGGAACATTCTCTACATTGTTGATCCACAGAGGGGTCTATTTTGTTGTTCCTGATAGAGATGACCGGAAACAATGGAGAGAGGGATTTATTTGAGGTCTAGGCCCATATAGTCTGTTTGGGAGACTCAGGACTCCCCAACTAGGGCCCCCGCTGATGGAGTGGCCTGATAGTAACTAAAGAGTCATCGTTAAAGTATGCCAGTCTCTTGCCCTTATTCAGCTTTTGCAGTCCTTGCTTTGCTAAGGTTAGCTTTAGAGTGAGTGAGAGAACTGTAATAGGAAGTAGGTGAGGACCTTTGAGTTTTCTTTCCTCTGTTCCTGCACACCCTCCTCTACTTAGACCCAAGGCTTAACTGGCTCAGGTCTCTGCTCAACTGTCATTTTCTCAGAGAAGGCCCTCCCCATTCTCCGAATATAAAAGAGCACCTCCTTCTCTTTTAAGCCCTTGTTGCCATTCTGGCATCCTGTCTGTCCACAGAGAAAAGAAAATGAGAACAAGGACTTTGTCTTTTCAGAATCTATCATGCATGGTGCCTGGGACTTAGTGATAGTAAATATTTGTTTCATGAATGGTTAAGTGCAAGATGCAGGGCTGATAGGGACAAGCCTTGGGGTAAACACTGAAATGAAAGTACTTGGTGTAATAGGCTTCTGAGTTTGTCTTTATCTTAAAAAAAATCTATGTGATCTTACTGTGGAAGAAAAGTTTCAGTTAAAAATCAGGACATGTCAGTGGGGAAGCAATTACAGAAGCCAGACCTTCCACCCTCTGCAACCCACAAGGACCCTGGGTCCATGCTCCCAGAGGGATAGAGAATGGGAAAGCTATCAGGGGAGGGGATGGGATATGGAGATTGGATGGTGGGAATTGTGTGCAGTTGTACCCCTCCTACCCTATGGTTTTGTTAATTTATCCTTTCTTAAATAAAAAATTTAAAAAAAATGGATGAAGAATTAAAAAAAAAACCTCCAAAAAAAAATCAGGACATGGGGGCCAGGTGGTAGCATAGTAGGTTAAGCTCACATGACACGAAGTGCAAGGACCTGCATAAGGATCCCAGTTTGAGCCCCTGGCTCCCCACCTGCAGGGTGGTCACTTCACAAGAGGTGAAGCAAGTCTGCACTTGTCTTTCTTTCCCCCTCTCTGTCTTCTCCTCCCCTCTCAATCTCTTATCTTATCCAACAACAACAGCAACAACAACAAGGACAACAAAATGGATAAAAATGGCCTCCAGGGACAGTGGATTTGTAGTGCAAGCACTTGCTATTTGCACAGTGCACCATCATCAAAGTGGATTTTAGGATATTGCCACAGAGAGTCTACACAGGGCTGGGGAGAGAGTGGGTAGGATGGTGAGTCTAAGGGATTGAGTTGCCTTTTTCTGGCTGTACAGACCATCTAAAAAGCCAGGAGTCCTGGATTTCAGTTTCATGTTCTAGTCCACAACAGACCATCACTGGAAACTGGCCCCATAACAAGAGTTCTCAGGATCACTCAATAGGCAGGCTAGCCCCTAAGTCTGATCTTCATGAGCTTGACTGTTCTGTTATCACTGTTTTATGCATAGGCATTCAGGGATAGGTTATAGTTGTAATATTCTAGATGGTTGAAATATGCTTGTAGGCAGGGACTATAGGAATAGGACTGTAAAGGGCTCCAGATTGTGAATTGGCTTCAGCTACTAGAAGAGCCCAGGTAGGTTGGGTTGGGGGAGGTGGGGAAGCTAGGCTGTGAGTGATTCTGCTGGGGCCTGACACCTGTCACCTGTCACATCTGTGTGGGGTTTAGCTGGGGGAGAAATAAAGGCGACTTTTTCTTTTTTGATTGAAAATAGCATCAGTTAGCACTTATGGGTCCAATGCTACAGGGAAGATTGGGCATTGGCATGCTGTCTGTCTCTCATTGGATCCTCAAAATAGACAAGAAAAAATGCCTTTGTCATCCTCACAGATGAAGAAACAGGAACAATCATGTGGATTTCCTAAAGTTAAACCCATATTCAGGTGCTCTTTGGAGGGCTCAGAGAGAGAGGGACTTTGTGTATTGAGAAATTGGCCATGGGGAGGGACTGGGACAGAGAATGTTGTATAGTGGCTTCAAGAGCAAAGACTTGAAGTGGAGGAGGGGGTTCCTGTAACCCCAGCTAAGGGAAGGGGTTAAAATATGAGAAGTGGACACATTCATTCCAGCTGTTCTGCGTTTGGAGTCTGTTTTCTTATCAGCTCTTCACCTATATGTCTCTCGGGGGATCATTTTACCTTGTCCTCATGGGGTTTAAAGCTTTTCACATGGAGGCTGACAGTAGCTTAGAGTATCATTGATGGCATGGATGAGAGAAGCTAAGAGCTCTCTTACATGAGGCTCTGGGCTCTGTGCCACAGGTGTCATTCAGTGCCAGATATCAGACAAAGGGGCAGCCCCTGGACCACAGCCCAGAAAGTAGGTCTTGGGGTGTAGCAGAATTTTCATTTCTTCATGTCACTGTGTGTGTGTGTGGGGGGGGGGGTTGTGCTAGAAAGAATGTTTTCTTCCTTCTAAATCAGATACACATCAGAAATAAAAATTACTATGAAATTCAGCCTGCAGAGCAGTTTGTAGGATAAGACGTATTAGCAGTTCTCAGCTCACAGCTGAATTTGCATGCATGAGGACCCAAAGCTCTCCATTTCAGTTCTTGCCACCACCATAAGTCTTAGCTGAGCAGTGGTCTGATCTCCCTATCTTTTATTTCCTTCTAATAAAAACAGATCTTACATGCACACGCGCGCGCGCGCGCGCACACACACACACACACACACACACACACACACACATGGCGGGGGGGGGGGAGGTAAGACTCCTTAGCTTATTCTCAGTGTTTGAGTTTAATTATAACACAGATATTTTTCATCCATGATATATATATACATATTAGAAAAATATTATTTTTCTTGAAGCTACTTGATGCTCATCTGGAATTAATTCACAGAGTGAAGTGTGGCACCCTCTGTTTTACATTTTAGCAAGATATTGTAAGAGAACTTCTAATTTTTTTCCAGGAAACAGTTTTTCTTATTTGGGGGGAAAACAGAATGGGTTTTAATATCAGGGAATTCTGTGATGTGCTGTGTCCCAGAAGTGGGTATAAAGAAGGCTTCTTAGGAAAGCTAGTGCTGTGGTCCAGGAGGTGGCTTAGTGGATAAAGCATCAGACCCTCAAGCATGAGGGCCCAAGTTCAGTCCCCAGCAGCACATATACCAGAGTTATGTCTTGTTCTTTCTCTCTCCTTCTATCTTTCTCATAAATAAATACATAGATAAAATTAAAAAAAAACACCAAAAAACAAACAAACAAAAACTTTGGCTGCAAAGCTAGTGCCTCAGCCTACCACCAGATGCTCTCAAGGAGGTTGGTAGGTGCCTGCTCCTTGCATTTGGCACTTTGTGCTGGGTCTGTGCAGTACAGAGAAGGGCATGAGTTGAGATTGTTCTTTTCTTGGGAGAAGTCCTCATGAACCTCCCCACTAGGGCATGGAGGGGGAGAGTTTTTCTTTTCTTTGTATTATGGGGGCTGGGCTTCCTAAGAGTCAGAGACTGAGCTCAGCAAAAATGGATGGATACTGAGCTCCGGACAGTGTAGCCCCACTTCTCCTAATATGTGTGTGTGGGAGTATGCAGTGCAGCTCTTAGAGAATAGATCTCTTAACCAAGCTTTGAGTGTTCCATTGTCAAAGGGGTGACTTTGGTCAAAGCTGGTAGTGGCTATGAGGACAGATAGTACTTTTTCTTTATTTTTTATAGTATTAATTTTTTTTGTATTATCTTTATTTACTTATGGGATAGAGACAATCAGAAATTGAGAGAGAAGGAGGAGATAGGGAAAGAGATACCATTTGCAAAGCTTTGCTTCTGTAGGTGGGTATTGGGGCCTTGAACCTGTGTCCTTGTGCATTGCAACGTGTGTTCAACCAGGCAAATAGTACTTTTTCCAAAACAGGGCTAGCTGACTTGAGGCCTCTCAGCTTGCCTTGTAGAGAAGGCCTGTAGACTAGGGCATAGCTTCTGAATGAAGAAATGACTTTCAAGAAAAGACTGTTGACCCCAGGAACCAGTAGATGACTCAGGTTCACAGAGTCCTGGGAGGCCAGCTATGGAGAGGCCTTCTTAGGTCACTTCTTCCCATGAGGAGAACCTTAACTGGTACAAGACTGCATACTTGTCCTGAAGGATGATCAGACACTAGTAGTAAGTAAGTCTTCCCTACCCCATCAACTTATTCAAAACCAAAATAACTGAACACCCAAAGTCTGGTTTTCAAATTTTGTGTGGTGGATTCATCTGCTCTGAAATCATAATCTGTGCCTAAGCCTGTTTCTCAGGAGGGGTACCTTGGCACCAACATTCTTGTAGAGCCTTCTTGACATAAGCTGAACCAGGAGCTGCATGTGAGAAGTCTCTCCCATATCTTTTTTAAAAGTTTATTTTATCTGTCTTATTTTAATGAAATAGATACAGAGGGAGAAGGAGGGAGGCAGGAAAGGAGAGAGTGAGAGTGAGAGAGAGAGAATGAGAGAGAGAATGAGAGAGAGAGAGAGAATGAGAGAGAGAGAGAGAGAGAGAGAAGGAAGTGAATGACCAGAGTGCTCCTCAGCTCTGCCTTAAGGTGGTGCAGGGTATTGAACCTGGGACTTTGGAGCTTCAGACATGAAAATCTTTTGCATAACTATTATTCTGTCTCTCCCACTCCTTCCCATATCTTTTCAAAATTTTTATCATTTTATTTTTTAACAGTTTTTTTTTTTGTGCCTCCTGTGTTATCGCTGGGGCTTGGTGCCTGCACTACAAGTTCACTATTCCTGGAGGCCATTTTTTCCATTTTTGTTGCCTTTGTTATTGTTCTTTTTTCTCTTTAGTATTTTTCTTTTTTAAATTTTTTTATTTGTAAAAAGGAAACATTGACAAAACCAGCCTTTGTTATTGTTATTGGGTAGGACAGAGAGAAATCGAGAGAGGAGGGGGAGAGAAATATAGACACTTGCAGACCTACTTTACTGCCTGTGAAGTGAATCTCCTGCAGATGGGAAGCAGGGGACTCGAACCCGAATCTTTACTCTGGTCCTTGTGCTTCACGCTATGTGCACTTAATCTGCTATGCTACCACCCGGCCCCCTCCCATATTTTTTATGCGTGTGTAGAGTCAGGGTTTGGCACATGCCCAGTTTCACTACTGTCAGGCAGACTTTAATCAGTGAGCTGGAGACACAGACATACACAGAGAGGGAGACACCACAGCACCAGAGTCCTCCCCTCCAGTGCTGTGACACTCCTATTTTATGTCAGAGCTAGAGGTGGACCTTATATGTGGCAAGGCAGATGCCCTACTGGTCGAGCTATCTCTGGGCTCCATGTTTCCATTATCTTAGGGAAGAGATTTTCTGGAGATGGGATAGGGGGCAGCACTTGCTCACTCCCTGGATCTGATTCTGAGTTTTTCAGCCAAAGCAGGTGTAAAGGGCTTTCCATAGGGCTGGTCACACTCAGAGAGAGGGGAACTCATGCCTGTGTCTATTACTATAACTGTCCTGATTCCATTTGCTCATGACTTTACTTCCCTGTCCAATCTGGATCAACATCCAAACCTCCCTGCATGTTTTTTTTTTTTTATATTTTGTTTTCCCCTTTTTTGTTGCCCTTGTTGTTTTCATCATTGTTGTGGTTATTATTATTGTTGTTACTGATGTTGTTGCCAGACAGGACAGAGAGAAGTGGAGACAGGAGGGGAAGAGAGAGATGAGGAGAGAAAGATAGACACCTGCAGACTTGTTTCAATGCTTGTGAAGCTATTCCCCTGCAGGTGGGGAGCTGGGAGCTCTAACCGGGATCCTTATGCCAGTCCTCGAGTTTTGCGCCATTTGCGCTTAACCCGCTGAACTACAGCCCAACCCCCCTTGCATGTGTTTTGAAGCCACATTTAAGAATGGCAAGTCTCAGGCTGGGAGTATGGATTGATTTGTCACTGCCCATGTTCAGCGGGGAAGCAATTACAGAAGCCAGACCTTCCACCTCTGACACCCTATAATGACCCTGAGTCCATACTCCCAGAGGGATAAAGAATAGGAAAGCTATCAGGGGAGGGGATGGGATACGGAGTTCTGGTGGTGGGAATTGTGTGGAGTTGTACCCCTCTTATCCTATGATTCTTGTCAGTGTTTCCTTTTTATAAGTTATTAAAAAAATTTTAAAAACTAGTAAAGTCAACAGAACTGGAGGCATCAGACTCCCAGATCTCAAATTGTATTATAGGGCCATTGTCATAAAAACTGCTTGATACTGGAACATGAATAGATACACTGACCAGTGCAATAGAATTGAGAGCCCAGAAGTGAGCCCCCACACCTATGGACATCTAATCTTTGACAAAGGTGCCCAGATTATTCAGTGGGGAAAGCAGAGTCTCTTCAACAAATGGTGTTGGAAAAAATGGGTTGAAACATGCAGAAGAATGAAACAATCACTGTATTTCACCAAATACAAAAGTGAATTCCAAGTGGATCAAGGACTTGGACGTTAGACCAGAAACTATCCATACTTAGAGGAAAATATTGGCAGAAGTCTTTTCTGCATAAATTTTAAAGACATCATCAATGAAACGAATCTAATTACAAAGAAGACTAAGGCAAATATAAACCTATGGGACTACATCAAATTAAAAATCTTCTGCATAGCAAAAGAAATCACTACGCAAACCAAGAGACCCCTCACAGAATGAGAGAAGATCTTTACATGCCATACATCAGACAAAAGTTTAATAACCAAAATATATAAAGAGCTTGCCAAACTCAACAGCAAGACAACAAATAACCTCATCCAAAAATGGGGAGAGACATGGACAGAATATTCACCACAGAAGAGATTCAAAAGGCCGAGAAACACATGAAAAAATGCTCCAAGTCTCTGATTGTCAGAGAAATGCAAATAAAGACAACAATGAGATACCACTTTACTCCTGTGAGAATGTCATACATCAGAAAAGGTAACAGCAGCAAATACTGGAGAGGTTGTGGGCTCAAAGGAACCCTCCTGCACTGCTGATGGGAATGTCAGTTGGTCCAACCTCTGTGGAGAACAGTCTGGAGAACTCTCAGAAGGCTAGAAATGGACCTAAACTATGATCCTGCAGTTCCTCTCCTGGGGATATATTTTAAGGAGCCCAACACATCCATCCAAAAAGATCTGTGTACACACATATGTTCTTAGCAGCACAATTTGTAATAGCCAAAACCTGGAAGCAACCCAGGTGTCCAACAACAGATGAGTGGCTGAGCAACTTGTGGTGTATATACACAAAGGAATACTACTCAACTATTAAAAACAGAGACTTCACTATTTTCAGCTGATCTTGGATGGACCTTGAAAAAATCATGTTAAGTGAAATAAGTCAGAAAGAGAAGGATGAATATGGGATGATCTCACTCTCAGGCAGAAGTTGAAAAACAAGATCAGAAGAGAAAACACAAGCAGAAGCTGAACTGTAATTTGCATATTGCACCAAAGTAAAAGATTCTGGGTTGGGTGGGGGTGGGATGGAGAATACAGATCCAAAAAGGATGACATAGGTCCTAGTGGGGGTTGTATTGTTATATGGAAAACTGGGAAATGTTATGCATGTACAAACTATTGTATTTACTGTCTTATGTAAAACATTAATTCCCCAATAAAGAAATAAAAAAAAAACTAGTAATGTCATGGGCCCCTTGTAATATACAAACAGACCTAATAGCTATTTCCAAAACGGAGACCCCAAATCTTAATCTGAAATATTCTTGCCTTTAGGTTCATGGTTAGTCAACAATTTGTTCTGCTTTCTATCTTAACTTTTTTTCAGCCACCTGGTCCCAGATCCTAGCACGATGCCAACCGAACTTCCCTGGGCAGATGGCCCCAACCAATGTGTCCTGGAGCCCCACTTCCCCAGATCCCTGCTCCACTAGGGAAATAGAGAGACAGGCTGGGAGTACTGCTCGACCTGCCAACGCCTATATTCAGCAGGGAAGCAATTACAGAAGCCATACCTTCCACCTTCTTCATGCCATAGTGATCCTGGATCCATAGTTCTAGATGGTTAAAGAATAGGAAAGCTATCAGGGGAGGGGATGGGATACAGAATTCTGGTGGTGGGAATTGTGTGGAATTGTACTCGTCTTATCCCATGGTTCTTGTCAAGTGTTTCCATTTTATAAATAAATAAACAAATAAATAAAACCTGCTGAAAAAAAAAAAGAATGACAAGTCTCCAAATAGTTAACCCTACTCTTTCATTTGAAGGGTGTGGTAACTCTTTTATATTAGATTGGCCTCTTCTGACTATCCCAGTATAGGGGGCTCTTCCTCTTACAAACAACCACTTTCTCAGTCGGTGTTATATTTTGCCTTACTTCACTCACCAGCTTCTCCTTGTGTTCACATCTTACTGCTTAAACTACTACTGCTTCCCTTGGGGGGGGATGAGCTAAATTTGACCCTGAACTCTACTACTGGGGGTGCAGAGTGTTTTCAGCAAACACTTACTGGTTCTCCTGACAATGAAGTTCAAGGAACACACATACAGTCAGGATTCACCCACGTTTGCCCATTTCTGGACTTTAATTAAAGAAAAAAGGATCCTCTCCCAACTTCAGACCAGAGGTTCTAGACTGGGTTTTTGTGTGTGTGTGTGTGTGTGTGTGTGTGTGTCTGTGTGTGATATAGAATATTAAGAAGGGGTAGAAGAATTCACTGTGTACTTGTGTGTCAGTCAAAGTTCAGGGTGCCAGTATGCCGGGCTAGCTTTGCGGTGGGAGATAGACGACCAGGGACACATCGCTGAGTGGTGAAGCAGTATTTCTTTATTCACGAGCGAGTGGTTCAAAAAACTAATCTAATCTAATCATAACCCAATTTTGTCTTGCCTTTCTCTCCTCTGGCGGCAGAGTCAGGAACCAAGGAAGTACATAGGATAGGGGTTGGGGAGAAAGAAGAAGCGCGAAAAGGCAAGGACTCAACCAAAATCTCCCGGAGGCAGGGGGAGTGAGACCAAACCAATGTAACAGAATGACCATGTAAATAGACCACAACGTCAAGCAACGTAACAGAAGGGATCCCAGAAGCAGAACTAGAAGCATACCAACACTTGTGATCTTATATGTGGTACCTAGTTCTATCATCCTGGATTACATAATCACTACACATTAATCTGTGTTTTTCCATCTACCCACTTGTCACTTCATATACACTGAATTGTTGATGCTGTGTCAGGACCTCCAGCCCCCACACACTGGCCACTGAGATATATCCTTCAACCTTCAGGACTCTGAGCTGTTTTTTAAAAATTTTATTATTAATGATTTAATAATGATAATACAGTTCCCACCACCAGAGTTCTGTATTCCATCCTCTCCATTGGAGGCTTTCCTATTCTTTCTTCCTCTGGGAGTATGGACCAAAGACCTTAAGGGTTGCTGAATGTGGGAGTTATGGCTTCTGTAATTGCTTCTCCACTGGACATAGGTATTGGCAGCTAAATCCATACCTCCAGCCTGTTTTTATCTTTCCTTAGTGGGGTAGAGGTCTGGAGAGGTGGGGTTCCAGGAAATATTGATGAGGTGGTCAGGTTAGCATCATGGTAACATCTGCAACTTGGTGGCTGAAAAGCATTAAGATATAAAGCAGAAAACACTGTTTAATAATCAGGAACCTACCCTGGAGTTGGTGTACTTCACCAAAGTAAAAGACCCTGGGGTGGGTGGGTGGGAAGAATATAGGTCCTAGAAAAGGATGACAGAGTGGGGGTTGTATTATTATGTGGAAAAAAATCAGGAACCTAAAGGTAAGAATAGAGCAGATGAAATTTGGGGTCTTCATGTTGGAAAAAGCTAGGAAGTCTAATAAATTGTATATTCCAAGGGGCCCATGACTTTACTAATTTTTGCCTTAGCCTGACATCTAAAATGCAGGTGGGCTAAGAGTATTGTCTGGAAAGATATGGCTATGAGCTCTTGAAGAAGGAGACCTCAGACTGTGCCTTTGCCAGTGGTCAGTGAGCTGTGTGGATATAGGATTAGCCAAGCCCTGGAAGGAACGCCTCCTGCTCTCCTGCATGGGACACCCCCTCCCCCAACAATAAGTAATTTGTATAGTACTGGCAACTTTCATACTGCTGCAGAGGCTCTAGGCATGGCCCCTATGTTCTGTTCACAGTTTATGAGGCCTGCTATGGCCAGGTCTTGTGACAATACAACTGTATTATCATCAGTACTACAAATAGATATGGCTCACTTTGCACAGATGACAGAGCAAATAGATGTCAGGAAGAGTTCTAGAACTTCCCCAAGTTCATTTTACTCTAAGTAGCATCTTATTCCAAGACTGCAACTCAACTTAGGGTCTGTAAACCCCCGTGCCTTTTGAAGTTTTAGCCTCTGATTTCTTGACCCCTTTACTTGTTGAATCATTTGCTGCCCTAAGTGAGGACTTCTCCTTGGTAGGTATTTCTGTAGAACTTAATTCTTTAAAAATTTTTTTTATTATGCTTAATTATGATAGTCAGTCAGAAACCAAGAGGGAAAGGGGTGATAGAGAGGGAGAGAGACAGAGAGACACCTGTAGACCTGCTTCACCACTCAGGAAGCCTCCCCCCTTGCAAGTGGGGACTGGGGACTAGAACCTGGGTCCTTATGCATTGTAACATGTGCGTTCAACCAGGTGCACCACCACCTTCCCCCTAGAACTTAATTCTTCTCCCTTGGACATCCATGATTGCTGGAAGTAAAGATGGATAACTGGCTCCTTCACAGACAAGCTCCAAATCAGGCAGCTGTCACCACAGGTAGACTGAACCTCTTCTCTGATTGTTCCCTGTGCCTGGCTCACTTTGCCCAGCAAGGCAGAGTTTTCTTCAAACTGTTCTCTTTGGGATGAGCTTTGGGTTTCTGCCTGATTGGATACTGGTCTTTGCACCATATTTGGGGTTCCAGCTCAGGATATGATGACTGCCCTTAGCTTTCTTGTCTAGCATTCTTTGTACTTCATTAGACAGTTTACCTTTCCCTTTGGCCTCCCACCTGGGCACAGTTGACAGGCTCTGAACCCACCTTTGCCTTTTGTTTCACTTGGTTCCCCAGATTTTTTTGTAAAGTGAATGGGAGTAGGATTCTGGAAGGGTCAAAGCTGGGTGGTTTTTGTGGTCTGACTCTAGCCTCAGGGGAAATTGGGGCACCCCACACTCCAGGCTGACAGTGCATTCCTGTTGCCAAGATTTCTCAATTACATTTCCCATCTTTGGCCACATTTTCCCTCTAGTGTGTCTGGTCAGGCCAGTTCATCTGGTGACCACATCTTGGGCTTTGTTGTCTTTGTACCATGCTCACTCTTTGCACCCCACCCCCACATTCCTGTGATACCCATTTATACTTTGTTCCCTCATCTGGACAGGACTTATCTGTCCTTCAGAGTTTGGTAGCAGTCCAAGCTTCAGAACATTCTTCCTGGTGTTCCAGACTCAGAGTGATCGAAGTCTGGACATTCTCTTGGCACTTGCTCATGTTTTGCCTTAAGGATATTTTTTCTCTCTGGAGAGTTCTTTAACTTATTATGTCTGTCTCTCCCATGAAACTCCAAGGTTGTATGAGGTCTCTTGTCTTCTTTCTTTCTTTCTTTCTTTCTTTCTTTCTTTCTTTCTTTCTTTCTTTTACTTCTGTTTAGGTGCTTATTAAATATCTTTAACTTTGCAGGAAAGGTTGATGCCTGACTCAAGTGTTAAGACACTCTGTCTCTTAGGAAATTACCTTCATTGATAGATCAAGAGAGCAGTTTGAAGAAAACTCCAGACTCAACAAAGCTCTATAAGCTTCCTGTAGACTTTAAAGCTATATCCGTAAGGATGCTCATCAAATGAAAAGTTCAGTGAAAGAAAACTTCAACAAAGTCAGAGGAAGTATGGAAGAAACTGTAACAGAAACAAGAAAAATAAATGACATAGTAACTAGCCAAAATACACACCACCTCACACACACATTCTCTCTCTTTCTCTCTCTCTGGGAAACATCAGCGGAAAGAATCCACAGGTTGAAGTGATGTGCTAGAGGAGAGAATAGAGGAAGTCATCCTCCCACACCCCTTAAAGATGGGTAGAGAAAGAAATTAAAACAAATAAAGATAAATAAAAGAATTTGAGACAACATCAAGAGTAATAACATCCATTTGAATGAGCCAGAAGAAGAGAGAAAGGAGTGAAATTTTTATTTGAAGAAATATTATCCAAGTATTTTCCCAAACTGAAGAATGGAAATAGACCCTCAGATCCAGGAAGTTCTAAAATAAGTAAATAAACTAAGCTCATCAAGGAACATAATAACTATAATGGCAAATGTTAAAGATAATTAGAATTTTTATTTAATTCTTGTTGTTTCACTAGGGTTATCTCTGGGGTTGGCTACCTGCATGACATATCCACTGCTCCAGGTGACCTTTTAAAATTTATTTTTATTTATTTATTTATTTATTATTGGGGGAACTAATTATAGTAAATACAATTGGTAGTATATGTATAACATTTCTCGGATTTCTGAAATACTTTCTTAGCCCAGTATAGGTCCTCCTCCACTAGGACCCTCAGAGTCCTTTACTTTGGTACATTATACCAAACCAGGTGGCCTTCCCCCATTTTCTTTTTTGAAAAGAGACAGAGAAATTGAGAGGGAAATGGGGGGTAGAGATGGAGAGACACCTGCAACACTGCTTCACTGCTCATGATACTTCCTCACCGTGCATGGGGACCTGGGACTTAAACCCAGAATTCTTGCACATGGTAATGTGTGTGCTCTACCAGGTGGTTCCAAGAGAGAATTTTAAAAGTACATATAGACAAGTAAAGAGTTACGTATAGGGCCAGAAAGGATTGGCATGATCTATTCAAATGTTTGCGTGGAAAGAACCTCTAACCAGAAATATTCTATCCAGCTAGGTTTGAAGATGTGATGAACTTTTCAAGTAACAAAGGAATTCACTAATTCTAAACCAGTCTACAAGAAATGCTAAAGGGACCTACATAAGAGGAAAACATCTCTCCCTCTGTCTCTCTCTCTCTCTGTTTCTCTCTCTCTCAATTAATGAGAAAGATCAAAAGAGAGAGAAAGAACCAGACATCACTCTGGTACATGTGCTGCCAGGGATTGAATTCAGGACCTCATGCTTGAGAGTCCAATGCTTTATCCACTACACCATCTCCTGGACCACAGCACTCTTATTCTCATATGGGGTCAAAACAAGCAAACAACAACAAAAAATCAGTGTGTGGGAGATAAAAATAATGGCTATGCAAAAGACATTCATACTTGAACTTCTGAAGTTTCAGTTCTCCTCAGCACCTTATAAGCCACATCTGAGCAGTGCTCTGATCTAAAATAAAATAATAGAATTTTTTAAAAACGAAACGAACAGGCAGAGTCAAAGGAAGCTAAGCCTTTGAGCTCATACTGAAAAACTAAAGTTATCAGTGTGGGTTAGAGGGTGGGGCATAAGACTAGAGAGGGTTCAGTGGACTTTGATATTGGTGCTTTGGTGCTGGGTTAGGTGTGATAACACACCCCCCCCATACCACTATCACTTTAATGAGGAAGTACTGATTTTCAGGATTTTTGTTCTCACAAGTGTACATTTTCACATTTCACTGAGATAAGTATCAGTACATTTCACCCCACCCAAGCTGTCATTTTATTTCACCTTAAGGTCTTAGATCTCCAACATCCCCTTAGTAAACCCCTGTCACCTATTGATTCCCTGGATAGACTGTATTCCATTAAAGATTCATCCTGTGTTGCCCTTTGCTTTGGATAACACATTCTGAAGAGGCGATAAGTTGTACTTCCTTCCCCCTACCCCAAATCATCCAAATGATTTTCTTGGGGAAATACTTGTTTATAGGATAGTTGTTGATCCAATTTCTCATCTCCCTGTTATAGATGTCTGCTCACCATTCCCACCACCAACTTAAATATTTCTCCACTATTGTGCCCTGGGTCCCAAGACTCTCTCCACCTCTCCCCTGTCTATCCTGTCCCCAGAATATTTTATTTTGGTACAATATACCACATGTAAGTTTCACTTTATATTTTTTATATTCACTTTATATTTTCCCTTTCTTTTCCATTGAAGTTCCACGTGTGGGATTATCTGCCCTTCTTCTGGCTGAGAATTTGCATGTATTAAACACATTTTGAGTTACCTCAAAAACAAAGCATGATTAAATGCAAAAAAAAAAAAGAATTCTGTACCATCTCCTTGTGTTGCTCAGTGGTTAGCATTGTGCTAGGTCATCAGCCAATTGTTATGGACAAACTGTATAAGGAAGAGGGACTTCATGGAATTTTTCTAGAAGTGGAATGTAGTCTGGGTGGGCAGTCTCTCATGGCAACAGGTGAATGTAATGTTCTCTGTCTACATGCTGACTGCAGAGCACCTCACATCTTCTATCCTTTGGGCCCTTCTATGGCTCAAGATAAAAGGTAGGTTTCTCTCATGTTGGTTTTGGGGAGCCTTAGTAACTGTGACCTGGAACAGGGCTTTTCCTATTCCCTACAAAGCATTGCATTGTGACTCTTCTCTGCATTTTAACCTCAAACTTTCACCTTTTGGGAAAAAAAAAAGGCATCCATTTAGACAGGAACTATCATATCCTTCTATTTAAGGGGGAAGGAGAATAGACTTTTGCTGTATAAGGCAGGGTAGCAGTTTGTCTTCTACACATCTGTGAAGGCTGCATGCTGTGCTTCTGGGGTTGAGGAAGAAACAGGAAGGTGTTCAAGGCCTGGTGGACTCTGCTGAGCTCTGGATGATGTGGAAGCTGCAGACAGGTGCTTTGAGTCTGGATAGATGAGGTCTGGTCCTGGCAGACAAGTTGTTAGTTTTAGCAAGCCCATTTGAGTCAGACATGTGTGTTCTGGTCAGATCATGCTCACTGGCTAGGAAGCAGGACTTAAGGCTCACTGATGAAGATCTTAGGACAGTTGGTTGGCTATTCCAGCTTCCCTTTTCTAAATTTGTGACATATATTACCTTGGTCTGCATCAGCATTCATTTTGTGACATGCTTTGATGCTTTTTAAAAAATAAATATTTAACTTGAAAGGACAGAGAAAACTTGAGAGGAGAAGGATGGAGGGAGAGATAGATAGGAGATAGATAGGCTGCAGCACTGCTTTACCACTAGTGAAGCTTCCCCCCCCCCCCCCCCCCGTGCAGGCGGAGACTTGAATCCAAGACCTTGCTCATGGTAATGTGTGTGCTCAACCAGAGTGCGCCAATTTGATACGTTTACTTTGTGATTTTAGGAAAGTGAGAATTTTATTCCCAAGTGCTGTTGAGACGCCCACATTGCACCAAAATTGATTTGCCCTTGACTGTTATTATTATTATTTTTAAATATTTATTTATTTATTCCCTTTTGTTGCCCTTGTTGTTTTATTGTTGTAGTCGTTGTTGGATAGGACAGAGAGAAATGGACAGAGGAGGGGAAGACAGAGAGGAGGAAAGAAAGATAGACATCTGCAGACCTGCTTCACCGCCTGTGAAGCGACTCCCCTGCAGGTGGGGAGCCGGGGTTCGAACCGGGGTCCTTATGCCGGTCCTTGTGCTTTGCGCCACCTGCGCTTAACCCGCTGCGCTACAGTCCGATTCCCTATTATTATTATTTTTTTGTGGAATTGAGACCTTATGTATGCTTGATCTCACCATTTCTGGGCCACTTTTTTTTAATTAGTGAAGATAATGATTCATTCATTTATTCATTCAATAACAATGCATATAGTGATACAACTTTTCCTGTGCATGGATAACTGCCTAATTTTGTACAGTTGTACAAAATACAGTCTACAGATTAGAGTAAGTAGTTTAGTACACTGGTCTCCTGTTCTCATTTTTCTTTTAAAAATTTATTAGTGATTTATAAGATGATAATATAGTAGGGATATAGCTCCATACCATTCCCACCACCAGAATTCTGTGTTCCTGCCTCCCCTCCAACGATAACTATCATAGTTCTTCCAAGACCTTAGAGATGAGTTGACTCCTTTTTTTTTCATTAGTGATTTAACAATGATTGACAAGATTATAGGATAAGAGGGGTACAATTCTATACAATCCCCACCACCAGACTTCTGTGTCCTATCCCCTCCATTGGAAATTTTCCTATTCTTTATCCCTCTGGGAATATGGACCAAAATTCTTTATGGGGTGTAGAAGGTCAAAGGTTTGGCATCTGTAATTGTAATTGCTTCTCTGCTGAACATGAAAATTGGCATGCCTTTTTATTTTTTTTGCAAATTCATGTTTCAATTTCTTATATTACACATGTGAGTGAAACCATCCAGTAGTTGTCTTTCACTTCTTTTTTATTTCACTAAGCACAGTCACCTCCAACTCCATACATTTTGTCTCGAAGGACGCAATATCTTCTTTTTTAATTGCTAAGTATCATGGGTCACTTTTTCATTCAATTAGAGAGGGAGACAAACAGGCACACGTGCGTGCGCACACACACACACACACACACACACACACACACACACACGGGGGGGGGACTTCTTCCACTGCCATGGCATCTCCCCTGTGGTGCTTGAACCAGCATTATGTGCATAGTAAAGCATGTTCCCATCCAGTGAGTTTCATTTCTCCAGTTTCTCCCTGACCCTGCACTGGACTCTTTTTTTCTTTTCAAATTTATTTAATTAATTAATTAATTTCCACCAGGATTATCATTGGGGCTTGTTGCATACTTCCATTGCTCCCAGTGGCTATTTTCCCCTTTTTATTCTTATTTATTTATTTATAAAAAGGAAACACTGACAAAACCTTAGGATAAGAGGGGTACAACTCCACACAGTTCCCACCACCAGAACTCCATATCCCATCCCCTCCCCTGATAGCTTTCCTATTCTTTAACCCTCTGGGAGTATGGACCCAAGGTCATTGTGGGATGCAGAAGGTGGAAGGTCTGGCTTCTGTAATTCCTTCCCTGCTGAACCTGGGCATTGACAGGTCGATCCATACTCCCAGCCTGTCTCTCTCTTTCCCTAGTGGTTTTCCCCCTTTTTGATAGAAGGTGAGAGACAGTTAAAGGAGAATCACCTGCAGCTCCATTCTACCACTTATGAATCTTCTTCCTCCACTTTATGTATTCATATATCTTCATACCCAGGGCTCGTACCCATGTCCTTTTGCATAGTAAGGTGTACACTCTACTGGGTATGCCACCTATAGGTCCTGGCATCTGAGTTTTAAAATGAGTATTGCTATTGACTTTACCCTTTTCTTTGTAAAGAATGAAAAAGGCACTTTCCAGGCAAGTGACATGTAGAGAATGTTTCTTCAGTTGATCCAATGGTTTCTATATTGTGATTGTTATAGTAGTTAAACTCTAATATAGTCAACTCACTGTAGCTGACTTTGAGGCTCTCTGGCCTATTCCATGGATGGGAGCTTGGTGAGCTCTGAGGTGGCCCATAACCCAAGCAAGCTGCAGTGAAGGAAGTAAGCCTGCTACAGGAAACCTCACAGTGGGCTCTGAGATCAGGGACTCATTTGGAATCCAAGGAATGTGCTGTTCTTCTGTCTCCAGTACCCTGCTCTACACATGCAGGCACTCAGCAGGATTTGCTGAATAAAGAATTAAACAAATGTGTCATCCAGAGTTGCCTAGTAGCCCTGAATTCTGCAAATAGGGAATATGAATCCAAGATTGAGAAGCAGTCCTTTTCTTTGCTGCAGATATCTCTTTCCCTTTTTGTCTTCCCCCTTCCCTCTCAATTTTTCTCTGTGTCTATAAAATAAAAGAGAAAAAAAATGACAGGCTTGACTTGGTCTCCCAAATTAGGTTTCTAAAGACTTAATGACTGATTTTGATTTTTCCAACTGGGTTGCATGGGCTCTCTCATCTTTAGGAATCAGCAATGGCCAGAAAAAAAGCTATAGCAAACAAATCCTTCTGGGGATATACTGTTTTACTGATCTGTTTCAGCAAAAGTTACTGACTTTCATATTCTACACTTTAAATTTGGGGTACTGCTTTCAGGGCACTTGTAATAGAAAATGATTTCTTTAGTATCTGTGAAAGGGAAATTTAGTGATAAAAAGAACAAAGCAGTTCTTTTCTTTTAAAAAATATTTATTTATTCCCCTTTGTTGCCTTGTTTTATTGTTGTAGTTATTATTATTATTGATGTTATCACTGTTGGATAGGACAGAAATGGAGAAAGGAGGGGAAGACAGAGAGGGGAAGAGAAAGATAGACACCTGCAGGCCTGCTTCACCGCCTGTGAAGTGACTCCCCTGCAGGTGGGGAGCTGGAGGCTCGAACCAGGATCCTTACGACGGTCCTTGCGCTTTGCGCCACCTGCGCTTAACCCGCTACACTGCCACCCGACTCCCCACAAATATACATTTTCAGTACTGTCTGTGCTTTTGTAGTTCATACCAGAGAGTGAAAAGAACAAATAGATGCAACAGCTTGGATGAGTCTCAAAAACATCATGCTCAGTGAAGGGAGCCGCTCTCAAAATGTTACATACTGTACAGTTCCATTTTTGTGACATTTTCGAAAAGACAGGACTACAGTGATGGAGAACACATTCATGGTTGCTAGGGGATGGGGTGGGGAGAGGGGAGCATTTTACTGACTGTAAAGGAGCAGTACAGGGAGGTGTTCTGAGGGATTGATGGAACTGTTCTGGATGCTGGCTGTGATGTTGGCGACATGAATCTGTACATGTGTCAAAACTCAGGGAACTGTGCACCAAAACCAAGTCAGATTTACTGGAAGAGAATCAAGAAAAAAAAATGTCAAAAGGGCAGCAGTGCCTGGATTATATAGTTACTAACAGCTGGTTCAGTTTTTTTTAATAATTAAATATTCCTCTTTTTTTAATTGTCTTTATTTATTTGATGGAGACATCCAGAAATCAAGAGGGGAGATGGTGATAGAGAGGGAGAGAGACAGAGAGACACCTGCAGCCCTGCTTTACCACTCACAAAGCTTTTCCCCTGCAGGTGGGGAGTGGGGGCTTGAACCTGGTTCCTTGCACACTGTAACATGAACACTTAAGCACCTGACCCCTGGTTCAGTTTTTAGTTCCTTTCTATTCCAAAGTAGCTGTTTCTGTGCAAAGAGATAGAACCTCAACCTGAGGTCAGGGTCATGTCTGCAGTGTCATTTGGTTCATAGTTGTCAAGACACTTGCAAAGTTACCACCTGTATTTCTTTGTTGTCTGACAGATGGGAGAGTTTGTCCTGTTACAGACCTGCCTCTTAGGGGTGTATGGAGATTGCAGGTGGGGTGGATTATTTTGGCTACTCTAAGAATTTCCTTGTGTCTATTAATGTTTATATGAAGCAGTTATTTCTTTCCAGCTGTTAACCTATTTCTGTGAAATGTCTTCTTCTCTATTGGCAGTTCCAGAAATGTGAACACACTTTTCTCTCCTTTTTCAGGGAGTGAGTGACTCCACCATCCTCTTACTTGCTTACATTTGAAACCCAGGGTCAACGCTTGTCATCTCTTCTAGCCCTGTTTGAGGCAACATGTGTGTTCTGTCATCGGTAGCCTTATAATTGACCCATTCACGTCTATCCCATGCCACCTCTCTAGCCCCCTTTTTCTCCAACCCTGCCTATCAACCAGAGGGATCTTGATACTCAGATTTGATCATATCATTCTTCTGTGAAAGTCTTGTCATACTCTTACTATCTTTTAGAATAGAACCCAAACTCCCTGATTGGAGTTAATATACTCAAGTCATCTAGTTTTCCTCTATTGTTGTAGCTTAGTTAACTCACCCCACTCCCACCTCAATGCTCATGCTTCTTCCAGGGCCTTAAACAGAATTTGTAAATGGCTTCTTTGAGGCCTTTGTAGTGCTAGTGCCTGGTCTTAGAATAGTGCACCCTTCCCTCAGACACACACACTATTTTTCTGGTGATTTTTCTGTTCATCTGTCCTCAGACTAATTCACTTACTTCCTGGCCTCAGAGTTAGCTGATCTTCTGTCCTGGCTCCTGCCACATCATAACTGCCCTGAGATCTTTGTGGGAAGGATCTATCCTCCATTGTCAATGTTATTGCTAGGCATCTGGCACAGTACCCCAAGTTAGAAGGCTAGGAAAAAGGCTCATGATGATTAGACAGAGCCATGTATAAAATCTCAGAGCCAGCAGCTGACAGGTATTTAATGACATTGAGGCACTGGTCCTTGCCTTCTGCATTGCATACATTTTATTAGTAAAACAATAACTCTTTAAACACTTGAATAATAATTATTGAAACACTTGAATAATAACTCTTGAAACACTTGAATAATAATTGTGTAAAACCCTGTGACTTGAACTCCACATGCCAACAAGGGAGAACTTGGGGGTTGAAATTGTTGAGGCAGATGGAGAAAGTTTTGCAGAACTCCTTTCTCCAAACCATTTATCTCCCTGTCTTTTCAGAATATACAGAAATATACTGTACAGATAGCTGACTCACCCAAACTGAGCCAAAAGGGCCCACCCTAATCACTGTTGTGGGTGACTTCGAGTAGTCTGAAGGTTTTTCTGTAACAGTTTAGTGGAAATCATACTACTGCTACTTAATATGGTCACTCTGCCATAGAATCTCTCTCTTTCATATGGCTTTTACTATGTGGTATGGTTGTGCTATTGCTCCTCTGTTCTAGTTAATGTTGAAACCCCTCCAGGGTAACCTCTTTCCTACACTTAGAAACACGGTTTTCTACTTGGAAAGCACAGTGTATCAAATATAACTCAGAGTACATGCACTACTGACTGGAGTCTGCAGTGGTTTTGAAAGCAGTCCTTGCACTATGGCTTACCACAGAATATTGCTGGAACTGCCTACCTGTGCCCAGCTCCACTAGCTGGGGATTTCTGCTGGTCACCAGCCTGTGTGCTCAGACTCTACACCTTGGTGATTGAGGGGATGATGCTGTGCTCATGAGGTCCTTGCTAGCCCCCTGGGGAGGGGAGTGTTGTGCTGCTTACACAGGACTGGGTTTGGTCATCTTGGAAGTTGTGTCTAGGGCTAAACTGTGTGAGCCTGCCTGACTGGTCTTAAGGTTCCCTCAGGGAAGTTTTGCTTTGTGCCTCATACCCAGCAAGACTTCCCTCATTTCCCAAGTAGAAGTGCCACAGAGCTGACAGGATCTGATAGTTTGACAGTGCTGCCCTGGGTGAGGGCTCCTGCTAGTTCTTTTTTCTTTTTTAATTTTCTTTTAAATTTCTTTATTGGGGAATTGATGTTTCACATTCAACAGTAAATACAATAGTTTGTACATGCATAACATTCCCCAGTTTCCCATATAACAATACAACCCCCACTAGGTCCTCTGTCATCCTTCTTGGACCTGTATTCTCCCCATCCCCCTCCCACCCCAGAGTCTTTTACTTTGGTGCAATACGCCAACTCCATTTCAGGTTCTACTTGTGTTTTCTTTTCTGGTCTTGTTTTTCAACTTCTGCCTGAGAGTGAGATCATCCCATATTCATCCTTCTGTTTCTGACTTATTTCACTTAACATGAATTTTTCAAGGTCCATCCAAGATCGGCTGAAAACAGTGAAGTCACCATTTTTTATAGCTGAGTAGTATTCCATTGTGTATATAGACCACAACTTGCTCAGCCACTCATCTGTTGTTGGACACCTGGGTTGCTTCCAGGTTTTGGCTATTACAAATTGTGCTGCCAAGAACATATGTGTACACAGATCTTTTTGGATGGATGTGTTGGGCTCCTTAGGATATATCCCCAGGAGGGGAATTACAAGGTCATAGTTTAGGTCCATTTCTAGCCTTCTGAGAGTTCTCCAGACTGTTCTCCACAGAGGTTGGACCAATTGACATTCCCACCAGCAGTGTAGGAGGGTTCCTTTGACCCCACACCCTCTCCAGCATTTGCTGCTGTTACCTTTTCTGATGTATGACATTCTCACAGGAGTGAAGTGGTATCTCATTGTTGTCTTTATTTGCATTTCTCTGACAATCAGAGACTTGGAGCATTTTTTCATGAGTTTCTCAGCCTTTTGGATCTCTTCTGTGGTGAATATTCTGTCCATGTCCTCCCTCCATTTTTGGATGGAGTTATTTGTTTTCTTGTTGTTGCGTTTGACAAACTCTTTATGTATATTTGTTATTAAACTCTTGTCTGATGTATGGCATGTAAAGATCTTCTCCCATTCTGTGAGGGGTCTCTTGGTTTGGGTAGTGGTTTCTTTTGCTGTGAAGAAGCTTTTTAATTTGATGTAGTCCCATAGGTTTATACTTGCCTTAGTCTTCTTTGTAATTGGATTCGTTTCATTGAAGATGTCTTTAAAATTTATGCGGAAAAGAGTTTTGCCAATATTTTCCTCTAAGTATCTGATAGTTTGTGGTCTAACATCCAAATCCTTGATCCACTTGGAATTTACTTTTCTTTTTTAATTTTTTATTACTGATTTACAAAATTATAAAATAACAGGAGTACAGTACCACTTTGTTCTCACCACCAGAGTTCTATGTCCACATTTCCTTCATTGGAAATTGCAGTGGTTCTCCCAAGGTCACAGATATGGGTTGACTATTATTTATATAACTGTTTGTTTTTATGTCTGCCTGTCTGTCTGTCTGTCTGTCTGTCTGTCTTCCTATCTATCTAACTATCTATCATCTATCTGTCTATCTATCTATCTACCTCCAGGGTTATTGCTGGAGCTAAGTGCTGGCACAATGAATCCATTGCTCCTGGCGGCCATTTTTTCCATTTTATTGGATAGGACAGAGAAAAATTGAGGGAAGAGGGGGAGATGGGGAGAGAGATTGACACCTACAGACCTGCTTCACCATTTGTGAAGTGTCGTCCCCCCGCCCCGCAGTTGTAGAGCTGGGGGCTCAAAACTGGATACTGGCACAGGTCCTTGTGTTTAGTACTATGTGCGCTTAACTGGATGCACCACCACTTCTCCCCTCCATCTTTTCTATGGTTGTGCCTTCCCTTCATTTCTAAGTCACACCAACACCTGTTACTCCTTCCAAATGTCTTTCCTTTCTTCCTCTTCTCTCTCTGGGTCCTGATAGAACTGGGTTTCAGATCCCTGTAGGCATTTCCCTTAACATTTTTCCCCCTCTGTGAGTATGGGCCAAAATTCTTTTTGGGGTGCAGAAAGTGGAAGTTCTGGCTTCTGTAATTGCTTCTCTGATGGATATGGGCATTGACAGGTCAATCTCCTTCATGCTTATTCTTGTTTCAAACTTTTGTCTGGTGCTCTGACTGAAAACAAACCTCCAGAAACTGGGTAGTACCATGGCCTTAGAATGGGGACACTAGCTATGTGGCAGGGCTGTGATTTCCCCTGGCTCCCTGCTGGCCAGCTCATGGGGCACACTGACAAATCACTTCTGTTTCCTCACCTCTTAAAAGAAGGGATTGGAAGTGGTGGTTGCTATGATTTTCTACAAGAGCTTAACTTAATAAAATTCTTGTTTTGGGAGTTAGAGTTTGGGATGGTAGACTAGGTATCAGATGGTGGACACAACTCTAGTTCTCTCCTCTCTGGGTTTCCATGAAATAAAAGTGATGGCTGGGTATAGAGCTCATTGGCATAGTGCAAGTTGTATGTTTTGTGTGTAAGAGACCCCGAATTTGACCCCAACACCAAAATGAAAAAAGAAAAAGAACAAACAGTGAAATCAAAAAAGGTAAAGCCATTTCACCTTCAGTGAGTCAGAAATGCAGAGGAATCCCTAGAAAGTGAAAACATCCTAGCTTGATAAAGGACCAAGGTATAGAATGTTATCATTCAAGCCCTGAGGGACACAAAGGTCTTTATTTCTCCCTCCCTTCCTTCCTTCCTTCCTCCCTTCCTCCCTCCCTTCCTTCCTTCCTTCTTCCGTCCCTCCCTCCCCCTTTCTTCCTTCCTTTTTTTCTTTCAATATTTTTATTTATTTTATTTTAATGAGAAAGAGTAGATACAGAGGGAAAGATTCTGGAGAGAGAAAGAGACCAGAACACTGCTCAGTTCTGGCTTATGGTGGTGCTGAGGATAGAACCTGGGACCTCAGAGCCTCAGGCTTAAAAGGCTTTTGCATGACCATTATGCTGTCTCCCCAGCCCCAACAAAGGTTTTTCTTAGGGGCCCTGAAGTAGCTCAAAGTTCCATCAGGTTAGACACAAAGGACTAGACGAGTCCTCTCTGACACTGCAGTTTATCCCAGGCATGCCACTGCCTAGACTCTGGCCACTTTTTTTTTTTTTTTGCCTCCAGGGTTATTGCTGGAGCTCAGTGCCTGCACCATGAATCCACTACTCCTGGAGGCCATTTTCCCCCCTTTTGTTGCCCTTGTTGTTGTAGCCTTGTTGTGGTTATTATTGTTATTGTTGATGTCGTTCATTGTTGGATAGGACAGAGAGAAAATGGAGAGAGGAGGGGAAGACAGAGGGAGAGAGAAAGAACACTGCAAACCTGACAACAGGTCTCAATCATCACTTCTTTAACCAGTCATTGTCATTGAAGATTTAGGCTGCTTCCATATTCTGGTTATTGTACATAGTGCAGCTATGGACTTAGGAGTGCATATATCTTTTCAATTTAGTGTTTCTGTATCCTTTGGATATAATGACTAGGAATGGTATCCTGTATATTAAAGTATTCCCGTTTTTATTTGCTTTAAGGATTCTCAAAACTCTTCAAGGGGCTATATCAGTTTGCATTCCCAGCAACAATGTAACAGAGCTCTATTTTCCCCTCCAAATCCTTGCCATAACTGGTCATTTCCTGTTTTATTGATGAAGGCCATTCTCACAGGCATGAAATAGTATTTAATTTTGGTTTTAACTTACATTTCCCTAGTGATGAGCATTGTATAGCATTTTTTCTTTTTTTTTTTTTAATTTTTTATTTAAGAAAGGATTAGTGAACAAAAGCATAAGGTAGGAGGGGTACAACTCCACACAATTCCCACCACCCACTCCCCATAACCCACTCCCTCCCATGGTAGCTTTCCCATTCTCTATCCCTCTGGGAGCATGGACCCAGGGTCGTTGAGGGTTGCAGAAGGTAGAAGGTCTGGCTTCTGTAGTTGCTTCCCCGCTGAACATGGGCGTTGACTGGTCGGTCCATACCCCCAGTCTGCCTCTCTTTCCCTAGTAGGGTGTGTCTCTGGGGAAGCTGAGCTCCAGGACACATTGGTGGGGTCTTCAATCCGGGGAAGCCTAGTCAGCATCCTGGTGGCATCTGGAACCTGGTGATTGAAAAGAGAGTTAACATATGAAGCCAAACAATTTGTTGAGCAATCATGGATCCCAAGCTTGGAATAGTGGAGAGGAAGTGTTAGGGAGGTACTCACTGCAAACTCTAGTGTAATCCTGCTTTCAGGTATATATTTTGCAGTAGTTTATGGATACGTGTGCACATAAGCTCTCTCTCATAGAAACTGGTGTATATCTAGGTTATGGGACTTTGTTAGAAAGTGAACTACCTGAGATGAAATTAGAGTGTACTATTAAAGGAAAGGTCTCACCCGAGTAATGAAGCTGAAGGGTTGTCATTCCACACGTGAAGTCTCTGGATACAGTCTGAGGTGAAGCATGTTGAGATGGCAATCGTTGCTTTGGTTAGGTTGTGTTCGGCGGATGCAATATTATTTGGTTTGGATTGGGAGATGTATACGGGAAAGTGGGCCCTATCCAAGGGTTCCAGGACTGGGGGAAGTAGGGGCTCTATAGTGAAGATGTGAGGTTCCTGCTGTCTTAGGGTTCAAAAAGACAATCAATAGTTAATATTATCATCACATTATTTGTTAGTTGGGTTAACTTTGAAAAGTCCCTTTGTTATGGTTTGCTGTACAGTACCCAGTATCTTGTATATAGCTGTGCTATTGGAAGCTTCTAATCTACTTGGTCTAGGCTTTTGAGAGAGTCCGTATATCAAATACATAGCCTATATATTAAAAAGATTCAGTTTGTGTTTTGAGAAACTTTGAGACATACAATTGATTTCCCCCTCTCATATTAATTAACTACTGATTTATATGTCTACATTTTGCTAGGAGTGTACATAAACACCATTCCCACCACCAAAGGACTGTGACCCATCCCTCCCGCCCACTCCCACCCCCCACTGGCCCAGGAAGCTACATGTCTACCCCTCACCACTGGGTTTTTACTTTGGTGCCCTACTTACAATTTGATCAGGTCCTGCTTTTAGTTTCCCTTTCAGATCTTCTAAGTCAGCATTTTTTCATATACCTGTGGGCCACCTGAATGTCTTCTTCAGAGAACTGTCTCTTTAGATCTTTTGCAATTTCTTTTTAGATTTGGTTGATTGTTGAGTCATTTAATTGTTTATAAATTTTTGATATCAATTCAAGTTAAGCAATTCTTTTTGCCTCTCTGTCAAAATTCTTTCCTCCAGGTGACAGATAAAAGGTGAAAAATTCTAGCCCCAACTGATATGAAAATAGCAAAAGTAGCAGACAGTGGAGTTATTCACAAGGAGATGTGAACCGTCAGTGACAGTTTGGAGATATTGACAGGAAACAGCCACTGCATATTTCACTGGCAACTGATTGCCAGTTCATATTTTCTTTATATTATCCTGTCCCTTTAAATATAATGCATCACAAAAAACATTTCCTTCTCCCACCATATTCATTTGCTGTCACCATAGTAATGAAAGCCAGAAGCTCTGCATCTCAAAGGAGTTTTCTCACTATTAAAAAAAAAAAAACCTGATAGAAAGATTAGGATATCATGCTCCTAATTCATAGGCATTAGAAAAATCCCAAGATAGAGGAGCTCAGTGTCTATTTACTCTGGTCAGTAGCTGACTACTCTCCTATCCTTCCAAACCCAATAAACATGCTTTTATTAATTTGGTTACTTGTTGCTACCAAAGTAATTGTTGGGGCTCGCTCTCTGTGCCACTCCAGTGTTTCTGGCAGCCACTTTTCCTTTAGATAGAAATTGAAAGACAGGCTGGGGTATGGATTGACCTGCCAATGTCCATGTTCAGTGGAGAGGAAATTACAGAAGTCTTCCACCTTCTGTGCCCATTGAGAATTTTGATTCATACTCCCAGAGGGATAAACAATAGGGAAGCTTCCAGTGGAGGGGATGGGACACAAATTTCAAATGTTGGGAACTGTGTGGAATTATACCCCATTATCTTACAATCTTGTTAATAATTATTAAATCACTAATAAAAAATCAAAAATAAAAGAAAGTAAAAGACAGAGAGGGAGAGAGAGAGAGACAGCAAGAGAAAGAGAGGTACCACAACACTACTCCACCATTTGTGAAACTTTCCTGTGCAGGTACTCCCATGTGAGGACCCAGGCTCAAACCTGGGTCCTCATTTTGGTAACATGTGCACTATAGTGTAGCCATTTGCCAACACTTTCAATAAATGTGCGTTTCATGTGACACATAAATGTGACCTGTCTTTGAATTTTTTCTGACGACAAAGTTGAAAAACTCACCTGAGCTGCAATGGTAACAGCAGTGCACATTACAGTGTAATGTCCTTCTTGTTCTGTATGGTCGTCTTCTCACCTGCTGTTTCTTCTCCCTATAGTCTCCCCAAATCCCTCAACAGATCAGAGTGTGGCACTGACAAAAGCAGGGGAGTACAAGGAGGGCATGGGAGTCACTGGGAGTGGTTTGAGTTATGTTGAAAAGAGCAAACCATTCATTTTTTAACCTTGGCTTGACACTGGAACCATCTGGGAAGGTTTAGCACATTGACTCCCAAGCCTGTCCTCAGCAAATTCCATAAGACTTGTTGGGGATGGCACCCAGGCAACTTCAGAGTTCAGATGAATCCAAGTAGATGTGTAGATGTGAGCCCCGAGCTTGGTCTATAAATAGTTACATACATATATATGCAGATATGTACATATATACATACTGAGGTGTTTGTTTTTGCATATGTGAAATCATTCTATATTTGATTACTTTATGTATATTTTAATTTAAACTCCATAATTATTTTATAGATAGATTTTTTTAGTAAAAAGGAAGCATTGATAAAACCATAGGATAAGAAGGGAACAGCTCCACACAATTCCCACCACCAGAACTCTGTATCCCATCCCCTCCCGTGATAGCTTTCACAGTCTTTAACCCTCTGGGAGTATGGACCCACGGTCATTGTGGGATGCAGAAGGTGGAAGGTCTGGCTTCTGTAATTGCTTCCCCACTGAACATGGGCATACTCCCAGGCTGCCTCTCTTTCCCTAGTAGGGTGGGGCTCTGGGGAAGTGAAGCTCCAGGACACATTGGTGGGGTTGTCTGACCTGGGAAGTCTAGTCGGCATCATGCTAGCATCTGGAACCTGGTGGCTGAAAAGAGAGTTAACATACAAAGCCAACAAATTGTTGACCAATTATAAACCTAAAGGCTGTAATAGTGTGGATGAAGAGTTGGGGGGGCGCTCCATTTTGTAGATAGTTAGTAGGCATATTTTAGTTATATTCCAAAGAGCCTCTGGCTATACTATTTTTTTTTTTTAACCAGAGCTCTGCTCAGCTCTGGCATTGAGTGATGCTAGGAACTGAACCTAGCACCTTTGATATCTCAGATATAGAAGCCTTTTTTGCATAACTCAGTCCTAGATACTTAAATATCAGGAAATAGATCTATCTCATTTATTTTAGTAACTCTTTAGTATTCTAAATAATATTTAAAATGATGTTTTATTTATTTATTTATAAAATGGAAATATTAACAATACCATAGGATAAAAGGGGTACAATTCCACATAATTCCCACCACGGTCATGGTTTACTATTCAGGACAAAGTGGATAGAACTTGAGATGATTATTTTAAGTAAAAATAGGTAGATATGAAAGATAACCACTGGATGGTTTCACTTGTGTGGGATATAAATAACTAAAGCAAACAAACTTGTTTTCCTCCTTTTGTGTTAAATTGATATTTTTTAATTTTACTTTATTTTTTATCAACAAGACCATAGGATAATAGAGTACAATTACACACAATTCCCACCACCAGAGTTCCACATCCTCTCCCCTCCATTGGAAGCTTTCCTGTTTTTTATCCTTCTGGGAGTATGGACCCAGGATCATTGTGGGGTGCAGAAGATGGGAGGTCTGGCTTCTGTAATTGCTTCTCTGCTGGACATGGGCATTGACAGTTTGATCCATCGCCCAGCCTGTTTCTATCTTTCCCTAGTGGGACAGGGCTCTGGAGAGGTAAGGTTCCAGGACACACTGGTGAGGTCATCTGCCCAGGGAAGTCAGGTTGGAATCATGGTAGCAAGTGCAACTTGGTAGCTGAAAAACACTAAGATATAAAGAAGAACAAATTATTTAATAATCAGGGACCTAAAGGTAAGAATAAAGCAGATGAGATTTGGGATCTCCATGTTGGAAAAAGCTAGGAAGTCTATTTTAGGTATATTCCAAGGGGTCCATGACTTTACTAATTCTTGCTTGAGCCCAACAGCTAACTTGCAGGTGGGATAAAGGTAATCTGGGGGAGATAGTGTCAGAGTTTGAAATAGGACTAGGAAGCTGGATCAGGGAAGAGAGTAGCTCCCAAATATAGGAAAAGTATATAAATACTATAACTGTAAACCCCATCAATCTGATCTGGGTTCCTATTCAACACAGGAGCCTATGTAACTTCTGCATGCTTGTAGGTCAGAATTCGCATTCTGTGGTCATAGCTAGGAACATTCTAGGCTGCACTCATTTCAGGACCTATCTTCCTCAAGTGGCAGAATATGTTGACCCAGTTTCCCTTCAGAGAGTGAGGCATTGCCATTCCACATTGAAGGCAAGGTCCTGTAGAGGCCCACAAGAGGGTCCATGATGCGGTTCCTGATGGAGATGACCAGTGATGTTGGAGAGAGGGATCTGTTAGAGCTTTAGGCCTATTTGGGAATCCCAGGATTCCCTGACTAGGGCCCCGGATGACAGGATGGCCTGGTAATGACCACAAGGGCCATCATTCAAATATGCCAGTCTCTTGCCATTACCCAGCTTTTGTAGTTCTTACTTTGTCTGACAAGGTTAGCCTTAGAGAGATTGAGGGAAGTGATTGAGGGAAGTGATTGAGGGAAGTAGGTGAGGAGGGCTATAACAATAACTATCTATTGCCTTCTTAAGCTCTAAGACAGCCAGAACCTTCCCTTTTCTCTATAAAACCCAAACCATGCTCCTCCCAGTCCTGAAACCTCTGGGGCTTGACTCACTTTCCTTCATGCTTCTCTTGATCCACACCATTTGATACTGCATCTACTCAACTTAAGCAAATCAGTGCAGCCAGTACCATCTGGACATGTTTCACTCTGGACTGTGTACAGAGATACCAGGCCTTGTGAATGCCAGCTCTTCAGCTCCATTTCTTTGCTGAGACCTTTCCTAGCTCATAGGACTCCTTCATTCCACTTCAGGTGGCACACTTCCTTAAAAAGCCACAGATCCTATATATAGATAGACCAGGGCCCATGAGATAGGGCACATGTGCATGTGTATATCCATATGTTATGGAAAAATATATACCTTAAAGTAAAAGTATACAGTAGTCTACAATGACTCAAGTGCAGCAGGCAAGTAGAAAACCCCCCCAAAAAGACACCATAAGGTACTTAATGAAACAGTTTCTTTTTCTTTCTTTCTTTTTATTTTCTTTTTTTCCCTCTAGAATTATCACTGAAGCTCAGCAGGCATTATAAATCCACTGTTCCTGTGGCCATTTTTCCCATTTTATTGGATAATACAGAGAAATTGAGAGGGAGGGAATGCAGGGGAGGGAGAAAGAAAGACACCTGCAGACCTACTTAACCACTTGTGAAGTGACCCCTTCCCTACAGGTGGGGATAGGAGCCTGAACTAGGATTCTTGCTCCAGTCCTTGTGCTTTGTACTATGTACACTACTGCCTGCGTCCCCCTTAAGTTGTATCTTAAAGTATCCATTTTTTGGTTTGTTTTTTAAAAGATTTTATTTATTGATTGATGAGAAAGATAGGAGAAGAGAGAAAGAACCATTTATCACTCTGGTATATATGCTGCCAGGGACCTCATGCTTGAGAGTCCAATGCTTTATCCACTGCGCCACCTCTCAGACCACTCTTAAAGTATTCTTTCAGTACCACTATCCCCTCTTCATCTGAGACTCCAAATACATGTATGTTGATATGTACAATACGTCCCATAGGTCTTTGAGGCTGTGTTCATTTTTATTCATTGTATATTTTTTTTGTTTTTTTCTGTCTAGTTAATATCAGTTAACTTATCTCCTAGTTCCCTTAATATTTAAGCTTAGATCTGCTGTCAAACCTTAGGGTGATGTTTAAAATTTTCATTTGTTACATTTCCAAATTTCTCTTTGGCTCTTTTATCATTTATTTATCTTTATTCATGTTCTGCATTTGGTAGGACACAATTCTCATACTTTGCTTTTTACATAGATTCTTGGTTCTTTGAACATATTTTAAAAGAATGAATCTGCTGGGCCAGGTGGTGATGCTCCCATGGTAGAGCACACATGGTACTATGTACAAGGACCCTGGTTTCAAGTTCCTGGTACCCACCTGTGGGGAGGCAGGGGGAGAGCTTCATGAGTGGTGGAGCGGTGTTGCAGGTTTCTATTTCTCTCTCCCCCTTTCCTCTTTCTTTCTGTTTCTCCCTATCTTAAGAAAAGAGAGAGAGAGAGAGAGAGAGAGAGAGAGAGAGAGAGAAAGGAAAGAAGGAAGGAAGGAAGGAAGGAAGGAAGGAAGGAAGGAAGGAAGGAAGGAAGAAAGAAAAGAAGGAAAGGAGGAGGGTGGGATTGCAATAGGTAAAGAACAGGATTGAATTGAATCACTGGCAGTCTATATGCTGGCTAGGTTGCTATGGCTTCTCTCTTAAAATAAATATTAAAATGTCACCAATTTTAGTTGTCAAATAGATCCAACATCTGGGATTCCTCCATATGGATTTTTTTTTGTAACTTTGCAATTTTTTTGTTGTACATTTGAAATATAGAACATGGCAGTTTTAGATATCATACTCTGTCTTCCCAACATTTGCTGTTGATTATATATTGACTTTATGGTAGTGCTGCTACAAAGTCTGCATTTGTTGTAATGTGTAGTCAGTGATAACTCTGCTAGTTATCTTAGTAGTTAGCTAATGATTGAATGGAGCCTTTTTTTTCTTTTTCTTTTTTGCCTCCAGGATTATTGCTGGGGCTCAGTGCTTGCAATACAAATCCACTACTCCTGGAGGTCATTTTTCCCACTTTTGTTGTCCTTGTTATTATTATTGTTGTTGATGTTATTGCTGTCATTGCTGTTGGATAGGACAGAGAGAAATTGAGAGAGGAGGGGAAGAAAGAGAGGGGGAGCGAAAGATAGATACTTGCAGACCTGCTTCACTGCTTGTGAAGTGACCCCTCTGCAGTTGGGGTGCCGAGGGCTTGAACCAAGATCCTTGCATTGGTCCTTGTGCTTTGCGCCATGTGCACTTAACCTGCTGCGCTACCATCTGGCAGAATGGAGCCTTTAAAAAAATTATTAGTGATTTAATATTGATTTACAAAATTATAAGATAACAGGTATAATTCCTTACCTTTCTCACCTCTAGAGTTCTGTGTTTCCATTCCCTCCATTGGAAACTGCATTAGTTATCCCAAGATCACAGCTGTGTATTAACTATTATTTCTTTTTAAAATTTTATTTATAAAATAAAAAATATTGACAAGACCTAACTATTGTTTCTATATCTATATATCTATCCCCCTCCCCATGGCCCTGTCTTCTCTTCCTATGTCACACCTACTACTTCTGAGGGTTTTTTTTTTTTTTCTTTTAGGGTCTGGATAGAATTGGAGCACAGAGCCCTCTGGTCGTCTTCCCCTAACATTTCTCCCCCACTATAGTATTGACCAAAATTCCTTATGGAGTACAGAAAGTGGGAGTTCTGGCTTCTGTAATTGTTTCTCTGCTGGACATGGGCATTGACAAGTTGATCCATACCCCCAACCTGTTTCTATCTTTCCCTAGTAAGGGTAGGGCTCTAAGGATGTGAGGCTCCGGGACACATTGGTGAGGTCATCTGCCCAGGGATGAACAGAGACTTTTAAAATTATGTATACTCAGTAAGCTTCTCAGTCTTTGCTGAGGAACTCTGTGTGTTTTGGCGTTGCTCCTTCAAAATTAAGTAGCTCTGTTTAAAACTTCATTTCCTACTTCCAGCAGGAACAGCCAGAGATGAGAGTATATAATGTTCTCAGATCTTTCTCAAGTATGTGCACAGACAGCTCTACATGTGGTGTAAATTCCCAGGAATACACTGGGCTGTTCCTTTTAAGCATTTTAGCCTGTTTGTCCCAATTGTTATCCATTGCTAAAGTAATGTTAAATATTTGCCTTAGTTGTTTTCAACAAATAACTCAATGGGAGTAGGATTTGGACAGGTGTTTTACATGGGGTGATCTCTGACTGAGGTCAGAATAGGATTCCCCCCGCCCTGCAATTGGGGTTTTCCAGGGAACCACATGACAGGTGACAGAATGGAGCTTTGAAGAAGCTCTATCCTTATTCTTTTTCCTCTGGTGGCTGCCAAGCTGATGATTTACACAATACAGTTAACCCTTGAACAACATGAGGATTAGGAATTCAGTAAAAAATGCAACTATAACTCTTGACTTTCCTAAAATGTAACTACAGTTGTATCTTGGTGGAAATTGGTTCCAGAACCCTTACCCCAATACCATAATCTGTGGATGCTCAAGTTCTGTGTAGTCAAGCTAACATAGATATTAGCAGATTCTGTATCCTTGGATCCAACTACTCAGCAACTATAGTTGGTTGAGACTGTCAGTGTGAAACCCATGAGTTGTGAAAAAAAAAAATTGGTGGATAGTCACAGTTAAACTGATGTTGTTCAGTAGTCAAGTATAGTTTTGAAGCTGCTAGCTTTCAGGGCTCCCATAGAGTTGAAAAGGAGGGAACTGAAATCAAACAAGTTAAAATGCTACAAAATCTATTTCTTTTACCAAGATTCAGCCATTTTTTTTCTTGAATAAATGCTCCGTAGTGTGCTACAAGTCACTGGCTCTTCACTGAGTTCTGAAAAATGTTGATTCTAATGTTTATGGCCAAATTTTTTCATTATTTTTATGGAGGAGAGAAGAGTTTTGTTGTTGTTGTTTGGCAAGTACTTTGTGATTGTGATGTCACAAGCTTTTGGTATAATTATCTAAAGTATATCTGATCTCATCAGATGTTTGACATCATCATATTTGGTTTCTTTGGAGAACTGTTTTGCTGAGAATTCACTATGTCCTGGGAAAAGTTACAGAATCTGTCAGCTTTAGTTCTGTAGCTTGAAAAAGTGTTTGATTACCCAATGAAAACTCCATTTTTTACTACCTCTGGATTCCAGATCTTCTAAAGGCCATGTGTTCTTCTGCATTTTCAGTTCTTCCTCCTGCTAACATACTGGGTTTATATTTTAAGTTCTTACCCTAGCCTGCCAATCATATTTTTATGATAATTATTTTGTTCTGAACTGTCAACATTCTTCCTCTAGCATCAGAATGGTTCTTGACTGTTATTTATTCTTGCTGAGAAACCAAAAATGTAGTTGCTATGTATTTCATCAGAATAAAAAAAAATGCAGTTGTTCTTCCCATCAATGTCCTGTGCACCTTGGCTTAACAGCTTCTTATCACAAAGTTGGAGGAGAGGCCTATATATTGCCCACAGAAAGGGTAGAGATATCTGGGTCCAGAAGTAAGATGCTGTATTACAGAAGCCACACATTTCATCCCTTTACAGGTGCTGAAGAATGGACCCAACTGCATATTTCAGTCCTGTCTTGACTGTATCATCTCCCTGAACTGCAGCCCTATGCTTGGGTCTCAGCTTCATTCTGATGGCCCCAATAGCACAGAGGCCTAACTGCCTGCATGCGCCCTCCCCACATTTCATGGCCTATGTCAGATGTGTCCTCACTATATGACTTTCAGGTAAGCCCAAACCGGTACCTTCATGCTCCCTGAATTTGGGGAAGGGGCCAGTGGCTCTTGTTACCCTGGAAAGCTCAGGTTCATCCTCCCAATTTTAGGTCCCTGCAGGTGGGGACCAGATCTTCATTCTTGTTTCTCTTTTCCTATGACGTGGGACTGGGTAGTAGTGACCGGGGAGGGGTGGTTTGTTGGAGAGTATAGGATTTAAGTCCAGTTCTTTCTTTCACTTTACCTCCCTCTTCATCTCGTCCTGCCTTTCACGTTTCTTCACTTGTGCCTTAGGTTGTGATAGATTCCCTGGTTCCCTTCCTGCGCCTTGTCTCTCTATGCTGAGCTCTCCCTCCTGGCTCTCTGAGCCATGCAGGCCTGTGTAGTTTGACTAATGCAGGATATTGCTGCTGACCCAGGACTCAGTGCTGATCATCCAGGCAGGAGACAGCAAGAGTTTGCCCTGTGTTGTCTGTCGTCAATGTCTAACCCACAGTTTCCCTCACGCCCTCTGCTGGCCTGTGTTTCCAGGTGGATCAGGCACCTGTGGATCAGGCAGGCCCTTCCTCCCTCCCTGCACAGGCTGCTCCCAGCCCACTGATCATCTTCTGTGGGCGGCACTATTTTCAAATCCCAGTGAGTTTGGGACGGGACAACCAGAGCAAGCCTTGTGTGAAGGTGGTGTGGGCGGATGCCCATGTGCTGCATTCTGAGAGGTGCCAAAAATAACGGTGAGCATCACTCCCTCCCATTAGTTCCATACTTCCTTTCTCCATTACATCATCTCACTCGTCTTTTACAGCAGACTGTACAAAATGTCTCATGGTTGCTGAGAAGCTGATACTCAGGACTCCAGTATAGACAACTCAGAGCTTTTTTTTTTTTTTTTTTCTTTCTGTTTTACAAACCCAAGTTTATCCTCTCTGTTTGACTGTAGGATTTTATCACTTCTGGTTGGTTCATTACACAGACTACACTTGTGTTAGTGTTGTACAGACACACTTACCCAAGGTGAGACAGGCATGACCAGTGGGACCCAGGTACTGTTGTGGGTGCCTTTCACAGAGTTCCTGTTGTGAGCCAGCCTCAGGTTGGGATCAGTACAAGTACCCTACAAACAGTTTCACCTTCTTATAGCTTAGCTTCATTCCTTTTGTGAGCTCAGGGTGCAAGGCTGCTGGTCATAATATCAGCCAGTACAGTTTCTTCCAGCCTCCAGGGTCCAGAGGGAAGTACCTAGGTTCTGGGCAGTGGACTATGGTTCTTGGTATCTAGATGAGAGAAATGCTGTCAGTCCTCACTGACTGCAGTTGATTTTTATCAAGACCTGTCTTCTCCTGCTTCAGCGCCAACCACTCTGTTTTGTTGCTGGTTCTTTCTTCATTGTGTTCTTGAAGTTTGGTGACCTGACCCACATTGGGTATCTTGAATCACAGGCAGCCTTCTATTGCTGTTCCTAAGCTCTTGTGGCTCTTTTCACTGGAGGAGCTTGCTGCCACCATCTCATTCCACTCTTGTCTGGCTCATTCTCAAGCCCTGAACCTTCATTCTGTGTCAGCTTGTCCCCAGCACTGGGATACATGGGAGCACTTATAGAAAAAGGACAGAACTTGATGATTACTTCTTCTGGTTATGGAATTGTTTGGAGGTGATTCTGATACAAAGGTATCATTGCCTCTGCTCTGTTTAAATATACCACGAACCAGCTCCTCCCTTACTGATATCTGTCTTATCATTTACCTTAGCCTGTACTGAATGTAGCTGCCCTAAAAGAATACCAACCCATTATGTTCTATAAAGCTAAAAATAGAACCAAGCAAATCATGTCCAGGTGGCTCCAGAGGGTTCAGATGACTTGCCCTCACTCATTCAGCTCAATTATATAGTGAGTTAGCTGGGACACTTTTGCAACCAAGGCTGTTTGACTTTTTAAAAACCAGAGAAGTAGATTTTGTATCCTATGTAACTATAAAACTCCGGAGATTCAGGAACAGCTGACTGAGCAGAGTCCTCAGGTGCATTTACTTTTTAATCTGTATCGTTCGGTGCTTCTTCCCTCTACTAGATAAGATCTTCCCAGACCCAACAGAAAATAAATGATTTTTTATAAACAATCCCAAACATTCCATGAAAGATCTGAGCTTTATTTTCCTTGACTTGAAATGAGTCACATGGCTGTCCCTGAAACTACTACTCTTGAACTAACCACCTTAGGCCTGACCTTTTTCTGTAGTTTCTGCTTTGTACAGCACTCTGTCTGAAGGCTCAGCTCTAAGAAGATTCACACCAAATCAATGTGTTTTGGGGTCTGGGTGAATAGCCTCATCTGCTCAGTAGTTCCTGTGAGTGGAGTTGCTACTCCTGCTGTCAGTTTCAAGTGTCATGCAGACTCAATGCTCAGTTCTCACTCCCTACACTCATATGGGGCCAAGCTCGATTCCATTTTCTGATGGTGAAGGTGCCAAGCTTGTGGAAGTTCCTTGCCATTATGGGGGAGCACCTTTCTCATGGAGAGTGTCTCTTCAGGTGCCCAGCTTCAGGTTTCTCTAAGGATGGGAGGGCCACCCATACTTGAAGGCATCCACAGGTCTCCAGAGTAGTGGTTTTCCCTCCGGGAAATCATCTTGAAATCACTGAGGAGGTTAAAAAAATTCTGACGTGAGTTCCACTGCCAGAAGTTGGGGTGCAATGTAACTTGATTCCCAAAGGCTTTGTAGCTTCCAACTGATTCTAATGTGCAGCCAGAGTGGGGAGGTGGAGAACAACTCAGTGGTCTTCATATAGTTTTTAATTGGAGGGATATTAATGACTTATAGTAAATACAGTTGTTAGTACATGTATAATTTTTCTCAGTTTTCTGAAAAATGTTCTTACTTCCATCATGGGTCCTCTTCCACCATCATACACCAGGCCTTAAAAGTTCCCCTCTCTGGTCCTCACATTTGAACATGCTGAGAAATTACCTGGAGAACATCCAGTTTGCATTTGACCCATTGGATTTGGGAGGAAACAAGAGTTGGCACCATTAACCATCTGCCAGGTTGGTGGGGCTGCTGGTCCTGGGTTGCATGCTGAGTGGCAGGAGAACTGCTGTTCCATCATGGGGCCTTTGAATGGCTCATGAAATAGGGAGAAACACCTGGACCAATGCTCTTCATCCTGGACTCTAGTCAATTTAACTGCCTCCTTTAGAAAGGAGAGCTACAGGGCCAGGAGATGGCTCACTGGGTAGAGCACACACTTGGCCTTGTATGAGGAGCAGAGTCTGAGTCCTGGCCACCACATAGGAATACCATGCAAAGGGGAAGATTCAAGAGTGGTGGAGCAGTGCCATGGTGTCTCTCCTCTCTATCTAATGTTGAAAGAAAAAAATACGAGTCCTCTGGGAGTGGTGAAATCATTCAGGCACACTGAATCCCAGCAGCAAGAGGAAAAGGAGGGGGGGGGGGAAGAAAGAAATAAAGCTATAGTGTCAAGGTCAGCCAATTTTATATGCTAGCCATGAAGCTATTAGGATCTGAGACAGCACTGTCATCTGCACGAGGGTGGAGGGTGGGGAAGTGAATCACTGGTTATATAGGTGGCTCTCTACCTCTCAGCAACCAAAATTATTATGCAGAACACTCAGCAAGTTGTCCTTCAGCCTCAGGGCTCCCAAGTGGCAGAGTCAGTAGGGGCAGGTGGTTTCCCCTTGGGTGTGTCAAAATTGGCTATGAGAACCAGCAGGTTCTCAGCCCTTCCTCAGAGCTCTAGGACCCAAAGTCTGTCAGTACAGCCATTCTGAGTAGCAGCTGGCTGCATCACCTTTTGCCATTGGAAGGGAATCTAACTAGATAAAGGTAGCAAGAGCCTCCATGCTGTGAAGCTACTTGATCTTGGGGCCAGAGAGCTGGCCATTCTGTTATGGCCTCATCAGAGGCATCCAACAAACAGCAGAAGCAGGAATCCATGGCCTCGGGGGCTCCATGCCGTCCATTCCAAGCCTGTGTGGTGCTTTGTGTTGCTATAGACTGCCACCTGGTGACTCTGTGTCATTGACGGAAAAATAATCAAATAGGTTAGTATTGTTCTTTTCCTGTTTTGTTTTGTTTTGGTTTTTTGTCATCACTTGATGCTTCACCACTCCAAGCCAACTTTTTCAGATACATGGAGACAGGGAGAGAGGGAAACAGCACTAAAACTTTCTCCACTGTGGTGAGGGTTGGGTTCAATTACTATTATTCCGAAAAACTTCACAGTTGAGATGGTGCACTATGACCTGTGAAACAATTCCAAAGTCAAATGCTAAGTGGTATGGGGCATCTGTATGAAAGCCTACCCTCATGGGAATATTTAAGAAGATGGGGGCTTTCCTGCTTTAAAAAAAAAGTCTTTAAAACACAAAGAGGCTGAAAATTTTGAAATATTAAATGTCTTCAGTGAGCCAAATGCATGTTCATATTGCTCCATGTCTTTATTATCCAAGTGTGATGTCTCCAAAAGGCAGAACTGGAAGATATTTATGTCAAACTCAGCCAGCCCCCACATCTGAATCACAAAGGAGCACTTTGTCAGAGAATCTTACCAAAATGGCTCAAACAAAATCAGCTGTTTGAGAATTTTGTTTTTCTTTACATGCTCTGAGGTTAATAAAATGAAAAACCTTTCGATGTGAATTTAGATTTATTTGTAATGAATGTGATTCTTAAACTTTATAAGCACAGTTGATGAAGCTCACTCATTCGTAAAATATTTACCACACACCTACTATGCATGGGTAATTAGGGCTGCAAAGATGAAAAGAGCTTGTTCCTGTGCTCTAGAAGCTCAGAGTGCAGCAGGGGTGATGTGTAAGAAGTGCTGGCCTTGGGGGTCGGGCATAGCACAGCGGGGTTAAGCACACCTGGTACGAAGCTCAAGGATCAGCATAAAGATCCTGGTTTGAGCCCCGGCTCCCCACCTGCAGGAGGGGTAGTTGCCTCACAAGCGGTGAAGCAGGTCTGCAGGTGTCTATACCCCCCCCCCAGTCTGTCTTCCTCTCCTCTCTTTATTTCTCTTGGTCCTACCCAACAACAATAATAATTACCACAACAGTGATAAACCATCAAGGGCAACAAAATGGGGGGGGGGGAATAGCCTTCAGGAGCAGTGGATTCATGGTGCAGGCACTGAGCACCAAGCAATAACCCTGGAGGCAAAAAAAAATGTGCTGCCTCAAAGGAAGGATGTGGGGTATCCTATAAATGCAAAACACCCTCAGGACTACAGTGGTGGTAAAAGTCACTGACGGGTATGGGTGAGGCAAAGGGCAGGCATTCCCTCCGGAAACAGGTGCTGTGTCAGGTGGAATTTTGCATGTGTGTGTGTGTGGGGGGGGGGCTGATATCTTTTCATTCCATGTTTTCAGCTCAAGCAGGTTTTATATGTTGGCTAACTAAAACATCTTCACAAGGAAGAATGTCATACCAGCTTTATAGACACTTAAATTTTAGAAGCAATGCAATATGGACTGCTAGCTGTCAGAGTCCACACCATTCATATCATAATTGAGGATTGAGGTCCAAAGAGGGAAATGACTTGTCCCGAGTCACTCAGCTGGTTAAGAAAAGAGAAATGACTCAACAATTTGTTTGGCTTCGTATGTTAACTCTCTTTTCAGTCACCAGGTTCCAGATGCCATCAGGATGCTGGCCAGGCTTCCCTGGATTGAAGACCCCACCAATGTGTCCTGGAGCTCAGCTTCCCCAGAGACCCACCCTACTAGGGAAAGAGAGAGGCAGACTGGGAGTATGGACCGACCAGTCAACGCCCATGTTCAGCAGGGAAGCAATTACAGAAGCCAGACCTTCTACCTTCTGCAACCCACAATGACCCTGGGTCCATGCTCCCAGAGGGATGGAGAATGGGAAAGCTATCAGGGGAGGGGGTGGGATATGGATATTGGGTGGTGGGAATTGTGTGGAGTTGTACCCCTCCTACCTATGGTTTTGTTAATTAATCCTTTCTTAAAAAAAAGAAAAGAGAAATGATACTGGTTAAATAGCTAGTAAGTGAACCCAGTTCTGCAGTTATTGCTTTATTTGCCAATGGTGTCTTGAAAGCCAAATGCTGCTCCAAACAACTGGTCAGAGCTTCCTGGAGTGTGCCGAACAATTTTGAGAATGTTGTTGTGGTTGGTTACTGATGTCTACCAGGGCAAGTTACAGAGGGCAACAAGTGTGTCTGGAGTTATCATTCTGACTTAGCATTTCTTGTGACAAGAATAAAACAACAGGGGGAAAAACACCTAGAAACTGTGGTGGTAACTTTAAAAATTAGACTCCCCAGATATCTATTTACATTGGTAACCACTGATTGGCTTTAACACGAGTTCTCTGTGCTGGAATATGTTGGCTGCAATATGCTGGCCCTTCCTCAGCTCAATCTCAGGACAAGAGCTGTGTTCAGGGAGGAGTGTCAATAGCTTGTAACTACAGGAAAAGATGAAAAATAACTTCATAGTAGATTTACATTGTGCTATTTTTTAAAAAATATACTATACTGGTTGTCCAAATCATGTAGATTAAAAAAAGTTAGAAGCCAGCAAGATAGCTCACTTAGGAGGGTGCCTGCTTTGTCATGCATGACATCTGGGCCCCACTGCACTAGAGGAAGCTTTGTTCTTTTTTGTTGTAGTATCTCTCTCACTCTCCCCCTCTTTCTATTTAAAAATGTTGGTCCAAAATGATAAAGCCTACAAAAATCTTTTTGTAGTTGACAACAATGAGAAAGAGAGAGAAAGAGAGAAAGAGAGAGAAATTAAGCTAATACCTTTTTAGGTATTAAACTTGCAAAGTTATTTTTCTAATATTTATTTGTCGATTTATTTATTTTGGATAGAGGCAGAGGGAGAGAGAGAGAGGCATGGACTTGAGCCTGCATTGCACACATGGAAAAGCAGCACACTATCCAAATGAACTATTTCTCTGGTCCTGCAAAGTGGTTTTAAACCTATAAATACCTTTCATTAATTAAAAATAAAGGCAAAAAAATGTGACCAAGGAGGTGGTTTAACTGTAAACTGCAGGATTTGTGCACCTGGGTCTGATCCTGGACACTATCCATATATACTAGAATAGTACTCGGGCCTCCTTGTCCTTTTCTCTGGGAATAAATAGGTAGTATTTAACACTGGGGAATGAACTCAAATTTTCCCGTATTGTTATATTGTGAGTGGTCTCTCAGGCCCAATTTTTTGTTTTTTCATAAGGGGTAGGGAGAGGTGGACAGAGGAGATATTCAACAGCACTCTTTCATTCATGGTGCTGTCCACAGGGCTTGGTCTCCAAACCAAGAATGTTAGGTTTACAGCTCATTTTTCTGTGCTTGCTTTGCTCTTTCCGTGTCAGCTGGGAGCATCCCTTCTTCACAAATGTTGACCTACTTCATCATGTCTCTGTATTCTAGTGGACAGTTGTCACAGTATCATCTGAGGAGCTCACTGAGACAATACTGTCAGGATTTATTAGCGGGGCTACACAGAAGAACCATGCCTTACACGAAGAGCAGGGAATGTGGTATTTGGTTGTGTCTTTTCCTCTAGCCATGATCTGAGTGAGCGGTTGAATCTTCCTCTGTCTCCATGCCTGCACTTGCTGAGTGAGAGACAGACCATACTGTCTCTTGTGACTTTGCTTTCAGTGGGTTGGTGGGCATGCCAGTAACCTGCCACTGAAGTTCTTTACTGAGGCAGCTGTTTAGATCAAATGGACTTTGGGAGATGAAGTTGCTCACATTCCTGCCTGCAAACTGTGGTTGTCTTGTGGTACCTGGATCCCAGGAGGGAGTGAAATGAACAACAAGTTTAATGCCAGACCTGGGGACTAGAGCAGAATTGTTGGGGACAGGATGCCTTGCCATCCTTTGAGAGGATTCCAGGGAGCATAGAGTCTGTAGCTCCTGATGAGTGAGTAGACAAGAAGAAGCTTCCTTGTAGAAAACACTAGCATCTCTGCCACCTCTAAAGGTGAGGTGATGCAGTGACAGCCTGTGACAATGATAGGCTGAACCCAGGCCAGAACAGAAGGCACAACCAGCTGAGTCAACCCTTACTTGGGATCTCCCAGGATCCCTGAGCTGAACCTAATCCATTCCTGCAGTGTGTGTTTCTGGTGGGGGATGGGTGTGGGGGTGGGAAGAGGCCAGACCAGTGGTTGCATTTTTAAGACCAGATTATTAAACTAATGACTTTTCTTTTCTTTGTATCTCTGGAAGATTGGTGCATAGGGCATGGTATGCTGAGGGTGACAGGTTCCATGTGGATGGACTGAGGTGAAGTGTATGCAGGATGCCCTGACTGACAGGGTACTGCCCCCGGCTTGATTTTGGTGCTCCCACAATTATGCCCAGATGGAAGGAACTGTGAAACACTGCCCATATGGTGACATGATGTACAGCTGCTCCTTCTAGTGCTTCATTTTGGTTCAATATGACCTGTGATGGCCATTGGTTTCTTCATAATGTCACTTTGGGATATTAAAGCAAGCAAAGGACGTGTGTGTGTGTGTGTGTGTGTGTGTGTGTGCGTGTGTGTGTGTGGTGTGTGTGTGTGTCAGATCCTACTTGTAAAGGCTAACACTGAACAACACATGGCAATTATCTGGAGTGAACTATCTCTACTGTTGATGGTCACATAGTCTGAATGTTCAAAGCATGATGAGAGGAAAACCACTTTGTGATGATTTTAATATCCCATGAGTGGGCAAGGGTTGTTCTTAGAGGCATGACCAACTAAGCATCCCTGTACCAGACCTGTTAAATGTGGGGACTTCTATCCTAGGGCAGTTCCTTTGTAGGGGGTGAAAAAGGAGTGTTAGAGGTGGTAGAGCCTGGAGGGAAACTGTGTTCTGACAAGACAAGCTCCCTTCAGGTCAGCGGTGGGCTGGCTCTGTGCCACTGTGGCCAGTCGTTGCCTTCCTCGAAAGTCAGTGGCTCTTTAAGCTGACAGTGATAGTTTCCCCTTTCACACCTTTGTCACAGAAACCTGTGGAGCCAAATGATGAAGCAAATATGAAAGTCCACCAGATAGACAAGAGAATGGCTTCTCCTAGACACAAGCTCTTATTCCTGGTGTTTGGAGGGGCCAGGGCTTGACTCTGCTGAGATGCTACTGTGTGCCAGGCCAGGGACTCACCTGTAGGGCTGGCTTTAGTTCTCCTAATAACCAGCTTTTCTTTTATTTTTTAATTAATTATTTATTTGTTATAGGATAGAGACAGAGAGAAATTGAGAGAGAAGGGGGAGATAGAGAGGAAGAGAGACAGAGAGACACCTGAAGACCTGCTTCACTGCTTGTGAATCGACTCCCCTGCAGGTAGGGAGCTGGGGGCTTGAACCAGGATCCTAAATCACCAGCTTTTCTAAGTTAGGAAACTGAGCCTCAGAGAGGAAGTGCTTTGACTCTAACTTCCAGGTCTGAAGCAAAACCACTGCCTTGTTTTAATATGTGTGTGTGTTTCTCCCAATTATGATTAGGTTAAAATACATACTCAATTAGAAAAACTGCAAAACACAGAGAGAAAATTTAAAATACACATGCATAATTCTGTGATCTCAGAATAATTGCAGACCACATTTTCTTGTGGTCCTTCCCCTCTTCCTTTTATGCATTAAAACACTTTTGGGAAAATAGTAATGGTTTTCACTTTACGCTCTATGATGCTCATCAAAGAAGGGCTTGTAGGCAGCATCATTGCTGTCAGCCAGGAGCTTGTTAGAAATATATGAATCTCAGGCCCCACTCAGTGTTACTGGAGCAAAATTGGTATTTTGACAAGCTCTTTGGATGACAGATGTATATGTTCACTTTTAGAAGCACTGTTGTAGCCTACTTGTCCCCTTTTGAAATATATTGTGAGCATTCTCTTATGTCAATCAGTGTTTTTGAATAACACAATTTTTGTGTCTGTGTAACATTTCCTTGTATGGCAATATCCACACAATCTTCTATTTATGTGTCTAACTATTGGTCTCTAGACTATTCCCAGGGTTCTGTTGTAAGGAGGAAATTCATGATTTCTTGAAGATAGGACTCCCCTCACCCCAAGCTTTGTTACTGGATCAACAGGCTATGAGGACTTTGAAGGCTTTTGGTACTTGTTGCCAGACTGAGCCCAGAGAGGAGGCCACTTGAACAACCGCTTATGTTTGGCCTGATCTTCTTAGGAGATCACTGCCTTCATGGGAGAGTGTACCCTTGGGTGAGACCTTGATTTGAGATCAGAGTTTCCACATACCAGCTCAGTTATCTTGGACCAGCAGCTTAACTTCTCTGATTCTCCATTTCCTCACCTGCAAAAAGGAGATGAACCATTTCATTCATAGGTGGGTTTAATCATTAAATGAGAATATAAACCATTCAGAACTTGTTTCAGAGGGAATGAACGGGGGTGCGGGAACTGAGGTGGTCCTATCACAACACTCTTTGATTTAAAAAATATTTATTTATTATTGGATGGAGACAGAGAGAATTTGAGATGGGGGTGGTAGAGAGGGAAAAAGAGAGAGAGAGAGAGAGAAAGAGAGAGAGAGAGAGAGACAGAGGCACCTGCAGCTCTATTTCACCACTTGTGAAGCTTTCCTACTACAGGTGGGGACCAAGAGCTTGAACCCTGATCCTTGTGCACTATACTGTGTACACTTATCCAGGTGCACCACCACTTGGTCCCTGATTTTCTTGCATAAAAGATTTTTTAATTGCTGTGTATAAATTGTATTGAAATAGGAGTGTATGGCTTGTGCACTGCCCTCTAAGAGGCAAGTGAGCAAGAGTCAAAGAAAGAAAACTGCTGAAAAAAAATTTTTTTTTTTTGCCTCCAGGTTTATCAGTGGGGCTCGGTGCCAGCACCACGAATCCACTGCTCCTGGAGGCTATTTTTCCCGTTTTTGTTGTTGCCCTTGTTGTGGTTGCTATTGTTATTATTGTTATAGTTGTTGTTGTTGGATAGGACAGAGAGAAATGGAGAGAGGAGGGGAAGACAGAGAGGAGGAGAAAAAGATAGACACCTGCAGACCTGCTTTACCACTTGCGAAGTGACCCCCCTGCAGGTGGGGAACCGGGATCCTTACATTGGTCCTTGCACTTTGCACCATGTGTGTTTAACCTGCTGCACTACTGCCCAGCCCCCTGAACATTTTTCTTGAACTTGAGCAGATACTGAAGATGAACCATGGAGAGCAGGCTGGGAGGCGGTCAAGGATAGTAGGAAGAGACTGTGTCAAGGCCCAGAGCTTGGCATGCTTTCTCTGCTTTTCCAAATACTTCTCCATTCCTGGAACATCCCCTACAGTGTGGATGTGACCATCTGAAAAGTGGTATCTTGTGACCAGGAGAAATAGCTCAGCTGGCAGAATGCAGAACTTTCATGCCTTAGGCTTCTGGTTCAGTCCCTGGTGACACATGTCCTAGAGTGATCATCTGGCTTCTCTTTCTTGCTATCTCATATACAAATTTTAACAAGTGCCATTTTCTTGGGACATTGGGTCCCTAATTGCTGAGTACTGTCCCGGAGACAGGGCTACCAGTAGTACATTTTGACCAGGCTCCTGGATTTGGCCTGCTGTGCCCCAGGGGAGAGAGCACTATTACTGGGACTTCTTGGAGATGACAGTCCTTCTGTACTCACTCTCCTGTGTGAGCTCCCGAAGAAGCTGGATTCCCGACCAGTCTTTTGTCCCCTCCAGAGAGAAGGCTGCATTGACAGAATCCAATTCTTCCTGCCAACAGGGAGGCAGCAGGGCCTTAAAGCTACCTTCAAAGTACTTGGTGGTTATTTCCCAAACTTTGTAACCTCACTGCTTTCTTTGGTCACTATCAATTACATTTGCTTTTCTTCATTTCTTTTCGATTATAAGCCATTTGCCAAGAACTTTAGGTACATTTTGAAGAACAGAAAAGCAAACTGGGACTTGTTTAGAATCTTCTTCAGGACATCCGCCTCCATCCCCTCCCTGCTTCCTCTCTGCTCTTGGTTGTAGGAAGACAGAACTTTTCCTGTAGTCTAGGTCCTTCTGTCAACCCCACAGATGTTGCCCAGAAGCTACAGACCATCCCCAGGCAGCAGCCTTTAGACTTTGGACAAACTCAAGGCAGGCACATTCACAATACTAGGTCTCAAGGGTGTGTTACCCTGAAGTGGTAGGTGCAAGTCAGAAAACACGTCACCAGGGAAGGCCACCTTGGCTGACAGCTTCCTGTAACAGGAAGATTTCTCCCTGGGCAGGGCTGGCTGGTGCACCTGCCAGGTGTGTTTTTCCAGAAGGGAGTTCTGAAGCTCCTATCACTACCACAGTGAGTGAGGAAACAGGTGTCTCCCTGAAAGGAACATTTGGAAGATCTCAGGAAAGTATATCTAGGCTGGGCCTCTAGGAACAAACAACAAATCTAAAGTTAGAGGACTCTATAAAGCTAGAGCTGCAGGTGCCCCCCCCCCCCCACACACACACCGTCCACATAATCACAGTCTCACGGTCCCTTTGCTCTTCAGGTAACAAGTGCACAAGGAGGGCAGATGTGTTCTGAGTCCTTGGTGTTGGCCTGAGAGGGGAGCATAGGACTTGGTGTGCTCCACCCAGAATTTGTTTGTGATTTTTCCCGATATTAAATCTTCCTTCTTCCTGGTATTAGCCCCTAACTCAGATGCAGAATACAGCCTCAGCCTCTCATTGCCCTTTGATTGTTCCTGTGGTGAGGGCAATAAAACAAAGCATAGAGGTGTTATTTTTCATCTCCAGTGAATTGGCAGTCACTCCATTCAGAGGGAGACAGCTTCCTGGGGCCTCAGGCCACTCCCACCCCTTCTGTTGAGCCTTGGTGTGGAAGAAGGAAGTGCTGTGAAAGCCTTCACTGCTGCGTGCCTGCTCACCTGCCCCAAGAGCTCAGGAGTGGGTGAGATTGGCAGGAACCCCATTGCCTTGTCGCCTATGGCTGTTGCCAGGTCCAGTGAATCTTCTAGGGAGGTGGATGAAGACTTTTGATCAGAATCCTGTGGCAACCCAAGGTCCCTATGTCTGTTTCTTTGGGGAGAACAGGAAGGCCCTGACTTTTTCCTGCTGTAAATCCCCAGAAGGATGACACCAGGTGCTCACTCCACACTCTGGAAGATGACTACCTTTTACAAGTGCATCAGTGCTGATCCCAGGTGGGCCTTCTGAGAGCAAAGAAATGACAGAGGCAAAAAGGGAGGAGGCTTTCTGGAAGGGGGATATGCTAGAAGTGCCAGGGAATGAGCAGCCCTAAACTCTGGGGCATAAGCATAGATTCTCAAATATCTGTTGCCACATGTTCAAGATTGCTTATGACCGCTTTCCTTTCAGACATTATTTTGTCTCTGAGTTATGTAAATTCTGGAACAAAATCAGGATTTTTCTTTGTAGTACACACACATTGACGAAGAAAAGAGAGCAAAGCACAGAAGGTGATAAATGAAAGGAAAGAAGGAAAAGGGAAGCTCAGAATAGCAGATCATTTTACCCTGAATTTCTCATGCCATGACTTGAATTGATATACAGAGTCTTTATACTTTGGGTGGAGGAAGGCAGCAAAGGTCAAGGAAAAAGACCAGGCTAATCAGTCCTATATCATGAAATCAGAATCAAATGACTCTCTCTGCTAACAGACAGACAGATTCAGTTCAGGAGGTCCCACAGCACCTCCTGGCTCTGCTGCAAGGGGTATCATCCCCTGAAGGCATTATGCTCAGTGCATCTTGGTGCAGTTGGAATAGTCTTAAGAGGGAAGTAGAACTGTGGCATGAATTACATTCTTTTGCTCTGTACAAAGGAGCCAATGCCTCATTGCTTGTTTCATATACCTCTGTATGTAGGCTTTTTTGGGGCCCTGTGATTGTCACACCAGTATATTACTCGGGTTAAATGAATGGTCTTGGGATATTGTTGTTATATCTTGACAGTGAGAAGGGCAGACTTGGGCAGACAGTTCATCTCTTCAGCCTTACTCTCCTGCTTTGTTATATGGGGATGATAACAGGGATTTCTTCTGAACTCAAGCCTTCATACTATGGAAAGTCCTGCATATAGGAGTTACCATCATCATTACCATTTCATAAAAGTTTTCCTTTTTCTGATAGTTGTTCAACCTCAGTGACTAATTCTATTTATTTTGAATGGGCCAGAATAGATTGGTGGTGTTATATCTCCTTATTAATAGGCATTAGAGCATGACTTCCTACTGAAAAAAAAAGAAAAGAAAAGAAAACAAGTCCACATCTGCTGTGCTGCAGCAATGCCAATCACATATGTAACATCCTAGGTAAATTAAGCCTAAGAACTCTTTCACGTCATTATTTTTGGTATAAATGTATTTAAATAGTATTTTATTACCTCAGTAAACCCATGAGGCTAAAAATAAACCAGCCTTAGTGAAGCCGTTACCTCCCTGTGCTCCTGGATCTGGGATCCTCTTCATTTGGCATCTTCTCATGTAGCAGTTGGTGCAAGCGACAGCCCTCATTCAAGGGCTGAAAGTTTCCAACTTAGAAATTGTCTTAAAAATACCCCCAATATTAGAATAATATTTTATTATCTTACCCAAAATTATGGGACTACAATATCTGACTGCGAAGTTTAAATCTTTGCTTACTGGCTTTTAAAATAATGGTGCTGTCAAAGCCTCTGCTTGATTTCTCTTAATAACCTAAGAACAGTTTGACCAATGTTTTTCACATCTTGTGACAACATTCACCTCTGGATACATGAAACTAGGTGAGTCCTGTGAAAACTGTTGTGTGTCACAGTCTGAAACATGAGCTTTGTTGAGGGACATCTGAGTAGGCTGAAACCATATATGTGAACACAGGTCATTCTGTGGCTAGCTATATACTTATATACACTGCTTTAGGCAGCTGTGCCTATTCTAAGCTAAGTAACTTACCAGTTTGCCCATTCACTAGGAATAGGGGCACCACAAAATCAATTGTCATGTAAGTTTCAGAAAGCATTGTAGTTTGTTTTACCTATGATTTTATTTATGTGCTTGTAGACTGAGCTTTTCATCTTGTTCACATTGACTGAATTTGTTTGAATGAAGCTTTATAGCCTGTTTGTAAAGAGATTACCCAGAGAGTTGACACCTGTTGCTTCCGTTTCTCTGGATTCACTGCCAGGACCAGTGGGTAACCTAAGAGTGAGGACAGGGTGTCTGGACCAGGGCCCTCCTCCATACCCATATTCCTGTGCTCCTAAAGACCACTGAAGTTCAGCTCTACTGGATTCTAGGGTAGGTGATGTCTAAAGGAAGAACTGGACAAGAAGGATTCAGGATAAAGAACTGCAACATTGTCTAGCTAATTTAAGGATTTTAAAGGAAACCTGTCTTTAAGCTGTTGGCATACTGCCTGACATTGGGAACTAGAAGTTGTTTGTGCTTTAATTTTATCAGGAGATGAAACTTTTCCCCCAGCAGCTATTACTGATAAGTTCCTCTGACTCATTCATTTAGCAATATTTATTGAGCAGCAATTGGTACTGCTAAGAGGGTACATATTTCTGTTGAATTTTTTGTTGTTTTGTTTTAACCAGAGCTATGGCTTATAGTGGTACAGGGGATTGAACCTGGACTTCAAAGCCTCAGGCATGAGAGTCTCTTTGCATAACCATTATACTGTTTTCCCTCGCATACATATTTCTTATCTTTATGGAGTTAGCCTTCATTATACTTGGAAAAATGAGATGACTCACTTTTTTTAGGCCAAGCTCAATTTTAATTGTTTTTCTAATAACATAAAAATTATAGAACACTAGGAAACTTCAAAACTGACCGTACAGTAAGTTTCCTTTTCTCTTTTTATACAAATTTTCTTTTCTTTCTGTTTTTCTTTTTTTTTTTTTTTTTTTTTTTTACAATATTACCTGCCAACAGGGGTTTAAATCCACACCATTCCCACCACTAGAGTTCTGAATCTTCAGTCTCTCCACTGCAATCCACTACAGTTCCCCTAAGATTTTAGATAATGGGTTAACCATCATTTCTACAACTTTCTGTCCACATTTACACATAATTTCCCCTTTTTCCTCCTGGTTCAATCCTCTCTTCCCCTCCAAGCCACTCATAACAACAGAACTACCTCTATATGCCCCTCTCCTTTTCCTTCTCTCTCTCTGGGTGCTGATGGAGCTGGAGTGCAGAGCCCTCTTACCTTCATCCTATCACTTCTCCCCTGCTGGAAGTACAGATCAAAGTTATTTTTGGGGTGCGGAAGGCAAGAGTTCTGGTTTCTGTAATTGTTTCTCCACTGAACATGATTGTTGACAGGTCGATCCATACCCCAGCCTGTTTCTATCTTTCACTAGTGGACCAGAGCTCTGGAGGTATGAGGATGCAGGGCACATTGGTGAGTTCATCTGCCTAGAGAAGTCAGGATGGAGTCATGGTAGCATTTATAACTGGGTGTCTGGAAGGTGGCATGACCTAAGTTGAGACAAAATGGTTAATGAATAGGAACCAAAAAGTAGAATTAGAGCAGATGTGATTAGGGGTTTTAGGGTAGAAGAAAGGTAGGAATTCCATTTTAGACATGTTCCTGGGGGCATACAACTATGGTAGCTTTGCTTGAGTTTGACAGCTAGCCTGAAGAGGATAAGAATATTTATTGTCTGAGAGAATGGTGTTATAGTAGAGAAAAGGGCTAGAAAGTTGGATCAGGGCAGAGAGTAGCTCCTGTTCTTGAAAAAAAAATCTGTGGCTAAAATTAACTATTTACCTCCATCTATCTAACCCAGGGTATTTATATTTATATTTTATGTTTACATTTATATTTAGCACCAGAGCCTATGTAACCTCTAAGTCCCTACTGGTCTGAGTTCATAGCTCATGGTCACATCTGGGAACATTGTAGGCTGCACTTATTCCAGGACCAGTCTTTCTCGAGTGGCAGGGCAGGATATTCCAGCCTCCCTGCAGAGATTGGGGCTATCCCTACCATCATTTCTTTATGGTGAGGACAAGGTCCAGGGTCCAGTAAGTTTCTTAACTCTTTCCCTTGTATTCAGCTTAGTTCTCTAAACCCTAGCTTGTGAAATGTTTTTGCTTTCTTTTTTTTCCCCACTTACCATAGTAAACCTATTCCTCTCTTCTCTCTGTCCTTCCTATCAAGTGGGCAAACTAAATATTTTTGCACACGCATTTAAGTGTCTGTTCTTTAGCTCCTTCTAGGAGAAACAGTTGGCTGTGGTGAAGTCCAATCTCACTACCAGAATTTAGGGTAAGGGCAGTAGTCAGTTTCTCTGCTCTTAAGGATAATGTACCATGCAGCAGCAAACTGGCATAACTTTTGAACAGAAATTTCTCACAGGAACTTTGCACACATTATACATTCTATTTGTCTCACTAATGTGAAGCTTTTTTTCATTCTAAAAAGAAATGTACAGGCAGATCCAAGCATGACTCACAAGAGAACAGTAGTTAAGCCACCATTTATTTTTGTCTTTTTTTTTCCAGATTGAGTGTATAGGGAATATAAGCAGGTTTCACTCAGTAAAAGGGAACTGACTCAACAAATCATGCAAACATAGACAATTGTGATTACACCTCACCAAATACTGTGAATGAAGATATGGGACTCTGCTGGTGCATGATAGAAGGTTCTGTCTTTCCTGGTGGTTTAAGTTTTTTTAGGGAAGTGGAATTGAAGCTGCTATCTGAAAAATTTTATTTTTATTTAATAATGATTGAAAAGACCATAGAATAAGAGGGGTACAGTTCCACACAATTCCACCACCAGAGTTCCACATCCCTTTTCCATCCACTGGAAGCTTTCCTATGTTTTATTTTTCTGGGAACATGGACCCAGGATCATTATGGGGTACAGAAGGTGGGAGGTCTGGCTTCTGTAATTGCTTCTCCACTGGATATGGGCATTGGCAGGTCGATCCATACTCCCAGCCCATTTCTTTTTTATATTTATTTATTTATCTATTTATTTATTTGTAAAAAGGAAACACTGACAAGAGCCATAGGATAAGAGGGATACAACTCCATACAATTTCCACCACCAGAACTCCGTATCCCACTCCCTACCCTGATATCCTTCCCATTCCCTAACCCTCTGGGAGTATGGACCTAAGGTCATTGTGGGCTGGGAGTTGGACAGTAGCACAGTGGGTTAAGCGCAGGTGACTCAAGGTCATTGTGGGATGCAGAAGGTGGAAGGTCTGGCTTCTGTAATCGCTTCCCCGCTGAACATGGGCACTTACAGGTTGATCCAGACTCCCAGCCTGCCTCTCTCTTTCCCTAGTGAGGTGGGGCTCTGGGGAAGTGGAGCTCCGGGACACATTGGTGGGGTCGTCTGTCCAGGGAAGTCTGGTGGGCATCATGGTAGCATCTGGAACCTGGTGGCTGAAAAGAGAGTTAACATATAAAGCCAAACAAACAAATTGTTGACCAATCATGAACCTAAAGGCTGGAATAGTGCAGATGAAGAGCTGGGGGGTACTCTGTCTTGTAGATAGCTAGTAGGCATATTTTAGTTATATTCCAAAGGGCCTCTGGCTATACTAGTTGCTTGTTTTTTCCCCTTAGCCTGAAATCTGATATGTAGGTGGTGGATCTAAGTTATTGTCTGGGGAGATGATGTCATGACTGGAAAAAGGACCAGAAAGCTGGATCAGGGAAGAGGGTAGCTCCCTAATATGGGAAAGGGATATAAATATTGTTGACTGTAAACCCCATCAATTTGATCTGATCTGCGGCCCATATTCAGTTTAGGAGCCTATGTGACCTCTGCGTCCCTGTAGATCTGAGCTCACATTCTGTGGTCATGAGTAGGAACATTCCAAGCTGCCCCAATATCAGGGTCCATTTTCCTCAGGTGTAGCATACAGTATGTTGTCCAGCCTCCCTTCAGAGGATGGAACATTCTCTACCATTATTGATCCAAGTTGAGGGCAAGGTCCTATGGGGGCCCACAAAGGGGTCTATTTTGTTGTTCCTGATAGAGATGACCGGTAACAATGGAGAGAGGGATTTATTTGAGGTCTAGGCCCATCATATCTGTTTGGGAATCTCAGGATTCCCCAACTAGGGCCCCCACTGATGGGGGTGGCCTGATAGTGACTAAAGAGTCACTGTTAAAGTGTGCCATTCTCTTGCCCTTATTCAGCTTTTGCAGTCCTTGCTTTGATAAGGTTAGGTTTGGAATGAGTGAGAGAACTATAATAGGAATTAGATGAGGAGGGTATCTAAGTCTAAGTAGACACTATTTCATTATGAACTTTATACTGACTCACTGCAGACTATTGTGTATTTTTGCTTTCAGGTATATATTTTGCCCTAATTCATGGATACATGTGAACATATGCTCTTATCTCACAGGTCCTGGTCTGTATCTAGGTTTTGGGACTTTGTTAGGAAGTGAACCACCTGTAATGGAATTATAGTATCCTATGAAAGGAAATGTCTCATTGAGTAATGAGGCTGATGGGTTGATATTCCATGCCTGATGTCTTTGGACACAGTACGAAGTGAAGTATGCTGAGATGGTACTAGTTGTGTTGATCAGGTTGGTATCAATGGATGTAATATCATTTGGTATGAATTGAGAGAAGCATGCAGGAAAGTGAGCCCCACCCTAGAAGTTTCAGGACTGGGGAAATATAGGATCTATAGAGGAAGCAGGAGGTTCCTGATGTCTTAGGGTTAAGACAATAGATAGTCATTGCTATAATCACATTATTTGGCAATTGGGTTAACTTTGAAATATCCCTTTGATTTGCTGTATCATACACAACATCACCCTAATTTATGTCCATTGACATTATTTGTATATAGCTGTGCCACCGGTTGCTTCTGTTCTCTCTGGTGTAGGCTCTTAAGAGAGTCAACATATCAAAGACCCAGCTTATGTATTAGAAAGACTCAGTCAGGGAGTTGAGTGGTAGTGCAGCGGGTTAGGCTCACGTGGTGCAAAGTGCAAGGACCTGTGAAAGGATCCTGGTTCAAGCCCTTGGCTCCCCACCTGTAGGGGAGTCTCTTTACAGGCGGTGAAGCAGGTCTGCAGGTATCTGTCTTTCTCTCCCACGTCTGTCTTCCCCTCCTCTCTCCATTTGTCTCTGTCCTATCCAACAACAACAACATCAATAACAACAAGAATAATAACTACAACAACAGTAAAAAAACAACAAGGGCAACAAAAGGGAAAATAAATAAATATTAAAAAAATTTAAAAAAGACTCAGTCTGTGCTTGAAAAACTCTGACACAGTCAATTTTTCCCCTCTCATATTAATTAGTGATTTATATGACTACAAATTAATAGGAGTATACATAAGCACCATTCCCACCACCAAAAGACTATGTCCCATCCCATCCCATCCCCCCCAGCCCCATGAAGCTGAATATCTACTCTCACCCTCACCCAAGGTTTTTACTTTGGTGCCCTACTCCATTCCCAGCCCATTTCTTTTCTTTTTTTTTGCCCCCAGGGTTATTGTTGGGGCTCGGTACCTACACTACGAATCCACTGCTCCTGGAGGCCATTTTTTCCCTTTTGTTGCCCTTGTTGTTTATTGGATTTGTAGATACTATTATTGTTGTTGTTGTTGTTGGATAGGACAGAGAGAAATGGAGAGAGGAGGGGAAGACAGAGACGGGGAGAGAATGATAGACACCTGCAGACCTGTTTCACCACCTATGAAGCAACTCCCCTGTAGGTGGGGAGCCAGGGGCTCAAACTGGGATCCTTATGCTGGTCCTTGCTCTTTGAGCCATGTGCACTTAACACACTACATTACCTCCCGGCCCCTCCCAGCCCATTTCTATCTTTCCCTAGTCGGGCAGAGTTCTGGAGAGGTAGGGTTCGAGGACAGATTGGTGAGGTTGTCTGCAAAGGGAATTCAGGATGGTGTCATAGTAGCATCTGCAACTTGGCAGCTAAAAAAGCCTTAAGATATAAAGCAGAACAAATTATTTAATAGTCAGAAATCTAAAGGTAAGACTGTAGCAGATGAGATTTGGGGTCTCCATTTTGGAAAAGGCTAGTAGGTCTATTTTAGGTATATTCCAAGGGGCCCATGACTTTACTAATTTTTGCCTGAGCCCGACAGCTAACATGCAGGTGGGCTATGTGATGATTTGCTACATGTATATTTGTGAAATGATTGCCACAAGAAGACTATTTAATATATCCATCATCTCATATAATTGCCTTCTTTTTTTTTATATAGTTATGGTGCAACAACTCTCTTAGCAATAGCTATACACCTAAAATAGACGAAGTCTGAGGAAAGGGAAGGACATGCATAAGCAGAGGGAAGTGTCCATAAAGGCCCTGGGCTAGAAGGAAATGAAGCTCTGCTGCAAAGGGGAGAGAGAGAGGCTGAGACACATGCTTATGCTTGTTGTGCACAGGGGCTTGGTTGAAATTCAAGCTCTATCTTTGCTTTATCCATCTGTATATTCCCCCCCCCATATATTGCTCTCCATCTCTACCCCATATGCAAAATCTCATCTGAGGTCTTCACTAAATACTTGTTTTCATGTGAGGTTGCTGGACACAAATTATAATGAGTTCATCTTTAAAATTTTTATTAGTGATTGAACGAATTTTTTAATGTTTTTATTTTATCCTTCCACCACCACAACACTCCTCTACTCCCCTGGAGGCTTTATTAACATATTTCTTACATATTATAAGTGGGTTTCAATATTTTTTAATTATATGACTATGCCTATAATCAAATTTTCAAACATATTTGTCTCTTCCTCCCATACGCACGAATCTTGTGGCCATTGGCCATCACTTCCCATTCTACCTCCCTATATCCAAGCAAGCACTAATCTAATTTCTGCCTCTATGAATTTGCTTGCTTTAAATATTTCATATATGTGGCTCCTACTATCTGTGGTCTTTTGTGTCTGACTTCTTTGACCTAGAATAATGTACTCAACATTCATCGATGTAGCAAAGATTAGTATTTCACTCTTTCTTGAGGCTTCAATAGCTTTTCACTATATGTACTTACTTTATTCTTGTATATTTGTTCAACAAAAGGTTATCTCCACTTTTTGGTTATTATAAATAATGTTGCTAAGAACACACATAAATATTTTCTGTTTACTTTTAGTCATTCTCTGTTGTGAAATATACATAACCTAAATTTTAACCATCTTAACCATTTTTAAAATTATGTAGTACTAAGTACATTCATTTGTTGTTCACTGTTGCCACCATTCATCTCCTGAATTCTCTTCACCTTGTAAAACAAACTTTATCTATTGAACAGTCACTGCCCATCCCCTTTCCCCAGCTGCTGGCAGCCACCATTCTATCTGTAGTCTATCTCTTTGATTTTGATTCTTCTTAGTAATTGACTTATATATACTGTGTGTCTTGTTGTGACTGACTTATTTCACTTAGTATAATGTCCTAGTTTTAGCATGTTTCAAAAATATTCTTCCATTTTGAAACTCAGTGGTAAAGATGGACTTGCTTCTGTCATTCTACAGTTTTCTCCATGTCTTACAGCCATTTTAATCCCTCATTTTCTGCATCACTGTTTTCGTTTGTGTTAAGTTGGTTTTTCTTTATTTTTACTTTTTATTAGTGATTTAATATTAATTTACAAAATCATGAGATAACAGGGGTATAATTCTACACCGTTCCTACTACAAAAGTTCTGTGTCCCCATTCCCTCCAGTGGAAAATGCAGTAGTTGGGGCCAGGCTGTGTTGCACTGGACTGAGGACACAGTACAAAGCACAAGGACCTGCACAATGATCCCCACTTGCAGGGGGGTCGCTTCACAAGCAGTGAAGCAAGTCTACAGGTGTTTATCTTTCTCTCTTCCTCTCTATCTATACTCCTATTTCAATTTCTCTTTGTCTTATCCACTAAAGAGAGAGAGAGAGAGAGAGAGAGAGAGAGAAATGACCACCAGGAGCAGTGGATTTGTAGTGTAGGCACCAAGCCCCAGCGATAACCCTGGTGGCAAAAAAAAAAAACAAAAAACCCTGCAGTAGTTCTCCTAAGGTCACAGATAGGGGTTGACATACACACACACACACACACACACACACACACACATACACACATATATACATATATTTATATATGTATATATACATATATACATGTATATATATGCGTATATATACATATATATATTCCTTTTAATATATAGTCCTGCCTTCTCTTCCTTTCTATACCGGTTACTACTTCTGAATGCTTTTTTTCTCTCTCTTTGTGGGTCCTGATAGAATTGGAGTAAGTAGCCCTCTGGTCATCTTCCCCTAACATTTCTCCCCCTCTGGGAGTATGGACAAAAATTCTTTATGGAGTGCTGGAGGTGGGAGTTCTGGCTTCTGTAATTGCTTCACCACTGGACAGTGGATATTGGCAGGCCAATTCATACCCCCAGTCTGTTTCTATTTTTCCCTAGTCGGGTAGAACTCTTGAGAGGTGAGGCTCCAGGGCACATAGTGAGGTCTTCTGCCCAGGAAGTTCAGGATGGAATCATAGTAGCATCTGAAATTTGGTGGCTGAAAGGTGGTAAGATATAAAGCAGGGCAAAATGTGCCATTTGAAATGGAACTAGGTAGTCCCATGTGTTAGGAAAGGTCTCACCAGGTCATTGTTAGCTGGAAGGTTGACATCTCTCTCCTATTTTTTGTTACATATAGGTTCTTGGTTAACAGGTTTTCCCTTTTATCACTTAAAATATATTAGCCTCTACCTTCTTCCATCCAAACTTCCTGATGAAAATTCTGCTGATCACCTTATTGACAGAGCTTTATATATGAAACTGACTTCTCTCTTGGCTTCTTTCAAAATACATGTTGAATGTCTTTGAAGTTTAGTTGCCATATGTTAACAATGTGAGTCTGTTTGAGTTCATTATTCCCAGAATTTGTTGAATTCTCTAGATATTTATAGTCATATCATTAGCCAAATTGGCAAGGGGGTGGACTGGGGCTATTTGTATCTTTTCTGTTCCCTTCTCTTCTTTTAGGACCCCCATAATATTTAATCCTGATATGCTTGACAGTGCCCACAGGTCTCTTAGGTTCTGTTCACTTTATTCTAATCTTTTTTTTACTTTCTTTTATTCAGAGGCTGTAATCCTCGCTCTTGTTCTATATTCAGGCTTTCTGATTTTTTTCTTTGTGCTATTGAAATTAAATTGAATTCCTCTAATAAAACTTGCAGTTACTGTACTTTTCTAGCATTTGAGGGAAAGATTTCTTTTTATGTTTTCTGTCTCTTTGATATATTTTTTTCTTAAACATGCTCACAAGTGCTTTTTAAAATATTTATTTTATTTATTTTACATTATAGAGAATTTCATATGAGATAGAGAAGTGAGAATACCATCCTAGTACACATGATGTCAGGGACCAAACTAACAAACTTATAAGTCCCACCTCTTTACTATTTTCTCAACTATTGATATTTTCATTTTGTTACCCATTGTTTTCTTAATTTTCTCACTACCTCCCTTTTGTTTTTGTTTTTGGAAGCATCTTTTAAACAATCATTTTATGATCCTTATAAAGGAATTCATCCTAAAACAGTATCAAGTAATTCCAAATCAGGTCTGTTTCAGGGAAATTTTCTTTCTTGCTTCCTTTGTATTTTTTTCCTTCTGAATTGGTCATACTTTTCAGTTTCTTTGTCTTGCATTTTGTTGTTGTTAAAAATTGGACCTTAAAATCTAATAATATAGTGACTCTGGAAGTTAACTTCTCAAGAATTGCTTTTTTTTCTGTTTGTTTTTCCCAGTTATTGTAGTGTATCTTTGTACTGAGCATCAGCCTTTTAGCCATTCCCTAAGCATGCCTGGTGACTTTCTAGTTTCCCTTTGAAATGTGGTTGAATGTTAATATCTAGGCCCTTGATGTCTGGCTGCTAACAGAGGAAAGAGAAAAAGGGGAGGGGGCAGGGGGGCATTAACACTTTAAATCTCCTGGGGGGGGGGAAGAAGGGGGTTTCAACAATGGCAGCTGTGGGATACAACAATGACTGCTCATTTCTTTGCCTGCAGCTTGAAATCATAGCACAAAGTTCCAGTGTTTGAAGAAAGGTGTCCTTTTCCCCACTTGGCACTTTCAAAGTGCACATAAGCTGTTCCTTGAACAAATTTATATGAGGGGGGAGGTGATGGAGGATGCTAGTGTGCTAAGAACTGAAATTGACAAGTTAACTACAATTTACATATAAGCCTTCCCTCGGTAAATTGCAACCCTTCAACTGACTCTTGAGTTCTAAGATTCTAAGATAATCATGTGAGACAGATTCTTCCAACAGTGTAGCTGTTGTTTAGGTGGAAGACCAATTTCTGGTGCTTCCCCCTTAGCTCACTTTCTAGAATATCATAGAGATGTATGTGTTTATTTCTTTTGGGTTGATACCAGGAGGAGAATAGTTGGGCTGAATTGTACCTTTTTTCTTTCTTTTTTTTTTTTTTAAATTTTTTATTTATAAAAAGGAAACATTGACAAAACCATAGGCTAAGAGGGGTACAACTTCACACAATTCCTACCACCAGACCTCCGTTTTCCCTCCCCTCCCCTGATAGCTTTCCTATTCTTGAACCCTCTTGGAGTATGGACCCAAGATCATTGTGGGATGTAGAAGGTGGAAGGTCTGGTTCTGTAATTGATTCCCCGCTGAACATGGGCATTGACAGGTCGATCCATACTCCCAGCCTGTCTCTCTCTTTCCCTAGTGGGAAAGGGCTCTGGGGAAGCAGAGCTCCAAGGCACATTGGTGGGGTTGTCTGTCCAGAGAAGTCTGGTCGCATCCTGCTAACATTTGGGAACTTGGTGGCTGAAAAGAAAGTTAACATACAAAGCCAAACAAACAAATTGTTGACCAATCATGAACCTAAAGGCTGGAATAGTGCAGATGAAGTGTTGGGGGGGGGGGGTTCCTCCATTTTGTAGATAGCTAGTGGGCATATTTTAGTTATGTTTCAAGGGACTGTAGCTATACTAGTGTTTGTTTGTTTTTTTTTCTTTTTGCCTGAGCCTGAAATCTGATATGCAGGTGGATCCAAGTTATTGTCTGGGAAGATGATGTCATGACTGGAAAAAGGACCAGAAAGCTGGATCAGGGAAGAGAGTAGCTCCCTAATATGGGAAAGGGGTATAAATATTGTTGACTGTAAACCCCATCAATTTGATGTGAGCTGGGGCCTATAATTAGCTTAGGAGCCTGTGTGACCTCTGCATCCCTGTAGATCTGAGCTCACATTCTGTGGTCATGAGTAGGAACATTCCATGCTGCCCCAGTATTGACCCATCTTCCTCAGGTGTAGCATAGAGTATGTTGTCCATCCTCCTTTCAGAGGATGGAACATTCTCTACCATTGTTGACCCAAGTTGAGGGCAAAGTCCTATGGGGGCCCACAAAAGGGTCTATTTTGTTGTTCCTGATAGAAATGACTGGTAACAATGGAGAGAGGGATTTGAGTTTTAGACCCATCAAGACTATTTGGGAATCTCAGGACTTCCTGATTAGGGCCCCAGCTGGTGGAATGGCCTGATAGTGACTAAAGAGTCATTGTTAAAGTATGCCATTCTCTTGCCCTTATTCAGCTTTTTCAGTTCTTGCTTTGATAAGGTTAGCTTTGGAATGAGTGAGAGAATTGTAATAGGAAGTAGATGAGGAGGGTACCTAAGTCTAAGTGGACGCTATTTTATTATGAACTTTATACTGACTCACTGCAGACTATTGTGTATTTTTGCTTTCAGGTATATATTTTGCCCTAATTTATAGATACATGTGAACATATGCCCTATTTCATGGGACCTGGTCTATATCTAGGTTTTGGGACTTTGTTAGAAAGTGAACCTCCAGGAATGGAATTAGAGAATACCATGAAAGGAAAGGTCTCACCTGAGTGATGAGGGTGAAGGGTTGGCATTCCATGTCTGACGTCTCTGTACACAGTCTGAGGTGAAGCATGCTGAGATGGTACTCACTGTGTTGATTAGGTTGGAATCAGTGGATGCAACCTTTTTTTTTTTAATTATCTTTACTTATTTATTGGGTACAGACAGCCAGAAATTGAGAGGAGGAGGGGAGATAGAGAGGGAGAGAGACAGAGAGACACCTGCAGACCTGCTTCACCACTCGCAAAGCTTTCCCCCTGCAGGTGGGGACCAGGGTCTCGAACCCAGGTACTTGTGCACTGTAATGTGTGCTCAACCAGGTGTGCCACCACCTGGCCCCCCTTTTTTCATTTCTTTTTTTGCCACCAGAGTTACTGCTATAATTCTGTACCTGTAAAATGTCAACATTTCTGTTAGACATTTTCCCTCCTCTCCTTTTTTCTTTATTTTTGATAGAAAGTGAGAAAGGGGGCAGGGGAGACAGCATAATGGTTATGCAAACAGACTCTCATGACTGAGGCTCCTAAGTCCCAGGTTCAATCCCCTGCACCACCAGAAGCCAGAGCTGATCAGTGCTCTGGTGTTTCTCTCTATGTGTGTCTCTCTGTATCTCTCTCAAAAATAAAATTAATAAAATAAAAATATTTAAAAAAAGAAAGTGAGAAAGAGGGAGAGGGAGGGAGGGAGAGAAAGAGAGGAGATAGAAAGAGAGAGAGAGAGAGAGAGAGAGAGAAGAGGCACCTACAATACTTTTCTACTGCTCTTGAAACTTCCCTCCTTGCACGTGGGGACCTGAACCCAGGTCCTCATGCATAATAACCTGTGTGCTTTACCTGGTGAGCTACCACCCAACAAACACTGGGCTGCATGGTACTTTTATGATTACTGTTTTCAGGAACTGTTTTCCAAAAAGAATTTAACATTTTGCATTTCTATCAGCAGTTACTGAGGGTTCCAATTTCTTCATGTCTTTAGAAACCCTAGTTATTTATTATCTGTTTTGTTATAACCATTCTAGTGAGTGTGAATTAGTATCTCACTGTGGTTTAGATTTATAATTCCTTAACAGTTAACAATGATGTCAGTATCTTTTCATGTTCTTACCATTCCTCTGTCTTCTTATATGAATACCTGTTCAAATCCTTAATTTTTTTTTTTTTTTTTTTTTTTTTTACCCACAGGGTTATTGCTGGGGCTCGGTGCCTGCACTACAAATCCACTGCTCCTGGAGGCCGTTTTTCTCCTTTTGTTGCTCTTGTTGTCTATTGTTGTGGTTATTGTTGTTGTCGTTGTTGCATAGGACAGAGAGAAATGGAGAGAGGAGGGGAAGACAGAGAGTGGGAGAGAAAGATAGACACCTGCAGACCTGCTTCACCATTTGTGAAGCAACCCCCCTGCAGGTGGGGAACTGGGGGCTCGAACCGGGATCCCTATGCCAGTCCTTGCACTTTTTGTGCCATGTGCGCTTAACCTGCTGCGCTACTGCCCAGCCGCCCAAATCCTTAATATTTAACTTGAGGTATAATTGGCATGTAGCATTATATAAATTTCAGTTGTATAACATAATTATGTGATATCTCTATATATTACAAAATTATCACCACAGTAGGTTTAGTTAATGTTCATTTCAGATGTTTTGGTTATTGAGTTATAAGAATTCTTTACATATTCTGAATATAAATCTTGTATCAGATTTATGACTTGCAGATATTTCTCCCAGCTTGTGAGCTATTTTCATACTTTACTGATACAGAAATTTTCAAAGAGTTTATAATTTTGATGAAGTCCAACTTACCCATTTTTTTTTCTTGTTGCATTAGTCTAACCCCGGTCACAGACTTCCTGCTTTCTTAGGATTTACACTTCAGATAGTTGGAGGTAATTTTGGGGGCAGAAGTACAAGTTACATTTTGCATATGGATGCTCAGTTGTTCCAGTACCATTTGTTGAAAATACTAATCTTTCTACCATTAAATTGTCTTAGTGCTCTTGTGGAAAATCAGCATACTGTATATGTATGAGTTTATTTTTCTATTCTAAATCCTATGTTCTGTTGATATTTATGTTCATAGGTGTGCTGTACCACATAATTTTGGTTACCATAAATTTGTAATAAGCTTTAAAACTGAGAAATATAAACTCTTCCATCTTTTTCAAGATTGTTCTGTTCCCCTGTATTCCTAGAGTAATTTTCAGATAAACTTATCAACTTCTGCAGAATAGATCAGCTGGGATTTTGGAAGTGATTAACTTGAATTCATATATCAATTTGTAGAGTATTGTCACTTAATTATGTCTGGTTTTGATTCCTGAATATAGGATGTCTTTCCACTTATATCTTTTTTATTTCTCTCTTTATTTTATTTTATTTTATTTTTGGTGGTGATGCCAGATCCTCACACATGCACAATTTAATGGTCTCCAGGCTGGTTTTTTTTTCATTATTTCTTCTACTTTCAGATATAGATAGATAGGTAGGTAGGTAGGTAGATAGAGGCAAAGAAAAAGACAAAGATAAAGAGAGAGATATCACAGCACCTGAACATGGGCATGGGCTGGGTTCAAGTCTCATCACTAGTTGGGATTGCCACAGCATCAGGGATGTTCAGGTACAAGGTACAGGTGATATCACCTGTAGATAAATGAACTGTCTTCCAGCCCTGTTTTCTTTAATTTCTGTGTGTGTGAGAGAGCCACAAATACAGGATATCTTTCCACTTAATTATATCTTTTATTAATTTTTTTTTTTTTTACCTCCAGAGTTATTGCTGGGGCTTGGTGCCTGCACCACAAATCCACTGCTCCTGGAGGCCTTTTTTCCCCATTTTATTGCCTTTGTTGTCATTATTGTTATTGCTACTGTTGTTGTTGGCTAGGACAGAGAGAAATGGAGAGAGGAGGGGAAGACAGAGAGGAGGAGAGAAAGACAGACACCTGCAGACCTGCTTCACCGCCTGTGAAGCATTCTCCCTGCAGGTGCGGAGCTGGGGTTCCAACCAGGATCCTTACACCAGTCCTTGAGCTTCGCTTCATGTGCGCTTAACCCACTGCGCTACTGCCCGACCCCCTCTTTTAATTATATCTTGACACTTTGTGATCTAAAAAAAGTCTCTCAGTATTTTTTATATTTATTTTTTTACATTTATTTATTCCCTTTTTGTTGCCCTTGTTGTTTTATTGTTGTTATCGATGTCTTTGTTGTTGGATAGGACAGAGAGAAATCAAGAGAAGAGGGGAAGACAGAGAGGGGGAGAGCAACTCCCCTGCAGGTGGGGAGTGGTGGGGGGAGGCTCAAACCAGTATCCTTACGCTGGTGGTTGAGCTTTGCGCCACCTGCACTTAACCTACTGAGCTATTTATTGCCTGACTCAATCTTAATATTTGTGTATATAAAATCATGTTATATAAATAGAAGAGTTTCATTTTTTCCATTTTAATTTCAATGATTTTTATTTCTGTTTGTCCCCTAACTACCTTGCCTAATATCTCTAGTAAAAAGTTGAGTAGATGTCTAGGAGAGATAGCTTATGGAGAAAGCATCTAAACTTTCACCACTGAGTATGGTGTTGGCTCTAGATTATATTGTGAATGCCCCTTATAAATTGAGAATGTTTGCTAGTTTGTCAAGTGTTGCATCATGCAGTGGTTTGAATTTTGTCAGATGCTTTTTCTGAATGTATTGAGATGATCATGTGATATTTGTCTTTCATTCTGTTAATATGGTTTGTTGAGTTGGTTGCTTTTCATGTGTGGAAACTACCTTGCATTCAGAGATAAATCCTGCTTGTTTGTGATGTATAAGCCTTTTTATATGTTACTCTGTTGACTTTCTTAGTATTCTGTTCAGTGTTTGTGCATCCTTATTATGTCTGCTGCCATTGAGATAAGCATGTGGTTTTATTCTTTATTAATATGGTTATTTTATCAATTGATTTCTATATATTAAACAACCTGAGATAAACTGCACTTTTTATTTATTTATTTAAACTAATTTTTATTTTTTATTAGTGATTTAATAATGACTGACAAGATTGTGGGATAAGAGGGGTACAATTCCATACATATCCCATCCCCTCCCATTGGAAGCTTCACTATTAAAAAAAATTATTTATAAAATAGAAATATTGACAAGACCATAGGATAAGAGGGGTACATTTCCACACACTTCCTACCCCCGGAACTCCATATCCAATCCCCTCTCTTCATAGCTTCCCTATTCTTTATCCCTATGGGAATATGGACCCAGGATCATTATGGGGTGCAAAAAGTGGAAGATCTGGCTTCTGTAATTGCTTCCTTGTTGAACATGGGTATTGTCAGGTCAATCCATGCTCCCAGCCTGTCTCTCTCTTTCCCTAGTGGAGCAAGGATCTGGGGAGGCGGGGCTCCAGGACACTTGGTGGAGTCGTCTGCCCAGGGAAGTCTGGTTGACATTATGGTATCATCTAGAACCTGGTGGCTGAAAAAAGAGTTAAGCTATAAAGCAGCACAAATTGTTGATTAATCATGAACCTAAAGGCAAAAATATTGCAGATGAAGATTTGGGGGTCTCTGTTTTAGAAAAAGCTAGTAGGTCTATTTTAGGTATATTCCGAGGGGCCTATAAGTTTATTAGTTTTTGCCTGAGCCTGACAGCTAATATGCAAGTAGACCCAGGTTATTGTCTAGGGAAATGGTGTCATAGTTGGAGAAAGGACTAGAAAGCTGGATCAGGGAAGAGAGTAGCTCCCAAATATGGGGAAAGTATATAAATATTAACTGTAAACCCCATCGATTTGATCTGGGGCCCATAGTCAGCACAAGAGCCTATGTAACATCTGCATCCCTGTAGGTCTGAGCTTGCATTCTGTGATCACGGCTAGGAACATAGTAGACTACTAATTTCAGAACTCATCTTCATCGGGTAATAGGTAGAGTATGTTATCCAGCCTCCCTTCGGAGAATGGAACATTACCTACCATTGTTGATCCACATTGAGGGCTAGGTCCTATAGGGGCCCACAAAGGGGTCCATAATGTTGTTCCTGATGGAGATGACTGGTGACAGTGGCGAGAGGGATCTGTTAGAGGTTTAGGCCCATCATGTCTGTGTAGGAATCCCAGGACTCCCTGACTAGGGCCCCAGGTGATGGCTTTCCCTATTTTGGGAATATGGGCCAAAATTCTTTATAGAGAGCAGAAAGTGGGAGGTCTGGCTTCTATAATTGCTTTCTCCACTGGACATGGGCATTGACAGTTTGATCCATACCCCCAGCCTTTTTCTAACTTTCCCTAGCGAGGTAGGGTTCTGGGGAGGTAGGGTTTCAGGATACATTGGTGAGGTTGTCTGCCCAGAGAAGTCAGGTTGGCATCATGGTAGCATCTACATGCAACTTGGTGTCTGAAAACCATTAAGATACAAAGCAGAACAAATAATTGAATAATAAGGAATATAAAAGTAAGAGTATAACAGATGAAATTTGGGGTCTTCATGTTGGAAGAAGCTAGGAAGTCTACTTTAGGTATAATCCAATGGACCCATTACTTTACTAATTTCTGCCTGAGCTCGAAAGCTAACATGCAGGTGGACTAAGAGTATTGTTTAGGAAGATGGTGTCAGAGTTGAGGATAGGACTAGAAAGCTGGATCAGGGCAAAGAAAACTCCTAAATATAGGAAAAGTATATAAATGCCATTAACTGTAAACCCTGTCAACCTGACCTAGGATTCATGTCTATTCATATTTACCACAGGGGCCTTGTAACCTCTGCATCCCTGTCAGTCTGAGCTTAAAATGGTCACACCTAGAAACATTCTAGGCTGTACTCATTTCAGGACCAGTCTTCCTGGAGTGGCAGAGTATATTGACCCAGCCTCCCTTCAGAGAGTGGGGCAGTTTCTACCACTGTTGTTTTTACATTGAGGTCAATGTCCTGTAGAGACTCACAAGAGGGTTTATGATGTTGTTCCTGATGGAGATGACCTAAACTGCACTTGTATATGTTACTGAATTTGATTTGGTAGTATCATGTTGAGAAAGGGGAGACCAGGAAATAGCCCAGCAGATAAAGTGCATTCATTACCATGTATGGAGGATACCATGTGTTCCCTGGCTCCTTGTGGGAGCACTATGGACAGCACTAAAGGGAGTTCAGTGGAAAACAGAGTCAACAGTGCTAAGACTAGAAAGTTATAAAATAAGGGAGTCGGGCAGTAGCGCAGCTGGTTAAGCGCAAGTGGCGCAAAGTGCAAGGACCATCATAAGGATCCCGGTTTGAGCCCCTGGCTCCCCACCTGCAGGGGAGTCGCTTCACAAGTGGTGAAGCAGGTCTGCAGTTGTCTGTCTTTCTCTCCCCCCTCTGTCTTCCCCTCCTTTCTCCATTTCTCTCTGTCCTATCTAACAATGACGACATCAGTAACAACAACAACAATAATAACTACAACAATAAAAATCAAGGGCAACAAAAGGGAAAATAGATTTAATATATATATATATATATATATATATATATATATATATATGATTGGAGAAATCATTTAGTGATATCACACATCTGTGAGGCCTTCAGTTTACTCCTTGGAATCCCTTGAAAATAAAAAGAATAACAAGTGCATTATATGGTTTACCTGCTTTTTAATTCATCCTGCCCATTCGGCCAGGCACCTCTGGTAGGACCTGCCACCAAACTAGATGCGCAGATGAACAAGATAAGGAGTCTAGGTCTCTAAGTGCTTCCTCTAACAAGGGAACTCTGAGGTTTCTCTCAGTGTGATCTTGGAATCAATTTTCTCCAGGACATGGTAACTCCATGTTAATTCACTGTTGGCACTGGGAAAAGCCCAAGAGAAGCACACAGATTTGGACCTGCCAAAACACCATCACTTCAGTGTAAATGTGCATCTTTTTAAGGTCATGTTGCTCTGTAAAGAAAATATGTCTTTCTGCTGGGCTAGCTTTGTGGGTGTTTCTTCCCGGGCATGTGCTCTCTGGGTTGGAGAGAACTCGACCGGAGCCAGCCTGGGCTGCTGCTTACTCAGCAGTGCGGGAGAGAGACCAGGAACTTGTGGCAGAGTGGGAACGCAGCGCAATGCAGTGCCTTTATTGATTAGAGACAATGTCTTTATATTATCTTTAACCGAAAGTGGCATGTGGGAAAAGGAAGTGGCTAGGAGAGGGGGTGGAGAAAAGAGCGCGTGAAGGTAGAAAGCTTCCATAGCAGCTGTTTTGAAGGTTCTAACCAGTGGGATAAACCAATGCCCTGCAGGCAGGGCGGGTCTCAGACAAAACAGTGATTATGTAAATAGACCACAGCATCAAGCAATGCTGATGTAATGTCCAACATCTTTCAACTCCTTCTTAGTTTGTAAAGGGTCTTGATAAGGGTTCTTTGCTTTCTACAGTCAGGAATCAATCATGCCTGGAGGATTTCCTTAATCTTAAATTTGGGTGTGAAACTAGATCCACTTCTGTAATCCTACTGTTTTTCTTTCTGTTTGTACCTGTTTGGCTCCTCAGTTCCTCCATCAAATATCAACTATCTTGTTCATGTGTTCAGTTCCTTGCTTTAGGTATCAGCCCAGGCACTGGGAAGAGGGCAGTGGGTGTGGCCATCACTGAGCTTTCCTGCAGGATTCACAATGTTAGAAGAGAGGGGAATACTAAGCAGACATCTGACAGGCAAGTTATTCCTGTCAGTGGTGAGTGCAAAAAGGTAGAAGGGCTAGGAAAGAATACCACCAGTGGCCTGGAGGGTAAATTAATTAGCAGGCCTATCAGGCTTGACCCAAGCCTCCCATGCATAATAGCATACTTGGAGGTAGATGACCAGGTTATGGGCCTTTTTCTTTACATTGCATAGGGAAATGTGATGGATTGGAATCTTTAAAATACCATACTGAAATCTGTTCATATTCATCATGTGAGTAAATATGAATTATTGACATTTTGTAGATTTGTAAAATGATAAATGGCAGTTGATGGAATTCTGCCATAACCTGGGTGGTTACAGTTAGGGTTCAGAAGGGAGCAGCCCTCAAAGGGAGCCTTCTTTGAATATGAAATGCTCTGTACCCCCACTGAACTCAGTAAGTCTTACTTAACTTGAACTGAGCCCTCAGAAGAGTGGGGAGAGGGGTGGGACAGAGGCTGGATGAGGGGATCTGATGCCTCATGATACTGAAGAAGCAGGAAGTAGGAGGGCTGTTGGGAGATAATGGATATTTTCCACATTGCCTTTATTTATTTATTTGTTTGTTTGTTTTTGTAAAGAAATGAGGAGAATCTATTTATTATTTTTTAATGAGCCGTTATTTATCTTTACGTAAAGGGGCCTGTTAATTTTTTTTTAATTTCTTTATTGTGAGATTAATGTTTTACATTTGACAGTTAATACAATAGTTTGTACATACATAACATTTCTCAGTTTTCCACATAACAATACAAGTCCCACTAGGTCCTCTGTCATCCTTTTTGGACCTGTATTCTTCCCACCCACCCCCACCCCAGAGTCTTTTACTTTGGTGCAATACACCAACTCCAGTTCAGGATCTACTTCTGTTTTCTCTTCTGATCTTGTTTTTCAACTTCTTCTGGAGAGTGAGATCATCTCATATTCATCCTCTGTTTCTGACTTATTTAAGTTAACATGATTGCTTCAATCTGGGCTAAGATGGTGAAGTTACTGTTTTTAATAGCTGAGTAGTATTCCATTGTGTATATAGACCACAACTTGCTCAGCCACTCATCTGTTGTTGGACACCTGAGTTGCTTCCAGGTTTTGGCTATTACAAATTGTGCTGCTAAGAACATATGTGTACACAGATCTTTTTGGATGGGTGTGTTGGGTTCCTTAGGATATATACCCAGGAGAGGGATTGCAGGATCATAGGGTAGGTCCATTTCTAGCCTTCTGAGAGTTCTCCAGACTGTTCTCCACAGGGGTTGGACCCATTGACATTCCCATCAGCAGTGCAGGAGGGTTCCTTTGACCCCCACAATGTCTTCAGCATTTATTGCTGCTACCTTTCTGATGTATGACATTCTCACAGGAGTAAAGTGGTATCTCATTGTTGTCTTTATTTGCATTTCTCTGACAAGCAAAGACTTGGAGCATTTTTCATGTGTTTCTCAGCCTTTTGGATCTCTTCTCTGGTGAATATTCTGTCCATGTCCTCTCCCCATTTTTGGATGGGTTTATTTGTTTTCTTGTGGTTGAGTTTGGCAAGCTCTTTATATATTTTGGTCATTAGCCTCTTGTCTGATGTATGGCATGTAAAGATCTTCTCTCATTCTGTGAAGGAAGGCTCTCTTGGTTTGGGTAGTGGTTTCTTTTGCTGTGCAGAAGTTTTTTAATTTGATGTAGTCCCATAGGTTTATGCTTGCCTTAGTCGTCTTTGTAATTGGATTAGTTTCATTACATATGTCTTTAAAATTTATGCAGAAAAGAGTTCTGCCAATATTTTCTCCTAAGTATGTGATAGTTTCTGGTCTAACATCCAAGTCCTTGATCCACTTGGAATTTACTTTTGTGTTTGGTGAAATATAGTGGTTCAGTTTCATTCTTCTGCATGTTTCAACCCATTTTTTCTAACACCATTTGTTGAAGAGACTCTCTTTTCCCATTGAATAGTCTGGGCACGATTGTCAAAGTTTAGATGTCCATAAGTGTGGAGGCTTACTCTAGGCTCTCAATTCTATTCCACTGGTCAGTGTGTCTATTCATGTTCCAGTACCAAGCAGTTTTGCTGTTTGTTAGTTTATATAAAAGTAACAGATGCTAATATTAGCTTATAGTATTGTATGATTTTAAGAGTATAGTTATGTTTGTGTGTGTGTAGCTCACCACACCTACCACCAAGTTTCGTGTGTCCTCACATCAAATAAAACTTAACCTATTCTCCCTCTTCCTTCTTAGTTTGGTGGAGTTTATTCTCATCATGTGTGGTGATCTCTCATTGTGATTTTAATTTGCATTTTAAAATACTTTATTTTATTTTTATTCATATATATATATATATTTCTCCAGGTTTATTTCTGGGGCTCCCTTTTGTTGCCCTTGTTGTTTATCGTTGTTGTTGTTATTATTGTTGTTGTTATTGCTGTCATTGTTTCTGGATAGGGCGGAGAGAAATAGAGAGAGGAGGGGGACAGGGGGAGAGAAAGATAGACACCTGCAGACCTGCTTCAGCACCTGTGAAGCGACTCCCCTGCAGATGAGGACGCGGGGGGCTTGAACCAAGTTCCTTATGCAGGTCCATGTTCTTTGTGGCATATGCGCTTAACCTGCTGCACTACCCCCCAGCCCCCACTTTATTTTCTTTTATTGGATAGAAACAGAGAAATTTAAAGGGACGAAGGAGATGGGGGGGGTCAGATAGGGAGGAAGTGAGCACACACAAAGACCTAGCACTTTCTTACTGCTCATGAAACCCCTGTATCTGCCACCCCCTGCAGGTGGGAACTAGGGGTTTAATCCCAGGTCCCTGTGCATGATAATGTGTGTATGTAAACAGGTGCACTACCACCAGGTCCTCAATTTGCATTTTTTCTAATAATAAGTGATGTTGAGCAATTTTTATGTCTGTGGACCATCTGCATGTCTTCTTTGGAGAAGTGTTTATCCCAAACATTTGTTCACTTTTTTTAATTAGGTTGCTTGCCTTTGTTGTTGAGTTATATGATTTATTTATGTTAATTTTAACAATCAATCCCTTGTCAGATATGTGGCATACAAATATCTTCTCTCATTTTCTAGGTTACCTTTTTTTTATTTTGTGGAGGTTTCTTCTGATGTGTAAAAGCTTTTAAATTTGAGATAGTCCCATTTGTTTATTACTTCTTTAGTTTCCTTTGCCCACAGAGTTGAGTCTCCGCATATACCTCTTATGTATATCGCCAATCTTTCTTCTATGTATTTTATAGTTTTAGATGTAATATCTAAATTTTAATCCATTTGACTTAATTTTAATGTATGGTATTAAGTGATGATCTAGTTTTATTTTTTATATGTGACTGTTCAGTTTCCCTAATACCGTTTGTTGAAGAGGCTTTCTTTTCTCCACTGTGGTTTTGGCTGCTTTTCCATATATTAGATGCCTATGTATTTGGGGGGTAATTTCTGTGCTTGCCATTGATCTTACTGTTTTTGTTCAAATACCATACTGTCTTAATTTTTACTGCTTTGTGATCTAAAATCAGAGAACTTAAGGGCTGATGAAGTAACTCACTTGGATAGTGTGCTGCTTTGCCATATTCTTGAACCAAATTCTAGCACAGACCCCATAGCATAGAAAGAAGCTTTGGTGCTGTGGTCTCTTTCACTTTCTGTATCTCTGCCTCTCCATTTCTTTTTTTTTTTAAATTTTTAAAAAATATTTATTTTATTTATTTATTCCCTTTTGTTGCCCTTATTGTTTTATTGTTGTGGTCCTCATTGGATAGGACAGAGAGAAATGGAGAGAGGAGGGGAAGACAGAGAGGAGGAGAGAAAGATAGACACCTGCAGACCTGCTTCACCGCCTGTGAAGCGACTCCCCGGCAGGTGGGGAGCCGGGGTTCGAACCGGGATCCTTATGCCGGTCCTTGTGCTTTGCGCCACCTGCGCTTAACCCGCTGTGCTACAGCCCGACTTCCACTCTGTTACTTCTTAAATGTACTTATCTTTAATAGAAATGGAGAGGCAGGGAGTCGGGCTGTAGCGCTCCCACTCTATTACTTCTTAAATGTACTTATCTTTAATAGAAATGGAGAGGCAGGGAGTCGGGCTGTAGCGCTCCCACTCTATTACTTCTTAAATGTACTTATCTTTAATAGAAATGGAGAGGCAGGGAGTCGGGCTGTAGCGCTCCCACTCTATTACTTCTTAAATGTACTTATCTTTAATAGAAATGGAGAGGCAGGGAGTCAGGCTGTAGCGCAGCGGGTTAAGCGCAGGTGGCGCAAAGCACAAGGACCGGCATAAGGATCCCGGTTCGAACCCCGGCTCCCCACCTGCCGGGGAGTCGCTTCACAGGCGGTGAAGCAGGTCTGCAGGTGTCTATCTTTCTCTCCTCCTCTCTGTCTTCCCCTCCTCTCTCCATTTCTCTCTGTCCTATCCAACGAGGACCACAACAATAATAACTGCAACAATAAAACAACAAGGGCAACAAAAAGGGAATAAATAAATAAATAATTAAAAAAAAAAGAAGTCAGAGAGTGGGGCAGGACAGTGGCACACCTAGTTGAATGCACACATTACCATGCACAAGGACATGCCTTCAAACTCCCAGTTCCTACCTGTAGGGGCAAAACTTCCCAATAGTGAAATAGTGCTGCAGGTTTCTCTGTGTTTTTCCTTATCACCCTCTTCTCTCTTGATTTCTCTCTGTCTTCTATCTAATAACTAAATAGATAAAATGTTTAATAAGTCAGAGAGCTAGACACCAGTTGCTTAGTAGTGGTTTAATTCTCCTTATAGGTAGGGGTCTGTCAGTCTTGAAGGATTGGGATGCTCGGACATTGCTGGAAACTCAGGGATCCTGATGCTTTTGAATGGTGGTCGTATAGTTAGTTATTTGCATAGGTTGACGTTGTCTTCATAAGACAGAAGTGACACTCATCTGCATTTTTGTGTGTATTTATAGCATCTTTGATGAAAACATGAGCCTGCTGTGAGAAGCAAGCCATAGCAAACAGCAGCTAGCTGTTCTTCAAAACACGCGCGCGCACAGTGTTCTTAGTTACATTTTTGCACAAGTGTTTTTTAGCCCCATTTTGCATATGAGGGAAACTGAGGCTCAGCACTACTAAGTGATGTGGTGGAGAGACTTCCATACCTTTGCCTTCTTTCTTTGTGCCACATTGCACTCTCATTGGTAGGAAGGTGTTCAGAACATAAAATCTGAGTATGGTTTAAACTACCATGAGTGATGCTGATTTAACATTTCTTTGTCTGTGAGGTGACTTTTGCCTCTGTGTGAATCCCTAAGCACCCTGGCATCTGGCAGTACCCTCTCCCTTTGGACCCCACCCAGATGTCCCTCATGGCAGGCTGAGGAGTTGGCTTCCTCTTGGGACTCCTACCCCTCCCTGGTGCTGAACCCTCTTCTCTGTGTGGCTTTATCATCATTCAACCCAGAGAGGAAGAATCCTGAACTTATAGACCTGCTCCAGTTTCCTTGGAATGGAGTGCCATTCTGCTCACCTATCACCTCTCAGGACTTGTGCACACTCACACACACCTACCTACATGTTCTCAACACTTCCCAGCAAAGAATATTTTATTAAACTTTCCAGAGGAGACTGGACATTCTGAAGATAGCACCATTGGTTCAGAGCATTAATTGGCATAGCATGGCAGCTTCAGATTGAGATTCCCTGTTAGACATAGTAGATTGTTCCCTGGGACTTCTTCAACTTCTGGGGCTCTGGCTGATCTTGGATGGGATGTTTTGTAGTCAGGACCATTTTAGTGAGAGGCTCTGTCCTTTACATTTCCTGACTTCTTCCTTCAAGCATGGGACACAGTTCAGGACTTGCTCCTTCACTTTCAAGAGTCAGGGACCAGGTCAGTCTCAGTCATCTTTGTAACTTCAGGCCTCAGAAATGCTGGTACAGGTTGGATCAATAGTCAGCCAACACTGTAAACTGGTGTTTCTGTGTTGTTACTTTGGGACTAGGTAACAAACTTTGGGCCAATTAACTAACTGATTTTCGCTCCAAAATAGGAATGCTAGAAGTTCTTAGGCATTAAATGAATTAAATAATTCAAATGATATGCTCCATGATTAGCAAATATTTGCAGTTGTGATAACTCCAAATTTAGGCAATTGAAATCTCATGCACTTAGAGCTCAGTGGCAACCTGAGAGGATTGTGCCTGGGTAAAATAGTGACCCTGTCCAACTATTTACTCTCTATCTTCCTCTTATTATTCTGTTTCCTTCTCCATTTCTCATATATGTCAGAACCAACTTTGGCAAAGATCCATGACTCATTTTTTTCTGTTTATTTTGTGTGTGTGTGTCTTCCACCATTTTCCATTTTATGTTATGTACAAATGGTAAATATTAATTGGCTAAATATCTTGAGACACCTTTTTTCCCTTTTGTTGCCCTCATTGTTTATTATTATTGTTATTGCTGTCATTGTTGTTGGATAGGACAGAGAGAAATCGAGAGAGGAAAGGAAGACAGAGAGAGGGAGAGAAAGATAGACACATACAGACCTACTTCACTGCCTGTGAAGCAACTCCCCTGCAGGTGGGGAGCCGGGGGCTCGAACCAGGATCCTTAATGCCAGTCCTTGTGCTTTGCTCCTTGAGCTACTCCCCCCTTTTAAGTGTAAGTGTTCATAATAAGGAACTAAGCTGAGGGATGAGGGCCTGTTGCAGAAAACTGAAAAATTTTACACATTTACCACCCACTGTATTTATTGTAAACCATTAATCTCCCCAGTTAAAAAATATATAAAGAAAATGGCTTTCTATATGTGAATTAGTGCAGGTGGGATAGGGTGTACTATTTAAAAGTCAACTTTAAAAGGCAGAGATTGGTCAGTATTCTGTAACAGAACCAATAATATGATTTCCAAAAATAGGAAATTTTTAAATCTAGGAATCCAAGTTCATATAGATAAAAATGATAATGTCTGGGATTATTTGCTTTGAAATAACTTAGTGGGTGTAGAAGGGGAACAAATAGTAAACTATTTGTTGTTTATTTTCTATACTTTCATATCTACTGGAAATTTTTTAGAAGTTCAGTAAAGAACTCAGTGTAGGGGGCCAGGATATATCTCATATGTTAGAGCATATACTTTACCATATGCGAGAACCCAGGTTCAAGCTATAGGGTGGCCACATGGAAACATCTGCTCCATGAACCATGAAGCAGTGCTTTGGTCCTTCTCTTTCTCCCTCTCCCTCTCCCTCTCCCTCTCCCTCTCCCTCTCCCTCTCCCTCTCCCTCTCCCTCTCCCTCTCCCTCTCCCTCTCCCTCTCCCTCTCCCTCTCCCTCTCCTTCTCCCTTTCTCTCTCTCTGTCTACCTCTCACCCTATGTCTAAGGGGAAAATGGTCTGTTGGGAAAAACAGTAAAACTGGTCAGGTACAGAACCCAAATGGAGCCCTGGGGAGAAAAAAGGAAAGAAAAAAAATCAATGTAAATAAATCAATCCAGCAATAACCCTGGAGGCATTAAAAACAAACAACAAAACAACAACAAGATTCCTGGTAACAAAGGCTTCAGATCCTGGTGGAATTGGGATTCAGAGCCCTCTGATTTTCTTCTCCTTCCCATGACTTCTCTGGGAATATGGACTAGAGTTCTTTTGGGGTGCAGAATGTGGAAGTTCTGGCTTCTGAAATTGCTTCTCCACTGGTCATGGACATTGACAGGTTGATCCATACCCCTAGTCTGGGTGAATTTTTTTTCCAATTATATGTTTCCATTAAACTGTCCTGGTCAGCAACTAGATAAATACCTTTGTGGTTTCTATCTTAAGTAGTAGGCATGTTTTGGGCCTGTCCTGACCTGTACTCTGCCCTGGAATGTCTTTGCTGGGTGTGTACAGACAAGGTCCTGTGCAAAAAATAGTCACCACCATTTCAACTCATAACAGTTTTTTTTAACATGAGTTTCCATCTGATTTTAGTGAGCTGACCATGATATCCACCAGAGTGATGGATGTTAAACTACGGGAGACTGCAGAAGGTCTTGGGGAAGATAGCACAGGTAAGATCCTCAACCTCCCTGCTCTGGGAAGACCTCTCTTTGGGTTGTGGGAACATGAGAGGAAGGGGCTAACAGGGCCAGACTTTGGAGTTCTTTCTGTGGAGGGTTTTCAGTGAACTCAGATAGCCCTAGGCCTATGACAGCATGGAGAGCAATAGGCCTGTGTTATATTAAGCCAGAGACAGCTCTTTTGCCTGTCTGTCAAGTATGGAGGTAGAGTCATTTTCCTCATTCTTGAACATGACTCTATGCTTGGTTGATTTGAAAGCAAAAGAAGAGGAACTTAGAGGAATCATTTACTATCTGAGAGCAAACAGAAATATCATTAAGCAGTTGGGCAAAGTATAAGGCAGTTTGTTTGTCCAGAAGAAATGATGGTGTCAAGAAGGGAAGACTTTTGTTTTTCTTTCTTTCATTGCCATTAGGGTTATTGCTAGGGCTTGGTGCTGACACTAGTTATTGCTAGGGCTTGGTGCTGACACTATAGTCCACCAATCCTTCTTTCTTTTTTTTTTCTTCCCCTTCCTTTCTAATTTTTATTAGATAGGACAAGGGGAAATTGAGAGAGGACACAGGGAGCTAGAAGGAGAGAAGTCTAGACACTTGCAGACAGGCTTAACTACTTATGAAGCAGACCCCTACAGGTAGGGAGCAGGGGCTCAAACCCAGGTCCTTGCACTTGTAATGTGTGTGCTTAACCGGTAAGTCATCATCTCATAACATATTCCAAGAGTTACCCAGCTATAAGACTTGCCCACCAGTATTCATATATTGCTATTTATGTCTTGATAGAGTTTGTAAAATTGACATTCAAATGATTGTTCTCCTCTCATTGTACCTTTACTCTAGATTATGTTCATCTTATTTTGCTAACAAAGATCACTATCTCCTTCTTGTTTAAAGTAAAAACATGCAGTGATTTTAAAATCTCTATTTCATATGCCATAGATTTTTTTAACTATTTACATTTTAGAATTATCTAAACTCTGTCACATCTCAGTAGGCACCAAATAAACCCAAATGTAAGGTGATATTTAAAAAGTAGTTTACAAAAACAGTAGAGTTTCAAAGTATATGATGTCCCAGATCATAGACTTGTCACTACTTTAACCTAGAAAATATTGCTTGAACAAGTATTTCATTGGCCTATGGCAACTTCAATAGATGCTAACTTTGGATACATATAGGTGTCACCATGAAGAATCAGTTTTGTTTTGTGTGTTCCAGTTTTGTTTTGGCATTAGGGCTTCATATCTGCACAATTCTACTTCTCATTTTTTTCTTTTTAATTTCATATAGAGGTATTGAGGAAGAGATGGGGGGAGAGAGAAAGAGATTGATAGAGAAGAGAGGGGCCGAGAGACATCCCAGTACTACTCTAGCATTCATGAAGTTTCCCCTGATGTCTACATGGTACTCCCATGTGGTGGTCAGAGTCTCAAGCCTGGGTCCCTGCACATGGTAAAATGTGTGCTGTACTGGATGAACTATCTCTCAGCTTTGTGCCAGCTTTTAGAAATAGAGTAACTAAATATTCTTTCCCCCCAAAGGTTAAGTTAATTAGATCTGTGTATTATCATTTAAGTTTTAAACTTCTAGATAAGACCTTTTAAGGAATCTTTTGAAAGTATGATTATTGATACCAAAGTTGACATAAAAATAGTAACCCCAGAAAAGTAAGTGAACATAGTAATATAATTTATTCATTTTGGAAATCTTTAATTACATTTCATGTCTTCATGGTGTGGAAAGTGAGGGTGAGATAACAGAATGAAAGCTCTGTACAAGTGGGCTTTATAAGATAAGTCTCCCTATAACTAGCTGGAAGGTCACGGAGTAACAAAAACTAATTTCACATGAGTGAGAGGTCAGTACTTTCATGTAGATTTGTAGATTACACTGGTATCACTTGGGAATCTCAGCCCTTGGACTTGGTTAGTAGTGTTCTTAAACTGGATAAGACCACAGATTTCTCACAGAAGCTAACACTCTTCTTTAAAGGGCAGCACCTTCTATTTAGACTTCAAATTTTTATAGAAAATAATACTTTTAGTACTGTAAAAAAACAGTGAGAATCAGTCCTAAAAGCACAGGGAATAAAAACCAGCATGTTATGGTGGTGAATTGTGACCCTGCAAAATTCACACTTTGGAAATCCTAACCCCCAATATATCAGAATATGATATTAGTGGGAAGTTGGATCGTTGGAGGTGCAGTTAGTTAAGATGAGGGCATGCTGGGTTAGGGTGGTTCCCTCCCTAATTCATTGTGAATGATGTTCTTATAAAAGGAGGAAGTTTGGATATAGGCAAGCACACAGGAAGAACACTATGTGAATGTGAATATGAAGTTGAGCGTTCATGGTGATGGTGTCTGTAAGCAAAGAAATGCCAAAAGCTACTAGCATAGCACCAGAATTAGAGGAGAAGCTTTGAGTAGACATCTCCATCATGACCCTTTCAAGGAACTAACAATGCCAAGGGCTCCTTGATCTCAGACTTGTGTCTTCACGACTGGGAGACCATGCACTGTACTGTTTAATTCACCTGGTTCATGGTAATTTGTTAGGGCAACCCCTGTAAACTAATACACAGCAGAAACAAAAGGAAGACACACAAAGACCTCAGATGTCAGAATTATCAAATGTATGCTGTAAAACAGCTATGTATAGTATGTTTGAAGAAGACAAAATGCAAAGTCAAATTGTTTATTTGATTTTAATGTGCACCTCTATGTTCATAATAGCAGCCAAAATCTGAAGAGCTGGAGAGATAGATGCAAGAGACTTTCATGCCTGAGCCTCTAATGTCCCAGGTTCAATTCCCAGCATCACACTAAGCCAGAGCTGAGCAATTCTCTGCTTAAAAAAAAAAGTAAATTAGTTAATAACAGCCAAAATATGGAATCAAGCTCAATTCCTGTTGACAGACTAGATAGAGAAGTTAGGAGTTATGTATTCAATGGAATACTATTATGAAATTTGAGAAACAAAAGATGATATGGTATCATTCAGGACAAAATACATGGGGCTAGAAGTGATTATACTTGGTGAAATAAGAGATGAAAAACAATTACCAGATGGTTTCATTCCATCTCAGAATATAGACAACTAAAGCAAACGAACTTGGAAACACACACATACACACTAGTAACTGTCTCTTGGACTTTATGAGAACTGTGTTACTGTGGTTGTTATCAGAGATAAGGGACTGTGAGGCACAGGAACTTTGGTGATAGGTACAGATGCACACACAGGCTTGAAACTGTACCCTTGAAACCTTATAAATTTGTAAATCACTGTTAAGTCACTGATAATAAAAATTACGAGAAAAATATCATTTTGTGACTGTAAAGGTAAGAAAATTTTCACTGGGAATTAAGAAAACATTACTGCATTTCTTTTTCTTTTGGGACAGGAATTTGTTGTAAGGTAATGTGAGAACTCCTGCTAGAGAAATCCTAAGTAACTCTTCCCATTAAAGAAAGAACATATAAACTGCCTAAGGGGGTATTGGTACAAATAAAACATAAATGTCTTTTTTGTTTTATTAAGAAATTCAACTATAAGATCATTCCCTTATAAAACATATAAATTGTTATAGCACATTCCCAGACTATATTCACCTCCTGGTGATCTGTGATGTCGTGTCCTATTGTTAGTTCTCATAAATATTCAGCTGGAAGGGAATGACTTTGCTGAGCTGCTAATGTGAAATCACAGGATCCTGGATATGATAAAACTTTTAGGTGAGAATGAAGGAGACATCAGAGAAGCGGCTGTAAGGTGTTTAAAATTATATATTTGGTCAATCTGAGAAGTATGGCAGAATCAGACTCTGCTTTTTGTCAATTTCTCGCCTAAAGTTGGAAGCTCATCATGGCCTTTTGCCCTCCAACCTGCACCTCTTGTCCAATTGGGCCATTTTTTTTTTTAATAAGGTAGAGAGAGAGAGAGATTGAGAGAGAGAGAGAGAGAGATGGAGAGAAACTTAAAGAGACCATAGCACAAAAACCTCCTTCAGGGGGTTGGGCAGTAGCACAGCAGGTTCAGCACACATGGCGCAAAGTGCAAAGCGCAAGGACAGGCACAAGGGCTAGCATAAGGATCCCAGTTCGAGCCCCTGGCTCTCCACCTGCAGGGGGTTGTTTCGCAGGCGGGTGAAGCAGGTCTGTAGGTGTCTTTCTCTCCTCTCTGTCTTCCTCTCCTCTCTCGATTTCTCTCTGTCCTATCCAATAACAACAGCTATGACAACAATAACAATAACAGCTACAACAAGCCAACAACAAGGGCAACAAAATGGGAAAAATAGCCTTCAAGAGCAGTGGATTCATAGTGTAGGCACTAAGCCCCAGCGATAACCCTAGAGGCAAAAAAAAAAAAAAAAAAAGAAAAGAAAAAGAAAAAGAAAAAGAAAGCCTCCTTCAATGCTTTGGGGTCCAGGCTTGAACCTGGGTCTCATATATGGCAAAGCAGCACACTATTCAAGTGTGCTATTTCTCCAACCCAAGGATGGGCATTTCTAGTGATCCTTAGTATTTATGCCCATGATAAATGAAGTACTTGAGAATGATTTTGAAAAATAAGTTTTAACATGGTCTTATCATTATCAGGACTTTTTATTGTTAACGGTATATTTTATAAATCAAAACATGATTTCAGGTGAAAGTTGCTTGTGCTTTGATTGTCTGATAATGATCCAATGATTTATTGGATCTCTTTTTTTATTAAATTCTAAAATAAACAGAAATCAAGATTTGTTTCAGACTGATGAGATGGCTTACTTGGGAAGGTACCTGCTTTGTCATGAACAGTCTGGGTTCAAATCTTGGCTTCCATGGCTCTGGGAGAAGCTTCATTGTCTGATCGATTCAGACTGGAGAGTGGTGAAACCTCAGTCATGCCAAAAATAAAATAATAAAGATTGTTTCAGGGGTGCAAAAATGAGATGCTGTGTACTTACAGACTTCTGTGAGATAGAGGGACCCTCCAGGAATGAATAGTTGACTCAAGGACAGAAATCTTGCTTTCTCAACTTGAGAGGCACTTTTCACTTGCTTGATAAGTACACACTGGCATTATTTCTGCACAGGAAAGAAGAAATCCAAATTCAAAACGTTTAAAAAGTTCTTTGGGAAGAAGAAGAGAAAAGAATCACCTTCATCCGCAGGAAGTAGCTCCTGGAAGCAGAGTCAGGCAAAGAGCGAAGTCATTGCCATTGAGGCACTGCCAGTAGGCTACGACTCAGAGGATGAGCTTGAGTAAGTTCCCTCCCCGTCCGTCCCTCAGACCCTGCACTCCCAGAGGCAGGAGGGGCCTCAGTAGGACCCAATTTATTGTCTTGTTGCCTTAGTTAACTTCTGGATGCTGAGCCTACTGTCCTCCTATGTAATTCCATTTTGGAGGTGCTTTCTGTCTTTTTAAAATCAAGATTGCTGGGCTAGTGAAAGAATTCACTTGGATAGCGCCTTGCTTTGAGATGTGCATGACCCAGGTTTGAACCCAGTCCCCATGGCATTGAAAGAAACTTCCTCTGTGAGACTCACACCTCCAGCCCTGATTCACCACTCTCAAAGCTTTCCCCTTGCAGGTGGGAACTGGGGGCTCGAACCTGGATCCTTGTGCTTGGTAATTTGTGGACTTAATCAGGTACACCACTGCCGTCCCCCCAGTGTTTTATTTTTTGTATAATGCTCAACCAGGTGCGTCACCACCCAGCACCCTTTTATGTTTTCTTTTAAGAACACTGACTCCTATATTTGAGACTAAAGCCCTTCAGGAGGCATAATGAGACTTGGGGTTTGGTGACAGACTGGGTGGAGATGGGTGGAGATGTTGTCAGAGGTAGATGGGGTCATGGGCTGCAGCACCCTTGAGGGTATCCTGCTTTCCTTCTACCCCCTCACCCCCAGCCTACTTACCAATTTTAAAGAAGTAGATTATTGTCCATTGGTCCATACTCCCAGAAGGATAAATAATAGGAAAGCTATCAGGGCATGGGATGGGATATGGAGTTCTGGTGGTGGGAATTGTGTGGAGTTGTATCCTTCTTACCCTATAGTTTTTTTAATAAAAAATTTTAAGTGTATTATTATACTGACCACTTGGTGGCGCTAAATGACTGAAGAGGAGAAATTGGAGGTTTTTATTTGTTTATTCTAAGTGGTTGTTTTTGTTTGTTTGTTTGTTTTCTTGATGCTATCAGGGAGCAGATGGATCCACCATTGTCCATGTGAGGCACACGGAAGACAGGCTGTACTCCTTTTTAGCCAGCATGCTCCAAACAGGGACAAAATAGTACCATGATAATGTTGCTAATTATTCTTTAAAATTCATTTATGTGTGGGTGAGAAAGAACCAGAGCTTCACTCTGGTATATGCAATGCCAGGAACTAAATTTAGGATTGCTTGTTTGCAAGTCAGGTACTCTACCCACTATGCAGTGAGCCATAGCACTAAGTATTTTGCTGAGTATTAAATGTCTTCATTGGACTAGTCCCTGGAGAATTTAGATGCCCCTACCTATCCCTGTCTCCTGACCAGAATATGTGGTGACCCCTCCAGCCACACCTGGAATGGTACTATAGCAGGAGAGGAGCTGGGACTCTGTCACTGGAGTTGATGGAAAGAGGGAGCAGTGTCCTTTTCATCTTTAAATTCCCAGTTACTGGTAGGAGGATAGTCATCAGTTATTGTTTAAGAAATGTTGGACTGGGTGGGGGTAGATAGTATAATGGTTATGCAAAGAGACTCTTATGCCTGAGGCTTCAAACTCCCAGTTTAGTACCCTGCACCACCATATACCAGAGCTGAGCAGTGCTCTGGTAAAAAATAAATAAATAAAAATACTGAACTAATGTCAAGTAAGTTGGACAAGACAACACAAGATCTTTATTTGTTCCAACTTTATTAAAATTGACATTATATTGTAGAAGTTTAATATGTACACTAACTTATTGCAAAATGATTGCATCAATTAACACCTGCATCAAGATAATTACTACTTATTTTTGTGATGAGAACACTTGAGATCTACTCTCTTAATAATTATAAAATGTACAATATACTATTATTAGCTATAATAGCCATCCTATGCATTAACTACCCAGAACTTAGTCATTTTATAACTGGAGGATATACCCTTCATCCACCATCTTCCTATTTCCCACATTCCTTAGTCCTTGGTAATCACAGTTCTACTCTCTTCCCATGGGTTTAACTTTTCTAGACTCCATATAAGGAGATATTTTTTAAAAAACTATTTATCTTTGTCTTTCTGACTTACTTCCCTTAGTATAATGTCCTCAATATCTACAGTTATCTGTGTACATATGCTTCTTCATTCTTCATTACCCATTCATCTGTTGATGGGTGTTGTTTCCATATTGTGGCCATAGTAAATGATGTTGGAGTGCAAATATCTCCTTGAGATTCTGTTTTGTTCCCTTTTGATATGTATCCAGAAGGGGAATTGGTTCCAATTGTAATTTTTTGAGGAACCTCTGTACTGTTCTATACAGTGGTTGTGTCAGTTTGTATCTCCACCAGTAGTTCTCTGTATCCTTACCAGCACTTGGTATTTCTTATATTTTTGAAAATAATAAGTCTAACAAGTGTAGTTTTGATGTTGAGCACCAGCTCGTGTCTTTGAAAAAAGGTGTGTGTGGAGAAACCATTTTTTCTTCTCTTTCTACTTATTTATTTGCTGCTGGAGTTTTTCATCTGTGTGAATTTTACCGCTCCTGATGGAATATATATATAGTAGAGGGTGAGAAGTAGAGAGGGAGAGAGAGAAGGAAAGACATCACCACTCCACCACTTGTCAGGCTTACCCTTTGCATAGTACTCTCATGTGGTGGTCAGGGACTTGAAGCTTGTTCTTCACACATACATCACAAGATGTATGCTCTACTGGTCAAACTATCTCCCTGCCCCCCTATTCTTCTATTTCTTAAAATAGAAGCAAATATGCACATTTATTTGTTCACGTGTTCCAGGTTTATTCATAATTACCTTTTTCCCACATAGAGCTGATACACCATCCACATTTTTCTGCACTGTTTTTATTTTTGTTTCCTGACCACTGCTCAGCTCTGGCTTCTGGTGGTGTATGATTGAACTCGGAACTTTGGAGTCTTGGGCATGAGAGTTTCTTTGCATAACTACTATGCTATCTCCCACATCCTCTGCAGTGGTTTTTATGATTTATTTAGTCTGGTGATATCTACATACATTTGACAAAGACCCTCCTCATTTGTCAGCCAAACGAGTCTCCATTCTGTGATATCCCATAGTTTATTCAGACACCTCCTAAGGGACATTTACATAGTTTCTAGACTTTTGCTTCTATAAATGTAGCGAATGGCCCTGAACATATGGCATTTTGCAGTTTTGTCTGTGTATCTTTGTGGAGGCCTTTTCAGACTGTCCCAGCACTTACTCAATTCAACACCCAGAGTAGAGGTGTTTGGGCAGTGGTTATGACCATGAGCAGGAACTCATGGTCATAGCAGGGAACTCCAGGTGCACTTGTGATATTTGTGACAAGAGCTGCTGCCTGCTCCTGTCCCTTTACTGGCCTCCATTCCAGGAAAGTGAAGATACACTCTTCCGGAGCCCTAGACTGGCTGCTTTCACAACTTACTCTTGCAGGCTAGAAGAGCAAGCATCTCTAGCCAACAGTTTGGTGCGCAGCGGAGCAGGCCCACAACTAAGAAGAGTCCCTAGTGCCCAGCACAAGGCTGGATGCCTGAGTGGGGAGGGCAGGGGTGGGCTCGTCATTGTGCACAAGATGCCCAGAGTCTGTTGGGATCAGGCCTTCCCTTCTTCATCATTGGGTCTTAGTCATCTCCTTCCAGCTATTGTTCGGGCAGCTACCACTTGTAGGAAAATCTGACTGCTGACTCTCACACCCTCTTAGGATATTCTATAAGTGTCCTGTGGGTACAGTTCCAATTTGGAGACTTTAATCTTGGGGCCAGGGAAAGGCTGGTTGGGACAGTGATGACAGAAGTACTCTCCATCTGCCTATAGGTACATAGGCATACAGATGAGCTTGCACAGACCCGATGGGATAATGAGCAGAAGGTTTGGCTTTGCAGATCACATTTCAAACCCAGGATGTGTGCTTTGGACTGCCTTCTGAGGGTGGAAACATGACCTCCAGTCCACTAAGAGGCTGCCTGTTTGCTCTTAAGGAATGACCTCATCCTCCTGACCCAGGCACAGCCTGCCAGCCAGCAGAGGGCACTACCCACACTTCCTTTCTGCAGACGTACTGTTCTGAATCTCACACCTCTTCAAACCTTGGTTTTTCTATTAGTGGAAAGAATTCACACAGTCTTCAAAACTGTTAGGAAAATTCCTGTCTCTGTGAGGCTCCTAATAATTGACTGTAGTATTTAACAGGGTAGGGATACATTGAAGTGAGAAGCAACCAAAAAGTAAATGCACAGGGTTGGGGTGTGTTGGGAGGGGGCGCTAGATATTAGCACAACACAAGCCTTGCATATGTTAGGCCCTGAATTCTGTTCTCAGCAGCACATTAAAAAAATACAAGTAAAACAAAAAACAAATCCAGTGAAGGGCTAGCTGTCTGACCCTCCATGAACCCATGCTCTTGTTTGTCCTGAACAGTGAGGCTGCCGAGTTTCACAGTGCCACTTTCATCCTAGGGAGTCCAGAGGAGCACTGGGCAACCGGGCCCTCTCACACGACAGTATTTTCTTTCCTGAGTCGGGACAGGACCCTTCTCGGCCAGTGCGTGTGTTTTCCCAGGAAAATGTATGTGACCGAATCAAAGCTCTACAGGTAAACTTTTCCTTGGCAGCTCCATTTGGTATGTATGTTGGCTATAAATCAAGAAGTCCTGAAAGACATTTCTACCTAGTTTGTCTCACCTCTGGCTTGAAGTGTAGTAAATGGCATACTCATCACTCTCTCTCAACACTCCAAGCTAGTTACAGTTGATAACTATATCTTAGCTGGTCCTTAGCTATAGCCACACAGTTCCAAGATGAGTATGAAGCTGACAGTTTCGTCAGTTAAGTCTTCTGCTCTGGACAACAGCTCTGAAAGTATCTCTGGAATGGATGAACTGGAGCAAGTTTTGCTCATACAAGTCACCAATAAAGAGCTGGGAGGGCACTTGCTTTGTCATGGGTTCAACCCAGGTTCAGGCCAGTCCCTACCTCTCTTGGGGGAAGCTTTGGTTCTGCGGTGACTTTCCCTCTCTCCCTCTCTGTCTTCACTATCTTTTTTTTTTAAGAAAGGATTAATGAACAAAACCATAGGGTAGGAGGGGTACAACTCCACACAATTCCCACCACCCAATCTCCATTTCCCACCCCCTCCCCTGATAGCTTTCCCATTCTCTATCCCTCTGGGAGCATGGACCCAGGGTCATTGTGGGTTGCAGAAGGTAGAAGGTCTGGCTTCTGTAATTGCTTCCCCGCTGAACATGGGCATTGACTGGTCGGTCCATACTCCCAGTCTCTTCACTATCTTTTGACTCTCCCCCCTCCACCCCACCCCAGAGCAGTAAAGTCCCAGCAGTAACAGCAGCAGCAACAACAAAGTGACTGATAAAAACAATAGCAAATGTTCTCTGTCCTGCTTTAGTTAAAAATACAGTGTAATGTGAAAATTGGGCCACCACCTCCCATGGGGGGCCTTCCAGTCAAGCGGGGAGACGATGCTGGCATGAGTTCTGAGGATGACGGGCTGCCCAGGAGCCCCCCTGAAATGTCTCTGCTGCATGATGTCAGTTCCAGCACAACTATAAGGGCAAGTACATCCTGAGACCACGAGGATGGTGGGGTGGGGATTGCGGGGTTGGGAAGCTCTATGACTATTCCTCTAAGATTTCCAGGGTGATGACTGTGCTCCCTGTGACTGGGAGGTGACATGTGCCCAGGCCACTAGGATGCATAGCCAGTCCTTGGGCTGTTTGTATTTTTATCCTTTGAGGAGAAATTTGCATCTTAGTAGGAGATATGATTTGGCTGACATTTTTGTTGGTGACTGTAATTCTGATGCAGTCAATCCCTAGCTCCTTTTTCCTGTCCAAGCAGATGACCAGACCGGACACCCCATATAAAGACGGGAAAACACCTTTGTGTCTGTTTTCTGTTGCTATGGCATTTGGCCATAAACAGGGAGTGGTAAATATATTTGACTCCTGTGTTTGAGTTTAGAACTGTGAGAACTTGTTTGTTTAGAGGTAGAACTGTGAGGCACAGTGCTGGTAAACTGGGCGACAGGAAAAGCTTGACAAACAGAAGAGGTATTTGTGGCCCCAGAAGGCCGTGGAACCTGCTCCCAGTTAACATCTGCTCCTTTAGCTTGTATTAGCAGCACGGCCCAGAGTGCAACCATTTTAAACCCACACAGAGTATTTGTATATACACTATCTTTTCCCCCTTTGTAGATAAGCTCTAACTCTGCATTTCACAGCAGAGCTTATCTACAAAGGGGGAAAAGATAGTTTCCACTTGGAAACCAAATATAAGATGGAGTCCCAAAACTACATGGCTTCTCTGTGCCCCTAGCCTGAACTGTTGGAACAGTCACTTCTGCCCTGATTTATGCCTCTTCATAGTGATGTTGGGGAGGAGCTCATCATGAATGACTGCATAAGTATATTCAAGAGGCCCTTTAACTCGGATGTCCATATCCCTCCATGAGAAGGCTAACCTGTATGTAGTTATATGATCCCAGAACATCACTGCTGGAGGGCAGAGGAAGGACTGTGCTGTGGCTGATTGTTCAACCACAGGCTCGGAAGTTTATAGATAGCTTTCTTGAGAATTCTTCCCTGCAGAATTCTCTGGAGGGTGAGCATTTCTCTGCTTGCTTCACAAGAAGGGCCAAAGGACAGTGTTTGCCCACTTCTAGGAGAAGAAAGAGTGCTCAAGGTGGGTGCTTTTTCCTATTTCTTAGACTCCAGGCCAAGCTTGCATTCCTACACACCTTGAATGCTGGTGGGGAAAGGTGGTTGGTTCACAGCTGCCTCAGGTGTAATTGCTGTGTGACAAACCATCTCTGTTTGCAATAGCAGGTAGACTGCCCAGGGTTCCTTGTCTCAGGAATTTTGTGTGTTTCAGAGCTTTGTGGTATGGAAATGCCTGTCATGAGTCCTCACTGGCTTGCCCTCGTTCCACCCAAAGGTTCTGTGAATCCAGGGCATAGGACTCATCAAGAGTGAGAACAGCTCCAGACCAGCAAGAGTCCCACAGTGCAGTGATTCCAGAGTTAGCTGAACAGGAGCCACTCACACTGGCCAATCTGACTTCATCTTTTTCGACATCCCTCTTATGGTTGTTATATTATTTAAGAAATAAATGTTCTGAGATCTTAGCAACTTTTGGGGTAGTATGAGCAATCCCCTGGCCTCATAGAAAAATCAGAATTTGAGGTTTTTCAGATTGAAAGAAAAGAATAAACTTAATCATATGGTTTTGTAGACATAAAGATTGTATTTTATGCCCTGGGAGTTTTTCAGGCATAACTAACTGATTGGGAGGGGAGGAAAACAATGTACTCTTTAAAATGTGTTTATATAACACATGTTATTTGAGATAATGGGATCTTTAATTTCAAAGGGATGGGACTGTGGGTTGTCTGATTTCTCTCTGCTTTCTTTCTTTTTTTCTCTCTTTTTTTCTTTCTTTCTTTCTTTCCTCCTTTCTTCCTCTCTTTTCCCCCCCTATCATTACATCTTACTTGGCCTCATATGCTTGACAGGGAAACTTCATTATTTTGGAGGAAATCTCTTCAGAAATGAGGATTTAATAATAACACCAAAGTGACATTTCTTGATAAAGTACATTTTTTTTAATTCTCTTACCATATGAGGTAACGACTGCTGAAATCTTACTTGGTGATTTTTAAGGTAAAATAACATCTCACATAGTTACTGTCTAGGTGACCTCCTGTTAAGTAGGGAGAATTGGGCAGAGGGGGGCAGACGAGGAGTCTGTTTTCCATTGGGGGCTGACAAAAGGTGACAGGCAGAGAACACAGCACTGACAGCAGGACAAAATGAAGCCTCCATGTTAGAGCAAGGCTTTGGGCATGTTCAGTCATGTCTTGGGAGCTATGTCCTGAGTGTTTATGAGTTGAGAATGCCACTTACACCTCCCCTTCTGTCACAGAAAAGGCTAAATAGCCAGCAGGTTTCTCTTTGCTGCTGTGTGTCTGTTGGACCTTCCCACTGCTTAGGGCTTAGCCCTGACCTATGGAGGCTCTTTCTTCTTCTTCTTCTTCTTCTTCTTCTTCTTCTTCTTCTTCTTCTTCTTCTTCCTCTTCCTCTTCCTCTTCCTCTTCCTCTTCCTCTTCCTCTTCCTCCTCTCCTCCTCCTCCCTCTCCTCCTCCCTCTCCTCCCTCTCCTCCCCCTCCTCCCTCTCCTCCCTCTCCTCCCCCTCCTCCCCCTCCTCCCCCTCCTTCTCCTCCCCCCTCACCCCCCCCTCCTCCCTTCTTTTTTCCTGCTAGGGATTTCTGCTGGGGTTTGTATCTGAAAAATTCCACTACCCTCAGCAAATCCCTTTTTTTTTTTTTTTTAAATAAGAGGTTGAGAAGCAAAGAGGGTGAGGGAGAAACAGAAAAGAGATAAGACACTGCTGCTCAATCACTCATGAAACTCCCAGTGTTGAGTGCTCCTCTATAGTGTCAGGGACTCAAGCCCAGGTTCACAAACATGGTAAACTGTGCACTCTACCAGGTGAGCTATCTCCCAGGCCCCAGAGTCCCTCTTTTGAGGACAAATAGGCCAAAGAAGCTGCCATACAGGGTTGCTCCCCCAACACATTTCAGAACCCAGACTGTTTCCCCAGTGCTTCTTGAGCCATATTCCCCCAACAGAGGACCACCCATTAGACTTTCAAATCCTCCACTAACAGAACCATCCAAAAGCAAAGATTTCTGGAAAAATTGGGTGAGTGGGAGTAAGTAAGTGCAAATGTGACTGTTCCAGGTGCTGCCAGCCTACTGATGAAAACACAGGTTAGCTTTCCTCTCTTTCTCCTCCCTGGGGCAGGAGGAATGCATGGTTCTCTTCAGTCCTGGAGGAGCTGGTCTTCTCAGGCCCTAAGAACTCTCAGAATGGCTGTGGAGGTGGAGCAGTTAGGCTTCACTCAGTTGCCTGATTGGAAAGTCAACTGTGACAACTGGCACAGGGGTTGCCTGGGGACAAAATTTATTTTTCCCCCACCAGTTATTGCTGGGGCTCAGTGCTGGCACTGCAAATCTATTGCTCCTAGTGGCCATTTTTTCTTTCTATTTTTTTTATTTGATAAGACAGAGATAAATTGACAGTGTGTGTGTGGAGGAGGTAAAGAGGGATAAATACCTGCATACCTACTTCAACACTCATGAATTGTCCCCCTACAGGTGGGGAAGCAAGGGCTCAACCTGGGTCCTTGGGTATGGTAACATGTACATTCAACTGGGTGTGTCACCACCTGCCCATCACCTTTTAAATATATTATATTTTTTGAGAGATACAGAGAGAAAGACCAGAGCACTGCTCAGCTCTGGCTTACTTGGGACTGAACCTGGGACCTCAGAGCATCAGTTATGAAAGTCTTTCGCATGACCATCATATTTTCTCCCCAGCCCAGACAGAGATTCTTGTTCATAATGTTGAAGAAGTTAAGTTCCTTGGCTAATCACAGCCCAGGATCCAGAGTGAGTTACAGTTTAGGACCCACTCACTGATCAGGCAGTGAAGACTCAGAGCAACCCAGGATAGAAGCAGCTGGGACTACATATCCTCTGAATTTTTAATGTGGCTATAGGTCCTTGTTGTCATATGCATAGTAACCATCCATGTCCATGGAACTACCTGCATATATAAGGCAACTCATATTCACTGTTCCCTTGAGTCCCAGAAAGTAAGAAAAACATAAAATTTCAAGTGTTTTAATATATATATATATTTTTTTTTCCACACTAGAGACAGTTACAGTGAAGGAGCCTATGGTTTTGGAAGCATACCTACATCCTGTTTGTGACATGTAAGGATGAGGCCTAGGAAAGGTGCTGTTGCCTGCTCAAGCTCAGCCAGCTTCCTGAGTCATGAGCCACAGGCAGCTTATCTTTAGTTTTTCATGCTTTATCCCCATAAGAACTTTGTTTTTCTGAGTAGTTAAGTCAAGAGAACTAAAACTCACTGTGTTCTAATCTTTTTCTCTTTTGTAATCATCTTCTTCCAGTTGATAGAGTAAATCTCCCGTTGCATCAAAAGTTATAAGGAACCTCTGTGTTGACAAGGAAATAGGTTCCTCTCTGAGGCCATTTCTTTTGTAAAGGCAGTCCCCGAGTCAGAGCCTGACTATCCCTCACTGTCATCCTTAATTTAGGGGAGACTACTGGGCACAATGTGGGGCCCCCCGCACTGTGGGGAAGAAACCAGACAAGAGACATGGCCTGGGAGCCTGCTTGCCCTCTGCATCTTGTCACCCTTCTTTCTGGGGAGACTGATGTCAGGGGAACTTACTTAAGCATTTTGAGGTGCATGAAACTGTGATACTAAGTATAAAATACAAATTAGTTACTACCTACCTCACACCCTTTAGAATGGCTACTATAACAGAGCAAAACAAAACCAGGGAATCCTGTTACTAAAGATGAAGAGAATTTCAAACTTGTATACACTGCTGGTGGGAAGGTAAAATGGTGTAGCTTTATGGAAGGCCCATAAAGATGTAGAAAGAGAAATTCCATATGATCTATCAATTCAACTTCTGGATGAATTCCTAATAGAATTGAAAGCAACTCTCAGAGATTTGTTCACCTACTTTCATAGAGGCATTTTATTCACAATAGCTAAAACCTGGAAGCAACCCAAGTGTCCATTTACAGATAAAAAAGGTCAGCAAAATGTAGCACATTCAAACAGTGGGTTGTTATCCATCCTTAAAAAGAAAGTAAAGTCTGACATTTGCTACAGCTTACTTGACCTTGGAGATATTATGCTAAGGGAAATAGACAGGGTCAGGGGGATAGCACAGCAGCTATGCAACAGACTTTCATGCCTGAATCTCTGAGGTTCTAGGTTTCATCCCTAGTAACAATGTAAGTCAAAGCTGAGCAGTTCTCTGGTACTAATAAATAAATGCTTTTTAAAAATGTGAAGCAATAGCTTACCTGGATAGTATGCCTGCTTTATCATGTGCTTGACCCAGGTCTGAACCCTGCCCTCACTATATAGAGGAAGATTTAGTGCTGTGTTGTCTTTCCCTTGCCCCACCCCTTTTGAAAACTTGACCCAGGGTAGTGAAGCCCTGGGGGCGAGGGTGGCAAAAAAAAAAAATAGAAAGGAAAAGAAACCAAATTGAGGCTGGGAAGACAATATAGTTATACAAAAAGACATTCATGCCTGAGGCACCAAAGGTCCCAGGTTCAATCCCTAGCACCACCATAAGCCAGAGCTAAGTATTACTCTGGCTTAGAGAAAAAAAAGAGTAGGCAGACCACCATCACCACCCTACCCCACCCCAAAAGACAAATGTCTATATGATTCTACTTGTAACATTTTAATTTTTTTCTTTTATTTATTGGATAGGGACAGCCAGAAATTGAAAGGAAAAAGGGTTATAGAGAGGGAGAGAGACACCTGCAACACTACTTCACCATTTAAAAAGCTTTCCCCCTGCAGGTGGGAACTGGGGGTCCTTGTGCATTGTAATGTATGTGCTCAAGCAGGTGTGCTACCACCCAGCCCCTCATTCTGCTTGTATAATGTAACTTGTGTAGTTAAATTCTTAGAGACAGGAAACAAAATGGAGTCTTTTCAGAGCCCTGTGTTTGTGTGTGTGTGTGGGGGGGGCAGCAGTAGATGGAGAATTACTGCCTAAAGGGTATATAGAGTTGCAGTTCTGCAAGATGAGGAAGATTCTGGAGATGAATGGTAGTGGTGGCATACAGTTTAGTAAAAACAAGGGGCCACGAGATAGCTCACCCTATGGGGCACGTGCCTTCCCATGCTTGAGACGTTGAACTCAAGCCCTGGCACCAAGTAGGAGCACGTGGCATTTTGGGAGCCCTATAAATGGTAGGGAAAGCTGTAATATCTCTCCTCTCTGTCTAGCTATCCCTCTTTTATCTTTTTCTTCTTCATTCTTTAGGTATATAAAATGAGGGGAAACTGGGCTGGGGAGATTGCTTGATGGTATCATGTGCACAAGGCCCTTGATTTAGTCCCTAGCACTACATTGAAAAAAGGGGTTAATAATGAACATTGGAAAAGCATGTCATTTTGATCATAATATTGAGTGCAATACTGGATGAAGTTGTTTGTTAGTGGCAGGGTTGTAACTAAAGCCCAGTGCTTTCTAAATTCTCTCCATTTTACTCCTGATCAGGGCTGAATTTGTTCCTGGGTGTGTGTAGTGAGTGCCATCTTATAATTTATCTGGTAAATGTCTCTGCAAGAGAGTCCCATCAGATATCACTCAGCCAAGATTTGTGGGCACATTTCTCAGTGTGTTACCATCATTCTTCCAAATGATTATCAAATTCCCTTCCTTCCTGGCAAGGAAGGACTTTTGTTCTTTGCCAAATTTCGGTCAGTCTCTGCTGAGGTATAGACTAGTAAAACATTTGAAACTTAACAGATGGTAGCTAAAACCCAAGTTTCTCCAAAAGAATGCTTGAAAATACAGAAACATGTATGCACCAGGACCCAGGTTTAAACTCCTGTTCCCCATGTGTGTGGGAAGCTTCATTAGTCATGAAGGAAGTGTTGCAGGTGTTTCTCTTTCTTCTTCTTTTCTTTCTCCCCTACCCCTCTCAGTGTCTCTTTTTCCTATCAAATAAAATAAAAGGGGAAATAAAAAAAAAAGGTCATTGGAAGCAGTAGATTCATTATGCAGGCACCAAACCTCAGCAATAAACCTCATGGCAATTAAAAAAGAAGGGGAGGGAGGAAGGAAGGAATAGGAAAAGCAGGAAAGTAAGGAAGGAAAGAAGAAAGAGAAAAAGAAAAGAAAGGAAAAAAGAAAGAGGAGGAGGAGAATGAAGAAATGAACAAATTAGGACCACTAAAACAGCCCACCTGACTAGTGTTCTTGCTTTGCTCTCAACCCCAGAGGAATCTTTGGTGTTGTGGCCTCTTGCCCTGTGTGTCCCTGTATCTCTCCTTCTACCTGAAAAAAATAAATAAATAAAAGGACTGACTGGAATAGTAAAGCCCTAGTGTTGACTAAAAAACAAATGAGGCTGAGGTGAGGCTGAGGCTGCAGGTGGGCTCACGTCACAGCCTTCTTGGCTTCCAGAGAGATAGGATCAAGCCTGACCCCCCACCCCACCCACACACAATGCCCTTGGAAACATCAGTCAGTTCTCTTTCATGGAAGAAAGTAGCTCTTGTCTGAAGTGTCTGCTGTGGGAGACTGAAGCGGGGTTACCATGCTTAGGATCTTGGATCCAGAGAATGGGTGATAGGTTTCTGAAGGTAACCTAGCACTTGTCACTCCAGCCATTTACCTTTCTGAAAGAGCAGCAGAACCTGTCCATAAATAGCCCAGAAATAGCAATGGGAAGACTGAGCACAGTAATAGGAGAAAGTTGATGTTAGGACTGTTACCTGTTGCCTATTCAGAAGTGAATGCTTGCTGACTTTGCTTCTCGTCCCATAAAGGTCTCTTTAGCTCCCTCATCTAGGTCGCTATCCCCAGAACAACTCTTCTTCAGACAGATGAGCGAAGCCAGTGTCTCTCCCAGGACCTCGGACAGCAGCATGGCACCTGTGGCTGATTTTGATTACCCTCCTGAATTTTCTTCCTGCTTGGACAATTCCGCAGCTAAGCACAAGCTCATGGTCAAGCCTCGCAACCAGCGGTCGAGTAAAATGCGGCGACTGTCTTCGGTAATTGGGCTTTTTTCCTCTATGTTCTCCCCTAGTCCACTCCATCTCTCTCCCCTTGGTACCACACTCCCACCTACACACACCCCTCTTCTGAGACTCCACTGTCAGTGGGACTGTGCTGCAGGAGTTGAAGCTACTAGTATTTTTTCATCATAAATCCAGATAAATCTCTTTCTTATATCAATATTCCATTCATTCATTACTTCATTCAGTTGTCAACACTGATGAAGAACCTGCTATATGCTGTGGCTCACTGACTCAGTGTAAGGACCACACTCCACACTCTGGGGCTCAACCTGGCCTTGCTTCTGTTTACTCTCAGATTTGCTCCTATTTCCTCTCTATATTCAACACACTTTGTCTTCCTTTCTGCTTCTTAAACTTGCCACAGCATCTCCAGTCTCAGAGATTTTTCTGACTGTATCACTTGCTCTATACCTTCCCCTGGATTGACTCCTTCTCAGATGTGGTGGTCTCAGCTCAGAAGTCCCATCCACAGAGAGGCTCACCTGACCTGTGAGAAGCAGTCCCAGCTTTCTATCCCAGAGTGCACTGCCTCCCTAGACCACACACTGACATTCCTTTGTTGTGTCTGTCCTCATTTGTTTACTACAATTCTTCTAGACCATGTGTCAGCCCCTAGAGCCGTGCTACTCACAGAATATTTGTTGACTGGATGAGTAGAATAAACAGATGAATGAGTGAGTGAGTGAGTGAATCAATGAGTCAATGGATGAATGCAAAAGAAACTGAAGCAACAAAGTTGAACATCTGCCTTGGTAGAGGACCTGCTTAACAGTATAGAATTACACCCATGTAAGGTCATACCCTCTTTACTTTCAAATGATTTAGGCTTGAACCTCATTAGAATCATGGAAATGTGATTTCAGTCACATTTAGGTAAACACAGCCACTCCTTTATCTAAATGCTATCATTTTTATATCTCCCCTCCTTCTTTCCCTTCCTTTCTTAGTAGGGAGCAGGACTGATTATGTTAAACTTTTAGTGATGATCTTATTTTCTTGAATGGACAGAGGTATTTAATCAATAGCCGCCAGTATCACTTGTGGGTCTGAAGTTGGAGATCTCTCCTTCAGTGACCATGCCCCCCTCTGTCTTTGGTCATGACACACCTCTGTCCAACCCTGAAGACTGTCCTGGCATCCTGACCCCTCTCAGGGATGAAAGTGTTTTAAGATGTTGTTGTCCTGCTCTTGCTCCGCTCCTGTTCCTACTCCATGAGTGTAGAGACATCACACTGCTGCCTTTATTGCCCTCCTAACTCTGGAGAATTCTGTTGAGGTTCCTGTCCCTTGGACTTTAGTGGACACTGAGGTCCAAATTTGTCCTGCCTTTTTGATCCCCAAAGCACTTGGGGTTTCTTTCTCTATCGCCCACTATCTCACTGTCCTCCCCTCATGCTTTGGCACCTCCAGAGCCTCTTCCTGCTGCTGCCAAGATCTCTCCTTTACTGGAATAGAACAAATGACCTAGCCTAGGCAGTCATTCTATACTCTTTCATCAGTGGATTAGACTCTCTATGGACTCTGAGTTATTCTGGAAGTCTAGGAGGAAAGAGAATTTAAGAAAACCATCTTTTGGGCTGGGAAGGTAGCTCATTTAGATAGTGTGCTTGATTTGTCATGGGCATGCCCCAGCTTCAAGCCTGGACCCCACTTCAGTGAAGTAAGCTTCAGTGTTGTAATATCTTTCTGCCTTTATATTTCTATCTCTTTTTATCTTTTAAATAAAAGTCAGGGAGTCGGGCAGTGGCGCAGCGGGTTAAGCGCATGTGGCATAAAGCGCAAGGACTGGCGTAAAGATCCCGGTTTGAGTCCCTGGATCCCCACCTGCAGGGGAATCGCTTCACAAGCGGTGAAGCAGGTCTGCAGGTGTCTGTCTTCCTCTCCCCCTTTCTGTCTTCCGCTCCTCTCTCCATTTCTCTCTGTCCTATCCAACAACACGACAACAATGTTAAACAACAATGGCAACAAAAGGGAAAATAAAAAAAAGAGAGTTAAAAAAAAAAAAAGACAACCTCAAGCAGTGAAGCCCCAGTGATGACCAAAAAAAGAAAACAAACCATCTTATACAGTCAAAACAAAATAAACCCTTGGCTATTCAGACTATGATGTTTACTACTAGTTTGAGTAACAGATTCAAGAGTGCATTTGGCCCCTAATCCTACTCTAACCTCACCTCAAAGCAGATGTTGAAAAAGAGAAAAAGGAGAAAGACAAATGCTGATTGTTGTCTCAGCATTTTATCCCACTTCACTGTGAGAATCTTGCTTGCATATGGCTCCAGCACACTTGGAGCAATAATGCCCATAAATTTACACTAAGGTCTCACCACACCACTTGGTCTTCATTCCAACACAGGCATTGCCAGGATCAGGAAATATTACTAACTGTGCCTTTATAGCAGGGCTGGGGAACATCCCGCCCATGGGCAGTATATGGCCCATGAAATCATTTAGTCTGACCCTGTCAAAGTAACCTCAGGAAGAACTCAAAATTGAGTAAATCTAGGAGTGTTACTCATAGAAACATTAAGTGCTAGTTTTTAAATTGGTAATCTTGTATGGCCCATGAACAATATTATAAATCTCCAAGTGGCTCTTGGCAGAAAACAGGTTCCCCACCCCTGCTTTACATAAATAAAGCACAGTGTGATTACATCAATAGCTAGCTGCCACCTGTAAGTCAGGGGTCATAGGCAAAGACTCTATTATTATTATCATAATTACTATTATTATTTTAGTTTTTTATAATTTTTACTTATAAAAAGGAAACACTGGAAGAAACCATAGGATAAGAGGGATACAACTCCACACCATCAGAACTCTGTATCACATCCCTTCCCCCTGACAGCTTTCCTATTCTTTATCCCTCTGGGAGCATGGACCAAGGGACATTATCTTACTGTAGCAGCCAAATACCTGTATTTCAGTTAAATCAAGAACCTACAGCTTTTGACTGTTCTTCCTAGCTGTCTCTTTTTAACTCAGAGGAATGGCATAATGGAATGTTTTTGCTTGCATTAGCTTAGTTGTCAGAAGCATCCCATTTATCCTGCTAGCAAGCAAATGCCAGCCTGGAAATGTTAAAATAACAGCAACAAAACCTATTATGAGCATCCTCCTAAGTATTACATTCTTGATGGGGGAGTGGGGGACTGGGGAGAGAAAGCTGCCATTATGCCACAGCCTGGTACTTCTCCAGGCCTAATGTTATGAATGTTTTCAAAAGATCAATCTCAACCTTTTGGTCATTTTCACATACTGATTCATGAGTGCCTTGATGTCCTCTCCTGCCTGAGAGAAGGAACTCCATACACAGTAGGGAGGAAGTTGGACTAACTCTGAATTCCAGAGCCCTTCCAAAAGAAAAATCCTACAAGGCAGTGCCTGACTGTCAGCCAGAAGAGCTTCAGGGGAGGAGAGCCCTGAGCTACAGGAGCAGGCAAGAGTTCCAATAAATAAAAAGATTAAAATTTTTAAAGAGAATAGCAATAAATTATTTAATTTTTTTAATTATCTTTATTTATTGGATAGAGACAGCCAAAATTGAGGGATGAGGGTGATAGAGAGGGAGAGAGACAGAGAGACACCTACCTCACTGCTTCACCACTCGCAAAGCTTTCCACCTGCAGTGGGGACCAGGGGCTTGAACCCAGGTCCTTGTACTTTGTAACATGTGTGCTCAACCAGGTGTGCCACCACCCAGCCCCAGAAGAAACCATTTCAAACTGGAGAACATAGAACTTTAAATGTAGCTGACAAATTTAGACTTCCTCCTGTAAGCTTCGGTTTGCTCTTGATCATGTGAAACATGATATGAGTCATCTTTTAAGCAAGCCTGGAGAGAGGGGGCATTGAGTGGGAGGTGGGTTCTGGGGAATCACTGGGCCAGAGAAAGCTAGCCTTGCAACTGTGCCACCAGTTGATCAAGCTGTCCGTTGAGGAAATACAACCCACAGCTACTGCAGGTTCTCATACAGCCCCCATCAGAATGTACATATTGTAATAAAGCGAAACACCAGAGTTTCCTAGTTTCTTAATGCATAGAAAAGTTACATATACAATATACTATAGTTGATTGTGTTTACAGTAGCACTGTGCCTAAAAATATAGGTACTTAAAAAATGTGACTCAAAGACACCAAGTGAGCACATACTGTTGGAAAAAGTCACTAATAGACTTGCTTGACATAGGGCTACTGCAGACTCTCAGTGTGTATAAGCAAAACAAAACCCAGAAATATCTATGGAAAACAACAGAGGGAAATAATGAAACGAGATATTCCTGGAATTATTTTCTTGTCTGGGACAAATCAAAGAGTAAATGAAATAACAAGTGTAAGGCATAAATCAGGGCAGACACCCACCTCTGTTGATCCCCTTCCCTTTGTTTTCTTTGTAGAGCAGTGCTCATTAGTTTTGTAGCTGGGTCACAAGGGTCTGAAGTAACATTTATTGTCACTGCCCCAAATAGGTTAGTAAGGAGGAGATCTGCTAACTGTCTGCTAACTTTAATAATATGCTAACTTTCAAGACAACCTTCTTCCTTTACACCATACTGACTCTTGAGCAAAAATGGGAAGGCCATAGACTTCCTGATATTCAAGATGATGACACTGTCTTTCGTCTTTTTCCCCCTAGCGAGCACAATCCGAATCCCTGAGTGATCTGACATGCACCCCAGAGGAGGAAGAATGTGAAGAGAAGCCATTATCCAAAGTCAGCACAGAAGAGAAGCCCAGTCTTGGACAGCAGGATGGGGACAGAAGCCCTGAGCTGAGGGTGACAGCCAGCATACTACAACCTGGGGGGGTCCGAGCCAGACGGGCACGCTTGCAGCACTGTCCAGCACTTAGTGCCAGTGCTGAGGAGGAAAGCACCCCCGGGGTTGACTCCTCTAGCCGCCCAGCCACCCCAGAGAGCCCTGAGCCTCTGTCAGTCCCAGTTCCTTGCTCAGAGTCCCTGTCCCCTCCAGAAGACAGCTCACACCCTCACACAGAGAGCGAGAGCGAAAGCCAGAGAGAAGAGCTGTCCCTGGAAAGCACAAGTGCCCCAGCAGGACACATAGCTGATGAGGTGGCCAGTGCTTCTGGGGATGTGGAGAGTGGGTTATCTCCCTGCACCCCTGAGGGGGACATGGCTGCTCCTGAAACTGACCCCACCACCACTTTGGAGACACCTTCAGGTCCAGATGGGCCAGAGCAAAGTGTTCAGATGGAGGTGGAGCTGATACTGGAAGCGCCCAATCTGCAGGGATCAGAGAAAGAATCTACTGAAGCCCCCACTCCAAGCCCTCTGGCCCCTAAGAGCTGTTTGAAACACAAGGCCGAGGTACCAAGAGTGAGCCTCAGTGTGTCTCCCACTCAGCCCGTTGCAGAGGAGTCTAGAGAAGAGCCCAGCCCCTACCCTCTGGACAAAGAGCCCACTCCCTCAGAGCCCCCCAAGGTTGAGCAGGAGGATGCCCCACAGGGAGAACCTGAGAAGGTAGCCCCAGAGCAGAAAATTGAGAGAGGGGGCACCGAGCTGCAGAGCGTGAAGAAGTTCTCAGTATCCTCAGGCCGGGTGTGGTCCCGCACAGGCAATGCCCACCCACCAGAGCACACAGGGCTCACAGGACTCTCCACTGTCCGGCTGCCCCTTCTGCGGAGCAGCCTGGCCTGGAAGAGTGAGGCAGCACTTGATCTCCAGGTGCTTCCTGAGTACCCGGACAGAAAGATGGACACTCAGAAGCCACCTGCCCCAGCTGACTGTGGCTCACAGGACTCAGGGGACAGTTTGGCTGGCTCAACTGGGTCAGACAAGACTCCCCAGGATGCAGTAACCATGCCAGGCACAAGAGAGCCCTGCCTAGCCACTCAGGAGTCACCCTTGTGTGAGGACATACACCCCTTCCCTGTCAAGCTCCGGTCCACTTCTCTCTCTTTCAAACACAGAGATGCATCTTCTCCAGAGGCAAAAGCAATGAAGAGATACAGTGCTGAGATCAGATTAGAAAAAGGAGGGTTGACTTTGCTCTCAAAAGATGAGAAAGGCTCAATGGGGATAGCTTCTGCTTCTCGGGGTGGCAGGTCCCCCAGTGACCAAAGAAAGGGGAAGGGGAAGGCCCGGCCCTCAGAACCACTCAGCTTCAAACCACCCCTGCCCAGAAAGCCACTCCTGCAGACACTCACCCTCCCACACCTTCCTGCACCCCCTGACTTGGATTCAGGAGAGCTGGAGAAGGTTGTGCCACCCCTGGGCCCCAGGAAGGAGAGTAGGACTGCAGAGAAGAAGGTACCCCATCGAGGAGCTGGTAAGATTCTGCATGGAGTGGCCCAGTGTGAGGGTAGCTGGGGAAGGGACAGCGAGGGGGAAATTGTGGTGGTTGGGCTGTTTGACTGGATGTCTACCGAGTATGTAAATACCGTGGGTAAAAACCTTGTTGCTAAGGAAACTTCCTCTTGGTACCACTAACAAATTTGATTAAGACTTAGGAATGAAGAGTAGAGAGGGAAAAGCAAATATCAGGATTCAGTGTTAGTTTAAAAAAGTCAGGGAAATGTAAAAGCTCTCTCTTTGCAGCCTGATCCCTGAGAGGAGATGTGCTTCCCATGAGATCACTCACATGATGTGCGTGCTCTTGCCGATGGAGGCTTTCCTGGGACCTAAGCCACTTCTCGCTTATAAACGAAGTGCCAGGTTCTTTTTAACACTTAGCATCCTCCCAGCTTTTCCCCTCTAAGGAAGTGTTTCCTCCAGGAGACTAAACAGACTCACATGGTCTGACGTATTGCAGTGTTGGCAAATTGTGACACCCCCCCCCCCCCCGGGCGAGTGTTAACGCTCTGTGCCCACAGGGAGATCATACTAGGATTGGGGAAGGATGTAAGAATCTTCCAAAGCAACTCTCCTTTAAAATGAGCAGAGAGAAAAAATAGCTGACCTTTCTATGTCTCTGACATTCATCACTTTTTTTTTTCATAGTGTTTCAGATGAAATAAGAAGTTGGTTGGGAGTATTTCTAGTGGTGACTGAAGACTCTTTCACTGCTGGTTTCTTTCATTAGTAGAAACCAGTGCCCCAGAAAATGCAACTACACTGATTAGTCATGTGTGCATGTGATGGAGGCCCTTAGGAGATATTTTCATGGCAAATTTTGCTTTAAGAAATATCTCTTTCAGGATATGTTAAGTGACTACTCCAGGACTTCATTTAAGCATTGCAATGTGAGACAGAAAGGAACTAGAACCAGATTGTCCTCCAAGGAAAGGTGGAGGACACATAATGGAGCAGAGTCCTAGCCAACAGAGCAGTGCAAAGATTTCCAAAGAAACTTTAGCCATATCTATCTCCTTCTAGGGAACTAATAATGCAGTATGTAAAGTGCTTTGAGTTTCTACTAAGACATTCAAAAATGCAGACAGTTCCAGAGAGGAGTGCCAGGAAAACATCCCAGCAGAGCCTTCCTGCATGACCTTCTTGATCCAGAACCCTTGGCCCAGTCATGATTTCTTGCACAAACTGCTGCAGCTGTTGCTACACTAGAACAATCAGTAAGGGATCTGTGAGGGAGGCTCAAACCTTGAATGATGAGCCTCTTGGCAGATTTCCAGGGAGGCTATTGAGGTTATTGAAGCTAGAGTAGAGTGATTCAAAAAAGCTGTTGAAATAACAAGGGAAGAAGTGGTTTGCTCTGAGCATATAAAACCTTAACATCAGCACCATCCATCCACCTTCATGGCCTCCTAGAGGCTTGCTGAATGCATGAACTTAAACACAGGATACTCATGCTGTGGTCAGAAATGGAACAGAAGCCTCAGAGGGCAATGTCTTGACACATTAATAACTTATAACTTCCTCCATCTAAGCTGTGAGAGGGGGACCTTGTTCAGTGTTAGAGAAAAAAAAAGCAGCAATGTATTTTTATTTACATAATGCAGCATAGTATTTATCAGTGGCTTTCCTTAAATATTAGAGGAGAACTGTCTTACTTATCTTTATCATTATTCTCTCCACTACAGAAGTGACTATTAAATGAATTCTGGCATGGAAGAACCTAGGTTACTTTATGGGACATGGGTAGCAATTTACATTTCAATGCCAAGAGAGGAGGGGAAGCATTACCTACGTTGTTTTTTTTTTTATTTTTATTTATAAAAAGGAAACATTGACAAAAACCATAGGATACGAGGGGTACAGCTTTGCACAGTTCCCACCACCAGAACTCTGTATCTCATCCCCTCCCCCAATAACTCTCCTGTTCTTTAACCCTCTGGGAGTATGGACCCAACATTACCTATGTTGGAACATTACCTATGTAGAAACCCATCCTTCTTCAAGTAGTGGTGTTTGGAGATGCTTGCCTGACCCCACCCAGATCATTGAGATCTGGAGGCTGCTTCATGCAGACCAGAGCAGAAGCTGATGGGGGATGGGGAATCCCCTGCTGTTAGACTCCATCAGTGAAACAGTTTCTGTATCTTCCCCCACTTTGAGTCTGTTTGTGGTTTAATTCATTATTATTACTTCTGTAATTTTCATTGCTCCCAAGTATGGCAGCTGGAAACAATTAAAGTCATATGAAACAGATAATAAAAGTTTTAATAACAGGATTATTCAGGCTTTCAGAAAGTTCTAATTATTGCTGTTTATTATCTGGGCAAACATTTTACCCAGAGCTCCCAATGGGCTGCCATCTCCCTGCCCCTCCCCTGGGATGCACATTTCCCAGAGGAGTGCAAGGTACTGCCTCAGGGATGCAAGCTGCTTTGGCCCCAGACAGCACACTATTCCTCCTCCTTTCTTTTCTCCTTCCTTCCTTCCTTCCTTCCTTCCTTCCTTCCTTCCTTATTTATTTTAAAAAGGAGACATTAATAAAACCATAGGATAAGAGGGGTACAACTCCACTCAATTCCCACCACCAGAACTCCATATCCCATCCCCTCCCCTGACAGCTTTCCTATTCTTTATCCCTCTGGGAGTATGGACCCAAGGTCATTGTGGGATGCAGAAGGTGGAAGGTCTGGCTTCTGTAATTGCTTCCCCGCTGAACATGGGCGTTGACTGGTGAATCCATACTCCCAGCCTGCCTCTCTCTTTCCTTAGTAGGTTGGGGCTCTGGGGAAGCGGAGCTCCAGGACACATTGGTGGGATTGTCTGTCCAGGGAAGTGTGGTGGGCATCATGCTAGCATCTGGAACCTGGTGGCTGAAAAGAGAGTTAACAGAGAAAGCCAAACAAATTGTTGAGCAATCATGGACTGAAACTCTGGAATAGTGCAGATGAAGTGTTGGGGGGTATTCACTGCAGACTATTGTGTACTTTTGCTTTCAGGTATATATTTTGCCCTAGTTTATGGAGGATTTGATGATTATGCCAAAAAAAAAACCCAAAAAAACAGAGGTGTCATGCCTGCAAACTAGGCTGGGCATCACAGGGCTACCCTGGGTAGTTCCTGCAAGCCAGGTTCCTTTGTGTTCTCTGCAAAAAGGAAGCTGGTTAATTTGCCATAGGAGGAAAATGGCCATGGGTTACGAACCTTGTCCATTTGCACAGGACATCACCCATCCTCTTGTTGAGCCAGTCAACCTTATAGTCTTAAAATGACAGGTCAGGAAACAACTTCCTGGATAAAGGTTTCACATTAGATCAAGAGTTAGATAATCTCATGTGGAGAAATGTTAAAATAATGCAGGAAAAAAAATCACTGCTGCTCTACTTTCTGGATATTATCTCCATTAGCCTTTCCTTCTAGTCCCTCTCTTACCACAGCTTGTTTCCTTCCTTTCTTTCTTTCTTTCTTTTTTTAAATTTACCACAGCTTGTTTTCTTTGAGGTTGTGGTCACATGCTGCATAATTTGGAAAGTAACTGAACAAATTGCCATCCTTACCTTGAGGCCCATTTTTGTTTTGGAAAAAAAATATCTATTAGAGAGAGAGAGACTCAAAGAGAAAGAACCAGAGCGTCACTCTGGGATATGCAATGCCAGGGATTGAACTCAAGACTTCATGCTTGCAAGTTCAGCATGCTACCCACTGTACAACATCCTAAGCAATGCTCCTCTCCTCCTGACCCAGCTGGTGATACAGTGACATACCCAGGTCTCTTACTCTTTTTGCAAACTCCAGTGCTTATCTAGGCATTCATTCTTTCAACAAATGTTTCATGTACTCCTGATACACATACAGCACTATACTGGTCCTTAGGGACACTGGGACAAGCTGTAAGGTCTCATACCCTGGAGCAACCAGCCAGAGGAGGCAGGTGGCAGCCAGATGCCACAGGGCTGTGTAGACAGATACTCATCTTATCTTTGGATGTTTAGGATACTTTCTGAAGAAGATGAACTCACAGAGATTATCACCTTCTCTAATGATAAAGTGACTTTAGTATGTTCAAATTCATTTGAGTATTACACAGAGGGATAGGGATTTGATGTCGTGCTAAAAATGTATCCTTATATCTTGAATTTATTATTATTTGTTGTAAAGGTTGCACCTCAAACAAGCATGAATTGAGCCAGGAGCTCTGAGCAAATTCTGTGCAGTCGGCTGGTGCTGGCATGGCTGGTGTCAGGGAACAATGGGAAGAGTCATCAGAACTGGGAACTGCAGGGAAGCTGGTGCCCTGCAGAGACCCCATTATGGAGTGTCCCCTCCAAACCCAAAAGGAGCTGCAGCTGTGGCAGCTGTGCTCATGGAGGTGCCATGGGTTACCTTCCCTTTTGGGTTCATGACAGGCCCAGCCCCAGAGCACTCAGCAGTGCAAGGGCAGCACCCTGGCTTCTCAAGACCCTTGAGAGGGGGAGAAGATAAAGAGGAGGCACCCCAGGAATGATGTGAAGCCCAGACTCATTCCTCACCTACAAGAAACTGACTGGGGCTGTTTTAGCAAAACTGCTCAGTTTTAACAGGAGCCAGTCTTAAAAGTCTATAAACTTAGTTACTCCATGCATATGCCATCTGGGAAAACACAAAAAGTACAAAGACAGGGTTTGAGAGCAGAAGTGGCATGAGGGAATCCTTTAGGATGTTGCCACTGCTGTGTATCCTTTTTGTGATATTGTTAGGAAAATCTTCAGTGGATGTTAAAACTCAGAATTCTACAGCAAAAAAGATGAATTTTACTATATGTAAAAATTACAGTAGTCTTTTGAGCGACATACACAGACATGATGATTTCTGAGACCAATCTCTGAATCACTGTAATCCCAGAACCCACCAAGGAAACAAGCTATCACTGCAAGATTCCTTCCAGCTCCTTCCTGGACCTGTTGGAACCATAGTCACATCAATGTTAATACATATATATAGGCAGACAACTCTCCCCCTTTTGAGGTATAATTTATCTATACATTGTATTTCAGGTGTACTTTATTTTTTATGAAAGAGTCTAGAGCACCACTCAGGTCTGGCATATGAAGTGCCAATGATCAAACCTGAGGTCTCACACATTGTAAGTTCTGTGTTCTGCTGCTGAGTTATTAACCTTGCCCTTGATGTCATTTTACTGAAGACATTCTGGTTGTTTTAATTTTCATTTTCCTTTTTCTAACATTGCTGTAGGAACCATTTTGTCCATTTTTAAAAATTTAATTTATTTATAAGATAAAAAATAGAAAATACTGACAAAACTATAGGATAAGAGGGGTAAAACTGCACATATTTTCCACCACCAGAGTTCCATATCCCACCCCCTCCACTGGAAGCTTTCCTATTCTTTGTCTCTCTGGGAATATGGACCCAGGATCATTATAGGGTGTAGAATGTGGAAGGTCTGGCATTTTTGTCCATTTTATCTCTATACATTCACATTATTATTTCTCTTAGATACATATATTTGCCTCCAGGATTATCACTGGGGCTTAGTGTTGGCACTACAGATCCACTGATCCTTTTTTTTCCCCCATTTTTATTTATAAAAAGGAAACACTGACAAAAACCATATAAGAGGGGTTTCCACCACCAGAACTCTGTATCCCATCCCATCCCCTGATAGCTTTTCTATTCTTTATCCCTCTTGGAGTATGGACCCAGGGTCATTGTAGGATGCAGAAGGTGGAAGTTCTGGCTTCTGTAATTGCTTCCCCACTGAACATGGGCACTGACAGGTTGATCCACACTCCCAGCCTGTCTCTCTCTTTCCCTAGTGGGGCAGGGCTCTGGGGAAGCGGGGCTCCAGGGCACATTGGTGGGGTAGTCTCCCCAGAGAAGTCTGGTTGGCATCATCTGGAACCTGGTGGCTAGAAAAAGAGTTAACATATAAAGCCAAACAAATTGTTGAACAATCATGAACCTTAAAGGTTGGAATATTGCAGATGAATATTTGGGGGTCTCTGTTTTGTAGATAGCCAGTAGGCCTATTTTAGTAATATTCCAAAGGGCCATGACTATACTAGTTTTTTGTTTGTTTGTTTGTTTTTGTTTATCTGAGCCTGACATCTGATATGCAGGTGGACACAAGTTATTGTCTGGGGAGATGATGTCATGGCTGGAAAAGGGCTAGGATTTTTCTGGCTTACAAGATGTGTGAAGTTTTACTTTAGTACATGGATTCAAATCAAACTTTCATAAAGTTGGTACAGGCTTACACTTCAAACAGGACAGAGACTTATTTCTCCACCCTCTCATCATTAGTTTTTGTCTATCTATTTTTGATGGTTGTTTTCAGTTTGATGGATGTTGGATGCTAATGATGTTTTATACTTTGGTAATCAAATCCTTGTCATCCTAGTGTAAAATGTCTTTGTCAGCTTTTACTCTGTTTAATCTAATACCGAGCACATCTCTACTCTGTAACTCTCCCCTTGCTGTGTCTTTCTTAAATCAATTTAGTCCTTGGTAAAATGAGGAGTGGTGGTAGCATCCTTAATATTAATAATAATAATAACACTTGGGCAGCAAAAGTCTTTTAACTGCAAATGATGATACAGTTTCATACAGTACAGTCATAGTTTCATAAGATTGGATCAAAATCTCTTCTGGCTAAATAGTTCAATGTTTAGGAAGAGGACTTTGCCTGTCCAGGTTTGGGTGAAGGTGCCCTGCAAGGATCTAAGACCCAAGAGAGGGTCTGTCTACAGAATCTTTGGGAGCCATGAGCCACTCTGAGAATTTACAGGGGTCCCGAGAAAGAAGGGGATGGTAAGAGACTTGCAGAACTCCATCCCCAATATCAGGCTGTACTTTGCTCTGTCTCCAACCTGCCAGCCCTTCATTTAAGTAACTTCTTGCAAGGATGCAATCCATCTCCAGGTAGTGGGCCAAATCCTGTCCACCTGCCATATCTGTGTCACTTCAGAGGGCACTTCAATACTTTCTCCAGGGAAGTTATGAACCCCATCCCAAGACCCAGTGCAACAAAAGAAAAGTGGATTTGAAGAGAGAAGACAGGATCTTCATGAGAAAAGTAGGTGAGCATCCAGGTAGAGGGCCCCTCTGGGGAAGGCTGAGGACAGACAGATGGTTCCAGAAAGTTTGAGAAGAGGGACCAGAGATGGAGACTTTGTAGGCATCAGGATGGACATCTCTGGTAGTGGACATGAAGATTTGAGTCAGAGATACTTATGGGGGGCACCAGAATCTGGAGAATGAGGATCTGGACCATCTGGCCTTCCAGGAGCTTTATATCAGCCAAAAGGAACACTACCCTGTGGGCTCCTTGGTGAGGATCTCTGAACAACTTCAGCATCAGTGAAGATGTTGCTGAACATCATTTGACATTGTTGCCTGCAAATCTGGTCATCCTTGCAGATTCTGGGCAGTGGGAATTAATGTCTCCTTTGTGGTTCTATGTGTGCCCAGTATTGAAAATGTGTGTTCTAGGACATCTCTGAGTTTTAAAAAAATATTGTTAAAATGAATATTCTAATTTAGGAGGTCTTGGCTGAGAACAAATCTGCTAGTTCCCAATCCTACTTTGAGTAGCAAGGATGCAAATCTTTGCTATCTATCTTAGAATGACTACCTGCATGTGGCTGTTTAAACTTAAGTGAAATAGAAGTAAATTAGAAATTCAGTTTCTCCATCAATGGTCTTATTTCCAGGGCTCAGTAGCTGTACATGATGGCACAGAAAACATTTCCATTATTTTATCACTAGAAAGTTATACTGGGGGGGGGTGGGTAGGCAGTGACACACCTGGTAGAGTACTCATGTTACAATATGTAAGGAACCAGGCTCAAGTCCCAGGTCTACAACTGGAGGGAGGAAGCTTCATAAATTGTGGAGCAATGCTGCAGGTGGGTCTCTCTCTCTCCTACACCTCTTGCAGTTTGTGTCTCTTTCCAAAGTGATTAATTAAAAAAAAAAGAAGGGGGGGTTGCAGTAGCACAGCAGGTTAAGTGCACATGGCGCTTAAGGATCCTGGTTCAAGCCCCCAGTTCCCCACTTGCAGGGAGGGGGGTTGCTTCACAAGTGGTGAAGAAGGTCTACAGATGTCTATCTTTCTCTCCCCCTCTCTGTCTTCCACTCCTCTCTCAATTTCTCTCTATCCTCTCCAACAACAATAACAATAACAACAACAACAACAAAACGGTAAACAACAAGGGCAAAAAAAAATGGCCTCCAGGAGCTGAGGATTCATAGTGCGGGCACTGGGTCCCAGCAATAACTGCACACACACACAAAAAAAAGGAAGTTCTGACACTTCCAGAGGTGGGGCTATGGAGCAGCAGGAACTGTCTTTCTCTCCTCTCCTCCTCTCCCAGGTCAACTAGAAAAACCAAAGGAGACCACCTGTGACCGAAACAAGACAGGAATAGAACAACTTCAGGAACCCACCAAATCACTGGTGAGTGCAAATATGTGTGCCTCGTGGATAGAGAGGAGCCTAGGGAGAGATTAAGTGGCTGGTAACAGTCCAGCAGTTTACCAGTTGAGACACAACCTGCAGTCTGTTTCACCAACAAAAAAATGGCTAAAGAGAGGAAAGAACACACCTAAGACTCACCAAATGCAACTATGAGTCTCCATTGATACTGCCCTCAGAATCTGGAGCAGCAGTGGGGAGGCCCTGAGTTGACACTGGGGGAAAGAGAACTAACCAGGAAACTCAGGAGAAGATCTGTACCTCAGTGGACTAGTGGTAGGGCTATGAGAGTCTCTTTGCATAGTTACTGAATTATCATTGCCACACCATGCTTTATCAATTGGTCAGGAGTTAGTGATTAAGCTAAGAAGCCAACTTATAGTTTAGAAGCCCTAAGGCTCCCATAGCCTATAGGGAAGAAAAAGAACAAAAGAGGCTTTTAAGCACTGGGCTCCATTCAGGGATTAAAATAATATTGAAACAACTGTCAGTTTCCACAACTGTGAAACCGTTCATTACCTTACTTAGACACAAGTCAGTCTAGTCAAGAGTGATCAGTAATTTGAAAAGTACTGAAAGAGGGACCTCATAACATACTATATAGAATGGTTAAACCAACAAGAAGAAATATTGGAGAAATGAACCAGGACAAGAGTCCAGCTAAAAGACCCACAATGGTTGAAGCACAAAATAATGAAGTCAACATCCAAATGCTAGTTAAGGAAATAATCACAGGGGTGAGTAAAGAGTTTGAGAGAATTGTCATCAGAAATGCAGAAACAACCAATGAGACTGGAAGAAAACACCGATTATCCCAAGGTTATTAGAGAGCTGAAAGCTGAAATAGCTGAGCTAAGAACACAACTAGCTGAACAAGCTAAAACAGTATCAGAACAGGGTAACAAAATAGATGAACTCCAGAAAACAGTAGAGGAGAGAGAGAGAATAGAATCAATGAGGGTGAAGACAGAATTAGCAAGATCGAGGACAAATTAGAGACAACTAAAAAAATAAGAGATCTCAAAAAGAGATTAAGAGATGAAAACAACAACAGAGACCTATGGGATGACTTCAAAAGAAATAATATACGCATTACTGGCTTACCAGAGGAAGAAAGAGAGGGAGGGGAAGAAAGCATTATTCAGGACATAATAGCTGAGAACTTCTCTATCCTAGACAGCATAAGAGACATAAAGATTCAAGAAGCCCAGAGGGTCCCAAACAGAATTAACCCAGACTTAAAGACACCAAGACACATCCTATTTAGAATGGAAAGGAATAAGGATAAAGAAAGGAACCTGAAGACTGCAAGAGAAAAACAGAGTCACCTACAGAGGAAAACCCGTAAGATTAGCAGCAGACTTCTCCACACAAACACTACAGGCCAGAAGAGAATAGCAAGTTATCTATCAAGTGCTCAATGAGAAAGGCTTTCAACCAAGACTACTATATCCTGCTAGACTGTCATTCAGACTAGATGGAGGCATCAAAAACCTTCTCAGACAAGCAACAGTTGAAAGAATCAACTATCACCAAGCCTGCCCTGAAAGAATTTCTGAAAGGTCTATAAACAGACCAACATAAATATGCAATATATCAGAACACTCTAAAAATCTACAAGAATGGCGTTAAAATATCTTCAATCTTTTATATCAATAAATGTCAGTGGCCTTAATTCACCTATTAAAAGGCACAGGGTAGGACTATGGATCAGAAAACACAACCCAGCAATATGCTGTTTACAGGAAACCTACCTAACTCAACAAGACAAACACAGACTCACAGTGAAAGGATGGAAAACTATCATACAAGCCAACAGGCCGAAAAAAGGTTAGGGACAGGTATTCTCATATCTGACATGATAGACTTTAAAATGAATAAAATTAAAAAAGATAGGAATGGAAATTACTTAATGCTCAGAGGATCCGTCAATGAAGAGGACTTAACAGTTATTAACATCTATACACCCAATGAAAAGCCATCTAAATACATCAAACATCTACTGAAAGAACTACAGCAATATATCAACAGCAACACAGTCATAGTAGGGGACTTTAACAGCCCACTCTCTCAACTTGACAGATCATCCAGGCAGAAAATCAATAAATAAATGAGAGAGCTAAATGAGGAGATAGAGAAACTGGAACTATTGGACATTTTCAGAGTCATTCATCCCAAGAAACTGGGATACACATTCTACTCAAGTCCACATGGGTCATTCTCAAGGATAGACGGACTGTATATTAGGCCACAAAGACAGCATTAGCAAATTGAAGAGCATTGAAATCATCCCAAGCATCTTCTCAGACCACAGTGGAATTAACTAACACTTAACAACAAAAGATTAGTAAGAGTCCCAAAATGTGGAAGCTCAACAGTATACTACTTAACAACTACTGGGTCAAAGAGGAAATCAAGGAAGAAATCAAAATGTTTTGAGAGTTCATTGAAAATGAAGACACAAGCTATCAAAATATTTGGGACACAGCTATGGCATTACTGAGAGGGAAGTTCATAGCCATACAAGCACACATTAGGAAATAAGAAAAAGCACAAATAAACAGCCTGATTGCACATCTTAAAGACCTAGAATAACAACAACAAAGGAACCCTAAAGCAACCAGAAGGACAGAAATCACTAAAGTAAGGGCAGAAATAAAAAACAGAAAATAAGAAAACCATACAAAAGATCAATGAAATTAAATGTTGGTTCTTCGAAAGAGTGAACAAAATCAACAAACCTTTAGCCAGACTCACAAAACAAAAAAGGGGGAAGACCCAAATAAATCGGATAGTAAATGAAAGAGAAGATATGACAACAGACACCACAGAAATTCAACATATCATGAGAGGCTTTTATGAACAACTATATTCCACCAAGCTAGAGAACCTGGAAAAAAATGAGCAATTTCCTAGATACCGATGAACTTCCAAAATTAAGAGGAACTAGATAACAGGAACAGGCCCATCACAGCTAATGAAATTGAAACAGTTATCAAAACCATCCCAAGAATCAATGTCCCAGACCAGACGGTTTTACAAATAAATTCTACAAAACCTTCAAAAAGAACTAATACCTCTACTTTTAAAAGTCATCCAGAAGATTGAAGACACTGGAATATTCACTTCCAGCTTCTATGAAGCCAACATCACTTTGATAACAAAAGCAGACAGGGACACAACCAAAAAAGAAAACTACAGACCAATATCTCTGATGAACATAGATGCTAAAATACTGAACAAAATTCTAGCCAACCAGATACAGCAGTATATTCAAAAGATTGTTCATCATGACCAAGTGGGGTTTATCCCAGGGATGCAAGGTTGGTTTAATATACGTAAATCAATCAATGTGATCCACCACATCAATAAAAGCAAGACCAAAAACCACATGGTCATATCAATAGGTACAGAGAAAGCCTTTGACAAAATACAACATCCCTTTATGATCAAAACACTACAAAAAAGGGAATAGATGGAAAATTCCTGAAGATAGTGGAGTCTATATATAGCAAACCTTCAGCCAACATTATACTCAAGGTAAAAAACTGGAAGCATTTTACCTCAGATCAGGTACTAGACAGGGCTGCCCTCTATCACCGCTACTATTCAACATAGGGTTAGAAGTTCTTGCCATAGCATTTAGGCAGGAGCAAGGAATTCAAGGTATACAGATTGCAAGAGAAGAAGTCAAACTCTCCCTATTTGCAGATGGCATAATAGTATATATAGAAAAACCTAAGGAATCCAGCAAGAAGCTTTTGGAAATCGTCAGGCAATACAGTAAGGTGTCAGGCTACAAAATTAACATTCAAAAGTCAGTGGCATTCCTCTATGCAAACACTAAGGTAGAAGAAGTTGAAATCCAGAAATCAGTTCCTTTTACTATAACAACAAAAGCAGTAAAATATCTAGGAATAAACTTAACCAAAGAAGTGAAAGACTTGTATACTGAAAATTATAAGTCATTACTTAAGGAAATTGAGAAGGACACAAAGAAGTGGAAAGATATTCCATGTTCATGGGTTGGAAGAATTAACATCATCAAAATGAATGTACTACCCAGAGCTATGTACAGATTTAATGCTATCCTCTTCAAGATACCAACCATATTTTTAGGAGAATAGAACAAATGCTACAAATGTTTATCTGAAACCAGAAAAGACCTAGAATTGCCAAAACAATCTTGAGAAGAAAGAACAGAACTGGAGGCATCAGACTCCCAGATCTCAAATTGTATTATAGAACCATTGTAATCAAAACTGCTTGGTACTGGAACATGACTAGACACACTGACCAGTGTAAAAGAACTGAGAGCCCAGAAGTAAGCCCCCACATCTATGGACATCTAATCTTTGACAAAGGTGCCCAGACTATTCAATAGGGAAAGCAGAGTCTCTTCAACAAATGGTGTTGGAAAAAAATGGGTTGAAACATGCAGAAGAATGAAACTGAACTATCGTATTTCACCAAACACCAGTTTACCAAAGTAAATTCCAAGTGGATCAAGGACTTGCATATTAGACCAGAAACTATTATATCCTTAGAGGAAATATTGACAGAACTCCTTTCTGCATAAATTTTTGAAAAATATTTATTTATTCATTCCCTTTTGTTGCCCTTGCTGGTTTTTTATTGTTGTAGTTATTATTATTATTGTTGTTGGACAGGACAGATAGAAATGGAGAGAGGAGGGTAAGACAGAGAGGAAGAGAAAGATAGACACCTGCAGACTTGCTTCTCAGCTTATGAAGCGACTCCCCTGCAGGTGGGGAGCCCGGGGCTCGAACCAGGATCCTTACTCCAGTACTTCAGCTTTGTACCACGTGCACTTAACCTGTTGCGCCTTTGCTGGGGTCCCCTTCCTCATAATTTTAAGGACATAAATTTTAAGGACATCTTCAATTAAACGAATCCAATTACAAAGAAGACTAAGGCAAGCATAAACTTAAGGGACTACATCAAATTAAAAAGCTTCTTCACAGCAAAAGAAACCACTATCCAAACCAAGAGACCCCTCACAGAATGAGAGATCTTTACATGCCATACATCAGACAAGAGGCTAATAACCAAAATATATAAAGAGCTTGCCAAACTCAACAACAAGATAACAAATAACCCATCCAAAAATGGGGAGAGGACATGTACAGAATATTCACCAGAGAAGAGATCCAACAGGCTGAGAAACACATGAAAAAATGCTCCAAGTCTTTGATTGTCAGAGAAATGCAAATAAAGACAACAATGAGATACCACTTCACTCCTGTGAGAATGTTATACATCAGAAAAGGTAACAGCAGCAAATGCTGGAGAGGGTATGGGGTTAAAGGAACCGTCCCTCCTGCACTGCTGGTGGGAATGTCAGTTGGTCCAACCTCTGTGGAGAACAGTCTGGAGAACTCTCAGAAGGCTAGAAATGGACCTACCCTATGATCTTGCAATCCCTCTCCTGGGGCTATATCCTAAGGATCCCAACACACCCATCCAAAAAGATTTGTGTTCTTAGCAGCACAATTTGTAATAGCCAAAACCTGGAAGCAACCCAGGTGTCCAACAATAGATGAGTGGCTGAGCAAGTTGTGGTCTATATACACAATGGAATACTACTCAGCTATAAAAAATGGTGACTTTACCGTTTTCAGCTGATCTTGGATGGATCTTGGAAAATTCATGTTAAGTGAAATAATTCAGAAACAGAAGGATGACTATGGGATGATCTCACTCTCAGGCAAAAGTTGAAAAACAAGATCAGAAGATAAAACACAAGTAGAACCTGAACTGGAGTTGGTGTATTGTACCAAAGTAAAAGACTCTGAGGTGCATGGGGGGGGGCGGAGAATACAGGTCCAAAAAGGATGATAGAAGACCTAGTGGGGGTTGTATTGTTATATGGAAAACTGGGAAATGTTATGCATATACAAACTATTGTATTTACTGTTGAATGTAAAACATTAATTCTCCAATAAAGAATTTTTTTTTAAAAAAAGAAAATTCTACTGGATGGTACTGATCTTGAATTAATGCGCTTATTCAGGACCAACTATAAGGGTATGCTCATACACAAAAATATGTATCTCATGGCAAATACAGTATACAATTTTTTAATTTTCTTAAATTTTCTTATCTTTTATTTATTGGATAGAGACATCCAGAAATCAAGAGGGCAGGGGGTGGTAGAGATGAGAGAGAGGCAGAGAGATACCTGCAACACTGCTTCACGACTTGCAAAGCTTTCCCCCTTCATGTGCGGACTGGGGTCTCGAACCTGGGTCCTTGGCATTGCAACACGTATGCTCAAGCAGGTTTTCCACCACCCGGCCCCTAAAGTATACAATTTTTACCTATCTGTGCAGCTGCCTACTTCACTGCATCAACTTCCCAAAGTTACATACCACTCATAATTTTCCATACTCAGTACATGGGGTAAATAATAGCAACTGTAGCGTACATTAAGCATGTTTGGAAGGCCTAGTTTCCTATTAAGTGCTTACATTTTCTTTTCCAACAGTAGCACTGTTTTGTAAACAAGAAGCTGAAACTTTGGCCAAAAAACTTGCCCAAAGGCACATCACCTGTGGGGGGGAAGTTGGGGCTGTGTAGCTTGCCCTTGCAGCCAGTGTTAGTCATTGATACACAGTGATGGTTCTCAGTTGGGGGCCGTTTCCCCCCCACACACCTCCAGGACACTTGGCAACATTGGAGGCCCATTTGTTGCCACTGTGGTGAGGGAGGAATAGAGATAATACCATCAGGGGCCAGACAATGGCACCCCTGGTTAAGCACACACATTACAGTGCACAAGGAGCAGAGTTCAAGTCCGTGGTCCCCACCCGCAGTAGGAAAGCTTCATGAAACAAGGCTGCAGGTGTCTCTGATTCTCTCCCTCTCTATCTCCCCCTCCCTCTCAATTTCTCTCTGTCTCTATCCAATAATGAGTACATTTTTAAAAAAGGTTAAGAATAAGGGGCCAGATGGTGGCATACCTTGTTGAGTGCATACGGTACAATGTGCAAGGACCTAGGTTTGAGCCCCCAGTCACTGCCTGCCGGGGGAGATCTTCATAAATGGTGAAGCAGTGCTGCAGGTGTCTCTCTGTTTCTATCTCCCCCTTCTTCTCAGTGTATGGCTGTCTCTAGCAAGTAAAGATACCAAAGAATTAAAAAAAAACTCAAGAAATTAAAAATAAAACACACACACACACACACACCAGAGAACTTTCCAGTCCACCCAGCCTAGATCACAAATGAAGAACAACTACAGGCTTTCCCCACATGTGACTGATCAGGAGCTATCTGTATGAGTAGACTGATAACTTATCCAGACAAGCTTTAAAAAAAAAATGGGGGCTGGGCGGTAGTATACCGTGTTAACATGACTTAAAGTGCAAGGACTGGTGTAAGGATCCCCACCTGTAAGGGGGTCACTTCTCAAGCAGTGAAGCAGGTTGGCTGGTGTCTATCTTTCTCTCCCCCCTCTGTCTTTCCCTCCTCTCTCAATTTCTCTCTGTCCTATCCAACAACAGTGATAACAATAATAACAATTGGCAACAAAATGGAAAAAATGGCCTCCAGGGGCATTGTATTCGTAGTGCAGGTAATGAGCCCCAGTGCCCAGTGATAACCCTGGAGGCAAAAAAAAAAAAAAAAAAGAAGCTCTCTTGACTTTTGTACAGCATAGATGAAACCCTATGTGTCTCCAGGGCCCCCACCCCCCCCACCCAGCTATCCTCCTGGTGTCTGTCTACACATCTTGTCACCTGCACACACACCAGAGCAGTAGCAGGGGATCTAGAAAGGACAGAAACAGTGGGCTGTCATTCTATTGCTTAAACAACAAAGCACTTTGTGGCTTCAGCTAGTTGTGAATAAAGTTGGTGTTGCATGCACTCTCTTTTTTAAAAATTTTAAAAATTATTTTCTTATATACATATTGTTTATATTACACATATATACATAATTATTTGATTATACATATATATTTATTTTGGATAGAGACAGAAACTGAAAAAGGAGAGAGAGAAAATATGACTAAGAGAGTAAAATTGTTGAAGTGAGGATATGAATAGGACATTGAACTTAATGGTATACTTAGAAGTAGCCTAAGCAGATCTGAGTGTTGAACTCCAGTTGGGAAGCAAGAGAACATTAAAGAAGAAGAGATGAAGGATAAGGTTGGAAACATGAAGCAATTCATACATTTAGGGGCAAGAACTTGGTGAGAACCTAGAAATGGAATGTTCCAGGAGGGTATGTTAACAAATGAGAGTTCACTGATACTGCTCAAAGGACCAATTAACTAAGAGGCAAATGTTGGTATAAGAAAAACATTCCAGGGGGTCGGGCGGTGGTGCAGTGGGTTAAGCGCAGGTGGCGCAAAGCGCAAGGACCGGCGTAAGGATCCCGGTTCGAGCCCCCGGCTCCCCACCTGCAGGGGAGTCGCTTCACAGGCGGTGAAGCAGGTCTGCAGGTGTCTATCTTTCTCTCCCCTTCACTGTCTTCCCCTCCTCTCTCCATTTCTCTCTGTCCTATCCAACAACGAATTGCGTCAACAAGGGCAATAGTAATAACCACAACGAAGCTACAACAAGGGCAACAAAAGGGGGGGAAAAAAAAGGCCTCCAGGAGCGGTGCAGGCACTGAGCCCAGCAATAACCCTGGAGGAGGAAAAAAAAAAAAAGAAAAACACTCCTTAAATGGGTTGTTAACACAGCCTGAGAAGATGGCAGTGCTACATTTCAAAAAACAGTCAACATCTTAGACAGTGAGCAGTTTTTTTTTTTTCTTTATTGGGGGATTAATATTTTACAGTCAACAGTAATAGTAGTTTGTACATGCATAACATTTCTCAGTTTTCCACATAACAATACAACCCCCACCAGGTCCTCTGCCATCATATTCTAGGACCTGAACTCTCTCCCTACCTCCAAGAGTCTTTTACTTTGGTGCAATACACCAACTCCAGTCCAAGTTCTGCTTTGTTTTTTTTTGTTTGTTTGTTTGTTTTGTTTGTTTTTGCCTCCAGGGTTATCACTGGGACTCGGTGCCTGCACTATGAATCCACTGCTCCTGGAGGCCTTTTTTTTTTTTTTTTCATTTTCACTTTTTTTTTTTTAATTTTTTTTCAAGGGAAATTTCCCTATTTTTTTGTTGCCTTATTGTTTTATTGTAGTTATTATTATTATTTTTTAGAAAGGATTAATTAACAAAACCATAGGGTAGGAGGGGTACAATTCCACACAATTCCCACCACCCAATCTCCATATCCCACCCCCTCCCCAGTAACTTTCCCATTCTCTATCCCTCTGGGAGCATGGACCCAGGGTCATTGAGGGTTGCAGAAGGTAGAAGGTCTGGCTTCTGTAATTGCTTCCTCGCTGAACGTGGGCGTTGACTGGTCGGTCCATACTCCCAGTCTGCCTCTCTCTTTCCCTAGTAGAGTGTGTCACTGGGGAAGCTGAGCTCCAGGACACATTGGTGGGGTCTTCAATCCAGGGAAGCCTGGCAGGTATTTTTTTATTGGATAAGACAGAAATTGAGAGAGGAGGGAAGATAGAGAGGGAGAGAGAAAGACAGATACCTGCAGACCTGCTTCATAGCTTATGAAGTGACCCCCCCTGCAAGTGGGGAGCTGGGGGCTTGAACCAGGATCCTTGCACCTGTCCTTGCACTTCACACTATGTGCACTACTGCCTGGCCCCCATGTGCAGGGCTTTTAAGGGTAAGGAGTGGAGAGGTAGGAGCTGGGGAGAGGCTGCAGGTGTCAGCCTCTGGCTTTCTCTAAAAGCCTCCACAAATTCTTCAGATAAGGTTCTATTAAAGTTCCTGCTGTGCTCTGATCCGTATAACTTCAAGGTCAGTCTGACCCACAGCAGTTTGTGTACTAAGGCCAGCTCCTGGAGCTCTGTTAGATATGTGGAGAGCAAAATCAAGTTTGTGTTACATACCAACAGACAGGCTTCCTGAGATTGCTTATGTAACCCAGAGCTGCAATAAAGCAAGTTGAGAAAGGACAAAGACTTTCAGTTTTATGGTTTAGTTGTGATGTGAAGCAAGAAGAGAGCAGTGTTTATGTTGTGACTGAGACAGGAATGAGCTAGCGACACAGAGGCTATTAGAGCTGAGGCTAGAGGAGAAGGAGAGTTGGAGATTCAATGGGATGGAATTCCACTGGAGACTTTAAGTTTTCCTTCTTTAATCCCTCACTCTCTCCATCCATCCATCCATCCATCCATCCATCCCTCATGTTTTCCTCCTTTCTTCCATCATTCTGCTGCTAGGGTTATCACTGAAGCTCCACAACTGCACAGTTCCCCCATTCCTAGAAGACTTTTAATTTGTATATATTTCAGATAGAGGATGAATATCAGAGAGATGCAGAGGAGAGATAGAGAAAAAAGGAGAGACACTGCAGCACTGCTTCACCACTAGTAAAGCTTCCTACAAGCAAATGCTCTCATGTAGTGGCCAGGGGCTTGAACCTGGGTCCTCATGCATAGTATAGAGTGCGCTCTACTAGACGAGTTATCTCCTGGCCCTTTGGAGACTTCATTTCCTTTGAAAGTTGACACAGGCATTTGTCAAAGCAGAGAGAGCCAGAAGAGGCAGGAAAAGATAAGTGATGATGGGTTCCTAGGAAACAGCAGAGCTGAGACTTCAGGCAGCAACCAGGAGAGCGCAGGAGCTATTCTGAGCTGCCCAGGTCAGGTCAGTGTAAGTGAAGCCAAAGCACCCTCCTCAACTCAGGCAGAAGACTGAAACCTACTCAGCAGTGAGTCCTAACCATCTCCCCTCCTTGGTGAGCAGGGAGCAAAAAGACAAGGACTATAGGCTGAATTGGAGGCAAAAACAAACAAAAAAAGTAGAATAATGCCCTATACACCTGTGTGCCAGGCCATAAACAGTGGCACCAACTCATCCTGGATGATCTGCACCTGTTGCTGAGACGTGGCAGGGCCTTTACTTGATTGACCAAGATGCACTATGTCGAAGGGAAAATGGGGTGGGGGCAGATCTAGGTCTCTGTTGTGTGTGGTGGCAGACAAATGTTCAGGGAGGCAGGCTATGGAGAACTTTTGCATTCATTGTGCTTTCTATATAGTTATAAGAAGACATTTGCTTAGTTGGCTCCTTTTTTTTTTCTTTTCATGAAAGTAATAACCACTCTGTATAAAATATGAAAATGCAGAAGAATTGAAATGAAAGGGAGTGGGCATGCAGTGGTGCACAAGTAGAGCACACATACTATTGTTAATAAGGATCCAGGTTCAAGCCCTCAGTCTCCACCTGCAGAAGGGAAACTTCATGAACAGTGGAGCAGTGCTGCAGCTGGCTTTCTCATTCTTTTTACCTTTCTCTGTCTCACCATCTGTCAAAAAAAAAACAAAGAAAAAAAAAGCAAACAACGAAGGCCACTAGTAGCAGTATAGTGGTCACTCAGACACTGAAGTGACAGCCCTGGTGGCAAAAAAGAAAGAAGAAAAGAGAGGGCATGCATGACTCATTGTTTTAACACCCATAGATAAATACTGTGAACATGAATAAAATTCAACAAAATGTTATGGTTTTAAAATCATATTTCTCTTATCTCCAAAACATTAAGATAAATAACCATGGCCAGTCTTGGTGTCATTTTCTACAAATAGGAGATGATGCTTACAACTTTGGAAAGGAAAGAATAATAGTCTATTGATAAGTTCTTAGCAAATCAGAAATCAGGTTGCATATGTACAGGAGCAAAATGACAGGTTTATAAGAAAGAAATCTTATCTATTTATGTACGCACTTTTATCTTATTCCAGAAAATACCTTGCCGGAAGAGGTAGCTTTAAAATGTGCGTAGAGGAGAAATTGCATTTAGTTTTTTTGTGGCTCAGGTCCAAGGAACATAATCACTTCAGTGCATCTATTTTCATACTATTATCAGTATTATCATTGTTACTATTATTATTACTACATTATTACTATTACTAGTATTATTATTGTCATCACTGGGGGCTTCCCTGCTCCAGGCCAATATTTTTAGGTAGAAATACAAAGACAGAGACAGAAAGACATGACAGCACTGAAACCTCCCTCAGCTATGAGGACCTGGTTCAAATCTGGATCATGCCTATAACAAAGCAAGTGAACTATCTAAATGAGCTGTTTAGCCCTCGTACATCTTTATTTTTTCCAGTTTTTTATTTGTGATTAATAGTGGATTACAGTATTTTAAGATTATAATGTATAGGTACACACCAGACCCACTACCAAAATTCTGTGTCCTCACCCTCCCACTTCCCCAAAATAACCATCATCACTCTCATAAGTATTAGAAATAGTTTGTTGCATCTTAAAATGAAAAAACAACAACAACAAAAAACCAATAGAGTGCTGTAGAGAAAAGTAATGATTTCACCAGAAAGGCTCCAGGACACTATTTTCTCCTTCCATCCCCTAGCTTTCCTTGTCCCCTGAGTCCTAGGATAGTATTTATCTTTGTGTGGGAGAAACCAAAGGTGACACTGACTGCAGAGGGACTGGGACTATTTTTTATTAGTGACTTAATAAATATTGAATTATAAAATTACAATATAACAGGAGTATAATTCCACACTGTTCTCACCACCAGAGTTCTATATCCCCATTCCCTCCATTGGAGGCTACAGTAGTTCTCCCAAGGTTGTAGATATGGGTTGACTATTATTTCTATAAGTATCTGTCTATATTCATATTTTTTTGCCCTTTCTTTTAATGGTCCTCTCCTCGCTTCCCTTTAAAGTTATACCCACATCTGTTACTACTTCCAGTTGTGCCTCCTCTTCTCTTCTTTCTCTACATCCTGATGGAGTTGGAGTTCAGAGCCTTCTCTTCCTCTAACATATACCCTTCTGGGAGTATGGACCAAAATTCTTTTTGGGGTGCAGAAGATGGGAGTTCTGGGTTCTGTAATTGTTTCTCCATTAGACCTGGGAGTTGGCAGGTTGATCCATACTGCCAACGTGTTTCTGTCTTTACCTAGTGGGGTAGGGTTCTGGAAAGGTGAAGTTCTGGGACACATTGGTGAAGTCATCTGCCCAGGGAAGTTGGAATGGAATGATGATAGTCTCTGTAGCTTGGTAGTTTAAAGGTGATAAAATATAAAGCAGGACAAAATGACTAATGAACAGGAACCAAAAAGGTAGATATAGAGCAGATGAGAATAGGAATCTTAGGGGAGAAAGAAGTGAGTAAATATATTTTAGATATGTTCATAAGAGCCCATAATTTTTGTAGTTTTTGCTTGAGTTTGATAGCTAACAAGGAGGTAGACAAAAATATTGCCTGGAAAGATGGTTCAGAGTTGAGAATAGGGCAAGAAAGTTGGATTAGGGCAGAGAGTAACTCCCAGTCTTGAAGAAAAGCTATGAATAAAATTAACTGTTGGGGGTCGGGCGGTGAAGCAGGTCTGCAGGTGTCTATCTTTCTCTCCCCCTCTTTATCTCCCCTCCTCTCTTGATTTCTCTCTGTCCTATCCAACAATAATGACAGCAATAACAACAATAATAATAACAGCAGCAATGATAACAAGGGCAACAAAAGGGAAAAATGGCCTTCAGGAGCAGTGGATTTGTATTGCAGGCACTGAGCCCCAACAATAACCCTGGAGACAAATAAATAAATAAATAAATAAAATTAACTATTTACCTCATCAACCTAACCCATAAACATGTTTAGCACAGGAGCCTTTGTAACCTCTGAATCCCTCTGAATCCTCTGAATCAGCGTAACAGCTGGGAACATTCTAGGCTGCACTCATTCCAGCATCAGTGTTCCTTTGGTGGCAGGGTAGAATGACCCAGTCTTCCTTTGGAGAGTGGGCAGTTCCTACCATTGCTACTTTTTTTTTTTTTTTTTTAGTTCAGGAATTTTCTGTTTTTTTTTTTTATTTTTAAATTTTTTATTTAAGAAAGGATTAGTGAACAAAAGCATAAGGTAGGAGGGGTACAACTCCACACAATTCCCACCACCCAATCCCCATAACCCACCCACTCCCATGGTAGCTTTCCCATTCTCTATCCCTCTGGGAGCATGGACCCAGGGTCGTTGAGGGTTGCAGAAGGTAGAAGGTCTGGCTTCTGTAATTGCTTCCCCACTGAACATGGGCGTTGACTGGTCGGTCCATACTCCCAGTCTGCCTCTCTCTTTCCCTAGTAGGGTGTGACTCTGGGAAAGCTGAGCTCCAGGACACATTGGTGGGGTCTTCAATCCAGGGAAGCCTTGCCAGCATCCTGGTGGCATCTGGAACCTGGTGATTGAAAAGAGAGTTAACATATGAAGCCAAACAATTTGTTGAGCAATCCTGGATCCCAAGCTTGGAATAGTGGAGAGGAAGTGTTAGGGAGGTACTCACTGCAAACTCTAGTGTAATCCTGCTTTCAGGTATATATTTTGCAGTAGTTTATGGATACGTGTGCACATAAGCTCTCTCTCACAGAAACTGGTGTATATCTAGGTTATGGGACTTTGTTAGAAAGTGAACTACCTGAGATGAAATTAGAGTGTACTATTAAAGGAAAGGTCTCACCCGAGTAATGAAGCTGAAGGGTTGTCATTCCACACGTGAAGTCTCTGGATACAGTCTGAGGTGAAGCATGTTGAGATGGCAATCGTTGCTTTGGTTAGGTTGTGATCGGCGGATGCAATATTATTTGGTTTGGATTGGGAGATGCATACGGGAAAGTGGGCCCTATCCAAGGGTGCCAGGACTGGGGGAAGTAGGGGCTCTATAGTGAAGATGTGAGGTTCCTGCTGTCTTAGGGTTCAAAAAGACAATCAATAGTTATTATTATTATCACATTATTTGTTAATTGGGTTAACTTTGAAAAGTCCCTTTGTTATGGTTTGCTGTACAGTACCCAGTATCTTGTATATAGCTGTGCTATTGGAAGCTTCTAATCTACTTGGTCTAGGCTTTTGAGAGAGTCCGCATATCAAATACGTAGCCTATATATTAAAAAGATTCAGTTTGTCTTTTGAGAAACTTTGAGACATACAATTGATTTCCCCCTCTCATATTAATTAACTACTGATTTATATGTCTACATTTTGCTAGGAGTGTACATAAACACCATTCCCACCACCAAAGGACCATTGCTACTTTATAGGGAGGACAAGTTCTAGGAATGGCCCACGAGAGGGCTCATGATGATGTTCCTGATGGAAGTGACCAGTGATTGTGGGAGGGAGCTACTAAAGGCCTAGGACCATGGTATCTATGTGGGAATTCAAGGACTCCCTATGTAGAGCCTCAGATGATGAGGTGGTCTGGTATTGACCAAAAAGGCAGTAATTAGGTGAGTCAGACTCTTTCTCTTATCCAGATTTTATAGGCCTTTCTTTATCTGACAAGTTTAGACTTTCTCCCAGCTGTTAGTTTTGGGTGGCATTTGTTGTGTCCAAACTGTTATATAAACCAATGGGGTCTTCTTTCTTTTGGCCTTTCTACTGGGTTGCCAAGCTTATTAGGTCTAAGTCTCAATGGTTAAGAATTTTTGATGCCTTCTACTAGGATCTCAGGCTTATTAGGTCTAAGTCTAATCACAGGGTTATAAAGCACTTTTTACTTTGAAGTATATGATAGCCTCTTGCTTATGGAGACATGTAGCCAGTACCCTAGGCCCTAGCCTATACCTAGTATCTTTAACTTTGTTAGATAACATGCCATATGAAATGGAACTAGGTAGTCTTATAAGTTATGAAAGATCTCACCAGATTAAAGGAATTAGGAAGCTGACATCTCAGGCTTGGTGTCTCTGGCAACAGTCTGTAGTAACAAGGCAGTAGAAGCATAATGTGGCATGGCAGCACTGGGAGCATTGATTTATTGAGGTCAATAGGGGCAGTATAATGGTAAGGGATCAGAGAGAAGAAGCATCAAGAAATGTAGGCATAGTCCTAGAGGTTCCAGAACTAGGAGAAATGAGAACACTAAAGATAATAGGAAGGGATCCTCTAGTCTTAGAATTTAAAATAGCAGTACTTAATTATCATTATAAATAACTAAGTTAGTTGGGGCTTTGTTTTTCTATGAAAATCCAATGGTTAGAATCTATGGTAATATACTTGACCTCACTATACTTTGTGCCTCTTAGGTGTATCTGCTCATTACTGTATTTTAGATACTGATAGTGCCAAATGGTTTTGATCTATCTTGCCTAAGGTTGTGAGTAACTCAGATTTTTTTTTAAAGTATAGTTACAAATAAATTTTTAGAGCTCCTTGAGCAATTTAAGCCTAGTGTCATAATTTGGTCATCTTAAAAATATGATACATTAAATACCTAAGCTAAAGAAAATGTGAATACTCACAGCTATGGTCTAGGATTGACATTGAAGGCCTGTCATCTGTAGACATCCTATGTCTGGTGTCTCTTGGACATTGTTCAAAGTAAAACATCTTGAGGTGGTACTGGTTGCACTGATTTGGCTGAGATCAGCAGATGCAGTATCAAATGGAATGGATCAAGAGAAGCATGAAGGAAAATGATTCAAGCCCCAGAAGTTCCAAGACTGGGAGAAATATGGGTTTTATAGAGAATAAGGAAGGATCCTGCTTCTTAGAGTTTAAGAAGCAAAATATAGTTATTATTATAACCAAGTAATTAGGACATCCTTTATTTCTTTTCCCAGTGTCTAAATATATATATTTGTTGAAATGAGTTCTTTACCTCCTTCCTAACTGCTTAGTGAACTGATTGAAGTTATTCTTTCATGTTTTCTAAGTTTTTAGAGAACTCTGAAGTTCTTTCATGTTTTCTAGTTTCTTAGAGAACTATATTTGAAGCTCTTCTTTTGTGTTTCCTAACTCCTTAGTGAACTATTCTTTCAACTCTTGAATATACTTCTCCATACTATGCTTAGATTCTTGGAGAGTTCTCATAATGAGCTTTCTGTAGTCTTTCTCTGTTTGCACATTTATTGTTCTGGTTATTGCTAGCTAATTGTGATCTCTGGGCTTCGCTTTGTTTATATGTTGCGTGGTGGAGAGGTAGGGATTGGGGCTAGGTTCTTTTATTGTTTCCTTGAGCTGTTTTATGCTCTGTGTGGTGCATGTATATGGTTTCTCTGTATGATTTCAGTCTGAAACTAAGCCTCAGGGGTTTGCTGTGGGGCTCACTTTGTTGTCTAACCACCATCACCTGTGACATATTACCTTTATGTTTTGGCAAGAGACCAGACCTCTTTTGGTCAAAAATGCTCCCTAATTTCTTGGTGTGTTTGCCTGTAATTCAGTAGGCTAGTGCCTCTAAGGTCATGGATTAAAAGATCATAAGTTCTAAAAAAAAAAAAAAAAAGTCATGGGATATATACTCTATGGAGTACTACTCAGCAATAAAAAAGTTATAAGTTCCCTTCTCTCAAAGCCAGCACTGTGTGTTGCCTTGACTACTGCTGCACTTAGAGGGAAAATGGTGCCATGCTCTGCCAGAACTCTAAATTCTTCATGTTTGGCTTTAGTCCCATACCCCTTCTCACCCCAATCATGTGTGTGAGGACCCACCTGAGGTTGTGGTGGTTCTGTGGGCGTCTCAGTTGTAGTTGATGAATTTTGTTAAGTCCGATAGTTGTAGATATTTGTTGTTTAAAAGAAGACTCTAATCTGGTTTCTGTTACTCTATAGCTACAGCTACTGGAAGTTTCTCCTTCCTGTTTTGTATAACCTTATGTCAATACCCACAGAGAAGGGTCAGCCTCCTGTAGCAGTAGGACCTGCAGCCAACAACCAGTCTGCACCGCCCTGGATCACCATCACTCGGCAGAAGCAACGAGGGGGCCGGGACCTACTACCTGACCAGGAAGACAAGCCCAGGGCAAGAGCCCTGAAATCTGAAGCAGGAAAGCCAGCCAAGGTGCCCGAGAAACCCCAGGTGCTTAATGCAAACAGTGTCTTTCTCCAGATGCAGATGAAAGCAAAGAGCTGGGGCCCCCATAATGATCACAAACCATCCATGGCCACTACAGAGACCATGGGTGACCTCTGATTGCTGATAGTGTGTAGTGAGCCATTAAGGAGACTGAGAAAATGAGTGTATCATTTAGGCAGTAGAGACAACTCTCCTTCCCTGCCTCTTAGGCAGCTCAGATCAGCATCTGGAGGAATAGAAACAGGGATAACATATTTCCTTAGTTGCTCTATTCACTGACCACTTTAACAGCTCCACCCGCAGCTGACTCCATTGTGATGGCCCAGCCATTTCTGCCATACTAGACATCTGCTGGGCCTCCTTTCATCTCATATGGCACTGAGTTTGAGGTTCTGTTTTACATTCTGAACTGAAAACAATTTTCTGAAATCCAAACAGCTATGCTTAGGAGCAGATTGAGACTCACAGTTTTTGGATTGCCTCTAATAGCCACCACGACAAATTCATAAGCATGTTTCAGCCATGTGGGAAGTCAGCCAAAGCCTGTGGTTGGACCTGTTGCCTTTCACTAAACTTTCACTTAAACTGTATCCATGTTTGCAAACCCCTCATACTGGCTGGAGGATTTATAAGACAAATAATAACCAGTATTCCCATTTGGAACATCCATAGTGGTACTAAGTGTCATAAAAAAATCTTAGAACTATTTCCAAACATAATTCATTTTGACTTTCAAATGAAATCCCTGCTGTCCAGCATTTGATACTGAAGGCAGGGCAAAAGTGTGAGGCCTTTGTGAGCCTGGAAGAAGGTCCATAGCAGTCTGACCTTTAGTCTCTGACTCCTTGATGTCAGCAGGTGTATAAATAAGAGCCGTGCCAAATGCTAGTAGCTCCATTTGTCTTGGCATTGAAGCCTTGTAATCCATTTATTGTCTTGGGTTGTGTTTGGCCCCACTTGAATCTCATGTGACTAGGGTATGTGTCTTTCTTGTGCCTAACAGGAGCCCATGAAGCAAGTTGACTTTGTCCGCAGCAAGTCCTTCTTCATAACTCCTGTTAAACCTACTGGGGACAGAAAGCAGGGGACAAAACTCCACCTCCAGGAGGGACTGCAAAGAGGAATATCATTGTCTCATCAGAACTTGGGTATGAAACCTGCGCATACTATCAACCACTTAGACATAGGCTTCTGGGATAGGTCTTACCAGTTTGGTTTAACTTCTCTGAATTACTTGCCACATTGATTTTTCTAAGTTTCTATTGAGTTATTTATATGCCATTGGTCATATCTATATTAAATATATGATTCAGTGGTTATTTATTTATACTTTCTTCTTAAGGAGTTGTACAGACATCCTGGCAGTTCAATCTTAGAACATTTCCCTCATCTTAAATTTTTTTTTCAAATTTAGGTGGCCAGAAGATAGTTCACCTGTTAAAGTGTACGCTTTATCAATATGTGAGGACCTGATTTAGAATCTTCACAAGTGATGGAGCAGTGCTGTGATGTCTGTCTTTTTCTGTTTCTTCCTCTCTCTTACCTTCTCCCTCTCCCTTACCTAAAAAGAAAAAATGTCTACCAGGAGTAGTGGGATCATGTAGACATGAAGCCCCAGCAATAAACATGATGAAAAAAAGAAAGAAATCCTATGCCTAAATCTTTCTTACACATAAATATATTATATGTCTGAGATCATAGTTGAGACTTTGATATGTATTTTAAAGGAGTTTAAATGAAAATCCAATCTCATTTCTCTCATTTTTATTTGTTTTCTTTCTTCTTGCTAGCAGACCAGTCAGCTGTGATGACAGAAAAAGAATTGCATCAACTAAAGAGAGCCAGTTATGCCAGTACAGAGCAACCTTCCTGGATGGAACTTGCCAGAAAGAAATCTCAGGCTTGGAGTGACATGCCACAAATTATAAAATAAGTTGGCAGTGAACTAATAAGGAACATCTAATAGCTTCGTGGACCACTAAGTTTAAAACTGCCTCTAAATCAAGGCAAACAAACTATGAAATTTAAGAATGATTTTATCCCCAAGTTATGGGAGAGTGAACTTGGAGGAAGCAGAAGGAGCCAGGCAAGTAAGAAGAACAGATACACAGCCATAGTCCTGGAACCAAGGAAAGCTCAAAGTGAGAACACCACTGGAAAGGGCCAGAAACAAGGTCCTGTGCTCAAGATGTGAGTTTGAGCCTTTTCAGAATCCCCATTGATAAGGAAAGCTCAGACACAGACAGCAATGACATGTGGGTGCATAAAGAGGATGTAATTGCAAGACCAGAAGGGAAGACATTCCAGGGGGATGTGCGCCTGTGCTTCCACTTGAGATCAACTCATGTATCTGGTTGTCATCTTGCCTGCAGAGCCTGTCTTCTTTTATGTTTACTATTAGGCATGATATTTATGGTAAAACAAGGATACCTTTTCCAAGAGCAGCTACAAGACTATCATTTTTTCCTGAAGAGAGCCACTCTGAGGAGTAGAAGGAACATAGCAGGGCTCATTAATTCATAGACCGTTTCCAAAAATAATTTTTAAATTTCCCCACTAGGCATCTGTGTCCTTAACCATTGCACAACAAATTGCCTGTTCAATAAAAAGTTTCAAATGCACTTTTGTCCTGTGTGTTATCTCCGGTTATCTTGAAACTTAGAGGACATCATGCAGCACTGAGCTAAGCGCAATACATGGAATTCATAGAATATATAATAGGGGTGGGGAGACAGCAAAATGGTTATGCAAAAAGGCTTTTGTGCCTGAGGCTTCAAGGTCCCAGGTTCAATTCCTCAGTGCCACCATCACCAGCCAGAAATGGGTAGCTCTATGGTAAAAAAAAAAAAAAAAAGAAAAAAAGAAAGAGGAAGAGATGTAACTGCTCATTTAAGATCCCCAAATGGATTGATTTTAGTTTTTCCAATAAAATTTGTTTTTGGAAATCAAGTGATAGATTTCCCCCACACACACCTTTTGATCTCTTTGGTATAACATCCTCAAAATGGGTGATTTCCTTGAGAGTTGTAATTCTTTAGCTTCTAATTAATTTAAGACACATATTTCTATGAAATCTAGGTGCCTCACATGCTGAATGTGAGGAATCCAGCAGAGGGAGAACATGTATGTGAGATCCCAGTATTTTGGCTCAGCTATACAATACCTGTATTTCTAAAACTTTTCCTGTTAGTTAATTTGAATAAGCTAATGCCCATTGGACAACGTAGCCACCAGAATCACCTCATATATATCATGGCTTGATTCTATATACCCTAAATTCTGCTGCTTTCACTAAATTTTCCATTTTTATAGTCATTTTTTTTTTTTGTAACAAGAAGTACTACAGCTGGTAGATGGCATAAGTTGCATGCCTGAATTCCATGGTGTCTGTTTGCTAAACAAACACTCCATCCTTTTAGTATTGCTCTAAAAGCTTAGATGTGAATAGTTTTAACTAGGAAGAAAAAACCCCATGACACAGAAATATTATTTCTATTAGCAAAATGTTTTAGATGAATAATTTTGGGGGGCAAATTTCACTATACTGTAACAAAATTTTGGTCTAGTTTTGGTCTAACAAAAGTTGATATTCTCTGTGTGTCTCAGGCCTTGGTTTAGATTTCTCTGGCATCTGATAAATTAGAAGGGTATATATCTATAGGGCATTGGGAGAATTCACTAGGTCCCTCCACTGTAGGAAGTGTATGACCCTCTGCCATAGCAAGTGGTGCTGAAGCAATGGTCAACATCTGGGAATGATGTGGAGGTCTAAAAAGGTGTGCACTAATGATGGTAAAAATCTAAAAGGAATCACCAGTATTGTTTGTTCTAAGGCAGACAGTGAACAGTTACTATGTCCCTCCTATGAGCCAGGCACTGCTCTTGAGTGCTTCATATATAGTGTTTATAACTCTCTTCATAGACATCTCCAAGTACTTGTGGATAAGTACTTATCTCCATTTTACAGATAAAGAAACTGAGGCACATTGATGTTAACGTCTTTCTCTAAGATCTCAATGTTTGGTTCCTGAATGAGTAGTGCTATCATTTGTAGAAATGACGTGTGGGAGAATATGCCACAAAAATCAGTTGAAGGGGCTACAGTGCAACAGCTGTGTTTCTCTCCTCTCATCTCCTGGGTCAACTAGGAATACCAAAGGACATCATCTGGGACCACAACAAGGCAGGACTAGAATGACTTCAGGAACCCACCAAATCACTGGTGAGTGCAAATACGTGTGGCTCACGGACAGAGAGGAGCCTAGGGAGAGATTAGGTGACTGGTAACAATCCGGCAGTTTACCAGTTTAGGCACCACCTCCAGTATGTTTTACCAACAAAAAGATGAAGGGAGGAGAGGACTCCCCTAAGACTCACCAAATGCAACTGTGAGTCTCCATTGCTACTGACATCAGAGGCTGGAAGAGCAGGAGGGAGGCCCTTTGCTGACAGTAGGGGACAGAGAACTAACCAGGAAACTCAGAAGAAGACCTACACCATGGTGGCTTAGTGGTGGGGCTGTGTGGTGGAAGCCTTTCCATGTTGTTCTCCTGATGAGAACATAGTGAATAGTTTGCCTTAGAACCTACATGTTGGTCTGCTTCTAATTCTGCTTCTAAGACCCCTTTTGTTGCATTGCTTAACGCTGTGGTCTATTTACATAATCATAGTTTTGTCTGAGACCCGCCCTGTCTGCAGGGCACTGATTTAATCCCCACTGGTTCACACTCTCTTTTTGCTCTGCCCCCTCTCCTAGTCACATCCTGTTTTCCTTCCTGGAAAATATAAATGCAGATTCTTTTCTCAATAAACATTGCGCTGCTTCCCAAATTAGCCATGAGTCCCTGGTCATCTATCTCCTGCCCACAAAGCTAGCATGGCATATGGCGTTTGAACAGGGACCAGCACTACATACTATAAACAGGATTTATTTAGAAACTCACAGGGCCCAGCAGTGCTGCCCGGCTTGGCAGAGAAGCTGAATTGAGCATGGGGCTTTGGATCCTTTGGGTGTGAGAGCCTCTTTGCGTAAACACTGAATACAATGAATATCTTTCCTCAACCCTGCTTTATCTCTTGGTCAGAAGTGATGGATTAAGCTAAGAAGCCTACATATAGTTTAGAAGCCCTCAGGCTCCCATAGCCTACAGGGAAGAAAAAGAACAAAAGAGGCTTTTGAGCCTCAGAGCTCCAACTCAGGGATTAAAATAATACAATTTCCACAACTGTGAACCCGCTAATTACCTTACTTAGACACAAGTCAGTACAGGCAAGAGTGATCAGTAATTTGAAAAGTACTGAAAGAGGGACCTCATAACATACTATATAGAATGGTTAAACCAACAAGAAGAAATATTGGAGAAATGAACCAGGACAAGAGTCCAGCTAAAAGGCCCACAATGGTTGAAGCACAAAATAATGAGGTCAACATCCAAACACTAGTTAAGGAAATAATCACAGGAGTGAGTAAAGAATTTGAGAGAATTGTCATCAGAAATGCAGAAACAACCAATAAGAGTCTGGAAGAAAACACCAATTATCTCAAGGTTATTAGAGAGCTGAAAGCTGAAATAGCTGAGCTAAGAACACAGATAGCTGAACAAGCTAAAACAGTATCAGAACAGGGTAACAAAATAGATGAACTCCAGAAAACAGTAGAGTAGAGAGAGAGAATAGAATCAATGAGGGTGAAGACAAAATTAGCAAGATCAAGGACAAATTAGAGACAACTAAAAAAGAAGTAAGATATCTCAAAAGGAGATTAAGAGATACTGAAAACAACAACAGAGACCTATGGGATGACTTCAAAAGAAAGAATATATGCATTACTGGCTTACCAGAGGAAGAAAGAGAGGGAGGGGAAGAAAGCATTATTCAGGACATAATAGCTGAGAACTTCTCTATCCTAGACAGCATAAGAGACATAAAGATTCAAGAAGCCCAGAGGGTCCCAAACAGAATTAACCCAGACTTAAAGACACCAAGACACATCCTATTTAGAATGGAAAGGAATAAGGATAAAGGATCTTGAGGGCTCCAAGAGAAAAAGAGTCACCTACAGAGGAGAACTCATAAGATTAGCAGCAGACTTCGCCACACAGACATAGTGGCAGAAGAGAATGGCAAGTTATCTATCGAGTGCACAATGAGAAAGGCTTTCAACCAAGACTACATTATCCTGCTAGACTGTCATTCAGACTAGATGGAGGCATCAAAAACCTTCTCAGACAAGCAACAGTTGAAAGAATCAACTATCACCAAGCCTATCCTGAAAGAAGTTCTGAAAGGTCTCCTATAAATAGAGCACCATAAATAGGCCATATATCAGAATACTCTAAAAATATACAAGAATGGAATTAAAACAAATTCAATCCTTGATATTAGTAAATGTCAATGGCCTGAATGCACCTATTAAAAGGCAAAGAGTAGGAAGACGGATCAGAAAACACAACCTAGCAATATACTGTCCATAGGAAACCAACCTAACTCACAAGACAAACACAGACTCAAAGTGAAAGGATGGAAAACTATCATACAAGACAGTGGCCCACAAAAAAGGGCAGGAATGGCTATTCTCATATCTGCCATGATGGACTTTAAAATCAACAAAATTAAAAGATAACAATGGGCATTACTTAATGCTCAGAGGATCAGTCAATGAAGAGGACTTAACAATTATTAACATCTATGTACCCAATGGGAAGCCATCTAAATACATCAAACATCTACTGAAAGAGCTACAGCAGTATATCAACAGCAACACAATCATAGTAGGGGACTTCAACACCCCACTGTCTCAACTGGAAAGATCATCCAGGCAGAAAATCAATAAAAAAATGAGAGAGCTAAATGAGGAGATAGACAAACTGGAACTATTGAACATTTTCAGAGTCATTCATCCTAAGAAACTGGAATTCACATTCTACTCAAGTCCACATGGATCATTCTCAAGGATAGACTGACCATATGTTAGGCTACAAAGACAGCATCAGCAAATTCAAGAGCATTTAAATCATCCCAAGCATCTTCTCAGACTACAGTGGAATTAAACTAACACTTAACAATCAACAAAAGATTAGTAAGAGTCCCAAAATGTGGAAGCTCAACAGTATACTACTTAATAACTACTGTGTCAAAGAGGAACTAAAGGAAGAAATCCAATGAAAATGAAGACACAAGCTATCAAACGATTTGGGACACAACTAAGGCAGTACTGAGTGGGAAGTTCATAGCTATACAAGCACACATTAGGAAACAAGAAAAAGCACAAATACACAGCCTGATTGCACATCTTAAAGACCTAGAAGAAGAAGAACAAAGGACCCTAAAGCAACTAGAAGGACAGAAATTACTAAAGTAAGGGCAGAAATAAAAAACATAGAAAATAAGAAAACCATACAAAAGATCAACAAAAGTAAATGTTAGTTCTTGAAAAAGAGTGAACAAAATCAAGAAACCTTTAGCCAGACTCACAAAACAAAAAAGGGGGAAGACCCAAATAAATCGGATAGTAAATGAAAGAGGAGATATGACAACAGACACACAGAAATTCAACATATCATGCGAGGCTTCTATGAATAACTATATGTCACCAAGCTAGAGAACCTGGAAGAAATGGATGATTTCCTAGATACCTACCAACTTCCAAGGGTGGAACTAGATAATATGAACAGCCATCACAGCTAATGAAATTGAAACAGTTAGCAAACACCTGCCCAAGAATCAATGTCCCAGACCAGATGGTTTTACAAATGAATTATACAAACCCTTCAAAGAACAACTAGTATCTCTACTTTAAAAACTCTTCCGGAAGATTGAAGACACTGGAATACTCACTTCTAGCTTCTATGAAGCCAACATTACTTTGATAGCAAAAGCAGACAGGGACATAACCAACAAAGAATTCTACAGACCAATATTTCTGATGAACATAGATGCTAAAATACTGAACAAAATTCTAGCCAACCAGATACAGCAGTATATTAAAAGATTGTTCATCATGACCAAGTGGGTTTATCCCAGGGATGCAAGGTTGGTTTAATATGCCTAATCAATCAATGTGATCCACCACATCAATAAAAGCAAGACCAAAAACCACATGGTCATATCAATAGATGCAGAGAAAGCCTTTGACAAAATACAACATCCCTATATGATCAAAACACTACAAAAAATGGAATAGATAGAAAATTCCTTAAGATACTGGAGTATATATATAGCAAACCTACAACCAACATTATACTCAAGGTGAAAAACTGGAAGCATTTTCCCTCAGATCAGGTACTAGACAGGGCTAGTACCACTATCACCGCTACTATTCAACATAGTGTTGGAAGTTCTTTCCATAGCATTTAGGCAGGAGCAAGGAATTCAAGGTATACAGATTGCAAGAGAAGAAGTCAAACTCTCCCTATTTGCAGATGACATGATAGTATATATAGAAAAACCTAAGGAATCCAGCAAGAAGCTTTTGGAAATCATCAGGCAATACAGTAAGGTGTCAGGCTACAAAATTAACATTCAAAAGTCAGTGGCATTCCTCTATGCAAACACTAAGGTAGAAGAAATTGAAATCCAGAAATCAATTCCTTTTACTATAGCAAAAAACAATAAAATATCTAGAAATAAACCTAACCAGAGAAATGAAAACTTGTCTACTGAAAATTATGAGCCACTACTCAAGGAAATTGGAAAGGACACAAAGAAGTGGAAAGATATTCCATGTTCATGGGTTGGAAGAATTAACATCATCAAAATGAATGTAGTACTCAGAGCCATCTACAAATTTAATGCTATCCCCATCAAGATCCCAAGCACATTTTTAGGAGAATAGAACAAATGCTACACATGTTTATCTGAAACCAGAAAAGACCTAGAATTGCCAAAATAATCTTGAGAAGAAAGAACAGAACTGGAGGCATCAGACTCCCAGATCTCTAATTGTATTATAGGGCCATTGTCATCAAAACTGCTTGGTACTGGAACATGACTAGACACACTGACCAGTGTAAAAGAACTGAGAGCCCAGAAGTAAGCCCCCACACCCATGGACATTTAATCTTTGACAAAGGTGCCCAGACTATTCAATGGGGAAAGCAGTCTCTTCAACAAATGGTGTTGGAAAAAATGGGTTGAAACATGCAGAAGAATAAAACTGAACCACCATATTTCACCAAACACAAAAGTAAATTCCAAGTGTATCAAGGACTTGGATGTTAGACAGAAGTTACCAGATACTTAGAGGAAAATATTCACAGAACTCTTTTTTTTAAAGACATCTTCAATGAAATGAATCCAATTACAAAGAAGAGTAAGGCAAGTATAAACCTGTGGGGCTACATCAAATTAAAAACTTCTGCACAGCAAAAGAAACTACTACTCAAACCATGAGACTCCTCACAGAATGGGAGAAGATCTTTACATGCCATATACCAGACATGAGGCTAATAACGAAAAAATATAAAGAACTTGCCAAACTTAACCACAAGAAAACAAATAAACCCATCCAAAAATGGGGAGAGGACATGGACAGAATATTCACCACAGAAGAGATCGAAAAGGCCAAGAAACACATGAGAAAATGTTGTAAGTCTTTGATGGTCAGAGAAATGCAAATAAAGACAATGAGATACCACTTCATCCCTATGAGTGTGTCATACATTAGAAAAGGTAACAGCAGCAAATGCTGCAGAGGTTGTGGGGTCAAAGGAACCCTCCTGCACTGCTGGTGGGAATGCCAATTCGTCCAACCTCTGTGAAGAGCAGTCTGGAGAACTCTTAGAAGCCTAGATGGATGTACCCTATGATCCTGCAATCCCTCTCCTGGGGATATACCCTAAGGAACCCATCCAAAAAGATCTGTGTACACATATGTTCTTAGTAGCACAATTTGTAATAGCCAAAACCTGGAAGCAACCCAGGTGTCCAACAACAGATGAGTGGCTGAGCTAGTTGTGGTATATATACACAATGGAATACTACTCAGTTATTAAAAACAGTGACTTAAATAAAAAAAAAACAAACGGTGACTTCTCTGCGGATCTTGGATGGATCTTGAAAAATTCATGTTAAGTGAAATAAGTCAGAAACAGAAGGATGAATATGGGATGATCTCACTCTCAGGCAGAAGTTGAAAAACAAGATCAGAAGAGAAAACACAAGTAGAACCTGAACTGGAATTGGCATGTTGCACCAAAGTAAAAGATTCTGCGGTAGGTGTTGGGGAGAATACAGGTCCACAAAGGATGATAGAGGACCTACTGGGGTTTGTATTGTGTGGAAAACTGAGAAATTTTATGCATGTACAAACTATTGTATTTACTGTTGAATGTAAAACATTAATTCCCCAATAAAGAAATTAAAAAACAAAACAAAAAAAAAAGGTGACTTCACCACCGATCTTGGATGGAACTTGAAAACTTCATGTTAAGTGAAATACGTCAGAAACAGAAGGATGAATATGGGATGATCACACTCTCAGGCAGAAGTTGAAAAACAAGATCAGAAGAGAAGATACAAGTAGAACCTGAACTGGAGTTGGTGTATTGCACCAAAGTAAAAGACTCTGAGTTGCATGGAGGGAGAATACAGGTCCAAAACGGAAGACAGAGGACCTAGTGGGGGTTGTATTGTTATATGGAAAACTGGGAAATGCAATGCATGTACAAACTATAGTATTTACTGTGGAATGTAAAACATTTATTTCCCAATAAAGAAATTTAAAAATAAATAAATAGAAATAAATAGAAATATGAACTAGCTGGGACTAGTGTAGTGATGCACATTGCTGAATGAACATGTTACTATGTTCAGTGTTACTACATCCTTACCCAGGTTCAAGCCCTCCAGTCCTGCGGGGGAAAACTACAGGACTGGTGAAGTAGGGCTGCAGGTGTCTCTTTTTATCTTTCTCTATCTCCTCTTTCCCTCTCAATTTCTTTCTCTCTATATCCAATAAAAAAAATGAAATTTTTAAATGAAAAAAATAGAACAGTAGTTACAATGAGGATGGGTATGTGACAACTGGAGAGATTGTTAGAAGGGATGTGCAAGACCATGTTTATATGTGGATAGGAATGGGCTGGATAGGAGGGTAGGAAAGGTTGCTGAAGTGGGTCTTTCAGGAGCTCACCTCTCCTAGAGTTCCCAACAGGATGAAATGCCTGTACTGTGGACAGCTTTTGTTTCTGGAAACAGGAACCCCAGGTTTTGATCCAGCTGGTAAGGGAGGCCCCACTTGCATGACCATGTTCTAATAATATCCTGGCCTTGCTTGCCCTACGTCTTCCATTCCCATGATCTCCTCCTTCACATTTAGAACACATGCATTTTTTTTTTTTTGAGCACTGTTGTCTTTCCTCAAAATTTGACCCCTTCAGTAAGTTATACCAGATATTCACATACAACTGGTTTTCTTTTGTCTAAATTGAACCTAGTTTGTGTTGAATATTTGAAGTTTCTGGAGTTGCGTCACACACAGTGCTCATCACCCTCTCTAACTCCCTAGTACCACAGTTCCACCCCCATTTGAAGGGCATATTTCTCTTGGTTGTGCCCATCATGTCAGATCTGTATTGATCTCTCATACTCACAACTATTCAAAGAGGTTTAGCAGAATTCCTTCAAAGCAAATGCAGTCATCTTGCTGAGGATTATCTTGATGAATAAGACTTTTTCTACTTCTTTCAAGCTCTCCCTCTATTAAAACCACCAGCAATAGGATCTGTGGCTCCCACAAAGTTGATATGATTCTATCCATTTTGAGTTATCACATGCCTTTCTTCAAAGCTTTTAATTTATAGACTAAGTGGAAAGTCCTGGGAGTTGGTTCCTTTCCTACTCTGCATAAGCTTGAATACTTTTCTCCCTAAGAGTATAGTTATTGTCTCTAACTTAAGCAAGGCTGCCAATTTGAGGATAACCAAGGTTACTGATGCAGAGCCATGCATCAGTTTCCTAGTTGTCATCAACAAGAAGGAAAAGCACTAAACGAATATGTGTTCTTGACACATTAAGAAAAATGCAATCTGTGAGGTGGACCCTTATGTTTGCTTCCTTTTTTTTTTTTTCTTTTTCTTCTGCCTCCAGGGTTATCATTGGGGCTCAGTGCCTGCACTATGAATCCACTGCTCCTGGAGGCCATCTTTTCCATTTTGTTGCCCTTGTTGTTGCTGAATAGGACAAAGAAAAATCAAGAGAGGAAGGGAAGATGGGGAGAGAAACATAGATACCTGCAGACCTTCTTCACTGCTTGTGAAGGCACCCCCCTGAAGGTGAGGAGCAGGAGCTCAAACCAGGATCCTTATGCCTGTCCTTGCACTTCATGCCATGTGCACTTAACCCGCTGTGCTACTGCCTGGCCTCCTGATTGCTTCCTTTTTAAATGGAGGACTGAGGAAGTAAACAATTGGAAAGTAACAGTCTTTGTGCTGACACTAAGGGACCACCTTGGGGAATATTTCAGTGGCATCAGCAGTGGTTTCAGAATATGTCCAATGAATCTTTAACAGTCTTCCCTCCAAAAAGTGGAAGCTAGTTCCTCTTCCCAAGAGTGAGGCAGACCCAGTGCTCATTTCTAACATAAGCCTGATACTGACCCTTACTCTAACATTTGATTCTGACTCTGACACAGAAACTTAGCCCTAACCCTAAGATGACCCTAAACCTGACCCCTGACCTTGCCCTTCTATCTCTGGCCCTGAGCCTGAGTCTAGCTCTGATCCTGAGCGTGACCCTGATCTGAAGTGATTGCTTCCTTTACCCTACACTCCTGTAAATTGTTCTCTCTGAGCGACGTCAGTTGTCATGTCTTGAGGACACTCAAGAAGCCTATGGAGGAGCCCATGTGAAAAGCAACTGAAATACCCTGTTCCCAGATAAATAGTAACACACACACACACACACACACACACACACCATCCCCCAAGACTAGCCTCTGTTTAACTCAAAATATGACTAGGTTTGGAGACAAGACCTTTAAAGAGGTCAGTTAAATGAGATTGTTACGGTAAGTGGCCACTAAAACAATATGACTGGTGTCCTGCTAAGAAGAGGACAACTGGACACAGATACAAAGGAATGGCATGACAACACAGGAAGAAATTAGTCATCTACAAGCTAGAGAGGGAGACCTTTGAACATTTCAATCTCAAACTTCTAGTCTCCAGGACTAGGAGATAAAAGTAAATTTCTGTTTTTTAAGCCTCCCAGTTTTGTCATGCTTTACTTTCCCAACCTTACCAAACTAAACATATTTACTCAGTTACCAGCACCAACCTGCAGCCAGAGAAATGAGCCACCTAATAACTCTCCACTCCAGCCCCAGTGAAGCCTTCATATGATAGTGTGGCCACAACCTCATGAGAGATTCCAGGTGAGACTGCCCAGGTGGGATGCTTCCAAATTCAAACCCACTCAATTTATTAGGCAGTAAATGTTTGATATTGTTTTAAGTCATGATATCTTACTGTAATTTGCCACACAACAGTGACTGATAAAGTGGTTTCACATTCTTGTTCTGAGTCCAAAGGTGAAAGTTCCCTACTTGGCTTAAACTTAATCTTTTATCTGTGGTTAAGGACTTAATCATAGGGCTGGATAGTGGCACACCAGGTAGAGTGTACATGTTACCATGCATGAGGACCCAGGGATAAGCTGCTGCTCCCACCCTGTTGGGCATTACACCAGCTCCTGTGATGCTGTGGTCTATTTACATAATCATTGTTTTGCCTGAGACCCGCCCTGCCTGCAGGGTATTGGTTAATCCCACTGGTTAGAACCTTCACAACAGCTGCTATGGAAGCTTTCTACCTTAGCGCTCTTTTCTCCACCCCCTCTCCTAGCCATTTCCTTTCCCACTTGCCACTTCCGGTTAAAGATATATATAAAGGCGTTGTCTCTGATCAATGAAGGCATTGCATTGCATTCCCACTCCACCACAAGTTCCTGGTTCCTCTCTCCTGCATCGCTGAGTAAGCAGCAGCCCAGGTTGGCTCCGGTGGAGTTCTCTCCAACCCGGAGAGCACGTGCCCAGGAAGAAACACCCGCAACGCTAGCCCAGCACACCCCCACTTGTAGAGGTGAAGCTTCATGAGTAGTAAAGCCGTGCTCCAGGTGTCTCTGTCCTTTTGTCTTGCTCTCCCTCCCCTCTATCTCTTTCTGTCTCAATTATCAAACAGAAAAATGAAAAAGAAAAAATGTCCTCCAGGAGTAGTGGAATCATTGTAAAGGCACTAAGCCCCAGTAATAACTTTAGTAAGAAAAAAAAAGGACATAATTATAAATACAATGAGATAATTTTATTTAACACTTTCTAAACTATAGTGTTCCTTAGGTTATATGATGAGAGAGAGAGAGAGACTGCTTTGTTTTGAGCACAAGGAGAGAGGGATACTAAGTGCCAGCAGTCCCCTTACAGAGTATGCAGTTGTCTCTAGAAGCATACCTAACACACACCTACCTGTATGTGGGACCCAATCATTGAATTCTGGCTAGTGGACTGTGGGCAGAAGAGAAATGCATCCCACATACTAAGTGGTAGAGAAGATCTAGGGAGGACCACCAAGATTCAAGGAAGTATCCTGTGGCAGAGGCTGCAGGTAAAAGAGATATGTAACTCAGAAGGAGAGAGAGAGGGGGAAAGAGAGAACATGTGCAAAGGGAAGCAGGAAAGATGTCTCCAGCTGTTTGAAGAAAGAAGAGGAATAAATTTATTCTGTGTAAACTCACAGAGAACAAAATCAGAAATGAAAATTCAAGAGAAAAGACAAAGGAAGAAACACTTTAACTGTTAGAGTTGCCCTATCTTTTGACAATCTACCCAGTCAAAGTGAATTTCCTGACACTCAGAGTGAGCCAGGGAGCCAGCTGGGAGAGAGTGGCCACTCCTCCAGATAGTGGGAGGAGTGGCC